>NW_027526204.1:37270820-38470820 GCF_048455015.1 Haemaphysalis longicornis
GATGCAGCGCGTACTAACGAAAATGCAAGTACAGTACAATCTCGTACATATCTCGCGTACAGTCTAAGGGGTTAACATAGATTCCTCAAAAAGTACACAGCCTAGGTACAAATGACCACTTCAAATAATATAGCTGTTATGAGGTACTAATTGAAAAGACATAACAAGCTAGCGCACATTACAAGGGTCTGGAGAAAAGTCATTACAAGTGAGGAACTTGCGGAAAGTACAGACTAATCTAGTGCCAAAGTGTCGTAGGCTCACATACAATGAGTGATTTAGTGCCCAGAAACACATACACTGGACTGGTACAATGAAACTCACAATGAACATAATGTGCTGTTCAGAGCAATATACAGAGTAGAAAAAGATGCAACCGCAAAGTTCACGAATGCTACAAGTGGTTAATTTTAATAATACGCAGCAAATGTACTGTACAACAGTGAAAGCAAAGTTCATGCAAAACGCTCTTGTGCGTGAATACACAGCGTATACATTGCACAGCTAGAATGACAACATATACACAAACCTCACGTACACTAAAACAGACACAAATAATGAATACAATTTTCAAGTATACAGCACACGACGTCAAGATACAACTCGGTCATAGAATACTACTCATACCACACATTCATACCAGAATTCGCATTCTTCATGTTTAGCCCGTGTTTGTCAGGCGCTTGCGTAACTGCGCCTGCGGAATTCTTCTCTTCGGGGAAGTTCCTTTCCAAATGTCGCGCGGAGCGACAAACTCTTCCGTGTCCGCCGTGATACCGGGCCCCGAAAATGCTTCAGTGTCTGGGCCTTCGTCTGGCGAACATCGGAGCGCCTAGCGACTTGGCCTTCCCTCACCTTCCCTCCTGTAGTAACTGACTCGTTCTTCTTTACACCTGTCCGATGTGGGCAATGCCGGTACACACGTTTGCTTTTACGCTTGAGATCAACCGCGCGCTCATTTATCCGGCAGTTCATTTGCTTGCCGAATTTTGTATGGCCGGTTTTTAATGACTTGTTCTTTCTATGCTCTTCGGCACTCCTTCCCCTTCGAGGCGGCTTCATCGCAGGGGCCGCATATTTTGAGTGCTGGAATCGTGCTGGCTTCGCTTTGGCCGGTGCTCGTGTTACGCCGAGCACGGCTTATCGAATCGGAGTGCCCCGATAACTGGCTGTTTTTTCGTGGCGGCGGGTGGTTTTTCTTTCACCGTTGAAGTCAATGGATTGTCGCCGACACTGACGTACGCCGAGCCGTCTATGTGGAGTGCGCCCCACTCCGCACGGGGACCTCAACCTTGACCGCAGAGTTGGTTTCTTTGCACCTGCAGCTGTCAGCTACGCACACTGCGGTAGTCTGCCCAGCGAGTTCGCCTTCTCGCACTGAGTCTACGCGCACGATAAGTGCGCTTCTACCCGTGTCTTTCGGAAACACGATTTCCCCCATCCCTCTGTTTGCAATATCGGATACACATCCGTCTAGGCCGTTCGGCCCCGACGTCATAACGCTATTCACAACCGGAATGCTATCGCCATCTCCAAGCTCCGCGTCACGATCCTTAGGATCATCGTCCTTCGATATCTAAAGTGGTGCGCTTTCGCACAACTCTGGAGGTGTTTCCTCCTTGCTGATTGCGGATACACCCGCCTCTTCGTTTCGGGAGCTATACTGGTCTTTTTTTTTTGCCTTCTCATTGTTATTACCTTGGCCACTATTCTCCCCTCTCGTATTTCCCTCATCTGATGAGGATTCCGCCTTCAGCCATCGTATCTCGAGTCGCCTTTTTAGAATCTCGAGTTCAGCTTTGCGTGCTTTCTCCTCCTGCTCCGCTCTCGCTCGCTTCCTTTCGGCTTCTGCTTAACGGGCTTTCTCTTCTCACTCCGCTTTCGCTCGCTCCAACTGGAGTTGTCTCTCTTTCTCTTTCAGCCCTCTCATCCTCTTCTCGTGCTGCCTGTCGTGCTTTCTCAGCTTTCTCGTTTTCGTCTTGTTCTTTCTGCGCCACCCACTTTCGTAGTTCGGCCCCTGACAGGCCCATCTTTCAGCCCAATGCTAAAATTTTCTCTAAAATTATGATTGCAAATGTATCGCAATCTAGTCACAATACTCTAGCCTACAGCTAGGTAAACGTACTCAGTGAAAGTTAGCGAGAGCTCCAACTTATAAAGGCAGTGGCAATTTATGCCGCATTAGTTCCAGGCTCTTTCTTTTTTTTAACGCTCACACCAGACGTCCAGTCGCGGACGCCAGAAATTATCACCGTTTCCTTAATTGGGTGCGCTGTTCGAAGATGTGGGTAGTCGACTGAAGTGAGCAAACAACCCCACCGAACCTACAGGGCACAGGTGACGAAGGGGGTGGCCGTCTGATGTGCGGCTTTCACCGAGCAGATCGGTAAGAAAGAGTCAGAGCCTTGAACGAATCAACAACAGAAGGACCTATATTTGAACAGGCAAAACAGTGTACGAGCAGGAGGACAAGTAACGTTAACGAGAGGTAGCTTACAATGAATACAAATACGAGAAACAGTTCAAATACAAAATGTACAACAGGGAGCCTTACAATGAATATTGAAGTACAAAAAATACCTTAAAGAAACTGCGTAACAATTTCACTAAAAGAAAGACAGTTCGATGCATATGAGAGACAAAGTCCCAGCATTATCACCGACCGGGCCGGACGATGCACCGCTGTCGGAGAAGATTCGGCTACCTGTGAAGCGTGGCTTTGTCGTAGGCCAGGCCGTCCGAGACGATCACGGTGATTCGAGACCCGGGAGTACGTTGGAGTCTTCCAGGGCGCGGGTCGCCAATGATGTGGTTCACAAATTGGTAGAAGCAGTTATCACATCACGACGTCCAAACGTAGCTAACTTGCTTCGGCGAGAGTCTCTTTTCATAACTGCGCCTTCGGGAAGAGAGATGACACAACCCGAAACGCGCCCGCCGCCAACGACCACACAACTTCCCTCTTTCTCCCTTCTAGAATCCTCGACGCGCCTTAGCACTGGCAAAGCTACACTCGCCCCCTCGAAAGAACTTGAAGCTTGGGTGACAGGTGAGCGGCGGCGCTTTTATTTTGGTAATTTCTTGCCGGCGAGCCGGCGAGTGGTCGCGTGAACACCGCTTCGTTCGAGAGAGTTCCAGTGTTTTGTCGGGTCGAATACAACCGAACCGAATGACTCGGATGACTGTAAGAACAATTAGGTGCTGTACAATAAAATGAAACTTTTTTACGGTACTTTTAGACGTCGTACGCTCGAATATGTGAGAATAATGCATCCCCCCTCTCCCCGGCGTGCGGGCATAATGCAGATGCTGGGTGCGTCGACCAGGTACGGTGGTCTACGATTCCAGCCTCACGGTAGATTTTACTGTCTTTGCAGTTAAACGTTGAAGTCTGATTCCCTTGTTTGGCTGTGTGCAAAGAAAGCACGTGCAGATGTTATCTGGCTTTGTGAAGAAGATGGGCATCAAGGTTCACTGGAAGCGATATTTCTTTGTTCCTGCCTAAGCCTTCTTGATTTCTAAATTGCAATGCCGGGTTCCAGAGAGGACGTGAAAAAGTCAGTGGGTTTATGTCATTGTGCCGAGCGCAGTTTTATTCGGTAACAAGATGCCGACCTCTGGCCTGAAATACAACCCAATAAGACGTCTAGCATCGCAAGCTGAGTGCAGCAGAATGTCAAGTCAATTGCCACGGTCGAGTTTCCCTCATATAGATCTCTGTGAGAAGCTTTTGTTAAACGTTAAAGATTGCCTAGTGGACAAAACTAATCTGCAGCGTTCTACTTCCCAGTCCTCAACACGCCTCACATCCCTGGTTGCATCTTCCGGGTTTTAAAGTCGAAAATATTTTTTGAACTTTGTCCTAAGATATATGCTAGTGTCATTGTAACCAGGCGCGTTTTTCAACAAAGTCAAGCTTTGGTTTTTTTACGCTCCCATTAAATAACTTTCTAAACACTGCTGTAGGTTCTGCTGCACTTTCGTAGGGGCAGTGTTCTCAGGACTTCCCTTTCAGCACTGCTGAATATTGAAAAAAAGTGGGATTTCTCGAGCTTAATGGGGCGCCACAACCCAAAGAGGCCAAGAAGACCTATACATGATCGGCTCAAATAAAAAGACTGCTCTCCACACGCATATAACACACTCCCACCTGCTCACAGGATCTTTAGGACGCCTGTGCGGCAAGTGTGGAGAGGACACAACATGAAAAAAACATTTCTTCGAAATCTGCAGATGACTCCTTCCACTGCACCCATCACACTTTTTAGCCGATGAATCAATATTTTCTGCCCAATGTGTTAAGTTTTTACAAGAGATCAAATTTCGGCAGCTCTTATCACGCGTAATCATCCTGGCCCTATACACCAGCCTTCTGAATGGTCGTCTGTATTGTTTAAATTTGACTTTTACTCGCAGGTTTTAGTACTTAGATTCACACCACCTATTAAAAAGTCGTTCTTTGGCTCTCTTTCCCCTTGATGGTCCTTAGCTATTTAATGCCAACCATCATGAAAAAGACTGCTCTTCCCTGATAACCAAGATACGATTTTTATCACAGAATTGAAACAATTATTTGGCATTATAAAGAAAACATATTGAACAACAGGCGGCTCTATAGCCACTTTCCGGCAATTTCTCTATAAAGCCACAAAACATTGTTCGCGTCATTGCCAGTCGCCAACCTAGGCCCACCAGTGAGGAACATTCCTGGGCAATTCTAGTGGGGCTTTGAGTTCTAACTTGAGCTCTAACGTGTAGTTAGCTCACTGGGCAAAATGGTTTTATACTGGCAAATACTACCTCACTCCTGCCCACAACAGATTACTTAAGCGCGAAGTGTGCAATTTTTCAATATTTGTTGCATTTTGCTTTCATTCAAAATACTCCCCCTGTGGATGAGGTGGAGCTATTGTGGATGGAATGAAGGTGAGTGGTTTAGCAGAAACTAGTCGTTTCAAACTACACAAAGTTGTATTTTGTCTTGATGGACCCTTCAAATCTGCCGGCACAGAAGAACATTCCTTGACCTCTCGATGGTTCATAACCGCATTATCGTCACCCGAAGTCAGAGTCGGGTCGAAACTTGGGTATTACACGCCAAAGCTGTGTGCATGCTGTAAGGTGTGGTGCAGTGGAAGGCTGGCGATCAGTTTCCGCCACCCGAGGTTGCTTAACGCAAAAGGGGTAAAACTCTGGTTGATCTTTCTTTCATGGGACTCGATAAAACGCAAAAGTGAAATGTACCTTCACAAGAACATTTCAGTGTTAATTGTCCATCGATATCAACTTTAACATGGCTACTTATATTATCTCGGTATGGCACCGTTAAAAGCATCAACATTCGACACTAAATTATTACACGCGTCGGAGCATTTCATAAATGTTATACAAACCCCAGGCGCTCGCAAACCATGCGAACAAAATCGAAGTCACAGTAAGCTACAGCGAAAGGAGCATAATTTGGTGGTCGGCAGCAGTCTTGTGGTTGTGCTTGTCCATCGACGTCCTGCTGGCGCGTCGCTTAGGCAAAGGTGCGACCACATTAATCCTGCTTCGTGGCACCTACGCCACACGCTTTCGTTCCGACAAGATCAGCTTGTGGAATGCATCGTGGCGGCGGCGTTCCACGCAGGCGGCGGACAGATAAACACAGCAGCTTCCGCTGCTACATGCTGCCCCACAGAGCCCCCAACTATCGGCACTCATTAGCGTCATGAACCAATAATTCTCTTCACCTCTCCTAGACGGCACCACCATCTTAATGGGCAAGCTATAGAGAAGTACATAAGGCGCGTTCGCACAGCTATCAGGGCCAACCCTACCATTCTACGGGCCACCCATTAGGCCTCCCATCCCATCGAAATAACTATGGTCATATTGATTTTTTACTCCCATGTTTAACGTTTTCGTACTTAACTGAATAACCGTTCCTCACAAGCCATGGCAAATCTCTCCCCCTTCCTCTATGACAGTTACAACCACTTCATTAGGATGAAGAAGAAGATAGGAAATTCATGGCAAAGCAATAAAGAGCTTGCTCACTTCGTGAGTGCCTTCAGGCGTGCACAAGAAAATTATCCTAGGGAACAATTCGGAAACAGCTGCGAATGGTGGCAAGAGGACTCACCTGATCTCCATGTGTAGTTTTATTGATATCGAAGCCTTTTTGCATTTTAATGCCTTTTCCACCACACACAGAATCGCACTATGATTGAAAGTCAATTTGAATGAAAATTTCACAAGAATGCTCCATCAACTTGAGTGTTTCAATTCAATGGAGCCAAATCCAAACTTATCACGCATATGCTGCTCAAATTCCTGGTATAAGTTTTAACTAGTGGTCATAAACTTACCCTAGTCGACGCGTAAAATATATCGGGTAATATCTTTCATGGCGTTTTATTAGGTCTGGTTAGCAAACACCCGGTTCTTTCTCAAACTCGCATTACGCGAATCTGGCTCTTTTCAAACAAAAAACTGCCGCATATGTGGCTGCTTTGTGTACTCTCACGATGACACTGAACCGTTTCGCGATTTCACCGTCGAAAAAGGTAACAAAATAATCGGTCACTTACGTAGAGCATGACATCATCGCGATTTTTTATTTGAAAAATGTTTGCCTTTTGCTCTTGACATTTTTGTTTCGTTGCTACTTATTTTACATTTTATACTTTTATGCTTTACCTTTCTTTTTTTTATTCGACATGATATCGCGCGTGCGCCACTGTCGCCGACCGACGCGAAGAGAAGAAGAACAGGGAGAGCATGTGCTGCTGTAGGCACCACGGTCAGCTTAAGTGGACCTCAAAAACAACAATGGATGAGCTTTCCCTGGTATGTATCCGATCACAAAGCATCCTTTAAAACATTCTTAGTACTCGTTGCAACGGCACCAACCTTCGGAATAACTCGATTAGGCCGTTCTGTCGCGCTCTGACTATACGACAGCGTCACTCGTGAGTTGACCGCATGGTACAAGAAAGTGTTACGGAGGTCGTACGTGCAGAAAGGCACATGCCACAGGCACCACTTAGGAAAGCTAGACACCTCACCTGTAAAATGTAGGTGGCCAGCGACGGTCTGAACCAACGGCACTCTGCTCCATTCGGGAGTCGCGCGACCTGGCCGGGAAGTCGGCGCAGGAGCGTTCTGCCAACAACCACCGCATTTCGCGGCCACCAGCAGGCGTCACCCATCGCGCCCGTTCGGTTCACGACGTCACGGTGTTTCTAAACAGGGGGAGGTCCATCAAGACCCTAGGCTGCACCGAGCAGCCAAATAATGAAGTATAATGATCCAACTGCAATGAAGCTGCATATATAAGTCCAACACATACACATTACTGCGTCGTGGAAAAGAGGTGCACCAGCATTGCAGGAGTTCTTGCATCAGAAAAGTAGAGGTACTCACTCTGCCTGCTTTCTAGTGCAAAGACTGCATCAGCCGAACTACTCACTGTTTCACAATTGTTATAGCACGAGTGCTACCGTAATTAAGTGTGGCTGATGATTTGGCCTGCAGTTTCTTTTCTGCCGCGTGGCTTTTCTGCTGCGTAACGAAGCCACACCTGAACTACCCTCTCCACTTCGCTTTTTTTTGCATGGACAAAGTTTCGCTTCACTGCGCCTGAAGTATTTCGAAAATAAAAGACGCTCGCAAGTTAAACACAGGTCTTGAACGGTGTCATGAAGCTGAGGTATTGACAGAGCATGCAAGGTAATTTTTGCTTACTAGACCGATGCCCGCCGTGGTGGACGCATTGGCTAAAGGGCCAGACACATGTCCGGCGAGCGACGCGTTTTCGCGTTCGTTTTTCCCCTCTTCCAAAGCGGCCCTGTAGCCTACATGCGTGCTCCTGGGCGCTACCGAAGCGGTTTCCAGAGTGCGAATACGCGCGCGGATACGCTTCCCTCTCAGCTCGTTTAAGCCGCTTAAGTCGTTGTGCTGCTGACCCTAATGACTCAGGTTCTATTCCCGCCCGCGGCGGCCGCTTTTCTGATGGAGTCGGAAAGCAAAAACGCCCGTGTGTTCCACATTTCGGCGCACGTTAAAGATCCCCAGGGCGTCAAAATCAATCTGGAGCTCTCCACTTCGACACATCTCTTCGCCTGTGTAGCGTCACCGCATTAAACTTAAAAAAACGGAAGCTCCTTGAAAGAGCACCACTCTAACCCACTGTTGATTGACAATTGAAGTGGCAGACATTGCATTCATTTAAATATGAAAGTGTTACAAAGTCCACGTGCTTGACTTAATGCCCCTCTTTTCTATTCATTGCTTAAGTGCGTGGTGGGATCCATCAATATTATAACAAATTACCGATAATGACGTCTGAAACGTTGAGGGCAGAATATTGTCATTTGCCTTTCTTGCCCAACCACCAATAATTTACAGGAGCTTTCTGCATCAAAAGCGAATCGAAAATTCGCCTTGTGGCCTGTCCAACGGCCGATCCTCCAAGACGTGAGAACTGGTGCAGCTAAAACAAAAAATATTACGCTAACAGTAACGCCCTATTCGGGCCGCGCGGAGAAACATCCGGCTACGGTGATAAGGCACAGCGGCAACTTCCGGTGCCATTCTTAAGTTGTCACCGAGTATAGTAACTTCAATTGGAGGCCACGAAGTTTTCCAGAAATGGATCGCTGGAAATCCACTGAACTACGTTTTATTTGTTGTATGTAGGGCCTGTAGTCCGTTCTACAGCATTACTTAACGACTTGTAAAAGAACCTTCTCACTTTCCATGTGGCTATCCTAATCTTTCCAACACTTTGTACGCCGGCATGTGATGTCCAGTCTGCAAATCGTCTTTTGAGGTATTTTGTTATGGGCTTCGCTGGTGCGTATGCTATGCACCGTGTCACACACAATTAGCACGCATCGTTCCATTTGGAAACTGATGTTGAGCATTTGGTCCCCTTGGACACATGGAGTGCGTTTCCATCAAAGAACTATTGGTCCACCCTAAAAAGGATGGTGCGTAAGCTCAAGTATCCCCTAGTGCAACTGTCCTATAGGTTGGCGGAAAAGGATATATTTCGGGAAAAACCTCATAAGCCTACAAGTTACCCTTGTTTGTCCATTGCACATGACTCCGGATCACTTGTAGCTCCCGGTCAAGACCCTAGGTTTAAGATTATGACGTGAGCAGGCATTGTGGTTCTAGGAATTGTGGCGAGAAACAGCTGCTGCCAGCTAGTGATGGGTTCATTGTCTTTATAGCCAAAATTGCTCACATGTCATCTGGGGCACCATGTATCATATGTCGCAAGCAATTGTAGCAAAAGGACCTCTACACTTTACCTTGCCCATTATCCACCTTTGACATCTATATTGTTCTCCAGCATTCAAGCTTTCACTTTTGGCCTCTTGGTGAGGTCTCGAAGAAGTGCATGAGGGTTTTTCCGAAAAGGAAGATTGACATTTTTTTTCTCCGAAGTACCATTCAATTGTACACCCGGCGACAAAATATGCCGAGGCAGGCGAGCGCGTGGCGAAATGCATCCCCGCGACTTCTAACGTTGCACTTCTGGTGTTGAGACACCGATGTGCGCGTGCGCGTCCAACCCCTGCATACTCGCCCCGTATTTTCTTTCGCTGCAAGCAGCAAAGCTGAAGCATTGAGCGCTTGCACTACTCGTAACATTTTATGATCAACACGTCTTGCTGGCACATGCACCGGCGGCGAATGGCGTGGGAAAAGCCTGCTTTGCTTTATATGCCTGGCTCTGGTAAAGGATGCATTTCAACCTTTCAATATCTTAGTTTTAAGGGCGATGACATTTGCTTCGGTGTCTAAACGTGGAACTTTTGGTCTGTGTCTGTGCCAATCAATTCAATGCGCATTCCAACCTATTGCTATTATTGTTCTTGTTGCCGAACCGAGGGCCAGGCCGATCTCCGCTTGCGTTTTTTTTGGCAATGCGTGCTTTAGAACTTGTGCGAGGTGACTTCTCATCACAGCTTTTTTCAAATGGTCTATTTCTCGCCTCAATTTGTTTCCGTGTTGGTGTGCTCATTTGTATTACCAACCAACTGCATGTTTTAGGCAAAACGTACAAAGACGCGATGGAATAAATGTGGCACAAAATCGTAACCGAGACGGGCAAGGCATGTCATCGGTTTGATCGGGGCCGAGCCAGCAACGCACACTTTACCGCCGAAGCTTGCCGAAGCCAGGAACTGTACATGCGCCGCGCCTTCGACTAAGGCGCAGTCCATGTAGGCTTCCTAGACGAAGCGTGTGCAAGCGAGGCACATTGGCGAGTTAAGTGACCCCTATGACCATACGCTGAATGTGATCAGATTGGATGATTGAAGTGAAAGAAAAGACAGGGAAACAAAGCGTGGCTCTATTCGCATGCACGCATGGAGGTCTCGACACCAGAAGTGCAACGTCAGATGTAGCGGTGTTGCATTTTGCCACGCGCTGGCGTGCCCCGGCTTATTTTGCCGCCGGGTGTACATTTGTTGGTTCAGTTTTTTATGGCTGCTTTTGTTTTCCTTCTTTCTTGTAACGCTGTAGTGGTTGTTGTAAAAGTGGGCAATATAAAATACAAACTAATTAATTTCTTTCTCGTATAAAGTGACCCCTACATTATTGTCACATTCCCAGAACAGGGCAATCCTGTTGCCATCTTCCACAATACTGGGATCGAAGGGACGTGTTGGTGGTGGCCACCAGAAATGCAGCACGTGAAAATTGACTCGTAGCTGAAGCAAGATCAGGACCAAAATGACTTTAACTAGCGTTTTGAGCTACTCAAGCTCTGCGTAATTTTCACCATTATGTATTTCGGTGTTGTGGATAGCAATAACTCCGAACATTTGTTTGTTTTAAGCTTTATTGCAGCCAACCTCCACTAACCGAACTTTCTTGCCTAATTACGGCAGTCCACAAGGTCCCAACAAGCACCTGTGCTTTTTCACATAACCAGACACGTGTTACTTGAAACAAGGACACACATTGGTCAGAGGCGACTAACTGGCAATGCAAATTTAATTGTTGTGCACCAAACACAGCAGCCAACAAAATTAGCACAAGAGCAAAAGCATCATCAGATACCAGCACTTTGCATATGAAGAGTGCTGCTACAAATATTGCCGCGAACCATACATTGGGTTTGTTTATTTGTGTTTTGCTTTTACCACCCCGCTGCGCCGGTCTGTGTTATCTCTGCGCCAAGGGAAGCGCGTGTTCCATTCTTTCTTTCTGTGCCGCATGTGTTATCTGTCGTGATAGGGAGAGCATTCCGATCTAACGTGAACGGCCCAGAATAATCTTCTTGTATCTACTATGTTCTCGATGTGAATCGACGTTTCGAGAACCACGCGCGCCGAAAGATAAAAAGCCTGCAGTGCGGACGCCGGAGCATTCGATTCGACGACACTCGCCTGTGCAAGTCACTTTGTTGACCGCTGCTTCGCCGCCTCTGTATTCTTTTGAGTTGTTAGGGGAGCACAAGTTCGCTCCAATAAACGTGTTTCTCATTCAAGACAACTGCATCGTCCTTGTCTTCGCGACATCTGGTGGAGGTGCTGGGTACTAAGCCTTTATGCCCCTCTACGACATCTCGAAGCCGCCAAGCCAGTCCAAACAGAGAAAGCCCCCGACTGCAAGGATTCCTACCCGAGTTCGGTCTTCTGCCAGAAGGACCCAAGAGAAGGAACGCTGCAACCAACACCATGGTGCAAGAAACAACGTCGCCAATCATCCTGCACAAGCCCCGAGAACCGCCATCGTTCCGCGGAGCCCCCGCTGAAGACCCCGAAGAATGGTTGGAGAAGCTGGAGCGCGTCCGCATCTTCAACAGGTGGGACGACGAAGAAACGTTCCGGCATGTCTTCTTTTACTTAGAAGATGCTGCTGGAACTTGGTTCGAGAACCATGAGAGCTCTTTGACCGACTGGACTGAATTCAAAAGGGAGTTCCTTAAGACTTTCACTACCGTGGTGAGAAAAGAACGAGCTGCGCTTTTGCTTGAAACTCGAACGCAGCACCCCAACGAAGGAGTCGTGATTTTTGTTGAGGACATGAAGCGACTTTTTCATCGTGCGGACCCTGAAATGACCGAGGAAAAGAAGCTCAGGTTTCTAATGCGAGGAGTGAAGCAGGAGCTTTTTGCTTGTCTAGTCCGTAACCCTCCGAAGACAGTGGCAGAATTCGCGTCTGAGGCGGCCGCGATGGAGAAGACGCTAGAAATTCGAACGAGGCAGTACGACCGCACTGTCAACGCGCTGTTCTCGGAGACCATCAGTGCCGCAGATGAAAGCTCCGATACATTGCGAGAGACCATCCGAGTAGTGGTCAGGGAGGAGCTTCGCAAGCTTTTTCCAACGACGCCGCAACCTCAAATGGCTTCCCTGACCGACGTAATCCGAGAAGAAGTCCAAAACGCACTGGGAACTTCTACGCCGTCGGAAGCACCCCGCGAACCACAAGCCATGACCTACTCCTCGGCTGTTCGTCAACCCCGCCCTGCTCCATCCCGTCGTCAAGAGGCCGAGCCATACCGCCGTCCAATGCCGCCCGCCCGACGCCCTGTAGACCAATACCAGACGCCAAGGAAGACCGACGTGTGGCGAACGCCCGATAATCGCCCGCTGTGCTACCACTGCGGAGAGGCCGACCACATCTACCGTCGCTGTCCCTACAAGAGGCTCGGTTTGCGAGGGTTCTCCGTCGACGCCCCACGCCCCCGATACGGCCAGCGCCCTGCTGAGATCGAAGAATACCTCTCCAACACCAACCGAGGACCAGCCCGCTTCAACCGTTCACCGTCGCCCTACCCGTATCAGTCACCGAACCGCCGCAGCACTGCTGACTTCTCACGTGGAAGGTCCCCCAGCCCACGCGGGGGAAACTAAAAGCAGCAACTTCGGGAGGTAAAGTTGCACAACGGCGGAAAAATGAAAACCCTCCAACGAAGCAGCGACTCGCTGAAGACCATCATTCACGACATGCCCTCAACCCGACGACCCGACCTAGCCCTAACGAGACTCCTGAACACGACGACAGCTACACGGCGCGACGCGTACCCGACCTGACCGAGACGTTCGTTGAGAAGACGACGACAACGACGATGCGCAGTGCCCGACCGTCAACACGTACAAGCAGAGATACGACGCCCCGACGAACCCGGAACTCGAGGAAGACTGCATCTCACGTCAAGGTGTCCATCGACGGCTTTGACGTAGTCGCCCTCGTAGACACGGGAGCTGACTATTCGGTAATGAGCGGACCATTTGCGTCTAAACTGAAGAAAGTTATGACCAGATGGGACGGTCCGCACATACGCACAGCAGGAGGCCACCTCGTGACGCCAAGTGGAACGTGCACATCGCGCGTCACCATAGACGGCACAACGTACCCTGCGGCGTTCGTCATTCTGCCTAACTGCTCCCGCGACGTAATTCTTGGAATGGACTTTTTGATGGACAACGGTGCAATAATCGATCTGCAGACCAAGTCAATAACTTTTTCCCCCAATCACTCCATGACGCCGGAGCCGAACCCCGAACGACGTGCTGCTGTAAGAATTGCCGATGATCATGTCACCCTGCCACCCCGCGCAAGCTTCATGGTCGCAGTCTACTGTGAAGATGCTGCTCCTAACGTCGACGCTATCGTAGACACTGATCAAAGGGTGCTTCTCGACCGTGGTGTGTCGGACGCAAGAGGCATTGCGCGCTTCAAGGAACACCAATCTCACATTTTGGTTACTAATTTCACCGAGGAGTACCAGCATTTAAACAAGGGCGCGGCAATTGCATTCCTCGAAGAAGCGCGAGAAGCAAGTGACGTGATCGCGGTCGCCGACTTTGAACGCACACCCGTAGAAACCTTCAAGCTCCCGCAGCCCTTCCACGTGAATCCGGCGCTACCGCAAGAACAACGGAACAGGTTATTGGCTTTGCTGCTTCGCTATAGCGAATGTTTTTTTTTTTTTTCGAGCGCAAAACTACGTCAGACCCCTCTAGCGAAGCACCGAATAATAACCGAAGATGGAGCCCGACCTACCCGACAGTCACCGTACCGCGTCTCTTCACACGAACGGGAAGCCGTCCGGACTCAAGTCGACGACATGCTCAGCGACGACATTATACAGCCATCGAAAAGCCCCTGGGCTGCGCCCGTCGTACTCGTAAAGAAAAAAGACGGCACATTAAGGTTTTGTGTTGACTACCGGCGACTGAACAAAATCACGAAAAAGGACGTGTACCCCCTCCCCCGAATCGACGACGCCCTCGACCACCTCTGCCACGCGAAGTACTTCTCATCGATGGACCTGAAGACCGGCTACTGGCAAATTGAAGTGGACGAGAGAGACCGAGAGAAGACTGCATTTATAACCCCAGACGGCCTATACGAGTTCAAGGTGATGCCGTTTGGGCTGTGCACAGCACCAGCGACGTTTCAAAGAGTCACGGACACTGTGCTAGCTGGCCTTAAGTGGCACACCTGCCTCGTATACCTCGACGACGTAGTGGTATTCGCCGGGACTTTCGACGAACACCTTGCAAGGTTGGAGTCTGTACTCGAGGTCATTCGTACGTCGGGGTTGACGCTGAAGCCTGAAAAGTGCCGTTTCGCATACGGGGAACTCAAGTTCTTGCGCCACGTCGTCAACGCCGCGGGAGTCCTACCTGACCCGGCAAAAACTTCAGCCATTGCGAACTTCCCAAGGGCGAAAGACAAGAAGGGCGTGCGAAGATTTCTCGGGCTGTGCGCATACTACCGGCGCTTCGTCGCAAACTTCGCACGCATTGCAGAGCCACTCACGCGCTTGACGAAAGATAGCACCCCTTTCAGCTGGGAAAACGACCAAGAAAAAGCATTCTGCGAGCTGCAAAAACGCCTGCAAAGCCCGCCCGTGCTCGCTCATTTCGACGAAAATGCCGAAACGGAAATGCACACGGACGCCAGTGATATAGGCTTGGGTGCCGTCCTTGTCCAAAAGCAAAGCGGCTGCGAAAGGGTAATCGCCTATGCCAGCCGTGGTCTGTCGAAGGAGGAGAAAAACTATTCTGCCTCTGAGAAAGAGAGCCTGGCTATTATATGGGCGATTTCAAAATTTTGCCCATACGTGTATGGAAGGCCATTCAAGGTTGTAACAGACCACCATGCGCTGTGTTGGCTCGCCAATTTGAAGGACCCCTCTGGCCGTCTTGGGAGGTGGAGCTTGCGCCTGCAGGAGTTCGATGTTACAGTCGTTTATAAATCCGGCAGGAAACACTCCGACGCCGACTGCCTGTCCCGCGCCCCCGTCGACCCACCACCACAAGACGCTGATGAAGAGAGCGCGTTCTTCGGTATCGTAACGGAGAGCGACCTAGCCGCCCAGCAGCGTGCCGACCCCGACTTACGCGTCATAATCGAGTACCTCGAGGGATGCAACGTTGCCGTTCCTAGGACCTTCAAACGCAGCTTACCAGCATTCAGCCATAGAAACTCCGTCCTCGTGAAGAAGAATTTCAGCCCCGGAACAAGAGCGAATTACCTTCTCGTCATCCCCGCGGACCTTCGTGACGAAATTTTGGAAGCGTGCCACGACGACCCGTCTTCCGGACATCTCGGCACAGCCCGCACTATTGGAAAAATCAAGGCGAGGTACTACTGGCCCGGCCTTACCTCTGACGTCACCCATTACGTCCGGAGCTGCCGTGACTGCCAGCGACGAAAAACGCCGCCGACAAGACCCGCCGGACTTCTGCAACCGATCGCCGTCCCATCGAGACCATTTCAACAGATTGGAATGGACCTTTTAGGCCCGTTCCCTACGTCACGATAACAGTACAAGTGGATTGTCGTAGCGACAGACTACATGACGCGCTACGCAGAGACCGCCGCTCTTCCGAGGGGGACTGCGCAAGAAGTGACAAAGTTCTTTATAAGCCAAGTTGTGCTGCGACATGGAGCCCCGGAAGTCCTAATCACCGACCGCGGAACGGCTTTTACTGCGGAGCTGATGCAAGGAGTATTACGCTACAGCAACACGGATCACCGAAGAACGACGGCGTACCACCCCCAAACGAACGGACTAACAGAACGTCTGAACAAGACAATCGCAGATTTGCTGTCAATGTACGTTGACGTTGAACATAAGACTTGGGACGAAGTGCTCCCGTATGTCACGTTTGCGTACAACACGGCTATCCAGGATACGACGCAGCTGACGCCGTTCGAGCTTGTCTACGGTAGAAGGCCGACTACGATGCTCGACGCCATGCTTCCGCGCGTAGAAGACGACGACCTCAACGACGACGTCCACGGATATCTTCAACGTGCGGAGGAGGCCCGCCAGCTTGCTCGAGTTCGTATAACGGACCAGCAGCTGGTGGATGTGGGCCGCTACAACCTCCGACGCCGAGACGCCGAGTACCAACCAGGGGATCGTGTGTGGGTTTGGACTCCCATCCGACGACGCGGACTCAGTGAGAAGCTCCTGCGACGGTATTTCGGACCCTACCAGATTCTACGACGTGTCGGCCAACTTACCTACGAGGTGATCCCCGATGGTGATTCCGGAACATCACGACGACGCACGCGGCCCGAAGTCGTCCACGTGGTTCGCTTAAAACCTTTCTACGGACGATAACGAATTTTATTTTTATTTTCGGACTGTCGCTTATGTTAGCATCGGGTCGATGCACTCTTAGAGGGGGGGTAATGCCGCGAACCATACATTGGGTTTGTTTATTTGTGTTTTGCTTTTACCACCCGGCTGCGCCGGTCTGTGTTATCTCTGCGCCAAAGGAAGCGCGTGTTCCATTCTTTCTTTCTGTGCCGCATGTGTTATCTGTCGGGATAGGGAGAGCATTCCGATCTAACGTGAACAGCCACGAATAATCTTCTTGTATCTACTATGTTCTCGATGTGAATCGACGTTTCGAGAACCACGCGCGCCGAAAGATAAAAAGCCTGCAGTGCGGACGCCGGAGCATTCGATTCGACGACACTCGCCTGTGCAAGTCACTTTGTTGACCGCTGCTTTGCCGCCTCTGTATTCTTTTGAGTTGTTAGGGGAGCACAAGTTCGCTCCAATAAACGTGTTTCTCATTCAAGACAACTGCATCGTCCTTGTCTTCGCGACAATATGTGTGAGAGCTGAGCAACTGCCTTATGCTAGTGCTTGAGACATGTCCTCATGGTTCCTTTAAACCTGACATAGTTCACAGCTTTTGCAGTGAAGTACGCTTCGAAATTAAGGAGAAAAGAACCCTGACGCATGCAATTATCAGCAATGAATAGCATTGCTATTCATTCATTTGCTCCTCTTCGTGGTTGACCTTCGAGGTATTGACGAAATCATGTGGTCCCATCAGGGTTGAATTACAGATGCACAGTGCAACATGACAAAAATATTTAAAAAAATATTCATAGTTTCGCAGGCTTAAATTGCCGACAAAAGCAGAATGCTTGAAAATAAAATTTTACTTAAGTAGGCCCTGAATATTGAGGTTTTCCTACTCCGAGTACATCCTCATTAAGCTGATATTCTACATGTGACAAGTGCTTGCACACAAAGGGACCCTCCAACACTCTTTAAACACTGCAAGTAAACCGCCGCGGCCTTTTTATTATACTGCCAGAAATACGTGGGCGAAATATTACATGTGTACGTGAAGCGGTGAGCGCGCTAATCGCAGTGAAAGACGCGTTGAAAGCAACCGCGCTTTGTTCAATATTTCTTATTATTCACCCGTGGCATGGCCTAAACGACGTGATCGCGGCCATGGCTTTCCTATTGGCTGTCAGTGGTCAACTTCGCGGCTTATTTCTCAGATTTCGTGAGACGATTTGCCGTCGTCGGCGCTGTGCAAGAACCGCTTCTATGCCTGAATCTGTAAGCACAGTTTTTGTGTTTCTTTTACGTTTCCAGTGCGCGCAGAGTTGAGTGAAAAGCTCAAAACTGCCCTTTCAACGAGCCCACTAGACAACAACCGTTTATTGCTTCATAAAGCCCTCCCTGCCTGAGCTCGCTCTTGTGAGCAGGCAGCCACGCTTGCTTTTTTGTGGCACCTGACTAGAAATAGACAACACCATGTTTCGGAGATAAGGGGAAAACTCCCCTGCCTGTGATACATCGAAGGCCGCTGAAGAGAACACCACGAGCAGCCCCACTCTCCGAGAGAGAGCGCACTGCTTTCGTCCCATTTTCTGCGGCAAGTTGAGAGGGAACAATTATGTGCGATTTTTCGTCGCGTGTAGTTTCGGTGATTAGGAACAGATTTTAATACTCTTGCGGGAGGATATTTCTAGGATTATAGACATTACCCAAAAACACATTCCGTGTAGTCGATGATAAGTGCTGCAGGGTCCCTTCAAGCAAACGCATGTGTATATTTGGAGTGCATATGAATATTGTTAACCAGCTGGATGAAAAACTATGCGAAGTTTGTGAGTACAATACTTACTCAGCTGTACTTAAATGATAGGTTAAAACAGCGTCACTATTATAAAAATATCTTGTTATCTCGAAGCTATATTTGCACATTTATGAACTTGAGAAATAAACACAGCAGCCTTCTCAATCGTCAGATATTAGCTGAAGTACAGATGCAAGGCTAGCTGTCATGTGAGAGCACTCGTATTTTTCAAAAAAGAAGACAATAACGTCTTAGTGCCTTGATGTGGTTATAAAATGCAGTTAGGTTCCCTTCCAATGGTTCTTCTAAGCAAAGGTGACAATGAAGCTATTATCAACGTGAAAAAGTAGACATTTTTTTAGTTATGGCATTGTTTTTGGTCAAGCTAGAATTTAGATTAGTGTTGACCTTATGAACGAAGTTTGTATGTTGTCTTCACGGTCATTTAAATAGAAGTTTTAGCTTGTTGCAGTTTGTTAAAAGTTCTCCATGGCATTCAGACATTGTTGATTCGAATTAGAAAGGGGACCGTAAGCATGTCTACTAAGCTTGCAGTTTTAGAGGTGGAAAAACGGTTCCCAAGGCACTTACAATGAAGCTCATCGGGCATTGAAGAGAGCAGAGGAATCTTCTCACCTGCACAGTGAGAGTGATTGTAGCCGGAGGAGGGGAAAAGGTCAACAAGGAGTCTTGGCGATTCTGAGATTGTTGATACGGAACTCCTTCGATAGCATGCTCAATGCTAGAATTTTCCATTCTTTTTACGCTTTCATGTTAATAGTCCATTAATCTGTAGTGAGCTAGCTTGTGACACTGCATGAGAAGTCCTCATATGCACTACAAGGAATGAACTTGGGTACATGCAGTACTATGTTATGCCTCTAACAAAGAATCTAAATGCCGCAGACTATTTAATTAGCAGAGGTAGATGACGCATTGCTTTGAAAAATCACATTTCTTTAAGAGAAATCTGCAATTTTCAGTGAGCAGACTATAAACTTGGTTAAATAATAACACGATCTTACATTACAGCAACGTTGTGTGAAGATTGTAGTTTTTTATACAGATTACTTATTGTGTTGGCTCAGTGGCCAAAATCGTAGCATCTCTACAGGTCGCAAATGCGCAGATTTGATTCCTAGCCTGTGACAGCTGTTTGTGGGATGGAGGAAAAAAGAAACCATTGTGTGCAATGCTTTGGTGCTCATAAAAAAATCTCGGGTAGTCCGAAGAAATTTATGAGAGAAAGGACCGCTGCTGAATTAGGAGTGTGTGAGTTGTGCCAATTACAGTGCAGCTTTGTTATACAAGAACTGTCTTACTCAAATTATTCCTTTCTTTAAAATTCTCTTGATTACATTGCCACCTCTCATATTTTAGGAACAGCTTGTAGCAAATCTTGTACACATCTTTGTAACTTCTTTGTATCAAAGTGTCTAGTTGCTCACGTCTGATTTTCTTAGCTTGCAATTCCTAGAGTCAGGACTGATAGAAGAACACCAAACAGCTTGAATCCTGGCAGCCACATCATTTTCATCACCTCTGTTTTTTCTGGTAAGCCAATTAAAAAACAACCCTTGTTGGTTACGCGAGTGTACACTTTTCAAAGAAAAACGAACGGTTTCCTGCAGTCTTGGTTAAATAAATGGGTAACGCGGTATGTGTCGAACAAAGATTTGCTACTATTCCTATTGGGACAAACTTGATAATTTAAAGTATACTTATGTACCTTGTACTCTGTATTATGTACTTAGTTCGGACAATTCATGCAGAATTTAAATGTGTTACGGTGTAATTGTGGGCAACGCGCACCTGACACCCTAGACACCGTGCCTTGCTTTAATGGTGGTGTTAAACCTGAGTTGCAAGTTAGGTAGTGTGTGCTATTGCCCGGAAAATAGTTAAAGGTGTATTGCTTAGTAATCATGGAAAACATATGTATTGCCCCTCAGGAACTATGTATAGGCTAAAATCAAATTTCGCAATAAAAGTGTAAGTTTATGCTGCAATAAGCACCTTCAACAGAATTACAATTTCATTGCAAAATATAACAAAACAATATTGTGTTTTTTTTAGAGAAGAACTGTAAATGTACAGGACTCTGTAAATGGTCCTGATAAGAGTGGAACACCAGGGACGACAACTCGACGCCATAATGCAGCGTTTGTGTTCCGGCCCTATTTCCAGTGCCTAAAATGAGGAAGACGTGCATTCGGAGCCATTAAAAGCAGGGATTTATACGCACCCCTTAACACCCCCCAAAAAGATTCCACAACAACAAGCAGCCTGCCTAGGGATCTATACAATCCTCCCCCACCCAAACATCCCACCTGAACAACCCCAAAATCGAAATTCTGCATAAACCCCTTATTAAAAGACGTCGATGACTCAGGATTTTGATTCCTGGCTGACTGGGAGCAAATACAAGACTGGTAATAATATTTTAACTTGTTTCACTTGTTAACCTTGGCACATGTAAGACAGTTGGTCAAGGGAATATTTTGAACATGGCGTGAGCTGTTCCCGTGATTTTTTGGACTTAATATCCTCATAAACGACTCCAGTGACGACGAACAAACTGCGTGAGACCAGGCAGACGATATCACGCATTCATAGCAAACCCCTTTCAAAACTCGCGTGCACTGACGTCATGGGTCCGGTGCTCTAGCGGAGTGATACGCTACATGAGGTGGTGCCGTTCTTGAGTTGTAACCGAGTATAGGAACAAACTCAGCTAATTCAAGCTTCGTTCTAGAATATGGTTGGGGGCAAGAGTCTGGTGGTTTTGCTGCGTCTTCCGAAACCGCAGAATAAGTAGTTTGTGCATAACGCTAAGGCATATAAGGTGCATGTAATCAAAGAGAACATTCGCATTAACGTCTATGGGAAGTTCCTGCAAAATACTTGTACCAGAGTGGTGTTCTTCCTTTGTTCTGTACCGAAAGCTCTTATCTGCGCGAAACTTCTGTCTAATATCTGGGAAACACACCCGGTTCTGCTCATGTTTGTCTTTCACAATGCACGTTAAGCAGCTGGAGTACCTAGGGTGGCCTTTTGTGTACAAAAAAACCCTGTTTGGGAGCATCATATACTAATGCGTGCAGAATCACAGGAAGGGTTTGTGATCTAACAGTTATGTCATCATCTAACTACACTTTCGTCTCATCAAAAAAACCTGACAGCAAATCCTTCGGGTCACTGGGCTTGCGGTGGCGGAAGAAAACACTCACAACAAAAGGCTATTCTCAACAATCTTCACAACGCTAAGAATGACTGAAAAGTGAGTACTCTTGCTTTTGCATATTTCCAGGCCATCTATGTTGAAGGTTAGGCTGAGTTTTTCTTCAGGGAGCTCTGGACAATCCTGAAGCATTTTCCGCAGTCCTGCTTCTACACACAAGTGGCGGTACCTCCCCCAGAACGTTGCGAAGTACCACTGGACCCTGGTGTGTGCATCAGAGTTCTTGAAGACGACGGCAGGGAAGAAAAACACGCGTGGCTGCGCAACACACCAAGCAGTGATGTAACCGCGGCAGGGGTAGATTTAGAGTTGACCGCCCACTCCTACAGCTTCTGCCGAAACACCAACGTGGTGTCTTCATCGTCTTCGTTAACAGAACTGTCGTCTGACAACTAGTGATCTCCGCTGGACAGGGGCCACACAGCGTGACTCTCGCTGTGGAGACGGTGTATGGATCTTTCCCCAGTACCCGTCGTCCTAGCGGCTGCCACGGCGAACATAAAATAGCAGTAAGGCATCCCCCAAAAATGTTTTGTTTTCAGGGAACTCGTGCACGAAACCTTCCGGCCTTGCTTTCCCTCCCGCACCCACCAATCACCCATGCCTTTCACATGAATGTCAGTGTAGGAGGCGCACGCTCGGGTGACTAATCAGCAGTGGCTGAAGCACCCCTTTTCCTTTACTTTTTTAGATGCGAAAGAGCCTATGGTCGAGCCTGTTTCCTCCGCTGTTGTGTGGGTGCCGTTGTGTGGCGTCTGCACTCCCCACTGCGCATGATTGGCCAGGCACCGCTGAAAAGGATTGTTGCAGGATGCCCCAAGGGATTGGCCAACGAAAGAATCCATCACGAGATAGCTTCGCGTTCAACCACCGTCGTTATCTTCAGGTACGGGAACCGTGAGTAGTATATGAGGCATTTCTCCTATCCTCTCCCACGCTCCGATGCTCTCCGGCATTCCTCCTCTGCTTGCCGGGATTGCGCAACCAATAGCAACACCTGCGGCTCCGCCCGATATTGCGAAGCAGCTTAGGGTTAGATACGCGACGGTAGCCGCTGCATGCTCCGCTGGGGCGCCACTGGTTTAAATGACGCGCGCACGCCCTTCGCCCCCCTCATTCTCCCAACGCCGCGATCGAACTGAAAACTAATGGGAACTTCAGTCGACCCCGTGCCTGCTACGCATAGTACTCACGGTTCCCGCTGATGAGGATTGTGGCAGGATGCCCCTAGGGATTGTCCAATCAAAGCATTCATCACGAGCTAGCTTCGCGTTCAACCACCACCGTCATCTTCCCGTAAGGAAACCCTGAGTAATTCTTGCTGATGTTGATTGTGGAAGGATGCCCCTAGGAATTGGCCAATCAAAAAATCCATCATGAGATAGCTTCGCGTAAAACCACCGTCGTCATCTTCCCGTAGGAAAACCCTGAGTAGTATGCGAGTCATTCCTCCTCTCCTCTCCACAGCTCCTCTCCTCTCCGTGCTTGCGCAACAAATGGCAACACCTGCTGCTCCGCGCGTGATAATGCGAAGCAGCTTAGGGTAGAGACGCGACGGTAGCCCCTGCATACTCCGCTGGGGGTGCACTGCAGCTCCGTGGTTTAAATGACGCGCGCGCGCTCTCCCCTCCCTTCATTCTCTTCCGCAACGCCGCGAACGAACTGACAACTAATGGAAAATTGAGTCGACCGCATGGCTGCTTCGCATACTACTCAGGGTTCCCCTACGAGAAGATGGTGAATTGTTTTTCATTTTCTTTGCTTCCCTATTACTAGCCAAGTGCTAGTAGTATGTTCAACCTCTAAACTTTTAGCCCGTTTCCTTTGAAAGCCTTTTTTGTGTGCACGCACTCACTCAGTGCTAACTGTTCGAAAAGAGGAAATAAAAACATGCTGCCCTAGGAAGCATAGCCGCTCCCCAAGCAGCAAGCTGAAGGGGCGCCCCTTTGTTTATTTCGCCCGAGCGAACTGCCAAGAATGGCGAACCGGCCGACAATGCACGCGCAGATCTCTACTTGAAAATGGTCCATTACATACACGGCAGTATGTTACACAAAAAAGTCCTCAACGTCGTAATGGGAACCTTGCTGCTGCTGGAGGTTGCTAGGACTTGGATTATACCTACAACACGAGCGTGCACTAGCACCTAATTAAGTTGCTTCTAAACAAATCCTACGTTGTTGCGATATCGACGCCTCCGGCACAAATTCTATTTGCGCGCTGCCAACTAACGCGGAAAATGCATCAATGGGGCACTTCCGTTTCCGCTTGAACTGCCGTTCGCTGCTTTCGGACATTTCTAATCCAGTAAAATTACTCAAAGCACTCACCTTTTGTTATCTGCCCCCACGACAGGTGACTTGCCTCAGTGCGTGCTGCAATCTCTCTCAATCCCGACTGGCTACATGGCCATCCTCATTAAACTTTCAACTTGGCTTGACTAAAATAAGTACTTGCGCTTGGTGGCCAGCAGCAAAACACAAGTGCTTAAAAACTGTTTCGCACAAAGTGCACATACTAAACATTCTCTCTCTTGCCTTATTTCTAATTTTAAAATTTGCTGAAGATGTTAGTACTCTTCTGAATACTGAACATGTAGCCAGCCAGTAAAGTAGAACCAGTAATTTGTGACCTGAAGTACGAACAACGTGGACAAAAACAGTAATCACTATCTGTATCTGTATCTGCGCGTGAAAAATATAACAGCGAGCGTTCCCATTGTCTCCTAGCGATCAGCATGAGCACATCCTGAGAAAGTCCTGAAATAAATGTTTCTAGGATATCAAGAGCAGTGATGCACTGAGAATGACCTGAGGACATCGCGAGAACAGAGAGGACGTTTGGAAATTCGGTAGGATAGTCTGTTTCCAAGCTCCTCGGTTTTCAGAAGCTGCTAAAGCCTGGTGCGCACCGACTAGGACTTGCGCTGACTAATCGCAGCATTGAGGTTCTCGTACGGTACTAAGCGGGGTAACGCGGACGTCGGCAAGCTTGTCCGTGATGCTGATTAGCAAGGAGGGGAGGTCACGACAATGTCTTATTTCATCTCCCGTGATCCGACGTGATCCAGTGGAGCGGAAAGCGTGCCTCGGCTTGCGCGAACCATGCCCATGCCAAGTCTAGTACAGGGGTAGCGAAATGATGCGCACGACCAAGGTGGTAGCGCTGGTGGACGAAGCTGCTTCGCGGTCACCGCCAGCCGGTAGCTTGCCCGCATATTTCATAATCATCATCACCAGCCTATCTACAACCACTGCAGGGCAAAGTCCTCTCCCATTTTTCTCCAGTTACCCTGGTCCTGCGCCAACTGTGACCAATTCATCCCCCCGAACTTCTTGATCTCATCTGCCCATCTAACTTTCTGCCGCCCCCTGCAACGCTTGCCTCCTCTAGGGATCCACTCTATTACCTTTAATGACCGATGACTATCTTGCCTTTGTATTACATGCCCACTTCCATTTTTTATTCATAATTTCTACTAATATGTCCTTAGCACGCGTTTGTTCCCTGACCCACTCCGCTCTCTTCTTGTCCCTTAACGTTACACCTATCATTTTCCGCTCCATTACCCGCTCAGTCGTTCTCAATTTAGGTTGAATCCTCTTAGTGAGGCTCCAAGCTTCTTCCTCGTAGGTGAGTACCGGAGCCCTCATACACTTTCTTCTTCAGTGACAATGGTAGGCTGCTATTCATTATCTGAGAATGTCTGCCGTATGCACTCCACCCTTTTTTTCTAATTATATCTGCGTCATGGTTGGGATCCGGGGTCACAATTTGGCCTAAGTACATATATTCGCTTACCACTTCCACTACCTCACCCCCTATCGCAAACTGGTGTGCTGTCCCGATGTTATTGACCGTTACTTTGGTTTTCTGCATAGTAATTATCAGGCCTACGGTTCTACTCTCTTCGTGCAGTGCGGAAAGCATGCTTTGCAATTCGTCTCCCGAGTTACTTAGCAAGGCAACGTCATCAGCAAATCTGAGGTTACTGAGGTGTTCTCCATTAACCCTTATTCCCACCTGTTCCCAATCCAGGGTTCTGAATACTTCTTCTTAACATGCTGTGAATAACACTGGACAAATGGTGCTTCCTTGTCTGACGCCCTTCCTTATAGGTATTTTACTGCTCTCCTTATGGAGGATAATTTGTTGGAAGCGAAAGCTTGGAACTGGCCTGGCTAGAAGGGACAAGATCCATCCACATCGCCAGTTAATGTCCCGACCGGCCCAGAGACATTCAGTTGCAACAGGAATTGGAATCACACTTTCTTGTGGTTCCTCCTGAATTGGCACATACCCACGGGGAGGATTGACCAGGAATCCGGTGTGAGGAAGACAAGCGCGGCCACTTAAAACAACAGATGATTTACACCTGGTGATTATTCGGCCGTGTGAGCGCACGTGAGCTTGCGGCTTGCCAGGAGCACCTGGTGACGTCGAGGCGGGCACGTGGGCTCACGCCACGTGAGGAGCTCCCATCTTTGTCGTCGTCGTCTTCTGCGCGTGGGAGTCGCTACAGTCGCGCCGGGCGCCACAGTGTGTCCACGCTCAAAATATTTCTTAGTTCTAATATATCTTTTTGTAAAATGCTTTGTATCCTTTCCAGGAATAATTTACCACTTAGCACCTTTCTGCAGTTTTTTTTGAAAAAAATTGTTAGACTTAGTTGATAATTTTTCACTACGTGAGGAGTCTGCCGCCATTCCGAAGACATTTCGTGGGTGAGTGTCGCGAGTTGGGATGTGAACTCGGGACATTGGAGATAGGTTTGTACTTGATCACGAGTACACGATTATTTTACAGAAATTTTTTGGTCTGGGAAACAGCTGGGGATATCACGAAAGTTTCTTATTTATGATGGCTGTAATATCCAATTGACGATGTCCTACTACGACTAAAGGGCTCAAACGATAGTGTAAGCCTGAGCATCTTCCATAGCGATTTAGTTCTATGATTCCTGGAGCCCTTTTCGTGAATTAGGTACAATGACACGGGTCTTCGTACCTATATTTTAGTACCTACCATGTTATCCACTCGTATCTGTGCCTTAGAGAAAGGAACTCGAGATCGCAATGCTCCCTAATGCGAAATTTGAGCGCAGCAGCAGTGCGATGAGGCAGCACTCACTCGCGGATTCTAACGACAACAGATCTATGGTGAGCCTCTGCGGGGGCGGCACAAAGTGCGTCTAAGGAAGGGTCCGCGGACTGAGCCTTAAGCTAACGCACATCATAGTCACGCGCACGCCCTTCCCCCGTTTTCTCCTGAGCGTCGCGCTGCCGAGCGCCTCGTGCAGGCACAGCATGCTGCCTCGTCCACTCTCCCACCGCATACTTACAAAAACATCAGCCATTTTCAAGCTGTTACGTAGCATTACGTCACTTTTACGCAGACTGAAATTACCAATGCATGAAATTCCCCGCATTTCCCCGAGGGGAAGAATGTGAAAGTGCGAATGCACCAGTTGAATTTGCGCGGTTCGGTAATGTTCGCGAAAGAGAGATCACACACACACAACTACAAAGAAAGAAAGATGCATTTATTCACAGACACCTATTTGTGTTGTCGTTGTACTTGATTGCTAGAGTGGATCTCAGCTTTGAAATTTCGTGTCAGTACTCCTTTAAGCGGGTGCATTAGCCCTTCTCACGCCCGATTCCTGGCCAATCCCCCACGTGGGTATGTGCCATGTCAGCGGCCAGGCAGCGCATGCCC
Organism: Haemaphysalis longicornis; assembly: GCF_048455015.1. Lineage (NCBI taxonomy): Eukaryota > Metazoa > Arthropoda > Arachnida > Ixodida > Ixodidae > Haemaphysalis > Haemaphysalis longicornis. The sequence goes on from NW_027526204.1 coordinate 37,298,151, forward strand.
ATCTCCCCCCGTTGCCAAGAAAGACGAGGAAATTCCTGGCCAATCCCCAACGTGGGTATGCTATGCGGACATCGCCGGTGGACGCAGGTTCAGGGTCGCTGAAGAAGTGCATTCGCACTTAATAGCGCAGGCTAGCGCTACCATGGTGAACCGCCCTCCCCTCCCAATTTCCCAGCACTCTCCTCCTTCGCATTCTTTCATCGTTCGCTTTTTTCCTTCACTCGTCTGTGCAGGCCATCGTTCCTTCAGTTACGCCGACAACCGGCACAGCCAAGAGACGGCGGCCAAAGGGATGCGCCCTAAAATTGCACGCTGAAAAATGCGCACGAAGAGATGGGTGCCAGCACTGATCAAATCACAGAACCCCACCTTTCGAATCTAACTCTTCTCTCGAAATGGACCTACAGCGTCTATAAAGCTAGCCTCCTCGACCGTGTTGCCGAAATGTCGTGACGGCGGAATTATTAGTTTTACCACACGGCTCTTCTTACACACTTTTTTGCGAAGCATATATATGGAGAAAGATTTGGACACAAGAAAAGAGAATGAAGATGCAACTGGAAGTTTCTTTCACGATGAGAGCACATAGGCTTTATTTTACTTGGTAAAATTCCAAGACCAACAATGAGACAATGTATTAAACCAGTGGAACAAGTCTGCCACAACTGTCGTCTGCCGGAAAGATGGGCTGCGCAGCTTGTTGCAGAGGTCGCAGAACGAGGGTGGGAATCGATCCCGGTCGACGCGTCGCCTATTTTTCCAGCGCAGATACTTCGCATACAGCTGAAAGTCACCGGCTAGTCTTTTTAAGTATTTGGCAAGGTGTTTCGGTGACCTAAAGCTTAGCGCATCAATGAACGAATCCGGCGGGGCAATGGCAGTGTAGTTGGCTCCCCCGAGAACCACCGGAATTATGTCGTGTTCCAGGACATTGAAGAATTTCTCGGTGACGTAGTCTCTGCATATGGAGTTCTCAAAGGAAAGGTAGAAGAAGTATTTCTTCGCGAACAGTTCGTAGCATCTGGTTGCATTTTCTTTCGGGCACTTTTGGTCTCCGCAACTGCCGTACACGTCGACATTGACGTACTTCCGAAGCTGTTTCACATAGTCATCCCTACCGCTCGCTGCTCTGCAATGGCTAACGGCACAAACAGCCATCCGTGACTTGCGTCGCCAGATGTCCCGGGTCTTCTCATATTCGAAGATCACAGTTACGTTGGGTTCTGCAATAATGCCGTATGGGTGCACAATGTCCGAGTCTGACCTTCAAAAAAAGAACAAATATTAGTGAAACTAAAGCCAAACGTTTGCAGACTATAATCATTGTAAGAAGGGTAGGTGTAGTACAACATTAGATTATCTACCATTTTTACACGCAGTCATATCTTGATGCATTTATCACCTCTTTATGAATAATTTAGCATAAAAACAAAGATGAGCAAGCGTGAAAATTTATACGATCAGCATTGTAAAGAGAATATTCGTGCGGCAGTCTGACAGTCGTCAGGAATGAAGCAATATACGTAAATATATGAGCAGTTACAGCCTCCGTCAATACATTTTAGCACTGCACAACAGTGTTTAGAACAGGAGCACAGGCGAGAAGTGAGGTTTCGGGAATAAGAAGTGTGACGAATGATGTCGCTTTTTGAAGTGTGACGAATGATGGCGCTTTTTTTCTTATTTTTCCTGCACGTTGAAAATGGCGCGGTGCGATATGTTTTTCACGAGTCCCGTGGCATGTCGGTGAATATAGCAAGCTAAAAACCCACAGTTAAACAAAATCGAAGTCCGCATTGCTTGGGTACACGGCCCTGAACCCTGTTCGGGCAACTAGGCAGCCGACGAGGTCGTACTCGAGAGCGCACATTTTTTTCACGTGATAATTAGTCGACACGGCCACCTACACTTCAGCCAGTGAGGCGGCTATACCCCCATAACAAGAACCGAGAGAGCGGTTGATGGACAAAACTCCAGCAGCAAACAATAGCACTTTACCACCGCTCCCATGCTTCAGTAATGCCTTCACCACCTAATTTCACTTAGAACACTGAAATACATCAAAAGTCGCAGTCGACATTCTACCTCATGGCACCCATATTTCCGCAAGTACACCAGCGAACCTGAGTCATCTGGTATCGCGACGTCCGAGTTTCGACAAACACAACTGCAACCTAGCCCACAATAATTTTAACTGACATTACTCCACGAAATAGCACTTTATTTAGTTAAGAGTGGCCTATCATGCCTAGCGTACCGCAGACCTCAGAGTTTCTAGACCCTCGCGATGGAATATTTTGCCCGGCCGGGCTGTTCTCATGTACTCATGCCGAGAATGGGCAATAAAAGTACTGAACCATCGTACGCGCGGAGTAGAAGTGACTCAGTAAAATTGAAGAACTGTCTCGTCACCCCTAGCCCTTGACCTTTTCTGGCCCTGTGCCTGTCTAGACAATTGGTCTCCAAATCAGTACGTTTTACTACTAGTACCACGTCCGTTCCTTTTGCACTAATAAAATGAGCAAACCAATGATTCCAGAAGACACATGTGTCTTTGAAGTGTGAGGTCTTTCGTAGTACGCGCTTCTAATCGGCATGTATAGCAAAGGGTGATTTTCAACGCCCGTTCACCGTAGATGAACACAGGTGTTCTTACACGTATACTGTTGCCAACAGTGCTGCCATCTTCTCCAGTAACCACTGGAGCCTCACCGACCACTCAGTGACGACACCTATGACGTTGCTGCGGCCCTCCGGTTAGCGCCTCTTCGTCGTCGTTACGTAGGCGCTGTGTGCGCCTACCTGGCACACAGATACCAATGGCACTTCCATACCAATTCATATGGTCTTTCCATACGGTGTTTTCCTAACAACGCTACGCCCACTGCGCAAGGATTAAATGCTGCAACGCGACAGAATGGACAAAAACAGCTTCTTCTGCTCCGGGTACAACGGAGTCACATCCCATTGCTGCAACAACTAAGGTTTATTCGACCGACCTTACGAAGCTAGCATGTGATCAACCACCCAACTCGCCTGCTACGTTCATTATGACATACCTGTTCATTAACGTGGCTCTGCATGTGCAGTGAATAGGGTATTTCCCGGGATATCACCGCTATCCAAAGTTGCGATAAAACCACAGAAGTGCTAAAATGTAAATACTCTGCCCAACGGAGTAATAAAAGACATCCAGTGTTCTTGCCTCCCAAATGGGGGCGTTCTCTCACTGTTGTTGATCGTTTCATGGGAAAGCTAATCGAGCACGTGGAACACAGAAGACCTAAAAAAATAAAAGGAAGGCAGATTTAAACTTTCACACCATAATCGGATTTAGAACAACGTTATAAACTAAAGACGTACTGTTACAACTAAAACCTGAGACAGTAGACAGAAATGTACATGATGGAGAGACATAAAAGCCATCGTAGGCCTTGTCCTAAAAAAGCCGATAACGTGCGCCCCGACGCCATGCAGCAAAGTCCTGACGCACTACTAGGTGACGTACTACTAGGTGAGGGATTTTTTCTCGGACAGGACGGCAAAACTCTGAATTGGCACCTTGGAATCAAAAGACCTTTACTGGAAGGGAAGGCCACACCGCGGCGTTCTGTCATCTCCCTCTTCGTGTGCAATATAGCAATTCTCGTCTTCCGGCGGAATTGACGAAAATTGAATTCTTACATCATAGCATCTACGCTGGTGACTTCACGCTCTGGGTAGCCGAGAAAAGTGATTGCACAATACAAAATACCTAGAGAATCAATAAATTAATTGAGACCTACGGAGGTCCAAGGACCCTTATGTGATCGCCAGAACAATAGCAATGACTACTACACCGAGCAAACAAACGGAGAAGTGGACTCCCCAAAATTATCTACGAATAAACCTCCAGGCAAAAGTCAACCTCATAATCTTGCCGATCATCAATGTTCTGGCGCTACGGATTCAAGCGAATGGGTATGACGCCGAAGCCATCAGCTTACTGCAAAAAGCGTACATTAAAAGATCAGATTGCCATCCAAAGTAGCCAATCGACACTTAGGAGTCAAACGAGCCAACCTAATCAGAATGATACAGCCCTTCGTGTTAGAAGAGTGGTCTACGCAGCACCATTGCTTTTACCTAAAATACACGAAAGAAAAAAATCAGCAGTATGCTTCGAATAGTATACAAAAAGTCCCATACACAGCCAAGGGCCCGCAACTCACTCAAGGAGCTAATCGAAGCCCAGCGAGTCTCCCAATCGGAGCGACTCACAAGGAGCAACTTGGAGATACGTGCTAAGATCCCTAAGCAATGATTATGATTTGCAACATGCGAATGAAGTTCACATTACCCCCCAATGCACGAGCACATTGTACATACAATCCTCCTTTACCCAGGAACATGCATTGAGTGCGCTATCAAGAGCGCACACAAGAAAGAGCGAAAGCTGCTACAAACGCTTTGAAAAGACCAATGATGTGATATACGTCGACGCTGTTGACTACATGGACGGCACCGCCCTGGCAATAACTGCGGTTGACCAGCACGGCCACCTTATACTTCAGGCTCTTATCACTCAAGCAGACATCAGACAGTGAAAGATGCTGCCATTGCCATTACGTCAGTATCAGCCCAGGCAGGAATATATATAAGTGACTCTAAGACGCCAGTTAGAAAGATCGTGAGAGAACGCATATAGCAGAAGCGCTGAAAATTTTGAATGGATAAAACGGAGCAAGGTCTAGAACAGTACAAATAATATGGGCGCCCACCCACACAGCCCTACAGAAAAAAAAGAAGCTGACAACTAAGCTAGAGGACTAGCCGACAGGGCTGTCGTAAGAAGCGCCACAGAACAGCCCTCGCCCAGACGAACCCGCTGTGAACGTATGGTCACTTACAGAGGCCCTAGGTCATTGTCGATTGGGCCGGCTACAATACCCAGAGGTAAACAAAACATAACACAAAAACAACTATTGCAGGTAGACTACTACAGACAGAGATGAAGGCCAACTAAGATAGTAGACGGTCACCACTGTCCAGAACTGCGCAGCAAAATATGTAAAAACTGTGAAGAGGAATCACCCACTTGAAACACATGCTCTGCTATCACTACCACCGATAAAGCAAGAAAAATGATAGCTACACGGCCGCAGTGGGAGAAGGTAGTGCTCAGCTCGCACGACGAGTCTGGCTTGGGCTTTCCGAATGCCCGAGGCCGGCACCGAGGATATGGGCTCTTGGACGATGGCTGAAGACAGAGGGAAGGGATTCCAGGAATATTCAACCCCTGAATCCATCCTGGGCAAACACTCTCTCTCTTTCCTCGTGGTCTGAAGGAAATTCTTTTCCTGATCATCCTGCACCGCCTGTTCAAGCAGTTCGAGGTCAAATTACCCTAGGAATGTAGTATCGGGGGGCCACCGAGCCGAGTTCCCACAGATGCTCGCGCCTACGCTAAAAACCACTACGCACAAGGTTTTTTTATGCCCGGTACTATGGGGCAGGCTAATAAGATCTGCAGTCTGTTCAGGGCCTGCCATTTCATCCAGTGCATCACATATCTTGGCTGCATGCGGCAATTCCGCCCGTAGGATTAGGGCATGGTATATTGATATATATTTTCGGCTTGGCACTGTGCGTGTGTCATGCGCGAAGCCTGAACAGTACAAGAGACGCCTGCAGAAATTTCTAAATATATAAGTAAATTTATAGATGTAGGATTTCTAGAAGCGGCGACCTCGACGTCATGTCCAAGTACTGCCCCGCTAAGCACAAGGCTAATGAAACTTGTCACAAGATTACTTGCGACCACAAGGCGCCAGCACAAGACTGTTGTCTTGTACGGTTCAGGTTTCTAACCAGTACGCACTTTTGACAAACCTTGAAAACGGCGTTTCGTCCATTAAGCCTGCATGTTGAGACCGAGGACCCTCCTACGTATAATGATGTAGTCAAACGTGGTAAGGTACGCCATAATCAGCTTGATCACTACAACGACTCAACAGTGGATGTCAGTGGAGAGCACGAAAAACTCTACGTTTCAGGAAAAAGTCTGACGTCAGTCTTCGTCTACGAATGACGCACCTGGTGTGGGCAGTGCTGTCGGCGGAGATTTAAAGAGAGACTTACCTGTTAACATAATACGGGACTTACTTCTCCATTACCTACGGGCTCAAAAACCACCGTACACTAACACCAAAAGATTTCCTAATCATAATAAATGTGCAGAATAGCCTTGTTTGCTTATGCGAGATATATGTCACTTCTGCAGTGAGATGAAAAATAAAACTCTCGTATTGTAGACCGCTGACGCCATCGAATGAAAACTAAACTCAAATGCTTTTCTTGTTTACTTATTATTTTAGTAAAGCTCTGCAATGTTTCCAAAAGAAGCAAACTAGGCCATTGGGGAAATTCCTATGCATTTGTAAAACTTTTCCTGTTGTGGTGCTTTTTATGCCCGTGGATCATGAATTAGGAAGTCCCACAGAAATGTGATCAGGTGAGTCACCCTCAACGCACCGCATCCGACGCAGAGTACCGACACACGAGCGCAACAGGAGGGGTGGTGCAGGACGGACGCACTGACACGCAGTTTGAGCTCCTTAATTCAATCGACACTGCAACTCAGCAAGAAAACCATGCCCTCAGCACAACATACTCTCCAGACCTTTCGTGGTGTCTTGCAACGCGGCCTGTGTCTTCGGACGCGAGTGCGGATAGTTGGACCAGTAACCATTATTCCTATCGGCCTCGGCTTCGCTGCGTTTGTGAGAAATCCGCACCGACACCTGTGCCTAGTCCCAGACTCCGACATTTTTCGGAGACGCCTGAAGACCTCAGCCTATGGAGGTACCTCCGATGCCCTTCGTGTGTTACGTCCCACCTTTGGGAGTGCCACGCTGACTTCTTGGGCCGAGGAAAACGAGCCAGCACCCGACCTACATTTTATAAATCTGTGGGAAGTTCACTTTCGAGCAGAACTGGCGGCCAGCGCAGAGACCGCACTTCAAGAATTAGGCCGGTTAACCGTCTCACTGCTGCACCACGCTGCAATGAGAAATACCCACCTCGACAATGGTGGCTGCACCAGTATTACTCACCAGGGCCATCTACGAGCAGTTCTATCTCGCGTACTTTCTGCAGATTTGGGTTGCGTAGATGCCCCCAAAACCTTGTAGCCACTGCGTGCATCACCTAGGAACGTGCCCTGGGCAGCTTTCTTCTAGAAGGGCTAAAGAGTTATCACCGAACTGCGACCAGGCTGCTCCACTATTTGCCTGCCTAACCACTCTTCTACGCGAGAATGGCTCGCCTCACAGCCAGGAAGACCTTGGAGGATATAGGCGCTATGCACCATGATTAAGCTTCTTGCAGCTATTGACAAGGCGAAATTGACCACAGCAACAGGCCCGCGTTTCATAACCTACGAGCTGTTGAATAACATCGAAGGTCTCATTATACAGCAGTTAGTAATTGAATGGACGCTGCTTTGGTCTGAGGTGTCATTCTTCTCACACTGAAGCACACGGAAGTTGCACCTATACCAAAACCTAGGAAACCTCCTGTAGCTAGTTCGATAACATCTGGTCGATCACACTGACGTCAACCCTGTGTAACATCCTAGGACAGACGCTAGCTATGCGCCTCTCGTGCCGGCATTGTGGTTCGAGCGGTACACATGGCACCGCCCGGCTCATACTGGGTTTCGTCCACACATGGAAACAGATGGCGGCCTGGACCATATTTCGTACACTGCGCTCTTAGGTGGCCGATCCCTGAAAATACGCCCGATCCTGGACAAGCACGTTTAAAAGCTTATGATAGCGTCAGACACTCTGCCATAAATAGCATTCCGCACTGGCTCGCCTTCCGCCATCAGCATGCCGCTTCTCGGGGTCTTTGGAACAAAATCCGCTTGCTCACCTTCCGCATACGCAAGAAATGTGTATAAACTGTTTCAGAGCGAGGGTGCCTTGGGGCACATGCTGTGTGCTGTGCTATTCAACAAGGTAATATGACCTCTGGCACGGCAGCTGGATGATGTACTGCACACTTCTTTCCTCGTCTAGACAGACGATGTGATTGCGTGGTCAGTTCGCGATGATCGGCAAAGACAGCAATCTGGTGTGCAGGCTACCGTGGACATAATATAGCAGTGGCGCTCACTTGAACGCTTGAACTTGTTTCCTAGAATGACTATTAACATTTCAGTTATCAATCGCTGGGGCCTACGCCAGCTGTCGCAGACACCAACATTCCCTATTTTCAATGGTGAGCCCCTGGAGCGTGCAACTAATTACGGGTATTATAGCTGAAAACAAGCAAAGCTGATTTGGCAGATTTATGGGTTCACTACAATCGACAAAACGACAGTTTCCTCCCTCCCTGCCTTAGCGGGAGAAAGTGAGAGAACCCATGTTCCTGCGAAACCACTGCGCCCTCTATCTGTATGTCTGTGTAACGTTCTCTTCAACGCCATGGGTGAGTTTTGGAACCGGCCTCTACACCGGCATGACGCACGACGTACAGCAATATTATAAAAAGGATCGCCATAAAACAGCTGCGAAGTTACAAGTATTCACCGCCTAGCGCAGAAGAGCAACCCATCCTTCCCGTTCTACGTACGAGGTGGCATGCAGGTTCATCTAGACTTAGGGGTAGACAATGCCATCTGTCATAGGAGCCATGTTTGCCCTTCTACGCCGGCATTTATACAGACATGCATTTTGGCGCAGCTGGTTTTACTTCCGATGGCTTGTCTGCTCTATCCGCCTTCTTTACCTTCGCATGTATACTGATTCCATGTAACTGAAAAACAGCACTATGAAACTGGACCCCAAACGACAACAAAGAGCGCTGACTAGCAAGAGGGAGTTTATTCAGCGGGCTGCGAAATATATCGAAGGAAGAGAAGAAAAAACAGCCAATCGGTGGTTACCAACCTTCAGTGAAATGGGCATGACATGTATCTTCTAAGCTACTAACCTCCCTACTCATCGCTGTCCCCAACAGACTGGATAGGCGATTGACCAGGTGTTCGCCAGTGGGACTAACACGTCGAACGTTTCTTGTGACATCTCTTACTTTTTGGTGCACAAGCCTCTGTTTTGCTTTATATGTTTTGTTAGTTTTTGTTCTATGGTATACAGCGACATTATCTGTGTTGCCCAGCTGATGCTCCGCCATGGAAAACCCCAAGTATACAAATTTTTGCAATTTATAGGGGGAGTGGGCGAAACACTTTATTAAGGACGAGAGGCCATGAAGCCCTGTGAAGAAGTGCCCTCTTTGTCCGCGGACCTCGAACTGACACAAATCTCATCCGAACTTGTCTCCAAGAAAACTTGGGGACAGTGTTATCAACACACTTTCAATCCTCGGCCTCCAAGCCTCGCCAAATAAAACAGAAGCCCTCTTCCTCTGTCCCCGAGGATCCAAGAAACCACGACACCTCACAATTGAAAGAAGCCAAAAATTACCATGGGCACCAAAGCTAAGATACTTAGGACTTCTCGTCGACCCCAAACTCATCTGGAGACCTGCCCTCAATGCCCTCCAAAAACAGGCTGACGCTGCCAAAAAAAATCGTTCGCAAACTCTTGCCCACAGCACGTGCTGTTCACAGACCTTGGCACTCCGCATCTACGAAGCCCTTGCAGGTTCCCGGATCCTCTATGCACTACCCCTCATAAACCTCACTGCCATTCAATGACAGCGCCTCAATGCCAACCAACGCACAACAATTCGTTAATGTCTAGGACTTCCGCGGAGCTCTCAAGTAGCCAAGACACCCTTTGAACTCAGGCATGGCCCTTTTCCTTGCAAGCCAAACAAAGAGGTCTCCAACACATCCCCCGACTCCGTAAAACACAACACGGAATGGCACTGTTAAACCGCCTCCAGTTAAGACCTCACTCACACATGAGAGCACTGGCGAAATTATACCAAGAAATCTTCCCCTCCAAACATAAACACCACTAAACCTGAAAACTTGGCCTTCCCCATATTAAAAGACCCCCACTGCGCATCAGCACCACCTTACCAGGCACCACGTCAAAATGTACCACCCCCACATGCGCCCTGTACCAAGAGGCAATGGCACGTATACACGAAACCTTCGCTAACAGCACACACCTTTACACGAAAGGATCCATCCTCCAAAGCACCGGAACCGGCGCAGCTGCTTGTATTCTCTCATCCCTAGACGACAATCATACGTGCCATCTGAACTTTACTGTTAGCTCCACGAGATCAGAAATCGCAGCCCTACATCTGGCCTGTACCATGGCAAAAGACCACTTCCGACTTGACACCATAACCACATTCTCTGACTCAAAGGCTGCATTGCAAAAAATCCTCTACCCCAACCATGCTGCCCCATGCATTCACAGCCTAACTGGGAAGATTCACCAACTTGAAGAAGAAGGGTGCAAGGTCCACTTCCAAAGTATCCCAGGCCCTGGCCCGTGCTGCTTACAACTCTCACCAACAGTCCTTCAACATCTTCCAAATCGACGAGGCCCGCAACATTAATAAACGACAACTAAGTGCATCCCACCCCCACTCCCGACTCTCCCACACAAGTTCTCCGCGCCCCCTCCCAGCCCACGGCCTCTCCCGAAAGGACCGCTCTCTCCTCCGGCTCAAGACAGGCTACTTCTGGACCGCCGACCGCAGACATTGTCTACAAAAGACAGGTTCCCCCTTGTGCCACCTATGCCAAGTCGCAAATGAGACAATTCAACACCTCCTCGGCAAATGCCCTCACCTAGACCCCCTCGCAACTCTATCATCAATGCACTGAGGAGACTCAGACTACCACACTCCACACTTCAAGATGTGCTCCTCCCAAATAGGCCGGAATCCACGTGCCTTAAAGTAGCATCCCTCATCGTCAAATTCGTCGAAGCCTCCGGCCTCTCTGAAATCCTCTATGCTCAACCCTACCAGCCCTGCCTATACCTCCTCCCATCCCCTACACTCCTACCCCTCCCCCCACCTAACCAAAACCCAGTTAAGGTGTCCTCTCTGAGAGACAGTTTCCGGGTTTTTTCCCACTCCCTTTCCTCTCTATTAACCACAAACGACAACAAGAAGTGAGGATGGCAGAGGGGGAGCAGAAAGGGAGGAGTCACAATTCATCAAAATTCACACTGTACACAGTTCTAGTTTTCAGGTCCTATTCACAAGATGCACAGTTCTCTGTGTCAGTGGCACCAAAATGCACAGTTTGCACTGTTGACATAGGTCGTGGATGGGTATGTCCAGTCCGGAACAGTCTGCAAGACCGCTACACCAATTTGTGCAGACAGTTTTCAAGCACGTACTGGGTAACTATTTCAAGAGTTGCAGGGTGGTCACAGACACGACTAACGTGCTCCAGGTCATTCGTACGTGCAGGACCTACAGTTAGCAGTTGAAGGCGGTTACTGGCGAAGATAGGACAGAGCCAAATTAAGAGAAAGAGATTTGGTATGGCATCACTTTTGCACTGGGGGCATCGGTGCAATTGAGAGCCTGCCGGGGCTGACGACTTATGTACAATGTTTGGTGTATGCGCTGCATTTGCATACAGTTTATTGGCGAATACCTCGCCCGAACATGAAAAGGGCTTGAGAGGTGCAAGGATGCCAACTGGAGTTTCAGCTTGCAAACGCCTACTGGTTTCTCTTTTGAGGAGACGCAGCTGGAGTTTCCCATCTGCTTGGAGAGAGGGGACGGGCGTGGCGGGCACAGTGGGAGGTCATTGTAGCCTCTCCCTGGCAGCGTCGTGAGACGTGCGGTTTCATTGTGCGACAGAAGTATGTCCCGGAGTCCAAACAATGCGGATTTGAAATCCTTCCATTTGTAGGCCTCGTATTGTTGTCAGGGTATTTGTCGCCATAGGTTTCGGGGAAATTGAACGATTCAATTCTCGGACAGCAACATAAGAATCGGTGATACTGCGAAATTTCTTTGCGGTGAAGGGGCGGAATGGTCAGAAATTGGCCCTGTGGCTTCCAGAATTCCCAGAAGTTCTACTTATTCTACAAGGCCATATCTTTTGGCAATTTGCTGGGATCCATTCAATTCTGGCAAGTCTGTAGATGTCCATTCTGGCAAGTCTGTAGATGCAGTAGCCGCCTTGATCCCATTCAGAGACGCGTCGGTGTAAATGTCAATTTTGTCGCCTGCCTTGTCATCTGCGAGCGTGCGAACTTATTGTTCCCGTACTATTCCGTTATGGTACCGGATTAGGCGTCGACATGGAATACCGATGGAGGGGCGTTACCACGGAGGGATTGGTGGCGGCGAATCCTTGCTGTCACAGTCGCCATTTAGGCGGTCTCATTTCTGGAGTCTTTTTCCGTATGGCGAATGGTCCAGATGGTATTGGAAACGTAGTTTGGTCTCTTCAATGAAGTTAGTGAGAGGCGGAAGAGGAATTACTTCGTGAAGGGTGTCTACCCGGGTGAATGAGGGGAGGCCACTAATCACACGGAGAAGCTGCCGATTCATCTTGTGAAGAGCATTAACATGTGACTGCTGTAGCTCATAGACCGGGAAGCCGTAAGTCAAACGTCCATGTGCCACTGCACGCGCGAGCATGGTACAAGCTGCTTGTTGCGCCCTTACATATTTATTAGATGCTCGTGTTACGAGGTGTAAGGTGTAACGCTAGGTTTTCCTAAGTGAGGCTATTCACTGTTTTGGACTATTACAGCTGCTGAATGGAGCACCTAGCAGTCGAATGGTGCCGTTACAAGATTCAAGAAGTGTATCCCCCACTTGAAGGGAGATAATCTGGTCCTTACTTGTACGCCGTTTACCATCGACACTGAACAGTGCTGTTTTGTCGGGGATAGCTGTAGCTGAAATTGGGACAGCGTATGTTCCAAGCTCAGGACTGTGGCTTGCAACACTGTTTGCGTAGCTTCTGTTGTGTCATAATCGGTGGCTTCTGTCCATACCCCAATTTCGTTCACAAAAAGACCGTATTGAAATATTATGCATGCATGTTTTTTGTGTATTGGCATTGTGCGCACGGTTCCGCTAACAATATCTGAGTGTAAGAAGTGCAAAGCAATAATTTTCCACATCCTGCAAATGGAAGAGCAATACGAGAGCGGATTACTGGGAAAGCTGGTGTTGCAATAGTGACAAATTTATGACACACAAACAAGGAATGAGGCGAATGGTGTACCTGTAATGGGCTCACAGCGTTTTATCACACCCCTTCCGCCACTGCTTGCGGTATCGGAATGGGTAACCGCATACACCGACGTGGGAAAAAAATCCCGCGCCTTCCCGCGAGGGTAACACGAGTGAATGCAGAGCATTGGGGCCTCAGTACTGATTGAAGGCAGTGTTGCTTCCATCGCTTCTTCCGTGATGCTGGAGTAGCAGACACGAGTAAACGTGGGCACGAGCGTCAACCAAGGAAGGAAGGAGCAACTCAGTGACTGAAACACGAGCGACCGCTAGCCGCTATATTTGCAGCGCGCGCAGTCGAGGGAGAGCAGTACGGGGGGGGGAAAGCGCATGCGCAAGCAGCACGTGCCCTTCCACGCCCCACCGCGCTGCTATCACGACCGCGACGGAGCGAACGGGATGACTACGACGCATGCGCGCGCCAGCTGGTGTTGAGAGAAAGGAGGGAAGGAGAGGCGCACCTGCTGCGGACGCGGAGCTGTTGACACCGTCCGACGCAGGAAGAGGCGAGGCTAAGAAATGCTCTGCATTTAAAAGTGACTGATACAGGGTGATTTTCAGAGATTTAGAACTGCAATGTGGACGTAGCGAGGAAACCCGTCTGTACTGGCCGCAACACTCGATGTGTCACACCTTCGCAGCCTACTGAACTGCCAGTAATAAAGGCCCTAGGGCGTTCATACGGTGATATCAATCTAAAACGTTTTATTCCAGAAACAAACTGGAAAGGCTTCCAAGGCTAAAAGCTGCGTTACGCAGCTTTACAGGGCCCCAGAGGCCATTACAAGACATGTAGGCGTCACTGGACAATGATATATCATGGAACGCAGCAATTAACATTGACACTGCAGCTGAACCAAACACATTGTAACAATATAAAGTATATTGACAGCAATACCAATTTGACATGAGTAAACATACACACGATCTATTTCTACAAACAGGATAGCACAGGTTTCAACGAATGCAGTCCTCCAAGTTCACAAAGCATTCGTTCAGACTCCTAAGTGTGAAATTATCTGCGCACCTGTATGTATTTAAAATGAATGGAAAATTGTACTGAAGCATTTGTAATTTATAGGTTGTTCGAAAGCGCGTCATCCAGAAAACTGTGTTTCGTGTGTGTACAGGGTGAGAGTGTTGTTTTGAGGTTGTCACTGTAGTTACAAAATCACGCGTATGTCAGATGAAAAATATATAAACGTAGAAACCGAAAATACTACATTTTATCTGCATAAATAACCGTAAAAGTGCGTTGTAAATTTAGTGTTGGGTACAAATATGAAACGTTTGCAATGTGGCGGATAATTTGTTTATCCAACATGATAATTTTTGTCATGTTGGCCTGAGACGTTGTTGACAAAACTAAGCTGCAGTAATCAAGATGTGAAACAGAGCATGATCTACGTTAAGTTTCACTTGAAGAGGAAGGAATGACCGAAGTGTTGACAACGCTCCAGTTGCAGAGGAAAGTTTTTTTACAGGGGATTGAAATGTGCGAGTCGCAGCTGAGATTTGACGAAAAATTCACACCCAAAATTTTATGTGACTCAACAAGTGCAATGCCCTGCCCTTCATACCTAATGACATTTTGGGGTGGACACGCCCTATTTTTGCACAAAACATTACTACTTTTGCTTTTATAGGGGTTGATTCTGATGTGATTAGACTTTGACCATATATGGAGCATATGAAGAATATCATTACAATTTCAATTAGAACGTCTAGGTCAGGTCCTAAGAGCAATAGAGAGCTATCGTCACCCTATATAATACACTTCACAGTTTTGTCGATAGTAACGATGTCATTGGTATATATGTTAAAAAGCAAGGGCCCTAAGACGCTAAAGGAACGCTAAAGATAAAGGAACGCCACGAATACCATAGTGAGCCAGCTCATGATGAAGAATTTTGTGATCAAGGCAGTCGAATGCTTTGCTGAAATCTATAAAATTTTACAGTATTGTTTCTTTAAGCAGAAGCAAAGCATTTTCGGTCGACTTGCCTTTGCGGATACCGTACTGGGCTTCGGTTAAAATGGCATATTTATCTAGAAAGCTTGTTATTCCTGAAAAATTAACTTTTTCTAAGCCTTTGGAAAAATAATAATAACTGATATAGGTAAAAAGTGAGATTGTAAATTTCTATCTCCCCCTTTATACAAGACTGATAATCGGGAATTCTTTATCGCTGTTGAATATTTGCCTTTTTCAATAATTAGATTAAAAATGTTTGAAAGAGGGACGCCAATGTGCTCTATAACATGCTTTATCAGTGGTATTTGTGAGTTATTAATGTCAAGAGCATTGCTATTTTTCAGGCACTTGAAAGTTTGGCAGACCTGTTTCGTTTGTCGAATCAAAACGTAAGCTTCACGCAGGACTAGGGCATAGCATTTCTGGCAGGGGCAGATTTTGGTTACGAGGACTATTTGAAACCAAATGCAGATTGAAGTGGTCTGCAAGTGCTTTACCGGTTAGCAAATTTTCATTATGTATTATATTGCCTGGTGGGGTACTTCTATTTTTACGGTCCAAAATGCTATTTACCGTGTTCCAAACTACAAGTGGGCGTTGTGCCCCGATATTAGAAAACAAGTCTTGATAGTAAACTATTTTAGCACATTTGAGTTGAACATTGAGTCGGTTTCTAAGCATCTTGAATCCTTTAGGTGTTTCGGATATTCGTGTGCGTAAGACTTTCTGAAGGCGATTTTTCTTTTTTATCACTTCAAGTGAAACCGTGTAACCCATGGCTTTCTTGGTTTTTTAGCATGGTGTGAAATTTCTAAAGAGGAAATGTGCGAGGTTAATCTCCGTAAATATTTCTATGAATAAGGAGTATGCATCATTCGTATTTTCCTGATTCATAACACAAGACCAGACATGACAGCGAATGGCAATTTTAAGGCGCTCTAAAGCCTGATGGTAAACAAACTGTGTCCTAAAAGTATCTATACGACGCTCTCTCTTTACTCCAGCAGAGTAAAGCATAAAAACTGGACAGTGGTCACTGATGTGTGACACAATTGTTCTATCATCGGAAACCCTGTGTAGATTAGTAAATAAAAGGTCGAGAGGTGATGATGTTGAGGTTGTAATGTGTGTGGGGAAGTGATTAGATTCACAAATTCAATGATTTTATACAGGTTGTAAAATCGTGCATAGTGGGGCTGTTGTCGAGGACATTTATTTTGAAGTCTCCTCCGCAAAAATTGTTTAAACGAATAAAATTTAATAAAGTTTCAAACACAGCAATAAAGCGAGAAATATTTCCATCGTGAGGGCGATACACTACTGAAACAATTTCTTGATTGCACTTAAGCGTTATTACCTCATAGTCAGAGGCAGATACGCAGAAATCAGACAGAAGTTCAAGTGACGGCAGGCTAACACATAAACTGCGACGCCACCACCTCGACGGTTTGGGCGATCAATGAACAAATGTTTGCAACCGTCAAGATGCAACATTGCGCAGTCGTCACGATACCATGTTTCGGTAAACATAATAATTTTAAAATTAAGTGAAAACTAGCTCAGGAACTGTGCAATGCTATCTTCTTTGTTCAGCGTCGAACGCGTATTAAGGTGTAGGACAGAGTAACTCGACAATTGCTGGGTGTGGACAGATTCGGGAAGGGCGAGTTTGTTATAGCGCATTATTGGGAGAGGGCTTTTACCGGGCTGAGAGTCGTCAATCTATTTTGGGCATATCTTTGCGAAGTCATTTTCGCCACCGATCACAACAAAATGTGAGTTTTCAAATTGCCTTGAATATATCCAGCCATTGTACGACCACACAGACTTCCATCCATGTTTGCACTTGCGTTTCGTGGCCACTCCCAATAGCCTTTTGAGCGTAGGACACAGATGCTCGTTAACGAAAATGGGGGCCGAATCATTGAGCCCGATGTCGCTGTTCGTCAGACTTATCTTCTTTGCCTTGTTTGGCGTCGCATCCCGCTTCGCCCGGGATTTAAACTGAACAATGATGTTCTACACGTCGTATTCCGCATAGGAACACGATGGCAGGCCACAATGCCCGATTCCGAGATAGGCTCCTAACACGTGTGCCAATTTTGGAAACAATGTCCATAACATTCTCACCATTAGTTTTGGCAAAGCCCTTGATCTCAATGTTCGCATTACGCGAATCTTGCTCCACTTGAAGCACTGTCCTTTCTAGGTCAGCTCCCTTGGACTGCAAAGTTGCGCACTCCGCAAGAAGTTCATCATTTTGCTTTTTAGTTCAGCATTGTTTGCGCGTTCGCGTTTAAGCTCTTTCTGCAGTTCCTCGATAGTTTTGTCCGTGAATTCTAGACTTCCACTCATGGTTTGTTGTTCGTTGCAAATCTCGCGCATTTCAATACCTAATGACACCTAAAATGCATTGCCTGAACGATTACGTGCGTTTAAGTGAAGCCAACTCTAAAGGGCATCTGTTGGGGCCATTCTACAGACATATGCAAGTAATGAGAGTAATGACCACACCAAAATATCCTTACGGAGACATGAAGGAAGGCGTGTAGGCAAGCGGTGCAAGAGGTTTCTACACAGTGTATTTGCAATCCCGATAGCACCGCGCAGGCAAGGCCCAGATCCTCCTCTACTTGAAACATCGTTAGGTAGCGCGGTAAAGACAGACAAAAGTAGAGACGACACAGGACTAGCGCAAGTCCTGTGTGGCGTCTACTTTTGTCCCGTCTTTCCCGCGCTACTTAACCATGTTTCACAGTTCGAACCAATGAGCCCACATTTAGGCGTTGACAATTACTCTTCTACTTCTACGTCTAGCTCGTTTTCAGAGTCCGAGTGCGCTACCCTCATCTTCTTTCGGCTAGTACCTGGCACATGTACCAATGTGGTACATACGCTATGCACGAACTCTTCCTCTGCTTAGCCTCTTCAGCTAAGCCACCATAGCTAACCTCGCAAAGACACCGTAGCATAACCCCAGCGGCGGAAAGTGCCGTCTCGGTGGTAATTATTGCGACGCGGGTGGCGGACCATGGTACGGTTTCAGCTGGGCTACGTGAACAACGTCGGTTGTTGAACGGTAGGAAGTTGCTAATGGCATGGCCGGTGTTATTCCTTACGTGACATCGGTGACTTGTCGGATGACACGGTAAGCACCAGAATAGGGAAAGAGGAGTTTTTCAGAAACTCGCACGTGGCGCAACGGCGACCACACCAGGACAAGTTATCCCGGAGGAAAGTCAAGGTTTAGGTGTCGGGAGTCCTAGCGCACATTTTTGGAGACTGGTGATGAGAGAAGGTTAGAGCGGGCAACTTGGCGAGTGGGGTCGAAACGAGCAATGGCGGCTTCGCCATACTCAGTTGTGGGCTCAGAAGGCGGTAAAAGCGTGTCAAGCGGCAAGGATGGCTCGCGGCCGTACAGCAAGTAGAATGGGGACGAGCCTGGAGTGTTGTGACAGGACGAATTGTAAGCGAACGTGCCGTAAGGCAACGCCACGTCCCAGTCACGATGGTCGGTGGAGAAGTTCATAGACACCATGTCTGTGAGCGTCCGGTTGCGCCTTTCCATGAGGCCGTTGGTCTGTGGATGGTAAGCAGTTGTGACCTTGTGTGGTGTTGCACAGGCACGCAGAAGGTCCTCAACAACTCAGGACAAGAAATAGCGGCCTCGATCAAAGAATTTGGCGAGGTGCTCTATCATGAAGAATTACATCGCGGAGAAGGAAATTGGCAACGTCGGATGCGCAGCAGGTGGGAAGAGCACGGGTAATGGTGTAGCGCGTCGCGTAATCGGTGGCGACTGCTATCCACTTGTTGCCCGAGCTAGACACCGGGAAGGGACTGAGGAGATTGACACCAACACTATAAAAGGGCTCAGTGGGGATGTCTAACAGTTCTAGGAGACCTGGCCGTGACGCGGTGGGCTTCTTGTGTCGTTGGCATAGGTCACACGTGGCCACATAACGTTGGACAAAACGGTAAAGGCCAGGCCAAAAAATCGCCGACGCACACGGTCGTACGTGCGGGAATCACCCAGGTGACCAGCCGTAGGTAGGTCGTGAGATTGTTTCAGGATGTCTAAACGAAGCTGGTTAGGAACAACAAGCAGGAGCTCAGGGCCATCTGGACGGAGATTCTGGCGGTAAGGGATGTCATCCTGGAGTCGAAATAGATGCGTGGTAGGTGCAGGGGGGCCGATGGTGAGACCGAGGGGGCCGAGAGGCCGAGGCCAATAATGCATTTGAAAGAGGGATCGCGACGCGGCTCATTACTGATTCGGAGTAATCCCGAAATGAATAACGAGCGGAATTAAGGCAGAGGATCGAGTGGGTCAACCGGATAACGAGATAGGCAGTCAGCGTCATGATGAAGGCAGCCAGACTTGTAGACGACGGGAAAAGGATAGTCTTGAAGGCGTAGCGCCCAGTGACCCAAGCGTCCGGTGGGATCTTTCAACGAAGAGAGCCAACATAGCGGATGATGACCTGTGACGCCATTGAAGGGCCGTCCATACAGGTAGGGGCGAAACTATCTAACGGCCCACGCAAGTATAAGGCATTCCCGCTCGGTGATAAAGTAGTTGCGTTCGGCGGGGGAGAGGAGGCTACTGGCGTCCGCAATAACACGGTTATCGCCATCCTGGCGTTCAGCCAGCATGGCGCCGATCCCATGACCGCTGGCATCGGTTCGCACGTCGTTAGGAGCGGCCGCGTTAAGTGGGTTAAAATTGGGGAAGACGTAAGGATAACGTAAGGATAGGGTGTGAAAAACCTCATCTTGGTCGATACCTCAGAAGAAGTGAACGACTTTCTTTAGAAGGTCAGTGAGAGGGTGGGCAATATCGGCGAAGCTTTTGGTTAAACGTCTAACTACGCACGGCGTCTGTAAAACACGGAACCGGGAAGTTCTTTACGGCATTGACTTCGTCTGGGTCAGGCTGAACTCTTTCAAAGCCAACGAAATGGCCGAAGATCGCAATGCGGCGGCGAGCAAATAGACATATAGAAGAGTTTAGTTCTAGGCCAGCACGTCGGAAAAGGGAAAGGGTGTCCGAAACGTGAGATAGGCGAGTTTCAAATGATGGTGAAAACACAATCACGTTATCTAAGTAACACAAGCACGTTGACCATTTCAGCCCGCGAAGTAGAGAATCCATCATTCTTTCGAACGTCGCTGGCGCATTGCACACCCCAAACGGCATGATCTTAAAATAGTAAAAACCATCGGGTGTGACAAAGGCGGTCTTTTGCCGGTCCATCTCGTCGTCAGAGAAATGCCAATACCACGAACGGAGGTCGTTTCAGGAAAAGAACTCTAACTCCGCCCCATGAAGGCAGTCGAGAGCGTCGTCTATTCTTGGCAGTGGGTATACGTCCTTCTTGGTTATCTTTTGACTTGGCGGTAATCGAGGCAGAAGGGCCAGGTTCGTCTTTATGTTTGACCAGAACCACTAGGGACGCCCAGGGACTGCAGAGGAAGGCTCGATCATGTCTTTATAAAGCTTTTTTTTCACTTGTTTTCGGAAAACATTGCGTTCCGGATGGGACACTCGATACGGTCGCCTGTTAATTGTTCTGGCATCGCCTGCGTCAATTCGGTGCTTCACTGCATGTGTTGACCCAAGGGGCGGTTCTGGAAGTCAAAAATGTCCCAATACGATAGAAGTAGCTCGCGTAGTTCTTGGGCTTGTGGTCGTGAAAGTTCGGCGCTGATCATTGTGCCAAATGTCTCCGCTAAGGTCGTAGTAGATATGAGGTCACCAGAGGAAGCTGGTAGGGAAGTGTCGACGGGTAGTGCAGAAATTTCAAAGTCATGCAGCGAAGAACCTGAGGCGAGTGAAATTTCTTGGGGAAGTACTTGCCAATGCAATCCAAAATTTAGAATTGGAAGGATGGTCTGGCTGTTTTTGAAGGTTACGAGAGTTTGGCAGGATCACATTGCGCGTTAGGAGAACGTTGGTGGCAGGGGACACGAGGTACGCACCGTCAGGGAGAGGGTGGCGGGAGGACGAGGGAACATTCGTGACGGCTTCAGAGAGCAGACGGATGAACTCAGCTGAACATAACGGCGAGGAAACTAAGGCGTGTGGAGCATCGGGCGAAAGCGGGGCTTTGAGGCGTAGTACATCCGTCGCGCAATCTATTAGTGCAGAATGTTCTGCTCAAATGTCAAGGCCCAGAATGAAATCATGCGTCAACGTTTTTAAAACAGAGAACAAGACTGTCGTTGTGTGGGCCGCAATGGTTACACGAGCCGTGCACATCCCTGTAACGGGCGGTGTCCCTCCATCAGCGACACGAACATGCGACATGGTTGGCGTCAAAACTTTCCGGAGGCGACGGTGAAGGGGAGCACTCATTATCGAGATATGTGCGCCAGTGCCTATAAGAGCGGCGATCAAAACGCTGTCTACTTCAACGTCAATTAAGTTACCTCTAGTCGGCAACTTCACACGAGGATTTTCGGGCTGGGGTCGAACTGCAGCGTCATCTCTGCGCGCTTCATCCATCAGTTTTTTTGGTGAGAACCGTCAAGGAGGTGCCGACAGAGAAAGGTGTCGGCGCTGCGGCGAACGTGACTGGTGGCGTGGCCGTGGGGCGAGCGTCAAAATCGGGAGGCAGAGCTAGCGGCATTAGCGACGGATTCTGGCCACGTGCGAGGGGGAAAATGGCGGGGCACGTCAGTCGAGTAACGGTTTGCCGAGACGTTGTTTTTGGAAACTCGACGCCAATTGTTCTGACAGTACCGAGCGACATGGCGAACAGGGTTACAGGTCAAACACATCGGCTAATCGTCTGCGGTTCTCCAGTCAGCGGGATTTCGGTAGTGTGGAGGGTCTTACACATTGCGAGGTCCTGGGGGAGCATAACTGTGGCGGGCGGCAGGAGTACTCAAGGAGAATACTTGCTGGAGACCCATGTTGCTAATTTCGTCTCGAACGACAGCTTTAATCAGCGAACTGGCTGCAACAGAGATGTCAACCGCATGGGGCAGAGTAACGGAGAAGCAGTGGCTTCCATTTCGCGGCGCACTATTCTTTGGAGAGTGTGTTCAAGGGAGTCGGGGTGAGAAGTCGCGGACGAAAACGGCTGGGGGGATGGTGGCTCGCAGGAAGAAGTCACAGTGGTGTTGGGCAACCGTTGGAATTGCTGCGGGATGGGGCGGCTCTTCGCTTGCTCCAACAGTCGGCATTCGTTTAAAATGCCATCGACTGTAGTACAGCCTTTACACATGAGCACGTGAAAAGCATCATCAGCTATTCCCTTAAGCACATGCGCAACTTTGTCCTGCTCAATCACCTTCTTGTCGACTTTAGGGCAGAGATCCAGGACGTCGTGAATATAGGAAACGTACGGTCCGGCCGACGTCTGGGCACAATATGCAAGTTCCATTTTTGCGCGTAACTGGCGTTGGATGGGATTGCCGAATATTCGCAAAAGTTCGGCTTTACAGAAGCCCCAAATGGTTAATCTGGCTTCATTGGTTTAATAACACGTGAGTGCCGCACCTCTCAAGCACAAAAGAAGATTGGCAAACGTGAACGTATGGTACCATCGTCAGTACCAGTGAAGAAGCCGGCCACTCGGGGCTGCGAAACGACGACCAGTACAGGCGACGACTCGCTCGGCGGAGCTATGTTGCAGGACGAATATGACGCCCTCTCCGGAGATGCGTGGTGAAGGATCACGACGCCTTTAGGATCGGATAGCTGAGATGAGAGGGCGGGTGTCTGGCAACCTCTACCAAGATGTTACTGTGGCGTGAAGGAAGACGTGTAGCCAAGTGGTACAAAAGGTATCCACACAGTGTATTTGCAATCCCGAGGGCACAGCGTAGGCAAGGCGCAAGATCCTCTTTCACTTCTACGTCTAGCTTGTTTTCTATGTCCGAGTGCGCTACCGCCATCTCCTTTCGGCTAGAACCCGCCACATACCCCAAGGTGGTACATAGGCTATGCACAAGCTCTTCCTCTGCTTGGCCTCTTCAGTTAAGACACCGTAGCAAAATCAAATTTTTTAAAGCCGAAAGCCTTAAGGTCATTACTGTTCCGGCAATGTAGCTGGTCGGTGCAGAAATTCGTCTGTGCGGCAAGGAATAAATGAAAAGACTCGTTTTTGTTTGTATGGAAACCGAACCCTGGTCTCCAGTATAGGGTAGGGTCACAGTGTGCTATTACAGCTCTAGCTCGGAATGTTGCCAGCTGTGGACCACGGCTCGCCGTAGAGCGTAAGTCACCTACATAATATTGCGTAACAGATGAACACGCCGACACTTTAATAGAAGAGGCAAACCCCAGCAGTGGAGAGCACAGCTCCCGGAAAAGCTGTGGCGTGATGTGGCGACTGCTGAATGCGGGTGACATTATGAAGAAGAGAAAGACAAGAGAGAGAGGCGAATAGATGGGGATCCTCTGAAAGAATCCTGGCCAATTATCACCAGTTTTTTCCCTTCAAACCTTGCAAGCAAGATTAGATCGCCCTAAGACGTTTTCTCCCCCGAGTTGGTCGGTGTACTTCGTTTTGTGCAGAACTTGCGCGTGGCGTTTGAAAAATGGCGATCAAAACAAAAAATGCCTTATAGTTACCCCCAACGCTCTCTCATTGCCTTCCCCTAAGAATACGGCACTTCGAGTTTATTCCATCTTTCTTTTTTCCTTCAAGGTCACTTGACCAAAACCTGGCAAATCACACTCTTCTATTGAATCACTCATTTTATTCTTCACAAGCCGCACTGGTTAACATCAACAACGAAAAGTGCACCAGCCTCCTGGGTGTTTTTTTTTGTCGCAACATTTGGTAAATGGGGTCTCACACGTTCACAAGCTGTTATCAGTGCTGTTCTAGGACATGTCGTTCTATGACCATGTAATCTTTTGTCACAGAACTCGCCACTTACGGAACTACTGCAGGCGGACAGCGTGCCGAATTATTTGCATGTCCTATACATGGTTACAACTTAAAAACGGCCACGGAAGCCCCTGCTGTGCCTCATCACCGCAGCCGGATGTTACTCCGCGCTGCACCAGTAGTTCGTTACTGGGAATATTTGGAACATGGCATGAGCCGTTTTCGCGATTTTGTCGACCTAATATTCTTATAAACTGCAGCAGCAACGACAAGTAAACTACGTTAGCAAAGGCAGGTGGCATCACGCATTCATAGCAATCTCCTTTCAAACACGTGCGCCTGTTGACTTCCGCGTGCGTTGCTTTGGCGGAGTGTTGTCATGCATGAGCTATTGTTCTTAACTTGTTCCCGAGTATAGCCACTAATCTGTCAGATATAACGAAATCTCCAAGGTTGAGTGAGTTACTGCGCAGTGATATTTAACATCAACCTTTATTTCAGCAGTACGGCTACGAACGAAAGGTATAATGATTCCGCGAAACTTTCGGTGGCGAAGAAAATTTGTCCTGGTCCAGGATGTTAACCAGCCGGGTTAAATGCCTATCTAAGGCAGTGGTCCCAGTGACAGGAGATGGTTCCGGATTGAAATCCTGTACCAAGATAAAGTTTTCTGCACTGCCAAATTCCGCGAAACCAGTATAGCCTTTTTGCAGAAGTTCTGCCAAGGTTTCTTAAATGCGCAAGGGATCTGTCATTGCAAGCATAACGAAATAATTTCTCCAGATTGGGATTGCTCTCGCCGAAATGTGGTGTGCCAGAAATTATCCAACTGACCATGCAGAAAATAGGCATGCAAGCGTTAAGAAAACGAGCCCTAAGTTTGGCTGAAATAAAATGCGTTGGTAGGGCGTAAAGTGTGCTCAGTTTCTTTGGCAAAGCGTCCTGCAAAATTTTTGCACATGTGGTCCGCCAGGAATTAGCGAAATGGCCATCGGTATAATAGACACGCATGGGGTAAGAAAATGAGCCCTAAGTTCGTGTGAACGACAATACGTTGGTACGGCATAAATTGTACTCAGTTATGTTGGAAATACGCTCTACTGAATTTTGGCTAAGCTTGAAACGTAGGTACACTCAGGAAAGCGGGTTGAATTGAGCACAAACGATGTGAAGAAAATAACCCAGCACCGCGAGAGGATTGCCGAGCACCTCGCTGAGTTGGCTCGTTTGCTTGCTTGATTGATTGCCAGATTTACTGATTTTTTGACTTGGTTTATTTATTTATTTATTTATTTATTTATTTATTTATTTTTTGTTTATTGATTGATTGATTGATTGATTGATTGATTGATTGATTGATTGATTGATCGATCGATCGATTGATTGATTGATTGATTGATTGATTGATTGATTGATTGATTGATTGATTGATTGATTGATTGATTGATTGATTCATTAGCTGACTGACTGACCGACTGACGCATACATTGAATAAGGCAGGTACGAAGGTAGGTAGGTAGTAAGCAGGCAGACAGGCAGGCCGGTAGATTGCAGAGCTTTACTTGTGAAAGGTTCGCCTGGGCTGTGAGGGCGCTGTAGGGTATGGCTCCGGATTAATCCGAAATATTGACCCGCCGGCGCATACGCTTTTCATCTCCATCAAAAAAAGCAGCCGGCGTGGCCGGAATCCAAGCCGCGTCCTTTGACTCAGCAACCCCACGTCTGAGCCACTGCGCCACCGCGTCGATTACGTGGCGATGTTTGTCCAATGTAACCCGCCCCCTCGCGGCTGCAGCTAAGGGATCATTTTATTCACTTCCAGCTCTTTGCAGCAGGTCACACGCGATTGTCAATGTGCATTCAGCGATTTCATTTTTTGCTTCCACGGCTGTGTTCAGCTGTTGTGATAATAGAGCAGCCGTATGAGTATCATTCATATTGATGAGGGAACCTGTGCCCTTTCTGGTTTAAATGTATAAGTGCTCCAGAGAGTAGCCACGGACATTGCGGATAGAGGGTTACTACGAAAGCAATACCTACTCACCGGTAAGTCATCGTCCAGTTGAAAATTCCCTTTAGCTTCTGGAGGGAATAGGTGTGTGGCGGGGACTCGGGGTTCCAGAAAACCCACTTCTGGGCCGGGGCTCTCCACTTGGGCATATCGTTAAAGCGTATGTCCCTGGCGTGAAAGACGACCGCGTCGCTTGACATCAGCGTGCTGCGGTTGTAGCTCACAAAGCACTGCTGAGGGCAAGTCAGTCGCCGAGTTGTTACATTTTTTGAAAAACCCAAGACAAATTGGCCATACGGGAGGTACCACAAGAGCACTCTAGGTCCATCGGGTCTTCCTGAACTTCCCACCTTTGGCCTGTTGGGCGGGGGCCAGGCTTTGCTTCGGTCCACCCGACTTCCGTGAGAAGTGAGGCTCAATTCACCACAGGCGTAGTACAGGCACGCGGCCAGTACGCAGATTGGCACAAAGATTGTGGCTACCTTCTTCCACTTTGGGGGAGATTCCTGCATCTGAAATTGCGGGGAAAAAGTTCCTGACTAGAAGAATATATCCACTCTGTTCAGAAGGAAGAACGGCTGAGAAATGTACCACTACTCAGAAAGACACCACAGTAGTGAACGGAAGAAAGACACCACTACTGAGTAACTTTACGTTAAGTTCATAGCTGCATGACGGAGGCGGAAGCCTCGTACCTCTGCCCTTCAGCAAGCTCACAGGCATGTGGTGCCGCAGCTGCGGGCATTGACTGTGAAAGCCATTGAATGAACGGATCACCCAGAGTATTTTAAGAGGCTTAGTATTCAGCCATACCCCCGCGCCCATAATTTATAAATGAATGCTCCAATACCTTAAACCACGTGGGAAATTTTCCTACAAATGACCGTGGGAACTTTTCGGTGTGAATTGTTCCTTCAGCTAAGCCAGTTATTTTTTTTGTAAACAATAAAAACCGCCCAACTGACAAACAGCAAAAAAATGCACAGAAATCGAGAGCATAATATAAATTACGATTATTCACCAAGTCGTGGTGAAGCGTATTTTATATAAAAAGAAGCACACTGCAACAAATTTATTTGACAGATTGGTCTGCGAAAAATGGTTTTGCGCCGCCTAGTATACAGCCAAACAAACCTTTTAACCTGTGACTATGTTTGTGACGAGACAATATTGCAGGATGCTAACTTTTTCTCGCTGCCAGAACTCGGGCGTCTGACGCAAAAATAAGTAAACGTGTAGTAACGCTGTTTTTTCTGTCCCTGTACAGTACATTCCCGATAATTGAAACTCGGATAATTTAAACTTTCGAGCAATTAAAAAAATTCCAAAAATTTGGTTGACCCCGCTGTGTTTTCAATGTTTTTTAAGCCGCTCAGTTCAAACTGCTAAATTGCGAAAATTCGCCTAAATCCTACATTTTGATGGTCTGCGGGAAAGTATCGGCCGCATTTGCCGCTACTAGCTGCCCCTTTAAATCTTTACATTGCCAACAGTCACAAAAAAGCCAATTGCTCGCACGCACTGCAACTGGCTCCCCTTGGCGGCATCGAAAACTGTGCTTTTAAGCCTCACGCTAAAACAAAGCAGTCATCTATTGGTGATTAGTTCGTTAAAGTGTGAATAGCACTTCATTATCGGGTGTGAATGATGTAGCATTATTAAATATATGTGAATGTTTCATTGCTACACAAGTTGGTATATTCCCCCCAAAATATTAATGAGAGCTTCTGATAATTCAAACAAAATCTACGAGTGTCAATAATCGCGATTCCACTGTATTTGTGGCGGCAGACTCCCGGTGAAAGGTGAGTTAGAGGGAAATTGTGCTTGAATACCAACTTGTACAAATTAAAGCGGACAAGTACTGCTGAGAAGCGCGTTTTAACCCGATAGCGTTATCAGGCAGATTTTTCGATTTTTTCAGTGGCTGCTGTGATGAGTATTTGACTGATTGATTGACTGTATAACGCGCCGACGCTTTCCAAGCGATGAGGCACGCCGTAGTTAAGGCTCCGGATTAATTTTGACCACCTGGAGATCTTTAACGTCCACCGAAATCTCGAACACAAGGACATGTTTGCTTTTCGCCTCCACCAGAAAAGCGGCTGGGAATTTAACCCGCGTCCTTGGGCTCAGCAGTAGAACGCCATAGCCACTGAGCCACCTCGGCGAATCCGGGCTGAATAAGCGTCCGCACAAACACGTCATCACTTGAACACGGAAACTTCAACTGAGGCAGCCAGATGTGACGGGTCGACTGAATCTGGAATAACGCGACGCGGTAACTAAAGTGTGGACAGAATGAGTCCGGTTTCAGACTGTTGCCGCAGCTGTCGTAATCTTTAGAGAACGACGTCAGTTCATGTCCCAGGCAACCGAACTGCGTGACACGCCGTGTTTTTGCGTCTTTACCTCACAATATGGCTGTTACGTCGTTAGTCTGATCATAGCATAGCAATCATACTAAAGCGGAGACGAAGAAACGACGAGTATTTTAAGCTGGTGCCGAACCTCCGCAATGAAGCGTGTTCTACACTCTGTCGGTGTTATTATGCTCGGAAGACACGCTCACCAGCCGTGCCCGCAACTGTCTTTACCATACTAAAGCGCGCGTGCACCGGAAGTTAAAATTTCAAATTCTCGGTAATTTACGTGCCGGGACCACATATGGGCTATGAGGAGCGCAGTAGTATAGCGGTCGAGATTGTTTCTACCCCCTAGGTAACTTCAACATGCGTCGCAATTTTGATACACGGGTGCTTTTGCTTTCCACTTCGTCATGAAAACTGCCGCTGCGGCCGGAAATCGAACCTGCGTCCTTGGGTCAGCAGATGACCACCTTACTTATTCAGGTACCGCGGCAAGGTTTCCACCAGAAGTGATGCCATAGGGTCAGCTAACTAAAACAGGGGACAAATAATTTGCGCCAGTGTCCAAAAAACCAAGGAAGGCCGACTACCGGCAGAAATGAAATAAAAGAAAGTGGAGTATATTTTCATACCAGGAATTTTCAAACCACGTTACAAAATTCCCGAGCTTTCCTGTCCTACGCTAACTGTGTTGGGCACATGACGGACAACGCCACGAGATATACTAAAAAAATTAGCGCCAATTCACCCTGCGAAAACAGTTGGAAAGCAAAGCTGTAAGCGGCACCCGCAACGATTACCCATGCGACGTCACTTAAATTCCCTCACGTCGCTCTACAAATAGTGAAACCAGAGAGAAGCGAAATGTACTTAACCACACCCTCTAATACTTCAAAAAGATATTCTTGGTAAGGGAAAAATAATGCATGATGCATGAACTGTGGTTGGTTGAGTTGTGTTGGTGTAGCACATGAGTGCAAACTCTTTTTTTGTACAACTAGAGCTCAAACACGGTATCATGCGATCTCACTTCGTCTCTGCTGTCGCGTTCTGGGGTGACGAAATCGGCTGCAGAGACGGTGGGAAAAGCAGGAGGAGATGGAGAATGAGGAGGAAAAACCGCTATTCAGATTTCTGAACGGCCCAGAGTGTGGCCCAGGGGAGTGGTTCCTTCTTCACTCTAGTTCATATTCAGTCCGCGCCACCTGTTCTTTGTCCACCAGCTGAAGCTGGGTAGGCAGACAGAGGCTGAACACCAGTATCTCCTATGGCTCTTGTTCGGTAGTTGACGGAGAGAGAGGAGGGTGCTCAGGGCTAAAGTCGCACACCCCGATTATGTGGAAAAGTGTGCCTACTTATAAGCCAAATTAACATTCCGCGTAGTAGCGATGCGGGTGCTTTAAGTGAAGACGCGTCGGGTGTGTGAAGTAGCCGGAGTGTATGAGCGGTAGAGTAGTTTGTTGTTCGATGGGTAGTTCAGGGTAAGGCGAAGGTAGGGTCTGTCTCAAAAGGCGATAATGCTGGGTTGCGCCCCTGAACGAGAAAAGCGGGTGACTGTCCTGGTGCAGCTCCATAGCACGGGAGGTAAAAGTGCAGGCTTGGTGGGCGTATTCATTGCTCTCCATAGAAGCGTGTGCGGGTTTCCAGATTAGCTGAAGGGAAACATTTGTGGAGTAGTTTTTTGGCACACGCATTGCCGGTCGGGACACCAAACCCCACTAGTAATTCTGGTAGGCTTCTTGGGAATCGGTGACTACTTTACGAACCCCTGATTGAGTGAGAGCCAAGGCGATGGCTGCCTCTTCTGCTGCCGTCATGATTTCAGTCTTGAGTGAGACACAGTGAAGGAGGTTGGTTCCGGAAATAGGCACGATTATGGCGTACTGCTGCCCTCGATGTTGGGAGGCGTCTGTGTAGATAACTGCATGATCCCCACCGAGGGTGGTGTTGAGCGCTTGAGCCCGCGTT
The DNA here is from genome assembly GCF_048455015.1 of Haemaphysalis longicornis. NCBI lineage: Eukaryota > Metazoa > Arthropoda > Arachnida > Ixodida > Ixodidae > Haemaphysalis > Haemaphysalis longicornis. The sequence continues at coordinate 37,328,505 of NW_027526204.1, forward strand.
TGTCGGTGACATTGTCGTGGAAGGGGTTCATATTTCTAAGCAAAGATAATATCTTTAGTTCTTGTCGTCAAAAGTACAAAAGTAAATCAAGCGGAGTGAAATTCTCTGCTGCCCAGCCAATGTGGTTAAGGATGCGGCGACCCGCCGCAGTTCTGCTCATTCAGAGCTTCTGGATAGAAAGATGGCCCTCGATCAGCTCTTGCACCGTGTTGTAGAGCCCCGTGCTGAGCAGCCTCTCTGTGGAAGCATTCATTGGAAGACCAATGGCTTGCTCAACTGCCTCTCTAATCATTATATAAAGCATCTTTATGTCGTCCTTGCCGAGAAGACAGGGGGTGGACGTAAGTGACTCTTGAGAAGACAAAAGCTTGAACTAATCGAAAGGTATCGATTTCCTCGAGGCCTCGCTTCTTGGTGACCATTCGCCTAATAGTGTGTATAATGTTATTGATGCTGTGTTTGAGGCGCTGCATGGACGCCTCACTCCTGGTGTTGGCGTAAATATGTAGGCCCAGGATTTTCATGCTGGGGCTTGTAGTGATGGCCTGGCCATCAAGGAGCATTTGAATGTGTTCCTTGATATGTCGTTTGGCGTGAAGGCGGATGACAAGGAGCTGAGGTTTTTTACATGGACACTGGAAGTCAGAGGCTTTAGCACATTTTCGTAATAGAAGTCAGATTCCATGTGTCGGTGGGAGCGTCCTTTAATTGATATCGCGTGGCATTCAGCGAGAATGCAGTGGTTAAACCCGCAGATGTGCATGGTTAGTGCACCACTTGTCTTCCCCGTCTCCGTGTGGGCTTGTAGCTAAATCGGTAAGACAGCGTGCTCTAGCTTTGTTACTCTATTAGTTCCATCTTCGATTCCTGGTAGTGCCAGTAAATTTTTTTAATATTTGTACGCAGGAGTTTTCTGTTGACACCAGCGGCCGCGCAAGAACCCTTGGAGGGTACAGGCAGAAAGCTTTGCTTTAAAAATCAACTAAATAACACCGTCATGGAGCATATAAGGCAGCGCGGAAAATCTCAATTTATTATCGTGATACGAACTGACACCCGCTGTACCACCACGGTAAAGCGGGATTCACACGACGGAGAAACCCTCTCTTCTTGGCCCGCGGGACACGCTCACGTAACCGGTTTTAGGTTCCGCCCCTCGGTGGGGATAGCCCGCGGTGGCTCCGCGAAAGAAAATGCCTCCGCATGTTTTCGCTCGACGACGGTGGCCCTCGGCGGGGAATGGAACCTGTTCCTCGGAGCTGTCGTCTCCTAGTCACTCCGCGTAGCTCCGCACGTGTGGATGCGCCGCCAGGCCGGATAATCTGGTCACGTGCGGTTGACGTCACATATCCGTCCGCCTCCGTGAGAGGGTTTCTCCGTCGTGTGAATCCCGCTTAACGGGATGGTTACCCAGAGACGCGTCTAGAGGGAGAGGAAGGCCAACAACTCGATAAAGGAAAGAAATAAGGAACTTTAATGGCAAAGAATGGAGAGACAGAGAGAGAGAAATTGAAAGAGAGAATGAGAGAGTAATGTTTATTAAAGACAAAAGAGCCAAGTGGTCGGTTTCCTCAGTCCAGGACCCCGTTGGAGCGTCCAGCGGTCTGAGCCCGGTGAATCTTCCGAAGCTGTTCTGCGGCGCTCGAGCTGCTCGAGCTGGTTTCGGCGCTCAAGCTCACACAGTTTGATCGATGGGTTAGAAATCACGGAAAGTCAAGGGTTGAGCTGCACTCCGACACCATGTGGTAAGAGTGCAGGGCGCTTTGAGGAATCGACACTGTGGGTTGCATTGCGTGGCCAGATGAAGTGCAGCTTGCTGAAATGAGTTCGTTTCTAGGATACGTCAGTAGCGCTCCTCTTTCTTGCTGAGAGAGGCATTTGCTGGGGGAAACGAAAGCCGGGCTAGCCTATAGTGTTGCGTCACCTACTGGAATGACGTCAAGGGGATGGCCGTTTCTAGCCAACTCTCTCGCAGCTCTCGGCTGGTTACACTTCGAGCAGTCTCATTTGCAAAGACATTGCAACAGAGAGAAGCGTGAGCCGGTATCCAGACAACCGATACCCTTTTCTTTGGAGGGTTCCTGCACAAGATGTTCATTGCGGTGTGTGAGATGCAGCCTCAGAGAGAGCTCCTGCCCGCTGACTGAGAATCCGCGATGATTACTTCCGCAGGAGTTTGCGTTATCACCAGTGCTATAGCTACCTCTTCGGCCTGTGGCGTCAGTACTTTCATGGGAGTGGGGCTGGTGACGTGGCTGTCTATCTTCAATACAGTCCCCACTGTTACTCCTCGTCTTGCATAATCTGCGGCGTCGTGTAATAAAGTTTTTCGTTGGAGCCATATTTTTTTCTCCAGGGCTCTAACTAGCGCATCGCAATTTTTTGGCAAGGGGGCACTGTGATGTTTCGGCGTAGTTGACCGCGGATATTTTCTGTGAATTCTAGAAGGCGATCATGCATGTTCATGCCCAGTCTCAGTAGAAGGGTGCTGTCCGCATCCATCCTTTATAGCCGGCAGCGCTGACTAAGAAGGCGGCCCTCAATCAGCTCGTCCAGTGTTGTGAAGCCCAAGCTTGACGAAACACTCGTTCGAGGTGTAAGATGGCAAACCCTGCGCTTCTTTGTACACCTTTGGCCAGAGCGTAATAACGTCTTCTCAGTCTTAGTTAGTAAAGCATAGGGCGTCACATAGCAGAACCTTTACATTAGGAATTCCTGGATAAGCCTAAGTGTGTCTTCTTTATCCCTCTTCCTCTGACCTTGATCAGACGAAACGTGTCAGCAATCTCGCGACTATTGCTACCCAAATTCCTTAACATCGTGGTGGTTGCGCAATCTGCTTGGAAAATCATGCCTTGTATTTTGATTTGCGGAGACGGGGTTATAGTGGCACCGTCCAGTACGATGTGCATTGATAGTGCATCGGCTCGCCTCCCCCCTTTACTGCGCACTAGGAGCAGTTACGATTTTTCTGGGCCGCACGAGAGTCAACAGTTCTTGGCATACTTGTGCACCGCATCAGCCGCCATTTGGAGGCTGTCCTGCATCTCTCAGTCCGAGCCCACACCGGAGCACACCGTGATATCGTCTGCCATCGTGTAAGTCTGCGATGGACGCCAGTTGTTCAGGCAGGCCGATGAGGGCAATATTGAAAGGAAGGGGCGACAGGACCGCTACTTAGGGCGTGCTGTGTCTGCCAGTGCGAATGGGTTTTGTTTGAAAGTCTCCAACCTTGAGGGTGGCTTGGCGTCCAGAAAGAAAGTCCCTGACGTAGGAGTACATGCGGGTTCCCCATCCGAGTTCACTGAGATTAGTCAGTATGGCTTCGTGAGTGACGTTGTTAAAGGCCCCTTTTAAATCAAGCGCAAGGATGGCCTTAGGTGTGTGTCTATTGGTGTGATCTATGATGTCCTCCTTCAGTCAAAGGATGGATTCTGGCATCGCGGGATAGGAGCAGTTGGAGGTTAATGGGAAATGCATTTGGCCTTCGGTGGACTTCATGCGGCTATTGTTGTTGTTTTTATTGCTGTTGTTGATGCTGGCGACAATGATGATGATGAAAAAGTTCTGAGTTTTGGCCTTTCTAACGCCTCCGAAGAAAGCAGAAAACCACTCTCTTAGCACGCAAGGAGCGCCTGGGAAAACAAAATCGGTACAGGCCACGAATAAGAAGGCAAGCCTCATGCAGAAAAGAAACGACTGTACGCCACAATGGTCATGTCACCGATACAGCGAATCCGCAAAAAAAACTCTCTAGTCTCGAAAACATGGATCAGAACCTGCACAAGAAAAAGCAAAAAGGCAGGATCAAGTTCATACAAAGAAAGTACAAAAATTATGAAAACACACTTTACGCTTACTCGAATACTCCCGAAAAGACCAGGCAGCAATTGTCGTAGCCAATTAATCTAGCAATCTTTGCGACTCCGTCACCCCCTACATACAGAAACAAAGCATAAGTTGGAGCCATCCTCTTGGCCATGCGAATAGAACCGTAAACAATTAATACTTCCAAAGGACAGTAGCAAGATGACTATAGGCAGAATACCATAAGCTTCGGAAGATAACGCCATCCATAGTTGAGAAAGTTGAAAAATTCCCCGCATTTCCCCGAGGGGAAGAATGTGAAAGTGCGAATGCACGAGTTGAATTTGCGCGGTTCGGTAATGTTCGCGAAAGAGAGATCACACACACACACACAAGATGCATTTATTCACAGACACCTATTTGTCTTGTCGTTGTACTTGATTGTTAGAGCGGATCTCAGCTTTGAAATTTCGTGTCAGTACTCCTTTAAGCTGGTGCATTAGCCCTTCTCACACCCGATTCTTGGCCAATCCCCCACGCGGGTATGTGCCATGTCAGCGGCCAGGCAGCGAGCGCCCATCTCCACGTGCGCGGACATCGCCGGTGGACGCAGGTTCAGGGTCGCTTAAGAAGTGCATTAGCACTTAAAACGTTACATGTACACCCGCGCACGAGGGCCTGGAAGAGAACTAGGCAGCCACCGACCAAGAGTCATTCGAGCTGGCATACCGTCCTCCTTGTGACCACAACTACCATGCTCCCCTACTCGAAAAATGTTAGGAACCTCCTCGACTTGCGCCTAGGAACACGATCATTCCCCTTGCCACCAGGGGGACCCAATACCAAACTATCTCGAGGATCAACCAGCACAAGTATACAAACATATGGGTGAAGATGTCCGGTGGGAACTTGAGACTGTGCTTTATAGGTGAAACATCCTACCTTTTCCATGCAACCTATCCGCGTCTAAGAGTATGCTCGAAGGAGAACTCAGACATTATCTATGAAGACGTGGGAGGCTGATTTGCCAAGCTCGTTACCTCAAGATAAGCGTGGGCTGATTGGGGGCAAAGCAAGGAGCTGCTGTATCTGTGCTCCGGAATTCAGACTCACCTTGAGCTCGCTACCATCTGTTTACCCACTTGTCCTAAACACGTACTCTTTCCTCCTACAGAAAGCTTTTCATTCAATCCCCCAGAAAGAAAGCGAAAACGTTCTGTCGGGCGAAGAAATAAATAATAAACACTTCGACACACTGTCGCTGCCACCTCCTCACTCAAACTGACGAACACCCCGCACGCCACAACCTTTCACGCTCACATCTTAAGCCGCAAAACAACAGATGGCCTCTGTCTCCCCCGCGTTATAGAGAATCGAAACCCTTGCAGGTAGTCTTTTTCTATTCGATGAATATCAGCGGTACAGAAGCAACTCTGTTCTGAAACGCCCTCTCGGCGGTGAAGTAACGCTATCGCACCATACATCTTAAGACCCAAACGGAGATATCATCTGCAGATTTTCTTTGGCACATCGTTCAACTTATGGAGCGAACGGCATGGCAACATTCATCTTACAACCCCGTGGCAGGATGAACGTGTCTTTCCCGCCTTTCTAAATTACTGAATATGGTCCCAAGCAATTTTGTCTCAACTACGGCAAGAAAAGAATGAACAAATGCCTTTTTACGTTAACTTCGATAACAGCGCTAAGAGGGCGAAGGGGAGGCGACACGAGAGGGTCGCCTTCTCTAAACAGGCCACTGTCTAAACGGACGGCTACCAGAACGAGCCTGCAATCAAAAAATAGGAAAAGTCAGTAATATACCCTTCCACCGTACGAAGTATGGAAGCACACCCACACTCGAAAAGACACGTGTGCTATAAAGACATAAGGAAGAACGCACCACGGAAATCTTCAAGGCCCACACCATCCAGGCACAAAATCAACATTCCGTCAGCATGGCGACAACTGATTGGCATAAAACGGAGCACGATTACCTAAGTCACGGATCGTAGCCTTTATGCATGTGCATCATTTTACAGAAATCAGCCCTTACCTGCGCACGTTTATGAATTTTTCTGTTTTAATGTTTTTGTTTCCCAGGGTATTTGTTCAGCTGCGGTGAAATAGACCTTTTGTGGTAAGTCAGCGCCCAGTTTTGTGCCGCCTCCTCTTTGTCATGTCTTAGCGCTGTTATCAAACTAAGTATGTGCCAAGAAGTACGACATAACACCGCATTTTTATGCATTCACACTTGTTGAAAAAGTTCGGTGGAATACTGTTATCTTTTGATTGAACCTCCAGCTTTAATCGCTCCCTATCGGTGTGTAGTTTACAGTCTCGAACTATAGCTAAACCACTAACGAATGCCGGCGTAGAACAAGCATTTCTGCTGCCCCTCGAACGAAAACTGAACAGTGCATATGGGACATCTTGAACGTTGCGCACTTAGTGCTTCGGTCCAGAAAGGCCGAACTAGTAGCAAACAAAAACATCAGAGCCCCACCACCCCGTAAAAGTGAAGTTTAGCAAAGCTGGCGTTCTAATTGAGTTTGCTGTGCTAGGGTTTAGCTACATTGCGTATTTGCTTTGTTGCGTTTGAAGGAGAGTGGCATGATTTCTACGAACCCGACTGAGGACCCATACGGTTGGTAACTAGAACTAGTGACGTTTTATTAAAGCGAAGATACGACAATCACAACGCGTACTGTAGTGCACCGAAAAAATGGCCTCCAAAGAGTCGCTGCATTGCGCAATGTCAAGCGAGAGTGAGACGCCGGGTGGCGAGAAGAGTGCACGACTCGGGAAGGAGGCAGCGCCGGCGGAGAGGAATATAAAGCGTTGTTGCACCCATACTCCTTCCCTATGTAACCATGCATGGCTGTGCACTCCATAATTTGGTAAAGATAGCGCACAATGACCAAACATACACTGCACTACCCCAGGTAAGCTTCCCCTCTAAATACAAGCACCATGCCCGGAATACACTCTTTTGGTATCAATACAACACGTTTTATATCCAAATTTCGAAGCCATTTCGCTGTTATTTATTTGTGTGCATTTTGCCATGCGCTAAAAAGGCACTGCAGATTTAAATGATGGCCCCGGGATCCAAAAGAATATTAAATATCTTTTTACGATAAAACAGCTTTACCGTACGCGCTTGAAGAACTGCAGTAATTGTAATTTCCTTTCCTTCTCTTCTAGGAATCATTAAACATTTAATGCATTTTTCACATCACCCTGTCTCAGCTATAACGAGAATATAATGGCCTCATTCTCTCTATTCTCAGTAGGAATGTGGGGAAGGGATCAGCGGCAATATTGGGGATGTATTGAGCTTCAGGTATCTCTGTAAGGCGTTATTAGAGAAATATCGAACACAGTGCCGTATCGAAGCTCGAAAAAATATCGCCTATTTTTCTGTTGCGGGATAGCGTACGCCACAAACAATCAGCCCAGCAGCATGGCGGTGCACAGTGTTGCTGCACTAGACGTGAGTTCACCATTAATTTTCAAGAATATCTCACGCTTGTAAGCTTGAAATGTACGGAAATGGGTTTACGCAAGATATAAAAATTTATTGGGCCGCGATCGTGGCTTTCATTCAGTACACATGGACACCGAGTACACAAAATGTAGCTCGAACTGCGAGTGGCAATATCCGAATGCTTGCTGCCTTTGACACTGAGTACAAAAAATGTAGCTCAAACTGTGAGTGGGAATATCCGAATGGTTGCTCCCTTTGGTATGCACCTAGCACCTTTTAAGTCCTCTTGACTTCTGAACACACGGGCACTGCTAGGAAGGTATTTTTTTATTGTAGCACTTTGATAGCGTGCGTGCATGTGTGCGTATGTGCGTGTGTGTTCGTGCGTGTGCGTGTGTGTGCGTACGTGTGCGTGTGCGTGTGTGTGTGTGCGCGTGTGCTTGTGCGCCCTTGTGCATGTGCTCGCGTGTCCGTGCGTGTGCGTGCGTATCGGCGTGCGCGCGTGGTCGTGTGCATGCGTGTGCTTGCGTGAGTGTGTGTGTGTGTGTGTGTGTGCGTGCATGCGTGCGTGCGCGCTCGTGTATGTGCGTGCGTTGCATGCCCGCGCACGTCCACGCACTGCTATATCATGGTCAGAGATATACTGGTAGTGCTCGTTGGCGTTTGCGTGCATAGTCACTCGATGTGAGACACACGTCCTTGTTAGGCAACATTCCTCACGAGGTAACATAAGGCGCTGGCTCAGAACATTCACATTCTCGTTTTTTGTGCTTGGTTATCCATTTGTACTTATCACGACTGTTAAACAATTTCAAACCCGTTTACGAACGGCTTTGATACTTGGTTTAAACGAGCACCAACTGAACAGAACATATACTTTCTGGGTTGACACTCTGATTTAAACGCTGAGATTTTCTTTTTGTGCCATATGCTCAGCTTCTGCAACTCCTGACCACGGTTAGTTTGTTCTTACAGATCTTAAAAATCCATAAAGTCTCCTCAAGCGCTTCTACAAAGAACAGACTAAGGTCGGTGGTATTTCCCAACTGTGCAATAATTCTTCCAAATGAAATAGTGATTATGGTACTGTTTACGTGCGAACCGCCTAAATAAACATGCTTGCCCCGGGCGCTACCAGCTTTAAGATAAGCGACTTCTTCCTTTATCAGGATTACGGCCATTTCTGCACCCAAATATTTTCCTGTGTGGGCAGCATTACCTCTCTCTTGATAATCAACAACAGCTGCAATTGGCACAGGGACTTCGGTAGGCTGGATTACAGGCGCATGGTTACAACCCATTCGCTGTGGTCGTCCTGGCAACCACGCGGCTGCTCCGACCGGAGAGGGACGCCAGCACTGAAGGTCGTGCCTCCACGCGAGCCCGTTCTATGCTATGCATATGTTGATACCAAATACATAGCCAGGTGCAAAGAGAAGGATGACTCGAGAAAAAGTTTGTACGGTGCTGGCGGGTGCACGGGAACTCCGTTATTCGCTGTAAAAAGAGTCTGAACGTCGACCCGGTATATTTATAAGACGATACTTCGTTTCTAACTTGGACAACAAATTTTTTTCGTCTGCCTCTGTGTCAAACGATTCAGCCACCCGGCCGTAAAATTTGAACGAAGCGTTTAGATATGTAGTGCCATTTTCAAAGTTCTAAATCTGGAGGCAGTGTTCATACTTGTCAAGACTGTCGAGCGAAAACAAAACATTATGAATATCTGAGGCAATACATCAACACCTCACTGACGTTTGCCGTGTTTCTTTATGAAAAAATTCATGAATGTTTGACTTTTGTGATTTCGCATAAAGTACTTTAGCTACAGCATGAAAAATTGTTCGGGGGGGGGGGGGCGGCGGGGGGGCTCAAGCCAACCACACCCCTGTGCCAACGCCGACCGTACTGCCGCGCAGTGCACCTCGATGCGCGCCCGCTGAGGTACGGCTTCTGCCACCTCGCAGAAGCCCTGGACACGCACGTTCGTATGTTTCCTACGGCAAGTGCCAAGTGGCGCCACAATTGTCGCAGAACTCTCTGCCGGTGGCAGCCGAATTTTTTTGGGCTCTATTATATGGCTATATGCGGCTCCACGCTTTTTGCATTACGGTCTCATTAGGCTGGAGCTCCTGCCAGAAAGGTTAACACATTACAACGCCGTTTTGTTTGCCACTGAAGAAACAATTGGCTACCATCCACGCTGTAAAGTTGGTTGCTAAGCAAGGCCTTAAACAACACCCACAACAATTGCCCATGCGACATCACTTGAACTCACACAGGTGGCTCTACAATGAGTGAAACCAGCCGTTTCCTGGAATTCGCGGGGCCGGCGTCCGAACGCAGCAGCAGCGTCGGCTACGGCCGGGCTAGAAGCGGCGGCCGCCACCACGGTAGCCCGGCCGTGAGTCGGGAGAGAAAAAACGGAGAGGAGGGTCTTCCGAAGGGTGAGACAGCGGAACCTAGCCATCATAATGTTGTAGCTTGAGGCTGCACCTCCGCGCGACACAAGCCTAGACACGGAAACAATTATGCATGTGAGTTTAGTGATTTCCATTTATGCCAATTTAGACTAGTTAGTTTAGTAAGTCTGAGAAATACGAAAAAGCTGAGGGAACTTTGTGATCGCGATTTATCAGAACGAGTTGCTCATTTAGCCTTTCGTTATACCTTTCGCACAAAACGGTATTGGTATTAACCAATATAGAAAAGAGAGCGCCATTTGTGCAAGCAGTGCGCCAAAGGTAGCGTTTCTCTAGCGGCCAGATGTCTGCATGTGGTTTGCACATTTTGTCTTCCCGCCCTGAAGGCCAATCCTTGCCGTATCTTTGCCGACGACCACTAAATTCCGTCGGGTTCGGGTTGTCCTGGAACTGCTGTCGAACAAGTTAATCAAGCCGTGCGAAGGCAGAGCCCAACGGAATCGAAGCTGCGCCAAAACAGTCCCAAAACAAACGTCGCTAAAGCAGACGGCAAAGCCGTCCCGCCGACACAGCCGCCAATGAGCAGGCACTTGCGCTGCGGGAACGCTGCTTAAATTCGCCGCACGATCTGCAGTGTGCTCCGTCATTGAACCTCTCCGCCACCGCCTCCTCCGCCCTTCCAGCCGCTGCCTTCGCCGCGTTGCGAGTTTGTTGTCGCGCACGCCACGAAAGGACAGCTGGCTGGAAAGGGTAGAAAGCTTTGCTTTAAAAGAAGGCGACGGCTATGACTACCACAGATTTGTAAAACGATTCATAAGCGGGACTTCAATGATTTGCTCTTCACGCGGTGATGAGCTCACCTTCAGTAGAAGCCCTTCACTTTCGCTTTCTTGCTGCTCCATGGGTTGAAAATAAAAATGCGCACCACTGTCTCGAAGGATCTCGGTTCGTGTCTTGCCTCCTACTTGAGAATGACGGTGGTGGTGCTAGAAGAAGCTTGAGAATGGTCTTGCTGCGAGGCTGTTGTTGTGATGATGGTGATGATGACGCCCTCAATAACGTACCCGCAAGGGGCATTGCCAAGAGATAAATCACTGATTGAAATCCATTAGCACTTCGACATATTCGTTCACTTTCGGACAGAAAGTGGTCGTAAAAAAACTTCGCTCTGAACTGAAACCCCAATTCCTCATTATTTGTATTCCTAAGCAATGCAAGTGACCTTTAGCAGAAAGGTAGTCCTAAATACAATTATACATGTCCCTTTTTTGCACACCCCAAATTTGTTGCGCCAATAGATAATATAAATGGAACAGATAGAGTCAAACCCAAACGCTGAATAGGGTCCTTTAAAGCAGTTGTCTAGCTGCCGAGAAGCGGCAACAGGCGAGAAAAAAAATGTTCAATTGTTTCTGGGACCTGGCACCGCACACATACCTCCGTATGAGAAAGCCCTGTTCTAAACAGGTGGAAATGTACCCTTGGAGTCCTGCAGCGCAGCTCGGTGAAGCTCACTTCGCATTGCCGCGAACCACAAAAAAGAACATTCCACCCCACTTTCAACGTTGATGCTGCTCAAATGATAGGAGCGCATCTGAACGAGTAGTGTGTAAATGTCAACACCGTCTTCATTGATCTTGAAGATTCCGCGGCTAATGGTGCGAGGTAAAGCTTATGCTTCTTCTTAATCTTCTTCTCCCTTCTGAACCAGTCGACATAATTTTGTGGGCGGCCACCGCGAGGCGCATGCACGAGCGTTCGGCATTTTCTTGGTTTTTCAACTCCGACCGTAAGCGGCTGAAGTCGTCGCGACCCTCCGGGTCGTGCCCACCGCGCCCTAACCCTTTATGTGAATAAAGTTATTTCTCTCTCTCTCTCTCTCTCTAGCCGCGCTTCGGACAGCCTCATTTCTCGCGACACCAGCCTGTGGCGGAGTCCAAATAAGTGCTACGGGAAAATTGGGTGAATCTTCTAGCGGAATGTGGAAACAGTGCATCGAGATCAGCACTATCGACATGACCAACACAGCCACTCATAATGTGTGATTCTAAAGTGGCCCTGCAACTGCGTTGGCTCGACGTTTTATAGGCGCGGAGATCACAACTTTGACTGAGCACTTCGCAAAGTCCAGATTGCCTTTAGAGTGCCGGTCAGCTTATTTGATTACGGGCTTGAGAGACGGGCTGCTCCAACTGGCGTTTTTGCTCTTTTCTTGTCATCTACACTAAAAATTGAGATCAGATTCCAAATCATCTCTCATGGTAGTCTAACCAATGAGGTGACTTAGTTATTTTAAAGTTTTACTTAATCAATGTAATAAACTTTCCAGCACGAGTAACTGTGAACACTTCAACGCTCATCGACCTTTTTGTTATAGGTACGGATACTACCAGTGTTAAGGCTGGTGTGATAGCTAGCGATCTGAGCGACCACTTACCTATATTCATGGCAATCGATGAAACTATTGAGTTTGTAGGCGGCCGATGAGGCGGTGCGGCCGAGCCCACGTTTATTGTGGTTGAGTTGGCTGTGCCATGATCGGAACGAGGCGCATAGAACGAGGGGGCCCTTCCGAGACCGGGTGCTGAGTGCTGCGTGTCCTTCGTGCCCCGTTGGCCCATCTCCCGATGATGATGGTGGCGCTACAGGGCTCCCCCCCCTAGCGTGAAGCGCGGTTAAGTGACGATTGTAAATGACAATGCGCGAAAATACACTATGCACTGTGTACACGTATGTACAATTTGTCCGTAGCCAAGGAGAATCCGTGGGCAGTCAGTGGTCAAGTGGCAGGGGTTGACTAAACGGCACGGTCCTGGTCGTCGGCGAGGTAACGTCCGGGATGTGGGGAATCTCTGGTGGACGAGGCTGGGAGTGCAGCCGTGAACGCGTTGTGGGGTGTGAAGTGGCTGAGCATGGTGCAGCAGAATGACGACCGGAGTGAGGGGTTGACTGAGCCCCGATGTGGGCTCTGTGACTTGGTCGCTGTCTGGGCTGCTTTCGCAACCGCGGTGGGAGGTGGCAGATAGTAGCCTTGCATTGATGGGCTGCGCTTGAACTCCAATTATGTCGGATCCCCATCCTGCAAGCTGGTTTCGTCTGTTTGATTTGTAGACAGACGGCTGCGCTCCGGTTACTGCGTCTACCTAACACACTCCTGGAGCATGAAATCGGCCGACGTCTGGGGACCAGCATTTGACGCGTCTCTTGATTGCATGGGGTCATGGGATGCCTCTTTCGGCGACGGTTGTTAGGAGAGGCGTCCCGCAATCTTTGCCCCGGTATCGCCATCGTAGCCAGGGTGTGAAGATTGTGAAGAGGAAGCTGATGTGCTTCGAAGGTAGCTTCGACTCCCGGAGTCCTCGATCTGTCATTGGCTGCTGCAGCCTCTTCCACCTGAGGCGAGGAAGACGGTTGTCGTACACCGGGAGTACAGCGCTCATAAAGATCGCTCTCAATCGTGCCGTGTAGAGCAGTTTCGCAGCCACGAGCGGCAAAACAGTCGACACTTGCTGGGGTCGATGAAGCCGACGCAACAACCTGTGGCGCTGCGGCGTGGTGTTGCGCAGATTCCACTAAGCTAAAGGCCGACTCTGTAGTGCTACCAGGCGTAGCCAGCGCTGGCGTTTTCTGGCAAGGTGAGACTTAACACTGCGGCGAAGTTGTATGCACAGTTGGCGTTGGAAGGTGTGGTGGTGTAGAGGATGGCGTCGGCATCGGCGTGACGCAGGTGATCGTGTCATCCCGGCCATCGCTGTAGTACTGAGATATGCTGTCTGAGACGCCATAGTGCTTCAGAACAGCCTTCTTCAAGTCGTCGTAGGTCTGTGGGCCAGGTGGCAGGAGCCCGAGCTGCGCGAGGAGCCCGTCAGGTAGCCGTGTCGCTGCGAGGTGATAACGCAGCGGCTGACTCCTTACGTTGTTGATGACAAAGTGGCTCTCGAGCTGAACAAACCATATGTCGCAGCGAGGGGTGTAGAAGTCCGGAAGGCCATTGAGGTCTGGGAGGTCGAGATACGCGCCCATGATAGCAGACCCGTCACCTAGTGAGGGTTCGGGTGCATGGGCCGAGGGCGGTGTCGGAGGAGTACTGGTGATGGTAACGGCTGCAGGTTCTGTTAGGATTGTCGTCTGCCGGGTTTTCATGCCGTAGTGGTTGAGGACAGTGTTATTTAATTCGTCACACGCACTGGGGCCTGGGGCCGGCAGCTGGATCTGCTCCACGAGGTCAGCAGGTAGCTTCTGTAATGTCACGAGGTACCTGATTTCCGGGGAGCAGACGTCATGTACGTAAAAATGGCTCTCGAGGATGACGAACCATGCCGCGTGGTTGGAGATGGCGTCAAACTGGATCAGCAAGGGAAGGTCCGGGAGAGCGGGGAACATTCTTCGCGTGCCGTCATTCGCGTTGTGGCTGGGGAAGCAGCGGTTCGAAGCCATGGCGAAGCCGCTTGTCGGATCACCACATTGTAGGCGGCCGATGAGGCGGTGCGGCCGAGCCCACGTTTATTGTGGTTGAGTTGGCTGTGCCATGGGCGGAACGAAGCGCATTGAACGAGGGGGCCCTTCCGAGGCCGGGTTCTGAGTACTGCGTGTCCTTCGTGCCCCATTGGCCCATCTCGCGATGATGATGGTGGCGCCGACGAAGATGATGATGGTGGCGCTACAAGTTAAAAACCGCCGGTTAAAGCAAGACATCTTTCCTCATAAAAACTTGGATCACTTTAGAAAGGATGTGCTAGAAATCGATTGGATGGACGTCTGCAGCGCCACAAATGCTAGCACTGCAATGGATGCCTTCATCAAAAAGATGAGGCACCTGTACGATCAATTTTTTTCCTACAAAGAGTTTAGTACCTTCCAAAAGATCCATAAGCTCCGGATAACTAGACACCTGCTCGCTAAGATGAAAAAGAAAAGTGTCATGCATGTAAACTTTTTCACCCACCGTACACTAAAACTTTTTAAAGAATACAAAAAAATTCGCAATGGCTTTAACAAGGAAATTCGTTGCGCTCGAAACGAGTATTTCAATAACACATTTACAGGAATGTAGTCAAAACGCGATGGCCACCTGGAAAAAGACAGGATCACTCTTTGGCAGTTATAGCACCTCCAACACAGTCTCACAAATCCCCGTTATTGGTAAAAAATTACCAGCCTGTGATCTGCAAATGCCTTCAACGAATATCTTGTGACGACATTGTCCTCACCGGTATTACTCGATAACACGCTAAAGATGGACAATTCTTGCTCCGACTCAGTATTTCTAGCTCCAGTAACGGAGGCGTAGGTATTTTCAACAATTATCTAGCTGCAAAACAGCAACAGTTCCGATCCTATTGATTTTAGGCTCCACCCTATCAAACTTATTGCTGACATAATATCCCGCCCCCTGACGAGTATACTCAACTGCTGTTTTTCTACTGGTATTTTTCCAGCGAATGTGCAAACCGCGAAATAATTTTACCGTACAAGAAAGGGGACAAAAACAGTTTTGGAAACTATAGGCCCATATCAATTTCACCGATTATGTCGAAAGTCCTTGAAAAAGTTTTGTATTCTCGGCTCGCGTTCTTTACAGATAAGCAAAAAATATTATCAGATGCTCAGTTTGGTTTCTGTAACCACAGATCTACTGAACTGGCGTTACTTGCGCAGAAGGAATTCCTTCTCTGCGAAATCAAAGACAGGAAATTCGTACTTGGAATATTTACAGTCTTCTCGAAGGCCTTTGCTTCGGTTGACCGATAGCTGCTACTTAAGAACTTGGAATTTTACCGTATTCGCGGTAGGGCACGTGAGGTTATTGAATCATACCTTGGCCATCGCCAGCAATATGTAAACATAAATAACTCGTCTTCTTTTACAAAGCGAACATGCCTTGGCGTACCACAAGGAAGCATATTGGGTCCCTATTTATTCAACATTTTCATAAACGACAATGTGTTAATTAGCTCTTCCATAAAATTTATAATCTACGCGGATGACACAAGTTTGTTTTTAGCCGATAAAAACTGCCCAGATCTCATTAGCCCAGGCAATGAGATTTTAGCTTAATTGTGTGAATAGGCTTCGTCAAATGGCCTAATAATAAACCATGAAAAAACCAAAGCTGTTATTTTCCGAGCTAAGTTAAACAAATAAATCCAATAAACAGGTTGCGTTTCGATGGCCATCCCACAGAAGTAGTGCAGAAGTTTCAAAACTCTTGGCGTGATATTCGCAGAGCATATGCTCTGGGATTTGCAAACAGACCGGGTAGCAATGAAGCTTTCTAGAGTAATAGGACTTCTTTATCGAAATTGCGAGTTACTTCCCATTAAAACAAGGTTGAGTATATACCATGCATTATTTCAATCATGTATTAGCTATTGTTTTTTAGTATGGGGTGCCACTGCAATGTGAAATATCTCTAAACTTTCCTGGCTGCAGAATAAAGTACTCAGAATAATCATGGATCAATGGATCAGTCGGTTGGTACTTCACTGAAACAATTTGAACTAATTGAGGTACAAAAACTGTTCGACTGTCGCCTCTGTAGAGAAATAATAAACGCGCGACTACATAACACAAGTACGTTACTTACCTTGGCCAACTTGACTCGAAATAATTCTGTGTACAGCATGACACACCGTGAACACTGGTTTGTACCTACCAGCCGGACTAACTATGGGAATAATATACTCCGCTCCATAACACCGAGATTATGCAACACTATATACAAAAATGGTGTCGACATAGCAAATGTTACCCCAGAGGACTTGTTACCAGTGTTTCTTTAATGATGTTCACCTCACTTTATTTTTGTTACTTGCATTGCCCATGCACTGCATTTTATAGAGTACTGTATTTTTCTATTGTTATATATGCACATGGTCGTGTATTTTTCTCTTTGTATTGCGATTGTTTCTTTGTGTATTGCACTCGAATATTACGTTTTCTATATCCAGAATGTACGACTTACACAAGTTGCAATAAGTGATGTACATGAACTTATTTGTGGCTGTTTTGCGTTGTATTCAGTGTTGTCCAGGTCCAGGGGGTTAGAGCTTTGTCAAGCTGCGGTACTGCAGCTTTTCTCGAACCCCCTGATGTACTTCAACATGAAATAAACTGAATCTGAATCTTAATATGAATTCGCACTCATTGACTCCCACCTCTAGCACTAGACATTGTGGCCGCGTGAGGAGACTGGTCCGACCGCCAGTCGTTTCCTAAGTGGCCAGGGAAGTGTTCGCGTGTAACGAAGCAAAATCGTCCTAATGTTAGGAAATTCAAGTTTGTAAAATTTTATTTCTGCCGAACCGTGGCAAAATGTTCTTTCCATTCTGGTACATTGCAATCGAATCTGCCGCAACCCTCGCTGCGTTCCTAATTAACACCAATTCAATACAGATTCTTTTCTTTTCTGTGAATTTCATAGTAATATAAACTAATATATACATACTATTATATACAAAGGGAGTAATCTTTCGCTGCAAGGGCGTGCCGTTGGGGGCGCTGCCGTAGAAGCAAGGAACGTTCCTCTCATACTTGGCCTGGCTCGCGACTTACCTTCTTTTGCTCGTGAAGCCAGAATTAACAAAAAGGGTGAAAGCGTGGAGGAATAGAAAGGTAATACAGTAATCCCTCCTTAACTCGGAAATCCTAATAGCACGGCGAAATAAGTCGAAACTTGTTTTCGCCGTGAGTTTACCTCCCATAGGCGCCACTCGTTTGCAACCCTTTATCTCGAAACGTTATTTCGAAGGATCCCGGGTGTCTCAACTTCCGGAACATATATGTTCCGGAAGTTTAGTATTAGTGGATTACTCATGTCAAGGGATAAAATCACCCTATTTATCACAACACACAATGAAGAGAGCAAGCTTTGTACTAGTGTGTTTAGGGGACAATTGGATCCCGGCGGCTGCAGGTGCACAAGAAAAGCAGCTGGCTCAGCCACAAAGATAAACAGCTCCGCCTCCAATTTAGAACCATTGGCTCTCAATAAAGAGTGAGGGCATATGGTTCTTAGGCAAAGCAAACCGACAATGGCAAACGGCTAACCCAGAATAGAACACACCCGAACTCAAAACTTCATGAAGCAACTTTCAAAACGTCCGCCACGAGGTATTTTGGGATTGGTTTCACCCGATTTGTTTAAAAGTTCCTTGGGTGTATTCCTACGATTCCATGTCTGCAAGACATTCGCGCGGATTCAACACATATTTTTGATTTCCCACGTATGCACTCATTGCCTCTCTAAAATACTGACCCGCGCTTCGCGCATCGATGTCAGAGTACCTTGCGGCCCCGGCTACCCAATTTACGTCCTCTAATAGGACCCCTCCGATAGTTACCTGTGCTTTTCGGTCGTAGAGAGAATCTTTTATGTAATCGTAAGTTCTACGACCCACCTCCAGTCTTTTTTAGCTTTCTAGGACGACCTCGTGAGCGATGTTATCGAAGGTCTTTGTTAAGTCCATTCCAAAATTGCTTTGGTGTCTAGGGACGAGCTCTCGTTTCCATCTAGGATCTGATGTTTGAGGCGTAGCATTACGTCCTCAGTAGACAATTTGAGTTTAAAACGTATCTTGGTGGGAGGGAAAAGCCCTCTGTCCTCCATGTAGGCGTTCAGTCTATTGAGGATAACGCTCCATCAGCTTTCCTACGCACGACGTCATTGAGATTTGTCTAAAGTTTTCAAATTGCAATTTCTTTCCAGGCTTTGGAATCATGACCACTTGGGCAGTCTTTCATTGCCGCGGGATGCTACCCCTTTCCCATCATGCATTAATGTACTTCTTCAAGGCCTCTATGAATTTGTCGTCTATTTTCTTAAAATTTTCTTCGATACAGTCAAACCCGGCTATAACGAACCCGGATAGAGCGAATTATGCTATAAGTCAAACCCGACTATATCGAACCCGTTTACATCGAATTATCCTCTATATCGAACTATTTCTGCGCACGGAATGTAGTCTATGAGAATGTATAGCAAAAATTACGCTTACATCGAACAGAAATGGCAGCAACTACCGATATATCGAACGCCAGCGGCGCAAAAGTGCCCCCCCAAGTTGGCTTTCACTCGCGGCAGAGGAGAAACCCACCGACACACCCTCGTAAAGTGGTTTAGCCTGGCGGTTCCTGTGCAGCTCCTTCACCTCGCTCTTTCTCCCTCTCTCTCTCTCAGGCTGTTTCCACGTCGGGAAGCCGCCGTCGACCCCCAACATAAAAATGATCCTGGCCCTCGCACCCCGTTTGCTCAGACAGCCAATCACAGGCTGTTGCCACTCCAGCAACTCCAGTTCTCTCGTCGCTGGAGAGGCGCGCGTTGTTCTTTTTGCTGTATTTGCGTTCGGAGTGTTCGAATTGTCGGCGTGTGTGGCACTTGTAGTGTGTAGCCGTGATGGCTAGCGCGAAGCGGCAGAACCTGCCTTTCTCCTTGAAGCTGGAAATTATAAACAGAGTGGAACGTGGTGAGAAGTCTGCTGTCGCCGCGGCTTTGCGGCGACGACGCGCTTCGAAGGCAGCGAAGCTGCTTAAACAGAAGAAAATTCATGACTACTTCGTGCGGAAGTGAGTTTGTTTCATTAATAAAGTGCTTTCATAAACGGTAGGTGCTTTTGGGCTGTCCAATTATTCAGCATGCCTATATCGAATTATGCCATATATCGAACTCGCGGGCGTTTTTTTGGGAGTTCGATATAACCGGGTTTGACTGTATATCGAATAAAAATATTTCAGTTACAGAAATACATGGGAAACATATTCCTTATAACGAAGTTCACATCCGATATATCGAACTCCGCGCGCCTAGAATGGCCGCCGAAATGCATGGTCTCGAAGCGGCGATTGAGATGTGGATTGGCCGCGACCACGGAGCAAGAGCCGCGACTGAGACATTGCGCCTCGGACGGAGTGACGTGATGCCCGACACTTTCCGTAACTGTTTCCGACGCGCGGGACTCATGATGGAACCCGCAAATTCTGCGAGTCCGGACCAAGACAGCAGCATCGGTTAACTGTGAGAAGAGCTCGCCAGCGTTCCCGATGATGTCGCGAGTGAAAGCCGTCCGACGCTTACAATGAAGCGCTTTCGGCAGTCGATGTGCTCCGCCAATGCTTTTTTAGATTTTAGAGGACGCGGACTCGAACTGCTGCAAACAATGTTTCGTGTAGAGAATGCTATGCTAGTTGTAGCCGCCAAAACGAAAGTGAGAAGGAAAATCACCACTTTTTTTTTGCAAAGTAGGTAGTTAAGGCGGATAGAAGCTTTATTAATTGCAATAAATTGATTATTTTGGGTAGGGTTAATGGCTACTTTCTGTGTTCGTTTCTGCATGCGGGGATGGTGGAGTTGACGAGGGGAGGGAGGGGGAGAGGGGGCTACCGCGCAATGCGCTATCGTAACAATAGGCTCGTTATAGGCGGGTTCGGCTATATCGAACTATTGGATATATCGAACAAATCGCGGTGCGTATTGCAGTTCGCTATAAACGGGTTTGACTGTATATCTTCGGGGCGGGGGGTGGACCTTGTCTTCAGACCGTCCAAAGCTGACCGGATCTAGGATATCGTAACGGGACGATCAAAGTCTGCGTTTTCTTTACCGATGGGCGGTTTTAGTGCCTTCTTTAGGGTAGATTCAATGTACCTATCTTTAACTTCTTTGAGCAAGTCCGGCTCCATTCCCTGGTAAGTGTGAACAATCTTACTCAAGTTGTGTTGCTGTGTAGTTCTACTACCTTCGGGATTGGTTTGATATCTGAGAATATGCCAAGATTTAGCGAGACCCATCGGCAGCTCCATGCCGTCGCACGTGCTGTCCCAGTTCTGGCGGGTGAGCTGATTCGTGTAGTCTTAAATTTTTGTGTTTAAAAATGTATTCTTCTGCGCAGGCTACGATTATGTTTCTGCTTACTGAGCCGTCTCTGCAGGCCACTCTTGGCTTCCCGCATTTCCAGTGCCATTTTCAGTGCGGCTTCTTCCAGGATTGTTTTAGTAGCTTTTTCTACGCATTTGTGCATGTTTTTAGTCCCGTGCTCGATGTCCTGAATTTCGCTATTGAATTTCTCTGCTCTTCTGATATCACGAAAAGAGTCCCATTTAGTTATCCTGATCTTGTTACCCTTTGGTTTGGAAGGCCCGGCCTTCACAGCGGTGGCTACAATAAAGTGATCGCTTCCCAAATTTTCTTGAGTGTTTAGCCAATCTGGATCCTGCATGTTCTTGATGAAGGTAAAGTCGGGAGTGGTGTCGCGGCATACACTGTTACCAAGTCTAGTGGGATGAGCGGGATCGGTCACAAGAGTGATACCCTGCTGCTGTGCGTCCATTCAGAAGTTTCGTCCTTTGGCGACCTCCCTACCGTACCCCCAGGCTGGGTGAGGCGCGTTAAAGTCGCCCACTACGTCGAGTGGGTGTATTTGACTATGTCTAAAACCTTACGGAATAGAGTTCCGAACCTGTGCCTTTTCTTGGGACAACTAAATACGTTTAGAACGAAAATGCTGCCTTCGCTTCCCTTTTTGGTCGGAATAATTTCGACGAGGACGTGATCTACGCCTGCGACGCCAATCTCGTGTTTCATAACCGGTAAATTGCGTCTTACTGTAGTGGCGACGGGCGTCTTATCGCCCAAAGCTTTACGGTAAGTTTTATACCCGGATAATTTTGCCTGTACCTCTGTCTGCCGCAGCGCTATTATGTCCGGCACCTCTTGCACATTGGTGTCTATGAACTGCTGCATGTTACCTCGTTCCGGTCGAAACCTACGGCAGTTCCATTGCCAGATCCCGTATTTCTCGTTATTCCGGGCCGTTGTTAGAATCTGATTCTTTCTTTTTAAATTTGGCCATGTTCGCCGAAGCGGGTCTACTGCATGGAACTAAAACGGAAGACTAGGCGAGTTGGTACATGTTCATAGTAACAGGGCTAACGACACGAAGCAAAAAAAAAAGAGGGCACAAACATGGCGCTGCCGTGTTTGTGCCCTCTTCTTTTTGTCTCGTGTCGTTAGCGCTGTTACTATGAACTATGGACTAGTGTATGGTTTTGAAAATTTGATCCACCCGACGCCAGCAGTGCGGGAGTTCCTATGGGTAACCTCTAAGGCTGTAAGCCGGGCTACCACCTTGTCAAAGTGATCGTTAATGGCGTCGGTTAGCTCAGAGATCGCAGCCTCGATCCTTCGGTATATAGGATCAAACCAGCAGTAAACACTGGTTTAATTGTCGTTCTTCGGTGTCGCTACGTGCTTTGGGTTGTACACCCGCCTTTCTTTTGAAAGGCGCGGAAGAATCTCCGTTATTCTGCATCGCAACTGCGTCCGGTACGGTTTCAGTTCCTGGTTCTCCCATTTCTATTGGCGCTGAAGCGCTTTGCTCATGTGTGTGCTTATCCGCTTTCAGCATTATTATTTCCTCCTTTAAGATTCTGCTTTCCTTTGTTAGTTGCTCAAGCATTTGCCTGATCGTCACCAGTTCCTGTTCTAGGGGGGAAAGCCCGGACTTTTTGTTGTCTCTGCTAGGAGCATTATGACAGACCGCACCTGCCCAGCTCACCTTCTTTGAATAGCCTTCTTTGTTCCTTTCCGAGGACTGCGAGTGACCCCTCCTAGTCTGGAGCCTGGAGCTAGAGCAGGATCGCGATTGGGCCCCCTTGAGTCCCTCCTGGCATGGAGGAAAGAAAAGGTTCTTTCCACCACGCCTCCTGGTCTTCGACTTCAACCGAGAGCGATGACGCTTGGAGTTTTGATTTTCCGAATGTTCTAGGACAGCGAGTCGGGGGGCAACGCCGCCTGTATTAACATTGCCTGACGCGTCGCGCGCTTTTCAATGGGAAGTGTACCCTTCCCATTGAAAAGCGCGCGACGCGTCAGGCAATGTTAATACAGGCGGCGTTGGTTGGGGAAAGGAGCTGGAGCGATCTCTTCGGTCGTATCCGGTGTCTTTGTTCGGATCTTGCTTGCTGGTGGGTCGGCAAAGGTGATTTTCCCCGCGGCGAATTCTGGAGCTGGTTCTCTCGTCGTCGTCTTGTCTCCAGCGCTGCTGTTGCTCCCATTGCGGTTGCTTGAACAAGAACGGTGTCTTGAAACGGTTGCGACATTTTTTGTAGCCTGTGACGTGTGCTTTGCCGCATATGGCGCATGTTGGATGGCAATTGTGATCTTCCGGTGGGTCTTTAATCCTGCAGCCCTGGAAGTATCTCTCGTTTGGCTGGGGCAGACGTCCGTGCGATGCCCGAGACGACCGCAGGTGTTGCAGACTTCCACTTTCTTCTTGTGCAAGAAGCATCGATATTCCGCACCATGGTAGGTAACGTAGTGCGGAACTGGTAATTTCGAAGACGATAATAACCGAGCTCGTTTTGCCCATTCGTCTCGCCTGGAGAATCGCGGGGCGCTTCGAGTTGACCAGGCTCTTTGGGATGTCTTCTTGCGTGTCATAGGTGGCAATGTTGCGAATCACGCCTTTCGATGTGTCGTCGGGTGGTGGCACATACGCCGTCGTAGCGTAGGTCTGGTTCCCGACTTGAATTGCTTTGATTCTACAATACTTCTTGGCATTTTCCATCGCTGGAGTACTCACGACCGTGATGGTCTGTCCGGGGTGGTGGCGAAAGAAGTCATCACTCGCCCTCTCCGACGACACTGCGGCGGCACGTAACGCACCGTCACGGAGCTGTGCGTAACCGACACGCAACGTGTTCAAGGCGTCGCGCGGTCGAATAACTACCTTGATATCTTTTCTTGGAAGTGGCGACAGACGCGGCCTGCGCACGCCCAGCTGGTTTTAGACCTTGCGAGCCTGCTCTCGGCGGGCGCCATCCTGGTTTCGGGAGTCTCGATCAGCGAGCCTAACCTTGGGTCGGATGCTTCGTTGCTGGTGGCTGGTAACCCAGTCCGCGTCGTTTTCGTAGTCTTCGGGTGAGATTGGCTCACCCTACACTTCCACGACTTCCATTATGTCTCGCTGGGTGTCAATTAGGCGTCGGCTGAGACTGCACTCCGGGCTGGAAAAGTCCCGGCGGCTCGTGCCAGCGCGCCGCACTGTGTTCGAACTTTTGTCCACTGAAGCGTTTCAATCGGAATAAATCATGAAACTAAGGCGAGCACATGATGTAATGGCGGTCCATGACTACACAGACGGCCTTAATGTGAGCCCCAGAGACGCTAGCGCCACATTCCTCTCGAGTGTATATTGTAAGAAACTATGTTGTATATTTCCTCGGCCGATCGATGATTTGCGGGAGTCAAAATGGTGCGCTGAGCGCGGAGTGACGTGGCGCCGCGTGCCGTGTCGCCGCAGTGTCGTCATAGCTAGACTAGGCTTTGCTCCGCCCACGCACCTGCGCGAAGTTAGGTCAGCTTCGGCGAGGCCTTCGTGCCGAACAGCGTGCTTCAGAGGGTTTTTTTTGCTAGTTTTGCTCAAGCTTAAACAGCTCCGCTGTGAAAAAAGGAGAGAGCTATAAAAAATAAAACTTTACAATCTTGTTGGACCTTAATTAAATAAAAGGATCTGTTTGTTCCAGCCCGCTGCCGTGGCTCAGTGGCCAAGGCGTTGGGCTGCTGAGCCCGAGGATGAGGGTTGGATCACGGCCGCATTGCCTGCTTTGTTGATGGAGACGAAAGCTCAACCGCCCGTGTGTAGGGGTTTCGGCACAAGATAAAGATCCCCAGGTTGTCAAAATTACTGAGCAGCCCTCCAGTAGTGCGCCCCTCATAGACCACGCGGGGCTAGAGCACGTTAAACCCCTAAATCTGTCGAACTCTTATCGTCGCAACACTTTACGGTGACGCGCTCCCTTCTTCACGCCATTCCAAAAGGTGGAAATTTAGATGTGGTATGTCAATTTTAAACAGCTGAATAATGTTTGAAGGTATGCTGTGGGTGAAAACGGCACATACTTTAACGTTACGCTAGAAATAAGCTCCTCCGAATGAATCCTGTCTACAAATTTTCCGCCTCAGTATCACTAATATTTGCTTTTTTTTCGAAGGTCGGACTCGGACATCTGGAACCCATATGGTATTATTGCAGAACGGAAGACAAAACAAAGCTACCAATATCAACAGACCTAGAAGATATGGCGACGCAAGTCAAGGATGGCCGCTTGGGCTGTTAGCCGTTGCCAAGCATGCAGCCGTAGGGAGGACTATGTGAATCAGCTTCGGAAGTACGTCCGTGTCAACGTGTACGGCAAGTGCGGGCAACTAAAGTGCCCTAGAGCAAATAGTACCAGGTGTTACGAAATGTTTGAGGAGAAATACTTCTTCTACCTTTTCTTTGAGAACTCCATCTGCAGAGACTACGTCCCCGAGAAATTCTTCAATGTCCTGGAATACGACATCGTTCCCGTGCTCCTCGGTGGAGCCAACTACACTGCCATTGCCCCTCCGGATTCGTTCATTGACGCGCTTAGCTTTAGGTCTCCGAAACACCTTGCCGAATACTTAAAAAGAGTAGCCGGTGACTTTCAGCTGTATGCGAAATATCTGCGCTGGAAAGAAACGCACACTCTGGCAAATTTTCCTAGATTCGATGCCCTCTGCCGTGTCTGCAAAAAGCTGCACAGCCCATCTTTCCGACAGACGACGGTAGTGGCGGACATGTTCCACTGGTGGAACACAATGTCGCATTGTTGGTCTTGGAATTTTACCAACTGAAATGAAGTTTATGTATTCTCATCGGTCAAAGAAACTTCACAGCTCCATCCTTCTTCTGTTTTCTTGAGGCTAGAACCCTCCCGTATATATGATCATCATAAACGTGTGTAAGACGCATGCGGCAAAACTAACAATTCCGCTGTCAGAATTCAATGTGTATTGGCAACGTGGTTGAGGAGATGCTTGTTCAAGTGCATTTTTTCAGCGCTTAAACTTTTCACGATTACACGGAAATTGGAGACCTAACGTAGATGCTAATTAAACCACTGCTGTGGGAGCTACTTTAGGGAACACAGCGTCTAGAATACCAACCGCGGCGCTCTAGCTGATCGGTGCAGGCATGGCTTTTGTTCCGACCGACGACATTCGAATATTTAAGACTAGGCTTGCATCGGCCAAAGCGTCGGCCGTTGTAAGACGGTGGTTCGAGACCGGCTCTTGCCTCGTTTTTTTTTTCATCTTTAAATTGAACTATATTTTTTGTGGATTAGGTTACTTGGGTTTAAATGATTTCTTTGTGTGCGTTACGTCATGTTGTTATGTTTAGTTTAGGCTGCCTAGGTTGACATTATCTAGAGGAACGTAGCGTCAGACACGCCAATTTTGTTACTGAACGGCCGTGGACGTCGATATAATGGATTGTTTATCATACCGTCTGACGGCACTTTAGACACGGCCTTTAAAGAAGCCGTTTTGGTGGATACAAAATATCACCGCTGGGAACGACGGACAATTTTACATAATCGTCTTGACTCTGCCGTCTCATTTTCTAACCCTCGCTGGACTGCTAAAGCCCGTGTAATAAATTTTCTGATATCCCAAACCACTTTCCGGAATCACAAAAATCAGTGTACTAACACTCACCCTCAAGTATGTATCGAAAACAAGCTGGTCACCAAAGATGCATGCATCCTGGACTTCCACAAACCAAAGGACCACACGGGATGAATGATAATCCGACAGCTATAGCCCGAAGTAACACCAGTCACTCATCCCGTACGGCGCGTAGCTCAACGGAGGTAAGCCATCGAAGAATCGGACACTTTTCTCATTCTTCAAACGCCACTTATCACTTGACAATGTATGGGTACGAGTTGGGTAGTGCTCCGTGTTAAACCACCGTTGAGCACAGCAAAAACTAGACGGAGACCGTGAGTGACGGGGACAGGCGCTGCATCGAATTGTATTTTATTATGATGAAATACGTCTGTATGATAAAACACTACCGTAAACAGATAGGTACACTGCGGGACTGTGCCTGTCATACCGTAAACAAGACGGTCTGTGTATTTGTATAATTACGCAGTGACGTCGTAGCCTTTTTGCTTACCTTAGTGTCTTTTTAGATATACAAAAGAAGCTCTTATATTCTAACCGCAAGAGGATGTTATCTCTGTTCGAATTATAATGGAAGTTCGAAACAACACAAGAAGAGTAAGAACAATACGCAGCTATTGGGAAGCAGTTGGAAATGTTGTCAAAGTGATGCTTGCAAAAATAAAGTGATGGAAGCCTGCCTTTTCTCCTTCAAGGTGACAGCCAGCACTTCTTGCTCGAATTTATGTTGGCGGGCTTCTCTTCTGAACTGAAGAAGAGACGAGCGGCATTCAACAACCCTGTCATAACATCTGAGCCTACGGCGGCAGTAGCTGCTGCTTACCTAATTCTTACCTAAGCACGATACTCCGGGAAAATATTTTAGAGGGATTTGAAGGTTATTTTTATGCCCTGCGGGAGGATGCGATAAAAGAACACATTAATGATAAAACACAATTAAAGAAAAAGCTGCAGATATGTATACTTTCGAAGAAATTGAAGGAATCAAAATGTTTTGTAAATCTATA
This sequence comes from Haemaphysalis longicornis, assembly GCF_048455015.1. NCBI lineage: Eukaryota > Metazoa > Arthropoda > Arachnida > Ixodida > Ixodidae > Haemaphysalis > Haemaphysalis longicornis. The sequence goes on from NW_027526204.1 coordinate 37,355,724, forward strand.
AAAATTTTAATGCAGCAGCGGAGAGCACAGCAAACATATCGGCTGGCAGAAACCCGCGGCTGAACTCTCAAGATATAAAAGACCCGGCATTGATAAGGCTATCCCCAGACTACGAAATTGCAGCTAAAGGAGGTGACACGCCTGAGGCTTAAAAATCGTCGACACGTAAAAATAGAGTGTAGGAAGATTCGTCTTCATTGCAGTAACTGCACAGCGATGTTTACACCAGATGAAACCTGTGTAGAAGTTTATTCTAATGGGGTACACGACAACGAAAGCCCGTAATAACCCTCTCATCGCAAAGGGCACCAGGCAGGTTTTCACGAGAAGTTAGATGGCAGAGATCCTTCAAAGGCAATCAAATTGATGCTTGATGCCCTTGAAAATTCATCAATCTACGATACATTGCAGTAGTTATTAAAGAAACGTCGTTTATAAGTGGCGCAAAGGCTGATATTCTTATTAGTGAGTCTCCTGCATCGTTCAAAGTGTCCCCGCATGTAGCGAAACTCAAAGATGAACGTCATTAATACGGGGTGGCAGAAGTGATCATAAGGTCCATAGGAGCTAGGAGAGTCTTCAAGGGAAGGAAGGGATGCGTATACGAAGAGGATATGTGAAGTTATGATTGTAGGCGATATCGATTTGCCCACCTTTCGTAGTGCCAAAACAATACCTAGAATTCAGCACAGAATATTGCAGCATCTCCCGTGGTAGTGTGAACTTCCCGCCAGGTACATAGTGGTGTACCTTCCCGTTTGTCCGTTAGGCGGTGATCGAAAGCAAGGAAGAGGACGAGGAGTGCGCGCCGAACGAAGGGAAAGAGGAAGAAGACCGTGGAACGGTTGAGGCTAGCCAGAGCTCGTTTCTTGTGGGCACAAGTTCGCCTTGTCTAATAAACCCAGTTTGGCTTTTTTTATTGTAACCATCGTTACAACAGTGGTGGAGGTGCGGGGTACATGATACCCCAATCATCCAGGTCTGTCCACGTCGAAGTGTCGCCCGTACACCAGCGGACCAGCCGTCGCCTACTCGGACTGCCGGCGGAGTGCGGCCTTCTACCTGATCGGGCAACCAAGAAGATTGTAGGCAACACCGCCACTGTGAACACGAACATGACTGACGCCCCTCTCCAGTACGTGGTGCAACAGCCGCGTACACCAAAAGTCTTCTACGGCGCGCCTTATGAAGACGTGGAAGACTGGCTGGACCACTTCGAACGGGTCGCCACGTTCAACGGCTGGGACAATAACCATAAGCGGCGACAGGTATAATACTCTCTTGAGGAAGGTGCGCGAACGTGGTTTGAAAACCATGAATCCACACTTTCGTCGTGGGAGGAGTTTCGTCAGCGCTTACTAGCCACTTTCATGAGCAGCGACCGCAAAGAAAATGCCGAGGCTGCCCTTCAAGCACGAAATCAGCGCCAGAACGAGAGTGTTACCATGTACACCGAGGATATGGTCCGTCTTTGTAGGCGCGCAGATCCCGCCATGACGGACGAGAAGAAGGTACGGCACCTCATGCGTGGCGTCAAGCAGGACATCTTCGCCGGGCTGATGCGCAATCCCCCAAGAACGGTTGCCGAATTCGTCAGTGAGGCAACGACAATTGAAGGCGCGCTTCAGCGTAGAGCGAAGCGGTACTGCCAAACCGAAGCCATGGTCTCCAATGCAAGCTGCATGACAGGGTTGGAGAACTGCCTCGATTTGCGGGAACTGGTGAGGAAAATCGTGCGAGAGGAGCTCCAGGCATTCCGCCAGCAGCAGTCTTCAGCACCGACGGTGTCTATCGCCGAAATGATACGCGAAGAAGTCCGGCAAGCGGTGGGTATCCCTGAGCCAACAGAGGAGCCACAGCTGGAGGAACCAAAATTCTCATACGCAGCTGCTCTTCAGCAATACCACCACCGCTCGCCGCCGACCGTCGCCACCCCTGCGCCGACACCACCGCTCAACCCCAGGCCTCGCAGAAGCCTGCCGTATCCACCGGAAACACAACCTCGGAAAAGTGATCTGTGGCGCACTCCTGACCGCAGACCACTCTGTTTCCACTGTGGAGAAGAAGGACATGTTTACCGCGCATGCCCCTATCGCCGTATCGGCTTGCGAGGATTTCCGCCAAATGCTCCGCGTCCAAGGAATGGTGAGCGCCCGCAAGAGATTGAATACTACCTCGCCGACCGCCGAAACGTTTTCGCACCACGACGCCCAGAGTCCCGTTCGCCATCGCCCATGCAACGCCGATCCTCGAGTCCACGCTTCGCCCCCAGTTCTTCTGACCGTCCATCGCGCAGCTTTGAAATCCGGGGAAACTGAACTCAGTGGCCCCGGGAGGTGAGGCCGCTGGCGTCGACTTTTACGAAGAACCTCCACCGCGACGACGACGAGTAGGGCGAGAGGCAAGCGACCAGGCGGAGACGGGGAGCTGTACCACCCAACATGTAGCGTGCGATGTCTTGGTGGAAATCGATGGGCGCGAGATGACGGCGCTGGCGGACATTGGGGCGGACCATTCCGTCATAAGTAAGTCTTTCGCCACCACACTGAAGAAGGTGCTGACGCCTTGGACTGGCCTCCAGATTCGCACAGCCGGAGGTCATCTGATTAGTCCTGTGGGTAGGTGCACTGCTCGAATTAAAATCAAAGGGTTCACGTACATCGGCACCTTCGTCGTCCTACCCGAATGCTCAAAAGACTTAATCCTTGGGATGGACTTTTGCAAGCAAATGGTGCAGTTATTGACCTGCAGAAATCGACGATCAGATTTTCCACGAAGCGAGCCATCGAAAAAAACATTGAACACCGACGCGACACGGCTCTGCGCCTCATCGACGAAGACGGCGTCACACTTCCCGCTCGGACAAGTGTATTCGTCAACGTCATGAACGATACATTTCAGGACTACGAAGGGATAGCCGAAGGCAACATGCGGTTACTTCTGGACAAAGGTATCTGCATCGCGAGAGGATTTGTAAAGCTCGAAAATGGGTGCACGCCCGTCTTGCTTACAAATTTTTCCAACGAGCGCCGACATCTCGCGAAAGATACCGCCATTGCATTCATCGACGAGGTCGCCGACGTAACGCATCTGACCACACTAGGCACGACAGCGGCAGATTCTCATACGCAGGGCGTCATTCCGGTTCAATTAGGCAAAGCAAACCGACAATGGCAAACGGCCAACCCAGAATAGAAAACACCCGAACTCTAAAATTCATGAAGAAACTTTCAAAACGTCCGCCACGGGGCATTTTGGGATTGGTTTCACCCGATTTCAATTACGTCTACTTCCCCTTCCCCCACTTGACGTAGAGTCTTCCTGCCACAATAAAGGCTACCTCCTCCTCTTCGTTTCAAAATGTCCCCGGCGGGGGATTGTGGGATTGGTTTCACCCGATTTTACTCTTTCTCTCTGTTCTACTCGTAGAGTTTCATACAAAATGAAACTCCATGGTTCTACTCTCCGTTTCTTATCATTAGAGCAGTTGTGATTGGCAGCTCGTTACTCGGACGTTGATGGATGGCCCGCGAGGCAGTACTTCTGTGAAAGCGTCCATCGCGTTGTAGAAATGTAGAAGGGTCAACTTTGTACGCCCGAGTGGATGCGGGAAGTAGAGAAAGTATTGTGTATGCCACGTTTTTAGGCATAATATGCTGGCTTAGGCAAAGCTAGCGTTTTTTATATGTCGCATATTTTTGTGATGTCTGAAACCGGCAAAAAAAGCCGCGGTGGCTCAGTGGCTAAGGCGTTGCGCTGCTGAGCACGAGATCACGGGTTCGATTCCCAGCAGTGGCGGCCGCTTTTCTGATGGAGGCGAAAAGCAAAAACGCCCGTGTGCACGAGATTTCGGCGCACGTTAAAGATCCCCAGGTGGTCAAAAGTAATCCGGAGCCCTCCACTACGGCGCGCCTCATCGCCTGCGTTACGTCGGCGCGTTAAACCCTACGATCATCATCATCATCAATTTCCGAGAATATCAGCAAAATACATTTTCAGTGGAGCTGCAGTGGCTTCCCACCTCGACTTTTTTTTTCATTTAACCTAATTCAATGAGTAAACGTTTCGGTATCACCAATCATGAATTTGCGGCGCGCGACTTCCGGGCTTCAGACACTGCATGCATACGCCGAGGCCAGCACCGGGCCGAAAAAAATTGTTGAACGCGGGCCAACTGGCCCGAGCCTTTGCAGTGCACTAATCCACACAGTACACGCGATCTGTTTTTAATAACTTTCCGGAAGGCAGCGGAAAGCATCAACATTCACAATCGTAATTATCAGAAAAGCACCATACGGCACAGTTTATAGCGCGATAATTTTAAAACTTTACAGTTAATTGGTACTGGCCATTCATTACCATGAAACAATTACGATGTTACAAACGCACAAGTTCATAACAAGTGCTGCCAACGTGTTGCGGACGTAAGATATTATAAAACAGTTTTGAATTCAACAAATAAAAAATGGCTAAAACAAATTGCAAATATAAAATCTTTGTAATAGTCGCATAAATGTATTAGGGGTACAGTCCCACAACACGCTATTGCACTATGCTTTAAAACTTCATGGGCCGTGGCCCTTCGGAAATGAGAGACCGCCACAAGCATATGCCCTCTCCAAATTACAAACAAAAGAAAGAGCCAAGAATATTTAAAGATCAGCGTAGTGCCGGCTTGACTGCTCTTGCAATTACACACACAAAAATAGTATGTGCAGCAGCTTAAGAAACATCAAAACCGAGCGTGAACCACTCAGCAGCATAGCGGCAACGCGCGCCGCCTCGACATCTCCTCGGGCGGGGCGCACCAGCTTTACGCACGACGGTTAACAAGTACGGCTTCAAGGGCGCTGTGGGGAGAAGGCGCCGCTTTTTCCACTACCCAAGTATTCTAGTTCACTATAGCGTAAGCTATAGTTAGCTATAGCGTAAGCTATAGTCCGACGGGCTCAGGATTATTATATTAAATTTTGCAGTGTACGGGCGGGGCTCGAGCTTATATTTAAAAATTTGTGGGGTTCGGGCCGGGCCTAGCAATTGTGGTTTGCGCAGTGCTCTAGCGTGATGAAATTTGAAAAAAAACGGAAATGTGCATAAGTCGGCCTGCCTAACGCACCATGCTGTTTCCGCGGCTGACGAAATGCGACATAAACATTAGCAAACAATGAAGAAACAGTATCCACACGCTATCCTCGATCACAAAAGTACGACACACGCGGTCTGCTTGGTTGGCCAAATGGGTTGAAAAAATGAACAAATAGTACATGCGCACGGCATAGCTGTACTTTTCCCATAAGAACCTTGCTACCTTACTAATAGAATTCGCAAAGCTATTGCAACGCGCAGTCGCCGCACCAGGGATGAATTTACACTGCAATAGAACTGATGCCCCTCGAGTACAGTCGAAAATGAAAGCTGCGGGTTGCGTTATTTATTTGCTTCCGTTCTTCGTTGTTTTGTGTGTTTTCTCACACGCGATGCGTTTTCGTGCATTACCGGGACTTGTTTGGCGTTGCTCGCGCGCTCCGGCGAGTTGACGCTTTCGTGTGGTACTGTTTCGTACCTGTTCTTGCTTCAAGCGCACCGAGCTTCTATTTCGCACTTGCATTTCGACTCACATGTGTTTGGCTTCTGTTTTTCCCTTCGTGTTCCTATAGTCTGCTACAGTTAAGCGCTCCACACGTTCGTTGGACATACGTGGGTGAGCGCACACATGTGGTATTTATTTACAGAATGGAAAGCGAACAATAAACAGATGACACAATGACATTATCTCCCCACTGTTGAGTCGGTGCACATGATCCTTATAGGAAAACAACACCAGCTATCCGCTGCCCATTATCTAGGTTTGGGAAATTATAAAAGGAGCCTAGCAGGAACCACACTTGTTTAAATGTTCTTGGTTCTTTGTTTTAATTGTTTGTAACGTGGATGTAAATAATTAAAATAAATAAGGAGTAAATATTTTATGTTTATCGGTGTACAGTGTGCAAAAAAGTATGAAGTTTTAAAATGTTCGCGCAGTGAAATGATGCTGTGTGGCTTGGTGCTTTTCTGAGAATTCCGGTTGCGAATCCTGTATTTGCGCGCTTTCCGTTGACTTGACTGAAGTTTTAAGACATCTGTCAAGTGTGCTTCGTGGGTACAATTCGTAAAAAAACAACGTAAATGTTTGCGCATGCACGACGTTGTTTGCTCGGTATGCAGAACTTAATAGAAAAATCAGCAAAAAAAATGAAGAAAAAAAGCAGAAACAATGACCTCAAGCAGAAAGCCTTAAGCACCCCGCTCATTCCTCAGTCGCAACAACACGATAGAAAAACCATCAAACAACGAAGAAAAAAGTATCTGCACGCTAGCCTAGATTGAGCACGGCGTGCGCGGTCTGCTGGGTTGGCCAATATGATGAAAAAAGCAGCAAACAGTAAATACACAACGTAGGTACCTTTCCCATGAAAAACCTTGGTACATTAATAGCATTCTCTACTATTTTGACACTAAAAAAGAACTGCAGCTCCTCGGAGACTGCCCGTCGCAGGCCTGCCCGCCTCTTCCCAAGGCGAAAAAGCACTCGTGCGGGGCACGCGAGCGCCACCTTGTGGAGTTGACACTAAGCGCCTCACTCGGAGGCGGCCGCTTTTCCACTACCCTAGTATTCTAGTTCACTGTAGCGTAAGCGCCGCTGCCATGTTCGCGTTGACAATAGCGCCAGTTTCCCCTCTAGTTATTGGTGTAAAACTTTATGGCAGCGCCCAGTGGCGGGGAGAGGTGGGCGAGGAGAGAACGTAGAAGCCATGGTAGAAGCGGGCGGGACCCGTGTCGCCATCTGGAGGAGGAAGGCGAGGACGCTGCCGCCGTAGCGATAAGTGCGCGCGTCGAAGGAAGGCGGCGTGATCGTCTAGTCGTGCGTAGAATTCCTGTATATAGCTCCCGCAGTGAGCTAAGAGTTGCGCTACCCTTTTCCACGCGGCGCCGTGATGACATCACTCCGGTTATCCTTATAGTTGACTTAACGCAATCTTTATTTTTACACTCAGCGGCCTGCTCTTCTTGTAGTTGTATTCCTGTAAAGTATGTGTCCACTGTGAAGTATTTAGGTTTGTATTTCGATAGCGACCTTTCTTGGAATTCCCACTTAGCTTATGTATGTAAAAAAATTCGTGCTGTATCATCTTTGTTGTACAAATTAAGAACATTTATTCCATTTTCGCTGCGAAAAGTCATTGTACATTCCCTTTGTTATAGTGTGCTTAGGTACGGTATTACAGTATATGGTCACTGTTCATTACGTTGGATAGAGTGAGTCAATTCCATTTTGCGTTTTTTGCTGCGTACCATTGCATATGACTTGTGTATGGAGAAAGATGACAATGTATTCAAAACCTTGATGTTGCCCGATTTTACCTCGCTTCTAAATGAAACCGTTATGTTAAAACATTTCTGGATTAATACATTCAAAACGTGTCACACTCCTGCTCGGTCCCTGAGACCGAAGCAACGTTATGCAATTCCTCGTTGTTCCACAAGGTACGGGAAAAGAACACGCCGTTATTATGTGCCAGCTATATTTAACACTTTGCCATCTGACTTTTTTGCGCATGCTTCGAAATATAAACTGAAAAAAGCTTTAAGGCGCATGCGCTAGTGCTTTCCAGACATTTCGGGAATACTGCATGGTTATCTGTTCTTGGTTGGTACTGCGTACTGTAATATATATAATACTTTTTTTAACGCTTGTCGCCTGCCAGGCTCTGAATGACACGCCCGTTGCGGCTTAGGTAGGCCTGATTATATACATGACTTCTGTTTGACTAATAACAATAATAATAATAATTATTATTATTATTATTATTATTATTATCCATGCCACGCACAGAAGCCCCCACTACGGCTGCGCCGCAGCCGCCGACGCGGGCGGCCCCGCGCCCCGCCCAGGAACAGCAGCAGCACCAGTGTGAACGACATCGCAGGAATCCAGCCTAGCCGCCGTAAGGCGCCGCCGACCGAAGCGCCCCTGCCGCGCGTCGGTCGCCGTCGGAAGCGTGGCGGCGAGACTCCTACACTCGCGATGGGCGGCTTTCCCGCAGTAATCCGGATAACAAGAAGCGGGCGGACGCGCAACTCTTAGCTCCCTGCGGGACCTATATAAAGGAGCCGTGCGTAGAGTTCCTGTATATAGCTCCCCTAGGGAAGCAGAGTTGCGCGTCCATCCGGCATCTTGAGTTCCAAGTCGTGCGGGAAAGCCACCCTTCTTTCGTGAAAAAGCTGCCGCCAGGCCACCGCGCCAATGGCAGCGGCGAGGAGGAGTGGCGAGGAGTGGCCGCGCAAAAATTGGGCCCATCTCCCCGCGAGGGGGACTCGAGTAAATGCGTCGCATAGGGCGTGGGTGTATTGCGTTAACGTTTAGTGTTTGGGGAGTTGGTGGTAGTGAATGCGTTGTATCAGCAGCTTCTTGACGTAGTTTGAATGAGTCAAGCATATAAGGCGCGTTCGTAGCCTTTCATTCTGTTTCGGTTTTGTGGCTCAGTGGGAAGAGCACCATGTACCTCGCGTTCCGCCCACAGGTAGTGAATGCGTTGTATCAGCAGCTTCTTGACGCAGTTTGAATGAGTCAACGATATAAGGCGCGTTCGTAGCCCTCCCTTCTATGTCGGCTTTGTGGCGCAGTGGGTAAAGCACCATATACCTTGCGTTCCGCCCGCAGGGTCGTGGGATCGAAACCAGGCGCCGGTAAGTATTATTTTTTTATATAGTGTAATATTGTAGGGGGAGGGGTGCGGACTATACGAACATCGAGTAAGTGGAGCTTTCAATAGCTCCCCGGCACCACACGAAGTACAACCGGTTATACCCAATAGCAACAGTACAAAAATAGGGCCAACCGGCAAAGAGAATTTTGTCCACACGAAGTAGAGAGAAATTAACTGGAAATACTTTCTTGCGACCCACCTCCAGGGGGACGAGCCCGGGGGGACCCCTCTTGTCCCCCCTAGGAAAAAGCCGGATAGGGTGGGTTGCTGGGAACGGGAACTTGGACATCGGGATGGGTTATGGGAAAAGGGTGGGAATGAGGGAAGCAATTTTGCTCCAATCCTTTTGTCTGACTCTCTTCCAAGACTGATTGCTCAGCGAGGGCATCAGACAGTGCCAATTGCCAAATATGCGGTCCCTGCAACGGGTTACCGCTCACCCATAGGGTCCGATAACTGGGCCCCAACTGACGGAGACAGGAAGTACCCTATTTAGTGGCGACGGCCGGGTCCCCCTCCGACCCCCAGCTCTGCGTCCGATGCGTACTAATGTCCTCGATCAACTTTCCCGCACAAGGTACTCATGAATCGCCAGTGAAGCTTTCCACTATACACGGGTACTTGCAACACCTGCTTTTCACGGTCTCTGGACACCGGAAGTTTGTATGCGAACGTGAACTAAAATCCATGTTGGCAAGCCAACCACGTTCGCAAGGGTCCCACATTTCTGCGAGCCCTTTTCTTATGTCCTCCTCTGTTTCTACTCTTTCGCTCAATGGAACAAAAGTCTTGTGGCATTGCCGCTTGGGCTGGGCCGCTCGGCAGAGGAGATCGGTCCGGGCCTACTAGCCGTTACTAAGCCAGGAGAGTGTCCCCGGTCGGTGTACTAACCTCACCTTTCCTCGTTTTCCCCCTGCGGAACACCCAGTAGCTCGTGGTAGCACGTCCCGTGGCAGCCAGAGAAGATCAATCTTTAGGCCCCTCACAGCAAGGTTACAGGGGGGCACGACCCCCCCTCCCGGCCTCATACGGACTGTACAACATCTGGCCCCCATGACATTTGGTTACAGGGGTATGTCACTCCCCCCGACTTATAGCGATCAGGTCGCTGGCCCCGCCAAAGCTTGCGGTTACAAGGGTCGCCAGTCCCCCGGCCCGTAACGGTTTCCCGAATTTAATCGGTATTCCCAGTACAACGACTCTACGCTTGCGGCACTTGCTACTTTCGCAACTTGACTCCCCGGCCTCCTCCCACGTTGGATTACAGTGGTTCGCATCGTCCCCCAGCCAAAGAAAGTCATAGTTGATCGATCTCGATCCGCTTTCCTGCTTCAATCGCATCACCAAGTGCCCGGTTGACACCCGACCGCCCGACCTCCGCGTAGGACCTAATTCCAGTTGTACCAGGAACCTCCGCAGTGGCGGCCGTTTTGCACGCTCCCTGGGCAGGGATTGTGCGGCCTCCCCGATTCCTCGAGGAGGTCTCGTGGAATTACCGTACTTCCACGCTCTGGCCCCTATGACATTAGGTTACAAGGGTTTGTCACAACCCCCGGCCTGCAGACGAGTTCGCAAGTTCAGCAGAACGAGCCCCAAGCTATGGTTACAGGGGTGTGCACGCCCCCGGCTCGGTAGTGGTCTACCCATTGTTTCAGCAATGGTACGCCAACACTACGTGCGAACTGTACCGCGTGAGCGCAGTGATTACGTCGCAACATTGACCCGCTGGCTTCCTCTCACGCTGGATTACAGGGGCGCCTTACCACCCCCAGCCTTTGGCCTCCTCCCACACTGGATTATAGGGGCTGGCTACTTCCCCTAGCCAAGAGAGTCATAGTTCCTCCACAAATACCATCTTTCGGGATACAAGGGATCCTCTGAGGAACTCCCAGTGGCTCTGCACTCTCGCCCCCAAGACTGAAGGTTACAAGGGCTCATCAAGTTCCCTCGGTCAGCAGACCAGTTCGCATTAAAGGCCCCTTCCATGCTCCGGTTACAGAGGTTCGCTACACCCCCGGCCTCATTGTGTGTTCCCATGCTTCAGCATGGCACGGTAAAACGAACTGTACCGCATGTACCCCTATGACTTGGGTTACAAGGGCTCGTCACCTCCCTCGGCGAGCAGATCGGTTCGTGTTTATAGGCCCCTTCCTAGCTGCGGTTACAGGGGCTCGCCACTCCCCCGCCCTCATAGTAGCGCTCACATTGCTTCAGCAACCGTGCGCCACTATAACACAAACTGTACCGCTTGGTGGAGTTGCACTTCGCAACATTGACCCCCCGGCCTCCACCACACTGGATTACAGGGGCGCGTTACCGCCCCCGGCCAAAGAGAATCATAGTTTATCCACAGAAATTTGCGACCGCAAATTTTGTTCGAATTACCATTCCAAGCACCAACCTCGGTAGCCACCCAGGCTGTCCGGGCCTGCGTCCGCATCACGCATCGGTGTTCTTGGAAGGCACTTGCCCTCACAGTGCCCGGGAGTTGCTTCAGCTCCCATGGGCGTTGAATACCCAATACAGTGGGCCTGGCACACCACTGACTCCTGCCATTGCGATGGACCAAAGCAGGACAGCCGAAACCGACCGACACAGCCCAGTCCGCCGGCAGGGGGGGGCACGTGCAGGCCGGCAGTAAGATTTCCCCCCCACTACTACGGACAACTAGAACAGGTGAGATCGTTAGTTAAACAAATGCTCTGAATTTAAAAACTGGCGCACGATATTGGAACGCTTATCAGATGAGCGGCCGCCGCTGCCGCCGCTTCCACAACCGGAGATGCCCAGCTGAGTAGAACTGACTGTGCTTAGCACTGAAAACGGGCTTTCTGTCGAGCTGGAGCCCGCGGCATGTGGCAATCAGACGCGCAACTCTTGCGCTACGCGATATACAGGAACTCTAGCCGTGTGCGATGGCGGGTGTCACTAAGCTTCGTCGTGGCTTCGTCGTGGCTTCATCGTAGGCCAGGCCTACCGAGACGATCACGGTGATTCGAGACCCGGGGTTCCGTTGGAGTTCTCCACGGCGCGGGTCGCCGGTGGTGTGATGCACAAACTGGCAGAAGCCGTTGTCACATCACGACGTCCAAACGTAGCTAACTTGCTTCGGGGCGAGTCTCTTTTTATAACTGCGTCTTCGCAGAGAGAAAGGACACAACCCGAAACGCGCCTCCGCCGACGAGCGCACAACTTACCTCTTTCTCCATTCTAGAATCATCAACGCGCCTTAGCACTGGCAAAGCTACACTCACCCCCTCGAAAGAACTCGAAGCTTCTGTGAAAGCTGAGCAGAGGCGCTTTTATTGGTATTTTTTCGCCGGCGAGCCGGCGAGTGGTCGCGTTAACACCGCTTCGTTCGAGAGAGTTCTACTGTTTTCTAGAACCGAACTGAATGAATACAACCGAACTGAATGACTCGGACGATTGCAACAAGAATTAGGAGCTGCAATATAAAATGAAAAATGTATACGGTAGTTTTACGCGTCGTACGCTCTAGTTTGTGACACAGCCCCCCAGTTTCAGAATATTATGCAAAAATATTCCGAAAACTCACAAAGTTGGGAGTACGCGTCGTTCACCCTTAGCGAACAAAAGATGCAGCGCGTACTAACGAAAATGCAAGTACAGTACAATCTCGTACATATCTCGCGTACAGTCTAAGGGGTTAACATAGATTCCTCAAAAAGTACACAGCCTAGGTACAAATGACCACTTCAAATAATATAGCTGTTATGAGGTACTAATTGAAAAGACATAACAAGCTAGCGCACATTACAAGGGTCTGGAGAAAAGTCATTACAAGAGAGGAACTTGCGGAAAGTACAGACTAATCTAGTGCCAAAGTGTCGTAGGCTCACATACAATGAGTGATTTAGTGCCCAGAAACACATACACTGGACTGGTACAATGAAACTCACAATGAACAGAGCAATATACAGAGTAGAAAAAGATGCAACCGCAAAGTTCACGAATGCTACAAGTGGTTAATTTTAATAATACGCAGCAAATGTACTGTACAATAGTGAAAGCAAAGTTCATGCAAAACGCCACTTGTGCGTGAATACACAGCGTATACATTGCACAGCTAGAATGACAACATATACACAAACCTCACGTACACTAAAACAGACACAAATAATGAATACAATTTTCAAGTATACAGCACACGACGTCAAGATACAACTCGGTCATAGAATACTACTCATACCACACATGCATACCAGCATTCGCATTCTTCATGTTTAGCCCGTGTTTGTCGGGCGCTTGCGTAACTGCGCCTGCGGAATTCTTCTCTTCGGGGAAGTTCCTTTCCAAATGTCGCGCGGAGCGACAAACTCTTCCGTGTCCGCCGTGATACCGGGCCCCGAAAATGCTTCAGTGTCTGGGCCTTCGTCTGGCGAACATCGGAGCGCCTAGCGACTTGGCCTTCCCTCACCTTTCCTCCTGTAGTAACTGACTCGTTCTTCTTTACACCTGTCCGATGTGGGCAATGCCGGTACACACGTTTGCTTTTACGCTTGAGATCAACCGCGCGCTCATTTATCCGGCAGTTCATTTGCTTGCCGAATTTTGTATGGCCGGTTTTTAATGACTTGTTCTTTCTATGCTCTTCGGCACTCCTTCCCCTTCGAGGCGGCTTCATCGCAGGGGCCGCATATTTTGAGTGCTGGAATCGTGCTGGCTTCGCTTTGGCCGGTGCTCGTGTTACGGCGAGCACGGCTCATCGAATCTGATGCCCCGATAACTCGCTGTTTTTTCGTGGCAGCGGGTGGTTTTTCTTTCACCGTTGAAGTCAGTGGATTGTCGCCGACACTGACGTACGCCGAGCCGTCTATGTGGAGTGCGCCCCACTCCGCACGGGGACCTCAACCTTGACCGCAGAGTCGGTTTCTTTGCACCTGCAGCTGTCAGCTATGCACACTGCGGTAGTCTGCCCAGCGAGTTCGCCTTCTCGAACTGAGTCTACGCGCACGAGAAGTGCGCTTCTACCCGTGTCTTTCGGAAACACGATTTCCCCTATCCCTCTGTTTGCAATATCGGATACACATCCGTCTAGGCCGTTCGGCCCCGACGTCATAACGCTATTCACAACCGGAATGCTATCGCCATCTCCAAGCTCCGCGTCACGATCCTTAGGATCATCTTCCTTCGATATCTAAAGTGGTGCGCTTTCGCACAACTCTGGAGGTGTTTCCTCCTTGCTGATTCCGGATACACCCGCCCCTTCGTTTCTGGAGCTATATTGGTCTTTTTTTGCCTTCTCATTGTTATTACCTTGCCACTATTCTCCTCTCTCGCATTTCCCTCATCTGATGAGGATTCCTGCTTCAACCATCGTATCTCGAGTCGCCTTTTTAGAATCTCGAGTTCAGCTTTGCGTGCTTTCTCCTCCCGCTCCGCTTTCGCTCGCTTCCTTTCGGCTTCCGCTTAACGGGCTTTCTCTTCTCACTCCGCTTTCGCTCGCTCCAACTGGAGTTGTCTCTCTTTCTCTTTCAGCCCTCTCCTCCTCTTCTCGTGCTGCCTGTCTTGCTTTCTCAGCTTTCTCGTTTTCGTCTTGTTCTTTCTGCGCCACCCACGTGGGTGGCGCAGAAAGAACAAGACGACAAGGCGCCGAACTACGAAAGTGCTTTCGTAGTTCGGCCCCTGACACGCCCATCTTTCAGCCCAATGCTACAATTTTCTCTAAATTTATTATTGCAAATGTATCGCAATCTAGTCACAATACTCTAGCCTACAGCTAGGTAAACGTACTCAGTGAAAGTTAGCGAGAGCACCAACTTATAAAGGCAGTAGCAATTTATGCCGCATAAGTTCCAGGCTCTTTCTTTTTTTTAACGCTCACACCAGATGTCCTGTCGCGGACGCCAGAAATTATCACCGTTTCCTTAATTGGGTGCGCTGTTCGAAGATGTGGGGAGTCGACTCAAGTGAGCAAACAACTCCACCGAACCTACAGGGCACAGGTGACGAAGGGGGCAGCCGTCTGATGTGCGGCTTTCACCGAGCCGATCGGTAAGAAAGAGTCAGAGCCTTGAACGAATCAACAACAGAAGGACCTATATTTGAACAGGCAAAAGACTGTACAAGCACGAGGACAAGTAACGTTAACGAGAGGTAGCTTAGAATGAATACAAATGCGGGAAACAGTTCAAATACAAAATGTACAACAGGGAGCTTTACAATGAATATTTTAGGTACAAAAATACCTTAAAGAAACTGCGTAACAATTTCACTAAAAGAAAGACAGTTCGATGCATATGAGAGACAAAGTCCCAGCATATTCACCGACCGGGCCGGAAAATGCACCGCTGTCGGAGACGATTCGGCTACCTGTGAAGCGTGGCTTTGTAGTAGGCCAGGCCGTCCGAGACAATCACGGTGATTCGATACCCGGGAGTACGTTGGAGTCCTCCAGGGCGCGGGTCGCCGATGATGTGGTTCACAAATTGGTAGAAGTAGTTATCACATCACCACGTCCAAACGTAGCTAACTTCCCTTACAAAACTTTTTAGCGCCTTGGTTTTGAAAGTTTATTGAGTTTTGTCGAAAGAACCTAATGATTTCTTTTTAAGTTTCTTTTGACTCTGCCTATAGAGTTTTAAAAGTTATTTGGCCACCGCGTTCCTATTGAAATGGGAGGAAGAGGTTCAGTAGGCTTTTTCTATCGAGTACTTATTGAAACTTGATAGACTAGATCTATTAAGTTTCTATTAAAGTTCCCTACAGAGTTTAAAATTAATATGCATAAAACTTTTTTTGAGTTTCAAAAGACTTTTTCTATCGAGTAATTATTGAAACTTCGAGAAACAAGTTCCTGCGCTTTTGAAGCCGCCCCTTTTCATAGGGGTCATTTCCAGGCGTGGATCCCACTTTCAAGGGTCCGCACTCGACCAGGGACTCCTGTACCCATTAAAGAAACCGGTGGGTGCCCGCTGGTACCAGGATTCGAACCCAGTACCTCCCGCATACGAGGCAAGTGCTGTACCTCTGAGCCATCGCTGCGGTTGAAAGTTCCTGCTTTTTTGCAGCTGCCCCTTTCCATAGGGGCGATTTCCCGTGCAAGCCGGGAACTTCCCAAGCGTTGTAGTCCCACACAAGGGCCGAGCGCCAGGCCGGGGAGTCGCTTGTACTTATTTTACCGGTAGGTGCCCGGCGCCACCAAGGCCCACGAATGCACATGGCGCCTTCCACAGCCACGGTGGACGCTCAACTCGCAACCGCCTGTGGCAGGACATGCCACCAGACTCTTTCACCCCCGGCAATGGTGCAACGCGGCATGATGGCCGGGGCCCCGCTAGATGGACAAGGGTCAGGGGCCCCTCGATAGAGTAAAGGCAGCTTTCCAGGCATGGATTCCCCTCTCAAGGGTCCTCACTCGACCAGGGACGCCTGTACCCATAAAAGAAACCGGTGGGTGCCCGGCGGTACCAGGATTCGAACCCAGTACCTCCCGCATACCATGCGTGTGCTGTACCTCTGAGCCATCGGTGCGGTCTCGAAATAAAATTTCGAGACCGCAGCGAAGCATTTTTATATAAATATAATTCGAATATAAATATAATTTATATAAATATAATTCGAAACATTATTTGTAAATTCGTGTATTAGGCGTTATTTGCCGGATTTAAGTTTTAATTGGAACACATTAGAGTTCACTTTTTGTACATGATGTCTGTCTTCAATTGGTTTTGAAAGCCTGTATATACAGCGTTCATTTTTTCTCACTTTGCAAGATTTGACGATGGCATATATGTGAAAAAACTCCCTGGCGAAACGAGACCACTGACAACAACAGCGCCGGAGAGTGCTTCCCGTTCCGGAACGGGGTAGCTAGATCTGATGCGATGGGGGACAACAGCGCACTTCCCTATCATGTTAAACCAACAAGCCTAGTCACTTTAGTGCATTTCACATCTGACATTACCCGTACGTGTAAAACCAGCAGGGAATCGATATCTTTCGCCTTTTTTCCTAGTGCCATGGCAATCCGCAGGCTCTCGCGGCAAGGCAATTAAAATTGATTTTCGACATGCATCTCCGGCGCCGCTCTATATAGCTGCCGAAATTGCTGGGAGTGGCCTACACAAACTATTGAAACCAATTATATCATTTTTTAAGATTCCAAGTTTGGTGATCGCGGTATATTCATCCTTTAAACTGCATATGTTACAGACATTTTCATTCTCCGTGCACCGCCTCCATCAAAAAACTAGGATGAAAAACTTCAAAGTGAGCCAACAGAAACTTTCTTGAGTTATCACGTTAAAACTACAATAGAATTTCTTGTGAGCTTATATTGACTTAGTTGCTTTAGTGAAGACCCTACAAAAATTCAAAACAGTTTTCTTAGAGTAGACTCCATAGAACTGCTATTGAACGAGTTCAGTAAAATATGTATAGAATTTTATCCAGCCTGAGTAGATGGAGTTTTTATAGGGAGGTCTCTTTTGAAATTTCATAGAGATTTTGTAGATATGAGTAGAGTGAGGTTTTATAGGGCGGTCTCTTTAGAAATTCTATAAAGATCTTATAGAGATGAGGAGAGTGAGTTTTTATGGGGAGGTCTCTTTTGAAATTTTATGGAGACATTATAGAGATGGGGAAAGTGAGTTTTTATAGGGAGGTATTTTTTGAAATTCTATAGGGATCTTATAGAGATGAGGGTAGTGAGTTTTTATGGGGAGGTGTCTTCTGAAATTCTATAGAGATCTTATAGAGATGGGGAGAGTGAGTTTTTATAGGGAGGTGTTTTCTCAAATTCTTTAGTGATCTTACAGAGATAACTCGTTAGGTCATGAGTCTGCCATGAGTTTCAAATGAGTTCCTTTAGACTCAATAAGAACTCTATAAAAGTTTAATAGGATCGCAACATTCATTTTTGTAAGGGCAATTGCTTCAACGAGAGTCTCTTTTTATAACTGCGCCTTCGCACAGAGAGAGGACACAACCCGAAACGCGCCCGCCACCAACGACCACACAACTTCCCTCTTTCTCCCTTCTAGAATCATCGACGCGCCTTAGCACTGGCAAAGCTACACTCACCCCGTCGAAAGAACTTGAAGCTTCGGTGACAGGTGAGCGGCGGCGCTTTTATTTTGGTAGTTTCTTGCCGGCGAGCCGGCGAGTGGTCGCGTGAACACCGCTTCGTTCGATAGAGTTCCAGTGTTTTGTCGGGTCGAATACAACCGAACCGAATGACTCGGATGACTGTAAGAACAATTAGGTGCTGTACAATAAAATGAAACTTTTTTACGGTACTTTTAGACGTCGTACGCTCGAATATGTGAGCATAATGCATCCCCCCTCTCCCCGGAGTGCGGGCATAATGCAAATGCTGGGTGCGTCGACCAGGTACGGTGGTCTACGATTCCAGCCTCACGGTAGATTTTACTGTCTTTGCAGTTAAACGTTGAAGTCTGATTCCCTTTTTTGGCTGTGTGCAAAGAAAGCACGTGCAGACGTTATCTGGCTATGTGAAGAAGATGGGCACCAAGGTTCACTGGAAGCGATATTTCTTTGTTCCTGCCTAAGCCTTCTTGAATTCTAAATTGCAATGCCGGGCTCCAGAGAGGACGTGAAAAAGTCAGTGGGTTTATGTCGTTGTGCCGAGCGCAGTTGTATTCGGTCACGAGATGCCGACCTCTGGCCTGAAATACAACCCAATAAGACGTCTAGCATCGCAAGCTGAGTGCAGCAGAATGTCAAGACACTTGCCAAGCTCGAGTTTCCCTCATAGATCTCTGAGAGAAGCTTTTGTTAAACGTTAAAGATTGCCTAGTGGACAAAACTAATCTGCAGCGGTCTACTTCCCAGTCCTCAACACGCCTCACATCCTTGGTTGCATCTTCCGGGTTTTAAAGTCGAAAATATTGTTTTCAACTTTGCCCTAAGATATATGCTAGTGTCATTGTAACGAGGAGTGTTTTTCAACAAAGTCAAGCTTTGGGTTTTTTTACGCTCCCATTAAAGAACTTTCTAAACACTGCTGTAGGTTCTGCTGCACTTTTTTAGGGGAAGTGTTCTCAGGACTTCCCTTTCAGCACTACTGAATATTGAAGAAAACTGGGATTTCTCGAGCTTAATGCGGCGCCACAACCCAAAGAGGCCATGAAGACCTATACATGATCGGCTTTAATAAAAAGACTGCTCTCCACACGCATATAACACACTCCCACCTGCTCAGAGGATCTTTAGGACGCCTGTGCGGCAAGTGTGGACGCCTGTGCGGCAAGTGTGGAGAGGACACAACATGAAAAAAACATTTCTTCGAAATCTGCAGATCACTCCTTCCACTGCACCCATCACACTTTTTAGCCGATGAATCAGTATTTTCTGCCCAATGTGTTAGGTTTTTAGCAGAGATCAAATTTCGGCAGCTCTTATCACGTGTCATCATCCTGGCCCTATACACCAGCCATCTGAATGGTCGTCTGTATTGTTAAAATTTGACTTTTACTCGCAGGTTTTAGTATTAGATTCACACCACCTATTAAAAAGTCGTTCTCTAGCTCTCTTTCCCCTTGATGGTCCTTAGCTATTTAACGCCAACCATCATCAAAAAGACTGCTCTTCCCTGATAACCAAGATACCATTTTTATCACAGAATTGAAACAAATAATTGGCATTATTAAGAAAACATATTGAACAGCAGGCGGCTCTATAGCCACTTCTCCGGCAATTTCTCTATAAAGCCACAAAACATTGTTCGCGTCATTGCCAGTCGCCAACCTAGGCCCACAAGTGAGGAACATGCCTGGACAATTCTAGAGGGTCTTTGAGTTCTAACTTGAGTCCTAACGTGTAGTTAGCTCACTTGGTACTATGGTTTTATAATGGCAATTACTACCTCACTCCTGCCCACAGCAGGATACTGAAGCACGAAGTTTGCAATTTTTCAATATTTGTTGCATTTTTCTTTGGTTTAAAAAACTCCCCCTGTGGATGAGGTGGAGCTATTGTGGATGGAATGAAGCTGAGTGGTTTAGCAGAAACTAGTCGTTTCAAACTACACAAAGTTGTATTTTGTCTTGATGGACCCTTCAAATCTGCAGGCACAGTGAAGAAAATTCCTTGACCTCTCGATGGTTCATAACCGCATTATCGTCACCCGAAGTCAGAGTCGGGTCGAAACTTGGGTATTATACGCCAAAACTGTGTGCATGCTGTAAGGTGTGGTGCAGTGGAAGGCTGGGGATCAGTTTCCGCCACCCGAGGTTGCTTAACGCAAAAGGGGAAAAACTGTGGTTGATCTTTCTTTCATGGGACTCGATAAAACGCAAAAGTGAAATGTACCTTCACAATAGCAATTGAGTGTTACTTGTGCATCGATATAAACTTTAACATGGCTACTTATATTATCTCGGTATGGCACTGTTAGAAGCATCAACATTCGACACTAAATTATTTCACGTGTCGGAGCATTGCATAAATGTTATACAAACCCCAGGCGCTCTCAAACCATGCGAAGAATATCGAAGTCACAGTAAGCTACAGCGAAAGGAGCATAATTTGGTGGTCGGCAGCAGCCCTGTGGTTGTGCTTGTCCATCGACGTCCTGCTGGCGCGTCGCTTAGGCAAAGGTGCGACCACATTGATCCTGCTTCGTGGCACCTACGCCACAAGCATGCGTTGCGACGAGATCAGCTTGTGGAATGCATCGTTGCGGCGGCGTTCCACGCAGGCGGCGGACGGACAAACACAGCAGCTTCCGCTGCTACATGCTGCCCTACAGAGCCCCCAACTATCGGCACTCATTAGCGTCATGATCCAATACATCGCTTCACCTCTCCTAGACGGCACCACCATCTTAATAGGCAAGTTCGAGAAAAGGACATAAGGCGCGTTCGCACAAATATCAGGGCCATCCCTACCACCCTACGGGACACCCATTAGGCCCCCATCCCATCGAAATAACTATGGTTATATTGATTTTTGACTCCCATGTTTAACGTTTCCGTACCTAACTAAATTGCCGTTCCTCACAAGCCACGGCAAATCTCTCCCCCTTCTTCTGTGACAGTTAGAACCACTTCATTAGGGTGAAGAACAAGATAGGAAATTCATGGCAAAGCAATCAATAGCTTGCTCACTTCATGACTGCATTCAGGCGTGCACAAAAAAATTGTCCTAGGGAAGAATTCGAAAACAGCTGCGAATGGTGGCAAGAGGACCCACCTGGTCTCCATGTGTAGTTCCAATGATATTGAAGACCTTTTGCATTTTTAATGTCTGTTCCATCACACCACAATCGCACCATCATTGAAAGTCAATTTGAATGAAAATTTCATAGGAATTTTACATCAATTTGAGTGTTTCAATTCAATTGAGCCAAATCAAAACTCATCACGCATATGCTACTCAAATTCCCGGTATAAGTTTTAGTTGTGGTCATAAACTTACCCTAGCTGACGCGTAAAATATATCATGTAATAGCTTTGGTTGCGTTTTGTTTAGGTCTGGTTAACAAACAACCGGTTCTTTCTCAAACACGCATTAGGGGGATCTGGCTCTTTTCGAACAAAAAACTGCCGCATATGGGGCTGTGATGTGTACTCACGATGAAAATAAATCGTTTCGCGATTTCACTGTGGAAAAAGGTAACAAAATAATCGGACACTTACTTAGAGCACGACATAAATCGCGAATTTTTATTCAAAAAATGTTTGGCTTTTGTTCATGTAATTTTTGTTTCGTTACTGCTTATTTTTATACTTTCATGCTTTACCTTTCTTTTTTTATTCGACATAAAATCGCGTGTGTGCAACTGTCGCCGCCCGACGCGAAGAGACGAAGAACAGGGAGTGCATGCGGTGCCGGAGCCACCACACTCAGCTTAAGTGGAGCTCAAAAACAATCATGGATGAGCTTTTCCATGTATGTATCCGATCTCAAAGCATCCTTGAAAACATTCTTAGAACTCGTCGCAACGGCACCAACCTTTAGAATAACCCGTTTAGGCTGTTCTGTCGCGCACTGACTATACGAGAGCGTCACTTGTCAGTTGACCGCATGGTACAAGAAAGTGTTACGGAGGCTGTACGGGCAGAGAGGTACATGCCAGAGGCACCAGCTAGGATAGCTAGACACCTCACCTGTAAAATGTAGGCGGCCAGCGAAGGCCTGACCCAACGGCACTCTGTTCCTTTCGGGAGCCGCACGGCCTGGCCGGGCCGTCGGCGCAGGAGCGTTCTCCCAACAACCACCGCATTTCGCGGCCGCCAGCTCGCGCCGTCTGTCGCGCCCGTTGGGTTCACGACGTCATGGTTTTTCCACCAGAGGGAGGTCTATCAAGACTCTCGGCTCCCCTGAGCATTAAAATAATGAAGTATAATGATCCAACTGCAATGAAGCCGCAAATATGAGTCCAACACTTACATATTAACTGCTTCGTGGAAAAGAGGTGCTCCAGCGTTGCAGAGTTCTTGCATCAGAAAAGTAGACAAAGTCACTAGGAACAAACTCGGCTAATTCCAAGTTTCGTTTTGAAACCTCGTTGGTTACAAGAGTCCGCTGGTTTGCCGTGGCTTCCGAAACCGCAGAACAAGTAGTTTGCGCATACCACTGAGGAAAATAAGGTGCATGTAATCAAAGGAAACATTCGTAATAAGGTCTGTCGGATGTTCCTGCAAAATACTTGTACCACAGTGGTGTTCTTCCTTTGTTTTGTCACGAAAGCTCTGATCTGCGCGTAACTCCTGTCTGCGAAACACAATCGGTTCTTCTCATGTTTGCCTTTCACAATGCACTTTGAGCAGCTGAAGAAGCCAGGATGGCCTTTTGTTTACGAAAAAACCCTGTTTGGGAGCATCATATACTAATGCATGAAGAATCACAGGAAGGGTTTGTGATGTAACAGTTATGTCATCATCTAACTACACTTTCGTCTCGTCAAGAAAACCTGACAGCAAATCCTTCGGGTCACTGGGCTTGATATGGCCGAAGAAAACACCCACAACAAATGGCTCATTCTCAACAATCTTCACACGGCTAAGAATGACCGAAAAGTTAGTACCGTTGCTTTTACTTATTTCCAGGCCGTCTATGTTGAAGGTCAGGCTGAGTTCTTCAGGGAGCTCTGGACAATCCTGAACTATTTTCCGCAGTCCTGCTTCTACACAGAAGTGGTATTACCTCACCCCAAAACGTTGCGAAGTACCACTGGACCCTGGTGTGTGCAGCAGGGTTCTTGCAGGCGACGGCAGGGAAGAGAAACACGGGTGGCTGCGCAACACACCAAGCAGTGATGTAACCGCAGTAGGGGTAGATTTAGAGTTGACCGCCCACTCCTGCAGCTTCTGCCGAAACACCAACGTGGTGTCTTCATCGTCTTCGTTAACAGAACTGTCGTCTGACAACTCGTGATCTCCGCTGGACAGGGGCCGCACAGCGTGACTCTCGCAGTGGAGACGGTGTATGGACCTTTCCCCAGTACCCGCCGTCCTAGCAGTCGCCACGGCGAACATAAAATGGCAGTAAGGCATGCCCCAAAAAATGATTGGTTTTCGGGAAACTCGTGCGCGAAACGTTCCGGTCTTGCCTTCCCTCCCGCACCCACCCATCACCCGTGCCTTTCAAATGAATGTCAGTGTAGGAGGCGCACGCTCGGGTGACTAATCAGCAGTGGCTGAAGCACCCCTTTTCCTTCACTTTTTTTAGATGCGAAGCAGCTAATGGTCGAGCTTGTTCCCTCAGCCGTTGTGTAGGTGCCAGTGTGAGGCGTCCGCACCCCAACTCCGCATGCCTGGCCAGGCACCGCTGATGATGATTGTGGCAGGATGCCCCTGGGGACTGGCCAACCAAAAAAATCCATCACGAGATATCTTCTCGTTCAACCACTGTCGTCATCTTCCGGTAGGGGAACCCTGAGTATTATGCGAGGCTTTGCTCCTCTCCTCGCTGACGCTCCTCTGCTCTCCGGCATTCCTCCTCTGCTCTTCGGGATTGCGCAACCAATAGCAACGCCTCCGGCTCCGCGCGATATTGCGAAGCAGCTTAGGGTTAGAGACGCGACGGTAGCCGCTGCATACTCCGCTGGGGGCGCCACTGTAGCTCCGCGGTATAAATGACGCGCACGCGCGCTCCGCTCCCCTCATTCTCCCAACGCCGCGATCGAACTGATAACTAATGGGAACCTGAGTCGACCCCATGCCTGCTACGCATAGTACTCAGGGTTCCCGCCGATGATGATTGTGGCAGGACGCCACTAGGTATTGGCCAATCAAAGAATTCATCACGAGATAGCCTCGCGTTCAACCACCGCCGTCATCTTCCCGTAAGGAAACCCTGTGTAATTCCCGCTGATGTTGATTATGGCAGGATGCCCCTGGAGATTGGCCAACCAAAAAATCCATCACGAGATAGCTTCGCGTTCAACCACCGTCGTCATCTTCCTGTAGGAAAACCCTGAGTAGTATGCGAGTCATTCCTCCTCTCCTCTCCTAAGTCCTCTCTTCTCCGGGCTTGCGCAACAAATGGCAACAACTGCTGCTCCGCGCGTGATAATGCGAAGAAGCTTAGTGTTAGAGACGCGACGGTAGCCGCTGCATACTTCGCTGAGGCGCCACTGGAGCTCCGCGGTTTAAATGACGCGCGCGCGCTCTCCCCTCCCTTTATTCTCCTCCGCAACTCCGCGAACGAACTGACAACTAATGGGA
This sequence comes from Haemaphysalis longicornis, assembly GCF_048455015.1. Lineage (NCBI taxonomy): Eukaryota > Metazoa > Arthropoda > Arachnida > Ixodida > Ixodidae > Haemaphysalis > Haemaphysalis longicornis. The sequence goes on from NW_027526204.1 coordinate 37,380,130, forward strand.
AATTGAGTCGACCCCATGGCTGTTTCGCATAGTACTCAGGGTTCTCCTACGGGAACATGGTGAATTTTTTGTTCATTTTTGCTGCTTACCTATAGGTGGCCAAGTGCTACTAGCTTGTTCAGCCTCGAAAATTTTTCCCGTTTCCTTTGAAAGCCTTTTTGTGTGCACGCACACACTCAGTGCGAACTGTTCGAAAAGAGGAAATAAAAACATGCTGCCTTAGGAAGCATAGCCGCTCCCCAAGCAGCAAGCTGAAGGGGCACCCCTTTGTTTATTTCGCCCGAGCAAACTGCCAAGAATGGCGAACGGGCCGCCCACGCCTGCGCAGATCCCTACTTGAAAATGGTCCACTACATACACGACAGTATGTTACACAAAAAAGTCCTCCACGTCGTAATGGGAACCTTGCTGCTGCTAGAGGTTGCTAGGACTTGGATTACACCTACAACGCGACCGTGCACTAGCATCTAATTAAGTTGCTTCTAAACAAATTCTACGTTGTTGCGATGTCGACGGCTCGGGCACAAATTCTATTTGCGCGCTGCCAACTAACGCGGAAAATGCATCGATGGGGCACTTCCGTTTCCGCTTGAACTGCCGTTCGCTGCTTTCGGACATTTCTAAACCAGTAAAATTGCTCAGAGCACTCACCTTTTGTTATCTGCCCCCCCGACAGGTGACTTGCATCAGTGCGTGGCTGCGAACTCTCTCAATCCCGACTGACAACATGGCCATCCTCATTCAACTTTCAACTTGGCTTGACTAAAATAAATACTTGCGCTTGGTGGCCAGCAGCAAAACACAAGTGCTTAATAACTGTTTCGCACAAAGTGCCATAGTAAACATTCTCTCGCTTGCCTTATTTTTAATTTTAAAATTTGCTGAAGATGTTTGTACTCTTCTGAATAGTGAACATGTAGCCAGCCAGTACAGTAGAACCAGTAATTTGTTACCTGAAGTACGAACAACGTGGACAAAAACAGTTCTCACTATCTGTACCTGTATCTGCGCGTGAAAAATATAACAGCGAGCGTTCCCATTGTCTTCTAGCGATCAGCATGAGCACATCCTGAGAAAGTCCTGAAATAAATGTTCCTAGGATATCAAGAGTGGTGATGTACTGAGTATGTCCTGAGGACATCGCGAGAACAAAGAGGACGTTTGGGAATTAGATAGGATAGTCTGTTTCCAAGCTCCTCGGTTTTCAGAAGCTGCTGCAGCCTGCTGCGCACCGACTAGGACTAGCGCTGACTAATCAGAGCCTTGAGGTTCTCGTACGGTACTACCGAGAGCGGGGTAACGCGGACGTCGGCAAGCTTGTCCGTGATGCTGATTAGCACGGAGGTCACGATAATGTGGTTTTTCATCTCCCGTGATCCGAAGTGATCCAGTGGAGCAGAAAGCGTGCCTCGGCTTGCGCGAACCATGCCCATGAATTACAAGTCCAGTACAGGGGTAGCGAAATGATGCGCACGACCAAGGCGGTAGCGCTGGTGGACGAAGCTGCTTCGCGGTTACCGCCACCCTGTAGCTTGTCCGCATATTTCATAATCATCATCACCAGCCTATCTACACCCACTGCAGGGCAAAGGCCTCTCCCATTTTTCTCCAGTTACCCTGATCCTGTGCCAACTGTGACCAATGCATCCCCCAGAACTTCTTTATCTCATCTGCCCATCTAACTTTCTGCCGCCCCCTGCAACGCTTGCCTCCTCTAGGGATCCACTCTATTACCTTTAATGACCGATGACTATCTTGCCTTTGTATTACATGCCCTGCCCACGTCCATTTGTTCTTTATAATTTCTACTAATATGTCCTTAGCACTCGTTTGTTCCCTGACCCACTCCGCTCTCTTCTTGTCCCTTAACGTTACACCTATCATTTTCCGCTCCATTACCCGCGGAGTCGTTCTCAATTTAAGTTGAACCCTCTTAGTGAGCCTCCAAGCTTCTGCCCCGTAGGTGAGTAGCGGAGCCGTCATACTTTCTTCTTGAGCGACAATGGTAGGCTGCTATTCATTATTTCAGAATGTCTACCGTATGCACTCCACCCCTTTCTGATTCTTCTAATTATATCTGCGTCATGGTTGGGATCCGGGGTCACAATTTGGCCTAAGTAGATATATTCGCTTATCACTTCAACTATCTCACCCCCTATTCCAAACTGCTGTGCTGTCCCGATGTTATTGACCGTTACTTTGGTTTTCTGCGTAGTAATTGTCAGGCCTACGGTTCTACTCTCTTCGTGCAGTGCGGAAAGCATGTCTTGCAATTCGTCCCCCGAGTTACTTAGCAAGGCAACGTCATCAGCAAATCTGAGGTTACTGAGGTGCTCTCCATTAACCCTTACTCCCATCTGTTCCCAATCCAGGGTTCTGAATACTTCTTCTTAACATGCTGTGAATAACATTGGACAAATTGTGTTTCCTTGTCTGACGCCCTTCCTTATAGGTATTTTACTGCTCTCCTTATGGAGGATAATTTGTTGCAAGCGAAAGCTTGGAACTGGCCTGGTTAGAAGGGACAAGATCCATCCACATCGCCAGTTAATGTCCCGACCGGCAAAGAGACATTCAGTTGCAACAGGAATTGGAGTCACACTTTTATGTTGCTCCTAGTGAATTGACACATACCCACGGGAAGGATTGGCAAGGAATCCGGCGCGAGGAAGACAAGAGCGGCCACTTAAACCAACAGATGATTTACACCTGGCGATTATTCGGCCGTGTGAGCGCACGTGAGCTTGCGGCTTGCCAGGAGCACCTGGTGACGTCGAGGCGGGCACGTGGGCTCACGCCACGTGAGGAGCTCCCACCCTTTGTCGTCGTCGTCTTCTGCGCGTGGGCGTCGCTACAGTCGCGCCGGTCGCTACAGTGTGTCCATGCTCAAAATATTTCTTAGTTCCAATATATCTTTTTGTAAAATGCTTTGTATCCTTTCGAGGACTAATTTACCGCTTAGCCCCTTTGTGCAGTAATTCGAAAAGAATTGTGAAGCTTAGTTGATAATTTTCAGCTTCGTGAGAAGTCTGCCGCCATTCCGAAGACATTTCGTGGGTGCGTGTCGCGATTTGGGATGCGAACTCGTGACATTGGAGATAGGTTTGTACTTGATCAAGAGTACACGAATATTATACAGAATTTTGGTCTGGGAAACAGCTGGGAATATCACCAAAGTTTCTTATTTATGGTGGCTGTATTATCCAATTGACGATTTCCTACTACGACTACAGCGCTCAAAGGATAGTATAAGCAAGAGCATCTTCCATAGCGATTCAATTCTATGATTCCTGGAGCCCTTTTCGTGAATTAGGTACAATGACACGGGTCTTCGTACCTATATTTTAGTACCTACCTATTTATTCACTCATAGCTGTGCCTTAGGGAAAGGAACTCGAGATCGCAATGCTTTCTAATGCGAAATTTTTCCGCAGCAGCAGTGCGATCAGGCAGCACTCACTCGTGGGTTCTAACGACAGCAGATATATGGTGAGCCTCTGCGGGGGCGGCGCAAAGTGCGTCTAAGGAAGGGTCCGCGGACTGAGTCTTAAGCGAACGCACATCATAGTCACGCGCACGCCCTTCCCCCGTTTTCTCTCGAGCGTCGCGCTGTCGAGCGCCTCGTGCAGGCACAGCATGCTGCCTCGTCCACTCTCCCACCGCATACTTACAAAAACATCAGCCATTTTCAAGCTGTTACGTAGCATTACGTCACTTTTACGCAGACTGAAATTACCAATGCATGAAATTCCCCGCATTTCCCCGAGGGGGAGAATGTGAAAGTGCGAATGCACCAGTTGAATTTGCGCGGTTCGGCAATGTTCGCGAAAGAGAGATCACACACACACACACACACAACTACAAAAAAAGAAAGATGCATTTATTCACAGACACTTTTTGTGTTGTCGTTGTACTTGATTGCTAGAGCGGATCTCAGCTTTGAAATTTCGTGTCAGTACTCCTTTAAGCGGGTGCATTAGCCCTTCTCACGCCCGATTCCTGGCCAATCCCCCACGTGGGTATGTGCCATGTCAGCGGCCAGGCAGCGCACGCCCATCTCCCCCCGTTGCCAAGGAAGACGAGGAGATTCCTGGCCAATCCCCCACGTGGGTATGCTATGCGGACATCGCCGGTGGACGCAGGTTCAGGGTCGCTGAAGAAGTGCATTCGCACTTAATAGCGCTGGCTCGCGCTACCATGGTGAACCGCCCTCCCCTCCCAATTTCCCAGCACTCTCCTCCTTCGCATTCTTTCATCGTTCGCTTTTTCCTTCACTCGTCTGTGCAGGCCATCGTTCCTTCAGTTACGGCGACAACCGGATCAGCCAAGAGAAGGCCGCCAAAGGGCTGCGCCCTAAAATTGCACGCTGAAAAATGCACACGAACCGATGGTTGCCAGCACTCAACAAATCACAGAACCCCACCTTTCGAATCTCCCTCCTCTCTCTAAATGTGCCGATAGCATCCACAAAAGTATCCTACTCGCCCATTTTACCGATATGTCGTGACAGCGGAATTATTAGTTTTACCACACGGCTCTTCTTACACACGTTTATGCGTAGCATATATATGTGAGGAAAGTTTTGGACACAAGAAAATAGAATGAAGATGCAACTGTAAGTTTCTTTTACGATGAGAGCACATAGGCTTTATTTTATTTGGTAAAATTCCAAGACCAACAATGGGACATTGTGTTAAACCAGTGGAACAAGTCTGCCACTACCGTCATCTGCTGGAAAGATGGGCTGCGCAGCTTGTTGCAGAGGTCGCAGAACGAGGGTGGGCCTCGATCCCGGTCGACGCGTCGCCTATGTTTCCAGCGCAGATACTTCGCATACAGCTCAAAGTCACCGGCTACTCTTTTTAAGTATTTGGCAAGGTGTTTCGGTGACCTAAAGCTTAGCGCATCAATGAACGAATCCGGCGGGGCAGTGTCAGTGTAGTTGGCTCCCCCGAGAACCACCGGAATTATGTCGTGTTTCAGGACATTAAAGAATTTCTCGGTGACGTAGTCTCTGCATATGGAGTTCTCAAAGGAAAGATAGAAGAAGTATTTCTTCGCGAACAGTTCGTAGCATCTGGTTGCATTTTCTTTCGGGCACTTTTGGTCTCCGCAACTGCCGTACACGTCGACATTGACGTACTTCCGAAGCTGTTTCACATAGTCATCCCTACCGCTCACTGCTCCGCAATGGCTAACCGCACAAACAGCCATCCGTGACTTGCGTCGCCAGATGTCCCGGGTCTTCTCATATTCGAAGTTCACAGTTACGTTGGGTTCTGCAATAGTGCCGTATGGGTGCACAATGTCCGAGTCTGACCTTCAAAAAAAGAACAAATATTAGTGAAACTAAAGCCAAACGTTTGCAGACTATAATTATTGTAAGAAGGGTAGGTCTAGTACAACATTAGATTATCTACCATTTTTACACCTAATCATATCTTGATGCATTTATCACCTCTTTATGAATAATTTAGCATAAAAACAAAGATGATCAAGCGTTAAAATTTACACGATCAGCATTGTACAGAGAATATTCGTGCGGCAGTCTGACAGTAGTCAGGAATGAAGCAATATACGTAAATATATCAGCGGTTACAGCCTCCGTCAATACATTATAGCACTGCACAACAGTGTTTAGAACAGGAGCACAGGCGAGAAGTGAGGTTTTGGGAATAAGAAGTGTGACGAAAAATGGCGCTTTTTTTTCTTATTTTTCCTGCACGTCTAAAATGGCGCGTAGCGGTATGTTTTTCACGATTCCCGTGGCATTTCGGTGAGTATAGCAAGCTAAAAACCCACAGTTGAAAAAAATCGAAGTCCGCATTGCTTGGGTACACGGCCCTGAACCCTCTTCGGGCAACCAGGCAACCGACGAGGTCGTACTCGAGAGCACACATTTTTTTCACATGATAATTAGTCGACACGGCCGCCTACCCTTCAGCCAGTGAGGCGGCTATACCCCCATAACAAGAACCGAGAGAGTGGTTGATGGACAAGACTCCAGCAGCAAACAACAGCACTTTACCACCGCTCCCATGCTTCAGTAATGCCTTCACCACCTAATTTCACTTAGAACACTGAAATACATCAAAAGTCGCAGTCGACATTCTACCTCATGGCACCCATATTTCCGCAAGTACACCAGCGAACCTGAGTCATCTGGTATCGCGACGTCCGAGTTTCGACAAACACAACTGCAACCTAGCCCACAATAATTTTAACGGACATTACTCCACGAAATAGCACTTTATTTAGTTCAGAGTGGCCTATCATGCCTAGCGTATCGCAGACCTCAGAGTTTCTAGACACTCGCGATGGAATATTTTGCCCGACCGCGCTGTTCTGATGTACTCATGCCAAGAATGGGCAATAGAAGTACTGAACCATCGTACGCGCGGTGTAGAAGTGACTCAGTAAAATTGAAGAACTGTCTCGTCACCCCTAGCCCTTGACCCTTTCTGGCCCTGTGCCTGTCTAGACAATTGGTCTCCAAATCAGTACGTTTTACTACTAGTACCACGTCCGTTCCTTTTGCAGTAATAAAATGAGCAAACCAATGATTCCAGAAGACACATGTGTCTTTGAAGTGTGAGGTCTTTCGTAGTACGCGTTTCTAATCGGCATGTATAGCAAAGGGTGATTTTCAAAGCCCGTTCACCGCAGATGAACACAGGTGTTTTTACACGTATACTGTTGCCAACAGTGCTGTCATCTTCTCCAGTAACCGCTGGAACCTCACCGACCACTCAGTGAAGACACCTATGACGTTGCTGCGGCCTTCCGGCTAGCGCCTCTTCGTCGTCGTTACGTAGGCGCGGTGTGCGCCTACCTGGCACACAGATACCAATGGCACTTCCATACCAATTCATATGGTGTTTCCATACGGTGTTTTCCTAACAACGCTACGCCCACTGCGCAAGGATTAAATGCTGCAACGCGACAGAATGGACAAAAGCAGCTTCTTCTGCTCCGGGTACAACGGAGTCACATCCAATTGCTGCAACAACTAAGGTTTGTTCGACCGACCTTACGAAGCTAGCATGTGATCAACCACCCAACTCGCCTCTCGTTCATTATGACATACCTGTTCATTAACGTGGCTCTGCATGTGCAGTCAATAGGGTATTTCCCGGGATATCGCCGCTATCCAAAGTTGCGATAAAACCACAGGAGTTCTAAAACGTAAATACTCTGCCCAACGTAGCAATAAAAGACATCCAGTGTTCTTGCCTCCCAAATGGGGTCGTTCCCTCACTGTTGTTGATCGTTTCATGGGAAAGCTAATCGAGCACGTGGTACACAGAAGACTTAAAAAAATAAAAGGAAGGCAGATTTAAACTTTCACACCATGATCAGATTTAGAACAACGTTATAAACTAAAGACGTACTGTTAAAACTAAAATATGACACAGTAGACAGAAATGTACATGATGGAGAGACATAAAAGCCATCGTAGGCCTTGTCCTAAAAAAGCCGATAACGTGCGCCACGACGCCATGCAGCAAAGTTCCGACGTACTACTAGGTGACGTACTAATAGGTGAGGGATTTTTTCTTGGAAGGGACGGCAAAACTCTGAATTGGCACCCTGGAATCGGAAGACCTTTAACTCTAAGGGAAGGCCACACCGCGGCGTTCTGTCATCTCCCTCTGCGTGCGCAATATAGCAATTCTCGCCTTCCGGCGGAATTGACGAAAATTGAATTCTTACATCATAGCATCTACGCTGGTGACTTCACGCTCTGGGTAGCCGATGGAAGTGATTGCACAATGCAAAATACCTAAAGAATCAATAAATTAATAGAGACCTACGGAGGTCCAGGGAGCCTTATGTGATCGCCAGAACAATAGCAATGACTACTACATCGAGCAAACAAGAGGAGGAGCGGACTCCCCAAAATTATCTACGAATAAACCTCCAGGCAAAAGTCGACCTCATAACAATTTTGCCAATCATCAATGTTCTGGCGCTACGGACTCAAGCGAATGGGTATGACGCCGAAGCCATCAGCTTACTGCAAAAAGCGTACATTAAAAGATCAGATTGCCATCCAAAGTAGCCAATAGACACTTTGGAGTCAAATGAGCCAACCTAATCAGAATGATACAGCCCCTTGTGTGAGAAGGGTGGTTTACGCAGCACCATTGCTTTTACCTAAAATACACGAAAGAAAAAAATCAGCAGTATGCTTCGAATAGTACACAAAAAGTCCCATACACAGCCAAGGGCCCGCAACTCACTCAAGGAGCTAATCGAAGCCCAGCGAGTCTCCCAATCGGAGCGACTCACAAGGAGCGACTTGGAGATACGTGCTAAGATCCCTAAGCAATGATTATGATTTGCAACATGCGAATGAAGTTCACATTACCCCCCAATGCACGAGCACATTGTACATACCATCCTCCTTTACCTAGGAACATGCATTCAGTGCGCTATCAAGAGCGCAGACAAGAAAGAGCCAAAGCTGCTACAAACGCTTTGAAAAGACCAATGATGCGATATACGTCGACGCTGCTGACTACATGGACCGCACCGCCCTGGCAATAACTGCGGTTGACCAGCACGGCCACCTTATGCTTCAGGCTCTTATCACTCAAGCAGACATCAGACAGTAAATAAGCTGCCATTACCATTACGTCAGTATCAGCCCAGGCAGGAATATATATAAGTGACTCTAAGACGCCAGTTAGAAAGATCGTGAGAGAACGCATATAGCAGAAGCGCTGAAAATTATGAATGGGTAAAGCGGAGCAAGGTCTAGAACAGTACAAATAATATGGGCGCCCACCCACACAGCCCTACAGAAAAAAGGGAAGCTGACAACTGAGCTAGGGGACTAGCCGACAGGGCTGTCGTAAGAAGCGCCACAGAACAGCCCTCGCCCAGACGAACCCGCTGTGAACGTATGGTCACTTACAGAGGCACTAGGTCATTGTCGATTGGGCCGGCTACAATACCCAGAGGTACACAAAACATAACACAAAAACAACTATTGCAGGTAGACTACTACAGACAGAGATGAAGCCCAACTAAGATAGTAGACGGTCACCACTGTCCAGAACTGCGCAGCAAAATATGTAAAAACTGTGAAGAGGAATCACCCACTTGAAACACATGCTCTGCTATCACTACCACCGATAAAGCAAGAAAAATGATAGCTACGCGGCCGCAGTGGGAGAAGGTAGTGCTCAGCTCGCACGACAAGTCTGGCTTGGGCTGTCCGAATGCCCGAGGCCGGCACCGAGGATATGGGCTCTTGGACGATGGCTGAAGAGAAAGGGAAGGGATTCCACGAATATTCAACCCCTGAATCCATCCTGGGCAAACACTCTCTCTCTTTCCTCGTGGTCTGAAGGAAATTCTTTTCATGATCGTCCTGCACCGCCTGTTCAAGCAGTTCGGGGTCAAATTACCCTAGGAATGTAGTATCGGGGGGCCACCGAGCCGAGTTCCCACAGATGCTCGCGCCTACGCTAAAAACCACTACGCACAAGGTTTTTTATGCCCGGTACTATGGGGCAGGCCAATAAGATCTGCAGTCTGTTCAGGGCCTGCCATTTCATCCAGTGCATCACATATCTTGGCTGCATGCGGCAATTCCGCCCGTAGGATTAGGGCATGGTATATTGATACATATTTTCGGCTTGGCACTGTGCGTGTGTCATGCGCGAAGCCTGAACAGTACAAGAGACGTCTCCAGAAAATTCTAAATATATAAGGAAATTTATAGGTGTAGGATTTCTAGAAGCGGCGACCACGACGTCATGTCCAAGTACTGCCCCGCTAAGCAGAAGGCTAATGAAACTTGTCACAAGATTACTTGTGACCACAACGCGCCAGCGTAAGACTGTTGTCTTGTAGGGTTCATGTTTCTAACCTTTACGCACTCTTGACAAACCTTGAAAACGGCGTTTCGTCCATTAAGCCTGCATGTTGAGACCGAGAACCCTCCTACGTATAATGATGTAGTCAAACGTGGTAAGGTACGCCATAATCGGCTTGATCACTACAACGACTCAACACTGGATGTCAGTGGAGAGCACGAAAAACTACGTTTCAGGAAAACGTCTGACGTCAGTCTTCGTCTACGAATGACGCACCTGGTGTGGGCAGTGCTGTCGAAGGAGATTTCAAGGGAGACTTAGCTGTTAACATAATACGGGACTTACTTTTCCATTACCTACGGGCTCAAAAACCACCGTACACTAACACCAAAAGATTTCCAAATCATAATAAATGTGCGGGTAGCCTAGTTTGCTTATGTGAGATATATGTCACTTCTGCAGTGAGAAGAAAAATAAAACTCTCGTATTGTAGACCGCTGGCGCCATCGAATGAAAACTAAACTCAAATACTTTTCTTGTTTACTTATTATTTTAGTAAAGCTCTGCAATGTTTCCAAAAGAGGCAAACTAGGCCATTGGGGGAATTTCTATGCATTTGTAAAACTTTTCCTATTGTGGTGCTTTTTATGCCCGTGGATCATGAATTAGGAAGTCCCACAGAAATGTGATCAGGTGAGTCACCCTTAACGCACCGCATCCGACGCGGAGTACCGACACACGAGCGCAACAGGAGGGATGGTGCAGGACGGATGCACTGACACGCACTTTGAGCTCCTTAATTCAATGGACACTGCAACCCAGCAAGAAAACCATGCCCGCAGCCCAACATACCCTCCAGACCTTTCGTGGTGTCTTGCAACGCGGCCTGTGTCTTCGGACGCGGGTGCGGATAGTTGGGCCAGTAACCATTATTCCTATCCGCCTCGGCTTCGCTGCGTTTGTGAGAAGTCCGCACCGACACCTGTGCCTAGTCCCAGACTCCGACATTTTCGGAGACGCCTGAAGACCTCGGCCTATGGAGGTACCTCCGATGCCCTTCGTGTGTTACGTCCCACCTTTGGGAGTGCCACGCTGACTTCTTGGGACGCGGAAAACGAGCCAGCACCCGACCTACATTTTATAAATCTGTGGGAAGCTCACTTTCGAGCAGAACTGGCGGCCAGCGCGGAGACCGCACTTCAAGAATTAGGCCGGTTAACCGTCTCACTGGTGCACCACGCTGCCATGAGAAATACCCACCTCGACAATGGTGGCTGCAGCGGTATTACTCACCAGGACCATCTACCAGCCGTTCTATCTCGCGTAATTTCTGCAGATGTGGGTTGCGTAGATGCCCCCCAAAACCTGGTAGCCACTGCGTGCATCACCTCGGAACGCGCCCTGGGCAGCTTTCTTCTAGAAGGGATAAAGAGTTATCACCAAACTGCGACCAGGCTGCTCCACTATTTGCCTGCCTAACCACTCTTCTGCGGTTTGTTTCTATATTTTTTTTAATTGTGGAAGCAGGTTAGGGTCACGGGTCAGCACAAAAGATTGATACATTGAGTTTTTCTTTTTAATTCGTTTAAGAAGTTGTTGATCTATCCAGGGCTTTCGCACCTTTCGGCAATTTTTTTGTTGTGCCACTGGTTGAAACGCTAAGTCGTAGCATGCCAGTATGTACCTCAAAAATAGGCCATAAGCTTTGTTTGAGTCTTTTTGAGCGAAAACTTCCTTCCAGTTGAAAACTCTGACAAGGTCTCTAAATTTCTCCAGTCCCGAACTAGTTAATCTGCGCCAAAAATTTCTGTCACAAGTATTGCCGCTTACAGTAGCCTTCGTGTTGGCAAAACAAAACACTGGTAAATGATAACTAAGATCAGCTGAAAGCACGCCAGCCTGAATCTCATCGATGTTGATATTAGAAAGACAGACATCTAGCAGGGTAGCACTACCAGAAGATACCCTAGTCGGTAGTTCTAGGAAATTTGTGAATGCATGGTATGCCAGTACGTTTTTTTATTTCCAGAGACCACTTATCTGCTGAACTCATGTCTATATTGATATCCCCCATAATAATACAAGAGTGGTTATTACTGCTACCAAACTGAAGGAGTCGTTCAAGAAAAAGGCTAAAGCTTTGCCTGTCACCATTTGGTGGTCTATAGACAACAGACACTGTGGTCTTTCCCAAACGATTTGTTAAGCACTCAACATCGTTATTACTCCTAGAAACGTCGTCAATGATCGTATACGGTATTGATTCTTTAAGGTAAATTGCCACTCCACCCCCCCTCCTGGCCTGTCTGAAAACGCGTTTTGATCGGTATCCACTAAAGAATGAAATCGCATCATTTTTAGTCAAACAAGTTTCCGAAAGGCACACCAGATCAAGTTCAGGTTTAATTGTTTCAAAGAAGATATTAATGTCATTAAGCACTTACGCATCGGAAAGCGGAATTTTCAAAAGGCAGATACGTTTAGCTTGTGTTCAGTCGACCAGCGTAACAAAGAAACTAGTATAAAGTTGTGCGCGAAGTCGAAACACTAAACAGAAATAGCACCTGTGTGCATATATACTCGGAATTCTGGTAAAACCCCTGCTCCCACGTCTTCAAAATTCTCTCATTTTTGTTTGTTTTCTCTCATTTTTCTTTGTCTTTATCTGTCTCTTTTTTTAAGGGGTTAAGAAGGCCAAATGCAACAGTATATTTCGATGGAGCCAGCCTTTGGTCACTCACTGGACTCCATACCATCCACGAAACACGTTTTTTTAACCGAAGAACAATACGAACAATTGAAAACATTGAAATTTTACGCCTCACGACGACAGCGGTGGCGTAATAGAGAAATACCCGGCCTCTTCGGTTCAAGAGCACCACAGTGCTTAATTGCGTACATTCCCAGAATACGTTTAATTTACTAAGACCGCCTCCCATTTATGTTTATTTACTGCAACGCACCGGCAGCTCAGTATGAAAGGCAGTGACTGCGGTACTGAGCACACACTTGCGGTTGGTGACTACGCAGGGTTACTTAGGAGACGCAAAAGCATCAATGTGTCTACATTTTAGTGCATGTTATAGATCATTAGGCATCATCAATTAGTCAGTAGCCCTCCACCATGCGTGGCTGTCCGCAAAATACTGGCTGTATATTTTGTTCCGCAATCCCCATTTTAACGCATGTGTAATATTTTTGTTATGGTTACCGGGATAATGGATACCGGTGTCCGATATCGTTCTCGGATGAAATAACATACAACAATTGAGGGATGGACAACTATACTTGAAATGAAGGAGCGAACAAGAGAGAGAGAGTGCCAGCCGCTGATGCTACTTGAATGCAATTATTTGTTCTCAAAGCAGTTCAGCTGATTTTGTGCGCACGTTATTTATAGTCAACCATTAAGGAGTGCTCCTGCTAACTCGAGAAGATAGCCCATACGTTTCTAAAAAAATCAATTGAGCAGAAGTTCGTTTTTCTAGCTTACGAGTAATTGGCGACATTTTGTCTAACAATTTTGGCCGGTCTCACAAGCCATTAATTATACGATGGTACTCTGTGCCGCGAACAAACAGATTAGTCTGATAGATTTTCATACTCAAATTAACACTTTTTTTGCTTGTTTTATGGTGGAACTATTTTGAGGAGGTTGACGAAAGCCATCCGGTACGGCACGTACGTGTGCAACCTTTTGTAATGACGCAAAAGTGAGGCCTGCACACGACTACCTGTTTTGTCACAACGCTCATTTTATTAACGTGGTCTAACATTTCGAACTACACACTTGAACCCATCACTATTTGCTTAATCTTAAAAAAAATGCGTGTCTTGACTGAAACAGTGGGGCCTTAGTATTGTTCCACCCTTAGTCTCAGTGGAACTTTCGTCTCGTTAGACATTCAGGCTCCATTGGACCTTCAGACTCGGTGGATTTTTCGTCTCGTTGGACCTTCAGACTCGGTGGATCTTTCGTCTCGTTGGACGATCAGGCTCGATTGGACCTTTCGTCTCGTTGGACATTCAGGCTCGCTGATCACGTGACGAATTGGACCTTTCGACTCGTTGGACCTTTCGTCTCGTTGGACATTCAGGCCACAAGCGGCTGAAGTCAGTGGATCGTCACCGACACTGACGTACGCTGAGCTGTCTATGTGGACTGCGGCCCCGCTCCACACGGGGACCTCAACCTTGACCACAGAGTCGGTCTCTTTGCTCGTCGAGCTGTCAGCTACGCACACGGCGCTACTCTGCCCAGCGAGTTCCCCTTCTAAAACTGGGTCTTCGTGCACGATAAGTGCGCTTCTACCCGTGTCTTTTGGAAAGACAACGATTTCCCCCATCACTCGGTTTGCATTATCGGAAACACTTCCCCCTAGGCCATTCGGCCCCGACGTCCTGACGGTATTCACAACCGGGATGCTATCGCCATCCCCAAGAAGGAGGATGATACGTAGTATCATCCTCCTTCGATATCTTAAGTGGTGCGCTGTCGCAGAACTCTGGAGGTGTTTCCTCCTTTCTGATGGCGGAGACACTCGCCTCTTTGTTTCCGGAGCTATACTGGCCTTTTTTGGCCTTCTCACGGTTATTATCTCGGCCACTATTGTCCTCGCTCGCATTTCCGTCATCTGATGAGAATTCCGCCTTCAACCATCGTATCTCGAGTCGCCTTTTTTAGAATCTCGAGTTCAGCTTTGCGTGCTTTCTCCCCCCGCTCCGCTTTCACTGACTTCCTTTCGGCTTCTGCTTGGCTGGCTTTCTCTTCTCGCTCCGCTTTCACTCGCTGCCTTTTGGCCCCTGTCTGGCGGGCTTTCTCTGAAAGCGGGGCGAGGTCTCTTCTCGCCCCGCTTTCACTCGCTCCAACTGGAGCTGTCTCTGAAATTCTTTCTCTTTTTTTTCAGCCCTCTCAGCCTCTTCTCGTGCTCCCTGTCTTGCTTTCTCAGCTTTCAAGCTTTCGCCTTTTTCTTTCTGCGCCACCAACTTTCGTAGTTCGGCCCCTGACAGGCCCATCTTTCAGCCCAATGCTACAATTTTCTCTAAATTCATGATTGCAAATGGATCGCAATCTAGTCACAATACTCTAGCCTACAGCAAGGTAAACGTACTCAGAGAAAGTTAGCGAGAGCAGCAACTTATAAAGGCAATAGCAATTTATGCTGCATAAGTTCCAGGCTCTTTCTTTTTCTTAACGCTCACACCAGACGTCCTGTCGCGGATGCCAGAAATTGTCACCGTTTCCTTAATTGTGTCGCGAAGCGGAGGTCTCTTGATGTTTTCTGGTTGTTTTGAGTTTTGTTCCTGCTGCCAGGGCTCTTCCTCCCAAGTGTTCTGTGTGAAAGCGGTTCGGACGCGGCGATGCCCTGGCCCCCTTTTTTCTAAGAAGCGCATGCGGAGCGTGTCTGCGCGCTGACCGACCGGGAAGAGCGGATGTTGAGGGGTGCGAGCCATCTTCTCGGCTTCTGTTACCGTGGCCGCGGTGTTCCATTCCCCCCGTGGCGTGTGCGCTGGTCGCGTTCGGGCTCCGTGTCCTCAGTGTTCCTCAGACGACCGTCCTGTTTTTTTCCCTGTTTACTTATGTGCGTTTTGTCTAAACTACTTTCTTTACACCCATGGTTCTCCAAGCGCCCGTTTTCGGGTTCGGCCTTGTGTCTGTGTTTGATTTTTCCTTTTCACTTTGGCGGGAACGTGGCTTATTGGAGCTAAGAAGCGTCTCCCCGATTGGCTGCAGAAACCCTTGTTCCATTGCGACCGCAAGCTGCAGGATGCGCTTTTTCCCCCAATACGTCCCCCACCAGACCACTTGGAGCGGCGCTTCCGGCTATTGGGGGCGGCAGGCGACCTGCCCCAGTACTCACTTCAGGAACTCTGCCGCCCGTCGTCGTGCCCTCCCGCCGGGATATCGAGATACAGCCAGCCATGTCCCGCTAAGTACTCTTAATCTTTTGACTGTATTTCTCGTCTTCATCCTTCAACAGTAGCGGTGCTGGACAAATTACGCCGTTACATTTGGGGGCGCTGTTCCAAGATGTGGGGAGTCGACTCAAGCTAGCAAACAACCCCGCCGAATCTAGGAGGTTGCCGTCTGATGTGCGGCTTTCGCCGACCAGATCGGTAAAAAAGAGTCAGAGCCTTGAATGAATCAACAACACAAGGACTTATATTTAAACAGGCAAAACACTGTACAAGCAGGAGGACAAGTAACGTTAACGAGAGGTAGGTTAAAATGATAACAAATGCGGGAAACAGTCCAAATACATAATGTACAACAGTTAGCTTTCACAATGAATATTTGAGGTAGAGAAGTATCCTTAAAGAAACTGCGTTATAATTTCACTAAAAGAAAGACAGTTCGATGCATATGAGAGACAAAGTCCAAGCATATTCACCGACCGGGCGGGACGATGCACCGCTGTCGGAGACGATTCGGCTACCTGTGAAGCGTGGCTTCGTCATAGGCCAGGCAGTTCGAGACGATCACGGTGATTCGAGATCCGGGAGTACATTGGAGTCCTCCAGGCGCGGGTCGCCGATGATGTGGTTCACAAACTGGCAGAAGCAGCTGTCACATCATGACGTCCAAACGTAGCTAACTTGCTTCGGCGAGAGTCTCTTTTTATAACTGCGCCTTCGCGGAGAGAGATGACACAACCCGAAAAGCGCCCGCCGCCGACGAGCGCACAACTTCCCTCTTTCTCCCTTCTAGAATCATCGACGCGCCTTAGCACTGGCAAAGCTACACTCGCCCCCTCGAAAGAACTTGAAGCTTCGGTGAAAGGTGAGCGGCGGTGCTTTTATTTTGGTATTTTCTTGCCGGCGAGCCAGCGAGTGGTAGCGTTAACGCCGCTTCGTTTGAGAGAGTTCCAGTGTTTTATCGGGGCGAATACAACCGAACCGAATGACTCGGACGACTGTAACAAGAATTACGCGCTGTAGAATAAAATGAAAAATTTTAAATGCAGAGCATTTCAGTAACTCACGATGTCACCCGCGTTGACTTCCGTAGTCGTAGTCGGCAACCCCTAAACTATATAAAAAAAATACTATCCGGCGGCTGGTTTCGATCCCTCGACCCTGCGGGTGGAACGCAATGTTTACGGTACTTTTCTGTCCTCATGGTTCCTTTAAACCTGACATAATTCACAGCTTTTGGAGTGAAGTAGGCTTCGAAATTAAAGAGAAAAGTACCATGACACATGCAATTATCAGCAGTGCATAGCATTGCTATTCATTCATTTGCCCCTCCGCGTGGTTGACCTTCGAGGTAATAACGAAATCATGTGGTCCCATCAGGGTTGAATTACAGATGCACAGTGCAACATGACAGAAATATTTGAAAAAATATTCATAGTTTCTCTGGCTCAAATTCCCGACAAAAGCAGAATGCTTGAAAACAAAATTTCACTTTAAGTAGGCCCCGAATATTGAGGCATTCCTACTCCAAGTACTTTCTCATTAAGCTGATATTCTACATGTGACAAATGCTTGCACTCAAAGGAACCCTCCAAAACACTTTAAGTACTGCAAGTAAACCCCCGCTACCTTTTGATTATACTGCCAGGAAGACGTGGGCGAAATATTACATGTGTACGTGAAGCGGTGAGCGCGCAAATCGCAGTGAAAGACGCGTTGAAACCAACCGCGCTTTGTTCAATATTTCTTATTATTCACCCATGGCATGGCCTAAACGACGTCATCGCGGCCATGGCTTTTCTATTGGCTGTCACTGGTCAACTTCGCCGCTCATTTCTCAGATTTCCTGCGACGATTTGCTGTCGTCGGCGCTGTGTGCGAATCGCTTCTATGCCTGAACCTGTACGCACTGTTTTGGTGTTGCTTTTACGTTTCCAGTGCGCGCAGAGTTGAGTGAAAAGCTCAAAACTGCCCTTTCAACGAACCCACTAGACAACAATCGTTTATTGCTTCATAAAGCCCTCCCTGCCTGAGCGCGCGCTTGTGAGCAGGCAGCCACGCCTGCTTTTTTTGTGGCCCCAGACCAGAAATATACACCACCATGTTCCGGAGATAAGGAGAAAACTCCCCGGCCTGTGATACATGGAAGGCCGCTGAAGAGAACACCACGAGCCGCCCCCCTCTCCGAGAGAGAGCGCGCTGCTTTCGTCGCATTGTCCGCGGCAAGTTGAGAGGGAACAATTATGTGCGATTTTTCGTCGCGCGTAGTTTCGGTGATTGGGAACTGATTTTCATAACTCTTGCGGGGGGAGATTTCTACTACTATAGACATTACCCAAAAACACATTCCGAGTAGTCGATGATAAGTGCTGCAGGGTCCCTTCAAGCAAACCCATGTGTATATTTGGAGAGGATATGAATATTGTTGACCAGGTAGATAAACTATGCGAAGTTTGTGAGTACAATACTTAATCAGCACTACCTAAATGATAGGTTAAAACAGCGTCACTATTATAAAAATATCTTGTTATCCCGAAGCTATATTTGCACATTTATGCACTTGAGAAATAAATACAGCAGCCTTGTCAATCGTCAGATAATAGCTGAAGTACAGATGGAAGCCCAGCTGTCATGTGACAGCACTCTTATTTTTAAAAAAAGAAGAAAATATTGTCCTAGTGCCTTGATATGGTTCTAAAATACAGTTAGGTTCCCTTCAAATGGTTCTTCTAAGCAAAGGTGACAATGATACTATTATCAACGTGAAAAAGGAGACATTTTTTTAGATATGGCGTTGTTTATGGTCAAGCTAGAATTTAGATTAGTGTTGATCTGATGAGCGAAGTTGTATGTTGTCTTTACGGTCATTTAAGTAGAAGTTTTAGCTTGTTGCAGTTTGTTAAAAGTTCTCCATTGCATTCAGACATTGTTAACTCGAATACGAAAGGGGATCTTAAGCATGTCTACTAAGCTTGCAGTTTTAGAGGTGGAAAAACTATTCCGAAGGCACTTACAATGAAGCTCAGCGGGCATTGAGGAGAGCAGAGGAAAC
This sequence comes from Haemaphysalis longicornis, assembly GCF_048455015.1. Classification (NCBI taxonomy): domain Eukaryota; kingdom Metazoa; phylum Arthropoda; class Arachnida; order Ixodida; family Ixodidae; genus Haemaphysalis; species Haemaphysalis longicornis. Next base: position 37,398,925 of record NW_027526204.1, read on the forward strand.
GTCTCACCTGCACAGTGAGAGTGATTGTAGCTGGAGGAGGGGAAGGGGTCAACAAGGAGTCTTGGCGATTCTGAGAGTGTTGATACGGAGCTCCCTCGGTACCATGCTCAATGCTAGAAGGTTGCATTCTTTCTACGCTTTCATGTTAATAGTGCATTAAACTGTAGTGATTTAGCATGTGACACTGCGTGAGAACTCCTCATATGCACTACAAGGAATGAACTTGGCTACATGCAGTACTATGTTGTGCCTCTAGCAAAGAATCGAAATGCCGCAGACTATTTAATTCGCAGAGGTAGATGACGCATTGCTTTGAAAAATTATATTTCTTTAAGGGAAAGCTGCAATTTTCAGTGAGCAGACTATAAACTTGGTTAAATAATAACACGATCTTACATTACAGCAAGGTTGTGTGAATATTCCGGTTTTTTATACAGATTACTTATTGTGTTGGCTCAGTGGCCAAAATGGTAGCATCGCTATATGTCGCAAAGCCGCAGATTTGATTCCTAGCAGTAACAGCTGTTTTTGGGATGGAGGAAAAAAGAAACCATTGTGTGCAGTGCTTTGGTGCTCATAAAAAAATCTCGGGTAGTCCAAAGAAATTTATGATAGAAAGGACCACTGCTGAATTAGGAGTGTGTGAGTTGTGCCAATTACAGCGCAGCTTTGTTATACAAGAACTGTCTTATTCAAATTATTCCTTTTTTAAATTCTCTTGATTACATTGCCACCTCTCATATTTTAAGAATAGCTTGTAGCAAATCTCGTACGCATTTTTGTAACTTCTTTGTATCAAAGTGTCTAGTTGCTCACGTCTGATTTTATTAGCTTGCAATTCCTAGAGTCAGGACTGATGGAATAACAACAAACAGCTTGAATCCTGGCAGCCACATCATTTCCAGCACCTCTGTTTTCTTCTGGTAAGCCAAATAAAAAACAACCCTTGTTTGTGAAGCGAGTGTACACTTTGCAAAGTAAAACAAACGGTTTCCTGCAGTCTTGGTTAAATAAATGGGTAACGCGGTATGTGTCGAACAAAGATTTGCTACTATTCCTATAGGGACAAACTTGATGATTTAAAGCATACTTATGTACTTTGTACTCTGTACTATGTACTTAGTTCAGACAATTCATGCAGAATTTAAACGTGCTACTGTGTAATTGTAGCATCGTGCACCTGACACCCTAGACACCGTGCCTTGCCTTAATGGTGGTGGTAAACCTGATGTTCGTGCATAGTTGCAATTTAAGTAGTATGTGCTATTGTCCGGAAAAGAGAAAAAAGGTGTATTGCTTAGTAATCATGGAAAACATGTATTGCCCCTCAGGAACAATGTATAGGCTAAAATCAAATTTCGCAATAAAAGTGTAAGTTCAAGCTGCATTAAGCAGCTTAAACTGAATTACAATTTCATTGCAAAATATAACAAACTGATAGTGTGTTTTTTTATTAAAGAACTGTAAATGTAGAGGACTCTGCAAACGGTCCTGATAAGAGTGGAACACCAGGGACGACAACTCGACGCCATCATGCAGCGTTTGTGTGCCGGCCCTATTTCCTGTGCCCAAAATGAGGAAGACGTGCTTGCGGAGCCATTAGAAGCAGGAATTAAACGCACCCCTTAACACCAACCCAAAGAAATTCCACAACAACAAGCACCCTGCCTAGGGATCTATACAATCCCCCCCCCAAAACATCCCACCTACACCCCCCAAAATCGAAATTCTGCATAAGCCCCTGATTAAAAGACGTCGATGACTCAAGATTTTGATTCCTAGCTGACTGGGAGCACAACGACACGACTGGTACCGATATTTTACCTTGTTTCACTTGTTAAACTTGGAACATGTAAGACAGTTGGTCAATGGGAATATTTTGAACATGGCGTGAGCCGTTCCCGTGATTTTGTGGACTTAGTATGCTTATAAACGACTCCAGTGACGACGAACAAACTGCGTGAGACAAGGCAGACGATATCACGCATTCATAGCAAACCCCCTTCAAAACGCGCGCGCACTGACGTCACGGGTCCGGCCCTTTAGTGGAGTGATACACTACATGAGGTGGTGCCGTCCTTGAGTTATAATTTAGTATAGCAACAAACTCGGCAAATTTCAAGCTTCGTTCTGAAACATGGTTGGGGACAAGAGTCCGGTGGTTTTGCCGTGGCTTCCGAAATCGCAGAACAAAAAGTTTGCGCATAACACTAAGGCAAATAAGGTGCATGTAATCAAAGAGAACATTCGCATTATGTCTATGTGAAGTTCCTGCAAAACAATTGTATCAGAGTGGTGTTCTTCCTTTGTTCTGTCCCGAAAGCTCTGATCTGCGCGTAACTTCTGTCTGATATCTGGAAAACACACCCGGTTCTTCTCATGTTTGCCTTGCACAATGCACTTTAGGCAGCTGGAGAAGCCAGGATGGCCTTTTGGGTACAAAAAAAAACCTTGTTCGGGAGCATAATATACTAATTCATGCAGAATCACAGGAAGGGTTTGTGATATAACAGTTATGCCATCATCTAACTACACTTTCGTCTCATCAAGAAAACCTGACAGCAAATCCATCGGGTCACTGGGGTTGCTATGGCCGAAGAAAACACTCACAACAAATGGCTCATTCTCAACAATCTTCATACAGCTAAGAATGACCGAAAAGTTAGTACTCTTGCTTTTACATATTTCCAGGCCGTCTAGTTGAAGGTCAGGCTGAGTTCTTCAGGGAGCTCTGGACAATTCTGAAACATTTTCCGCAGTCGTGCTTCTGCACAGAAGTGGCAGTACCTCCCCCAGAACGTTGCAAGGTACCACTGGACCCTGGTGTGTGCAGCAGGGTTCTTGCAGACGACGGCAGGGAAGAAAAACACGGGTGGCTGCGCAACACACCAAGCAGTGATGTAACCCCAGTAGGGGTAGATTTAGAGTTGACCGCCCACTCCTGCAGCTTCTGTCGAAACACCAACGTGGTGTCTTTATCGTCTTCGTTAACAGAACTGTCGTCTGAAAACTAGTGAACTTCGCTGGACAGGGGCCACACAGCGTGACTCTCGCTGTGGAGACGGTGTATGGACCTTTCCCCAGTACCCTTCGTCCTAGCGGCCGCCACGGCGAACATAAAATAGCAGTAAGGCATGCCCCTAACAATGTTTTGTTTTCCGGGAACTCGCACCAAACGTTCCGGTCTTGCCTTCCCTCCCGCACCCAGCCATCATCCGTGCCTTTCACATGAATATCAGTGTAGGAGGCGCACGCTCGTGTGACTAATCAGCAGTGACCGAAGCACCCTTTTTTTACTTTTTTAGATGCGAAGCAGCCTATGGCCGAGCCTGTTCCCTCCGCCGTTGTGTGGGTGCCGTTGTGCGGCGTCCGCACCCCCACTGCGCATTCCTAGCCAGGCACCGCTGATGAGGAGTGTTGCAGGATGCCCTTAGGGATTGGTCAACCAAAGAATGGATCACGAGATAGCTTCCCGTTCAACCACTGTAGTCATCTTCCGGTAGGGGAACCGTGAGTAGTATGCGAGGCATCGCTCCTCTCCTCTCGGAAAAACGCCGCTAGGCGGCCGACCGATGTGGGCCTGCTTCACATCGGCTCCGTCAAAGACCGCCCCAAAGACCCACCAATGGCCGGCGCTGCGACGAAACTATCACCGTCGACAGAGTCTCGTCAGCGCGTTCCCCGGATACCAAGCATACGTCAGGCAAGCCACTAATTTTCATCTGACAACGCCGAGAAATTTCGAAGCGGCGACCGCTACGCTAACCTTAAATGGAGGGTTAGCTGCGCTGACGTAGTGGCTCGCCTCGGAAAGCTCGCCACCTTGTTCGAGCTTGCCCGCAACAAAGCCGCCGCTGCTACCGACACAACGAACAAGTAGCTGCGGTCGCCTCCCTACCCTTCTTCACGTGCTCTTCGTTCACCGCTCGCTCTGAAGACGGGGCACACGCTCACGCGATGCACTGAACTGCGCTTGAACTGCTTCGGGCCGTCGTCACACAGCTTGGGATAGCAGTGGGCCTGCGTTAGGCCTAGCCCGTCCCCGACCCCCCGCGCGCGCCATGGCGGCTGCGCCCGCGGTACCTCACGACGAGATGAACACCCAGGGAGAGGCCCCGGCGATTATGGACTGCGAGGGTGACGACGTCACCGCTGAATTCGAGACCAACGAACGGACTCTACCTCTACAACGCGAGCACGACCAGACGCACGAGACGGAGACGGAGGACGACGACGGCTGGATCATCGCCGGGAGGAGGCTTCGACGCCGCGCCGCAGCGCCCCTCGGTAAGCCGGTCCCTCCTTCTCCTGCAGCCTCGCAGCCTCGAGGTAGCGATAGCTTCGTTTAGAAAGTGACTGCCAGACTTAGCAGAGCGGCGCGCATGCCCGTGGCGCTACTGAGATACGAGACCAAGATTATCATACGTCCGCGCGGCGGGCTTAACGTACCGAAAACGGAGGCCACGCGCCTCATGTCAGCCATTTTCGCAGCAGCCGGGGTTACCATGCACGAATCCAGAATAGACACTATTTGTACGAGTTCGACTCAGAACATCATAGTGATCAGCACGCCCGATGATGGTTGCGCTCGTAGCTACGTGCACATTAGGCAGCTTCGCATAGGCAACGCCGAGAACGAGACCTTCGCGTACGTCTCCGCCCCGGACGGCACAGTAAAGGGAATCATTAGAGGCATAGACATTACGGAGACGCATCAGGATCTACAGAACAACATCGTAAACCAGACCAACCCCTTGGCACTAGAGGCCCACAGAATAGGAAACACCACCACAGTTACCGTGGCGTTCGAGGGATCTGAAATACTTATTCGATCAAGTACGGGGCCATGATAGTGCGGTGTAGCCTGTGCAGGCAGCACCACGAGTTCGGTCGGTGCTGCGGGACACTAGGGCATCGCGCGGACGTGTGTCCGAACCGGGAGACTAAAGTGTGCCTTGCGTGTGGGAGACGCGAGCCGGAGCGAAACCACGAGGCCACGTGTAAGCCCCGTTGCAAGCTCTGCAACGGGGCTCACGCAACGGGAGCCACGGGCTGCCTCGGGCTGCCGATTGAAGGTGCCCCACGTGGTACTCCAAAGGCGAGGGGCAAAAGAGCCATAGTGGAAAGAGGCCAAGCAGCAGCCGCCGCAAAAGACAGTGGAAACCATAACACAGCTGCAATCGAGAGTTCACGCCCCCGTTGCGGTGCCGCAGACGGAAGTAGGCGGGTCCGTTAAGACGCCAGCGTCAGCGGCAGTGGGCGGAGCAAAGAACAACAGAAACGGCCAGGCGCAGCCGGCGACGGGCGTGACGTGGGCCAAGGTGACAGCTGGCGGGACGAGCTACGGCAACCCCGCACTCTAGCGAGAGCTGCAAGAAGTTCGCCACGAAAACATGCATCTGAGAGCGCAAATGGAGATACAAGAAAAGATCCTACTCGCGCTAAATCGCAAGCTGGACCTGCTACTCGCAGGCAAGATACCGCAAGAGCTCCCACCGCGAACCCCAACGGTTTCAAGGGACTCACCACAATCGCCGCCCCTTCCACCGATTAGGATCACATTCGAGCCCCAGGAGGTGGAAGAGACCTCCGAAAGCAACAACCCAACGCCTGAAAACGTCGCGGCGAATTGCAGCGACGCTCCACGGGAAGAAATGGACACGGACAGCGAACCGACCAAGAAGAGACAGGCACTGAAGTCAAAGATCCGCGAGCAACAATACGTGACCAAAGAAGAATTCTACAGTTTTCAAGACGCGTGCGCCAAGCAATTCGAGACGGTCAACACGTCCCTATCGGCCCTCGAGGCCACGCAGGCAGACATGTCGGCTAGACTGGCCAACCTACAGACCGGCTTCACCAACATGGAGCAAATGACGACGACAATCTACAAGAAGCTCACGGCGAAGCCGCAGCCAATACCGCTTCCTGAAGCACAGCCGTAATGACAATAAAGACCGCGGAGAAGACACACGAACTCATCATCTAGCAGTGGAATGCGAACGGGCTCTGGGGGAGGAGAGCGACATTCTTGCAGCACATTGCACGCGCGGAGAAGAGACCGGACATCATCCTCGTCCAAGAAACGCACTACGAGCACGCCCCGAAAATCCCGGGATACCGCTCCTACGCTTTTGCTCTTCCCAAGACTCCAGAGAAGGGGGCCCGCGTGCACGGCGGCATCTGCACTTTCGTGAAGAAGGGCATGGTCAGCCTCGAACACAGCCTCCTACACGCCACGAACGTGGAACACCTAACGATAGAAGTGGTGATCGGAACCAAGACCCGAGCCAGAAAGGAGCACGTGTACATCATGAACGCGTACACGAAACCCAAATACGCGAAACAACGCTACGGCACGCTGATCAGCAAGATCAAGCGGCTGGCAGAGAAAGGAAGGAAGGAAGGAATAGTATAGGACAGGCAGGGAGTTTAACCAGAATACTGTCCGGTTGGCTACCCTACTCAGGGGGGAGGGATATTGGAAATGAAAGGGAAATAAAGGACAGCGGTACATATTAAAGGAGCAAATGAGAGAAAGAAAAGTAGAAAAAACACAAGGCGTGACCAGGCAACTATAAAGGCGGTACAAACAACGCACACAACCAGAAAATGCATAAAAATAATACGGTCCATTGATAAAATGGGTGAACTAAGGGCACTGCACTATAGTAATGTCCTTACAATCGTTGAGACAGGCCCGTGTCCTTCAAAAAGAGCAGTAGGGCTTTTATAGCCTTTTCGGCCTGTGTCGGACAACGCCTATGGCACAAAATTGTCTGCGCTGTAAAGGGGAGGTCGTCGAGTGGGTGAATTGTGGTGGAGAGCTGTTGCCTCGGCGTTATGAAGCCGTCACAACGGCACAGAAGGTGTTCAATCGTCTCGTCGGTGGCGCATGCATCACAAGCAGGGCTGTTGGCCATTCCAATGGTGTAGGAGTAAGCACCGGTGAAGGCAACACCTAGCCACAGGCGACAAAGTAAGGTGACGTCCGAGCGTGGCACATTATTAGGTAGGTGGCGCTGCAAATCTGGGTCGAGCGAGTAAAGACGAGCGTTGGAGAACTCGGGTGTATTCCACTTGGCGAGAGTGACTTCCCGGGCAATGGACCGCAGCGACCTTGGCAGGGGACCAAACAACGCTGCTCGGCGGAGACTTCAACGCCCCGCACACGGTGTGGGGCTACCAATACGAAACGGTGAAGGGTCGCAGCCTCCTGGCAGAGACTCAGGCGGCGGGGTACCACCTCGCCAACGACATCACGGTCCCCACCAGACAGGACATGTCGACGGTGCGCCGAGATAACAACCCGGACCTCACCTTCAGCAACAACGTGAAGGTGAGGTGGCGAAACACACTGGAGACGCTCGGCAGCGATCACTGTATCCTAGAGGTCGCCGTTCACCTCAAAAGTCGAGCGAGCCCGCATCGCAAACAAAGAATCACGGACTGGTACAAGTTTCGTGCCAACCTCGGCACCGTGCCCGAGAACATCGAGGACATTGAGGCCTGGACGGCCGCGGTGCTACAAGAATCGAAGCGGGCCACCATCAAGTTCGAGACGGAGGAGGACGCACCCGACGTCGACAGCAGGCTAGCACACCTCATCGAGGCGCGCAACTCCCTCAAACGCCGGTGGAACGGCCAGCGGCACAACCGCAGGCTGCGCAAGAGGGTGGTGATGCTAAAAAAAAATTAAAGCCGTTCCACTCAACGTGAAAGCTGTCGTAAATGCAGAGCAGTGATTCGCCATAACGGCCTGTGGCACCGTTATCCGCTTACTGCTACTACCCATCACGCTCTTCGCCTCCCTGTCTGACTTCTCTCTTGATGAATTGAACGGAGGTTTGTCCAAAGCAGTTCAAATTTCCCGCCTTCGCAGTGCTCTCGCGCCCCCGGCCTGGAACGAACAGCGTGAGCGGTTCTCGCACGTGCCGGCACCTTACTGCGCAGTCCACAACGGTCCCATCTCCCCGCGAGGGGGACTCGAGTAAATGCGTCGCATAGGGGGTGGGTGTATTGCGTTAGCGTTTAGTGTTTGGTGAGTTGGTGGTAGTGAATGGGTTGTATCAGCAACTTCTTGACGTAGTTTGAATGAGTCAAGGATATAGGGCGCGTTCGTAGCCTCCCATTCTGTGTCGGCTTTGTGGCGGAGTGGGTAGAGCACCATGTACATTGCGTTCCGCCCGCAGGGTCGAGGGATCGATACCAGGTGCCGGATAGAATTTTTTATATAGTGTAGGGGGAGGGGTGCGGACAACGACGGTGCGGACTACGACGGACGTGAACGCGGGTGACGTCGTGAGTTACTGAAATGCTCTGCATTTAACAGAGAAATCGAGAAGCACTGCGAGACGCTGAATCGCCAGCGCTGGCACGCCGTCTGCTAGGAGGCCGACGGGCAAATCCACAAAAGCCGAACTTGGAAGTTGCTCCGACACCTGCTCGACGACACCAAGACCAAGAGCATGCAACAGCACGTCTTGGCGCGAACCCTCCTCAAGGCCCGCCGGGAGCTCGGCGACGACGAAGTCCGGCGCCGGCTCGACGCCAAGTACCTACAGGCCACGCCACCCTCGCCCCTGCCGACCTACGAGGGCGACGTCAACCCAGAACTCGACGCGGACATCGAGGAGTGGGAATTTCGCGCGGTTCTGCAAAAGATCAACGGAAAGTCGGCGACCGGCACCGAGGGCTTGTCGAACAAAGACTGCGCAACCTCAGCGACGGCGCAATTGCGGCTCTCACGCGGTACTACAACAACTGCTGGCGCAGTGGCGTCCTGCCCCGCAAGTGGAAGGAGGCGCGCATGGTGCTCATCCCGAAGCCCGGGAAACCGCCATACATCGAGAACCTGCGCCCGATATCGCTGACGTCTTGTGTGGGCAAGGTCCTTGAACTCGTTCTTCTAAATCGGTGGCAACGGTATCTGGAGGAGAACGAGCTATACCCCAACACCATGCTCGGAATTCGGGCGGGACTGAGCACCCAGGACGCGATGCTCCTCCTAAGGCACGAAATCATAGACCGGACGACCAAGAGATCCGGAGAGACAGCGGCCATCCTTGGCCTCGACTTATTAAGAGCGTTCGACAACGTACTGCACTTGTCAATACTGCGGCAGATGTCCCGCCTGAACATGGGCGAGCGATCCTTCCAATACGTCAAGGATTTCCTCACGGAGCGAACCGCGACCATGGTGGCGGGAGACCTGGAGTTACCGACGAAAACGCTCGGCAGCAGGGGCACGCAGCAGGGAGCGGTGATCTCGCCGACGCTGTTCAACCTCGTTATGATCGGGGTGGCCGAACGCCTCGGCTCCCTCCGAAGGGTACGACACACCATATACGCCGACCATCTCGTCCACGGGCAGAAACGACGGCGAGATCGAAGAATCGCTCCAGCAGGCCGTCGAAGCGGTCTAAGAACAACTTCAAGGAACGGGCCTCCAATGCTCTCCGCCCAAGTCGGAGCTGCTGCTGCTGCGGCCACCTCGAAGTAACAAGACCGACAACGACGAGCCGAACATCAACGTGCGCACGACCGACGGTACCACCATTCCCAAGGTTGACACCCTGCGCGTCTTGGGACTGCACATCGAGAGCACGCGCCGTAACGGTTACACGATACAACCGCTCCAAACCAAGGTACACAGGGCGATGGGGTTCATCAAGAAGATCTCCACGAAGAAAGCCGGCATGAGCAGCGCAACACACTCAAACTGACACAATCCTTCGCTGTCAATCACCTGGCCTACGTCGCCGCCTTCCACACCTGGAACGCCGCCGAGCGTAACAAGCTGAACGCTCTCATACGCAAGGCACACAAGGTCGCGCTAGGTCTATACACGCACACTAACACGGAAAGGATGTTAGAGCTAGGAATACATAACACAATATAAGAGATTGCAAAAGCGCAGCAACCAGCGCAGACGGCTCGCCTCGAGCAAACGCGCACGGGCAGGGCGATCCTAGAACGATTAGGACACAGGCCGCGGCTGCAGGAGAGTAGGAACCGGCTGCCGGTTCCGCGGGGCCTGCTCAAGAAACTGCAGGTCCCACAGCTCCAGCAGCACATGGACCCACAAGAGAACAAGGAACGACGGCTGGCCAGAGCCCGAGCGCTGACCGGCACGTACTCCAACGACACCGGCGCCGTGTACGTGGACGTGGCCCGACACCCGTGCCGACGACCCGCGTACGTGGCCGCAGCAGTCAGACCAACGACGGCCGAGCTCGTCACGGCCGGCAGCGTGCGGGCCAGGTCGGCGGAGCAGGCGGAGGAGTTGGCCATCGCACTGGCCCTCTCGATCCCGGCATGCACGACAGAACTGAGCGACTCCCGCGGGGCAGTCACCAACTTTGAAAGAAATCAAGTGTGCGCGAGTGCGGTGAGTGTGTGCCGGGCCCCAGACCCAATGCGCGCGCCGATAACGGCACGGTGGTTCCCGGCCCACATGGGCGCAGTGGGACCCGAGCCCAACCGGAACGAGGACGCGGACAGGGCGGCGAAGGCGCTGACAGGACGCCCAGCCGACCCGCGACCCGCTGTGCCTAGAACAACCGAAACCGGCAACGACGGAGTGGACGGCGACTACAGCGAGGACGTCGACGGCGACGACACAGAGGCGGAGGAGCCCGCCCCGGTGACAACGTACGGAGGGGTCCTGGAGTGGTACCGGGAGCGTCGCAGACGCCAGCCGGGGCCGCACCCCGACCTCACCAGGCAGGAGGTTGTCCTCCTCCGCCAACTGCAAGTGAGAGCAACGTGGACTCCCGTGTGGGCCGTACACGCGAGCCCGGAGCTCTACGAAACCGATGTGTGTGCGGTGTGCGGGGCCGCGAGGGCCACGCTAGCCCACATGATGTGGAACTGCGACATGAACCCTGTCTCATCCGAGGCGCTCCCGCCTCACCTCGGCCGTGCGGTGGGCGAAAGAGATCTGGACTCTCAACGGGCCGCCGCGCAGTTTCCGCTGAGGGCGGTCCAACACCAGCAAGCGCGGGTAGTTGCCCCCTCCTAAGAGGGGAATAGCTCCTGTAGCCGAGAAGCAGGCAAATAATGATGTTACACACCCCCTCCTCTCCTCTCCGACGCTCCTCTGCTCTCCGGCATTCCTCCTCTGCTCTCCGGGATTGCGCAACCAATAGCAACACCTGCGACTCCGCACGATATTGCGAAGCAGCTTAGGGTTAGATACGCGACGGTAGCCGCTGCATACTCCGCTGGGGCGCCACTGTAGCTCCGTGGTATAAATGATGCGCGCGCGCGCTTCGCTACCCTCATTATCCCAACGCCGCAATCAAACTGAAAACTAATCGGCACTTGAGACGACCACATGCCTGCTACGCATAGTACTCAGGGTTCCCGCTGATGATGATTGTGGCAGGATGCCCCTAGGGATTGCCCAATCAAAAAATTCATCACGAGATAGCTTCGCCTTCAACCACTGCCGTCATCTTCCCGTGAGGGAACCCTGAGTAATTCGCGCTGATGTTGATTGTGGCAGGATGCCTCTGGGGATTGGCCAATCAAAAAATCCACCACGACATAGCTTCGCATAAAACCACCGTCGTCATCTTCCCGTAGGAAAACCCTGAGTAGTATGCGAGTCATTCCTCCTCTCCTCTCCACAGCTTCTCTCCTCTCCAGGCTTGCGAAACAAATGGCAACACCTTCTGCTCCGCGCGTGATAATGCGAAGCAGCTTAGGGTTACAGACGCGACGGTAGCCGCTGCATACTCCGCTGGGGGCGCCACTGTAGCTCCGCGGTTTAAATGACGCGCGTGCGCTCTCCCCTCGGTTCATTCTCCTCCGCAACGCCGCGAACGAACTGACAACTAATGGGAAATTGAGTAGACCCCATGGCTGCTTCGCATACTACTCAGGGTTCCCCTACGGGAAGATGGTGATTTTTTTTTCATTTTCTTTGCTTCCCTATTGGTAGCCAAGTGCTAGTAGCATGTTTAGCCTCGAAAATTTTAGCCCGTTTCCTTTGAAAGCATTTTTTGTGTGTACGCACACACTCAGTGCGAACTGTTCGAAAAAAGGAAATAAAAACATGCTGCCATAGGAAGCATAGCCGCTCCCCAAGGAGAAAGCTGAAGGGGTGCCAGTTTGTTTATTTCGCCCGAGCAAACTGCCAAGATTGGCGAATCGGCCGCCCACGCATTCGCAGATCTCTACTTGAAAATGGTCAATTACATACACGGCAGTATATTACACAAAAAAGTCCTCCACGTCGTAATCGGAACCTTGCTGCTGCTGGAGGTTGCTAGGACTTGGATTATACCTACAATGCGAGCGTGCACTAGCATCTAATTAAGTTGCTTCTAACCAAATCCTACGTTGTTGGGATGTGGACGGGTCCGGCACAAATTCTATTTGCGCGCTGCCAACTAACACGGAAAATGCATCGATGGGGCACTTCCGTTTCCGCTTGAACTGCCGTTCTCTGCTTTTGGACATAACTAATCCAGTAAATTACTCAGAGCACTCAACTTTTGTTATCTGCCCCCCCGACAGGTGACTTGCCTCAGTGCGTGGCTGCCAACTCTCTCAATCCCGACTGGCTACATGGCCATCCTCATTCAACTTTCAACTTCGCTTGACTAAAATAAATACTTGCGCTTGGTGGCCAGCAGCAAAACACAAGTGCTTAAAAACTGTTTCGCACAAAGTGCACATACTAACCATTCTCTCTCTTGCCTTATTTTTAATTTTAAAATTTGCTGAAGATGTTTGTACTCTTCTGAATACTGAACATGTAACCAGCCAGTAAAGTATAACCAGTAATTTGTTACCTGAAGTACGAACAACGTAGACAAAAACAGTAATCACTCTCTATATCTGTATCTGCGCGTGAAAACTATAACAGCGAGCGTTCCCATTGTCTTCTAGCAACCAGCATGAGCACATCCTGAGAAAGTCCTGAAATAAATGTTTCTAGGATATCAAGAGCGCTGATGTACTGAGTATATCCTGAGGACATCGCGGGAACAGAGAGGACGTTTGGAAATTAGATAGGATAGTCTGTTTCCAGGCTCCTCGGTTTTCAGAAGCTGCTGCAGCCTGCTGCGCACCGAGTAGGAGTTGCGCTGACTAATCACAGCCTTGAGGTTCTCGTACGGTACTACCGGGAGCGGGGTAACGCGGACGTCGGCAAGCTTGTCCGTGATGCTGATTAGCAAAGAGGTCACGACAATGTGTTATTTCATCTCCCGTGATCCGAAGTGATCCAGTGGAGCGGAAAGTGTGCCTCGGCTTGCGCGAACCATGCCCATGAATTACAAGTCCAGTACAGGGGTAGCGAAAGGATGCGCACGACCAAGGCGGTAGCGCTAGTGGACGAAGCGGCTTCGCGGTCACCGCCACCCTGTAGCTTGCCCGCATATTTCATAATCATCACCACCAGCCTATCTACGCACACTGCAGGGCAAAGGCCTCTCCTATTTTTCTCCAGTTACCCTGATCCTGTGCCAACTGTGACCAATTCATCCCCCAGAACTTCTTTATCCCATCTGCCCATCTAACTTTCTGCCGCCCCCTGCAACGCTTGCCTCCTCTAGGGATCTACTCTATTACCTTTAATGACCGATGACTATCTTGCCTTTGTATTACATGCCCTGCCCACGTCCATTTTTTCTTCATAATTTCTACTAATATGTCCTTAGCACTCGATTGTTCCCTGACCCAGTCCGCTCTCTTCTTGTCCCTTAACGTTACACCTATCATTTTCCGCTCCATTACCCGCTGAGTCGTTCTCAATTTAAGTTGAACCCTCTTAGTGAGCCTCCAAGCTTCTGCCCCGTAGATGAGTAGCGGAGCCGTCATACACTTTCTTCTTCAGCGACAATGGTAGGCTGCTATTCATTATTTCAGAATGTCTACCGTATGCATTCAACTCCTTCTGATCCTTCTAATTATATCTGCGTCATGGTTGGGATCCGGGGTCACAAGTTGGCCTGAGTAGATATATTCGCTTACCACTTCCACTATCTCACCCCCTATCCCAAACTGCTGTGCTGTCCCGATGGTATTGACCGTTACTTTGGTTTTCTGCATAGTAGTTATCAGGCCTACGCTTCTACTCTCTTCGTGCAGTGCGGAAAGCATGCTTTGCAATTCGTCCCCCGAGTTATTTAGCAAGGCAACGTCATCAGCAAATCTGAGGTTACTGAGGTGCTCTCCATTAACCCTTACTCCCATCTGTTCCCAATCCAGGGTTCTGAATACTTCTTCTTAACATGCTGTGAATAACATTGGACAAATTGTGTTTCCTTGTCTGACGCCCTTCCTTATAGGTATTTTACTGCTCTCCTTATGGAGGATAATTTGTTGCAAGCGAAAGCTTGGAACTGGCCTGGTTAGAAGGGACAAGATCCATCCACATCGCCAGTTAATGTCCCGACCGGCAAAGAGACATTCAGTTGCAACAGGAATTGGAGTCACACTTTTTTGTTGTTCCTCCTGAATTGGCACATACCCACGGGGAGGATTGGCAAGGAATCCGGCGTGAGGAAGACAAGAGCGACCACTTAAACCAACAGATGATTTACACCTGGCGATTATTCGGCCGTGTGAGCGCACGTGAGCTTGCGGCTTGCCAGGAGCACCTGGTGACGTCGAGGCGTGCACGTGGGCTCACGCCACGTGAGGAGCTCCCACCTTTGTCGTCGTCGTCTTCTGCGCGTGGGCGTCGCTACAGTCGCGCCGGTCGCTACAGTGTGTCCATGCTCAAAATATTTCTTAGTTCCAATATATCTTTTTGTAAAATGCTTTGTATCCTTTCGAGGACTAATTTACCGCTTAGCCCCTTTGTGCAGTAATTCGAAAAGAATTGTGAAGCTTAGTTGATAATTTTCAGCTTCGTGAGAAGTCTGCCGCCATTCCGAAGACATTTCGTGGGTGCGTGTCGCGAGTTGGGATGTGAACTCGTGACATTGGAGATGGGTTTGTACTTGATCAAGAGTACACGATTATTATACAGAAATTTTTTGGTCTGGGAAACAGCTGGGAATATCACGAAAGTTTCTTATTTATGGTGGCTGTATTATCCAATTGACGATTTCCTACTACGACTACAGCGCTCAAAGGATAGTATAAGCAAGAGCATCTTCCATAGCGATTCAATTCTATGATTTCTAGAGCCCTTTTCGTGAATTAGGTACAATGACACGGGTCTTCGTACCTATATTTTAGTACCTACCTATTTATTCACTCATAGCTGTGCCTTAGGGAAAGGAACTCGAGATCGCAATGCTTTCTAATGCGAAATTTTTCCGCAGCAGCAGTGCGATGAAGCAGCACTCACTCGTGGGTTCTAACGACAGCAGATATATGGTGAGCCTCTGCGGGGGCGGCGCAAAGTGCGTCTAAGGAAGGGTCCGCGGACTGAGTCTTAAACGAACGCACATCATAGTCACGCGAACGCCCTTCCCCCGTTTTCTCTCGAGCGTCGCGCTGTCGAGCGCCTCGTGCAGGCACAGCATGCTGCCTCGTCCAGTCTCCCACCGCATACTTACAAAAACATCAGCCATTTTCAAGCTGTTACGTAGCATTACGTCACTTTTACGCAGACTGAAATTACCAATGCATGAAATTCCCCGCATTTCCCCGAGGGGAAGAATGTGAAAGTGCGAATGCACCAGTTGAATTTGCGCGGTTCGGTAATGTTCGCGAAAGAGAGGTCACACACACACACACACAACTACAAAGAAAGAAAGATGCATTTATTCACAGACACCTATTTGTGTTGTCGTTGTACTTGATTGCTAGAGCGGATCTCAGCTTTGAAATTTTGTGTCAGTACTCATTTAAGCGGGTGCATTAGCCCTTCTCACGCCCGATTCCTGGCCAATCCCCCACGTGGGTATGTGCCATGTCAGCGGCCAGGCAGCGCACGCCCATCTCCCCCCGTTGCCAAGGAAGACGAGGAGATTCCTGGCCAATCCCCCACGTGGGTATGCTATGCGGACATCGCCGGTGGACGCAGGTTCAGGGTCGCTGAAGAAGTGCATTCGCACTTAATAGCGCTGGCTCGCGCTACCATGGTGAACCGCCCTCCCCTCCCAATTTCCCAGCACTCTCCTCCTTCGCATTCTTTCATCGTTCGCTTTTTCCTTCACTCGTCTGTGCAGGCCATCGTTCCTTCAGTTACGCCGACAACCGGCACAGCCAAGAGACGGCGGCCAAAGGGATGCGCCCTAAAATTGCCCGCTGAAAAATGCGCACAAAGAGATGGGTGCCAGCACTGATCAAATCACAGAACCCCACCTTTCGAATCTCCCTCTTCTCTCGAAATGGACCTACAGCCTCTATAAAGCTAGCCTCCTCGACCGTGTTGCCGATATGTCGTGACGGCGGAATTATTAGTTTTACCACACGGCTCTTCTTACACACTTTTATGCGAAGCATATATATGGAGCAAGATTTGGCCACAAGAAAAGAGAATGAAGATGTAACTGTAAGTTTCTTTCACGATGAGAGCACATAGGCTTTATTTTACTTGGTAAAATTCCAAGACCAACAATGGGACAATGTATTAAACCAGTGGAACAAGTCTGCCACTACCGTCGTCTGCCGGAAAGATGGGCTGCGCAGCTTGTTGCAGAGGTCGCAGAACGAGGGTGGGCCTCGATCCCGGTCGACGCGTCGCCTATGTTTCCAGCGCAGATACTTCGCATACAGTTCAAAGTCACCGGCTACTCTTTTTAAGTATTTGGCAAGGTGTTTCGGTGACCTAAAACTTAGCGCATCAATGAACGAATCCGGCGGGGCAATGTCAGTGTAGTTGGCTCCCCCGAGAACCACCGGAATTATGTCGTGTTTCAGGACATTAAAGAATTTCTCGGTGACGTAGTCTCTGCATATGGAGTTCTCAAAGGAAAGGTAGAAGAAGTATTTCTTCGCGAACAGTTCGTAGCATCTGGTTGCATTTTCTTTCGGGCACTTTTGGTCTCCGCAACTGCCGTACACGTCGACATTGACGTACTTCCGAAGCTGTTTCACATAGTCTTCCCTACCGCTCACTGCTCCGCAATGGCTAACCGCACAAACAGCCATCCGTGACTTGCGTCGCCAGATGTCCCGAGTCTTCTGATATTCGAAGTTCACAGTTACGTTGTTTTCTGCAATAGTGCCGTATGGGTGCACAATGTCCGAGTCTGACCTTCAAAAAAAGAACAAATATTAGTGAAACTAAAGGCAAACGTTTGCAAACTATAATTATTGTAAGAAGGGTAGGTGTAGTACAAGATTAGATTATCTACCATTTTTACACGCAATCATATCTTGATGCATTTATCACCTCTTTATGAATAATTTAGCATAAAAACAAAGATGAGCAAGCGTTAAAATTTACACGATCAGCATTGTAAAGAGAATATTCGTGCGGCAGTCTGACAGTCGTCAGGAATGAAGCAATATACGTAAATATATGAGCAGTTACAGCCTCCGTCAATACATTATAGCACTGCACAACAGTGTTTAGAACAGGAGCACAGGCGAGAAGTGAGGTTTTGGGAATAAGAAGTGTGACGAAAAATGGCGCTTTTTTTCTTATTTTTTCTGCACGTTGAAAATGGCGCGGTGCGATATGTTTTTCACGAGTCCCGTGGCATGTCGGTGAGTATAGCAAGCTAAAAACCCACAGTTGAAAAAAATCGAAGTCCGCATTGCTTGGGTACATGGCCCTGAACCCTCTTCGGGTAACCAGGCAACCGACGAGGTCGTACTCGAGAGCACACATTTTTTTCACATGATAATCAGTCGACACGGCCGCCTACCCTTCAGCCAGTGATGCGGCTATACCCCCATAACAAGAACCGAGAGAGTGGTTGATGGACAAAACTCCAGCAGCAAACAACAGCACTTTACCACCGCTCCCATGCTTCAGTAATGCCTTCACCATCTAATTTCCCTTAGAACCCTGAAATACATCAAAAATGGCATTCGACATTCTACCTCATAGCACCCGTACTTCCGCAAGTACACCAGCGAACCTGAGTCATCTGGTATCGCGACGTCCGAGTTTCTACAAACACAACTGCAACCTAGCCCACAATAATTTCAACGGAAAGTACTCCACCAAATAGCACTTTATTTAGTTCACAGTGGCCTATCATGCCTAGTGTACCGTAGACCTCAGAGTTTCTAGACACTCTCGATGGAATATTTTGCCCGGCCTGGCTGTTCTGATGTACTCATGCCAAGTGTGGGCAATAAAAGCACTGAACTATCGACAGCGCGGTGTAGAAGTGACTCAGTAAAATCGAAGAACTGTCTCGTCACCCCTAGCCCTTGACCGTTCCTGGTCTTGTGCCTGTCTAGACAATTGGTCTCCAAATCCATAGGTTTTACTATTAGTACCACGTCTGATTCTTTTGCACTAATAAAATGAACAAACCAATGATTCCAGGAGACATGTGTCTTTGAAGTGTGAGGTCTTTCATGGTACGCGCTTCTCCCGTACGCCTGTTCACCGCAAGTGTTTTTACACGTATACTGTTACCAACAGTGCTGTTATCTTCTCCAGTAACCGCTGGAACCTCACGGACCACTCAGTGACGACGCCTAAGACGTTGACGCGCCCCTCGAGTTAGCGCCTCTTCATGGTCCTTACGTAGGCGCTGTGTGTGCCTACGTGGCGCACACAGCCCAATCGGGCTTCCGTACCAATTCATATGGCATTCCCAGACGGTGTTTCCATACCAACGCTTCAGTCACTGCGCAAGGATTAAATGCTGCAACACGACAGAATGGAAACAAGCAGCTTCTTCTGCTCCCGGTACAACGGAGTCACATCCAATTGCTGCAAGTAAGGTTTGTTCGACCGACCTTACGAAGCAAGCATGTGATCAACCACCCAACTCGCCTGCTACGTTCATTCTGACATACCCGTTCATTAACGTGGCTCTGCATGTGCACTGAATAGGGTGTTTCCCGGGCTATCGCCGCTATCCAAAATTGCGATAAAGTCACAGGAGTGCTATGATGTAAATACTCTGCCCAACGTTGTAATAAAAGACATCCAGGGTTCTTGCCTCCCAAATGGGGGCGTTCCCTCATTCATGTCGTTCATGGGAAAGCTCATAGAGTACGTGGTACTCAGATGACTTAAAAAAATAAAAGGAACACAGAATAATACTTTCACACCATGATCAGATTTAGAACAAAGTTATAATCTAAAGACCTACTGTTACAACTGAAACATGATACAGTAGGCAGAAATGGTACATCATGGAGAGACATAAAAGCCATCGTAGGCCTTGACCTAAAAAAGGGAATAATGTGCGCCACGACGCCATCCTGCAAAATCTTGAGATATGGGGAATTCGATGTAGGAAGTACAACTAAGTCAGGGATTTTTTTTTCGGACAGGATGGCAAAACTCAGAATTGGCACCCTCGCATCGGAAGTACTCTAACTGGAAGAGAGGGCCACATCGCGGAGTTCTGTCATCTCCCTTTTTTTGGGCAATATAGCAATTCTCGCCTTCCGGGCGAATTAAAGAAAATTGAATTCTTACATCATAGCATCAGAGCGTGTGGCTTCACGCTCTGGGTAGCCGATGATAATGATTGCACAATGCAAAATACTTTAAAAGAAGCAATAAATATAATAGATACCTACAGTGATCCAAGGGGCCTTGTGTGATCGCCAGAACAATCACAATGACTACAACATCGAGTAAACATAGGGAGATGCAGACTTTCGCACAATTTCTACGAATAAACCTCCAGACAAAAGTCGGCTTCGTAACAATTTTACCGATCATCAATGTTCTGGCGCTACGGATTCAAGCGAATGGGTATGACGCCGAAGCCATCAGACTACTGAAAAAAGCGTACATTAAAAGATAAGATTGACATCCAAAGTAGCCAATAGACACCTAGGAATCAAACAAGCCAACCTAATCAGAATGATACAGCCCTTCGTGTGAGAAGGGTGGTCTACGCCGCACCATTACTTTTACCTAAAATACACAAAACAACAAAAATCCGAAGTACGCTTCGAAGGGTATACGAAAAGCCCCAGACACAGCCAGGGGCGCACAACTCACTCAAGGAGCTAATCGAAGCACAGCGAGTCTCCCAATTGGAGCTACTCACAATGACTGACTTGGAGATACGTGCTAAAATCCCTAAGCATTGATTATGATTTGCAACATGGGAATGCAGTTCACATTACCCCCCCCCCCCCCGATGCACGAGCGCATTGTACATACAATCCTCAATTACCTAGGAACATGCATTCAGAGCGCAATGAAGAGCGCAGAAAAGAAAGAGCCAAGACTGCTACAAACGCTTTGAAAAGACCAATGATGCAATATACGTCGACGCTGCTGACTACACGGACAGCACCGCCCTTGCAATAACTGCGGTTGACCAGCACGGCCACCTTATACTTCAGGCTCTTATCACTCAAGCAGACATCAGACAGTGAAAGAAGCTGCAATTGCCATTATGTCAATATCAGCCCAGCCAAGGAATATATTAAATGACTCTAAGACGCGAGTTAGAAAGTTCGTGAGAGAACACTTACAGCAGAAGCGTTGAAAATTATGAATGGATAGAGCGGAGCAAGGTCTAGAGCAGTACAAATAATATGGGCGCCCGCTCACACAGCCCTACAAGCAAAAAGGAAGCTGACAACTGAGCTAGAGGACTAACCGATCGAGCTGTCGTAAGAAGCGCCACAGAACAGCCCTCGCCTAGACGAACCCGCAATGAACATATGGTCACTTACAAATGTCCTAGATCATTATCGATTGGGGAGGCTACAGTGCCAAGAGGCAAACAAAACATTAAACAAAAACAACCATTGCAGGGAGACTACTACAGACAGAGATGAACCCCAATTCAGATAGTGGACGGTCACCACTGTCCAGAACTCTACAACGAAATATGTAAAAACTACTGAGTAATTAACAACCTAAAACACACGCTTTGGGACTACCCTTCTATCACCACCACAGATAAAGCGAGAAAAATAGTAGCTAAACGGGCGCAGTGGTTGATGATAGTGCTCAGCTCGCACACCGAGTCTGGCTTAGGCTGTCCGAATGCCCGAGGGCGACACCACGGACAGGAGCTCCTGGACGATGGCTGAAGAGAGAGGGATGAGATCCGCCGTATACCCAACGCCTGAATCTATCCTGAGCCAACTCTCTCTCTTTCCTCGTGGCCTGAAGGAACTTTCTTTCCTGTTCGACCTCCACTGCCTGTTTGAGCAGTTCGGGATCAAATTACGATAGGAATTTAGTATCGGGTGGCGACACAGACGAGTTCCCAGAGATGCTGGCGGCTACGCTAACATCCACTGCGCACAAGATTTTTTTCATGCCCGGTACAATGGGTCGCACCCGAAAAGGTCTGCAGTCTGTTGCGGGCCTGGCATTTCATCCAATGCATCACATATTTTGGCTGCATACGGCAATTCCGCCCATAGGATTAAGGCATGTTATATTGATATATATTTTCGGCTTGGCACTGTGCGTGTGTCATGCGCGAAGCCTGAACAATAAGAGAGACGTCTCCAGAAAATTCTTAATATATAAGTAAATACATAGGTGTAGGATTTCTAGAAGCGACGACCACGACGTCACGTCCAAGTACTGCTCCGTTAAGCACAAGGGTAATGAAAGTTGTCGCAAGATTACTTGCGACGACAAAGCGCCACCGCAAGACTGTTGTCTTGTAGGGTTCAGGTGTCTAAGCAGTACGCACTCTTGGCATACCTTGAAAACGAGGCGTTTCCTCCATTAAGCCTGCAAGTTGAGACCGAGGACCCTCCTACGTATAATGATGCAGTCAAACGTGGTAAGGTACGCCGTAATCGGCTGGATCACTAGAACGACTCAACACTGGATGTCAGTGGAGAGCACGAAAAACTATACGTTTCAGGAAAAAGTGTGGCGTCTTCGTCTACGACTGGCGCACCCGGTGTGCGCCGTGCTGTCGGCGGAGATTTTAAGGGGACTCACCTGTTAACCTCATACGGGACTTACTGCTCCATTACCTACAGGCTTCAACGAATGCAGTCCTCCAAGTTCACAAAGCATTCGCGCAGACTCCTAAGTGTGAAATTATCAACGCAACTGTATGTATTTAAAATGAATGGAAAATTATACTGACGCATTTGTAGTTTATAGGTTGTTCGAAAGCGAGTCGTCCAGAAACCTGTGTTTCGTGTGTGTACAGGATGAGTGTGTTGTTTCAAGGATGCCACCGTAGTTACAAAATCCCGCGATATGCCAGATTTTAAATAGTATAAACGTAGTAACCGGAAATGGTACATTTTATCAGCGCGAATAACATAAAAGTTCGAAGTAAATTTAGTGTTCGGCACAAATATGGAACGTTTGCAATGTGGCGGATAATTTTTTTCTCCGACATGATAATTTTTGTCAGATTTGCCTGAGAAGTTGTTGACCAAAATAAGCTGCAATAATTAAGATGCGAAGCATCTTGATTCACTTAATCAGGAAGGAATTACAGAACTTGAAGAGGAAGGAATGACTGAAGTCTTGACAACGCTCCAGTTGGAGAGCAAAGTTTTTTACAGAAGATTGAAATGTGCGAGTCCAAGCTGAGGTTTGACGAAACGGTCAAACCCTAAGTTTTATGTGACTCAACAATCGCAATGTCCTGCCCTCCATACGTAATGACATTTTGCTTTGGACACGCCCTATTTTTTGCACGAAACTTTATTCCTTTTGTTTTTGATGGGTTAATCCTGATGTGATTAGAGTTTGACCATATATGAAGCTTATGAAGAACGTCATTACAATTTTTAATTAGAACGTCTAGGTCAGGTCCTGAGAGCAATAGAGAGCTAACGTCAGCATATATAATACACTTCACCATTTTGTCGATAGTAACGACGTCAGGGATATATATGTTAAAAAGTAAGGGCCCTAAGACGCTGCCTTGTGGTACGCCACATGGAAGCGGTAAACGAGTTGACCTGTCGTAGCCTATACAAACACACTGTGTTCTTCCGTGCAAATATGATTGTAGTAAAGATAAAGGAACGCCACGAATACCATAGTGAGCCAGCTTAGGATAAAGAATTTTTGTAACCAAGAGAGTCGAACGCTTTGCTGAAATCTATAAATAAGCCCAACGTAGAAAAGTTTTTTCAATGTTTTGCAATATTCTTTCTTTAAGCAGAAGCAAAGCATTTTCGGTCGACTCTTCCTTTGTAGAAACCGAAGTGTGCATCGATTAAAACTGCATTCTTTTCTAGAGATTTTGTTATTCCTGAAAAAAATAACTTTTTCGAAGCCTTTGGAAAAAATAGCAATAACTGATATAGGCCAAAAGTTAGATGGTATATTTTATCCCCCTTTATACAGGACTGACACTCGGGACTTCTTTATCGCTGTTGGATATTTGCCTTGTTCAAGACTTAGATTAAAAATGTGAGAAAGAGGGGTGGCAATGTGCTGTACAACATGCTTCATCGGTGTTTTTTGTAAGTTAATAATGTCAAGAGCCCTTTTCAGACACGTGAAAGTTTGGCAGACCTCTGTTTCGTTTGTCGGATCAAAACATAAGCTACAAGCACGACTAGGGCATAGCATTTCTCGCAGGGGCAGATCTTGGTTACGAGGACTATTTGAAACGAAATGCAGATTGAAGTTGTCTGCAAGCGGTTTACTGGTTAGCAGATTTCTATTATGTATTACATTGCCTGGGGCGTTACTTTTATTTTCACGGCCCACATTGCTATTTACTATGTTCCAAAATACATGTGGGCGTTGTGCCCCGATATTAGAAAACAATACTTGATATTAAACTATTCTAGCACGTTTGAGTTGAGCATTGGGTCGGTTTCTAAGCATCTTGAATTCTTTAGGTGTTTCGGGTATTCGTGTGCGTAAGACTTTCTGAAAAAGGCGATTTTTCTTTTTATCATTTCTAAGTGAAACTGTAACCCATGGCTTTCTTGTTTTTTTTTTGCATGGTGTAAAAGTTCTGAAGGGGAAATGTGCGAAGTGTATCTGCGTAACTTTTTCTTTGAATAAGGAGTATGCATCTTTCGCATTTTCCCGATTCATAGCACAACACCAGTCATGAGAGCTAATGGCAATTTTAAAGCGCTCTAAAGCCTGGTGGGAAACAAATTGTGTGCTAACAGTATCTGTACGACGCTCTCTCTTCTCTCCAGCAGAGTAAAGCATGAAAACTGGACAGTGGTCACTGATGTGTGAAACAAATGTTATATCATCGGAAACCCTCTGTAGAAAAGTAAATAAAAGGTCGAGAGGTGATGACGTTGAGGTAGTAATGTGAGTGTGGGAAGTGATTAGATTTACAAATCCAATGATTCTATACAGCTTGTAAAATCGTGTAGAGTGGGGCTGTTGGCGAGGGCATTTATGTAGACGTTTCCTCCGCAGATGTACCTAAAATTGTTTAAACAAATGTA
This sequence comes from Haemaphysalis longicornis, assembly GCF_048455015.1. Classification (NCBI taxonomy): domain Eukaryota; kingdom Metazoa; phylum Arthropoda; class Arachnida; order Ixodida; family Ixodidae; genus Haemaphysalis; species Haemaphysalis longicornis. The sequence continues at coordinate 37,423,360 of NW_027526204.1, forward strand.
ATTTAACAAAGTTGCAAAAAAAGCAATAAAGCGAGCAATATTTCCATCGGGAGGCCGATACACTACTGAAACAATTTCTTGATTGCACTTAGGCGTTAGTACCTCATAGTCACAGGTGGATACGGAGAAATCAGATAGAAGTTCAAGTGACGGCAGGCTTCCACAAAAACTGCGACACCACCACCTCGACGGTTTGGGCGATTAATGAAGAAATGTTTGTAACCGTCAAGATGCAACATTGCGCAGTCGTCACGTTACCATGTTTCGGTAAACATAATAATTTTTAAAATTCAGCGAAAACTGGCTCAGTAACTGTGCAATCCTATCTTCTTAGTTCAGCGTGGAACGCGTGTTAAGATGTAGGACAGAGTAACTCGATAATTGCTGGGTGTGGACAGATTCGGGAAGGGCGAGTTCGTGATAGCGCATTCTTGGGAGAGGGCTTTTACAGGGCTGAGAGTCGTCAGTTTATTTTGGGCGTATCTTTGCCAGGTCATTTTCATCACCGATCACAACGGAATCTGAGTTTTCATAATGCATCACATATATCCTGCCATTCTACGACCACACAGACTTTCATTCATGTGCGTATTTGCTTTTCGTGGCCATTCCCAATAGCCTTTTCAGCGTAGGACACAGATGCTCGTTAGCAAAAACGGGGGCCGAATCTTTGAGCCCGACGTCGCTGTTCGTCAGCCTTATCTTCTTTGCCTTCTTCAACGTCGCGTCCCGCTTCGCCGTGGATTTAAACTGAACAATGATGTTCGACACGTCGGTATTCCGCATAGGAACACGATGGCAGGCCACAGTGTCCAATTCCGAGATAGGCTCCTGAACAGCTGTGCCGATTTTGGAAATAATTTTCGTAACATTGTCACCGTTAGTTTTGGCAACGCCCTTGATCTCAATGTTCGCGTTACGTGAATATTGCTCCACTTGAAGCACCCTCTTTTCGAGTTCAGCTCCCTTGGACTGCAAAGTTGCGCACTCCGCAAGAAGTGCATCATTTTGCTTTTTAGTTCAGAATTGTTTGCGAGTTCGCGTTTAAGCTCTTTCTGCGACTCCTCGATAGTTTTGTCCGCGAATTCTAGATTTTCACTCATGGTTGGTTGTTCGTTGGGAATCTCGCGCTTTTCAATACATAATTACCCTTAAAATGCGTTGCCTGCAAAGATTACGTGCGTTTAAGTGAAGCGAACTCTAAAGAGCATCTGTTGGGGCCATTCTATAGACATATGCAAGTAATAAGAGTAATGACCGCAACAACATATTTTTACGGAGGCGTGAAGGAAGGCCTGTAGCCAAGCGGTACAATAGGTATCCACACAGTGTATTTGCAATCCCGATAGCACCGCGCAGGCAAGGCGCAGGATCCTCTTCTACTTGAAACATGGTTAGGTAGCGCGGTAAAGACGGGACAAAACTAGAGACCACACAGGACTAGCGCAAGTCCTGTGTGGTCTCTACTTTTGTCCCGTCTTTACCACGCTACGTAACCATGTTTCACAGTTCGAACCTTACGCGTTGACATTCGAAATTTACACGTTGACAAGTACTTTTCTGCTTTTACGTCTAGCTCTTTTTCCGATTCCGAGTGTGCTACCGTCATCTTCTTTCGGCTAGTACCTGGCACATGTACTAATGTGGTACATAGGCTATGCACAAACTCTTCCTCTGCTTAGCCTCTTCAGCTCAGACACCATAGCGTAACCCCCGCGGCGGAAAGCGCCGTCTCGGTGGTAATTATTGCGACGCGGGTCGCGGACCATGGTACGGTTTCAGGTGGGCTACGTGGACGTCCGTTGTTTAAAGGTAGGAAGTTGCCGATGGCATGGCCGGTGTTATTTCGCACGTGACATCGGTGACTTGTCGCATGACACGGTAAGGACCCGAATAGGGAAAGAGGAGTTTTTCAAAAGTCCCACGCGGCGCGACGGCGACCACACCAGAACAAGTGATCCTGGCGGAAAGTAAAGGTTTAGGTGCCGGGAGTCCTTGCGCACATTTTGGGAGACTTGTGATGAGAGGAGGTTAGAACGGGCAACTTGGCGAGTGTAGTCGGCACAAGCGATGGCGGCATCGGCGTAGTCAGTTGTGGGCTCAGAAGACGGTAAAAGGGTGTCAAGCGGCAAAGACGGCTCGCGGCCTAGAGCAAGTAGAATGGGGACGAGCCTGGAGTGTTGTGACGGGACGAATTGCAAGCGAACGGGACATAAGGCAACGCCATGTCCCAGTCGCGATGGTCGGTGGAGACGTACATAGACACCATGTCTGTAAGCGTCCCGTTGCGCCTTTCCATGAGACCGTTGGTCTGCGAATGGAAAGCAGTTGTGACCTTGTGTTGTGTTGCGCACGCACGAAGAAGGTCCTCAGCAACTCGGGACAAGAAATAGGGGCCTCGATCAAAGAAGCTGGCGAGGTGCTCTATGATGAAGAATGACATCGCGGAGAAGGAAATCGGCAACGACGGATGCGCAGCTGGTGGAAAGAGCACGGGTAATGGCGTAGCGGTCGCGTAATCGGTGGCGACTGCTATCCACTTGTTGCCCGAGCTAGACACTGGGAAGGGACTGAGGAGACTGACACCAACACGATAAAAGGGCTCAGTGGGGATGTCTAACAGTTCTAGGAGACCTGGCGGTGACGCGGTGGGCTTCTTGCGTCGTTGGCATAGGTCACACGTGACCACATAACGTTGGACATAACAGTAAAGGCCAGGCCAAAAAATCGCCGAAGCACACGGTCGTACGTGCGGGAAACACCCTGGTGACCAGCCATAGGCAGGTCGTGAAATTGTTTGAGGATGTCTAAACGAAGGTTGTTAGGGACAACAAGCAGGTGCTCAGGGCCATCTGGACGGAGATTCTGGCGGTAAGGGATGTCATCCTGTAGTCGAAACAGATGCGTGGTAGGTGCACGGGTGCCGATGGTGAGACTGTCGATAATGCATTTCAGAGAGGGATCGCGACACGGCTCATCACCGATTTGGAGTAATCCCGAAATGGATAACAAACAGGATTGGGGCACAGGCTCGGGAGGGTCAACGGGATAACGAGATAGGCAGTCAGATCACGATGAAGGCGACCAGACTTGTAGACGACGCAAAAAGATTATTTTTGAAAGCGTAGTGCCCAGCGACCCAAGCGTCCGGTGGGATCTTTCAACGAAGAGAGCCAACATAATGCATGATGACCTGGGAAGACATTGAAGGGCCGTCCGTACAGGTAGGGGCGAAACTTTCCAATGGCCCAACACGTACAAGGCATTTCCGCTCGGTCATAGAATATTTGCGTTCGGCGGGGGGGGGGGGCGGGAGGCGACTGGCGTACGCGATAACACAGTTATGGTCCCTAGAAATATGTGCTAGTCTGCCGTCCGCCGGCCGGGAAGGGGGCTCCTCCGTGATGCATGCAGCGGCGGCGCTGCAGTCGATCGGAGCGCGGTCACGGTGGCCGGCCGGCGCGATGGGCAGCGGCGGACGGCGCTCTGCCGTGCCGCTGCTGCCTTCGTAGTTCTGCCCTATTTCTGGGCGGGTTCAGTCCATTTTAACTTCCCCTTTTCGAACCCTATCCGTTTCTGTCGACAAACCAGATTAGCCAAATAAGTTGGTTCTTACCAGTACGAAGAGTTTTAACCGAAGCGTGAAGTGACAGGAGTACGTTTTCGCCTATTATGAAGGATCGAGCCTTGTAAAAACCGCGGAATCGTGACGCTACGCTACCCCCGAGTATGTGTCGAACAGATTTCGACACATACACGGGGGCTTCGGGAACACTGCCGGCACGGCATCGTTTTCCAGCTTGGAAACATCCTGCGGGACTTCAGCTACATTACCAAGCAAACAACCCTTCTTTGTGAATACCCCCGCCGTTGTTAACTGATGGATTAGTCAGCGCGTGAAAATGTGTGTGTGGTGTGTCGGCGCTCCGCTTCTTTGTGTGGCTCTTTGGAACCGTCTTTCTTTGCAAGTTTCCCAAGATGTTGTCCCCTATACGTGTATGTAAATACAGCAGCTCGAACCGGTGCCTTCTGACCTTTCGCATCGTTGATCTGGAGGCCCTTAAGCGCACGTCTTCGCGGCCCCCTCAGTTACGTCCAGTCAACTGGGAATCTGTTAAATGTAAATTCCGAATAAAAAAAAAAAAAACAAGACGTGTGCACATGCATACGAAGTTTTATCACCTTCAGTCATCACATACGGTGATTTCCCCATAACTCGAACTCGGATATTTCGAAATATCGGTTAAGTCGAATCCTTTTTTTGCCGTGCATATTCCTGCCATAGGCAACATTTTCCACCCTTTGTCTCGAAACGTCTTTTCGGGGATCACGGATATCTCGAAATGTTGACAAAGAGGACGCAATGCAACATTCGCTGCAGGCAGCTGATAAGCTTTCGGTTAAAGCTTAGCTCCCATTACGGGCCGAACACCGTCGCGAACGGCAAATTTGCGCGGTTTACGCACTGTGCGCGGCCGATGGCCCGTTAGCGGAGTGCTGTTCGACGCCTACATCGTTGATATAGCTGGGGAAGACGCTTCTGATCATGTGGACGACGACGTGTCTCAAGAAGTGTCAAAAACGGCAGGAACAAGGAAAACATATGCTTTGCCTGCTTCACAGCAAGATAGAATATAGCGTTGGCGACCAACAGTTGATGCGGCATTGAGAGCTTGAGAACACTTTTTTTTTGACCAGATGCGAAGGCGAAACAGGCGAGCATCACGCAGTTCTTTTTCCGCAATACCTGAAAAAATTGTTTTTTTCTGCAAATTATCTTGCCTGTATTCCGGAAGCGTCCCTGTGCATTGGAGCGTTTGTTACCAGCGCTAGCTCTTATTCCAGTGATCTGGCCATACATTTTTCGCATTTCGCTTAACCCAACACTCCGCTTACCTCGAAAGTTTCAAAAATTTGGGTACTATCAAACCTCTTTTGCGTGCCTGTAATTTTCGGGAATACGAAGATTTGAAATATTCGCCAGCATTGGGTACGTGAAATTGATTTTTAATAACACCCGGCTGCAAATCAGTAACTTCGCTTGCATTCCTCATTGCACAGGTTAATTCTTTTTGATCACCCACACACTGGGAGTGAATTGCGAGACGCACGCGGGGAAAGCAAAACGGGAGAATATTTGTGTTATGGCCAATCATTATAGTCGGGGCTGTTTGAAACCAAGGAGTAAAGATATTGAGGTTTATTTATACTGTCATGATCATATATACCTTGCTTTATCCCCCCTCCCCCCGCACTCTGCCCAAAGTATGTAGGAACAAGTTTTTGCTGGCACAACATTTTACTCAAGCTTTCGCTTTTCTTCTTGTCAGCCTACCAGCCGGCTGCGTGCTTGTCACCGTCAATGACGTCCGGGAATGACTCGGTAGTTTCGATGTGGAACGAACGCAGCTTCTGGTGCCGCAGGGAGCTCTTTTTGAACGGGATCTGACTGTCTGAACAATGATGGTTGAACGCGAAGCTTTCTTGTGAGCGATTCCTTGTCGTCTGAGTTTTGACTTTGACTCGCACGCATTTTGGACTTATGATCACGCCGGATTTGACATCGACCCTTTGCCGTTTGATTTAACGCGAAGAAAGCTTCGTGTTCAACCATTGTTGCGGAGTGGAGGAGTGGATAATTTTTCGGACTAATTACATGTGCACGTCCATGCACTCCTCTCCAAATCCAAACTGCTTTGACCATGTTGGAATTGCGCAATGAAATAGACGTCGGCTTCATAACGCGATGGAGCCAGCTTCGATTCTGACCACGGGAAGCGTTTTTTTCCCTCTCACTTTAGTCACAAACATCACCGTCGTCAGAGACAGTTGGCTTTCCTGCAGTGCTTTCCTGCAGTGCAGAGGCGACATAGGCCATCAGTGAGACATAGAAAGCTTCACTTTATTAATGGTTCTAGCGGTGGTAGTGAAACGGCTACGCTGGTTGCTGCGGTTTCATCCTTCGGTCTCACTCGCAAAATTTACCGGCCGCAAAGAGGCTCCGTAGCCCAATTCGCGAAAAACTCGGGGCGTGAAACTAAAAGGTCTTATAGTACTATCGTACCTTCAATTGTGAGCTGATGTACCTCGTACCATTCGATTTCACCGCTCTAAGTGGCCGACAAACCCCGTTGCGCGCTCGCGCTCCGCGGCAGTAGCGCGCGGCACAGGCCGGCCTGCGGCCGCTCTCGCTCCGGCCGCTCGGGCGCTCCGATTGCTGGTAGCGCCTTCTGCGCAGCGCTGTGCGTGCATCAGCGGCGCGGACACGCCTTCCCATAGAGAAAGCGCGCGGACGGCAGACTAGCACATATTTCTAGGGACCATAACACAGTCGTGGCCATTCTGGTGTTGAGCCAGTACGGCGCCGATCCCATGACCACTGGCACCCGTTCGCACTTCGGTAGTAGCGGCGGCATTTAGGTGGGCTAAAATTGGGTAAGACGTAAGGAAGGGATATTAGGGTGTGAAAAGCCTCATCTTGGTCGATATCCCAGAAGAACTGAACGTCTTTCTTTAGAAGGTCAGTGAGAGGGAGCGCGATATCAGCGAAGCTTTTGGTTAAACGTTTAAAATAAGAACAAAGTCCAACAAAGCTACGCACGGCGTCTGTAGAACACGAAACCAGGAAGTTCTTCACGGCGTTGACTTTGTCTGGGTCAGGCTGAACTCTTTCAGCGCCGACGAAATGGCCGAGGATCGTAATGCGGCGGCGAGCAACTCGACATTTAGAAGAGTTTATTTCTAGGCCAGCACGTCGGAAAAGGGAAAGGATGTCCGAAAGGTGAGATAGGCGAGTTTCGAATGATGTTGAAAACACAATCACGTTATCCAAGTAACACAAGCACGTCGACCATTTCAACCCGCGAAGTAGAGAATCCAGCATTCTTTCGAATGTCGCTGGCGCATTGCACACCCCAAACGGCATGATCTTAAAATTGTAAAGACCATCGGGTGTGACAAAGGCGGTCTTTTCCCGGTCCATGTCGTCGTCAGTAATCTGCCAATACCACTAGCAGAAGTCATTTGAGGAAAAGAACTTATCGCCGTGAAGGCAGTCGAGAGCGTCATCTATTCCTGGCAGTGAGTATACGTCCTTCTTGGTTAAGTTTTGAGGTGGCGTTAATCGAAGCAGAAGCGCCAGGTGCGTCTTTATTTTTGACCAGAAGCACTGGGGAGGCCCACAGACGGCAGGAAGGCTCGATTATGTCTTTATAAAGCATTTTTTTTCACTTGTTTTGGGAAAAGATCGCGTTCTGGATGGGACACTCGATAAGGTCGCCTGGTAAATGGTTGGCATCGCCTGTGTCAATTCGGTGCTTCACTGCATTTGTTGACCCAAGGGGTGGTTCTGGAAGTCAAAAATGTCACAATACAATAAAAGTAGTTCGCGTAGTTCTTGGGCTTGTGGTCCTGAACGTTCGGCGCTGATCATTGTGCCAAATTTTTCTGCTAAGTTCGTAGTAGATATGAGGTCACGAGAGGAAGCCGGTAGAGAAGTGTCGATAGGTAGCACAGGGTAGGGCAGCGGAGAAACTCAGGCGAGTGATATTTGTTGGGGAAGTACTTCCGAATGCAATCCAAAATTCAGAATTTGAAGGACGGTCTGGCTGTTTTTGAAGGTTATAACACGGTTCGGCAGGATGAAATTGCGCGTTAGGAGAACGTTGGTAGCAGGGGACACGAGGTACGCACCATCAGGGAGAGGGTGGCGGGAGGACAAGGGAACATCCGTGACTGCTTCAGAGCGCATACGGATGAACAAGCTGAACATAACGGCGAGGAAACTAAGGCGTCTGGAGCATCGGGCGACAGCGGAACTTCGAGGCGTAGTATATCCGTCGCGCAATCTATTAGTGCAGAATGTTCTGCCCAAACGTCAAGGCCCAGAGTGAAATCATGCGTGCACGTTTTTAAAACAGAGAAAAAGACTGTCGTTGTGTGGCCCGCAATGGTTGCAGGAGCCGTGCACATCCCTGTAACGGGCGGTGACCCTCCATCAGCGACACGAACATGCGACACGGTTGGCGTCAAAACTTCACGGAGGCGATGGCGAAGGGGAGCACGCATTATCGAGATATGTGCGCCAGTGCCTATACGAGCGGTGATCGGAACGCTGTCTACTTCAACGTCGATTAAATTACCTCTAGTCGGCAACTTCACAAGAAGATTTTCGGGCTGGGGTCGGACTGCAGCGTCATCTCTGCGTGCTGCATCCATCAGTTTTTCGGGGAGAAGCGTCAAGCAGGTTCCGACAGTGAAAGGTGTCGGCGCTGCGGCGAACGTGACTGGTGGCGTGGCGGCGGGGGCGAGCGTCAAAATCGGGAGGCAGAGGAGCTAGCGGCATTAGCGACAGATTCTGGCGACGGGCGAGGGGAAAAACGGCGGGGCACGTCAGTCGAGTAATCATTTGCCGAGACGTTGTTCCTGGAAACTCGAAGCCAATTGTTCTGACAGTACCGAGCAACATGGCGAACACGGCTACAGGTCAAACAGATCGGCTAATCGTCTGCGGTTCTCCAGTCAGCGGGATTTCGGTAGCGTGGAGTGTCGGACACATTGCGAGGCCCTGGGGGAGCATAACTGTGGCGGGCGGCAGGAGTACGCAAGGAGAATACTCGCTGGAGACCCATGTTTCTAATTTCGTCTCCAACGACAGCTTTAATCAGTGAACTGGCGGCAACACGGATGTCAACCGCATGGGGCAGAGTAACGGAGAAGCAGTGGCTTCCATTTCGCGGCGCACTATCCTTTGGACAGTGTGTTCAAGGGAGTCGGGGTGAGAAGTCGCGGACGAAAACAGCTGGGGGGATGGTGGCTCGCAGGAAGAAGTCACAGCGGTGTTGGGCAACCGTTGGAATTGCTGCGTGATGGGGCCGCTCTTCGCTTGCTCGAACAGTCGGCATTCGTTTAAGATGCCATCGACTGTAGTGCAGCCTTTACACATGAGCAAGTGAAAAGCGTCGTCAGCTATTCCCTTAAGCACATGCGCAACTTTGTCCTGCTCAGTCATCTTCTCGCCGTCTTTAGGGCAGAGAGCCAGGACGTCGTGAATATATGAAGCTTACGGTCCGGCCGACGTCTGGGTACAAGATGCAAGTTTCATTTTTGCGCGTAACTGACGTAGGATGGGATTGCCGAATATTCTCAAAAGTTCGGCTTTACAGAAGCCCCAAATGGTTAACCTGGCTTCATTGGTTTTATAACACGTGAGTGCCGCACCTCTCAAGCACAAAAGAAGATTGGCAATCGTGAACGTAGGGTACCGACGGGTGTAGGTGCTGACGCGCTCGTAGCGCTTTATTCAATCTTCGACGTCACCATCGTCGGTGCCAGTGAAGAAGCCGGCCACTCGGGGCTGCGAAACGACGACCAGTACAGGCGACGACTCGCTCGGCGGAGCTATGTTGCAGGAGGAATATGACGCCCTCTCCGGAGATGCATGGTGAAGGATCACGACGCCTTTAGGATCGGATAGCTGAGACGAGAGGGAGGGGGGTGTCTGGCAACCTCTACCAAGATGTTACGGTGGCGTGAAGGAAGACGTGTAGCCAAGCGGTACAAAAGGTATCCACACCGCGTATTTGCAATTCCGAGGGCACAGCGCAGCAAGGCGCAAGATCCTCTTTCACTTCTACGTCTAGCTTGTTTTCCATGTCCGAGTGCGCTACCGCCATCTTCTTTCGGATAGTACCCAGCATATGCCCCAATGTGGTACATAGGCTATGCACAAACTCTTCCTCTGCCTAGCCTATTCAGCTAAGACACCGTAGCAATATCAAACTTTTTAAAGCCGAAAGCCTTAAGGTCATTACTGTTCCGGCAATGTAGCTGTTCAGTGCAGAAATTCGTCTCTGCGGCAAGGAATAAATAAAAAGACTCGTTTTCGTTTGTATGGAAACCGAACCCTGGTCTCCGGAGTAAGGTAGGGTCACAATGTGCTACTACCGCTCTAGCTCGGAATGTTGCCAGCTGCGGAACACGGCTCGCCGTAGAGCGTAAGTCACATACATAATATCGCGCAACATATGAACACGCCGACACTTTAATAGAAGAGGCGAACCCCAGCAGTGGAGAGCACAGCTCCCGGAAAAGCTGTGGCGTGATGTGGCGACTGCCGAATGCGGGCGACATTATGAAGAAGAGAAAGACAAGAGAGAGAGGCGAATAGAGGGGATCCTCTGAAAGAATCCTGGCAAATTATCACCAGTTTTTTCCCTTCAAACCATGCAAGCAACATTAGGTCGCCCTGAGACGTTTTATCCCCTGAGTTGCTCGGTGTACTTTGTTTTGTGCAGAACTTGCGCGTGGCGTTGGAAAAATGGCGATCAAAACCAAAATGCCTTATAGTTACCCCCAATGCTCTGTCATTGCCTTCCCCTAACAATACGGCACTTCGAGTTCATTCCGTCTTCCTTTTTTACCTTCAAGGTCACTTCACCAAAACCGGGCAAATCACACTCTTCTACTGAATCACTCATTTTATTCTTCACAAGTCGCACTGGTTAACATCAACAACGAAAAGTGCACCGGCCACCTGGGTGTTTTTTTTTTTGTCGCAACATTTGGCAAATGGGGTCTCACACGTTCACAAGCTGTTATCAGTGCTGTTCTAGGACATGTCGTTCTATGACCATGTAATGTTTTGTCACAGAACTCGCCCTTTACGGAACTACTGCAGGCGGACAGCGTGCCGAATTATTTGCATGTCCTATACTCGGTTACAACTTAAAAACGGCCACGGAAGCCCCTGCTGTGCCTCATCACCGCAGCCGGATGTTACTCCGCGCTGCACCAGTAGTGCGTTACTGGGAATATTTGGAACATGGCATGAGCCGTTTTCGCGATTTTGTCGACATAATATGCTTATAAACAGCTGCAGTGACGACAAGTAAACTACGTTAGCAAAGGCAGGTGACATCACGCATTCATAGCAATCTCCTTTCAAACACGTGCGCCTGTTGACTTCCGGGTGCGTTGCTTTGGCGGAGTGTTATCATGCATGAGCTATTGTCGTTCTTAACTTGTTCCCGAGTATAGCCACTAATCTGTCAGATTTAAGGAAATCACCAAGGTTGAGTGAGTTACAGCGCAGTGACATTTAACATCAACCTTTATTTCAGCAGTACGGCTACGAACGAAAGGTATAATGATTCCGCGAAACTTTCGCTGGCGAACAAAATTTGTCCAGGTCCAGGATGTTAACCAACCGGGTTCAATGCCTATCTAAGGCAGTGGTCCCAGTGACAGGCGATGGTTCCGGATTGAAATCCTATACCAAGATAAAGTTTTCTGCACTGCCAAATTCCGCGAAACCAGTATAGCCTTTTTTACAGACGTTCTGCCAAGGTTCCTAAATGCGCAAGGGATATGTCATTGCAAGCAATACGAAATAATTTCTCCAGATTGGGATTGCTCTCGCCGAAATGTGGTGTGCCAGAAATTATCGAACTGACTATGCAGAAAATAGGCATGCATGCGTTAAGAAAACGAGCCCTAAGTTTGGGTGAAAGAAAATGCGTTGGTTGGGCGTAAAGTGTGCTCAGTTTCTTTGGCAAAGCGTCCTACAAAATTTTTGCACATGTGGTCCGCCAGGAATTAGCGAAATGGCCATCGGTATAATAGAGACGCATGGGGTAAGAAAATGAGCCCTAAGTTCGTGTGAACGACAATGCGTTGGTACAGCATAAATTGTACTCAGTTATTTTGGAAATGCGCTCTACTGAATTTTCGCTAAGCTTGAAACGTAGGTACACTCAGGCAAGCGGGTTGAATTGAGCACAAAGGATGTGAAGAAAATAACCCAGCACCGCGAGAGGATTGCCGAGCACCTCGCTGAGTTGGCTCGTTTGCTTGCTTGATTGCCAGATTTACTGGTTCATTGACTTGGTTTATTTATTTATTTATTTATTTATTTATTTATTTATTTATTTATTTATTTATTTGTTTGTTTATTGATTGATTGATTGATTGATTGATTGATTGATTGATTGATTGATTGATTGATTGATTGATTGATTGGCTAGCTGACTGACTGACCGACTGACGCATACATTGAATAAGGCAGGTACCGAGGTAGGTAGGTAGTAAGCAGGCAGACAGGCAGGCAGGTAGATTGCAGAGCTTTACTTGTGAAAGGTGCGCCTGGGCTGTGAGGGCGCTGTAGGTAATGGCTCCGGATTAATCCGAAATATTGACCCGCCGGCGCATTCGCTTTTCATCTCCATCAAAAAAGCAGCCGGCGTGGCCGGTATCCAAGCCGCGTCCTTTGACTCAGCAACCCCACGCCTGAGCCACTGCGCCACCGCTTCGAGTACGTGGCGATGTTTGTCCAACGTAACCCGCCCCCTCGTGGCTGCAGCTAAGGGATCATTTTATTCACTTCCAGCTCTTTGCGGCAGGTCAGACGCGATTGCCAATGTGCATTCAGCGATTTCTTTTTTTGCTTCCACGGCTGTGTTCAGCTGTTGTGATAATAGAGCAGCCGTATGAGTATCATTATTATTGATGAGGGAACCTGTGCCCTTCCTCGTTTAAATGTATAAGTGCTCCAGTGGGTAATACGGACATTGCTGACAGAGGGTTCCTACGAAAGCAATACCCACTCACCGGTAAGTCATCGTCCAGTTGAAAATTCCCTTTAGCTTCTGGAGGGAATAGGTGTGTGGCGGGGACTCCCGGTTCCAGAAAACCCACTTCTGTCGCGAGGCTCTCCACTTGGGCATATCGTTAAAGCGTATGTCCCTGGCGTGAAAGACGACCCCGTCGCTTGACATCAGCGTGCTGCGATTGTAGCTCACAAAGCACTGCTGAGGGCAAGTCAGACGCTGTGTTGTTACATTTTGTGAAAACCCCAAGACAAATTGGCCATACGGGAGGTACCACAAGAGCACTCTAGGTCCATCTGGTCTTCCTGAACTTCCCACCTTGGGCCTGTTGGGCGGGGGCCAGGCTTTGCTTCGGTCCACCCGACTTCCGTGAGAAGTGAGGCTCAATTCACCACAGGCGTAGTACAGGCACGCGGCCAGTACGCAGATTGGCACAAAGATCGTGGCTACCTTCTTCCACTTTGGGGGAGATTCCTGCATCTGAAATTGCGGGGAAAAGGTTCCTGACTGGAAGAATATATCCACTCTGTTCAGAAGGAAGAACGGCTGAGAAATGTACCACTACTCAGAAAGACACCACACTAGTAAACGGAAGAAAGACACCACTACTGAGTAACTTTACGTGAAGTTCATAGCTGCATGACGGAGGCGGAAGCCTCGTACCTCTGCCGTTCAGCAAGCTCATAGGCATGTGGTGCCGCAGCTGCGGGCATTGACTGTGAAAGCCATTGAATGAACGGATCACCCAGAGCATTTTAAGAGGCTTAGTATTCAGCCATACCCCCGCGCCCATAATTTATAAATGAATGCTCCAATACCTTAAACAACGTGGGACATTTTCCTACCAATGACGGTGGGAACTTTTCGGTGTGAATTGTTCCTTCAGCTAAGCCAGTTATTTTTTTGTAAACAATAAAAACCGCCCAACTGAGAAACAGCAAAAAATGGACTGAAATCGAGAGCATAATTTTAAATACGATAATTCACCAAGTCGTGATGAAGGTTATTTTATATAAAAAGAAACACACTGCAACAAACTTATTTGACAGATTGGTCTGCGAAAAATGGTTTTGCGCCGCCTAGTATACAGCCAAACAAACCTTTTAACCTGTGACTATGTTTGTGACGAGACAATATTGCAGGATGCTAACTTTTTCTCGCTTCTAGAACTCGGGCGTCTGACGCAAAAATAAGTAAACGTGTAGTCACGCTGTTTCTTCTGTCCCTGTACAGTACATCCTCGATAATTGAAACTGGGATAATTTAAACTTTCGAGCAATTAAAAAAATTCCAAAAATTTGGCTGGCCCCGCTGTGTTTTCAATTTTTTTAAAGCCGCTCAGTTCAAACTGCTAAATTGCGAAAATCCGCCTAAATCCTACTTTTTGATAGTCTGCGGGAAAGTATCGGCCGCATTTGCCGCTACTAGCTGCCCCTTTAAATCTTTACATTGCCAACAGTCACAAAAAAGCCAATTGCTCGCACGCACTGCAACTGATCCCCTTGGCGGCATCGAAAACTGTGCTTTGAAGCCTCACGCTAAAACAAAGCAGTCATCTATTGGTGATTAGTTCGTTACAGTGTGAATAGCGCTTCATTATCGGGTGTGAATGATGTAGCATTATTAAATATATGTGAATGTTTCATTGCTACACAAGTTGGTATATTCCCCCCAAAATATTAATGACAGCTTCTGATAATTCAAACAAATCCTACGAGTGTCAATTATCGCGATTCCACTGTATTTGTGGCGGCAGACTCCCGGTGAAATGTGAGTTAGGGGGAAATTGTGCCTGAATACCAACTTGTAAAAATTAAAGCGGACAAGTACTGCTGAGAAGCGCGTTTTAACCCGATGAGGCGATGAGGCGCGCCGTAGTGAAGGCTCCGGATTAATTTTGACCACCTGGAGATCTTTAACGTCCACCGAAATCTCGAACACAAGGGCATGTTTGCTTTTCGCCTCCACCGGAAAAGCGGCTGGGAATTTAACCCGCGTCCTTGGGCTCAGCAGCAGAACGCCATAGCCACTGAGCCACCTCGGCAAATCCGGGCTGAATAAGCGTCCGCACAAACACGTCATCACTTGAACACGGAAACTACAACTGAGGCAGCCAGATGTGAGGGGTCGACTGAATCTGGAATAACGCGACGCGGTAACTAAAGTGTGGTCAGAATGAGTCCGGGTTCAGACTGTTGCCGCAGCTGTCGTAATCTCTAGAGAACGACGTTAGTTCGTGTCCCAGGCAAACGAACTGCGTGACACGCCGTGTTTTTACGTCCTTAGCTCGCAATATGGGTGTTACGTCGTTAGTCTGATCATAGCATGGCAATCATGCTAAAGCGGAGACGAAGAAACGACGAGCATTTTAAGCGGGGGCCGAACCTCCGCAATGAAGCGTGTTCTACACTCTGTCGGTGTTATTATGCTCGGAAGACACGCTCACCAGCCGTGCCCTGAACTGTCTTTACCATACTAAAGCGCGCGTGCACCGGAAGTTAAAATTTCAAATTCTCGGTAATTTACGTGCCGGGACCACATATGGGCTATGAGGAGTGCAGTAGTGGAGCGGTCGAGATTGTTTCTACCCCCTGGGTAACTTCTACATGCGTCGTAATTTTGATACACGGGTGCTTTTGCTTTCCTCTAGGTCATGAAAACTGCCGCTGCGGCCGGAAATCGAACCTGCGTCCTTGGGTCAGCAGAAGACCAGCTTACTTATTCAAGTACCGCGGCAAGGTTTCCACCAGAAGTGATGCCATAGGGTCAGCTAACTAAAACAGGGGACAAATAATTTGCGCCAGTGTCCTAAAAACCAAGGAAGGCCGACTACCGGCAGAAATGAAAAAGAAAGCGGAGTATATTTTCATACCAGGAATTTTCAAACCACGTTACAAAATTCCCGAGCTTTTCTCTCCTACGCTAACTCTGTTGGGCACATGACGGATAACGCCACGAGATATACTAAAAAAATTAGCGCCAATCCACTCTGCGAATACAGTTGGAAAGCAAAGCTGTAAGCGGCACCCGCAACGATTACCCATGCGACATTACTTAAATTCCCTCACGTCGCTCTACAAATAGTGAAACCAGAGAGAAGCGAAATGTACTTAACCGCACCCTCTAATGCTTCAAACAGATATTCTTGGTAAGGGTAAATTAATGCATGATGCATGAACTGTGGTTGGTTGAGTTGTGTTGGTGTAGCACATGAGTGCAAACTCTTTTTTTGTACAACTAGAGCTCAAACACGGTATTATGCGTTCTCACTTCGTGTCTGCTGTCGCGTTCTGGGGCGACAAAATCGGCTGCAGAGACGGTGGGAAAAGCAGGAGGAGATGGAGAATGAGGAGGAAAAACCGCTATTCAGATTTCTGAACGGCCCAGAGTGTGGCCCAGGGGAGTGGTTCCTTCTTCACTCTAGTCCGTATTCAGTCCGCGCCACCTGTTCTTTGTCCACCAGCTGAAGCTGGGTAGGCAGACAGAGGCTGAACACCAGTATCTCCTATGGCTCTTGTTCGGTAGTTGACGGAGAGAGAGGAGGGTGCTCAGGGCTAAAGTCGCACACCCCGATTATGTGGAAAAGTGTGCCTACTTATAAGCCAAACTAACATTCCGCGTAGTAGCGATGCGGGTGCTTTAAGTGAAGACGCGTCGGGTGTGTGAAGTAGCCGGAGTGTATGAGCGGTAGAGTAGTTTGTTGTTCGATGGGTAGTTCAGGCTAAGGCGAAGGTAGGGTCTGTCTCAAAAGGCGATAATGCTGGGTTGCGCCCCTGAACGAGAAAAGCGGGTGACTGTCCTGGTGCAGCTCCATAGCACGGGAGGTAAAAGTGCAGGCTTGGTGGGCGTATTCATTGCTCTCCATAGAAGCGTGTGCGGGTTTCCAGATGAGCTGAAGGGAAACATTTGTGGAGTAGTTTTTTGGCACACGCAGTGCCGGTCGGGACACCAAACCCCACTGGTAATTCTGGTAGGCTTCTTGGGAATCGGTGACTACCTTACGAACCCTTGATTGAGTGAGAGCCAAGGCGATGGCTGCCTCTTCTGCTGCCGTCATGATTTCAGTCTTGAGTGAGACACAGGCAAGGAGGTTGGTTCCGAAAATAGCCACTATTATGGCGTACTGCTGCCCTCGATGTTGGGAGGCGTCTGTGTAGATAACTGCATGATCCCCACCGAGGGTGGTGTTGAGCGCTTGAGCCCGCGTCTGTCGGTGACATTGTCGTGGAAGGGGTTCATATTTCTAAACAAAGATAATATCTTTAGTTCTTCTCGTCAAAAGTACAAAAGTAAATCAAGCGGAGTGAAATTCTCTGCTGCCCAGCCAATGTGGTTAAGGATGCGGCGACCCGCCGCAGTTCTGCTGATTCAGAGCTTCTGGATAGAAAGATGGCCCTCTATCAGCTCTTCCACCGTGTTGTAGAGCCCCGTGCTGAGCAGCCTCTCTGTGGAAGCATTCATTGGAAGACCAATGGCTTGTTCAACTGCCTTTCTAATCATTATATAAAGCATCTTTATGTCGTCCTTGCCGAGAAGACAGGGGGTTGACGTAAGTGACTCTCGAGAGGACAAAAACTTGAACTAATCGAAAGGTATCGATTTCCTCGAGCCCTCGCTTCTTGGTGACAATTCGCGTAATCGTGTGTATAATGTTATTGATGCTGTGTTTGAGTCGCTGCATGGACGCGTCACTCCTGGTGTTGGCGTGAAGATGTAGGCCCAGGATTTTCATGCTGGGGCTTGGAGTGATGGCCTGACCATCAAGGAGCATTTGAATGTGTTCCTTAAGATGCCGTTTGGCGTGAGGGCGGACGACAACGAGCTGAGGTTTTTTACATGGACACTGGAAGTCACAGGCTTTAGCACATTGGCGTAATAGAAGTCAGATTCCATGTGTCGGTGGGAGCGTTCCTTAATTAATATCGCGTGGCATTCAGTGAGAATGCAGTGGTTAAACCCGCAGATGTGCATGGTGAGTGCACCACTTGTATTCCCTGTCTCCGTGTGGGCTTGTAGCTAAATCGGTAAGACAGCGTGCTCTGGCTTTGTTACTCTATTAGTTCCATCTTCGATTCCTGGTGGTTCCAGTAAATTTGTTTAATATTTGTACGCGGGAGTTTTCTATTGACCCCAGCGGCCGCGAAAGAACCCTTGGAGGGTAGAAGTAGAAAGCTTGGCTTTAAAAATCAACTAAACAACACCGTCATGGAGCATATAAGACAGCGCTCAAAATCTCAATTTATTATTGTGATACGAACTGACATCCGCTGTACCACCACGGTAACGGGATGGTTCCCCAGAGACGCGTCTAGAGGGAGAGGAAGGCAACAACTCGATAAAGGAAAGAAATAAGGAACTTTAATGGCAAATAATGGAGAGACAGAGAGAGAGAAATTGAAAGATATAATGAGAGAGTAATGTTTATTAAAGACAAAAGAGCCAATTGGTCGGTTTCCTCAGTCCAGGACCCGGTTGGAGCGTCCAGCGGTCTGAGCCCGGTGAATCTGCCGAGGCTGTTCTGCGGCGCTCGAGCTGCTCGAGCTGGTTTCGGCGCTCGAGCTCACACATTTTGATCGAGGGGTTGGAAACCGCGGAAAATCAAGGGTTGAGCTGCACTCCGACACCATGTGGTATAGAGCGCAGGGCGCGTTGAGGAATCGACACTGTGGGTCGCTTTGCGTAGGCCAGATGAACTGCAGCTTGCTGAAATGATTTCGTTTGGAGGAAACGTCAGTAGCGCTCCTCTTTCTTGCTGAGAGAGGCATTTGCAGGGGGAAACGAAAGCCGGGCTAGCCTTTAGTGTTCCGTCACCTACTGGAATGACGTCAAGGGGATAGCCGTTTCTAGCCAACTCTCTCGCAGCGCTCGGGTTGTTACACTTCGAGCAGTCTCATGGGCAAAGACATTGCCACAGAGAGAACTGTGAGCCGGTATCCAGACAACCGATACCCTTTTCTTTGGAGGGTTCTGGCACAAGATTTTCATTGCGGTGTGTGAGATGCAGCCTCAGAGAGAGCTCCTACCCGCTGACTGAGAATCCGCGGTGATTACTTCCGCAGGAGTTTGCGTTATCACCAGTGCTATAGCTACCTCTTCGGCCTGTGGCGTCAGTACTTTCTTGAGAGTGAGGCTCATGACGTGGCTGCCTATCTTCAATACAGTCCCCACTGTTACTCCTCGTCTTGCATAATCTGCGGCGTCGTGTAATAAACTTTTTCGTTTGAGCCACATTTTTTCTCCAGGGCTTTAACTAGCGCCTCGCATTTTTTTGGCAAGGGGGCCCTGTGATGTTTCGGCGCAGTTCACCGGGGATATTTTCTGTGGATTCTAGAAGGCGATCATGCATGTTCATGCCCAGTCTCAGCAAAAGGGCGCTGTTCGCATCCATTCTTTATAGCCGGATGTGCTGACTAAGAAGGTGGCCCTAATCAGCTCGTCCAGTGTTGTGAAGCCCAAGCTTGACGAAACAGTCTTTGGAGGTGTAGGATGGCACACCCGGCGACTGTTTGTACACATTTGGCCAGAGCGTATTAACTTCTTCTCAGTCTTAGTTAGTAAAGCATAGGGCGTGACATAGCAGAACTTTGACATGACGAGTGCTTGGATAAGCCTAAGTGTGTCTTCTTTATCCCTCTTCCTCTGACCTTGATCCGACGAAACGTGTGAGCAATCTCGCGACTATTGCTTTCCAAATTCCTCAACATCGTGGTGTTTGCGCAATCTGCTTGGAAAATCATGCCTAGTATTTTGATTTGCGGAGACGGGGTGATAGTGGAACCGTCCAGTACGATGTGCATTGAGGGTGCATCGACTCGCCTACCCACTTTACTGCGCACTAGGAGCAGTTATGATTTTTAAGAGCCGCACGAGAGTCAACAGTTCTTGGTATACTTGTGCACCGCATCAGCCGCCATTTGGAGGCTCTCCTGCATCTCTCCGTCCGAGCCCACACCGGAGCACACCGTGATATCGCCTGCCATGGTGTAAGTCTGCGATGGACGCGAGTTGTTCAGGCAGGCCGATGAGGGCAATATTGAAAGGGAGGGGGGACAGGACCGCTCCTTTGTGCGTGCTGGGTCTGCCAGTGCGAATGGGTTTTGTTTGAAAGTCTCCAACCTTGAGGGTGGCTTGGCGTCCGGAATGAAAGTCCCTGACGTAAAAGTACATGCGGGTTCCCTATCCCGTTTAACTGAGATTAGTCAGTATGGCTTCGTGAGTGACGTTGTTAAAGGCCCCTTTTAAATCAAGCGCTAGGATGGCCTTAGGTGTGTGTCTATTGGCTTGATCTCTGATGTCCTCCTTCAGTCAAAGGATGGATTCTGGCATCGCGGGATAGGAGCAGTTGGAGGTTAATGGGAAAGGCATTTTGTCTTCAGTGGACCTCATGCGGCTATTGTTGTTGTTTTTATTGCTGTTGTTAATGCTGGCGACGATGATGATGATGAAGAAGTTCTGAGTTTTGGCCTTTCTAACGCCTCCGAAGAAAGCAGAAAACCACTATCTTAGCACGCAAGGAGCGCCAGGGAAAACAAAATCGGTACAGGCCACAAATAAGAAGGCAAGCACCATGCAGAAAAGAAATGACTGTACGCCACAATGGTCATGTCGCCAATACAGCGAATCCCCAAAAAAACTGTCTAGTCTCGAAAACATGGATCAGAACCTGCACTAGAAAAAGCAAAAAGGCAGGATCAAGTTGGTTCAAAGATAGTACAAAAATTATGAAAACACACTTTACGCTCACTCGAATACTCTCGAAAAGGCCATGCAGCAATTGTCGTAGCCAATTACTCTAGCAATCTTTGCAACTCCGTCACCCCCTACATACAGAAACAAAGCATACGTTGGAGCCATCCTCTTGGCCATACTTCCAAAGAACAGTAGAAAGATTACTATAGGCAGAATGCCAAAAGCTTCGGTAAGATAACGCCATCCATAGTTGATAAAGTTGAAAACGTTACATGTACACCCGCACACGAGGGCCTGGAAGAGAACTAGGCAGCCACTGACCAAGAGTCATTCGAGCTGGCATACCATCCTCCTTGTGACCACGACTACCGTGCTCACCTACTCGAAAAATGTTAGGAACCTCCTCGACTTGCGCCTAGGAACACGATCATTCCCCTTGCCACCAGGGGAACCCAATACCAAACTTTTTGGAGGATCTACCAGCACAAGTATACAAACATATGGGTGAAGATGTCCGGTGGGAACATAAGAAATTAACTTGAGACTGTGCTTTATAGGTGAAACATCCAACCTTTTCCATGCAACCTATCCGTGTCTAAGAGTATGCCCGAAGGAGAACTCAGACATTATGTATGAAGACGTGGGAGGCTGCTTTGCCAAGCTCGTTATCTCAAGATAAGCCTGGGCTGATTGGGGGCAAAGCAAGAAGCTGCTGCATCTCTGCTCCGGAATTCAGAGTCACCTTGAGCTCGTTACCATCTGTTTACCCCCTTCTTCTAAACACGTACTATTTTCTCCTACACAAAGATTTCGTTCAATCCCCCAGAAAGAAAGCGAAAACGTTCTGTCTGGCGAAGAAAAATAAACACTTCGAAACACTCACACTTTCACCTCCTCACTCAAACTGACGAACACCCCGCACGCCACAACCTTTCACGCTCACATCTTAACCCTCAAAAGAACAGGCGGCATCCATCTCCCCCGCGTCATGGGGAATAAAACCCTTGCAGGTAGTCTTTTTCTATTCGATGACTATCAGCGGTACAGAAGCAACTCCGATCTGAAACGCCCTCTCGGCGGTTAATTAACGCTATCGCGCCAAACATCTTAAGACCCAAACGCAGATATCATTTGCAACTTTTCTTTGGCACATCGTTCAACTTATGGAGCGAACGGCATGGCAACATTCATCTTACAACCCCGTGGCAGAATGAACATGTCTTTCCCGCCTTTCTAAATTACTGAATATGGTCCCAAGCAATTTTATCTCAACTACGGCAAGAAAAGAATGAACAAATGCCTTTTTACGTTCACTTCAATAACAGCGCTAAGAGGGCAAAAGGGAGGCGACACGAGAGGGTCGCCTTCTCTAAACAGGCCGCTGTCTAAACGGCCGGCTACGAGAACGAGCCTGCAATCAAAAAATAGGAAAAGTCAGTAATATACCCCTTCACCGTACGAAGTATGGAAGCACACCCAGACTCGAAAAGACACGTGTGCTATAAAGGCATAAGGAAGAACGCACCACGGAAATCTTCGAGGTTCCCACCATCCACGCACGAAATCACCATTCCGTCAGCATGGCGCCAACTGACTTGCATAAAATGAAGCACGATTACCTAAGTCACGGATCGTAGCCTTTATGCATGTGCATCATTTTACAGAAATCAGCCCTTACCTGCGCACGTTTTTTGTTTCCCAGGGTATATGTTCAGCTGCGGTGAAATAGACCTTTTGTGGTAAGTCAACGCCCAGTTTTGTGCCGCCTCCTCTTTGACATGTCTTAGCGCTGTTATCAAACTAAGTATGTACTAAGAAGTCCGACATAACACCGCATTTTTATGCATTCACACTTGTTGAAAAAGTTCCGTTGATTACTGTTATCTTTTGATTGAACCTCCAGCTTTAATCGCTCCCTATCGTTGTTTAGTTTACAGTGTCCAACTAGAGCTAAACCACTACCGAATGCCGGCGTAGAACAAGCATTTCTGCTGCCCCTCGAACGAAAACTGAACAGTGCATATGGGACATCTTGAACGTTGCGCACTTAGTGCTTCGGTCCAGAAAGGCCGAACTAGTAGCAAACAAAAACATCAGAGCCCCACCACCCCGTAAAAGTGAAGTTTAGCAAAGCTGGCGTTCTAATTGAGTTTGCTGTGCTAGGGTTTAGCTACATTGCGTATTTGCTTTGTTGCGTTTGAAGGAGAGTGGCATGATTTCTACGAACCCGACTGAGGACCCATACGGTTGGTAACTAGAACTAGTGACGTTTTATTAAAGCGAAGATACGACAATCACAACGCGTACTGTAGTGCACCGAAAAAATGGCCTCCAAAGAGTCGCTGCATTGCGCAATGTCAAGCGAGAGTGAGACGCCGGGTGGCGAGAAGAGTGCACGACTCGGGAAGGAGGCAGCGCCGGCGGAGAGGAATATAAAGCGTTGTTGCACCCATACTCCTTCCCTATGTAACCATGCATGGCTGTGCACTCCATAATTTGGTAAAGATAGCGCAGAATGACCAAACATACACTGCACTACCCCAAGTAAGCTTCCCCTCTAAATACAAGCACGATGACCGGAATACACTCTTTTGGTATCAATACAACACGTTTTATATTCAAATTTCGAAGCCATTTCACTGTTATTTATTTGTGTGCATTTTGCCATGCGCTAAAAAGGCACTGCAGATTTAAATGATGGCCCCGGAATCCAAAAGAATAATAAATATCTTTTTACGATAACACAGCTTTACTGAACGCGTTTGAAGAACTGCAGTAATTGTCATTTTGTTACCTCCTCTTCTAGGTATCATTAAACATGTAATGCCTTTTGCACATCACCCTGTCTCAGCTATAACGAGAATATATTGGCCTCATTCTCTCTATTCTCAGTAGGAATGTGGGGAAGGGATCAGCGGCAATATTGGGGATGTATTGAGCTTCAGGTATTTCTGTAAGGCTGTATTAGAGAAATATCGAACACAGTGCCGTACCGAAGCTCGAAAAAAAACATCGCTTATTTTTCTGTTTTGGGATAGCCTACGCCACAAACAATCAGCCCAGCAGCATGGCGGTTCACACTGTTGCTGCACTAGACGTGAGTTCACCGTTACTTTTCAAGAATATCTCACGCTTGTAAGCTCGAAATGTACGGAAATTGGTTTACGCAAGATATAAAGATTTATTGGGTCGCGATCGTGGCTTTCATTCAGTACGCATGGACACCGAGTACACAAAATATAGTTCGAACTGCGAGTGGGAATATCCGAATGGTTGCTGCCTTTGGTATGCACCTAGCACCTTTTAAGCCCTCTTGACTTCTGAACACACCGGCACTGCTAGGAAGATATTTTTTATTTCAGCACTTTGATAGCGTGCGTGCATGTGCGCGTATGTGCGTGTGTGTTCGTGCATGTGCGTGTGTGTGTGTGTGTGCGTGTGCCTGTGCGCCCGTGTGCGTGTGCTCGCGTGTGTGTGCGTGTGCGTGCGTATGGGCGTGCGCGCGTGCTCGTGTGCATGCGTGTGCTTGCGTGAGTGTGTGTGTGCGTGTGCTTGCGCCTGTGTGTGTGTGTGTCTGTGCGTGCATGCGTGCGTGCGCGCTCGTGTATGTGCGTGCGTTGCATGCCCGCGCACGTCCACGCGCTGCTATATGATGGTCAGAGATATACTGGTAGTGCTCGTTGGCGTTTGCGTGCACAGTCACTCGATGTGAGACACACGTCCTTGTTAGGCAACATTCGTAACGTGGTAACATAAGGCGCTGGCTCGGAACATACACAATCTCGTTTTTTATACTTGGTTATCACTTTGTACTTATGACGAATTAACATTGTGATGCTCAGTTTACACGGGCGCCAACTGAGCAGAACGTACACTTTCTGGGTTGACACGGCGATTTAAACGCTGAGATTTTCTTTTTGTGCCATATGCTCAGCTTCTGCAACACCTGACCACGGTTAAGTTTGTTCCCGCATATGTTACAAATCCATAACGTCTCCTCAAGCGCTTCTACAAATTACAGACTAAGGTCGGTGGTATTTCCCAACTCTGCAATAATTCTTCCAAATGAAATAGTGATTATGGTGCTGTTTACGTGCGAACCGCCTAAATAAACATGCTTGCCCCGGACGCTACCAGCTTTAAGAAACGCGACTTCTTCCTTTATCGAGGTTACCGCTATTTCTACACCCAAATATCTACATGCGTTTGCAGCATTACCTCTCTCTTGATAATCAACAACAGCTGCAATTGGCAGCGGGACTTCGGTAGGCTCGATTCCAGGCACATGGTTACAACCAATTCGCCGTGGTCGTCCTGGCAACCACGTGGCTGCTCCCAACGGAGAGGGACGCTAACACTGAAGGTCGTGGCTCCACGCGAGCCCGTTCTATGCTATGGATATGTTGATACCGAACATATAGCCAGCTGCAAAGAGAAGGATGACTCGAGAAAAAGCTTTTGCGGTGCTGGCGGGTGCACGATAAATCCGTTATCCGCTGTAAAAGAAGTCTGAACGTCGACCCGGTATATTTATAATACGATACTTTTTTCTAACTTGGACAACGAAATTTTGGTCTGCCTCTGTGTCCCACGATTCGGCCGCCGGGCCAAAGGTAACGTCAAATTTGAACGAGGCGTTTAGATATGCAGCGCCCTTTCCAAATTTCTAAATCTGGAGGAAGTGTCAATACTTTCGTTAAAACAAAACATTATGAATATCTCAGGCAATACATCAATACCTCACTGACATTTGCCGTGTTTCTTTATGAAAAAATTACGCCCACCTCCCCTCGCGGGAGCCCTGGTGTGATGCGACGCTGAGGGGGGGTTCAAGCGCAAGCGGAGAGCAATCGTCGACCGAAAGGCCACCGAGGAGCGGCACACCGGTTATATGCGCAGCGCGCCCGAAGGACAGGAGACCGCGGAGAGAGAGAGTACTGCACTTTCGCAGCACCGCGCGCAGTGCCACCCGCCGGCGGGGTGAGAGCGCGCTGTGCCGCACACCCGCAGATGTTGAGAGAGAGTGTTCGCTCTCACCTGGGCACGCGCCAGCGCCAGTGCGTCTGGCGCGGCTATGACGCAACACAATCCAACACAATCCACTTTAATAAAATCCAATCCAAATCCAATCCAATCCAAGCCAAGCCAATCCAATCGAATCCAATCCAATGCCCCTCGCGAGAGAGTGTTCGCTATAGGAGAGGAGAGGGGTGAGCGGAGGAGAGTGCGGACACCGACGACGACGACGGACGCACGCACGAAGGACCGGCCGCCGACAAGAGATGCTCTCAGCGTCGCATCGAAAAATACATTGACATTTGACTTTTCTAATATTGCATAAAGTACTTCAGCTACAGCATGAAAAAATTACGCCCACCTCCCCTCGCGGGAACCCTGGTGTGATGCGACGCTGAGGGGGGTGGGGGGGGGGGGGTTCAAGTGCAAGCGGAGAGCAACGGTCGACCGAAAGGCCGCCGGAGAGCGGCACAACGGTTATATGCACAGCGCGCCCGAAGGAGAGGAGACAGCGGAGAAAGAGAGTACTGCACATGCGCAGCAGCGCTCGCAGCACCGCCCACCGGCGGAGTGAGAGCGCGCTGGACCGCACACCCACAGATGTTGAGAGAGAATGTTCGCTGTCACCTTGGCACGCGCCGGCGCCAGTGCGTCTGCCACGGCTATGACGCAACACAATCCAACACAAGCCACTTTAATCCAATCCAATCCAAATCCAATCCAATCCAAGCAAAGCCAAGCCAATCCAATGCCCCTCGCGAGAGAGTGTTCGCTATCGGAGAGGAGAGGGTGTGAGCGGAGGGGAGTGCGGACGCCGACGACGACGACGACGGACGCACGCAGGAAGGAACGGGCCGCCGAAATGAGATGCTCTCAGCGTCGCATCTAAAATTGTCTGGGGGGGGCGCGGCGGGGGGGCTGAAGCCAACCGCACCCCTGTGCCAACGACAGCCCGCAGAAGCCCTGGACACGCAAGTTCGTCTGTTTCCTACGGCAAGTTCCAGGTGGCGCCACAATTGTCGCAGAACTCCCTGCCGGAGACAGCCGAATTTTTTTGTGCTCTATTATATGGCTATATGCGTCTCCACGCTTTTTGCATTACGGTCTCATTAGGCTGGAGCTCCTGCCAGAAAGGTTAACACAATACTACGCAGTTCCGTTTGCCAGTGAAGAAAAAATTGGCTCCTTCCCACGCTGAAAGGTGGTTGGTAAGCAAGGCCTTAAACAACACCCACAACAATTGCCCATGCGACATCACTTGAACTCACACAGGTGGCTCTTCAATGAGTGAAACCAGCCGTTTCCTGGAATTCGCGGGGCCGGCGTCCGAACGCAGCAGCAGCGTCGGCTACGGCCGGGCTAGAAGCGGCGGCCGCAACCGCGGTAGCCCGGCCGTGAGTCGGGAGTAAGAAAACGAAGAGGAGCGTCTTCCGAAGGGCGAGACAGCGGAACCTATCCATCCTGATGTTCTAGCTTGAGGCTGCACCACCGCGCGACAGAAGCCTAGACATGGAAACAATTATGCATGTGAGTTTAGTGATCTCCATTTATGCCAATTGAAACTAGTTAGTTTAGTAAGTCTGTGAATTGCGAGAAAGCTGAGGGAACTGTGTGATCGCCCTTTATGCAAACCAGTTGCTCCTTTAGCCTTTTCTTACACCTCTTAAAACAAAACCGTATTGGTATTAACCAATATAAAAAAAAGAGCGCCATTTGTGGCAAGCAGTGCGCAAAAGGTAACGTTTCTCTAGCGGCCAGATATCTGCATGTGGTTTGCACATTTTTTCTTTCCGTCCATGAGGCCAATCCTTACTGTATCTTTGCCGACGACCACTAAATTCCGTCGACTGCGGGTTACCCTGGAACTGCTGTCGAAAAAGTTAATCAAGTCGTGCGAAGGCAGCGCCAAACTGAATCGAAGCTGCGCCAAAGCAGTCCCAAAACAAGCGTCACTAAAGAATACGACAAAGCCGTCACGCCGACGTAGCTGCCGGTGAGTAGGCACTTGCGCTGCGGCAACGCTGGGTAAATTCGTCGCGCCATCTGCAGTGTGCTAAGTCAGTGAAATTCACCGCCCCCCTCTTCCAGCCGCCACCTCCGACGCGTTGGGAGTTTCTTGTCCCGCATGCCACGAAAGAACCGCTGGCTGGTAAGGGAAGAAAACTATGCTTTAAAAGATAGCTCTAGCTAGGCCTGCCACTGATTTGTAAAACGATTTATAAGGGGGCACTTCGATGATTTCCTCTTCACGCGGTGGTGAGCTCACCTTTAATTGAAGAAGCCCTTCACTTTCGCCTTCTTGCTGCTCCATGGGTTGGAAATGAAAATTCGCACCACTGTCTTGAAAGATTTCGGTTCGTGCCTTGCCTCCTGTGGTTGGGATGATGATGATGATGGTACTCTCAATAACGTACCCGCGAGGGGCATTGTCCAGAGCTAAAGCACTGATTGAAATTCATTAGCACTTCGACATATTCGTTTACTTCCGGAAAGAAAGATGCCGTAAAAAAAGTTCGCTATGATTGAAACCCCAATTACCCATTATTGGTATCCCTCAGCAATGCAAGTGACCTTTAGCAGAAAGGTAGTCCTAAATACAATTATACGTGTCCCTTTTTTGCACACCCCAAATTTGTTGCGCCAATAGATAATATAAGTCGAACAGATAGAGTCAAACCCAAATGCTCAATAGGGTCCCTAAAAGCAGCCGTCTAGCTGCCGCGAAGTGCAAGAGGCGAGAAAAAAATGTTCAATTGTTTCTGGGACCTGGCACCGCACACATACCTCCGTAGGAGAAAGCCCTGTTCTAAACTGGTAGAAATGTAGCCTTGGAATCCCTCAGCGCAGCTCGGTGAAGCTCACTTTGCATTGCCGCGAACCATAAAAAGAAGATTCCACCCCAACTTTCAACGTTTTTACTGCTCAAATGATAGGAGCGCATCTGAACGAGCAGTGTGTAAATGTCAACATCGTCTTCATTGATATTGAAGATCCCGCGGCTAATGCTGCTAGGTAGAGCTTATGCTTCTTCTTAATCTTCTCCCTTCTCAACCAGTCGACATGCTTTTGTGGGCGGTCGCCGCGAGGCACATGCACGTGCGTTCGGCATTTTCTTGGTTTTTAACTCGGGTCCTAAGATCTGGAGCCGCGCTTCGGACAGCCTCATTTCTCGTCACACCAGCGTGTGGCGGAGTCCAAATAAGTGCTACGGGAAAATTGGGTGAATCTTTTAGCAAAATATGGAAAGAGTGCATCGAGATCAGCACTATCGACAAGGCCAACACAGCAACTCATAATCTGTGATTCTAAAATGGCCCTGCAACTGCGTTGGCCCGACATTTTATAGCCGCAGAGATCACAACTTTGACTGAGCACTTCGCAAATTCCAGATTGCGTTCAGATTGCCGGGCAGCTTTTTTCATTACGGGCTTGAGACACGGGGTGCTGCAATTCGCGTTTTTGCTCTTTTCTTGTCATCTTCACTGGAAATTGAGATCAGATTCTCAATCATCTCCAATGATTGTATAACCAACAAGGTGACTTGGTTGTTTCAAAGTTTCAACTTAACCAATGTTATAAACTTTCCAACACCAGTAACTGCGAACACTTGAACGCTCATCGACATTTTTCCTATAGGTACGGATACTACCAATGTTAATGCTGGTGTGATAGCTTGCGATCTGGGCGGTCACTTACCTATATTCATGGCAATCGAAGAACCTATTCAGTTAAAAACCGCCGGTTAGAGCAAGTCATTTTTCCTCATAAAAACTTGGATCACTTTAGAAATGATGTTCTCGAAATCGTTTGGATGGACGTCTGCAGCGCCACAAATGCTAGCACTGCAATGGATGCCTTCATCAAAAAGATGAGGCACCTGTACGATCAATTTTTCTCCTACAAAGAGTTTAGTACCTTCCAAAAGATCCATAAGCTCCGGATAACTAGACACCTACTCGCTAACATAAAAAAGAAAAGTGTCATGCATGCAAACTTTTCACCCGCCGTACACTAAAACTTTTTAAAGAATACAAAAAAATTCGCAATGGCTTTAACAAGGAAATTCGTTGCGCTCGAAACGAGTATTTCAATAACACATTTACAGGAATGTAGTCAAAACACGATGGCCACCTGGAAAAAGACGGGATCACTCTTTGGCAGTAACAGCACGTCCAACACAGTCTCACAAATCCCCGTTATTGGTAAAAAATTACCAGCCTGTGATCTGCAAATGCCTTCAACGAATACCTTGTGACGACATTTCCTCACCGGTATTTCTCAATACCACGCTAAAGATGGGCAATTCTTGCTCCGACTCAGTATTTTTTGCCCCAGTAACGGAGGCCGAGGTATTTTCAACAATTATCCAGCTGCGAAACAGCAACAGTTCCGATCCTTTTGATTTTAAGCTCCACCCTATCAAACTTATTGCTGACATAATTTCCCGCCCCCTGACGAGTATACTCAACCGCTGTTTTTCTACTGGTATTTTTCCAGCGAATTTGCAAACCGCGAAATAATTTTACTGTACAAGAAAGGGGACAAAAACAGTTTTGGAAACTATAGGCTGATATCAATTTCACCGATTGTTCCGAAAGTCCTTGAAAACACTTTGTATTCTCGGCTCGCGTTCTTTACAGATAAGCAAAAAATATTATCAGCTGCTCAGTTTGGTTTCTGTAAACACAGGTCTACTGAACTGGCGTTACATGCGCAGAAGGAATTCATTCTCCGCAAAATCGAAGACAGGAAATTCGTACTTGGAATATTTATAGACTTCTCGAAGGCCTTTGCTTCGCTTGACTTAAAGCTGCTACTTAAGAACTTATATTTTACGGTATTTGCGGTAATGTACGTGAGGTTATTGAATCATACCTTGGCAACCGCAATCAGTATGTAAACATAAATAACTCGTCTTCTTTTACAAAGCGAACCTGCCTTGGCGTACGACAAGGAAGCATTTGGGTCCCTATTTATTCAACCTTTTCATGAGCGACAGTGTGTTATTAGCTCTTCCATAACATTTATAATCTACGCGGATGAAACAAGTTTGTTTTTAGGCGATAAAAACTGTCCTGATCTCATCAGCCCGGCAATGAGATTTTAGCTAAATTGTGTGAATGGGCTTCGTCAAATGGCCTAATAATAAACCATGAAAAAACCAAAGCTGGTATTTTCCGAGCTAAGTCAAACAAAAAATTCCCCGCATTTCCCCGAGGGGAAGAATGTGAAAGTGCGAATGCACGAGTTGAATTTGCGTGGTTCGGTAATGTTCACGAAAGAGAGATCACACACACACACACAACTACAAAGAAAGAAAGATGCATTTATTCACAGACACCTATTTGTGTTGTCGTTGTACTTGATTGCTAGAGCGGATCTCAGCTTTGAAATTTCGTGTCAGTACTCCTTTAAGCGGGTGCATTAGCCCTTCTCACGCCCGGTTCCTGGCCAATCCCCCACGTGGGTATGTGCCATGTCAGCGGCCAGGCAGCGCGCGCCCATCTCCCCCCGTTGCCAAGGAAGACGAGGAGATTCCTGGCCAATCCCCCACGTGGGTATGGTATGCGGACATCGCCGGTGGACGCAGGTTCAGGGTCGCTTAAGAAGTGCATTCGCACTTAATAAATCCAATAAACAGGTTGCATTTCGATGGCCATCCCTAAGAAGTAGTGCAAAAGTTTCAAAACTCTTGGCGTGATATTCACAGAGCATATGCTCTGGGATTTGCAAACAGACCGGGTAGCAATGAAGCTTTCTAGAGGAATAGGACTTCTTTATCGAAATTGCGAGTTACTTCCCATTAAAACAAGGTTGAGTATATACCATGAACTATTTCAATCATGTATTAGCTATTGTTTTTTTAGTATGAGGTGCCACTGCAATGTGAAATATCTTTAATTTTTCCTGACTGCAGAATAAAATACTCAGACTAATCACGGATCAGTGGATCAGTCGGTTGGTACTTTACTGAAACAATTTGAACTAATTAAGGTACAAAAACTGTTCGACTGTCTCCTCTGTAGAGCAATAATAAACGCGCGACTACTTACCTTGGCCAACTTGACTCGAAATAATTCTGTGTACAGCATGGGACCCCTTGAACACTGGTTTGTACCTACCAGCCGGACTAACTATGGGAATAATATACTCAGCTCCATAACACCGAGATTACGCAACACTCTATATAAAAATGGTGTCGACATAGCAAATGTTACCCCAGAGGGCTTGTTAGCAGTGTTTCTTTAATGATGTTCACCTCACTTTATTTTTGTTACTTGCATTGCCCATGCACTGCATTTTATAGAGTACTGCATTTTTCTATTGTTATATATGCACATGGTCGTGTCGTTTTCTCTTTGTATTGCGATTGTTTATTTGTGTATTCAAAATTACGTTTTCTATATCCAGAATGTACGACTTACACAAGTTGCAATAAATGATGTACATAAACTTATTTGCGGCTGTATTTGCGTTGTATGCCCTGTTGTCCAAGTCCAGGGGGTTAGAGCTGCAGTACTGCTGCTTTTCTCGAACCCCCTGATGTACTTGTAAATGAAATAAACTGAATCTGAATCTTAATATGAACTCGCACTCATTGACTCCCACGTCTAGCGCTAGACATAGTGGCCGCGTGAGGAGACTGGTCCGACCGCCAGTCGTTTCCAAAGTGGCCAGGGAAGTCTTCGGGTGTAACGAAGCAATATCGCGGTAATGTGAAGAAATGAAAGTTGGCAAAACTTTATTTCGGTCGAACCGTGGCAAAATGTTCTTTCCATTCTGGTACATTGCAATCGAATCTGCCGCAACCCTCGCTGCGTTCCTAATTAACACCAATTCAATACAGATTATTTTCTTTTCTGTGAATTTCATAGTAATATAAACTAATATATACAGCAAAAGCGCGTGAATTCGACTCTCGTTAATTCGGAAAATTGGTTAATTCGGACACGTCATCTGGTCTCTGTAAAAATACGCATCACTCTATGAGAGAGGGCGCTCGTTATTAAGGACAGATTCGACCGCAAATCGGATAATTCGGCGACTTTCAGGCCGCTGGCGAGGCTCAAAAATGAAAAGAAAAAACAATTCGGAACAAAAGTGAACCTCAAACGCAGCAACGCAATGGACATCAATTATCCACGTGGCTTGACTTGAGACTGGTTCAACGTGTTTTCTTCGCGTGTAGGTTTGGCGGTGCCATCTGTGCCATTTTGTGGCTTTGTTCCCGTTGGAGTGCAGCATCGCTTAACGCCGTTTTAACGTGGAACGATTCAGTGCGGCTCCTTTAGCTTTCTCCTGTGACCGCACTCTCCGCCGATGGAAACGCCGGCGAAGCGGCCCAAGTACGAGGCCAAGGACTTGACCACCAAAGTCGAACTTTTGCGTGCCCTCGTCGTCCTCGAAGAATTTTGTTTTCACCCTGAAGATAGCATGCAAGCTGCTGAGCACCTTGAAGGGCTCAGAAAAATTGTGTCCGCGCGAATTTCTGCTCGAAAGCAGACAAGCATACGCGATTACTTCGTAAAATAAAGGTATGTAGAAAAAAATTTGCATTTATTGTGTTTATTTCGACCATTCGATAATACGGACATTCGGTTAATTCGGACATTTTTTCCGGTCCTTAGAAATCCGAATTAACGAGCTTTTACTGTACATACTATTATATACGAAGGGGGCAATCTTTCACTGCAAGGGCGTGCGGTTGGGGGCGCTGCCGTAGCAGCACGGAACGTTCCTCTCATACTTGGCCTGGCTCGCCACTTACCTTCTTTTGCTCGTGAAGCCAGAATTAACAAAAAGGGTGAAAGCGTGGAGGAATAGAAAGGTAGTACACTAATCCCTCCTTAACTCGGAAATCCTAAAGCACGGCGAAATAAGTCGAAACTTGTTTTCGCCGTGCGTTTACCTCCCATAGGCGCCACTCGTTTGCAACCCTTTATCTCGAAACGTTATTTCGCAGGTCGCGGGTGTCTCGAAATGTTGACAGAAAGGACACAAGACAAAGTCCGCTACAGGCAACTGTTAAAGTCTTTGTTATGACGCTTAGCGCCCACTACGCGCCGAACGTGGTCGCGAACGGCAAAGTTACGCTGCACGAGGCCGATGTTCCCGTCAACGAAATGCTGTCCGCCGCCACCATTGTTGGTACAGCTTTGGACGACGCAGCTTTCATGAGGACAAAGACGAGCCTCGAGAACTGCCTACAATGACAGAATGAACAAAATGCTCCGCCTCATTCGCAAAAAGAAAGAGCGTATAGCGCGGGCGACCAAAAAAATTCCCCCGCACCTCCCCGAAGGGAATCGCGCAGAAATGCGAATGCATTGGGTGCACCGATGACTGTGTTGCGAGTAATGGCGTAATTAATGACGAGAGTGTGAACGTAATCATTTATTCATCAGCACCGTTTTGTGTTATCGTTGTACCTGACGGCCACAATCACTGCCTTGTGATCGCTAAAGTGGACGGTCAAAGCGTCTTTGAGAAGCATACGCGCGTCATAGTTTCTCCTAAAGACCAGATCAATGCAACTCCCGTGAATGGTAGTGGGGCACGTGTCCAAGCCGGCAGAGAGACAATGCATAGAGTGCCTGGTCTGCATGTACTCGACCAGCCACTCGCCACTCTTCTTGCGCACGTCAACGTTGAAGTCGCCAACCAAGACTATGGGGTCAGTGGGTTTGGAGCGCACGCGCACACTTTCCATAGCCGCGTCCAGCTGCGCGGCAACGGCGTCTCGAGCGAGGTTGGGCACGAGGTACACGGTCACCACAAAGACTCCATCTTCAGAGTAGCCAAGGGTGTACAAGTCCTTGTACGGAGACGTGTCTCGAATGGGAGACGTGGCAACGGCGTGCGATATCAAGTTCCCATACATGTTACACACGAGACTAACACCGCAGTACTCGCCGTCCTTTCCGCTTCGAGCAAACTAGTACAGCTCGCTTCAAGCGCATGCGTTCGGCATTGAGCGCGGAGAGATAACACCTGCGGGCGCACGCCGACGGAGCACGACAACCCCGGACTAAGAAATGCATTCGCATTTACGACAACGACGACGACGAAGGCAGAACTACGAGGCGCGCTCACGTGCGCTCGCGCTGGAGGAATGCAGGCGCACGCCGCTCGATGGACGCAAGACAACACCCGACTAATAAATGCATTCGCATTTAAAATTGATTCGATGCATGGAGCAACTGCAGAACGCTTTTCTGGGATAGGTTGAAATGCGACACAGGCTAGTATCACGCAGTTCTTTCTTCCGCAATTGTAAAAATTAGATTTTTCAGCGGACGTCCTGTGCCTTTGTTACGGACGCTTCCCTGGGCGGTAAAGCTTTTGTTACCAGTAATAGCTTCTATTTCAGTGACCTGACCACAAACTGGCGGCTTCTCGCTTCACACGAAACTCCCCTTACCTCTAAAATTTCAGCGGATTTTACGGCTTCAAGTTAACGAGGGATTACGGCATTACCTTGCTTTTTCGTCTTGCATAAAGGGTCTGGCTGACCCTTTTAAATCTTTTTGAGTTCGCTTTCCCATCGATTAAAACAACCATAAATGTTCTTTTACACTAATATGGCGCATGTTTTTCAGCCTCAGACAAGGCAGTGAAACAAAGACACGTGGAGCCTTGGGATTGTGCTTCAGCGCGTACGAGTTCCGCCACCTTAGGGGAGCCGCAGGACACTAGCCAGGAAAGTGATAGTAAAGCAGGCGAAGAGGGCGCACTGTTTGCTTTAACGGACATAAAATATTCGGACCCATACAGTTTCGCAGTGAAAGCCAAGAATAAAACGAACTCGACGCCCCGCCCCCCTCACTGGATTCCTCGGCACAACGTGACCCGCTGAAATAAGTAAGGAGCGCTCATATGCACCCCTTTCCGCAGTAGAGGATTACAATGAGCCTCGTGCAACACAAGACGGCGCCTACAAGCTTCCAAAGCTGCCAAGAAACGCAAAAAAGTTCTTCCAACTCGCATTTATTCTAATTATGTGCTTTTTCTATGGAACACGGAATATCTTTGCTTGCCATTTCGGAAATGATTGTCGCTAGGACACTTCTCCACGGACATACTGCTGTCCAGCTGTCGACCTGACGACAAGCTCCTGCTTGTCACCAGCGCTACAGAAGTCTGGAGAGCACATGGGCTCTGGACTGAGGAACCACTCCCACATTATTACATAATAAAGTTGTATATATATCTCTCTACCTCTGTCTCCTCAAGCAGCGGCCCTGTTTACGGTGTATTTTATCTTCTTACACTGTTTTTCTTTCATCTTTCGTTTTGATGTTACCTTTCCTTCGCTCCTCTTGCTAGACAGACGTGTTTACACCCGCTGCCTCTGCAATAAACGCATTGTTCAATGTTGGCGCTTGTCCAGTCCTCGCATCGTCCTCTGTTCATTACTGCGCTTGTTTTCTGCGTGTTGTAAGTGATAGTGCTTCCGGTAAACAGCAACAGAACAGTGGCGATAACTATTGTGGAGACGTGCCACAGCGATTCTGGATCTTAGCGTCCCGCTACTGTGTGACAGCACGCGCGTGCACGGAGATCAGTTCGGGCGAGGTTAAACAGGCCTCGACACGGAACAGCGTGTCAGCAGCAGTGCTGATAGGACCGCCGACTTGGTGGACAGAGACGCTAATGTCCAAGGGTGGAGAGAGGACCGGCATCCCGCTCGAGGAGCGCGCGCAGCGGTTGCGCTGGAAAGCGAACGTCAGGGGCCTATAGTACCTAAGTATGTAGGTGTTCTGGCCTAAACATAAAATACCGAAGATGTCTGATGGCAAGACAGACGTCCAGGAGTTCGCGCCCGAATGTTCTGTACCTCGTTTCAGATGTTGGGAGTAGAAACCGAGTGGTTGCCAACCAGAGACGAGTGGCCAACAACATTGCCGAGACACCTTTAAAGCGTTGTTGGCGGGATGTAAAAGCATGGAAGCGTAGAAGAACGCCTTTCTTCGCAAAATAAAAGGCAAAAGCTACTTTCTCAATGAACTGAAATCCTCCAACGGCATTTTAAGTGGACAGCAGATCAGAGAGTGGCTCGAGGAGTTCCGTACACTTGGCAATGAATTGCCGGAGGATGTTCGGCGGGCCAAAGAACTCTCGCATCTTGTTGCTTGAGGTTGGCTTCTGAAACCCTGTGATTGCCTTTATCTTCGTGTTCAGAAGTTTACTTTCTTGTTGAGTGTATTGGTGGCACAGGGACAGAATGGTCTCCACGCCGAAAATCACACTTTTGAATTATGGCTAACCCGTATTGGTAGGACCGAAATCAAACGTTTCGTAAGTACGCTTCGTGCTCGGATGGGGATGAACGTGTGATCAAATGTCGTTGAGGAAGGTAAAAAATTCCCCCGCATTTCCCCGAAGGGGAGTATGAGGAAGTGCGAAGCACGGGGTGACGCTATGAGGGGGAATTTGTTGAAGTTTAGTGGCATTTTGCCCGTTAGTTACATTAACACCCCCTCGTGATCACGTTCGGCTTAACACGCCTCGCTTGTCCCTCTGCGGAAATCTGGGTGAATTAACGTGTATGTTCGAGAGGAGGAGCGCACCGCACCGCAGCGCACCGCAGCTGCGAAGCGCCGACCGGAGTGAATGGAGAGGAGGCGCAGTCACGTGAGAGAATGCAGAACTAGCGGGTTTATAGTATCACGTGTACACCACGCAGTTATCAAGCCGCTATAACGCCGCTGAGTCGCCAACGCACGCCGCTGACGACATAGTTTGAATGCGTTAAAGATATCAGGCGCGTTATTAACACTCATATCAACGTCGCGTCCGTGGCTTAGTCGTTAGAGCGTCGCGCTGCGGCCGCAAAGTCCGCAGATCGAAACCTGGCGCCGGATGCTGTTTTTTTTATATAGTGTAGTGGCCTGGCTGGCGCGCCGAGAAAGGGTGTTGCGAGCTGGAGAGTAGTAAAGGGGCTTTAGGAGAGTAGGCGAGGGGGGAGAGGAGGCGCTATGCGAGCGCGACGTTTCAGGCTCGCTTAAGAAGTGCATTCGCATTTATTCCTGGCCAATCTCCCACGGTGGTATGTGCCATGTCAGCGGCCAGGCAGCGCGCGCCCTTCTCCCCCCGTTGCTAAGGAAGACGAAAAGCGCGCGCACCCTCAGCTGTTGCTATGCGGACGGCGGAAGAAAATTTAAACCACGGGTGACCTTGTCGATGGCACGCTGAAAGGTATGGACGGTGTTGTGTAAACTGACGGGCATGTGGACATAATCAGAGACCGAATTAAGTGATAATGACACCCATCGGCATGCCTGCGGGCTCCGCAGGGATGTGGTAATAGAATTTGACCACATCCAACTTGCAGAATATCTTGCATGCTGCCGGATTTGCGGTAAATTCTTGGAAATACCGTACTGGGTACCGGCCCTGAACGGTGATCGCTAGGACTTGGTAGTCTAAAAATGGCCTTCAGTCACTGGGATCCTTCTTCGGTATCATGTCGAAGAGACGCTCCGTTTCGGCAAAACGGACAGACAAACACAGTTACAGCACGTGCGCGAACGACTGAGGAGTAACGGCGGAGCGCGATCGGGCGAGATGACGTGGTCGAACAAAAACAAAAGTCTCCGTTACGGTGATGTGGTGGGTGATGGTCTGCTTTACAAGGGGTGCACTATGTGGGGCTCTATTATTGCGGCAAAATCAGCAAGGATCTTCTGGTACGCTCAAAATGACACAAATGTTTGAACAACGGTCGCCTTGTCACGGGAGAGAACACCATGCACTGCAGAGCTCGTTGTCAAGTCCATGAGGTATTGAGAGCGTACGTTCACGGTCATGCTGCAGAATGCCAGTAAATCAGCATTGTTGCCGATTTTGAGAAGTGACCGGAAGGTGCGCCGTAGGCCAAAATTTAGTGAGAGACCGCTTGCCGTAGGTGCTAATCGGCGAGGTTTCGGCGGCAATTAACGCTTACGTCATTTCTCCGCTTCGTCGGTCTAGCGAGAAGGTCGGTAGACGATGACTTCGGCTCCCGCGCAAGCCAAGAATCTGTGGCTTTTAACCTTATAGGGGACGTAGTGTAGGGAACGGAGCCGTGGGCTCGGTGATGCTGTGGCTCTCCCACATCTATTGTTGGTGTGCAATCCCCGGCCAGAAATGCCGAGCGGCGATTGCATACGACCATCCCCGGAGCGCAGTCATGTTCAAACTTCTGTTGCGTGTGGCTCTGCTGGCGCTGCCAGATCGTGGCCGCTAATTAGAAGCATTCCTCTTTACCGAGCTTCTCCACCTTCTTGGGATGACTAGACTCCACACGGCCGCATGTCAACCCCAGACCAACGGGCTGGTGGAACGCTTTCATCGCCACCTCAAGGTAGCTCTTACTGCTCAAGGGACGCTATCCGAGTGGGTCCAGCGCCTTCTGCTGACTTTTTTGGCTATTCGCTGTGCCTTGAAGACCGACTTGTCCTGTTCCTGTGCAGAACTGGTTTATGGTTCGACACTCCAGCTCCCTGGTCATTTCTTCGACCTGCCAGTACAGTCATTGCCTACTAGCGACTATATGCAAAGACTACGCATGCTCTTTCCGCAACCTCAGCCTGAACGACATTTCCCGCCGAGAGACGCTTACACCACGTCGGACCTTGGCAATGCAACCCATGTTTATGTGCGCAACGACGCTGTTCACTCGCCACTCGAACCTCACTACTCCAGCCCTTTCCCGGTACTACAGCGACTCTCGTCAATGTACCTCGCGAACATGAATGACCGTCCTGACACCATTGCCCAAGAGAGGCTCAAGCCCGCCTGATCCCTGGTCCGTGCATTCAACGCTGCTCTGCATCCTCCACACAAGCCTTCACATACAGTCGCACCTCAAGCATCCCATGTGCACTACCCAACCCCCCACACTCATTGGCGTGTGCCGCCCGTCATAGACCACCAGAGACAATTGACTGCGCCGGACATTTCCCCGTCTAAACGACCTCCAGCCACCCTCCTCCGCAATGTCCTGAATTTCTCTACCCCACTCCGCGTTAGGGGGGAGCAACAGGGGCGATCACGTCCGTATCCCCACTTGTAGGGAACGGAGCCTTGGACTCGGTGATGCTGGGGCTCTCCTACATTTATTGGTGGTGTGCAAGCCCCGGCCGGAATTGGAGAGCGGCGATGGCATACGGCCGTCCCTGGAGCGCAGTCCTGTTCCAACTGCTGTGGCGCGTGGCACTACTGACACTGCCATGCAAGCACCGCTAATGATGATTGTAGGTATCTGTTCATGATGAGGATACTAGAGGTGCAAGCAGATGGTGATGCGCCACAACAGTAGAAGAGGCGCTGACTACTTGACCGGGTTCTCTTGCCGCAGCCAGTGCCCAGTCTCCAAATTTTCACTCCACGGACAAAGCTCTGTACACTTGTGCGCGGCACTACCACGATGATACGAACAAACTCCCGAAGAGCCAGGCTCGCTCCGCGTCATGGAAGCATCTTAGAACGGGACTGAGATCACGAGTATTGGCTGCCTCAGGCTGAACGTCGGCGTAAGTCCAAAAGGAAAGTTATAGATGCCAGCTGATGGCTCAGTTCAATAATGTGGCTCTCGAGTCGATCAAACCTGGAGTCGTCACTTAGGGTAAAGGACCTAAGGGTGACAGTGGCGATGATGGGAGACCGAAAGCAGTGCGGGACATGGTCAGCCAGTTCCGCAGGCTGATCCAGAGGCATGTCCGCGGCAGCGGCAAGTGTCAAGCCCATGCTCTGTGGGAGCCGTAAAAGGAACAGCTGCCGAAGCAGTGGGTTGTTGAGGTATTGGCCTTGATCGCCTAATATCTGCCTAAGCGATGAAGCAACGGTCAGGGTAACCTGTCACCACGTTCACCCGTGTTCAGAAGCTGCTGCAGCCTGCTGCTCTCCTACTTGAACTTGCAATTGCTGATCACGGCATTCAGTTGGTGGTACGGCGCTGCCGGGTGCGGCCATTGAGGATACCAGCAAGTCCGTCCGCGATGCTGTTTGGCAAAGAGGTCACTACGCTCTTGTACTTCGTCTCGTTGTTGGTGACGCTGGGAAGACGAAAGCGCGCCTCGACTTGCGTGAACTGTATGTCCATGGGTTCCATGTCCAACATAGGAGTACTTCAGTGCTGGGCACCACCGCGGTGGTAGCGTTGGTGCATGAAGCTCCTTCGCGGTTTACACCGGCTGGCCAGCATACTCCGTCGGGACCGAAGGTTCCGACATGGGGCGGCC
Source organism: Haemaphysalis longicornis (assembly GCF_048455015.1). Lineage (NCBI taxonomy): Eukaryota > Metazoa > Arthropoda > Arachnida > Ixodida > Ixodidae > Haemaphysalis > Haemaphysalis longicornis. The sequence continues at coordinate 37,463,894 of NW_027526204.1, forward strand.
AGTATGGTCGAGTTTGGTTTAGGTCACCATTTTATATCGTGACCCCCCAGACAACCAGCTTCGAACCGATATGGACCCCGAACGTAGTTTATTCAGCCATCGTGAGCTCCTGTCAGCTTACACCATTTTTAGTCCACAGCTCAACTTGGCAGTCTCGTTGCGGTTACCAGCCTTCACTCCAATATTTCAAGCCGAATTCCTAGCGGTGGTACTGCCTTTAAGAGAAGTTCCTCCGCAGCACTTGAATATAGTTATAATTACCGACTCTCTATCAGTATGTTCCGCTTTGGCTTCGTCTGAAAATTTACCCTTAACCCATGCATTCAATTTTCTAGTGCCCTCCCATTTGCAGGACATCTGCCTCATTTGTGTTCCTGGGCACAAAGGTTTACTCCTTAATGATGAGGCTGGTTCCTTGGGGCGATCGTCTTTGGATGGCCTTTCGGTTGATCTTTGCCCTGTTCCGGCTAGTATAGCAGGAGCAAGGTTCCGTAGATGTCAGCGCCGAATGAGTGCGCAGGAAGGGGTCATCAATAATTTTGAAGAATATGCCCATTTAAAACATAACTGGAATTCTGGTTTGTGTGAATCTCGTCAATGCGAGGTCACATTAACCAAATTGAGATGTAGGGTCCCCCAGCTGAACTTCTATATGCAAAGGTTTGCTCTGTGCCATTTTCGGTAAACATGAGACACTAGATCACTTCTCATTACATTGCTGTGGTTTCTCAGTGATCAGACAACGTCACCTTATCAGGCCATCACAATGCTGTGGTTTCTTAGTGATCAGACAACGTCACCTTATTAGGCCATTACAACGAATTGAACTTCCTATCTCTATGCCAGTACTGCTGTCGCTAGGGGCCACATCACTGCGTTATTGTCACAAAGGCGTGGCTGCAGCCATTCATGCATATGTGTTCGAGAGCAGGCGTCTGCCCTGTTAGCATTTATTATCAGGTGTATGTTTTCTCAAATTCAACCGCCACTTTCAATTTGTAGCCAATTCTTCCTTCCAATTGCACGCTGCTACTGGATGCCAACCGATAGGTATCTACTGTTAAACTGTGAGCGGGCGAATTAGCCCCTTTTTTGCTCGATTATTGGCCAATCCCCCGCGTGGGTATGCCCCATAAGACGTGGAATAACAACAACAAACTCTCGTAGGGCGCCCGGCGACGCACATCCGTGCATGTGGGTTCGGTTGGTTGGTTGGTTGGTTGGTTGCCTCCCACAATGGCACATACCCACGCGGGGGATTGGCCAAGAAGTTTTGTGCCTAATGAGGATGTGACCTATATTATTTTAGATCCCAAAATTTAGAAAAGAAAATACCCAACAGAATTTTTTAAATATGTATAATATGAAAGTAGATTCAGGAAGAAAAATGAGGTATGTGTGAATGTTTAGCTGGCTAGCAGGAAAACCTGCCTGTCGCCACAACATAAGAATGGAGTGCAGACACAACATCCCTGTGGCAGACTCCTAGGGCGGAAGAGCCTAGTGACAGGACCTCGTAACTAGATAGCGGAAGGTTAAGGCGTCTAAAGGTTGACTCCAGATGCGTGCGTCGCATTGGGGAGAAGCTGCGGCAATTAAATAGAAAATGATCTAAATTTTCCAGTTCGTCGCAGAAAGGACATTGCGGAGATGGAGCCAGACGAGATTTATAAAGATAAAAATTTAGTGGGGGAATTTTGCACCGAAGTTTAGTGATTGCTACCTCGCATATCCTTGTTTCACAAAACATTGGCTTCCATGCATGACGAAGGTGGCTATAATCTCTAGAGGATAGAAGGGCGTCTTGCTTATAAGCCTGGAGTAGCTGTAGACGTTTAAATCTCGCCCCCAATAGAAAACTGTCATTTGGACATTGCACGACCACAGGGCCACCAAGAGACATGCTGGCTAATTGATCAGCCACTTCATTGTATGAGATTCCTGCATGTCCTGGAACCCACACTAGCCGAACCTCACAAAGCTGATGCGGAACAAATGATCGGAATGCGCGGATAATTGGGCTACGTGAGGAGACCTTGCTTTTGTCTTCGTCGTCTTCTTCGCGTGTTTGTCGCGTCTGTCGTTACAGTGCCTGAGCGCGAAAAATGTGTCGTAGTACAGACATTTCTTTCTTCTACGTGCTCGTACCCGCGCATATGCCAGTTAGGGTACTAATTTTGCAATACTTTTAGCGCAGTTTGTTAGGCTTGAGAACAGCTGACTGGGGTCAGCGCACAAAAACTGTTCGACTGCTAGATAAGGAAGAACTAGATTAAGGGGAAAAAGAAGAAGCATTTTCATCTATTACCAAGTTTTCTCTAGCACCAGCACTACCACCGTCATTCTCAAGTTGGAGGAGAGAAACTAACCAACCTCTTCCAAGACAGCCCTCCGCATTTCTATTCCCAGCACCTGAAGCAGCAAGAACGGCGAAGTGACGTGCTTCTTCCGTCAGAGGTGAGTTCCTCACCATGTGAACCGAAAATCATTGACGTGTCCGCTACGAATTGCTGCATAAATGTAGGGTTTGCCTCACGAATTTGTAACGCCTTTAATCTCATCCCTCGCCAATCTAAAGCCGTAGTAATGCGTTAGCTTACCTCACCCGTACTGCAGCTTAATCAGCCCGGAACGCGGAAAGCGTAGCGCCTCAAAAATGCATAAACAAGTGCGCAGTTCATCAGGGTGTCACATGTCTTTCTAAAATAGTGTACATGGGTTATAGTTGGGAGTAAATTATCGATAGCAACGCTTGAAAAAAAATACAGGAACAACGCTTGCCAGGATGCGTTAGCTCTATATTTGTATATAGCAGTAAAGTTTGGTTTAAAATAGGCCGCGCATCTGCTCGCGTCATCCCAAATGTCGTTAAAATCTCGTCAAATGACGGTGTAAATGAAATCCAAAAGGACATAAGGACGTGAAGCTGGAAATCAGGGGGCTTGTCGACAAAAACCTTGATCTCGAAAAGGAAAACAAGAACCTTCGTGACCGGTTAGACGAACTTGAACAACACCACAGGCTAAACAATCTTGAAATAAAAGGACTACTTGTAGATTGCGACGAAGTAGAAATCGTGAATAAGATTGGAAAACAGTTAGGGGACGAAATCGTCGATACTAACATCGACATCTGCCACAGGGTTGACCTACCACACTCGAAAGACAGAAATGTAACTGTTCGTTTCACGCGTAGGAGCAAGCGCAACGCGGTACTTGCCAAGGCAAGAAAAATGCGCCTAACTACCGAAGCTCTTGGCTTTGAAGGAGCGAGTAAGCAGGTGTTCCTGAATGAACACCTGACCCAGAAGAATGAGCGATTGCTCGGGGCGGCTATCGCAAAAAAGAAATCAGTTGCGTGGAAGTATGTCTGGACCAGCAATGAAAAAGTTTTGGCACGCCGAGGCGAGTCGACGTCCATTCTCCGCATTTCCACGATGTCCGATGTCGAACGCATGAATGCGCAATCGCCTGCGGCATCTTTATCAGAATGATAGCGCCGAGCACGTCAACCTCTCATGTATTCAGTTAAAGTGTTCACCTTGAAACTTTATTATTTTTTCTCGCACAGTTTGCAGCGAGTTTATGTGTAGTACCAGGTTTGATTTCGATAGCTTCAATAAATTAATAGCTAACAATAAATGGTCACGCAAGTCTGCGTCGTTATTTCACTTAATTGCTACAAGCCTCAGTAACAAAGGTGAACAACTTGATGTTTATTTCGAGCAACTATCTCTAAAATTTGATTTTTTGTGCTTTACGGAAACCTGGTACGCAGATTCCAGCGATGTGTATTTGTTTGATGGCTGTTCCCATGTCGGGTTGTTTAGAGTTAAAAAGCGAGGTGGTGGTGTTTCCGTTTACGCCAAAGCTGGGTTAAAATGTCACCTAATAGATGAGTATTCTCCCATCACTAGTGATTTTGAAGTGATCACGATACGCTGCTGTAGCGTTTGTATAATGCTCATGTACAAACTCGTGACGTGTTTGAATGTTGTTTATTTACACAATAACCACGGGATTTCGATTGCGCGTGGTCCTCTGCTGGCTGCTCGGTTGCGTTTCGCACACTTTAAAATTGATTTTGACTATGTTCTAGGTTGTATTCGCCGCTGATATTTTGCAGATGATGTATATGTGTTCCCACCAACCTATCTCCGAAGTTATCTCACCTTCAAAATTTTGTGTCAGTGCCTCTTTAAGTCGATGTGGGCACTCCAAATAGAACCGCCCGGGCGAAAGCCACTTTGAGTTGGGCTGAGGATATAATATCGACACAAAAATTGTGTAATGCGCTGACGCAAAATCCGCTAAATTAGTTTTAATCCATTCGGTATCACAGATATATGCCTCATGTTATCAACCACGAGGCCATGATGACCATTCTTAGGCATAGGATGTATTCTGGCCACACGACACACATCGCGTATTCATACGATCTTGAGAGAATAATTGATCATATTCATCAAATCATTCGGTGCCCCATCGAATAGTAGTTTTAACTCTTCAGTCGTAATGCCACCCGATGAAGGAACCAAGGCGGGCATTTTTGTCATCGCGCCATAAACGTGCGCGAGGGTAACTTCCACAAAGTCGCCAGGCACGGAGGTGCCGTCTTTTATCTGTTACCCTTCCCGGCTGCCTTTCTCTGCGGAAGCATCCGACAACAAAGCTATGGCCAACGTAGCTCTCACACCCCACATCACTAGAAAATGGATTCACCCCCTCTTTACTTTCCCCATTGCCGGATGACCGAATTCGACACATTTGATCACGTAATCTGGAGCTGCTGGGGCCTACCATCACCAATGCTGTGCTCTCGGTACGTCACAAGATGACTCTCCATTTGAAGATCCTAATTTTCTTAAAGCCCTTTGGCTGTTCGGCGTAGAGTGTGGTGTGTCAAGAGTAGTGTAGACTGGGGTCTACTCCGGTCGTAAAAATTTTCTAATAATAGACCTTCACCTCAGCCTGACCTCCGCAGTCTGACGGAAACTCATGCGCGGTCTTCATGGACGCATCATCTCTTTAACTGGGCTACTCCTGCCTTACCCTCCTTTCTCTACCCCTATTTTGGCCTCATGGCCTTCCCTCGATTAATAAAGGAATACAAAAACAACAATTCGGCTCCGTGGGCGCACGTGAGCTTGCGCTTTCTGAGGAGTATCCGGTGTTGTACAGGCGTGCACGTCGTGGTGGCAATGGTGCCAGAAGATGGGGCTTACACACTCAGGGCGATTGGCTAGAACAGGGGCGCTCACCGAGAGAAACTATATACTCAGTAATTAAAGAAATACATATCATGAATGCATTTAAAATAGGCGTTTAGGGGTAAATATCAGCAGAAAAAACTCCCACCTCCCCTCGCGGGAACCCCTGTGTAGATGCGACGCATAGGCGGAGCGGCGAAGGGACCGTGTTTTATAGCGCGCATAACGTTGAGGGGACTGCGTAAGCCGGTCCCAGTCGATGACGACGTTGGCGTACTTGTAAAGTGGCGTGGACTCTAGGTGTTTGAGCCAAGCGTGGATGTTGCTTCGCCCGAGAAGTGCACACCGGTTATATGCGCAGCGCGCCCGAAGGAGAGGAAACAGCGGAAGAGAGAGTACTGCACATGCGCCGGCCCCACCGCGTCTGCCGCGGCTATGACGCAACACAATCCAACACAATCTACTTTATTCCAATACAATCCAATCCAATCCAATCCAAGCCAAGCCAAGCCCATCCAATCCAAGCCAATCCAATCGAATCCAATCCAATGCCCCTCGCGAGAGAGTGTTCGCTATCGGAGAAGAGAGGAGGTAAGCCGACGACGACGACGGCGACGACGCCGGAGGTACAAGGCGAGTGAATCAGATGCTCTGCATCTAAAAAAAGAACAAACTGCCCGAACATGAGATGTAGCCCCAGGAAGTGTTTGGCACACGCCACGTGAGAAGCTCCAGCCTTTAAAGTCATCGTCTTCTGCGCGGCGGACCGTGGGCTCGCCAATCGCTACCGTGTCTCAACCCGCACAATATTTCTTAGTACTAATATTTCCATCTCTAAAACGCTTCGTATCCTTTTTTGACTAAGTTACCACTTAGGACCTTTCTGCAGTAGTTTGAACGAAATTTATAGATTTCAAAAGCGCTGAATACAATCAATGATCAAAGGGTGTTAGACTGGTCTACAAGCAGAAGATTCAGAAGAAGGAGAAGAAGAAGAAGAAGAAGAAGTAGCACTATTACCTGGCACCATGACCATTCTCAAGTCTGGGGGCAAGAAAATAACCAACCTCTTTCTCTACGGCCTTGCGCATTTGTATTCCCAGCACATGGAGCAGGGAGAACGGCAAAATGAAGAGCTTCTTACAACAAAGGTGAGCTCACCGCCGTGTGACGAGGAAATCATTCACGTATCCGCGTACAAATCGTTCCCCAAATGTGGGGTACGCCTCGCGCATTCGTTGCGTCTTTGGTTGCATCATTTCCCGATATAACATGATAGTAATGCGTTGTAATTCGTGGCGAGTTCTCCAGCTTTATAAGCTTTTATTTGGATATGGCGTGATGCCGCACATTTGCATTATTACGTGCTTCATTGAAGAAGCTATCACATGTGCCATTAAAATAGTGTTAATGCAGATACTTTTCAGCATCGTAATCTAGTTGATTGATTGTAGGGTTTAACGCGCCGACGCAACACCGGTGATGAGGTGCGCCGTAGTGGAGGGCTCCGGATTAATTTTGACCACCTGGGGATCTTTGCCGTGCGTTGAAATATCGTACACACGGGTGTTTTTGCTTTTCGCCTCCGTCAGAAAAGCGGCCGCCGCGGCCGGGAATCCAACTCGCTACTCCCTGCTCAGCTGCATAACGCCTCAGCCACTGAGCCACCGCGGCGGGTAGCGTCGTAATCAACAGCAGCGCTGAAAACTAAAAAGAAAACTACAAAAACACAGCGTGTCAGTACGCGTTAGCAGTGCATTTGCGTGCAAGAGTAAAGCTGGCATGAAAAATCAGCCGCGAATATGCTTGCGCCGCCTCAAATACAGTCAAAAGATTGCAGCCCCCTGTAGCCCCTCTAAGGTAGTGACCTGTTTTGTTTCATCTACCCCCCTCTCACGCACTTCCCCTCCTGTCTTGGTCCACCAGCCTGGACGTTTGCGGAGTTCAATATTCCCGCTTTGGCAGTGCTGCCGCGCCAGGTATTGAGACTGTTTGGACTCATAGCTCGAGCCACAAAAGCGTGGCTCGGGTGCCACCCTTCGTGTATTTGTGGTTAAATGAATGTTTCCAACGCGTTTTTTTTAAATCGTACACGCAATTATCAAGCACACATCTATTGTTAATTAAAAGGACACGGCAGACTTCATTTAAGTATTGACGTTCGTCCGCAAACCAGCCTAATATCTTTGTAACAATGATGAAAAAATGACGCATCTTTCCAGATTTATTAGATATAAAACTCTGATATGGGTGTCATTAAACACAGGAACAGAATTACATCTGTGTGGTTCAGTGGTTAAGGTGTTGGGCTGATGAGCGCGAGGTCTCGGGTTCGATTCCCGGCCGCGGCGGCCGCTTTTTTGATGGAGGCGAAAAGCAAAAACGCCCGTGTGTACGAGAGTTCGGCGCACGTTAAAGATCCCCATGTGGTGAAAATTAATCCGGAGTCCTCCAGCACAGCGCGCCTCATCGCCTGCATTACATTGGCGCGTTAAACTCTGCAATCAATCATTCCATACATCTCTGTGGTTGAGGCTGAGGAAAATGAGTTTTATTGTTGCCCACAGAAATTTTAAATTACAGTCCAGTTGGAATTAAAAACGCCAGCAAAGAAAACCCAAACGATAACCAGGTTTGGCGATTGGAGACGCGCGTATTACATGGCAGAACGCGCAAGTCAGCTTAAGAAATGGAATGGCAGCCTCCCTAGATGAGAAGAAAGTCAGCGACTGGAACTCTTTAAAAGTGAACGAGAAACCTTGTATTGATTAGGGTAAAAAAATTACACAGACCGTAAGATATGCTAACCAATATCCTGAAATGCATACCAATAGTAGCACGAGGTAATCCCCAAACCTTTGTAATAAAAACGTACCACCAAGGCTTGAAGCAAAGACACGCCAGGTTAAGCAGGCTCTTCTCCACCCCTCCGAACACGCAGAGCTAGACAATCTTCCAGTGCGAAATCCCGAGGTAGTAACTCAATAGACAGCTGAAAATGGAGACTAACAGGTCCAACCAAGCAAACTTCACACCAAGAGATATCGACAATATTTCCCACTTTTCAGAAACGACATCCATTTCGACCAGGCCTTGATTATTTCTAACAAATATTAATGACATTGCGAACAATATAACTTCTACTATACGACTTTTTGCCGATGACTGTATAATTTATAAGGCAGATCACTACCACCAATGACGTAGCTATTTTGCACAGCGATTTAAATATCGTCGTGGATTGGTGCCTCGTATGGAAAGTGGAAATCAATACAGAGAAAACCAAGGTCGTGACATTTTCTTCGAAGCTAACTAATCCATTTATCAATACACGCTATGCAGTTCGACAATTGAAGGAAGCTATTCTTTTAAGTTTCTAGGTGTGATATATACTCCTGATTTAAACCGGGCCATGCGTATTGAACACATAACAAACAAGGCACTAAAAAAACTTGTCTTGCTAAAGCGCCGTTTATATCTTGCGAGCCATGAAACTAGACTTCGCGCATACATTTCCCTGATCCGTGCAACCGTCGATTATACTTCAAATATTTGGAACCCTCACACAGCCATTCTGTCCGACTGTATCGAATCCATTCAAAATGAGGCTTCATTCTGCACTCGTACTCGCGATACCAAAGTGTATCTGCAATAAACAGATTCTCTATCTTTCAGACCCTATAGACCTCGCCGTAAATTCATCCGTTTGGTCTTTTTTTTCACTCTTTTTATTATGGTGTTACATCTTTTTCGTGTGCTCATATTTTTCCAGCCCATTATGTGATCAATCGTACTTACCACTAACGTAAAATTTCGCCCATATTCGCAAGGACTATGGAGTATCGAACTTCCCATTTTGTGCTATCGGTAAACGGGTGGAACGAGCTACCCCGCGATATTGTAACGATAAATGACCCGTCTGCGTTAGAATAGGCCATGCGCACATTTCTTAATGCGTAAAATTTCTGTAAAATGTGTAAAATGTGTAAAATTTCAACTGATACTTCTTGTGAGCCCTGTGTTATACCTTGTTTACCAGTGCGACTTTGAAGATCAACTGCCATGTGTGCTTCTCGGAATTGACATGTACTGCAAATGTGAAATGCGCCGTGTATTATCACCCCGTTGTTTCTTCTCTTTCTTCCAACACCTATCGTTTACCTAGTTGTGTCATATCGCTGCGTGTGGTGTTTTTACACGTATTGACGTGTAACTTGTATTAATAGTATGCCTGCCTTAGGGTACTCAAATAAATAAATAAATAAATAAATAGACAAACCCAACGACATTAACGGCATCACTTCCAGCCCTCTCCTCGCAAGTCTGCCACAACTGCCAGAACAAGACTTTTTGCACTTAGTAGCCCCAATTACACTAAAAGAGGGAACAGGGTCAACGAAGAAACTTCACGGAGGTAAAGTTTCAGGAATATATAGACTTCCAGTTGAGTTCTGTGGTACATCTTGGGACCTTTTTGGTCGTTTTACAATATACTTGCAACTCACACAGACCAAAGCTGTTTTAAACGAGGTAGAATTAATACCGAAAAATGCCAGGAATTGAACGAACCCACGAGTTGGCGCCGCAGTACTCTGCTAGGGGTGGACTACATACATCTTCCGTCAGCGCTGACAAAGTGCCCAACACTCGCGTTACCTGGAGTAATAACGTCATGGCAACGTGTGCTCCATGAAAGACAGTGTTCAATCCCTCGACCCGCTGCCTCCTCCGACCACGAAGACGACGAGGCAGTAGTAAAAAGGGACGAGAGCTCGTGCATCGAATCTGGCAGGGAACGGTTCGGAAACTGGCAGCATAGCCAATAAACAGTGTGCTTACGCCTTGAGTTTCGCTTTTCGGCACTCGTGGCTCAACATTTTTGGCGCCGAAACCCGGGACTATGGCCGGGACCTGCTGAGTGCTTCAAGGAGACCGAGCAACATGGAGAAACTCAAGTTCAAGCGAGCATCGAGGCGGGCGCAGGATACCAAGCTCATAAACGAGGCAAGTGCCATTCTGATGGACAGTTGCGCTTCGGTAGACCAACTGACGTCGTTATACGAAAGGCTCAAAACGAACAACGACGAACTTAGCAAGATCAACACTGAGCTCGAAAGCTATATCGAGGACGGCGCGTTCCAGGCTGAGTACAACAACGTGATTGAGTATCAAGACCACGCGACACGCATCCTTACCGAACTGAAAAGCAGGAGCGCTCGTTTGTCACAGTCTGCGACAGTCATTACAACGGCCGCCGAGAATGCGAATCCTCAAGTCGTCGCTACACAGAGAAAAGGAGCAAGCCTTCCGAAACTGACCATCGCTCCTTCTACGGGGATTTGTGCATGCGGAATGAATTCTGGGAGCAGTTTGATCAGATGATCAACCAAGGCAGCGGTCTTACTGTCTCCGAGAAATTCAATTATCTTCGACTCTTTTTGAAGGGAGAGGCTGCCTCAGCTGTCAGCGGTTCACCAACGACAGAAGCTTGCTACAAGGATGCTATTGGAATACTAACAAAACGCTTTGGTGACAAGACGCGTCTTGAGCAAGAGTACTTCGCCAGACTGCGCATGCTGAACCCCGTCAAGACATCCAGTGACACAGTGGGGCTTCGCAATCTCTACGATTATGTGCTCGTCAATATAATAGGCATCGAGACTCTGGGTGTAAAGAAGTCATCGTTTTCGTCGATGCTCTGCGACATTGTTTTGCGGGCTCTACCCCATGTCATTGTCGTCCAGTGCCGCCGCATGTCTGCCGCTCAAGCATCTACCCAAAGTACAAACGCCTCTCAAGAAGAGACTGACCTGGACCGCCTGTTGACGTTTCTTGGCATGGAGCTAGAAAGCCTAGAGAAGAGCAATTTTAAGAGCACCAAAGGCCAGCAGCATACGCCAGGTCACATCGAAGGCAAGGGCTGCCATTTCCGTGACCAGACAGCGACATCGTCCGTATTGCACAACCACTCCAACAAGACGGCCGAGAACTGTGCCTTTTGTAAGTCGACGCAACACCTGACCGAAATCTGCAGGGCAGATATTTCTTTGCAGCAAAAGAAGCAACTTCTGGCCAAGGGCATGAGCTGTTTCCGCTGCACATGGAAAGGGCACCGAGCCCGCGATTGCCGTCGGAAAGTGTCATGTGGCAAATGCGCCGGCCGTCATGCTTCGAGTATGTTTGATCCCGACAGAAGCCGTTCACAAGCACGACGAGATACCGGGGGAACCGATGCAAATGCGACGGTGTGCGCGTCCTTTCAAGGGGGCAAACAGTCGATAAACAGCGGAGCTCTGTCCTTCTTCAAACCTTTTGAGCCTGGGCAGTTAGTGATGATTCCTGCAGATATGTCAGAGGAGTTTTCGACGGCGGCAGCCAGCGCACCTTTGTGACGGAGGAACTATGTGCGCATCTTCGGCCGAGGAGCGTTGGTTTCACCACAATTGCGCTGGATGCGTTCGCTAACGTGAGGACCCAACCACCTACAAAACGTCGCGTCGTAGAAATCCGGCTACGTAGCCAGATCACAGACAGTGAAGTTCTGTTGCGGGCAATTGTGACACCCCACATCTGCCACGACATTGAGGCGACTTGCATGTACTCATCCTTTGTTGCGGGCTTTAAAAAGTCCGGGAAAAACATCGCCGATTAACTGATGCAGCCGACCGTCGCAACTACAGGTGGCATAAGCGTGCTAATAGGTTCAGACCAGATGTGGACAGTGCTAACCGGCGAAGTCTCGAGATTTCAAGAAAACGAAAGCCTAATCGGAATGAATTCCAAGTTCGGATGGACCTTCCAGGGTACCACAACCGCTTTAGCAACAGCCAGAAAAACCTCGCGCATGATGGTTTACGTCCTAAGAACACATGCAGTCGAGTCAGACGAGATTGTCGGCTCATTTTAGAGCTTGAGAGCTTGGGTATATCGGAATCGATCGACGAATGTTCCCAGCAAAACACAACCATGCAGCGCTTCGAAAAGACTATTCGTTTCCTAGATGGGCGGTACGAGGTTCCTCTACCCTGGAAGGACGGCTTCCAGCTGTCTAACAACAAGCAGGTTGCTACCACGAGACTGCAACGACTCTTATGCAGGCTGTCTAAGAATAAGGGACTGTTGAAGATTTATGACAAGACGATCAGAGAGTACCTCGAATCAGGACACGCTGAAGTAGTAGAAACCCCTCCGTCAAACCCAGAGAAACTCTACTACATGCCTCACAGAGAAGTGATTAGAGAGCAGGCCCTTACCCCAAAAGTGAGGATCGTGTTTGACGCGTTGTCGCACGCCAGAGGGTGTAAGTCCCTCAATGAATACCTTGAGAAAGGTGATAACTTGTACCAAGAAATAGGAAAAATTTTCCTCCGGTTCCGGACTCACCCCATCGCCATCATGGGTGACATAGAAAAAGCCTTCCTTCAGATATCTATCAAAGAAGATGACAGGGATGCATTTCGATTCCTCTGGTTTAAAGAAGGAAGTAGCTTACAGTACGTTGAGGATGAGCTCCAGGAATGGCGAATGACGAGAGTTCCGTTCGGAGCAACATGGAGCCCATTCCTGCTTACCGCAACAATCCTTCACCACTTAAAGACTGCAGTTAGAGAAAAAGCTGAAACAGCCAAATTGCTCAGCGAGTCATTCTACGTCGATGGCCTGGTCACTGGTGGCGCCACAGTACAGGAGGTCATCAAGGTATGCAGTGAAGTGCAAGAAATTATGGAGGCGGCAGGAATGACACTGAGGAAGTGGACGACAAACTCGGACCAAGTCAGGGAGTTTCTGCAGCAAGAGCAAAGGGCGGCGAGCAAGGAAATGGTTGTCATTCAAGAATCCACGGTAAAGGTCCTAGGAATCGCTTGGGATTCCGCGAAAGATACGTTCAGTTTAGTTCTGACTAACCTGATGGACTTTTTGAAATCAAGAGCAAACACAAAACGTTTTGTCTTGCAGACGGCTTCACGTGTTTTTGACCCACTCCGATTTGTTGGCCCTTTCACCATAGCGGCAAGGATACTCTTTCAGAAGCTTTGGTCACGCGGCATCGCGTGGGACGAAGAGTTACCGCAATATCTGCGATGTGAATGGGACGAATGGGTGCAACAATTACTTAAAATCAACATTGTCACCGTTCCTAGGTGTGTTGGTGGAACCTTCGCCCTACCAGAAGAATTAGAGACACATGTTTTTTGCGACGCAAGCCCGTTAGCATACGGAGCTGTTGTCTACATCATCACAAATCGCCCAAGACAAGGACATTTGCTAATTTCAAAATCACGCGTAGCTCCGATCAAGAAAGTAACCCTCCCTAAACTAGAGCTTTTAGCAGCATTGGTTGGGGCAAGACTTCTTACATACGTGGCCACGGCTCTTGCGAGATTCGAAATGGACTATAGGTTCTGGACAGACTCTACGATCACACTGACTTGGATAAAGAGTCACGAACAGGGTCAGAGAAGAGACGAAAAGACAGATTCAACCACGTGGAGGTATTGTCCTGGAAAATACAATCCGGCAGACCTGTTAACTCGTGGTGCATCCATTAAAAAAATAATATCAACCCAAGCTTGGTGGCATGGCCCTGCATGGTTGACGGATAAAGATAGTTGGCCATCGCAAGCTGTCGACTGTACCACTGAATGGGAACCCTTGGAGGAAGAAGCGGTAACCGTCCAAATCGCACCCGTTGCTGAATCTGAAGCACTAGAACCACTTCTTGATATTGCTCGATACAGCAAGCTTCCTTTGCTGCTTAAAGTCACGGCGAGGGTTTTCTGCTTCCTAAACCACTGCCGACGCCTTGAAATAACCTCCGGCCCAGTGACAGCTGAAGAAATGATACGGGCCGAAAAGTACCTGGTCAAGCTGGTTCAATGTCAAGCATATAAAACTGAGATCTAGTGTCTTTCAAATGACACCGCTTTAGAGGGCTCATCACCAATCACTGAACTCAATACTTTTCTGGATTCTGATGGTGTACTTCGAGTTGGAGGTCGTCTGTCGCGACTACCTGTTCCAGAAGAAGTGAAACACCCAATCATTCTACCACCATACTACCGTTTGTCGGAACTGATGGTAGCAAGAGCCCACCTTCAAGTTATGCACGGTGGTGTGAGGGACACGTTAACTCAACTGAGAGAACGTTACTGGATATACAGAGCTCGATCCCTAGTCAAGCGAGTCATCCATGGCTGCTACCTGTGCAAGCGGTTCCGAACACGTCCAGGCAGTGCTCCCGCTGCCCTCTTCCTGGTCACAGCTTGTCATCGACTAATCCCTTCGAAGCTGTGGGGATAGACTTCGCAGGGCCACTCTACATACGGTCCTCTAACAACCCCAAGAGCTACACAGGTCTTTTTACATGTGCTACATCACGAGCAGTGCATCTGGAACTGGTCAGTTCGATGACTTCAGAAGCATTCCTGATGTGTTTCCGGCGTTTCGTGTCACGCGGGGGCCTACCTCGAGTCATTTATTCAGATATTGCCAAGACATTAAGGAAAACATCATCTGACGTCAAGCGACTGCACAGGATGTTCCTACAAGACGGCGTCGCTGGGCACATCAGCAGCGCCGAAGTTGCTTGGAGGTTCATCGCGCCTGACGCCCCTGGGTGGGGCGGGTGGTGGGAGCGTCTTGTGATAACTGTTAAGACGACACTGCGAAAAATTCTTGGTAAAGCTCTTCTCACCTTCGAAGAACTAGCAACAGTTCTTACCGAAGTCGAAGCTGTGATCAATTCTAGACCATTAACATTCATCGAGTCGGACATAGGTGAACCGTGTGCGTTAACGCCCGCCGACCTCCTGATCGGACGAAGGTTTACGACTCTACCGCATGGGGTATAGAATGTCGCCACCATTTCAACGCGCACAGACGCTCTCCGAAGGCAACAGTATAGAAAGCGACTCACGGAAAACTTCTGGACAAGATGGCAGAAGGACTACCTCCTTCAGTTGCGATCAGCCCAGTTTACACCCCGAAGGACGGCAACAGAATTTAACGTGGGGGACATCGTGCTCGTCCATGCTGAGAAAACGCCTCGTCAAATGTGGAAGCTGGCTCGGATACTAGAAGTCTACAGAAGCGTGGACGGCCGTATCCGCTCGTGCAAATTTAAGGTGCAGGATGGTCTTGTCACCACCAGAGCTATCCAGAGGCTCCGCCCATTTGAACTTGCCGCTACTTAACACATTTGCCGGGGCCCGGAGTGTGTTCCATCCCTCCACCCGCTGCCTCATCCGACCACGAAGACGACGAGGCAGTAGTAAAAAGGAACGAGAGCTCGTGCATCGAATCTGGCAGGGAACGGTTCGGAAACTGGCAGCATAGCCAATAAACAGTTTGCTTACGCCTTGAGTTTCGCTTTTCGGTACTCGTGGCTCAACAACAGAGACTGCCAAACCTTGAACATGTTAAATAGAGACATAAAAGAATACCCGAAAAGCAGACAGACTAAAGGCTGGGTTGTTTCCTTAGAAAAAGCACATGCGTTTTATAGAGTATAGTACAAATACATATTTGCAACATTAACAGCTTTTGGTTACCTGTAACAGTAAATTAATGTCTTGGCAATCCTTCAAGGAGACATGAAGAGCGAGTTAGTCTTCCACAAACAGATAGTAACCCAGAGGTGTCCGGTAGGATATCCATTTTTCCCACTACTCTTTGTCTCAGAAATAGATTCGTTCTTGAAAAACGTCGAGGCCAACACGAACACTTTAGGTCCACAGCTACCAGGAAGCCAAACAGTCAAAGTAACGGCGTACGCAGACGATACCACATTGTACATAAGGGAAGAAGACAGCGTAGTGCATGTACCCAAATGTTTCGAACAGTTTTCTGAGCTAGCCGGCGCAAAATAAAACCGTGCAAAAAGTAAATCTTTAAGTCTAGGCCCATCAAGAAAGCAAAACATATATTGTATTCCAGTAGCCACCCACGTAGAAATCCTTGCCATTACCGACAAATCAAACGGAAGATTGTTTCAAACCTGGCATGAGGCGCCTAAGCAACTCACAAAAATGTTGAAGGAGCTTTAGCGAACGACTTCCCAAATCCAGTCAAGTGGTAACTGGCAGTGACCGTGTTCACATAGAAAATATGGTATATTGCAGGAACTGTCGCCTTTCCTCGCCGCGTAGCGGTGAAGATCATATCTTAAATACTATGCTTGTTATAGTCGCACAAGACCGCCCGGTAAAAAAGAAACTGAGCTTGGCTAGACAGCTCGGAGAGTGGAACATTCCTTCAGTAGCTAACTCCTCTGTGTCTTATGCATTGAAGAGTGTTCTTATGGTCCCTGGGATCCAGACAGGGCACCCAAGTACCCTCAGGACCCCACCTCAGTGCGTAGTTTTGGGGGGCAAAAGGCCGGCTATCTCTCCAGCAGGCTCCGAGTGGGCCCACAGCAACTCAGGCACCCATGAAGGTAATTGAAGCATACAGGAACTTGCCCGCACCTAACTCACAAAAGGATACAGTGGAGATGTGGATGTATATTAGCCCACTAACTCGACAGGGTGAACTCAGAGAACCTCGACAAAAAACAAAAGAACTTCCCCTGGCGCACCCTAATCAACGCAAATGTACCGGTTGAAGCCAAACACATAACCACAACAACAAAAAAAATCCCGCGGATACGTTTTCTGCCACTTGCACTTTCGATGTCTAAGCTCTAGCGATGGAAAAGCATTAGTATCGCGCTAGATCTTCTGACAGTTTAAAACGTTTGTTTGTCTTGGTAAGCGGGTGCGAATGCTTGTTTCCCCCACAATATCTGAACTAAGTTACTTGCCAGAGATTTTCTCTTTATGCAACACAATTTATGACGGCTTGTTGCGTAATTGTATCCGAAACTATGCTCTCGAATTGTATGCATATCTCTACTGTTTGTCAATTGGTGTACGTTTCGTATTTGCAAATAAACAAATGAATAACTGGCTGATCTGAAGGAGCAGTTCACACCGACCTTTGCGGGACACACTGCGCCATGGTTCCTTGTAGTCACGCCTTTAGATGTCAGCTGTGGGCACAGTGAAAGGGATCAGTTCTCAATTACATCAAACTTTCTGGGTTACTTCTACAGCTGAAGAATTTTCCGGTCAACCACCGCAGCTGCCGCAGCACATGCTCCTAGACTCTGCAGGCTGGAAAGGAATGAGTGTCTCCGCCCCGTGATTCAGCTGTGAACCTCGCATGCAGTTACTCAGTAGCGGCAGACATTGAAACTCAGCCGATCTTCTTTTTCAATAGCGTCGCACGTTGATTATATGAATCCTTCTATTGACAATCCTTTTTCTCTTGCAGATGCAGCGATTCCAACGAAATTGGAGGAAGACAGCCGCGATCTTCGTACCAATCTACGCACTCGCCACTTGCCTATACTACGCTGATAAATTCAGTCTCACTACATACGGAAGTCGGGTGGACCTTAGCAAAGACTGGGCCCCGTTCTACAGGCGCAACAGCGGACGTGTAGAAAAAACCGATCCGCCCAGAGTTCTCTTGTGGGACATCCCATTTGGCAGATTTCCTGACGGTCTTTCGGAAAATGTTTCAACACGGCTGGTGACATGCCCTCAGCAGTGCATCGTAAGCTACGATCGCACCATGCTGATGTCAAGCGACGCAGTGGTCTTCCACGGTCCCGAAGTGAGATTCTACGATAGCCCCAAGTGGAGAGCCGCGCACCAGAAGTGGGTTTTCTGGAGCCAAGAGCCCCCGCCCCCCGTGGGCTCACTCAAGGGAGTTTTCAACTGGACGATGACTTACCGGTGAGTAGGTGATGCTTGTGAAAAAGGGCTGCATCAGCATGGTGCAAGGCTTCTCCTTGGAGTACATATTCGGATGAAATAAAGAACAGAGGTTCTCTCATCAATACTATTCAAAAAATTCCTATTGTGAACAGCGATATTCTGTGTACTGGACAGATGGACAGAGCCCAGGAACAAAAAAAAATTGGCGCAGTTTGCGCTAGTGGTGCCAAGTTGGAGAAACAGCGTAGCGATGTACATCACGAACACAGTTAGGTATTCGTACAGGCGCACAGCCAACGCCTCGTCGTTCTCGGATCATCTGGCCTTTTAAAGTTCGATCTGGGAAACGGGCATCTCGGCTTCAAGTTTCGCGTAGGCGCCAACTCCGCCGGCAGGTCTAGCCTAGATGTTTGGCTATTCGCTGCCGGTTAGTTGGGGCGGCTCTGCCGCAATACTCGGGGTTGGTTCGTGGTCGTCTCGTAAGTTCTCGGGCAGCGACACGGTGGTGTTCATGCTCCGCTTCTTCTTCCTCCGGAGTTACATACTCATAGAGTTCCTTATTAAATATACTAGAGAGGAAACTGCACCTGGTAATCAATGTAATCGAAGGGGTTTATATGAAGGCCCCCCTATTGACGTGGGCTTGGCATGAAAATTGGATTCTTAAGCGGATTTTGGAATTTGCTTTCTTCACTATGCATTAACCCATCTACGAGCTACGAGGAAGTAGAAATCCTCCCTGTTCGGTGGTAGCCGTGTTTGGTGAAAAGGCACGCATTGCGTGATCGTACCTGGCATTGGTCCAGCCGCAGTCGAAGGACGTATGACTGAGCGCGATAATATGCCGCCGTGAACGTTGTACCTGACGAAAAAAAGAAACAAAACGTACTTCGACGAAGACAAGGTAAGACAGACACGTGTGCCTGTATCTGTCTTATCTTCTCTTCGTCTGCGACTGTTTAACGCCGCGTTTTCGTTTTTCTTCAAGTATGAACCAACTCGTTGAGCAACAAGTTTTGTTAAACTGTAGCTCATGGTCGGTGAACCGGTTCACGACGAAGACGACTTTTTCAGAGGCACGCTCAAAAAGCTTTCCAAACCCTTCAAAAACTTATTATCTGAAATAATGGTAACATTAATAAAATAACAGCCTCTAATGAGTTTCTCCCAAAACATTGACATTCTTGTTGACTACCAGCTTGGCCTGCAGAATAGAAGGCAGAACCGCCCCTGCGAAAATACTGCTTTTTAATTCCTGTTGTTTTTAACAGCCTGTTTTATTTTACACTTTTATAATAACACACCATTATTTGCGCTTGTTGTTGCACTGTGTTCTAGAGAGAGAGAAACAACATTTACTTGCTCAACATGGTTTTAAAGCGAAGGAGACGGAGCCTCTTCGCCCTCCTCAGACGGCGGCCAGAAGTCCTTGGGCTCCGGCGGCGTCTTCCGCCATTTGGACAACCCGGATCTCTACGTCCGGGTCGAAGATGCGCAGAACGGTCTCCCACTGCTCCTCCGTCTTAATTAATAACGAATTACCTAACGGATTCTGCTTCTGGGCACATACCCAAATAATGTGGCGTAGGTCCGCCCTGCCCGTACATAGCTTACATTCGCTCGTGTAGAGCCCCGGGTAACAATGACTGTGCATGACCGCATTGGGGAATGCATCTGTTTGTAAGAAGCGCCAGGTTACAGACTGTAATTTGTTGAGAGTACAGTGAAAGGGAGGATACTTAACCCGTTCCACTTTGTATTGATTAATTATGTCTCTGTACGAGACCATGCGGTTCCTCCCCATCCCAGCGCGCGAGAAGTGCTCAGATGTTTCCTCGACGTGATCGGCTCGGTTAGCCAAACGTCGACCCGCGTCGTGAGCGTTCTGGTCACCTGGAAGAGAAGAGTGTGCCGGCGTGCATACGATTTGGACCTTCCTCCGGTCTTTGAAGCCGACCACAATTCTCAGTGCCTCGGGCGAGATCCGTGCCTTTGTAAAATTCCGAATTGCGGTTTTAGAGTCGCTGACAATAAATTTAGCTTTCGCGGAAGCCATCGCCATAGAAATGGCCGCCTCTTCTGCCGCTTCCGGCGACGACGTCAGCATCGCGGCGCTAGTTACGGAATTGCCGTTGCGGTCAATAGCTTACACGGTCATGGCATCCCGGGCCGCGTATTCCGCGTTGTCCACGTAGACCACGTTCTCGGTGTTTTTGAATCTCTTTTGTATGGCGTTCGCTCTTTCTCGTCTCCTTTCCTGGTTGTGTTCGGGATGCATATTCCTCGGTTTAGGGGGGTCGATGCCCGATGCCCGAGACGACCGCAGGTGTTGCAGACTTCCACTTTGTTCTTGTGCAAGAAGCATCGATATTCCGCACCGTTGTAGGACACGTAGTGCAGAACTTTCGTACCTTCGAAGACGATAATAACCGAGCTCGTCTTGCCCATTCGTCTCGCCTGGAGAATCGCGGTGTGCTTCCAGTTGACCAGGCTCTCTGTGATGTCTTCTTGCGTGTCATAGGTGGGGATGTTGCGAATCACGCCTTTCGATGTGTCGTCGGGTGGCGTCACATACGCCGTCGTAGCGTAGGTCTGGTTCCCGACTTGAATTGTTTCGATGCTATAATATTTCTTGGCATTTTCCATCGTTGGAGTACTCACGACCATGATGTCCTGTCCGGGGTGGAGGCGAAAGACATCGTCACTCGCCCTCTCCGTCGACACTGCGGCGGCGCGTAACACACCGTCACGGAGCTGTGCATAACTCACACGCGACGTGTTCAAACCATCGCGCGGTCGAATAACTAACAACCTTGCTATCTTCACTTGGAAGCGGCGGCTGACGCGGCCTGCGCACGCCCAGCTGGTTTTGGACCTTGTGAGCCTGCTCTCGGCGGGCGCCATCCTGGTTTCGGGAGTCTCGATCAGGGAGCCTAACCTTGGTAGGCTGCTTCGTTGCTGGTGGCTGGTAATCCAGCCCCCGTCGTTTTTGTAGTCTTCGGGTGAGATTGGCTCACCCTACATTCCACGACTTCCATAATGCCTCGCTGGGTGTCGATTAAGCGTGGGCTGAGACTGCACTCTGGGCTGGAAAAGTCCCCGGTGGCTCGTGCCAGCGCGCCGCACTGTGTTCGAACTTTCGGACACTAAAGCGTTTCAATCGAAATCAATGATGAAACAAAGGTGAGCGTATGATGTAATGGCGGTCCACGACTACACAGACGGCCTTGAGGTGAGCCGCAGAGACGCTAGCGCCACATTCCTCTCGAGTGTATATTGTAAGAAACTGTTACATATTTCCTCGGGCAACCGATGTTTTGCGGGAGTCGAAACGATGCGCTCAGCGCGGAGTGACGAGGCGGCGCGTGCCGTGTCGCCACAGTGTCGTCATAGCTAGGCTAGGCTTGGCTCCGCCCACGCACCTGCGCGAAGTTAGGCCAGCCTCGGCGAGGCCTTCGTGCCGAACAGCGTGCTCCAGAGGGTTTTTTTTTTTTGCTAGTTTTTTTTGCCAAGCTCAAGCTTAAACAGCTCCGGTGTGAAAAAAGGAGATAGCTATAAAAAAATAAAACTTTACAATCTTTATGGACCTTTATTGAATAAAAGGACCTGTTTGTTGCAGCCCGCTGCGGTGGCTCAGTGTGCAAGGAATTCGGCTGCTGAGCCCGAGGACGAGGGTTAGATCCCGGCCGCAGTGACTGCTTTCTTGATGGAGACTAAAGCTCAACCGCCCGTGTGCAGGGGTTTCGGCACACTATAAAGATCCCCAGGTTGTCAAAATAACTGAGGAGCCCCCCAGTAGTGCGCCCCTCATAGACCAAGCGGGGCTAGAGCACGTTAAACCCCTCAATCTGTCGAACTCTTATCGTCGCGACACTTTACGGTGACGCGCTCCCTTCTTCACGCGATTCCAAAAGGTGGAAATTGAGATGTGGCATGTCAATTTTAAACAGTTGAATAATGTTTGAAGGCATGCTGTGGGTGAAAACGGCACATACTTTAACGTTACGCTAGAAATAAGCTCCTGCGAATTAACACTGTCTACAAATTTTCCGCCTCAGTATAACTAATATTTGCTTTTTTTTTTCGAAGGTCGGACTCGGACATCTGGAACCCATATGGTATTATAGCAGAACGCAAGACAAAGCAAAGCTACCAATATCAACAGATCTGGAAGATATGGCGACGCAAGTCAAGGATGGCCGCTTGGGCTGTTAGCCGTTGCGAAGCACGCAGCCGTAGGGAGGACTATGTGAAACAGCTTCGGAAGTACGTCCGTGTCAACGTGTATGGCAAGTGCGGCCAACTAAAGTGCCCTAGAGCAAATAGTACCAGGTGTTACGAAATGTTCGAGGAGAAATACTTCTTCTATCTTGCCTTTGAGAACTCCATCTGCAGAGACTACGTCACCGAGAAATTCTTCAATGCCCTGGAATACGACATCATCCCCGTGGTCCTCGGTGGAGCCAACTACACTGCCATTGCCCCTCCGGATTCGTTCATTGACGCGCTTAGCTTTAGGTCTCCGAAACACCTTGCCGAATACATAAAAAGAGTAGCCGGTGACTTTCAGCTGTATGCGAAATATCTGCGCTGGAAAGAAACGCACGCTCTGGCAAATTTTCCTAGATTCGATGCCCTCTGCCGTGTCTGCAAAAAGCTGCACAGCCCATCTTTCCGACAGACGACGGTAGTGGCGGACATGTTTCACTGGTGGAACACAATGTCGCAATGTTGGTCTTGGAATTTTACCAACTGAAATAAAGTTTATGTATTCTCATCGGTCAAAGAAACTTCACAGCTCCATCCTTATTCTGTTTTCTTGAGGCTAGAAGCCTCCCCGTAATATGCTCGTCATAAACGTGTGTCAGAAGACGCATGCGGCAAAACTAACAATTCCGCTGTCAGAAGTCAATGTATATCGGCAACGTGGTTGAGGAGGAGTACTTACATTTAAAAGGAAGGCTCCCATTTGTAGGTGTTACAATGTGAGCTCATGTGCAGCGCCCCCACGCAGCGCTGATAGTTTTATGTTCAGCCGTGCAAGCCTGGCACATCGGCGAGTGGCCAGTTTGAAAAAATAAAGGCAGTTTGTTCGTTCTGGGCAAACGGCTCGGCATGTTCTCATATCTTTCGCGGGCCTGATGGCCTACTGTTCGCGGTAGTCACTTCCTACCGCTCGGACATCCGTACTTCTACACATCTAACAGTAGGTAAAGTGGAGAGGAAGGGAGAGAGGCCCCGTGAATGCTGGTACCCTTCCTCAGTGTTGGCACATGCTTCTTCATGTGCATTTTTTCAGCGTTTAAACTTTCTACGATTACACGGCAATTGGAGACCTAACCTAGATACTAATTAAACCACTGCTGTGGGAGCTAATTTAGGAAACACAGCGTCTATCATACCAAGCGCGGCGCTCTAGCTGATCGCTGCAGGCATGGCTTTTGTTCCGACCGACGACATTCGAATATTTAAGACTAGGCTTGCATCGGCCAGCCAAAGCCTCGGCCGTTATAAGACGGCGGTTCGAGACCGGCTCTTGCCTCGTTTTTTTTTTTTTCATCTTTAAATTGAACTATATTTTTTGTGGATTAGGTTAGTGGGGTTATAAATGCTTTCTTCGTGTGCGTTACGTCATGTTGTTATGTTTAGGTTAGGCTGCCTAGGTTCACGTTATCTAGAGGAATGTAGCGTCAGACACGCCAATTTTGTTACCGAACGGCCGTGGACGTCGATATAGTGGACTGTTTATTATGCCGTCTGACGGCACTTTAGACACAGCCTTTAAAGAAGCCGCTTCACCGCTGAGAACGACAGACAATTTTACATGATCGTCTTGACACTGCCGTCTTATTTTCGAATCATCGCTGGACTGCTAAAGCCCGTGTAATAAATTTTCTGATATCCCTAACCGCTTTCCGGAATCACAAAAATCAGTGCACTAACACTGACCATCAACTATGCATCCAAAACAAGCTGGTCACGATCATCTGCATCCTGGAATTCCACAAACCAAAGGACCGCACGGATAAATGATCATCCGACAGCTATAGGGCGAAGTAACACCAGTCACTCATCCCGTGCGGCGCGTATGTCAGTGGAGATGCGCCATCAAAGAATCGGACACTTTTCTAATTCTTGAAACACCACTTACAACTTGACAATGTATGGGTACGAGTTGGTTAGTGCTCCACGCTAAACCACCGTTCAGCACAGCAAAAACTAGACGCAGACCGTGAATGACGAGGACAGGCGCTGCATCGAACTGAATTTTATTATCAAGCAGTACGTCTGTATAATAAAGCACTACCGCAAACAGAAAAGTACACTGCGTCACTGTGCAGTACACAAGAGCGCAGCCTGTCATACTGTAACCAAGACGGTCGGTGTATTTGTATAATTGCGCACTGACGTCTTAGCCTTTTTGCTTACTTTAGTGTCTTTTTAGATGTATACAAGAGAAGCTCGTTAATTCTAACCGCAAGAGGATCTCATCTCTGTTCGAATTATAATGGAAGTTCGAAACAACGAAAGAAGAGTAAGAACAATACGCAGCTATTTGGAAGCAGTTGAAAATGTCAACAAATTGATGCTTGAAAAAATAAAGTGATGCAAGCCAGCCTTTTCTCCTTCAAGGTGACAGCCAGCACTTTTTGCTCGAATTTATGTGGACGGGCTTCTCTTCAGAACTGAAGAATAGACGAGCGGCATTCAGCAACCCTGTCATAGCATCTGAGTGGACGGCGGCACTATAGTTGCTGCTGCTGCTGCTGTTCCTATGTTATTGGTGCATACCAATCAGAGGATCGGGCAAAACATCACTGGTTATATGAAGAAAGAGGATTCTTACCTAATTTCGATACTCCGGGAAAATATTTTAGAGGGATTTGAGAGTTGTTTTTATGCCTTGGGGGTGGGTGCGATAAAATAAAACATTAATGATAAAATACACGAAAAGAAAAGTCTGCAGAATTGCATACTTTCGAAGAAATTGAAGGAATGGAAATGTTTTGCAAATTCATAAAAATTTTAACGCGGCACCGGAGAGCACAGCAAACATCCCGGCGGCAGAAACCCGCGGCTGAACTCCCCAGATATAAAAGGCCCGGCATTGATAAGGCTATCCCCAGACTACGAAACTGCAGCTGAAGGAGGTGACGTCTGAGGCTTCAAAATCGTCGACACGTAAAACCGGAGTGTAAGAAGACTCGTCTTCATTGCAGTTCTGCACAGCGATATTTACACCAGATGAACCTGTGTAGAAATTTATTCTAATGGGGTACACGACAACGAAGACCTATAATAGCCTTCTATAGGTCATCGTAAAGGGCACCAGGAAGGTTTTCATGAAAAGTGTAGATGGCAGAAATCCTTCGAAAGCAATCAAATTGATGTTTGATGCCCTTGAAACTTCATCAATCTACGTTAAATTGCAGTAGTTATAAAAGAAACGTTTATAAGTGGCGCAAAGGCTGATATCCTTACTAGTGAGTCTCCTGCATCGTTCAAAGTGTCCCCGCATGTAGCGAAACTCAAAGATGAAATTCATTAATACGGGGTGGCGGAAGTGATCATAAGGTCCGTAGGAGAGGAGAGTCTTCAGGGGAAGGAAGGGCTGGGTATACGATGAGGATATGTGAAGTTATGATTGGAGGCGATATCGATTTGCCCAACTTTCGTAGTGCCAAGACAATACCTAGAATTCAGCACAGAATATGGGGAGCCTATTCTGTATTTTTTATCACGTTCAGAAGCATCTGCACCTTGCTGAATTGAGGCCTAATGATCTTTCATTCAGCAGTCAGCCGGGTAATAGTTTTGCGTTTCCCCAAAACGCAAAACTATTACCCACTAATGCTAAATTTCCACTAATGCTCAACGTCCACTAATCCACTAATGCTAAACTTCCGGAACAAATATGTTCCGGAATTTTAGCATTAGTGGATTACCCATTACAAGGGATAGAATCACCCTATTCATCACAACACACAATGAAGAGAGCAAGGTTTGTACTAGTGTGTTTAGGGGCAATTGGATCCCGGCCGCTGCAGGTGCACAAGAAATGCAGCTGGCTCAGCCACAAAGATAAACAGCTCCGCCTCCAATTTAGAGCCATTGGCTCTCAATAAAGAGTGAGGGCATATGGTTCTTAGGCAAAGCAAACCGACAATAGCAAACGGCCAACCCAGAATAGAACACACCCGAACTCTAAAATTCATGAAGCAACTTTCAAAACGTCCGCCACGGGGCATTTTGGGATTGGTTTCACCCGATTTTAATTACGTCTACTTCCCCTACCCCCACTTGACGTAGTCTTCCTGCCACAATAAAGGCTACCTCCTCCTCCTCGTTTCAAAATGTCCTCGGCGGGGGATTGTGGGATTGGTTTCACCCGATTTTACTCTTTCTCTCTGCTCTACTCGTAGAGTTTCATACATAGAGATAATATACGTTTCATACAATATGAAACTCCATGGTTCTACTCTCCGTAACTTATCATTAGAGCAGTTTCGGAATGCCCCGGAGCTGCCCAAGTACCGCCCTTGACAGGAAACCAAATAAAAGCGGCCACTTGTCGCTTCGTCACCAAGTCCCAGCGTCATCGCGAGCAGCAAAATGGCCGCCTCCACGTCCGCGCTCTGTGGCGGTCGTGTTGTAGTTCTGCGTGCGCTCCGTTTGCGCCGTTTCCGGCGGTTTTCGTCGCAACGCACTTGCACTTTTCACTAACCACCCTTGAACTTCTCGGTGCGGTTTATCATCTTCATAGTTTGGCGTGGCACTGCCGGGTTCGGTTGGCATCAAACCAGGTGCGCCAAGTGCGGACAGCTGTGTCGGTGTGTCTACAAGCGAGAGGCGACGTTTATGTGGGTGGCGGGTGTGTTTCCGCCTGTCTCCTGTGCTTAGGAGTTGGAAACAGCGCTTCGGTGATGACAGGCATTGCGCGGACATCAAACGGTGTTCCCGGAGAAAATTCCTCCCTGGTAACGTGTGGTGTTCAGATTTTGAATCCCGCTTGGCCGAAAGTGAAGGTCTGGTGCTTCAAAGCGGGAGCGGCGGGGGCGTGCGGCTTGTTTTTAACCTCTAAACTTTTCAAGACTGTTGATACCCGGCAGTCTCTTGTAAGAGGGGATCTAGCCTTGCACACGGTAGCTCCGTGGAAGATTCGTTTTTGTTGGCTCTGCCTTGCAAGCCCGACTGTGTAAATAGAAAGGAGAAAAGGGGGAAAAAATAGAGAATGTGTGGGTGTACTCGTGTTTCAGCTGTGTTAGAACTACGGCAAGAAATAGAACCCACAACTTTGTGTTTAGCTGTGGGCCTTTGCTGAAGAGCCATTGCGGTGGGTAGAGTTGTGAAGGGACCATCAGGACACCGTATGCCTGTTTTCTACTTGAAAGAAGTAGTAGATAACTCGCTTTGGTAACCCACTCAACTCTGGCATTGTATAAAAATTCTTTTCTCTTAAAAAAAATCACTGCATTGGTAACCTTTCATATTTGTTGTTAGACATCAGCTTTGGTGCCTGTAGGAAGGTGCCAAAAAGAATTATCAGTGTGCAAACTCCATCACGCGTTGAAGTGGTGGGGAAAAAAAAAAGGAATTATTGACAGCATCCTTTGTCGACAATGGCGGCCTGTCACTCAGGCGGGGTGATTGTTCTATAATCCGGCTTAATTGCCTGAACCACTATTTGATGTGTCAGCCTTTCAAATGAAGCAGAGTTGTATGTTGTTATTCTCCTTTTAAATCTTGTTAAACGTTGAAAAGGTGCAGACATGCAAACGATGCTCAAGTTGAAGTAGTTTTAGACGTAATTGATAGTATAAATTTACGCATGGTAAAACACTGCAGAGGTTCAGCCATGTCAGCTGACACCCGCTGCGGCGCTTCAGTGGCTAAGGCGTTGTGCTACTGGACCCAAGGATGCGGCTTTAATTTACCGCTGCCATAGCTGCTTCTCTGATGGAGGCGAAAAGTGAAAACGCCTGTGCGTTGAGATTTCACAGCATCTTAAAGATACCCAGGTGGTCAGAATTAATCCAGAGCCACCCACTGCAGCATGCGTCATAGCCAGGTGTATCTTTAGCACGTTGGTCCGTAAAATTTGAGAAATTTTTGTTTTAGCTGAGCAGGATTCAGGGCGTTCTTGTGTTGGCTTAGTTTAGTTCTAACACACTTGTGCCTTCAATAATAGTAACAAGAAAATGCTGTGCCTTTTCCAACCTTGGAGATAGACTGTTGTGGTTTTTTTTCAATGCTTGACGAGAACTAGCCTCGGCTGAAAATTGTTAAAACAATTGTTAGTTTCCTGTTTTATTTTTTTGACTGAGTTTGAGGGTTAGGTCTGCGTTGGTGTGTCCAAAACGTGTACCGTAAAGTGTCCAAAACGTGTACCGTACAATAAGATACGTGAATATTCAGAGAGTGCTATGGACAATGAAATGCCACAAACGCTACTGCTGTCAAAAAAAGGTGTCGGAACTAACTTGAAGTGCAAAGCCCATTACATAACGAAGATGGCTTCAAGATGAAGATGGCAAGTGTGGATTCAGACTTTGCCGTAGAATTTCCAAAAGTGAGACGGCGAGTAGAAGACAGTGCTGACAAGGAAAGTTAGAAAAAAGTTCAATGCTGTGTGTCAGTCTTCCGGGAGCAACTGGAGGAGATTCTTAACCACCTGGACGGTAGCACTGCAGAATATTAATCTTCTCCACTGGTGCTGGGAGTGTTATGTCAGAATCTTTTGTGTCTGTATATCAATGTAGACATGCAAGTTGGAGCAGAAATGTTATGCCACCGACTTATGTTACCAGCCTTGCTTGTCAACTGTGTCTAACTTGCCTGTAGTACTCTTTGTGGTTTTGTTTAATATGAGCATGCTTTCATTCACTCTCGGATTGAGTCCTTAAAACAAAACAAAAAAGATAACCATTAAGTTGTTGTTTGTTAATTCTAAACTGCTGACATAGCCGCTGCTGCAAAAGGCTAATAAGAAGCGGATTTGAGTTCGTTGGGAATTCAACTCGGGTCCCCGCAGTAGGGGCCTAGTCCATGTGCCTAGCCCGTGCGTAACCAGTACGGATGCGCGCCAGCCACTGAGAACTCTTATTCCAGGGAAAGTGTAGCAAGAAATCTCGCCAAATTTGTCTGTCCAAGTTATTTGCGCCAAGGGACGAAGAACCGGAAGCGAAGAAATGGACGCAAACACGATGCAGCGGCAAACACGTCCCAAAAGTATGGCTCGGCTTTTGAGAGAGAAATTGTCACCCCTTTCTAGGTCGCTGTGTTTGTGGTGGCAATCACTGACTCTGTTTGAGGCAGCACTTCTCGGCAAAGGTCTGTGCAGGAACTTTACGTGGTGCCTGCAAGTCCGCTTTCCCGCGGAACACCGCAGCTTTGCGGGAAAGCCCGAGGCACGAAATGCGGTAGTAGGTTACAGTACTTCCAAAATTTTTTTTTCTTTGTGTGTGAGTATGTCATGCCGCAATGTGCCTTTCCCCTATATCATAGTGTGCCCCCCCATAATGAAAAACTGTTATTGGTTTCCTTCCTGATGGTTTTTCTAGGAAGAATTTGCTGATAGTGTTGAATTTGCTGATAGTGTTTGCACCTATCTTAGGGGAGTTATTAGGTATGCTTACCTCTATTTCCGTTAGTCTTCCCATGTGTCTATGAAAGAGGGAAAAAATCTTTCAATAATGCGTGCGGTAAACTGTTCTTTTATTCACTAGTGGTGAATCATTGGGACAGATAGCTCGCTCCTCTGAGCACATAATGACTGGTCGACGCACATATGTCAGTCTCCGTCACTCGGGCTGCATTGTCAAGAAATAATGCGAAGTTGCCATTGACTCTAAAAATATGCACTGCGCCTTTTTTTATCACTTCTGTAAAGGAGATAGCCGACGCCTGGGTAGTCGCTTAGAGAGGGGTTTATTCACGGTTGAGACGTGCACACGCAAGAGCCGAGAGCAGAGTTCCGCGAGGCCAGACGCCGAGCGTTCTTCTGCTTCTTCGTCTTCTTACACCGATGCACCGCATAGGCGGATAGCGCGGCGTTAGTTCTACTTGCTCTGAGGCGTCCGCACATACTCTTCGTTACAATCACCCCCCCGTCAAAGAGGAGCCATCCTGGCGTCTCACGGAGACGATACGATGAGTGGTTCGACGTAAGCTTTGAGGCGCTGAATGTGAACGAGCTCACGGCCGCGACAGCGCTGGTCGGCAGTAGGGGTGACCGGCTCGACAACGTAATTTACTGGAGACGTGCGTTCAACAACGCGGTAGGGGCCGTGGTATCTCGAAAGCAGTTTAGTGGATAGCCCAGGTGACTTATTCGGGACCCACAGCCAGACGAGAGAGCCAGGCGAAAAGCTGCAGGCAGGTGTGGACTCATCATGGCGAGTCTTCTGGCGAGCTTGTTCTTCGGTCGTGAAGGATCGCGCTAGCTGACGGCACTCTTTGGCGTGTTTCACCGATGCACCGCATAGGCGGATAGCGCTGCGTTAGTTCTACTTGCTCTGAGGCGTCCGCACATACTCTTCGTTACACTTCATAATTTTTTTTTTTTGTACAATTCCAAATGACTTGCAGTGCGCTCTGACATGTCTGCTAGAAGTCCTTTGATGCATAGTGTACTGCTTTGAGTGTATTTAAAAGCGGACTTACTGCGTATTTTTTTTTCTGTTCCAGCCTTAGGACTTCAAGAATGAAAACAGTGGCCTTCTGTGCGAGATTTCTACGAGGCTCTTTTTTTTTTGCCTTGTCCCAGTGGTTTCTTTTATCATTTAGGATTTTCCAGAATTTCATTTTTCATGGCCTTCTGAGGAATTAACAAGTGTAATGTTGAAGGGGATACAAACAAACCTAATCAGGTGTACGGTGGAAGCAAGAGCCCACACTTGGTGTAAACACTTGGTGTAGCCTGGTGCGCTTTTTGAAAAAAATGTCTATGTGTTGTATTGACACCAGTCCACCTTCTTTGAAGTGTTAGTTTGTTACACAGAGTGTCGTGTTATCAGTGATGACTGACTGAATATTGCTGCTGCTCTGATTGTGGTTTTTCCTCTTTTTGTTTTTCATGTTCTGGAAGTTTGGGAAGAAAGTGTTCTGCAAGTTCCTGGCTTCCACTAAACCACGTATTCATGTTGTAACGAGGAAATGGTTCACTATATTGCGGCATGTTTGTGCTCGATTGGAAATCGTTACTGAAGTTTTCTCGTGTGTGATGACTATTGAGAAGGGTTTGTAGTTACAGCCTGTTTTGCTAATATAAAGTTTCGAATGGTACTCCATTGAAGAGAGAATGAAACAAATTTTTCACTCTTTTTTTGTGAGTGAATTGTAAATTAAACCTGCACAACGTTTTAAGTTTTGCTGTTTAGTGAAAAAAACGATGCTCAGTTCAGCTGTACAACTGGCGTGATAACTGCATGCACCCTCTGTGGCCACCTTATGAAAAATTGTTATTTTCCACCCAGTTTATGATTAGTGTCTTTTCTTGTTCACGTGCGGCTACATAGGTTAGACATGCCTGCAGTTCAGTACATACTGCCTAGTAGACTTGAGGCTGTGCCATCCCATTTGCTGTCACAAAATCGGCGGGGACTTGAATGCACTTTTTGCGCAAAAAAAGAAAAAGAAAAATTCAGGGGTGTCACTGTGTGCAAATCAAGGAACGAAACTGAGAACGTGTCCTGCTTGTCCAGGACACCAAGGTGATGGAATAATCCTAGGAGATTCATAATTCAACTTCATCGTTGTTTTGTGATGTCCCATCATTTCCGGCGATTTTGCTTTCACCCCACTTAAGCAGATCTTGTTGCCTCTTTCCGACAGTTAGCGACGCATTCAGAAGTGCTTAGTGACCAGTAGCCAATAACAGCCCTCTCTAAAAAAGCCTACACCTGGGTCTCTGCACTACAGGCTCAAAATCAAAATTCTGTCGGGGCTCGATCATTCTAAACAGGCTTTTAGGCGGAAGGTCCTGAGGTAATGGTAGATTGCAAGCATTATCGGTGGCTGTTCCAGAAAGCGATTGCACCCCCCTCGATCCGCTGCCGACCGTTCTCTGCTCGCAGGAGAAGGCGGCGGCAGCGGCGAGCTGGGCTACATGGAGTCCTCATCGCGCAGCGGCAGCCGCGGCGACACACGCACCTACCAGTGCAACCTGTGCACCTACCACACCGAGCGGCGGGCGCACATTGTCCGGCATCTGCGCGGCCACACGGGCGAGCGGCCGTTTGCGTGCAGCCACTGCGACCGCTGCTTCGTGCACAAGCACCACCTCGACAGGCACCGGAAGCGCGCACACCCGCGACGGGAACAGCGGCCGCTGCCGCCGGCGCCGCTGGCGGACTTCTTGGAGCTGGAGCTGCAGCCCTTCGACGACGATGACGTTTGACACGGACCGGACATCTCTGAGGCCTCATCTGAAGCTGAACGCAGCTGGAATGTGCGGTACACCAGAAGTTACTCAATGTACAGCCGTTGTGAAACTCCCCGTTGGCAGATGATGTAGTAACGTAATTGTCTGGCCTGTTAGTATTGGGTGACTCCGTGCCAAAGGGGACTTGGCAAATTTTAATCTTCCGGATATGCTTCCAAAATTTATTTTAGCAATTTTGAGTTGAGTTAGTTCCCAAGATAATTAGAGATAATTGGTCATTTTGGGGGGAACAGTAGACAGAACAGCGTTAGTCATAAAGCTGTAATCTTTGTTTTCCAATAATATGAACCCTGGTGAATGCAATACTCGAAGTGACACTCTGTAAAATATTTCTCGCGAAATAATTTCTTTCGGCCTTACAGTGGCCTTCGAAGATTTGCAAAAGACATAAAAGGTGATGCGTTTTAAAACTTTTTTTGCCAAGAGGTGATTACAAGCGATCGCAACTTGTAATGTCTCCTTGGCAAGCATTTTTAAAAGGCATTACTTTTTACGCCTTTTGCAGATCTTCGAGGGCCACTGTAAGGTCGAAAAAAATTGTTTCGCCAGAAATATTTTACCGAGTGTTATTTCTCGACTCAAAATTGCTAAAATAAATTTTCGAAGCATATCCGGAAGATTGAAAAATTGCCGGGCCTCCTTTGGCATGGACTTGCCCTATTACATTATGTACAGTTCTGCGCAAAAAAAGAAAGACAGGGACTGGAAAAGACACAACTAAAGAGCGCTGTTGTGTTGTCTCTTTTCTAGTCCCTGTCCCCATTGGCCCCATGTTTCGAAAAGCGGTTCACAGTTAACCCCCTGCGCTGTGGCCAACCAGGGACAGAAACGGGGCACAGCTGACTCTGCTACCATCTGTCGGCAGAATGCTCAAGTAATGCTCAAGCGCACGCGGTTGCTGCTGTAAGTCATAAAAGAAAAACCGTGAAAGCACGAGGAAACATTACCTAATTTAGTGTTTTCCAATTTGAAGAGCAAGTTTTAGTTTATATTAGGCTGTGTTATTAAAGGAGCCATGAAGAGAAAACACAAGTTTGATTCATTCGAAAGATTGCATCGTTACAATCATACTGACACCACTTTTAACGTAAGCTTCGCTCAAACAAGCTACATAATTAGGAAAAATGGGAATGGCCATGCGACTCACTAGCTCATTTCCCGCAACAGAATCTATGATGTCATACCAGCCAGCTCTGCGATTGGCGGAGGGCGGCAAAAGCAAATGCAAATTAGGCAGAGCTTGCAGGCTTGCCGAATGAGCTATTTGCGCTTAAATTTAGAGCAAATTCTCTTTAAACCCGTAGGAATGGTGGGACAAACACTGGAAGTTACGAAAGCATACGTAAACATAGAATTAGCGATGCGCACTGCTGTTGGTACTGCGTGCACTATGCTTGGTTTAGCTGCACGGGACTGCTAGGTTTTGGGGTTGTTTCAGATGACACTGGCTAATCGATGCAAACAATGGTGTCTTACGTGACCATATTTGTCGAGCGAGCACTATGTTTCATGAAACCATTATTTTCTCCCTGAACAAACAAACCAAAGGCAGAAAACGGCTTGCCATGGTATGGTGGTGCCATCTTGGTTCACTAACGGCGAACAAGGCTTCCTGTTATATCATTGCAGACCACAAAAATGCCTGATGTAGTGGGAAAATCAAACTTTTAGCCTAAATAATTAATTTTTCAGTGAATAAAGCATGTTTGCATTTGGATAAGCTCCGGGGGCACTATAAAACAGAAAATCTTTCGAATAACACAAACTTGTATTTTGTCTTCATGGCTCCTTGAAAGGGACCCTGAAACACTTACCATCGACTACTGGGAATGTATTTTGGTGTAAAGTCTATTGTCCCAGCAATATCCTCCCGCAAGAATTATGAAAATCCGTTCACTATCACCGAAACTATGCGTGATGAAAAATCGCGCATAAATGTTCCCTCTGAACCAGTGTTGCGGAATGGGCGTCCCCATTCCATTCCAATTCCATTCCGGGGAATGGCAATTTGCCTAAATTCCATTCCTTTCAATTCCTCGGAATGGCAAAACTTTCCCCATTCCCACTCCGGGAATTGCCGGGCAATTCAATTCCATTCCTCTAATTCCTCAACGTAGGAAATGCATGTTGGTAGTTTTATCGGGTTAATATAAGTGAAGGACGATGTCATCTTCAACTGGCTTGAAACCCATTTCTCTCGTTGGGCGTACTCGCGCTCGTGTTTTCTTTTTAAGTGCCGAATTAGACAAATCTTCGACTGCAGCATGTACCGTTTTGAAACAGCTTGCAGCGTGCAACTTGTGTGTTTTCTTCGCGGGTAATATCAAAAAACTGTTTCCAATATGCCATGTTGGTGGACTACTGCGTACGTGAGCCGCTGGGCGTAGGAGCCAATGTGTGACTGTGCGGTATGAAAGCGGTTTTTATTTGCCATAAAAAGATAGGAAGAATAAGGGGGGGGTGTAGCCCAAAAAGTCAAGGGGGGAGCATCGCACAGTTCTTACGGTACGAGTGTGCTCCTAAATGAACCTTTGGGCTTTTATAGTCGTCCACATGCGCCAGCGCGGAGGCATTGCCAACAAGACCCTCCCCTACCCCCCATGTGACGCCTCATTTTCGCTGAAAAGACTTCGGAAGGTGGCGGGCCTCAAGAAGAAATGTACTGGTACCGTGTCATCCGGCCAGCCCCGCCAATCTCGCTAACCGGCCTTAAAAGAGACTAGCGCTGGTTCTAATCTTGTACAGGGCCAGTGTATGTGTGTGCGCGTGTGTGCATTGAACTTGTAAGGATCGGTGACGCGGCACCGGTGTTTGACCCTGACGAAAGCGTGCTGCGCTCCACACGGGCACGGCGTCACCGGGTCAGCCACGACAATTTCGAAAGCCTGCGCGGAGAACCGAGAGGAAGCGCCAATGACTCACCTTGCAGAGGGCATCTTGGTACCGTCTTGGACACCACTCAACTCCCACTCTTCACCCTACCACCCCTCGATAACAAGAACCCTTTTTGTGAAAGCCTAAGTGGCTCATATCCCTGGCGGAAACGAGGGGAGAGGGGTCACTGAGGGCCTCATAGGAATAAAAGACACCGACGTGGGGGCCAATCGAAGGGGGAAACGGCCCGTTCGTCGAAAGGCCTTTCGTCATAGGCCGTCTCGTAGTAGGCCGTCTCGTAAATTGCGCTAAAGGGACATGCAGAGGAAGGAAGACAAACAATGCGCAGTTGTGAGTTGCACATTCTTTGTCTTCCTTCCTCCCTATGCCCATTTAGTGCAATTTTTGTCATTCGTAATGCACCAACTAGCCCAACAGCACATTTTACATTTCGTAAAAGGCCGTCCGTTTGGTGAAATAGGATCATTCCTCATAGGCCAGTTTGTCTCGTAAGAAAGTTCGTCACATGTGCACAAAATGAATGTCCATTTGTCCTTTTTTTGTAACGCATTTGGCTCTCCGTGAAGTAGGCAGGACGGTTTGACTCTAGAGAGAAGCCAAGCAGGTTTTTTTTTTTGGGGGGGGGGGGGGGTTGTACATCTGGAAAACCAGCAAAAATGCAAGCCAGAGTGGGCCAGTAGGGGGACGTGTTTGGAGAAGAATATACATACGAGTTTAACAACCCTAGACAGGAAAGTGAGACAGGGACGTAGCCCAACAAAGTTCTTTGAAAACAGGCCACAAAGGAACCGCGTCCCCGTTTTCACTGTTTCGGTCGGCATGGAAGGGAACAGCCGACTCGTGATAGAACAACTTTTCCAAGAGGCATCTGGTTCTAGGTGATCCCGTACTGGGGAAGGTGGTAGCACCGACCTTCTTGTTTTTGGAAATTTTGTCTGGAAGTTTCGTCCATCTGGAAACTTCGTCCGCGAATAGCCGCGTCTGAGCTGGAAGGCGCAGCCGTGGCCGCAGTTTCTATTACATGGGCTCTCCTGTTTCGGCTGAATTCCCGAACCAATATTTTAGGCCTTTCGCGACGCTGCTTCGGGCAAAGGCGTCTGAGTGTCTAGACAGAAGGAATAGTGTTGCAAAAGGTCCTGGGGGAGAAGGGGGGAGCGCGAGGTGAGATGTCGTGTAAGCTGATATGCGAAAGCTTGTCGCGAACACAAGCATCGCGCCAGCGTCTCGCTGTCGGCGAGGTGTGATGCGAGTTGCCGAAGGTTCCAGAAGCAAAAAAGAAAATTGAAGTGTGGGGAGACAGCTCACGGCCGGCCGGGGCGAAGATGCCACCAAGGCAAATAATTACAAGGCGCAGTTAGAGGGAGAGGGGGATACCGCCGCCATGGTTCCCCACGACGGACACCAACGGCTTAGAGCCGCGGTTATTACGCGGAGAATCGCGACGACCTTCGTAGCAACCTTTTTCCACTAGCGATCTGCGCCTGCGCGGGCTGCCGGTCCGCCATTCTTGGCAGGCGCCTCGGTCAAAATAATCAAAAGGGCGCCCCTCAGTTCTCTGCTTAGGGAGCGGCTATACGGTCTAGCGCTGCTCGTTTTCTTTTTTAAAGACGATATTCTTTCTTGGGCTACTTAAACCCAGAAATTTTGGTCTGTCTATATGTCTGTATGTCTTTCTGTCTGTCCGTCAGTCTGTCTATGACTCTTTTTTTTCTTTCTTTATTGCCATACTTTGACACACAAACAAAACACTACACTCTCAAAGACGCTAGCCAGCACTTGACTAACAGAGTAATGGCTAAAATTTTTTCATGTTTGTTAAAGTTTCAAACACGGGCAACCATTCCGGAGGCTCGGGCTGAGCCCTCCACACTTCAATAACCAGACGAACAGACTCAGAAAAGTACTCTTTGGACCGTTTGGCATCGATGTCACGATGGCGGATGGCCATGCGCGATTTCTAAATGCCGTGCAGGGCCAGAACCATGACGAGGTCATATGGTACCCCATCCTCGCTTTGAATTGGTAGAAACCTGATCCCGTAGGCATCCAGGGGGAAGTCCTTCCTTAATGTGCGCTGAAACACATCCCAAAAGAAGACCCCATCCCAACACTCCAAGAAAACATGTTCAACCGTCTCGGGTTTGTTGCATGGGTAACAGTCTACCCCCCATGGAATGTATAGACGTTTCTCTTTTACCAGGTTTTTACTGGAAGGACGCCCACGTTAAGTTCAAAAAAGAACGTTTTAACCCATGGCGGCACTGCCATTCTCATTACTCATTTAAGTACGTCCTGCCCAGGCCCTGCACTGTACATGGATCTGTACATCGGCTCAGGCAAAACAATATCCGCAAGGTCATGATACAGTCTTTTGCGCGTCACGTTTGATACGTATTCAAGCGTGAAGTGGGCTCGTAAAAACTTTGTTGCCAGTACCACCTCCCGAAAATATCATCTGGGTGACCAAAAGTAAAAAACGCAGAAGAAACAACAAAATCAGGTAGCGCCCTAGCTAGCCCCATCTGACACACAATGCGCAAGAAAGGATCATTCACGTCACGCAGAAACAAAACCGATTGACAACTTGTCACAAAAACAAATGCGATAGAGAAAGACCCCCGACGCGCACTCGCCGAAACAAGTTCGTCCGGCTCGTTTGCGCCCACGTGGACCCCCATATAAACACTGCAAACACACGATGCAGAGCCTGTACGTTCTTACGCGAACAGTGAAGTACCTGAAGAACGTACCAGAGTTTGCTCATAAAAAACACGTTACACACTGAGGCCCTGGCAAACATTGAAAGGCCAGAGCCTTTCCATTTCTCGGCCTTTTCACGCAGTTCAGCAGCCTGCCTGTGCCAATAAGGATCACTATCAACATAATTTTCCAACGGCACTCCCAAATACTTCGCTGGCGTCGACTGCAAGGTTATGCACTCAAACACACTCGGTGTAGTGTCCCAGTAGCCATGCCAAAAACCCAAGCATTTCTGCCAGTTTACGCCACTGCCACTGTACTTACAGAAAGTCTTAAGCGTGTTTACACCAACGCTTATACTGCTCCTATCGACACAAAAGAGAGCAATATCGTCCGCATACGCCAAAACACGCACCTCGCATGACTCGAGTAGAAAACCATTGAACCTTTGACTCTTGATAATACTCAAACAAAAGGTTTCAATGTAGACACAAAAAAGCAACGGCGACAGCGGGCAACCCTGGCGTACAGACCGTTGAACTGGGATGGGATTACCAATTGTTTTGTTGACAACGAGCTTAGTTGTACACCCTGTATACGCCATGCACACACCATCAAAAATGACAGACCCTACACTTACTTGCTCTAACATGTTTAAAAGACGTTCGTGCGAAACCTGATCAAAGGTCTTTGCCAGATCAATTTGAAGCATTGCTAAAGTTCTCTGGACGCTATCGCAACATTCCAAAACACTCCGGGCCGTGTGAACATTCGTTACAATCGACCTCCCTTTTATTCCGCAAGTTTGGTGCGGTCCAACAATGTCTTTGATCACAGTCTGCATGCGGGAAGCCAATATTTTCATCAAAATCTTGTAGTCGACATTCGTCAGGCTAATGGGGCGATACCCAAAAATTTTTTGTAAGTTTAGCGTCATCCTCAGATTTCGGGATGAAAATTGTATGCGACTCTAAAAATGAAGGCGGAAGCACGCCATTCTGATAAGACTCCAAATACACTCTACACAACACTGGACTAAGGTCTTCTTTCAACTTTTTATAAAAGGCTGCGGATAAACCATCGGGGCCCGGTGTCTTTCCAGTGTTCAGCTCGTCGATGGCTCTCCTCACCCCCTCTACGGTGATATCCCTTGCGAGAGACTCTATGGTTTCTTCAGCCAACTTTGGCATAAAACATATGGCCTCCTCCTTAAACTTAACCACGTCGACAGGGTGACGCGCGAATAGCTTTTCATAATGCTCACAGAAACACCGCTCAATATTGCTCTGGTCAATGTCTGTCTACGACTCGATTCAGCCACCCGGCCAAAGCAAAACAATGCCTGCGCAATAGTCTTATATAGTCACAGCTAAATCTACCCGTCTATGTCCGGTGTAATGTTCATACTTGTCAACATTGTTGAAGAAGATCAAGACATTACGCCAATATGAGACAACAAATCAATACAGAAGTGATATTTGCAGTGATCCTTTATAAAAAAAAAAAAACTCCCACCTCCCCTCGCGGGAACCCCTGTGTAGATGCGACGCATAGGCGGAGCGGCGAAGGGACCGCGTTTTATAGCGCGCATAACGTTGAGGGGACTGCGTAAGCCGGTCCCAGTCGATGACGACGTTGGCATACTTGTAAAGCGGCGTGTACTCTAGGTGTTTGAGCCAAGCTTGGATGTTGCTTCGCCGGAGAACGGCACACCGGTTATATGCGCAGCGCGCCCGAAGGAGAGGAAACCGCGGAAGAGATAGTACTGCACATGTGCCGGCCCCAGCGCGTCTGCCGCGGCTATGACGCAACGTGCCGCGGCTATGACGCAACACAATCCAACACAATCCACTTTAATCCAATCCAATCCAAATCCAACCCAAGCCAAGCCAAGCTAAGCCAATCCAATCCAATCCAATGCGCCTTGCGAGAGAGTGTTCGCTATCGGAGAGGAGAGGGGGTGAGCGGCGGAGAGCGCAGCTGGCGCGGCGAGGAGAATGGGGGAGGGGCGGACAACGCCGACGATGACGACGACGACGACGCCGGAGGGACAAGGCGAGTGAATGAGATGCTCTGCATCTAAAAATCAAACATGCTTGACTTTTGTGAAATTAAACACTTCATCAACTACAGAAATAGAATTCACTCCGCCGTCGCCTGTTGTCGCCCGCGCCACTATAACTTCTGGCGCCATTTTAAGAAATAAACCGCCAACCGTTACGCAAGGTTCCACTAGGTAGGTTCCACGTTCTGCTTGCAACGCACGTGGAGTAGGGAAACGCGGTTCTATAAACGTTGAAGTAGGGCGCCTCGATTAACGCGCGTCTTCGCCGTACGGCAGCGTTCGCATCGAGACACCCGGTTTGGAGCAGTGGAACGCGGGAAATTTAAAATGATTTAGGCAAACCTTTGGCATCTTTACATTGGGAGGAGTGCCACGCAAGAGGAACAACATGAGAGGTGCGGCGGGAAAACGAAGGGAGGCATTTACTTCGCAAAAGCGGATAAAGACTATCGTCTTTTGACGGCATTTGCAACGAAAGGAGCAGATACGCGGCCAATTTTTTTTTTCTCTCTTTCGACACCTCGCGGTGGGTTCGTACGTGCCCACAATAATGGCTTTCTACGAAAAGGCGCAAGGACGTTTGAGGCTGACCACTCTGCCAGCACAAGGCTGCCAGTGAGGGGCAACCAAAATGAAAAAAAGAAAAACGGAAAGGGGCGCTTCGAACACTGCAGATTAGTCACGAGAACATGCGCCTGCTGGTACGGGTGACGGGTCAGTGCGGATGGGGGGGACCAGGATATTTTATGCACTGCAGGACCAGGATATTTTATGCACGAAAAGGCAAACTTTTTCGGGGGGCGTACCTTACTGCC
Organism: Haemaphysalis longicornis; assembly: GCF_048455015.1. Classification (NCBI taxonomy): domain Eukaryota; kingdom Metazoa; phylum Arthropoda; class Arachnida; order Ixodida; family Ixodidae; genus Haemaphysalis; species Haemaphysalis longicornis. The sequence continues at coordinate 37,504,782 of NW_027526204.1, forward strand.
ATTTTTAATTCGTCGTGGCGGCCGCTAGAGGGACCGGTACTGGAAAAAGTTCATTGTAGTGGGCTCGCAGCTTATAAATATACCGTGCTTGTAATCAGCCAAGCCATTTTAACAGTACTGCGTTATTGTTAAATTCAAGGCTCTGGCTTACTAATGTTTGAACTTGGGCTAGTGGGTTCTTTTGCTTATGGTTGCATATTTTGGAACAACAACGCATGCAAGGAAAAGCGCTTTATTTTTGGAAAAAGACATGTAATTCCATTCCCATTCCATTCCGAGCAAAATGCTCTTAATTCCATTCCCATTTCATTCCTACAAGTATTACCGCCATTCCGTTCCCATTCCATTCCGGGGTCGCGAAAATGTGGAATGATTCCGGAGTCATTCCAATTCCGGAGTGGTAATTCCGCAACACTGCTCTCAACTCAACCGCGGACAACGCGGCGAAAGCGCGCGCTCTCTCCCGGAGAGGGGGCGGCACGCGGTGTTCTGTTCAGCGGTCTTCGTGATGTCACAGGCAGGGGATGTTTCGTCCTTTTCCCCGCAACATGGGCAGGTCTATTTCCGGACTGGTGCCACAAAAAAGCAGGCATGGTGGCCTGCTCGCAAGCAAGCGCTCAGGCTGGTAGGGCGTTTTTGGATCAATAAACGTGTGTAGCCGAGTGGGCTCGTTGAAAGTGGAATATTTAGTTAGTCACTCAAACTCCGCGCGCACTCAAAATAAAAGAAACACCAAAAGCATGCGGACAGGTTCAGACATAGAAGAGGTTCATACACAGCGCCGACGATGGCTGATCGTCACAGGAAATGCCAGAATTTAGCCGCGAAGTTGACCAGCGACAGCCAATAGGACAGCCAGGACAGCCATGGCCCGATTGACGTCACAGAGGCCATGCCAGTGGTGCATAATAAGGAGAATTGAAGAGAGCGTGGTTTTTTTTCCGCGTCTTCCACGGTGATTTGCGCGCTTACCGCTTCACATGCACGTGTAATATTTGGCTCGGGTGTTCCTGGAAGTCTGATCTAACGCCGCTCAGGTTTACTTGCACTGCACGAAGAGTGTTGCAGGGTCCCTTTAAGTCAGTGTTTCCCAAAGTCCAGTTTCTGCTCACCCCCCCACCCTCCTTTCCTAGAGGCAACGACAATACACTTGCCTCTCAGCTTCTGAGAAGCAGGGGTGCTCCCGCTGCCGGAATTCAGAAATGGAGTTTCACAACTGGTGCATATTGAAAAACTCCCTCGTTCTTCGAGTACACTGTAGGCACTCCATGGGGGCACTGCACTTAGAATAGCCCCCTTTAATTTTTAAGCAAACTCTGTGAAGCTTGCCAGTAGTTTTGCTGCTTTTTCCATACTGATTTCAAATATGCGACTATTTTTTTAGTCAATTGGTTCTCAAGATAATTAGTGATAATTAGTCATTTTGGGGGGAACACTAGACAGAACAGTGTTAGTCGTAAAGCTGCAACTTTTTATATTTTCCAATACTATGAACCCTGGTGAATGCAGTATTCAAAGCAGTTTTTTGGTGCTCCGCTTGGAACTAATTTTACAGCTCATTGAACTTTGGTGGCACCAGTGGCAAGGAACCATTTTGAGTGCTCATTTCAAACACCAAAGTTCAATGAGCTGTAAAATTAGTTCCTTGGGGTGCATCAAAAAACCGATTATCTTATTGCATTCACCAGGGTTCATAGTATTGGAAAATATATAAAGATTACAGTTTTATGGCTAACGCTGCCTTGTCTGTTGTTCAACCAAAAATGGCTAATTACCTCTAGTTATCTCGGGAACTAATTGACCGAATGAAAAAATAAAAGTGGATTTGAAATTAGTGGGAAGAAGGCAGCAAGATGGACAAGTTTCGCAGAGTTTGCTTAAAAATTAAAAGAAATTGTTTTAAGAGCCATGTCCCCCCTTACGGGACACGAAGACGAAATGTGGCTGTGTTTAATTAAAAAAACCAGCCTTCCCATTCCAGCCACGAAAACAACTTTCAAATTTCCCCCCACAGTGACATACCTAGTATGTTCAGGAGTGACCTAATATGGGCAAGCGCACAAACAGGATTCCGTGATGACATCGAGAAATTGGCGGAAAGTGGACGGTAGTCGCTGCTTCTTGATTTGTTGTATTTTGTTTTAATATCTCAATTATTCGTTTGAACTTAGCGATAAAATTGTTGTCGTCATTGTGACAAAGCAGTCTTTCAATCAAATGAACCAAATCTGTATTTTGTCTCCATGGCACCTTTAAATTTGACAAGTGATGCAGGTCGTGTGTGAGTGTGCGTGTGTGAGAGAAAGTTGCGTTATTTTTTTTACCTGAACTGCTGCAGTGTGGTGCAGACCAGAGCAGCGGCTATGATTTAATAAAAACCGAACGCCTGATGGAGTGCTCGCACCAGTGCAGCCCAGTGCAGGTGAAAAAAATGTCTCTAGCGCCTCCTGTGCTGCGATGTTGTAGGTGCTGAGTTGCGTGACGGTTGTGTGCAAGCGAGAGCAGCAAGGCATCTCATGGAAAGCGCGCTGGGATAGGGAGTGAAACAAAACGGTTGAGTTACGTCACTGTGCAGGACTGTCGCTGTGCTTGCACTGGTTCGAGATGAGCTGACATTCCACTGTGATGTGCAGAAAATAAATATTTTCACATACTCCGGTGTCTCGTCTGTGTGGGGAAGCAAGGGGTGATTTTCAGTCAACATCGGGGTGTTTGAAGAGCAACAAAAAATTTACCACCCCTTCGAAAAGAAAGTTGAGAGGAGCCTTAAAGCTAAAAGTGCGTCCCATCGATTGCCAAGCCTTCAAAGAGCCAAATTGCAAACAAAGAACAAACGCATGCAATGATTTCTCGCGCACTAAGGAAGCACGTCTGCGAACGATCCAAATGTATGGCGATATGTGGTTTATGAGATAGACGTATACTATTCTACAACTTCGTTGCGATCGATGCGTGTATTGTCTTATTTAGAAGCCTTCCTTCTTTGCGATTTTTCAAGTAACTGTAATGACACAGTGGAGATCCGGTTTCACGCACTTGCCTCGTGTCCAGACATCTTATCAGAGCTTTCCGGTCTACCAACCGGTCTATGGGGAAATGCATAAGCTTTTTGACAGGACGCCATCGGTCCCACTATGTAAGCTTCCGCTTTAAAAAGGTGTGGCGTGCCATCTCGCTGCCCTCACCTTTGAAAATACCATGGGATGCGTTAACAACCACCCAAACAGCGAGCTGCTTCTGTAGTTGTTTCAAAGTGCAGACCTGGCGTTTTTGTATTTTTGTGGAGCCCTACGTTTTAGCTGAGCAGGATCAGTGAGTGAAATGTTATACGTTGTGGGAACAAACCAAAATCTTCAGTTTGGGTAGAACACCACACAAGTCCTAAAAATGTTGACCTGCGATCTTTCCAGACGTGAGATTGCCTTTTCTGGCAGGATCGTGCACAGGAAGATTAAGGTGGTGAGCTTGGCGTGATGATAACGTACTAACTGCCAGATTTCAAACCATCGACATCAGCAGAGCTTAGTAAGGTAATTTAGTATAGTAATTTATGTAAGCGTTTGATGTAGAAATAGAGCAGAAATGAAGTGTTCTGTACCTTTCTAGCTTTTCACTGACATTTCTTGTCTGCATTAGATTGTGCTTCAGCGCGTACGAGTTCCACCACCTCGGGGAGCCGCAGGACACTAGCCACGAAAGTGATAGTAAAGCAGGCGAAGAGGGCGCACTGTTTGCTTTAACGGACATAAAAATATTCGGACACATACAGTTCTGCTGTGAAAGCCAAGAATAAAACGAACTCGACGCCCCGCCCCCCTCAGTGGATTCCTCGGCACAACGTGACCTTCTGAAATAAGCAAGGAGCGCTCATATGCACCCCTTTCCGCAGTAGAGGATGACAGTGAGCGACGATGCAACACAGGACGGCGCCTCCAGGCTTCCAAAGCTGCCGAGAAACGCAAAAAAGTTCTTCCAACTCGCATTTATTCTAATTCTGTGCTTTTTCTATGGAACACGTAAAATCTTTGCTTGCCATTTCGGAAATGATTGTTGCTTGGACACTTCTCCACGGACATACTGCTGTCCAGCTGTCGAACTGAGGACCACCTCCTGCTTGTAACAGCGCTACGGAAGCCTGGAGAGCACATGGGCTCTGGACTGAGGAACCACTCCCACATTATTGCATAATATATATATATATATATATATATAAATATATATATATATATATATATATATATATATCTTTTCAAGCGGCGGCCCTGTTTACGGTGTATTTTATCTTCTTTCACTGTTTTTCTTTCATATTTCGTTTTGATGTTACCTTTCATTCGCTCCTCTTTCTAGACAGCCGTGGTTATACCCGCTGCCTCTGCAATAAACGCATTGTTCAATGTAGGCGCTGGTCCAGTCCTCGCATCGTCCTCTGTTTGTTACTGCGCTTGTTTTCTGCGTGTTGTAAGTAATAGTGCTTCCGGTAAACAGCAACAGAACAGTGGCGATAACTATTGTGGAGACATGCCACAGCGATTCTGGATCTTAGCGTCCCGTTGCTGTGTGACAGCACGGGCGTGCACGGAGATCAGTTCGGGCGAGGTTTAACCGGTTTCGACACGGGACAGCCTGTCAGCAGCAGTGCTGATAGGACCGCTGACTTGGTGGACAGCGACGCTAATGTCCAAGGGTAGAGAGAGGACCGGCACCCCGCTCGAGGAGAGCGCGCAGCGGTTGCGCTGGAAAGCGAACGTCAGGTGCCTATAGTACATAAGTATGCAGGTGTTCTCGCCTAAACAGAAATTACCAAAGATGTGTGATGGCAAGGCAGACGCCCAGGAGTTCGCGCCCGAATGTTCTGTACCTCGTTTCAGCTGTTGGGAGTAGAAACCGAGTGGTTGCCAGCCAGAGACGACTGGCCAACAACATTGCCGAGACACCCTAAAAGCGTTGTTGGCTAGGCGTAGTTGAGCGTCAGCAACGGGATGTAAAAGCACGGAAGCGTACAAGAACGCCTTTCTTCGCAAAATAAAAGGCAAAAGCTGCTTTCTCGATGAACTGAATACCTCCAACGGCATTTTAAGTGGACAGTAGATCAGAGAGTGGCTCGAGGAGTTCGGTACACTCCTCGATACACTTCGGAAGAAGTTCGGCGGGCCAAAGAACTCTCGCATCTTCTTGCTTCAGGTTGGCTTCTAAAACCCTGTGATCGCCTTTATCTTCGTGTTCAGAAGTTTATTTTCCTGTTGAGTGTATTGGTGGCACAGGGACAGAATAGTCTCTGCGCCGAAAATCACACTTTTGAATTATGGCCAACCCTTGTTGGTAAGACCGAAATGAAACGTTTCGCAAGTACGCTTCATGCTCGGATGGTGATGAACGTGTGATCAAATGCCGTTGAGGCAGGCAAAAAAATTTAAACCACGGGTGACCTTGTCGATGGCACGCTGAAAGGTATGGGCGGTGTTGTGTAAACTGACGGGCATGTGGACATAATCAGAGACCGAATGAAGTGATAATCGCACCCATCAGCATGCCTGCGGGCTCCGCAGGGATGTGGTAATAGAATTTGACCACATCCAACTCGCAGAATATCTTGCATCCTGCCGGATTTGCGGTAAAGTCTTTGAAATACCATACTGGGTACCAGCCCGGAACGATGATCGCTAGGACTCAGTAGTCTAAAAATGGCCTGCAGTCACTGGGATCATTCTTCGGTATCATGTCGAAGAGACGCCCCGTTTCGCCAAAACGGGCAGACAAACTCAGCTACAGCACGTGAGCGAACGACTGAGGAGTAACGGCGCAGCGCGATCGGGCGAGATGACGTGGTCGAACAAAAACAAACATCTCCGTTACGGTGATGTGGTGGGTGATGGTCTGCTTTACAAGGGGCTGCACTATGTGGGGCTCTATTATTGCGGCGAAATCAGCAAGGATCTTCTGGTACGCTCAAAATGACACAAATGTTTGAACAACGGTCGCCTTGGCACGGTAGAGAACACCATGCACTGCAGAGCTCGTTGTCAAGTCCATGAGGTATCGACAGCGTACGTTCACGGTCATGCTGCAGAAAGCCAGTAAATCAGCATTGTTGCCGATTGTGAGAAGTGACCGGAAGGTCCGCCGTAGGCCAAAATTTAGTGAGAGACCGCTTGCCGTAGGTGCTAATCGGCGAGGTTTCGGCGGCAATTAACGCTTACGTCATTTCTCCGCTTCGTCGGTCTAGCGAGAAGGTCGGTAGACGATGACTTCGGCTCCCGTGCAAGCAAAGAAGCTGTGGCTTTCAACCTTATAGGGGAAGTATTGTAGGGAACGGAGCCGTGGGCTCGGTGATGCTGTGGCTCTCCCACATCTATTGTTGGTGTGCTAGCCCCGGCCAGAATTGCAGAGCGGCGATGGCATACGACCATCCCCGGAGCGCAGTCGTGTTCAAATTTCTGTTGCGTGTGGCTCTGCTGACGCTGCCGGATTGTGGCCGCCAATTCGAAGCATCCCTCTTAACCGAGCTTCTCGACTTGCTTGGGATGACTCGACTCCACACGGCCGTATGTCAACCCCAGACCAACGGGCTGGTGGAACGCTTTCACCGCCAACTCAAGGTAGCTCTTACTGCTCAAGGGACGCTATCCGAGTGGGTCCAGTGCCTTCCGCTGACTTGTTTGGCTATTCGCTGTGCCCTGAAGACCGACTTGTCCTGTTCCTGTGTAGAACTCGCTTATGGTTCGACACTCTGGCTCCCTGGTCATTTCTTCAACCTGCCAGTACAGTCATTGCCTACCAGCGACTATATTTAAAGACTACGCATGCTCTTTCCGCAACCTCAGCCTAAACGACACTTCCCGCCGAGAGACGTTTACACCACGTCGGACCTTAGCAATGCAACCCACGTTTATGTGCGCAACGACGCTGTTCACTCGCCACTCGAACCTCACTACTCCAGCCCTTTCCCGGTACTACAGCGACACTCGTCAATGTACCTCGCGAACATGAATGACCGTCCTGACACCATTGCCCTAGAGGGGCTCAAGCCCGCCTGATCCCTGTTCCGTGCATTCAACGCTGCTCTGCATCTTCCACAGGAGCCCCTACATACAGTCGCGCCTTAAGCATCCCATGTGCACCCCCGAACCCCCCACACTCATTGGCGTGTGCCGCCCGTCATAGACCACCAGAGACAAATGACTGCGCCGGACATTTCCCCGTCTCAACGACCTCCAGCCGCCCTCCTCTGCAATGTCCAGAATTCCTCTACCCCACTCCGCGTTAGGGGGGGGGGACAGGAGCGATCACGTCCGTATCCCCACTTGTAGGGAACAGAGCCGTGGACTCGGTGATGCTGGGGCTCTCCTACATTTATTGTTGGTGTGCAAGCCCCGGCCGGAATTGGAGAGCGGCGATGGCATACGACCGTCCCTGGAGCGCAGTCGTGTTCCAACTGCTGAGGCGCATGGCACTACTGTCACTGCCATGCAAGCACCGCTGATGATGATGGTAGGTATCTGTTCATAATGAGGATAGTGGCGCTGCGAGCAGATGGTAATGCGCTACAACAGTAGAAGAGGCGCTGACAACTTGACGGGTTCTTTAGCCGCAACCATTGCCCAGTCTCCAAATTTTCAATCCACGGGCAAGGCTCTGTAGACTTGTGGTCGGCACTGCCAAGATGATACGAACAAACGCCCGAAGAGCCAGGCTCACTCAGCGTGATGGAAGCATCTTAGAACGGGACTGAGATCACGAGTATTTGCGGCCGCGGGACGAACGTCGGCGTAAGTCCAAAAGGAATGTTATAGATGCCAGCTGATGGCTCATTTCATTAATGCGGCTCTCGAGTTGATAAAACCTGGAGTCGTCACTTAGGGTAAAGGGCCTAAGGATGACAGTGGCGATGATGGGGTACCGGAAACATTGCGGGACATGGTCAGCCAGTTCCTCAGGCTGATCAAGAGGCATGTCATCGGCAGCGGCAAGTGTCAAGCCCATGCTCTGTGGGAGGCGTAAAAGGAAGAGCTGCCGAAGCAGTCGGTTGTTGAGGCCTTGGCTTTGATCGCCTAATAGCTGCCGTGTGCGATGGAGCAGCTGGCAGGGTAACCTGTCGCCCCGTTCCGCCGTGTTCAGAAGCTGCTGCTGCCTTCTGCTCTCAGACTTGAACTTGCACTTGCTGATGCCGGCCGTGAGGTGGTGGTACGGCGCTTCCGGGTGAAGCCATTGAGGATACCAACAAGCCTGTCCTGGATGCTGTTTGGCAAAAAGGTCACTACACTCTTGTACTTCGTCTAGTTGTTGGTGACGCTGGGAAGACGAAAGCACGCCTCGACTTGCGTGAACTGTATGTCCACGTGTTCCATGTCCAACATAGGAGTAGTAAGCTGGGCACCACCACGGTGGTAGTGTTGGGGCATGAAGCTGCTTCGCAGTTTTCACCGGCTGGCCCGCATACTCCTGCTAGACCGACGTTTCCGACATGGGGCGGCCAAAGTGGGAGAGTTCGGTTTACGTCACCATTTTATATCGTGACCTCCCAGAGTCAACCAGCTTTGACCCGATGTAGATCCCGAACGTAGTTTATTCAGCCAGCGTGAGCCTGCGTAAGCTTACAACATTTTTAGTCAACAGCTGAACTGGGCAGTCTTCACTCCAGCATTTCAAGCCGAATTCCTAGCGGTAGTACTGGCTTTAAAAAAAGTTCCTCCGCAGCACTTGAATATAGTTATAATTACAGACTTTCTATCAGTCTGTTCCGCTTTGGCATCGTCTGAACATTTACCCCTAACCCATGCATTCAATGTTCTGGTGCCCTCCCATTTGCAGGACATCTGCCTCATTTGGGTTCCCGGGCACAAAGGTTTACTCCTTAATGAAGAGGCTGGTTCCTTGGGGCGATCGTCTTTGGATGGCACTTCGGTTGATCTTTGCCCTGTTCCGGCTAGTCTAGCAGGAGCAAGGTTTCGTAGATACCAGCGCCGAATGAGTGCGCATGAAGGGGCCATCAATAATTTTGAAGAATATGCCCATTTAAAACATAACTGGAATTCCGGTTTGCGTGAATCTCGTCGATGCGATGTCACATTAACGAACTTCAGATGTAGGGTCCCCCAGCTGAACTTCTGTATGCACAGGTCTTCTCTGTGCCATTTTCGGTGAACATGAGACACTAGATCACTTCTCATTACATTGCTGTGGTTTCTCAGTGATCAGACAACGTCACCTTATTAGGCCATTACAACGAATTGAACTTCCTATCTCTATACCAGTACTGCTGTCGCCATCGCTGCATGGAGGTAGAACACCCGCCTCGCGTGCAGAAGGACCGTGGCTCGAATCCCGGTGCCGGACAATTCCCACCGGATTTTAAAAAAAATCCGCGTATTGATGGAATTGCACAAAGGGGCTTGGGGTGCGGCCTGACCCCGGCGACCATTGCCGGTAATGCACTCCCTCACAAGAGCAGTATTGGCCACCCTGGTATAGTAACGGCCACAACCTCCCATGAATACGCCAATTAACCCTCGGCCCTGAGTCCCCAGCGGCTGCTGAGCAACTGACCACGGCGGCGGTCAGACCTGTGACGCAGCATAGGCTGCTAAGAATCCCTAGATCCGGACAGGCCACCAATGGAATCTGAACCTGGCAACGTTTAACGCGCGAACCTTATCTAGCGAAACAAGTCTCGAGGTGTTGTTCGAGGAATTAGAGGGCAATAAATGGGATGTAATAGGGCTGAGCGAGGTTAGGAGGGCAGGCGAAGCGTTTACGGTGCTGAAAAATGGACACGTGCTATGTTACCGTGGTCTAGAGGACAGAAGAGAACTGGGAGTGGGATTTCTAGTCAATAAAAGCATAGCTGGCAACATAGACGAATACTATAGCATTAACGAAAGGGCAGCAGGTCTTGTAATTAGGCTCAATAAGAGGTACAAGCTCAAGGTGGTGCAGGGCTACGCGCCCACATCCAGCCACGACGACCACGCAGTGGAACGCTTCTATGAAGATGTGGAATCGGCAATGGCTAAACTAAAAACACAGTATACCGTAGTTATGGGGGACTTCAATGCTAAAATAGGCAAGAATCAGGCTGGAGACAAGGCAGTAGGGAACTATGGTCTCAGCTGTACAAATAGCAGGGGGGACCTACTAGTTGAGTTTGCAGAATGGAATAACCTACGCATAATGAATACCTTCTTCTGTAAAAGGGAGAGTAGGAAGTGGACCTGGAGGAGCCCGAATGGGGAGAACAAAAATAAAATAGACTTCATATTATGCGATAACCCTGGCGTCGTGCAGGATGTGGAAGTGCTCGGAAGGGTAAGGTGTAGTGACCACCATATGGTAAGATCTCGAATTCGGCTAGATTTGAGGAGGGACCGCAACAAGCTAATACGAAAGAAGCCGATAAGTGAGCTAACAGTAAGACGTAAAGTAGAAGAATTCAGGATCGCGCTGCAGAACCGATATTCCGTCCTTAACGAGGAAGCCGAGCTTACGACACAGGAAGCCAGCGACAACCTTACACGCATTATCACGGAGTCTGCAGTAGAAGTCGGGGGCACTATGGCTAGACAGAATACTGGTAAACTTTCACAGGAGACGAAATATCTAATCAGGAAACGACAAACCATGAGAATCTCTACCGCAGCTGACGGAATAGAACTAGCCGACCTCTCGAAGTTAATCAATAAGTGTAAGACAGCTGACATACGGAAGTATAATATGGAGAGGATCAAATACGCTGCAAAGAATGGAGGTAGCCTGAAAGCAGTGAAGAGACGTCTTGGCGTGGGGAAAAATCAGAAGTGTGCACTTAAGGATAAGCAAGGCAATGTCATCACAAATAGGGATAAAATAGTTACAGTGGCCGAGGAGTTCTACAGGGAGGAGGAGCAGTAGGAAAAACTTTATTGTGAGCCTGGTAATGTGGGAGTGGCTCCTCAGTCGAGGAGACCACGGGACGACCTCGCTGTCTCAGCCCTGGACACCAGGAGTTGCTGTGCATCTAAGCCAGCGCTGGTCGTCAGGTTCTCCCACAGCTCAGGGAGGGGAAGGGAAGTGGGTAAAGGTCGGAGGGCTGGGTTGTGTGCGCACTCCAAGATCATGTGTATGAGGGTACATGGGTTAGGACAGAATTTACATGTGGCAGGGTATTGAGTGAGGTACATCCGATGAAGCCAAGTTGGGTGAGGAAAGGTGTTTGTTTGAAGCCTCCGGAGTATTACTTCTTCGGTTTTAGTAAGCTGCGGGTGAGGAGGGGGAAAATGTTGTCTTGATGTGCGGTAATGTTGGGTGATGTCTTGAAATGTGAGCAGGGAAACGAGACTTGGTGTTTCTTCAGAGACTGGGAGGAGAGTTCGCAGGCTTGTCTGTGGGCAAAATTATTGCCGTTAGTGAGGAGTGTCACGGGGTCCACACAATGTCGAGTTTTCTGTTGGGGGCATGTTTTTCCAGGAGGTTCCACGTAGTTGAGGCCACGTAACCTGACAAAAAGCTGCGACAGACGGCTTGACAGTCCGTAATTATAATCGTTGCGGGTGTTTGAGTAATGGCGAGGGCCACAGAAAATTCTTCCGCGGCCCAGATAGATGTGGTCTTGATTGAGGCGCAGGTGAGGATCTTGTCTTTAGTGGTTGCTATGGCTAAGTGATGGGACCAATTGGAGTAAGGGCTGGCATCTGTATACAAAACATTAGGATTGTTTCCGTAGATTTGTTCTTGGACTTGGCTACGGGCGTGTCGCCGACCGGAGTGCAAAGTGGGATGCATATTTTTGGGAAGAGGGCGGACACGAATGGATTGACGCCAATTATGGGGAAGAGGTTTTCTGTCCGTAATCTCAGGAGTTGGCATTTTGAGGTCCTGCAACAGTGCCAGTCCTGTTGGTGTTTGAGTTAGGTGGAGACGTTGACTGGAAAGATGACCTTCGATGAGTTCTGTGACCGAGTTGTGAATGCCTAATTGGAGCAGTTTAGTTGTCGCCGTGGACATTGGAAGATTGAGAGCTTTCTTTATAGCTTTGCGCATGAGGCAATCAATGGCTTCCGTGTCACTTTTGCTAAGAGTTAGATAGGGGGCGATGTAGATGACCCGTGATATGAGGAAGGCGCGGATAAGGCGTAGAAGGTCTTCCTCCTTCATGCCGCGATGTCGATTGGAGATTCGCCGAAGCATGTGTGAAACTTGAGTAAATACTGTGGTGAGCTTGAATACTGTCTGATGGTTCCGTGTATTGGCCTGGATTGTAACACCAAGTATCTTGAGTGAAGGTCTGGGATGTATAAGGTGTCCATCGAGGGTAATTTGAACTGATTCTTTATTTGCAGGGGGGCTTTTCCGTACAATGATGAGGTCAGATTTTTTAGGGGAACACCGAAGGCCAATTGATGAGGCATATTGTTTTACAGTGTCAGTGGCTTTTTGAAGGGTATCTTGAATTTCACCTAAAGAACCCGTGTAAGTCCAAATTGTAATGTCGTCGGCATACAATGCGTGATGAACACGAGGAATGGCTTTAAGCTGACGAGGAAGGTCTAGGAGAGTGATATTAAAAAGCAAAGGTGAAAGAACAGAACCTTGAGGAGTGCCTCTATCTCCAAAGGTGATTGGATCAGATGTCACATCGCCTGCTTTTAGGATCGCCTGTCTGTGTGTGAGAAAATCGGCAATGTAGGAGTACGTACGCAAGCCGCAGCCTGTTTCGTTGAGACGGAAGAGGATGGCAGAATGAGAGACGTTATCGAAGGCTCCCTGTAAGTCTAATGCAAGAATTGCACGAGGTGAATTTCGGGAGGCCGGTATGAGAATTTCTTCCTTTATGCGAAGAAGGATGTCTTGCGTGCAGAGGTGTTTTCTGAAGCCGTACATTGTATTTGGGATGAGATTCTTAGCTTCTAGGTAGGGTTGTAGGCGTCGGAGTAACATGCGCTCCACCAATTTCCCCACACAAGATGTTAAAGAAATAGGACGAAGGTTTTCCAGGTGGGGGGACTTGTTAGGCTTCGGGATAAAGCGGATCTCTGCTGTTTTCCATTGTGGAGGAAGTTTTCCGGATTTCCAATGGGCATTAATATGCTGCAGAAGTTGTTCCAATGAGTCATCATCCAAGTTGGTTAAAAGACGATAGGTCACATGATCCGGGCCCGGGGTGCTGTGTTTGTTGCATTCGGAAAGAGATGTGCGGAGTTCGTAAAGTTGAAAATCTTGATCGAAGTCCGGATTTGGCTGGCCTGTGTAGGGAGGGGGAGTGAAATTTCTGGCTGTGTGGAGGTATTTATTTTCTAAAGCACGCATGAGGGCTTCAGAAGAATCATTAAAAGAATGAAGAATTTGGGTCAATGCTCGTTGAGAAGCGCTCCTATTGGTGTGGGGGTCGATGAGATGCCGGAGCAGGTGCCAAGTTCTTTTGGTTGTCAGGGTACCTTGGAGGCTGTCACACAGCTGCAGCCAATTTTCTTTTGAAAGGTGGTTGGCGTACTCTGTCGCTTGTTGATTTAGAAGTGCGATACGGAGACGCAGTTTGCGGTTGTGCCGCTGTCGCTTCCAGCGCTTAGTGAGGCTCCGTCGTGCCTCCCAAAGCCTTAAGAGTTTCGGGTCGACATCAGGGGTATGGTAGGTGATAGAAACCGTTTTTGTTGAGTGAACAGTTTGAAGTAAATCGTCAATCTATGCTGATAGGGCCTGACTGGGGCCAATAGGTTTGGAAGAATGTGCTTTTCTGAAGGCGTCCAAGTCGATAAGGCGTGCCACCCCCAGCTGAGCACTATACGTAAGGTTTTTAATTGTAATTAGTATAAGCTCGTGATCAGATCCAAGGTTTCCCTGCGGGAGCAACCAGGAGACGTCTAGGGAGCCCAAAAGAAATGAAAGATCTGGGGTAGTATCCCTGGTGACGCTTGTACCAGTACGGGTTGGGGAATCAGGTAGGTTGAGCAGCAGTAGATTAAGGTCGTCCATAACATTGGCCAGAATGGAGCCCCGCTGGTTTTTGTTGTGGTAGCCTCAGTTAGGATGAGCGGCATTGAAATCTCCTAAAATAAGAAGAGGTCTATTTTTAGCGATTTTGGTGGCATCATTGATCGTGGTTTTAATGTCGGGTGATTTTTGGGTAGGAAGACAATATATGTTGAGTATGAAAACGCTGGACTTGGTTTTGGTGGACGGGGACAGAAGCTCCAGGAGGGTGTGGTTACATCCGTGCTGCGGGGTGATGTGATGAACAGCCGATACGGCCTTATTGACAAAGGTTAAAGTTGGGTAGGTGTCGATTGATCCATACGATATGTACCCAGGTAATGTTGTGCACGTGTTGGCCTCTTGAACAGCTATAACAACTGGTTTTTGGTCGAGGGTGCTGATGAATTGATGGAGAGCTGCTCTTTTCTGTTTGATGCCTCTACAGTTCCATTGTAGTATGGTGGTTAAGCTACCTTGACACCGTGTCCCTGGCATCCGGGAGGGGGGAGGAGAGGACTGCATCGGAGTTACGGGCGTAAGGGAGAGCTCTTCCATGGGCGCGAGTCACGTTTTTACTGGGGTGTTCGGTGCGAGGAGAGCTGAGGTCATAGGTGTGGTCTGTGGACGATGTAGTCGGGTTGTGAATGCTGATTTCATTTCGGAGGGAACATTGATCAGCCCGTAGAGATTGGAGTTCTTGTTGAAGGCTCAGATTTTCTAAGCGGATGAGTTGAATTTCTTGAGTTATTCCACTAAGCTGGCTGGTGAGCTGGGAGAGCATATCATGAATTTGGGGAAGGGCCATTGATTCTGATTCTTTGGGCGGAGCAGTGGAGTTAGAGGTGGTTGAGGCGGCGGGAGGAGGATTGGGTTTCTTGCGTTTCTCATTGACATTATTCTGAGAGCTTTCGAGGACCTCAAGACGGGCCTTAAGAGACGTAATTAAGGTAGTTTGTTCCTCCAGGACACGGGTTAGCTTTTTGCACGCCATGCAGGGTGTTGGATTTTGTGTAGCTTCGGTAGGAAGGGGTGGGAAGGATTGGGGTTGAGCTGTGGGGGAAACCATCTGAGCCCAGCTGACTTGTGCCGGCCGATCCAATTGATCCCCAGGTGATGTGGTGCATAAGGCGCCCCTGGACTTGCTTCTGGAACGGGAGCTATAGGGATATGTACAGTAGCCGAGACATACAGGATAATGCCGAACGAGACAGTAGTTCAGAAGAGATAGACATCCCAGCAGTAACGACCGAAGAAGTAAGGAAAGCTTTGAAAGAAATGAAAGGGGGCAAAGCACCTGGTGAAGATCAGATAACAGAAGACCTCTTGAAGGATGGCGGCGAAATTGTACTTGAAAAACTGGCAAACCTGTATACGCAATGCCCAATGACCGCAATGGTACTGGAATCTTGGAAGAACGCGAACATCATCCTAATCCATAAGAAAGGCGACAGGAAGGACTTGAAAAATTACAGGCCGATCAGCTTACTGTCAGTAGTCTACAAGGTATTTACCAAGGTAATCGCCCACCGAATGGCCCATGTATATTTGTAAATAAGTTATTTTTAGGCCAACGGGCATTCTATCACAAAAAAAATCTCTGCAACCTTAGATTTCAGTCAACCTAAAGAACAATCAGGGTTCCCTAAAGGTTATTCAACAATGGACCTTGTTCACACGATCAATCAGGTGATAGAGAAGTGCGCTGAGTATACTGAACCCCTATATATAGCCTTCATAAATTATGAGAAAGCATTTGACTCAGTCGAAACCCTAGCAGTCATTCAGGCATTACGGAACCAGGGGGAAGATGAGATTATGTAAGAATACTAGGGGATATCTACAATGGGTCTACAGCTACCATCATCCTCCATAGGGAGAGCAGTAAAATACCTATAAGGAAGGGTGTCAGACAAGGAGACACAATGTCTCCAATGTTATTAACAGCATGCTTACAAGAAGTATTCAGAACGTTGGATTGGGAACAGGTGGGAGTAAGGGTTAATGGAGGATACCTCAGTAACCTCAGATTTGCTGATGACGTTGCCTTGCTAAGTAACTCGCGGGACGAATTGCAAAGCATGCTTTCCGCACTGGGCGAACAGAGTAGAACCGTGGGCCTGAAAATTAATATGCAGAAAACTAAAGTAATGATCAATAACCTGGGGACAGCACAGCAGTTTGAGATAGGTGGCGAGGCAGTGGAAGTGGTAAGCGAATATATCCACTTAGGCCAAGGTATGACCCCAGATCACAACCATGAGGCAGAGATAATTAGAAGGATCAGAATGGGTAGGGGTACAAATGGCAGACATTCTCAGATAATGAATAGCAGCCTACCATTGTCGCTGAAGAAGAAAGCGTATGGCAGCTGCATCTTACCGGTACTCACCTACGGGGCAGAAACTTGGACGCTCACTAAGAGGGTTCAACTTAAATTGAGAACGACTCAGCGAGCAATGGAACGGATGGTGGTAGGTGTAACATTAAGGAACAAGAAGAGAGCGGAGTGGGTCAGAGAACAAACGCGTGCTAAGGACATATTAGTAAAAATCATGAAGATGAAATGGACGTGGACAGGGAATGTAATGCGAAGGCAAGATAACCGCTGGTCATTAAGGGTAACAGAGTGGATCCCTAGAGAAGGCAAACGTTGCAGGAGGCGGCAGGAAGTTAGATGGGCAGATGAGATCAAGAAGTTTGCGGGGATAAATTGGTCACAGTTGGCAAAGGACCGAGGTAATTGGAGAATAATGGGAGAGGCCTTTGCCTGCAAGTGGGCGTAGATAGGCTGGTGATGATGATGATGATGATGACTGCTGTCGCTAGGGGCCACATCACTGGGTTATTGTCACAAAGGCGTGGCTGCAGCCATTCATGCATATGTGTTCGAGACCAGGCGTCTGCCCTGTTAGCATTTATTATCACGGGTATGTTTTCTCAAATTCAACCGCCACTTTCAATTTATAGCCATTTCTTCCTGCCAATTCCACGCTGCTACTGGATGCCAACAGATAGCTATCTACTGTTAAACTGTGAGCGGGCGAATTAGCACCCTTCTTGCTTGATTATTGGTCAATCCCCCGCGTGGGTATGCGCCATAAGACGTGGAACAACAACAACAACAACAACAACCTCTCGTAGGGCGCCCGGCGTCGCACATGCGTGCACGTGGGTTCGGGCTACGTGAGGAGACCTTGCTTTTGTCTTCGTCGTCTTCTTCGCGTGCTTGTCGCGTCTGTCGTTATAGTACCTGAGCGCGAAAAATGTGTCGTAGTACAGACATTTCTTTCTTCTACGTGCTCGTACCCGTGCATAGGCCAGTTAGGGTACTACTTTTGCCATACTTTTAGCGCAATTTTTTAGGCTTGAGAACAGCTGACTGGGGTCAGCCCACAAAGACTGTTCGACTGCTAGATAAGGAAGAAGTAGATTAAGGGGAACAAGAAGAAGCATTGCCATCTATTACCAAGTTTTCTCTAGTACCAGCACTACCACCGTCATTCTCAAGTTGGAGGCAAGAAACTAACCAACCTCTTTCAAGACGGCCCTCCGCATTTCTATTCCCAGCACCTGGAGCAGCAAGAACGGCGAAGTGACGTGCTTCTTCCGTCAGAGGTTCGTTCCCCACCATGTGAAGAGAAAATCATTGACGTGTCCGCTACGAATCGCTGCACAAATGTAGGGCTTGCCAAACGAATTTGTAACGCCTTTAATTTCATCCTTGGCCAATCTAACGCCGTAGTAATGCGTTAGCTTACCTCACGCGTACTCCAGCTTAATCAGCCCGGAACGCGAAAAGCGTAGCGCCTCATAAATGCATAAACAAGTGCGCAGTTCATCAAGGTGTCACATGTCTTTCTAAAATAGTGTACATGGGTATTAATTGGGAGTGAATTATCGATAGCAACACTTTAAAAAAATACAAGAACAACGCTTGCCATGATGCGTTAGCTCTATATTTGTATATAGCAGTAAAGTTTGGTTTAAAAATAGGCCGCGCATCTGCTCGCGTCGTCCCAAATGTCGTTAAAATCTCGTCAAATGACGGTGTAAATGAAATCCAAAAGGACACGAAGGAGGTGAAGCTGGAAATCAGGAGGCTTGTCGATAAAAACCTTGATCTCGA
Organism: Haemaphysalis longicornis; assembly: GCF_048455015.1. Taxonomy (NCBI): domain Eukaryota; kingdom Metazoa; phylum Arthropoda; class Arachnida; order Ixodida; family Ixodidae; genus Haemaphysalis; species Haemaphysalis longicornis. The sequence continues at coordinate 37,522,849 of NW_027526204.1, forward strand.
AAAGGAAAACAAGAACCTTCGTGACCGGTTAGACGAACTTGAACAACACCACAGGCTAAACAATCTTGAAATAAAAGGACTGCTTGTAGATTGCGACGAAGTCGAAATCGTGAAAGAGATTGGCAAACAGTTAGGGGAGGAAATGGTCGATACTAACATCGACATCTGCCACAGGGTTGACATACCACACTCGAAAGACAGAAATGTAATTGTTCGTTTCACGCGTAGAAGCAAGCGCAACGCAGTACTTGCCTAGGGAAGAAAAAGATAGAGGCAATTTGTATTCGGTGAAGACTGCACCGACGCGCAAAATTAGACAAAAAATTGGGCCCATCTCCCCGCGAGGGGGACTCGAGTAAATGCGTCGCATAGGGGGTGGGTGTATTGCGTTAACGTTTAGTGTTTGGGGAGTTGGTGGTACTGAATGCGTTGTATCAGCAGCTTCTTGACGTAGTTTGAATGAGTCAAGGATATAAGGCGCGTTCGTAGCATCCCATTCCGTGTCGGCTTCGTGGCGCAGTGGGTAGAGCACCATGTACATTGCGTTCTGCCAGCAGGGTCGAGGGATCGAAACCAGGCGCCGGATAGTATTTTTTTTATATGGTGTAGGGGGACGGGTGAGGACTACGACTACGGACGTCAACGCGGCTGACATCGTGAGTTACTGAAATGCTCTGCGTTTAAAATGCGCCTAAATACCGAAGCCCTTGGCTTTGAAGGAGCGAGTAAGCCGGTGTTCCTGAATGAACACCTGACCCTTAAGAATAAGCGATTGCTCGGGGCGCCTATCGCAAAAAAGCAATCAGTTGCCTGGAAGTATGTCTGGACCAGCAAAGGAAAAGTTTTGGCACGCCGAGGCGAGTCGACGCCCATTCTGCGCATTTCCACGATGTCCGATGTCGAACGCATGAATGCGCAATCGCCTGCGGCATCTTTATCAGAATGATAGCGCCGAGCACGTCAACCTCTCATGCATTCAGTTAAACTGTTCGCCTTGAAACTTTATTATTTTTTCTTGCACAGTTTACAGCGAGTTCATGGGTTGTACGAGGTTTCATTTTGATAGCTTCAATAAATTAATAGCTAACAATAAATGGTCACGCAAGTCTGCGTCGTTATATCACTTAAATGATAGAAGCCTCCGTAACAAAGGTGAACAACTTGATGTTTATTTCGAGGAACTCTCTCTAAAATTTGATTTTTTGTGCTTTACGGAAACCTGGTGCGCAGATTCAAGCGATGTGTATTTGTTTGATGGCTATTCCCATGTCGGGTTGTTTAGAGTTGAAAAGCGCGGTGGTGGTGTTTCCGTTTACACCAAAGCTTGGTTAAAATGTCACCTAATAGATGAGTATTCTCCCATCACTACTGATTTTGGAGTGATCACGATACGCTGCTGTAGCGTTTGTATAGTGCTCATGTACAAACTCGTGGCGTGTTTTTATGTTGTTTATTTACACAATAACCACGGGATTTCGATTGCGCGTGGTCGTCTGCTGGCTGCTCGGTTGCGTTTCGCACACTTTAAAATTGATTTTGAATATGTTCTAGGTTGTATTCGCCGCTGATATTTTGCAGATGATGTATATGTGTTCCCACCAATCTGGTTGGTTGTACAGTTCAACGCGCCGACGCAACGCAGGCGATGAGGCGCGCTGTAGTGGAGGGCTCCGGATTAATTTTGACCACCTGGGGATCTTTAACGTGCGCCGAAATCTCGTACACACGGGCATTTTTGCTTTTCGCCTCCATCAGAAAAGCGGCCGCCGCGGCCGGGAATCGAACCCGCGACCTCGTGCTCAGCGTTCCCACCAATCTATCTCCGAAGTTATCTCGCCTTCAAAATTTTGTGTCAGTGCCCCTTTAAGTCGATGTGGGCACTCCAAATAGAACCGCCCGTGCGAAAGCCACTTTGAGTTGGGCTGAGGATATTATATCGACACAAAAATTGTGTAATGCGCTGACGCAAAATTCGCTAAATTAGTTTTAATGCATTCGGTATCAGAGATATATGCCTCATGTTATCAACCGCGAGGCCATGATGACCATTCTTAGGCATAGGATGTATTCTGGCCACATGACACACATTGGTTATTCATACGATCTTGAGAGAATTATTGATCATATTCATCAAATCATTCGGCGCCCGATCGAATAGTAGTTTTAACTCTTCAGTCGTAATGCCACCCGGAGAAGGCACCTAGGCGGGCATTTTCGTCGTAGCACCAAAAACGTGCGCGAGGGTAACTTCCACAAAGTCGTCAGGCACGGAGGTGCCGTCTTTCTTCTGCTACCCTTCCCAGCTGCCTTTCTCTGCGGAAGCATCCGTCAACAAAGCTAGGGTCAACGTAGGTCTCACACCCCACATCACTAGAAAATAGATTCACCCCCTCCTTACTTTCCCCATTGCCGGATGACCGTATTCGCCACATTTGATCACGTAATCTGGAACTGCTGGAGCCTACCATCACCAATGCTGTGCCTCTCGGTACGTCACAAGATGACTCTCCATTCGAAGATCCTAATTTTCTTAGAGAGAGAGGGAGAGAGAGAGAGAGACTTTATTCAATGCCAGCAGAGGAGAGGTCGGGGCTACGCAGAGCCGCTCCCTCCCCTCGACGCGTTTACGTCGCCCTCCGGACTAGGCCTCGCCGGCGTCGGCGAGGGCGGCACGCGAAAGGTACTCGGGAACTCATCCCTTTCTCCCCCGTCGGCGCCTCTCTCCGCTTCTGCCTGGCGAGAGCAGCCTCGAGCTGCTGGACGGCTAAGGTTTGTGATGTCAGGTCCGGTGAGTTCGCGGCACTGACGATAGTGTCCGGCAACCGGCCGTAGAGGTCGGCTGCTTCTACACTGCAGCCCACACTGCACAGTCCCACAGGATGTGGGCCAAAGTTGCGCGTTCGCGCTCACATACACTGCGCACGTCACTGACGTAGACGTACGGGCACACGTGGCGGGCGAGTGCCGGCGTGATTACCGATAGTGTCTGTAACTGGCGTAACAGCACTGCCTGCGAACGCGTGAGTCCCGGGTGTGGCTGGCGCGGTGCGGCGGCCGAGCCGGTACCATTCCAGCACCTCCCCGTACGTGAGGAGGGGCTCCGGGTCCCATCCGTCGTCGCCGCCGTCGTCGTCGTATTCTCGGTGGTCTTCCCGCCGCGGAGCTCGGAGGAGGAGCGGGGGCTCCGCCGGCAGCTCGGTGGATGCCGGCCGGGCTCGCCGTCGCCGCCGTCGCGCGGTTGGACAGTCCTCGCGCGGCCGCGTCCGCCGTCTCGTTGCGGTTGGGAGACCTCCACCCACGTCTCTGATCTCCAAGTGCGCCGGAAACGACCGGAGGTGGGTGGCCGGCACCGCTTCACTGATCACTGCACGACACCTCACAACGCGCACTGCACTTTCACACACGTTGTTCTTGGCGTAGTTCGCGATGGCCGAGCTCGAGTCGCTGATCACCGCGGTGCATCGCGGGTCCGTCAGCGCCACCGCCATCGCCGTCTCCTCCGCCTGGCGGGGGGACGGGGCGCGGACGCTGCAGGCGCTGTACACTTCACCCGTACTGGCGCGGACCGCCACCGCGACGTAGGCGTCGGGTCTGTCGGGGTACCGGGCGGCGTCCACGTACAGGGCGCCTGTAGTTTGCGTGAGTCGCGGCGAGGGCGCGCGCCCTCGCTTCTCGGCGGCCGCGGTTGCGGTCGGGATGGACATTGCTGGGTAGCGGGAGGATGCGGAGCCGCTGCATCACCTCCGGCTGGAGCTGCGTCGTCTCGTGCCGATGCGAGTCCGTGGTCTTCGGTCCCATCCCGAGGCGCTCCAGGATGCGCCTGCCCGTTCTTGTGGAGGCGAGGCGCTCGAGCTGCGCCATCGTTTGGGCCTCGCTGATTTCCTCGAGGGTGTTGTGCACCCCCAGCTCGAGTAGCTTGGCCGTGCTGGTGCTGCATATCAAGCCCAGGGCCGTCTTGTAAGCCTTGCGGATGGCTGCGTTGATGCGGTCCCGCTCCAGCCGTTGCCAGTATTGGAACGCGCCGACGTAGGTGACGTGACTCATCGCAAAAGATTGCCCTTTGGCTGTTCGGCGTAGAGAGTGGTCTGTCAAGAGTAGTGTAGACTGGGGTCTACTCCGGTCGTAAAAATTTATAATAATAGACCTTCACTTCAGCCTGACCTCCGCAGTCTGAAGGGAACTCAGTTGCGGTCTTAATGGACGCATCATCTCTTTAATTGGGCTACTCCTCCCTTACCCTTCTTCCCCTACCCCTATTTTGGTCCGCCTTCCTTCGATTAATAAAGGAATACAAAAACAACAATTCGGCTCCGTGGGCGCACGTGAGCTTGCGCTTTGGGAGGAGAATCCGGTGTTGTAGAGGCGTGCACGTCGTGGTGGCAATGGTGCCAGAACATGTGGCTTACCCACTCAGGGCGATTGGCTAGAACAGGGGCGCACCGAGAGAAACTATATACTCAGTAATTAAAGAAATACATATCATGACTGCATTTAAAATAGGCGTTTAGGGGGAAATATAAGAAGAAAAAACTCACACCTCCCCTCGTGGGAACCCCTGTGTAGATGCAACACATAGGCGGAGCGGCGAAGGGACCGCGTTTTATAGCGCGCATAACGTTGAGGGGACTGCGTAAGCCGGTACCAGTCGATGACGACGCTGGCGTACTTGTAAACCGGCGTGGACTCTAGGTGTTTGAGCCAAGCGCGGATGTTGCTTCGCCGGAGAACGCCACACCGGTTATATGCGCAGCGCGCCTGAAGGAGAGGAAACCGCAGAAGAGAGAGTACCACACATGCGCCGGCGCCAGCGCGTCTGCCGCGGCTATGACGCAACGTGCCGCGGCTATGACGCAACACAATCCAACACAATCCACTTTAATCCAATCCAATCCAAATCCAATCCAAGCTAAGCTAAGCCAAGCCAAGCCAAGCCAAGCCAATCCAATCCAATCCAAGCCAATCCAATCGAATCCAATCCAATGCCCCTCGCGAGAGAGTGTTCGCTATCGGAGAAGAGAGGTGGTGAGCGGCGGAGAGCGCAGCTGGCGCGGCGAGGAGAATGGGGGAGGGTTGGACAACTCCGACGACGACGACGACGACGGCGACGACGCCGGAGGGACAAGGAATCAGATCCTCTGCATGTAAAAAAAAGAACAAACTGCCCGAACATGAGATGTAGCACCAGGAAGTGTTGGGCATACGCCACGTGAGAAGCTGCCGCCTTTTGAAGTCATCGTCTTCTGCGCTGCGGACTGTGGGCGCGCCAATCGCTACCATGTCTCAACCCGCGAAATATTCTTAGTACTAGTATTTCCTTCTCTAAAACGCTTCGTATCCTTTTTTGACTAACTTACCACTTAGGACCTTTCTGCAGTAGTTTGAACGAAATTTATAGATTTCAAAAACACTGAATATAATCAATGATGAAAGGGTGTTCGGCTGATCGACAAGGAAGAAGACTAAGAAGAAGAAGAAGACGAGGAAGAAGAAGAAGAAGAAGATTAGAAGAAGAAGAAGAAGAAGAAGAAGTAGCACTATTACCTGGCACCAAGACCATTCTCAAGTCTGGGGGCAAGAAAATAACAAACCTCTTTCTATACGGCCGTGCGCATTTGTATTCCCAGCACATGGAGCAGGGAGAACGGCAAAATGAAGAGCTTCTTACAACAAAGGTGAGCTCCCCACCGTGTGACGAGGAAATCATTCACGTATCCGCGTACAAATCGTTCCACAAATGTGGGGTGCGCCTCGCGCATTCGTTGCGCCTTCGGTTGCATCATTTCCCGATCTAACGTGATAGTAATGCGTTGTAATTCGTAGCGAGTTCTCCAGCTTTATAAGCTTTTAATGGGATATGGCGTGACGCCGCAGATTTACATTATTACGTGCTTCATTGAAGAAGATGTCACATGTGCCATTAAAATAGTGTTAATGCAGATACTTTCTAGCATCATAATCTAGTTGATTGATTGAGGGGTTTAACGCGCCGACGCAATACCGGTGATGAGGCACGCCGTAGTGGAGGGCTCCGGATTAATTTTGACCACCTGGGGATCGTTGCCGTGCGTTGAAATCTCGTACACACGGGTGTTTTTGCTTTTCGCCTCCGTCAGAAAAGCGGCCGCCGCGGCCGGGAATCCAACTGGCGACTCCCTGAACAGCTGCATAACGCCTTAGGCACAGAGCCACCGCGGCGGTTAGCGTCGTAATCAACAGCAGCGCTGAAAACTAAAAAGAAAACTACAAAAACAGATCGTGCCAGTACGCGTTAGCAGTGCATTTTCGTGCAAGAGTAAAGCTGGCATAAAAAATCTGCCGCGAATATGCTTGCGTCGCCTCAAATACAGTCAAAAGATTGCAGCCCCCTGTAGCCCCACTAAGGTAGTGACCTGTTTTGTCTCATCCACCCCCCTCTCACGCACTTCCCCTCCTGTCTTGGTCCACCAGCGTGGACGTTTGCGGAGTTCAATATTCCCGCTCTGGCAGTGCTGGCGCGGCAGGTACTGAGACTGTTGGGACTCACAGCTCGAGCCACAAAAGCGTGGCTCGGGTGCCACCCTTCGTGTATTTGTGCTTAAATGAATGTTTCCAACGCATTTTTTTTTAAATTGTACACGCAATTATCAAGCACACATCTATTGTTAATTAAAAGGACACGGCATACTTCATTTAAGTATTGACGTTCGTCCGCAAACCAGCCTTATAATATCTTTGTAACAGTGATGAAAAAATGACGCATCTTTCCAGATTTATTAGATATAAAACTCTGATGTGGGTGTCATTAAACACAGGAACAGAATTACATCTCTGTGGTTCAGTGGTTAAGGTGTTGGGCTGATGAGCGCGAGGTCTCGGGTTCGATTCCCGGCCACGCGGCCGCTTTTCTGATGGAGGCGAAAAGCAAAAACGCCCGTGTGTACGAGAGTTCGGCGCACGTTAAAGATCCCCATGTCATGAAAATTAATCCGGAGTCCTCCACTACGGCGTGCCTCATCGCCTGCATTACATTGGTGCGTTAAACCCTGCAATCAATCAATCGATACATCTCTGTGGTTGAGGCTGAGGAAAATTAGAGTTTTTTTGTTGCCCACACAAATTTTAAATCACAGTCCAGTTGGAATTAAAAACGCCAGCAAAGGAAACCCAAACGATAACCAAGTTTGGCGATTGGAGACGCGCGTATTACATGGCAGAACGCGCTAGGCAGCTTAAGAAGTAGAATACCAGCCTCCCGAGATGAGAAGCAAGTCAGCGACTGGAACTCTTTAAAAGTGAACGAGAAACCTTGTATTGATTAAGGTAAAAAAATTACACAGACCGTAAGATATGCTAATCAATATCCTGAAATGCATACCAATAGTAGCACGAGGTAACCCCAAACCTTCGTAATGAAAACGTACCACCAAGACTTGAAGCAAAGACACGCCAGGTTAAGCAGGTTCTTCTCCGCCCCTCCAAACACGCAGAGCTAGACAATCTTCCAGTGCGAAATCCCTAGGTAGTAACTCAATAGACAGCTGAAAATGTAGACTAAGAGGTCCAACCAAGCAAACTTCACACCAAGAGATATCGACAATATTTCCCACTTTTCAGAAACGACATCCAGTTCGACCAGGCCTTAATTATTTCTAATATATATTAATGACATTGCGAACAAAAATAACTTCTACTATACGACTTTTTGCCGATGACTCTATAATTTATAAGCCGGACCGTTACCACCAAGCATGTAACTATTTTGCAAAGCGATTTAAATACCGTCGTGGATTGGTGCCTCGTGTGGAAAGTGGAAATCAATACAGAGAAAACGAAGTTAATGACATTTTCTTCGAAGCTAACCACTCCATTTAATCAATACACGCTATGCAGTTCGACAATTGAAGGAACCTATTCTTTTAAGTATGTAGGTGTGATATTTACTCCTGATTTAAACCGGGCCATGCCTATTGAACACACAACAAACAAAGCACTAAAAAACATTTGGCTTGCTAAAGCGCAGTTTATATCTTGCGAATGATGAAACTAGACTTCGCGCATACATTTCCCTCGCCCGTGCAACCGTCGACTTTACTTCAAATATTTGGAACCCTCACACAGCTATTCTGTCCGACTGTATCCAATCCATTCAAAATGAGGCTTCATTCTGCACTCGTACTCGCCGTACCAAAGTGTATCTGCAATAAACAGATTCTCTATCTTCCAGACCCTATAGCCCTCGTTGTAACTTCTTCCGTTTGGCCTTTTTTTCACTCTTTTTACCATGGTGTTACATCTTTTTCGCGTGGTCATATTTTTCCAGCCCAATATGTGATCAATCGTACTGACCACTAACGTGAAGTGTCGCCCATATTCGCAAGGACTTTAGAGTATCGAACTTCCCCTTTTGTGCTATTGGTAAAGGGGTGGAACGAGCTACCCCGCGAGATTGTAGCGATAAATGACCCGTCTGCATTAGAATAGGCCATGCGCACATTTCTGAATGCGTAAAATTTGTGTAAAATGTGTAAAATGTGTAAAATTTCGACTGATAGTTCTTGTGAGCCCTGTGTTATATCTTTTTACCAGTGCGAGTTTGAAGATCAACTGCCATGTGTGCTTCTCGGAAATAAATGTACTGCAAATGTGAAATGCGCCGTGTATTATCACCCCGTTGTTTCTTCTCTTTCTTCCAACATATATCGTTTACCTAGTTGTGTCATATCGCTGCGTGTGGTGTTTTTACACGTATTGACGTGTAACTTGTATGAATAGTATCCTCACGTTCGGGTACTCAAATAAATAAATAAATAAATAAATACATAAATAAATAAATGAATAAATAAATAAAAGAATAAATAAATAAATAAATAAATAAATAAAAAAAAGACAAACCCAACGCCATTAACGTCATCACTTCCAGCCCTCTCCTCGCAAGTCTGCCACAACTGCCAGAACAAGACTTTTTGCACTTAGTAGCCCCAATTACACTAAAAGAGGGAACAGGGTCAACGAAGAAACTTCACGGAGGTAAAGTTGCTGGAATATATGGACTGCAAGTTGAGTTCTGTGGTACATTCTGGGACCTCCTTGGTCGTTTTACAATATACTTGCCATTCACACAGACCCAAGCTGTTTTAAACGAGGTAGAATTAATACCGCAAACGCCAGGAATTGAACGAATCCACGAGTTGGCGCCCCAGTACTCTGCTACGGGTAGACTACAGACATCTTTCGTCAGTGCTGACAAAGCGCCCAAAACTCACGTTACCTGAAGTAATAACGTCATGGCAACGTGTGCTCCATGAAAGACAGAGGCGCCAAACCTTGAACATGTTAAATAGAGACATAAAAGAATACACGAAAAGCAGACAGGCTAAAGGCTGGGTTGTTTCCTTAGAAAAAGCACATGCGTTTGATTGAGTATAGTACAAATACATATTTGCAACATTAACAGCGTTTGGTTACACGCAACAGTAAATTAATGTCTTGGCAATCCTTCACGGAGACATGAAGAGCGACTTAGTTTTCCACAAACAGATAGTAATGTCCGGTAGGGTATCCATTTTCCCCACTACTCTTTGTCTCAGAAATAGAGCGTTCTTGAAAAACGTCGAGGCCAACACGAACACCTTAGGTATAAGTTACCAGGGAGCCAAACAGTCAAAGCAACGGTGTACGCAGACGATACCACATTGTGCCTAAGGGAAGAAGACAGCGTAGTGCATGTACCCAAATGTTTCGAACAGTTTTCTGAGCTAGCCGGTGCAAAATAGAACCGTGCAAAAAGTAAATATTTAAGTCTAGGCCCATCAAGAAAGCAAAACATATATTGTATTCCAGTAGCCACCCACGTAGAAATCCTTGGCATTACCGACAAGTGAAACGGAGGATTGCTTCAAACCTGGCATGAGGCACTTAAGCAACTCACAAAAATGTCGAAGGAGCTTTAGCGAACGACTTCCCAAATCCAGTCAAGTGGTAAGTGGCAGTGAACGTGTTCACATACAAAATTATGGTATATTGCAGGAACGGTCGCCTTTCCTCGCCGCATGCATAGCGGTGCAGATCATATCTTAAATACTATTCTTGTTATAATCGGACAAGACAGCCCTGGTAAAAAAGAAACTGAGCTTGGCTAGAAAGCTCGGAGAGTGGAACATTCCTTCAGTAGCTACCTCCTCTGTGTCTTATGCATTGAAGAGTGTTCTTATGGTCCCTGGGATCCAGACAGGGCACCCAAGTACCCTCAGGACCCCACCTCAGTGCGTAGTTTTTGGGGGCACAAGGCCGGCTATCTCTCCAGCAGGCTCCGAGTGGGCCCACAGCAACTCAGGCACCCATCAAGGTAATTGAAGCGTACACGAACTTGACCGCCCCTAACTTAGAAAAGGATACAGTGGGGATGTGGATGTATATTAGGCCACTAACTCGACAGGGTGAACTCAGAGAACCTCGACGAAAAACAAAAGAACTTCCACTGGCGCACCGTAATCAACGCATGTGTACCGGTTGAAGCCCAACACATAGCATGAAAGTTTTGATGGTACCTCTTGCCGACTAGAGCTGTTCTAAAGAAATGGAGTGTAACATCAACAGACAAGAGCGTACATTTCAGGCAGAGAGAATGAAATGGACATGCCCTGATCCAATGTCACTGAGAGTGGCATAAACGTTCTGGGTCACAGTGGGCAGGGAGTACAGACAGCTCCGTGTCCGGAACTTCCTGGAGGGAAGGCGGTGCCCGACAAGCCCGTTAGCAGTGCTCATTGCAACGATAGATTTTCGTGCACTATGGATAAACAGGTATAAGGACGTCAAACAACACGTTCCCTTCGGAACCAGTGGAACATACTGATTCACATACACACGATGATAACAGGAAACCTGAACGTAGACCTCTCCTTCTTGCGGGCCGAAGAGTTCTTCCAAAAATAGTCTTGCCCCTTCAGTGAGGTCCGAAATGGGCGAGTGCGCATAAATTGCACACCAATACACGGCGGATCGCCCTTTGCAGGAAGATGAGTTGTTAAATAAATTAGTACTGTTAGTACGTGTTTTTGGTGGTGCAACGTTTCTGATAACAGCAGGTAATACCTGTGTCTTGAGTTTGAGGCGACTAGCAGGACTGACACGTCGGCACCCGAAGAAGACTTTTGAACACATGCGCGCAAACATGGAAAAATGACCGACAAACAGATTATGTGGTTTTGGGTGATGCTTGCGTGTGAAGTGCGCTGGTGCCTGCGATAGTGGAGACGTCCCTCCTGCTCTCCCGCAGGCACTGGCTGCCCTGCTGTTGCAAAGTATGTATGTGTACTTCGTGGAGCCTAGAACCACGCGCGTTCTGTATTAATGAATGTCACGAGGCAAAAATCGAAATTCCTTTAGTTACGGTGTTGCACGTGTATGTTTTGCGGTCGTATGTTATGAACCACCATGCCCGTATTCGCCATCCTTAAGGCGTGTCTTACGAGCTATGTCGGCAAACATACCATCCATCCCTATTTCAAGCTCTAAATTTCTTGAATTTCCTGGCACTTCAGCAGCCTGTTGCCAGAAATAAAGGATTTTGGAGAAATAGGTTCGGTGACACACTATCGTAAATGCGTAGGGAAGCTCTGACTTGCCCAATCAGTAATTTTCTTGAAGATGTTACAGCTAAGCACCACAAAACACGTCTCAGATAACGAAACAATAAATAGAGGGGGTCGCATCGGTTTATCGGAGTTTACCCCACAATCACATTTTTACATTTCTAGGACAACCCGCCGTGGTGGCTCAGGGGCTAAGGCGTTGCGCTGTTGAGCACGACGTCGCGGGTTCGATTCCCGGCCGTGGCGGCCGCTTTTCTGATGGAGGCGAAAAGCAAAAACACTCGTGTGTACGAGATTTCGGCGCACGTAAAGATCCCCAGGTGGTCCAATTTAATCCAGAGCCCTCCACTACGGCGCGCCTCATCGCCTGCGTTGCGTCGGCGCGTTAAGCCCCACAATCAATCAATCAATTTCTAGGACAGCGTCTGCTTTGAATACCACATATGCACCTAAACCAGTCTGCCTGGGTACCCGTGTGCCTGACCTTATATGGGGGATAATGCTCGCAAATATCAGCGCTAATAACACTCTGCGCACTCTTTGAGAGGCACAGATCCCCACGCGACGAACGCGAAAGAAGCTCATGTATAATGACGAATCTGCCGTGCACCTGGCGGCACCGCACAAGCGTTCCCACGAGGCACCCTTCTCTTTGCAGCATAGCCAATTTCCAAAATACAAAAAGTTACGCCCAAAAGCCAGTGCATGAAAGTCAACTTACACAACGGATCTCAACAAAGGCACATCAAGAGCGTCACGAAAACCCGCTTCCCATGGTTGCAATCGTAGCTGTGTCCCTCGCGTTCTGAAGCCGACGTTATCTGATTTCGCCTTCAGACACGCTCGAAGCAGTTTGAATTTTAGGTGCGGAGTATCTCAGGACCGCACAATGTCCCTCCGCGTTCGTGAGCATAGCATTTACAATCGCAAAAAATCACACAGGGCATCGGCTGGATGCGGACCCGTGTCTGGTACGTGTCAGTCGTCTTACCCATTGGGCTACGACCGTGAGTTAGTACCCGAGAGTCAAACAGTTTACTTCCTCGCCTGTAACGGTGCGGAGTACCTTAGGACCTCTCAACGTCCGTCGGCGTCCATCCATGCGCACACCACCATCAAACGAAAATCAAGCGAAATTTGATTTGAGCCGTGAGTTGCAGTTTCGTTTAGGGAATAATCAAGGTGCAACTCACGGCTCAAATCGAATGACGATCAGTGCGCAAATGGGATGTCACTCGGTGCGCAACTTGGATGTCATTTCGAGTCCTCGTACTCCGCACCCTTGCCATCATCTACGGAGTGGAGATGCTGCCATTTTTTACCTTGATTTTCACTCGAATGCACGGGAGATAGCTTCGCCTCTTAACCATATTTCTCTAAAAAAAGGATTTCGATTTTTTTTTATTTCGCGCATAAACGCACTTCCGTGCCTTTTAGGCTCACCAGGCGACCGATATTTTTGAAAAAATGTGATGAAACGACGTCTACTGCAGCAACCGTGCGCACCGGCATGCTCCTTCGCTGATTGTTTGGGGCCGTACGTGTCCCGCAAAAGAAAAGGGAAGGAAGTTTTGCACCACTTTGAGATGGCACCGTGTTCAATATTTCTCTAATACAGCCTAACAGAGCTAGCTGCAGCTCAACACGCTTCCAATATTGCTGCTGACCCTTTCCTACGTTTAGACTGATAATTATATTATTTTTATAGGTGCGAGGTGAGTGATGTGCAAAGCACTACATGCAAGTTTGATGGGGCCCTAAAGAGAAGGAAACCAAATGACATTGGCGGTAATTTTTCAATCACGCGTGGTAAAACTGCTTTAGCACGGACCGACATTTATTATTTCTTTTAGTGAGGAAAGGTTGTATGGTTAGGCTTCCAGAGTCAACAATTTACTCTGCGGCCTGTGTTCAGCGTATTGAAAAATTTCTTAAAAAATGAGAAAGGGCTTATGATCATATGAAGCCAGTTACAGTGCTACTGGCAAATAGTCTTCCAGCAATGCATTTGTGTTTTTTGGTGAAGCCGACTTTAGGCGGAGTAGCGCTAGCTTAGTCATTGTGAGATTGCTTTCTTAATATTGTGTGTTGCACAGTGAAATATCACCGTCTAGTGAAGGAGTATGATTACTCCCGCACTGTATACTTCTCTCCGCCGTCGCTACCTCGCCCCCGAGACGTGTGTACTCCTCGCCATCCGTCGCGTCTCTCTCCCTCTCGCTCTCTCCTGTAACAGTGCGCAATGCAGGGATTCTTCGGTGAACATTTGTACGGCTCACTACAGCCTGAGCTGTGACAGACGTAGCCGGGCTATTGTATAACCATACTGTTATTAACTGCCAATAGTGTGTGTTCTCAGTCTGTGAGTTGAGAACAATGCCGGTGTACCATATTCAATTCTGGAAAACCTCGAACGTAGCTAAACCCCCAACGTAGCGGATTCATTCAAATCGCCACCTTTGCTGGAAGCCCCTCTTTACGCGCTGGTAGAGGTCAGATTTTTTTGTGCTCACGTGGTTTAGGTTTTCCAGGCTGAAAAACTGTTTTGAGGCGCGGCAAAAATATTCGTTCCGTGCCGCCATTCTCTTGTTTCTGAGCTCTGTTAGACACTGAAAACTAAACACAGGCCGTGAGCCATATCTTGGAAACTGGACGTTCCATCAAAAGGTAAAAGTAATCTACCGAACTTTTTCATTTAGACTTGCAGGACTAAAATGCATTAAAAATTTCACATTTTTGCAATATTTGCGATAAAATTGCATATGCGACCATATTCCGCAACCTAGAAACACACAACAGAAATGTTTGACTTGGCACTGTGTTGTATGGGCAATTTAGCTATGATTTTCGTTGCATGAGTTGCACCATTTGCCAAAAAAATGCGCGTCTCGGCAGAGTTCACCTCCGTAAAACTTGTTATTTAAGCACAATTTCTTTTTACTCACATTCTACCTTGAAAGTGTTGCATCAATATAGCCACAACAAAAAAATACCGCGGATACGTTTTCTGCCACTTGCACTTTCGATGCCTAAACTCTAGCGATCAAAAAGCATTAGTATCGTGCTAGATCTCCTCACAGTTTAAAACGTTTGTTTGTCTTGGTAAGCGGGTGCGAATGCCTGTTTTCCCCAGAACAATATCTGAACTAAGTTAGTTGCCAGAGATTTCCTCTTTATGCAACACAATTTATGACGGCTTGTTAAATAATTGTACCCGAAACTGCGCTCCCGACTTGTATGCATATCTCTACTGTTTGTCAATGGGTCTACTTTTCGTATTTACAAATAAACAAATGAATAACTGGCTGATCTGAAGGAGCAGTTCACACCGACCTTTGCGGGACACACTGCGCCGTGGTTCCTTGTAGTCACGCCTTTAGATGTCAGCTGTGGCCACAGTGAAAGGGATCAGTTCACAATTACATAAAACTTTCTAGGTTATTTCTACAGCTGAAGAATTTTCCGGTCAACGACCGCAGCTGCCGCAGCACATGCTCCTAGTCTCCGCAGGCGGGGAAGGAATGAATGTCTCCGCCCCGTGATTCATCTGTGAACCTCGCATGCAGTTACTCAGTAGCGGCAGACATTGAGACTCAGCCGATCTTCTTTCTCAATAGCGTTGGGCGCTGATTATTTAATTCCTTCTATTGACAATCCTTTCTCTCTTGCAGATGCAGCGATTCCAACGAAAGTGGAGGAAGACAGCCGCGATCTTCGTACCAATCTACGCACTCGCCACATTCTTATACTATTCTACTGAATTCAGCCTCACTACATACGGAAGTCGGGTGGACCTTAGCAAAGACTTCGCCCCGTTCTACAGGCGCAACATCGGACGTGTAGGAAAAACCGATCCGCCCAGAGTTCTCTTGTGGGACATCCCATTTGGCAGATTTCCTGACGGTCTTTCGGAAAATGTTTCAACACGGCTGGTGACGTGCCCTCAGCAGTGCATCGTAACCTACGATCGCACAATGCTGATGTCAAGCGACGCAGTGGTCTTCCACAGTCCCGAAGTGAGATTCTACGATAGCCCCAAGTGGAGAGCCGCGCACCAGAAGTGAGTTTTCTGGAGCCAAGAGCCCCCGCCCCCCGTGGGCTCACTGAAGAGAGTTTTCAACTGGACGATGACTTACCGGTGAGTAGGTGTTGCATTTAAAAAAGCGTTCCATCAGCATAGTCTACGGCTTCTCCGTTGAGTACATATTCAGATAAAATAAAGAACAGAAGTTCCCACATCACTACTATTTAAAAAAATTCTATTCTGGACAGCGATATTCTGTTTACTGGACCGATGGACAGAGCCCTGGAACAAAAAAAAATGGGGCAGTTTGCGCTAGTGGTGCCAAGTTGGAGAAACAGCGTAGCGTTGTACAGCACGAACAGCGTTAGGGATTCGTACAGGCGCACAGCCAACGCCTCGTCGTTCTCGGATCATCTGGCGTTCCAAAGTTCGATCTGGGAAACGGGCATCTCGGCTTCAAGTTTCGCGTAGGCGCCTACCCTGCCGGCAGGTCTACCCTAGATGTTTGGCTATTCGCTTCCGGTTAGTTGGGACGGCTCTGCTGCAATACTCGGGGTTGGTTCGTAGTCGTCTCGTATGTTCTCGGGCAGCGACACGGCGACGCTCATGCTCCGCTTCTTCTTCCTCCGGAGTTACATACTCATAGAGTTTCTTATTAAATATACCAGAGAGGAAACTGTACCTGGTGATTAATGTCGTCGTGGGGGTCTAAAGTTTTCAAATTGCAATTTCTTTCCAGGCTTTGGAATCATGACCACTTGGGCAGTCTTCCATTGCCGCGGGATGCTACACCTTTCTAATCACATTCTTCAAGGCCTCTATGAATTTGTCGTCTATTTTCTTAACATTTTCTTCGATATATCTTCGCGGCCGGGGGTGGACCTTGTTTCAGACCGTTCAAAGCTGACCGGATCTAGGATATCGTAAGGGGACGATCAAAGTCTCCGTTTTCTTTACCGATGTGCGGTTTTATTGCCTTCTTTAGGGTAGATTCAATGTACGTATCTTTAACTTCTTTGAGCAAGTCCGGCTCGATTCCCTGGTAAGTGTGAACAATCTTACTCAAGTTGTGTTGCTGTGTAGTTCTACTACCTTCGGGATTGGTTTGATATCTGAGAATATGCCAAGATTTAGCGAGACCCATCGGGCGCTCCATGCCGTCGCACGTGCTGTCCCAGTTCTGGCGGGTGAGCTGATTCGTGTAGTCTTAAATTTTTGTGTTTAAAAATGCTATTCTTCTGCGCAGGCTACGGTTATGTTTCTGCTTACTGAGCCGTCTCTGCAGGCCACTCTTGGCTTGTCGTATTTCCAGTGCCATTTTCAGTGCGGCTTCTTCGATGATTGTTTTAGTAGCTTTTTCTATGCATTTGTGCATGTTTTTAGTCCCGTGCTCGATGTCCTGAATTTCGCTATTCAATTTCTCTGTTCTTCTGATATCACGGAAAGAGTCCCATTCCGTTATCCTGATCTTGTTAGCCTTTGGTTTGGAAGGACCGGCCTTCACAGCGGTGGCTACAATAAAGTGATCGCTTCCAAAATTTTCTTCGAGTGTTTAGCCAATCTGGATCCTGCATGTTCTTGATGAAGGTAAAGTCGGGAGTGGTGTCGCGGCATACACTGTTACCCAGTCTAGTGGGATGAGCGGGATCGGTCACCAGAGTAATACCCTGCTGCTGTGCGTCCATTCAGAAGTTTCGTCCTTTGGCGACCTCCATACCGTACCCCCTGGCTGGGTGAGGCGCGTTAAAGTCGCCCACTACGTCGAGTGGTTGTATTTGACTATGTCTAAAACCTTACGGAATAGGGTTCCGAACCTGTGCCTTTTCTTGGGACTACTATATACGTTTAGAACGAAAATGCTGCTTTCGCTTCCCTTTTTGGTCGGAATAATTTCGACGAGGACGTGATCTACGCCTGCGACGTCAGTCTCGTGTTCCATAACCGGTAAATTGCGTCTTACTATAGTGGCGACGGGCGTCTTATCGCCCGAGGCTTTACCGTAAGTTTTATACCCGGATAATTTTGCCTGTACCTCTGTCTGCCGCAGCGCTATTATGTCCGGCACCTCTTGCACATCGGTTTTTATGAACTGCTGCAGGTTACCTCGTTCCGGTCGAAGCCTACGGCAGTTCCATTGCCAGATCCCGTATTTCTCGTTACTCCGGGCTATTGTTAGAATCTGATTCTTCCTTGTTAAATTTGGCCATGTTCGCCGAAGCGCGTCTACTGCATGGATCTAAAACGGAAGACTGGGCGAGTTGGTACATGTTCATAGTAACATGGCTAACGACACGAGACAAAAAGAAGAGGGCACAAACACGGCGCTGCCGTGTTTGTGGCCTTTTTTTTGTCTCGTGTCGTTGGCGCTGTTACTATGAACTATGGACTAGTGTATGGTTTTGAAAATTTTATCCGCCCGACGCCAGCAGTGCGGGAGTTCCTATGGGTAACCTCTAAGGCTGTAAGCGGGGTTACCACCTTGTCAAAGTGATCTTTAATGGCGTCGGTTAGCTCAGAGATCGCAGCCTCTATCCTTCGGTACATAGCTTCAAACCTTCAGTTAATACTGTGGTTTGATTGTTGGAGTTCTTCGGAGTCGTTACGTGCTTTGGGTTGTTCAACCCCCTTTCTTTTGAAAGGCGGTGAAAAATCCCCGTTACTCTGCATCGCAACTGCGACCGGTACGGTATCAGTTTCTGGTTCTCCCATTTCTATTGGCGCTGCAGTGGTTTGCGCAAGCGTGTGCTTATCCGCTTTCAGCGTTATTATTTCCTCTTTTAAGATACCGTTTTCCTTTGTTAGTTGCTCAAGCATTTGCCTGATCCTCACCAGTTCCTGTTCTAGGGGGGAAGGCCCTGACTTCTTGTTCTCTGCTAGGAGCATTATGAGAGACCGCATCTGCCCAGCTCACCTTATTTGTATAGTCTTCTTTGTTCCTTTTAAAGTACTGCGAGTGACCCCTCTTGGTCTGGGGCCTAGACCTAGAGCACGACCGCGACTGAGCGCGCCTTGAATCCCTCCTGGCATGGAGGAAAGAAAAGGTTCTTTCCTCTATGCCTCCTGGTCTTCGACTTCGACCGAGAGCGATGACGCTTGGATTTTGATTTTCCGAATCTTCTGGGACAGCGAGTCGGGGAAAGGAACTGGAGCGCTCTCTTCTGTCGTATCCGGTGTCTTTGGTGGGATCTTGCTTGCTCGTGGCTGGGCTAAAATGATTTTCCCCGCGGCGAATTCCGGAGCTGGTTCTCTCGTCGTGGTCTTGTCTCCAGCGCTGTTGTTGCTCCCATTGCCGTTGCTTGAACAAGAACGGTGTCTTAAGCGTGAACCGCATGGAGCGTTTTCTGCTCGCGAAAACGCGCCGCGCACGCCATAGGCGCGCTGCCGCTGCCGCGGAGCCACCCGCACGCTGCGCGCGGCGCGGCGCGTGTTTCCGTCTCCAAAACGCTGTACCGCAAAAACGTCCGGTGACGTCACACACACAAAAAAAAACAAAAAACAAATACGCAGAAGCCGTCTATGCATTAGGTGGTAATAAGGATAATCATAAAAAGTAAAAATATTGCTGCGCGTGTAAGCATTTGCATCGAAACGTTTCACGCAATAACGAAAGTGGGGCGGATGCGCCACGAGCGCCTACTAGTGGTAGCAGCAGTTATAAAAAAAATAATAATAAACAGCGGGCGAGAGCGAGTGTTTACATTCTCGAGTGACAATGGTTGTGACGGTTTTGATCGCATTGCTTTTCAGCAGTATGCCAAGCTTTTCACATGGACCATTTCAGTACGGTTGCTTGCCCCGAGGCCCGTCGCCGAAGCTGTAATTATCGATGTAATTATTAAGGGTATTTACTAATTAACAGTGAGCGGTAGCGGTATGGTAAAAAGGCACACAGACTGCCTTCACTGCGAGTTGTGAGCCAGGAACGCTGTTTGGCGTTCCGCCTGGACGGAACGATATAAGCAAGGGCTTTAACGAAATCCCCGTCACCTTATCTACGCTTGATAAAGAGCGCATCCTGCACCTGTAGTAACTATTTTTAGTCAAGTTGACGAACAAAAACACAGCCTCCGAAAAAGTTGTAGTTCTGGGTATTGTATTTCTGAAATGCAAGGGCGGAAAGTACATTGCACGATTTCTTTCTCAGCCAGCTAACAAACGATATAATCGCAGGAATAATATTGGAATAATACTGCAGCATCTGAGTTGGGACCATTTTTGCAGGGGCCGTGTTCACATTTCTCGAAATTTCTATTTCCCCAGAACGCGTATGTGTCAAAATTGGAAGGTTAGCAGCAAAAGTAGGTAAAGAGAGCGTTACAATTAAACTGCACCTGTTGACTGTCATTTGCGAACGGTTTTGTTTATTGTCCGTACCATCTAACAGTGGTTCAGAGACCAGAGTCACGTCACTTTGTTGGTACAGTGTACGGTATGGGGCATCTCATAGCACCATTCCCTAGTAGGCTGCATTGCAGGTGCTTAAAATATAAATTATAGCCTACATCTGAGAATGTAATTCCCAAAACCTGTGTCACCGAAATCATGCAGGTGCCATTGACAAACTTTTTTCACTTATTCTCTACAACTCCAATGCCACTACCTACCACCAGCTCAGCTCCAATTTCTAAAATTTCAGTAACTGGCGACAGTGCCAGTGTTTCAGTAAACTACTTATGTACTTTATTGCCGCTTTCCAGTTTTCGCTACAATTTGCATAGACTTTTTGTCCCATTAATTGCAATTTTTGAGGTAAAGATGTGTGCTAGCAGTCCCTTTTTCTTATATTGATTTGATCAATCGTGTGGGGATACAAACCAAAAAAAATTGCACTTTCCAGCCACCTCATTGCATAAAGGTGATTTCCTGTACAAGCTGGGTCAACCTTTCAAGTGTAGTCACACGCCAGGAGCATCTTCTAGTGGTAACAAGGGCCGAGCACCAGGCTTGTACCTATTTTCTCAATAGGTGCCCGGCACCACCAAGGCGCACGAATGCACATGGTGACTTCCACAGCTACGCTGCACACTCTATTCAGTAACCGCCTGTGGTAGGACATGCCGCCAGACTCTTCCTCCCTTCGGCAATGCGGTGTTGTAGAAGGCCGGGGCCCCACCAGATTGACAAAGGTCGGAACCCCCTCGCAAGGGTAAAGGCAGCTTTCCAGGCGTGAGTTATCCTTTCAAAGGTCCGCACTCGACCAGGGACACCTGTACCCATTAAAGAAACCAGTGGGTGCCCGACGGTGCGCAGATTCGAACCCAGTACTTCCCCCATATGAGGCGAGTGCAGTGACTCTGAGCCATCGCTGATGAGGCATAGCCACATTACGTTTCTGCAGTGCGCTGCAGAAAAAGTTGTGTCCACGTAATCCAGGAACACATTGACCGCCAGACTCATAGGGTTTTCTGCAGAGGGTTTTCTGACACCAGTGCTGAAGGCGGTTGCAGACTGCCTCCGTATGAAGTTTAAAAGGCAAAACCACAGTGCAGAGGCTCGATGAAAACAAGGTGAGGGTGATGCCGTATCTTCATAAGCCGTCGCACAACATAAAGAAAATAATTTCATGGCGCAGTGTTCGAGTAGTGTTTTCCGCACCATGAAAGCTGTCCAGGCTGTGCACGCAAATTGAAAACGCCAATGCTGGGACAGCTGGAAAAGGTCATGGTGGAGGTGTGGATCCTATACAAAAATTACACTGTTGTGTTCATGAGAAGCACCAACTTCACAGTCTCAAGGCCTGGCATGTTCTCTCACCGCAGCTTCATGGCTCTAAACAAGAGGTGTGCTTGAGAAGCAGCGGCTGTACAGCCCGAGGGCCTCACATGAATCCATTCTAGCGTACTACATAAGACTGGAATTCTTGCCGTAGCCTTCGTCAGAAGCAACAGCCCACCTCTGCAAAGGAGCAACATTAACACCTCGAAGGACTGACATCAAACCATTGCAACTTGCTGGGCAACTGGTTCCTATTCTTACTGCAGCTGTACAGCCAGAATATTCTTGAAATGCAGCAACATGAAGTGCTATGGTCCTGAACTATTCTGATATGCCGCATCATTTTCTATTCTTACCGCAGCTGCATAATCAGATGCAACTGTGCATGCTTGAAAATCACTGACGCAGCACTCTGAAGCCCCTCCAACTCGTCATAGTGGCTAGAACAATAATAACTTCCAAGTGTATGGAAGAGGTGTTGAATTTAAACAAACTTTAGATTTATGGGAAGTCTCTGAAAAACTTGTCCCACTTGGTAGAATAATGGCTCTATCGTTGTAAGGGGACGCTGGACATCTGACTGTTTGCCAATACACTTTGTAAACTCCTTAGGGAAAATGTATACTCTACTGTTAAACTGCACAAGCACCAAAATATAATCAAGAAACTCCAGCCATCACTATGAAGCACAATTTCAAAAGCACATTTTTATTTCTCACGAAGGTCATTCTACAAACTCTGAAGAAAAATAAAAGAAAGATAAATTGCTGGGTTCATTCGTCAGAAATGCACTGCAGTAACCTTAATAGCTGACGACCCTTCAGCCAGAATCCAACACTGCCAACAAAATAACGGCAATGTGAGATCAGTACACCCTTAGTCGGCACCTTTGATGCCACCTTCATTAGCAACGGGAACAACGAACCAGCAGCGTAGCAGGCATAATAAAACATTGCGTGTATGTGGATTTTTAAAATGAATTTATCAAAAACACATGAAGTAATGCCGCGGGGCCACATACTTTCAGATTTCTGCAATGACGGGGTCCAAATCCAGCAATGTCTTTGGTTCCTTTTTCATAACTTGTAAAGAATACTACTGTAGTGTCCTATGTAGTGGCTGTCATCCCGTACTCCGGAAACACAGTCGCGTGTGGAAATTGCGGCGCACAAAACTGACAACTGTCTACATCCGTAGTCCGCGGTTGAACCTACTTCACGTGTGGCCACCTCGAGGTCACTTTCAACAGTATTGTCGAAGTTTGCGTCGCGGGCGTGAAAGAGGCCGGCCGCCGAATTGTTCCAGAGGAAGACGCTGAGAGTGTCATGAACATTCTTACTGTTCACACTGATAATTAAGCGTACGGGTGTCTACTTTGATGTCGGGGTTCAACCTGTTTCTCTGGCATCACCCCAGCACATCATAAAATTTTTAGTGGATACTGGCTCAGCTGTATCGATAATGGGAGAACAAAGCTTTCAAAACCTATTCAGAGACCAATTTGAGCTGAAGAAATCTCAACGAAATTACTGGATTTTTCACGTTGAAAAATTCCTGTGCGTGGACAGTTCCCTGCCCTCCCTGTGCACAAATCGGAAACAGCTGTAGTGACCGTCCACATTACCCAAGGTGGAACATCACTTCTGGGTATTGATGCCGTACAAGCTTTTGGTCTCCAGATTGTGGGCACAGAATTACACTGCCTTACTATGGCCAAACATTGACACAAACCAAGTAAAACGTTGACACAAGGCCCCAAAATGCATCCTCAGCACACAAACAAGTTGTCACCGCCCACCACGAAACCACGCGAGTCTGAAGAAATAGTGTCTCTGGTGACGTCTGTCCATCAAGATGAACTGAGACAAGCGACAGTGGAGGATAACACTCTCCGAGAAGTTTCCCGTTACGTGCAGACATCGTGGCCGTCCCGCAAGAATCGGGCACCTAAGCTGACTCCATACTATGAAGTCCGAAAGGAGTTGACAGCAGTTGATGGTATGCTCTTCCGTACTAAGCGCATCGTAGTTCCTGTCAAGCTCTCAGCGACTTTTGTCCAGCTGGCTCACCCTCGTATCGTGAAAACCAAAAAACGCTTACGAGAAAAATATGATGGCCAGAGTTAGGCAAACATGATAAAACAGCTATCCGCAGTTCTGTTTGTCAGCACACGGAAAAAAATTCCAATATTTCACCCACACCACTTCAGCCAATTCCTCTTCCTGACAAACCTTGGGACAAGATAGCTATTGACGTTGTTGCTCCTTTTCAGCGTGCACCTGGAGACTACCGATTTGCCATTTCAGTAGTTGATTATTTTTCAAAATGGCCAAAGTGGCTTTTTGCACTGACGTTACCACTCACACGGTGACGAAGTTGTTTCGAGCACTCTTCGTACGTGAGGGTTACCTACTGAAATAGTGTCTGTTCACGGTCGACTTCACATCAAGGGAATTTGAGTCCTTCCTTGAAGACCGTGGAATCAACCACATCTTTTCTGCCGTGTACAACCCACAGGCAAGTGGTCTCGTTGAGATTTGATCGTGTACTGAAGTAAAACATTCAACTGGCTCTGCTGGAGCAGCGTCCAGTGAAGGAAACTGTGACTGAGTACTTGGGAGTATACAGAACCACCCCTCGCAGCACCACCGGTCTCTCCGCGGCCGTTCTTCTGCATGGCCGACACATAAGAACTTCTCTGGACGTCATTGGTCAGCTGACAGCTGACTTCAGCACAAATCCTTCACGGGAGATGACTCGGAAAAAGAGTCGCAGAGTGTGAACGAAAAAGTAAGGCATACGCTGAACAACAGCGAGCTGCAAGAGTCCCCAAGTTCCAAGTTGGCACCTATATACGAGTGAAGAAACCAGTTCCTGGACCAGTTCCTTGCTCCAAGGAATGGACCACTATTAGAAATCCTAAAAAAATTGGCCGCTGGTCCCCCTATCTGGAAGACGGTCGAACTTGGAACGGTTCACAGCTATCAGCGGTACCAAAAGACGCATCACAATGGCAAGAAACTAAGGACAACTCTTGCACGTATAACATGCCCCCGTTGACGGACTACCAAAGTAGAGCTGCACCATCGAAGACTTGGATCACTGCACCTGGGGGTCCACCACAAACACAATCTTTCAGTTCATCCGCAGATCAACTTGAGTCTTCACGTGCTGTACCACCACATGTGCCACCGAGCCCACCACAGCCGCAAGGTTCGCAGCCACAAAGTCTGGCTCCAGGCTCTGGCACTGAGGAGTGCAGTGTACCGGTAGAGGGAAACGGACTCAATGCCAGGGCCACCACCTGACCGGCCCAGGAGAAATCGCAGACCTCCAGTGCTCTTCCAAGATTACGTGCAGTGATTAGACAGCTGTCAGGGCTCATACAGACAGTGACTGTATTGGTATTTCTGCACACAAACGGTGACCGTATTGGTGATTTGTGCAGACAGGACTGTCTAGTCTAATGATTGTTTGTTCCCCGGAAGGGAAAGATGTAGTGGTCCGCAGAAGCACCAGGTGCCGCCATATTATCCGTAGATGCCAACATGTGGCACCACCTCTGTAATATCGTACGCACACACACACACACACACACACACACACACACACACACACACACACACACGATGTTCAGTGCAGTGTATCTGTACAGCCGACATAACTACTTATGCTTACGAACAACCATAGTCCATAGCAGTCATGAAACACTCTATATAACGCCAGCGCATTTGATTACCTGAACAATATTCGCGCTCATTCATA
Organism: Haemaphysalis longicornis; assembly: GCF_048455015.1. Taxonomy (NCBI): domain Eukaryota; kingdom Metazoa; phylum Arthropoda; class Arachnida; order Ixodida; family Ixodidae; genus Haemaphysalis; species Haemaphysalis longicornis. The sequence continues at coordinate 37,547,926 of NW_027526204.1, forward strand.
CTGCTTTGTTTGTAAGATACGCAGTCTCAGACGATTGTGTACAGGATAAGAACGCATCGTTGCTCCGATTGTACTACCGCCCAGAGCAACCTGCGAAACCACTCCGTAAAGGATACCTTCCGTTGTCAGTACAGTGAACTAGAATGTGAGTTGTAACACCAGCTACGTAGGCCCCACGTTTAACGTCGGGTGAGCCCATGTTCACAGCCAGAAAAAGAACCCTTGTAGCTTGTCACCACTGCTGTCGTAGAACAAAGTAACTCAAATTCCATCAGGGAGATTTTACACAGACACACAACACACCAGCAACAAATAAAGCCAGGACGTTCTCGGCAGGAGATAGGTAACGACGCTACGACTAAAAACAGCCCACCACGACTTCCTCACGTACAAATGACGACTTGGCAAGACACACACAGTGTAGACGACTTTAGAGCCTTATGATGCACTACATTCGTAACAGTTACTACATTTGGACAAATCGCACACATCAAAAGCCGCCGTTTTTTTTACGGGCGCGTTCTACTACTAGTAGGCGCTCGTGGCGCATCCACCCCACTTTCGTTAATGCGTGAAACGTTTCGATGCAAATGCTTACACGCGCAGCAATATTTTACTTTTTATGATTATCCTTATTACTACCTAATGCATAGACGGCTTCTGCCTATTTGTTTCTTGTTTTTTTTTATTTTTGTGTGACGTCCCCGGAAGTTTTTGCGGTACAGCGTTTTGGAGACGGAAACACGCGCCGGCGCGGCAGGCGGCGGAAACATGGCGGCGGCTTCGGCCGCGAAGTGGCGTCGGGCGCTCGAGCGACCGCTTCTGAGCGCTCTCTAAAATGCCGCTCAAGACACGCACGAAGTTGCTTGAGCGGTAAAGGAGCTTATAATGTGGGCAAAAACGGTACTATAAGACATCATCCGCGCCGATACTGAATGCGCCCAAGCAATATCTGCCGGGGTGGTAAGCCTAAAGATCCCCGGCGGAACGAGCCGGCTGTCTCGAGTTCTTTGAAACCGCCGCCATGAGGCGCGCGCCTCCCCATTGGCGCAAGTCGCCAGGCTCCTCCCACTGCTGCGCGCGACGCGCGTCAAAATCTAGCCAAGGCAGATGCTGCCGCAGGCGCGGAATCGTCGACGCGGGCGTCGAAAAAACGCACGCGCAACGCCGACGCGCGCAAATCGCGTGAAAAAACGGTCCATGTGGTTCACTCTTTAAAACGGTTGCGACATTTTTTTGTAGCCTGTGACGTGTGCTTTGCCGCAGATGGCTCATGTTGGATGGCAATTGTGATCTTCCGGTGGGTCTTTAATCCTGCAGCCCTGGCAGTATCTCTCGTTCGGGCTGGAGCATACGTCCGTGCGATGCCCGAGACGACCGCAGGTGTTGCAGACTTCCACCTTCTTCTTGTGCAAGAAGCATTGATATTCCGCACCGCGGTAGGACACGTAGTGCGGAACTTTGGTACCTTCGAATACGATAATAACCGAGCTCGTCTTGCCCATTCGTCTCGCCTGGAGAATCGCGGGGTGCTTCGAGCTGACCGGGCTCTTTGTGATGTCTTCTTGCGTGTCATAGGTGGGGATGTTGCGAATCACGCCTTTCGATGTGTCATCGGGTGGCGTCACATACGCCGTCGTAGCGTCGGTCTGGTTCCCGACTTGAATTGTTTTGATGCTACAATACTTCTTGGCATTTTCCATCGTTGGAGTACTCATGACCATGATGTTCTGTCCGGGGTGGTGGCGAAAGAAGTCGTCACTCGCCCTCTCCGTCGACACTGCGGCGGCACGTAACGCACCGTCACGGAGCTGTGCGTAACTCGCACGCGACGTGTTCAAGCCGTCGCGCCGTCGAATAACTACCTTGCTATCTTCTCTTGGAAGTGGCGGCAGACGCGGCCTGCGCAAGCCCAGCTGGTTTTGGACCTTGTGAGCCTGCTCTCGGCGGGCTCCTTCCTGGTTTCGGGAGTCTCGATCAGCGAGCCTAACCTTGGGTCGGCTGCTTCGTTGCCGGTGGCTGGTAATCAAGCCCGCGTCGTTTTCGTAGTCTTCGGGTGAGATTGGCTCACCCTACACTTCCACGACTTCCATAATGCCTCGGTGGGTGTCGATTAGGCGTCGGCTGAGACTGCACTCTGGGCTTGAAAAGTTCCCAGCCGCTTTTGCCAGCGCGCTGCACTGTGTTCGAACTTTCGGCCACTAAAGCATTTCAATCGGAATAAATGATGAAACTAAGGCGAGCGCATGATGTAATGGCAGTCCATGACTACACAGACGGCCTTGATGTGAGCCGCAGAGACGCTAGCGCCACATTCCTCTCGAGTGTATATTGTAAAAAACTATGTTACATATTTCCTCGGCCGATCGATGTTTTGCGGGAGTAGAAATGATGGGCTGAGCGCGGAGTGACGAGGCGCCGCGTGCCGTGTCGCCGCAGTGTCGTCATAGCTAGACTAGGCTTGGCTCCAACCACGCACCTGCGCGAAGTTAGGTCAGCTTCGTCGAGGCCTTCGTGCCGAACAGCGTTAGACTCCAGAGGGAGTTTTTTTGCTAGTTTTTTGCTGACGCCACCATACCAAGCTCAAGCTTAAACAGCACCGCTGTGAAAAAAGGAGAGAGCTATAAAAAATGAAACTTTGCAATCTTGTTCAGCCTTAATTGAATAAAAGGATCTGTTTGTTGCAGTCCGCTTTGGTGGCTGAGTGGCCGAGGCGTTCGGCTGCTGAGCCCGTTGACGAGGGTTCGATCCCGGCCGCATTGCCTGCTTTCTTGATGGAGACTAAAGCTCAACCGCCCGTGTGCAGGGGTTTCGGCACACAATTAAGATCCCCAGGATGTCAAAATAACTGAGGAGCCCTCCAGTACTGCGCCCTTCATAGCCCACGTGGGGCTAGGGCACGTTAAACCCCACAATCTGTCGAACTCTTATCGTCGCGACACTTTACGGTGACGCGCTCCCTTCTTCACGGGATTCCAAAGGGTGGAAATTTAGGGTATGTCAATTTCAAACAGCTGAATAATGTTTGAAGGTATGCTGTGGGTGAAAACGGCACATACTTTAACGTTACGTTAGAAATAAGCTCCTCCGAATTAATACTGTCTACAAATTTTCCGCCTCAGTATCACTAATATTTGCTTTTTTCTTTCGAAGGTCGGACTCGGACATCTGGAACCCATATGGTATTATTGCAGAACGGAAGACAAAGCAAAGCTACCAATATCAACAGACCTGGAAGATATGGCGACGCAAGTCAAGGATGGCTGCTTGGGCTGTTAGCCATTGCGAAGCACGCAGCCGTAGGGAGGACTATGTGAAACAGCGTCGGAAGTACGTCCGTGTCAACGTGTACGGCAAGTGCGGAAAACTTAAGTGCCCTAGAGCAAATAGTACCAGGTGTTACGAAATGTTTGAGGAGAAATACTTCTTCTATCTTTCCTTTGAGAACTCCATCTGCAGAGACTACGTCACCGAGAAATTCTTCAATGTCCTAGAATACGACATCGTTCCCGTGGTCCTCGGTGGAGCCAACTACACTGCCATTGCCCCTCCGGATTCGTTCATTGACGCGCTTAGCTTTAGGTCTCCGAAGCACCTTGCCGAGTACTTAAAAAGAGTGGCCGGTGACTTTCAGCTGTATGCGAAATATCTGCGCTGGAAATAGACGCACACTGGCAAATTTTCCTAGATTCGATGCCCTCTGCCGTGTCTGCGAAAAGCTGCACAGCCCATCATTCCGACAGACGACGGTAGTGGCGGACATGTTTCACTGGTGGAACACAATGTCGCATTGTTGGTCTTGGAATTTTACCAACTGAAGTAAAGTTTATTTATTCTCATCGGTCAAAGAAACTTCACAGCTCCATCCTTATTCTGTTTTCTTGAGGCTAGAACCCTCCCCATATATATGCTCATCATACACGTGTGCCAGAAGACGCATGCCGCAAAACTAGCAATTCCGCTGTCAGAATTCAATGTATATCGGCAACGTGGTTGAGGAGGAGTACTTACATTTAAAAGGAAGATTTCCATTTGTAGAAAAAGGGGAGAGAAAGGGATAGAGGCCCCGTGCATGCTGGTACCCTTCCTCAGTGTTGGCACATGCTTGTTCAAGTGCATTTTTTCAGTGCCTAAACTTTTCACGATTACACCGCAATTGGAGACGAAACGTAGATACTAATTAAACCACTGCTGTGGGAGCTAATTTAGGGAACAGAGCGTCTAGAATACCAAGCGCGCCGCTCTAGCTGATCGCTGCAGGCATGGCTTTTCTTCCGACCGACGACATTCGAATATTTAAGACTAGGCTTGCATCGGCCGAAGCGTCGGCCATTGTAAGACGGTGGTTCGAGACCGGCTCTTGCCTCGTTTTTGTTTTCATCTTTAAATTGAACTATATTTTTTGTGGATTAGGTTACTGGGGTTATAAATGATTACTTTGTGTGCGTTACGTCATGTTATGTTTAGGTTAGGCTGCCTAGGTTCACGTTATCTAGAGGAATGTAGCTTCAGACACGCCAATTTTGTTACCGAACGGGCGTGGACGTCGATATAGTGGACTGTTTATCATACCGCCTGACGGCACTTTAGGCACGGCCTTTAAAGAGGCCGCTTTGGTGGGTACAAAATATAACCACTGAGAACGACGGACAATTTTACATAATCTTCTAGACACGGCCGTCTCATTTTCGAACCCTCGCTGGGCTGCTAAAGCCCGTGTAACAAATTTTCTGATATCCCAAACCGCTTTCCGGAATCAAAAAAATTAGTGCACTAACACTCACCCTGAAGTATGCATAGAAAACAAGCTGGTCACCAAAGTCACGCTCATCTGCATCCTGGAATTCCACGAACCAAACGACCGCACGGGATGAATGAATGATAATCCGATAGCTTTAGGGCGAAGTAACACCAGTCACTCATCCCGTGCGACGCGTATCTGAACGGAGGTAAGCCATCAAAGAATCGGACACTTGTCTCATTCTTCAAACGCCACTTATCATTTGACAATGTATGGGTACGAGTTGGTTAGTGCTCCATGTTAAACCACCGTTCAGCACAGCCGGGCCTAGCGAGAGGGGGGGGCACACCGGGCTCGTGCCCCTCTCCCCCCCCCCCCCCCCTACGAAATGTTTCGTGCCAGGCTGGGGTGCGATTCAAGTAGCCTGAAGAACCGCCTGAAGTCGCCTCGAGGCACGGAACCTGCAGTTTTAAGGACATTCTTGTTCATATGAAGCTGAAAACAAGGGCTACGTCAACTTCTGATCCATGTACCCGCTCCAGATGCTGTACATGTCAGCATATACAACTGGGGGACGTTCCCGTCCCCGAATATATCCTGCTGCATTTCGCGCCGGATACACCCAGCTGCACCGGGAACCTGCCGCGAGACGATCGAGGCAGTCCCGCTGTTTCGCTGGGGGAACAGCACGGCCAGGAAATGGCGGAACAGCAGGAAAAGCCTCATATAGACATACATGTGGTCTGGACGTTAGCATTTCATTCCTTGTCTTTACACTGCTACAAAGTGTAATAACAAGACAGAGTATGTCACTGTGTTTTGTTCAGTCAACTATCAATCCCTGATATGTTTTTTTTTCTACCTACATCGCATTTCACAGACGATTGCAGTTCCAGAATTTCTGCTGTATGAAAAGCATTGCTCTGCCCATCTTGTATTTCCTCCACACAAAAAAACTGTGCAGTTGTCATTATTGCGGAGCTTTGTCATTTTGGCACTATTCCATTGTTTCTTTGACCTCCCTCTTGGTTAAAATCGGCATTCTGTATTTTCATAACCGGAATTTTACTCAAGCCACGACTGTTCGATTTAATGGCTAGAAATAGAATGAGATTTAAGAAACATGCAACAAGCTCAACATTCAACAGCAGCGCAATAAGGTGTTCCGCTAAGCGTAAGTTTACTATTCACGTTACTAGCACAAAAATAACAAAAAGGCGATTACTTAAGGACGAAGACGCACGTTGGCTATCTTCCCCGCCATAATATACGAATGTGCCGCACGTACAGTCCAGAGCGATTCGAAGGTTGTCGCGGGAAAGCTGCTCTTTCAAATGAAGCAGACAGAACACCGACTTTAGCAAATCTTCCACGCCAGTTTGGTTATCGTCGACGTAGATAAAAGGCAACCAAGTCTATGCTTCGTAAATAATGTAAAGCTTGAAACCCTTAGGGTGGCAAGTCATTCGTGCGGGCTATTGTGTTAGCATTGAACAGCCAACAAGGCAGAAGAGAGGACAACATATTGATTTTCATGGTTTCGAAACGAAACCGTAGGCCGGTGGTATGCTTGGCCGCTCGATGCTGGCGCGATAACCTTAAAATTGTGCTCGACTGTACTTCATAGCTGATAAGAAAACTTAGTCCATTTGTTCAAGGAAAATCTAAAAGACGGGAATCTTGATAGTACACACCCAGCGTTGGCCTCAACTTCCGCCTGACGAACTTCGGGGAGCGCGAGAGAGAGAGAGTAAATTTTATTAAAGAAAAAAAACTGGCACGTGGTCGGTTTCCGCAGGTGTAGTTTCGCGTAGGCGCAGCGGCCTCTTTATTGCTATCATCATTGCCATTCTTCAACACCCGAGTAGCCACTCCAGGAACACGCGGGACGCCGAATACATATTACATGCCGCATCATGGAGTGGTCCGACAAGATGCAGTCACGACTAAGCTTCGAGTCGTCTTCGACGTCTCGTCGCACGCACAGCGCCATCCTTCACTAAACAACGCGCTCCTAAAGGGACCCATGTTCGATGCGGACCTCCTACGACTTCTTGCTTTTCGAGGTCAGTGCGTGGCGCTAGTAGCCGACATAAAGAAGGCATACTTGCAAATGGTGATACGGGAAGAAGACAGACGCGCCCTGAGGTTCCTGTGGATTGAGCGCCTTCCAACTGAGGATGAACCATTACTGCCTATTGCAAGGTGGCAAATGACCAGGGTGCCATTCGGCGCCTCCTCCAGCCCGTTCCTTTTGGCAGCCAACCTGCGTCATCATCTGCTGGCACTCAAAGAGTGGTTCCAAGACACAGTGGCAAGCCTTCTCCGTTCTTTCTATGTGGATGATTTGGTCGTCGGTGCTGACAACGAGGCAGCAGCGCACAAAATCCACACGGAAGAGAAAACCATCATGACCGATGCAGGCATGAAATTACGCAAGTGGGCATCCAACGCATCATCTTTGCGAGACCAGTTTGTTGCCGATGGAGTGGCCTTCGAGAGCGAAAGAGGAGATCCGAATAGAATGAAGGTTTTTGGGCTCCCATGGGACAGATCGGACGACACAATAGTGGTGAGCACTAGCAAGATTGCGGCCTTCATTTCGACGTTGCCGGCAACGAAGAGAACAATGTTGGAGTCACTTGCCAGACTTTACGATCCCCTCGGCTTTGTAACCCCATATTCAGTGCGTGCCAAGATCATCTTCCAAGATTTGTGGAAGCTTAACCACCCTTGGGATGGACTCTTGCCGCCGGCGCAACTCACTACCTGGAACTCCTGGTGCAGCGAGATCCCTGATATAGAGTGAATCCGACTGCCACGACAGGTGTGCATCAGGAACGGCGATCGCAGGGATGCCATGGAGCTGCATTTTTTCGCCGATGCTAGTCCCAGAGCCTATAGAAAAGCTGTGTACGTTCGCTACTCCTCAGATCATGGGAATTCATATGAAACGAACCTCCTCATGAGCAAGAGCCACATAGCACCCATCAAGATTATGACCCTTCCACGACTTGAGTTGGTGGCATGTCACGTCGTAGCGAGGCTGTGTAACTATCTGCGGCAGGTTCAGTGTTGGGCCACCGCGAAACCGTACTTCTGGACGGACGCCCAGATTGCTCTCTCGTGGATTTCCGCGGCACCTAGTCGATGGCCGTCTTTCATCCGAAATCGCATCGAAGAGGTACAGCGGCTGACGGAGAGTCATCCTTGGCAACACTGCCGAAGCAAGGTCAACCCTGCTGACCTTCTCACACGCGATTTACCAGCATCTGCTCTCAGAAATTCTCAACTTTGGTGGTGCGGGCCACCTTGGCTTGCTTTGCCGGGGGAGTTATGGCCAGTGGAACATTTCGAAATATTACGCGAGAGCAATGAGGGGCAAGCCGTTCCAAACGCTTCTTGTGCAATCGGCAGCGTGCATCCTGAGCCTCTGCTTCAAATTAACCGGTACAGTAAATACTCAAGATTGCTCCGAGTAACTGCCTGGGTTCGCCGCTTCATCAACAATGCGACCACAGCCAGACAGTCGACAGCCGGGCCGCTGACGACTGAAGAGTTGGCCCAAGCAGAGAACTATTGGATTCGCCATGTTTAGAGAGAAGCTTTTTCTGAGGAGCTGGAGGCGTTAGCAAGTAACCAACACAGTAGGGCGACAACCCGCCTATCGCTGCTTCGCCCATTCATCGACGAAGATGGGCTTATCCGCGTCGGGGGCCGCTTGCAAGAACTGCAGTCCCCGATGATCGTCCGTCATCCAGTTGTTTTTGCCGAACAGAGGGGACTTTACGCGTCTCGTAATAGCAGTCACGCATGAGCGGTTGATCCACTCCGGTGTAGATCTAACACTCGCTGAGCTTCGGGAGAACTTTTGGATATTGAAAGGCCGTCAGGTTGTGAAAAGTGTTCTACATGCTTGCCTCCCATGCCGTCGACGTTGGCTAAAGGCCGAAACAGCGCCTGTCGCCCCTCTGCCCCGAGATCGGATTACCGAAGCTGACCCCTTTTCTGTGGTTGGCATTGACTTCTGTGGACCCTTATACTGCCAGTCGTCGCATCCGGAATATGAGAAGGCTTACATCGTCGTGTTCTCTTGCGCCGTCACGCGGGCCATCCACCTAGAGCTCTCATCTGGTATGACAGCATCAAGGTTTCTGCTGGCTCTGAGACGCTTCATATCCCGGCGTGGAGTTCCAACAACGATATACTCCGGCAATGCCCTGACATACCACCACTGCGCCAGGTCTCTCCACACCGTGTCTGAGGCCGCGGTCCTCGACTTCTGCAGCGGCCGCCGAATTCAGTGGACGTTTAACGTCGAAAGGGCACCGTGGTGCGGCGGACGGTGGAAACGGCTCATAAGGATCACAAAAGAAACGCTCCGGAGGGCTCTTGGACGTAGTTGACTGTCCCCGGAAGAGATCGAGACGGTTATCTGTGAAGTAGAGGCGGCCGTCATCAGCCGTCCGTTGACGCCGTTAGCAGCAGATGCTGAAGAGCTCTCCCCTCTGACCCCGACTCACTTCCTAACTGGCAGGCGCACTACCTCTTTGCCACAGAGGCTGGGACTGCACGAGCCGACGTCCGCAAGCGGAGAGATACAACGTCGAGCACGACATCGACGGGCAATCATGGCGCACCTGTGGCGCCATTGGTGCCGAGAATACCTGCTTCTTTTGCGCTCTGCACACGAAGCTGCATCGCCACCCGGACCCGAGGTGCAGATTGGCGACGTTGTGGTCATCCAAGACGACGCCTCGTCCCCAATGCTGTGGAAGCTAGGCCGAGTGTTGGAAACTTTTCCAGGCCGTGACGGGGTCGTACGGTCGTGTCGTCTCCGCGTCTCATCCGGACAACAAATCAGACGTCCAGTTCAGCGCCTTGATATTCTTGATGCTAACCCACCAAGGCCATCAGAATCGGTGTCGGGGGAGTTGTTGCAGAATGGCAATGGTGGTAGCAATAAAGAGGCCGCTGCACGGGACCCAGGGCACGGGCCCAGCTCGCGCCTGTGCTCGAGCAGTTCTACGTGACAAGCCCATCGAACGGGCGACCGGCTGTCGGGCTCCTTTCTTACGTCGCGATCCGCGACACCAAACGGGACGAGCCGTGGAGCCCCTCCTGATGATGCCTTTAATCGAACACCCTTCCGATGATGATAGTGAAGCACGAGAGAAGGATATCCACTTATTTCACAACATCCTCCCCCGCGCCACAATAAGTATGGTTCATGTCCAAGAAATTGTTCAGTCCATGGAGAGCTAAGTACATGTCCGAATGGGCCAAAAGAGTTCAACACATGTCGGCTTCCACCTCCATCGATGGAAACAATGCCTTGGCTTTCGTGAACCTGTGAAACAAGCTACTGCAGCCTCTTGATGCAGTCTTTTGCTTGTCTGGGTTGCAGGTATTTCTTTCTGTTTGCACAAGTTATTTTTCCTTGAAGCTGCCGGGTGCACGTGAGTCGTACTCTCGTTGCGGCTCTTTTCAGAGCGCACGGTTCGGTTTCTAGTGTTAGCTGCTGTTGCAGTTCTGCGCTTTGAGTTGTGTTTCACTGTGCGGCGTCTTGCAAGAAGGAGAAGATTCTTCCTTCGTACCCTCAACATTAGCTGGCACTGGTGATTATTATCCAGCAGTGGCAAATTGAGAGCACCACCTTTGAGGTCCTTTGTCCTTGAACGAGTAATTCTAGCAGTGTCGCCTTTCTTTTTCACGTGCTGCTTTCTCCGTGCCTTACGTTTCAGCAATGTAGGACCAAGTACGCGAGGTTGTAACGAAGATATCATTTTCTTTTCGCCAGGAAAATCAGTGTCCAACATCGTGGGATTCATACTTTGGCAATCTGTATCGTTGGTTTCTTGGAGCACTGTTTCTCCTTCACAAGACTTCTCCTGGGGCACCTTCAGTGTCCGGTAATCGATGTCAAAGTCACTGGTGGTTTCCACAGTATGCGCAAGTCCGGTCCTGGTAGAAATCATTGCCTTTCGCTTCACGAACATAGTGGTAGTTGTCTCTCCCTCGCTTCCAGTTTCTTCGGGAGAATTCACAAGACCGTCGGCTTCCATTGGGGTAATATTTTGGAAATTCCTGTTCAGTTCTTGTCGTCCGTCATTATTTCCGCTCCATGAGCTTGATTTGCATATGAAGTTTTGCTACTTTCCAAATATCTGGTCTGATTATCCCGGCGTTCCCTGCGTTCGGCGCGAACTCGTTCTTTGAGAGAAGCAATTAGGTTTTCAGGAGCTTTCTTTGTTTCAACTATTTTAAGTTCAATCTTGGATTTTGCCATAAATACTAGGTAGTCAAAGTTGAATGCGTCTTCATACTCGGCTTCCAGATTATCTATGTCTACAGAATATTCCACTTCTCGGTTAATCTGGCGCAGTTCATCGTGATGTACTGTTAACTTAGCTCACTCAAATCACTAATTGATGGTCTTGTCACTGGGAGGAGGTCTTCAACTTGGCCGATGATTGTCGTGATTTCTAGTCGGACGATGCGCCGCCTTTCGAGATGGGCCTGCATGGTCCGCTCCAGCGTCGCGTCCATTGTAATAGCTGGCGACCGGGCTCAGAAGGCAGAAGTCGGCGTGGTCTCCGAGTCGGTCTTGTCTCCTGTCACGGACATCTCGTGCTGTGTCGGGCAGACATCTCTTGTGGCCTTCTTCTTCTAAGGCTGCCCCGCTGTTTTCCGAGTTGGAGGCTTTCTGTGCGGCTTCATTCCCAATCTCCAGAGGTAAGAAGGCGGTCGAACAGAAGCGAAATATGCTCGCTGTAGCTCACCTCTGGAGGTCCCTTCTCCCGGGTTTCGGCACCAAAATATGTGGAGAAAGGGATGAGCTGCGGGGCCCCTCCTGATGATGCCTTTATTTGAACACCCTTCCGATGATGATAGTGAAGCACGAGAGAAGGATATCGAATTATTTCACATCACCATATGTTGAGGAACTGGGCCCCGGGTCATGGCACCGACTCAAAACGCTTTTATTCCCTTCCGTCTTCCACTCACTAATGATGGTGATAATGTCCTATACAAGCTCGTCTTCGTCTTTCCTCAACATCCTCCCGCCCACGACCATGACTCATACTCACACACACACATGCACAGAACACGCGCAGGAAATAGCACAAAAATAAATAACAGCCAGTTCAGCCTCATCGTTGGGATTCGTTGAGCCATCGGTCTCCGGTCGTGAGTTGCTTCCTTTTCCACCGGTGCTTTGAGGAGTGATGTAGCTTCCTGGTACCGGTTTTGTTCAGCCCTGGCAAGGAAAGTCCAACAACCCTCGGTTCCGGGGTAGGAGTTGCATAGCGGGCGATCTTGGGTCGAGGTTCTTTGCAATGCCGGATTGATTGGGATCCCTCGTGATTCAGATGCCCTTTTGTCGGTAAGGGTGCATAGTAGTTTTTAAAACTTGGTCTAGCTTGCCCCTGCAAGCTTGCTTTACGGCTGCAAGCTCCTCTTCGCCATACTCATTGAACATTGTGGCGTGGCTGATGGTGAGGAAGAGCTGGTGAGCAAGCAGGTCATTGCTGGCCCCAGTGCGTTGGTAACCGTCCTGTTCTCCCGGTTCGCCGTAGCCGCCAGGATCGTAGGGGAACTCACCCTGCTCGAACTGTAGTCTCAGACTGACGAACCCAGTCCTGTGCCCGCGGCAGGCACGCACGTAGCCAGTACCCGGCGGCAGGGATGGTAGCTGCTCACACGTGACCGCTCGTCGTGTGCACACATCGCGATCGCGAACTGCGACCCCATGCCTCAGGAGCGATGATCGTGGCAGCGGATGGTGTGGCTTCCTGGAGCTTCCTAGGGGGCCGCCAAGCGTGGCAGTTGAAGCTCCCCGGTTGCCGTTCACAATCTGGCCGCAACCAGGGTCACCTGACGGTTCGTGCGATCCAACTAGGAAGGCCGGTGCGCCGATCAGAGTCGGGGATACCAGGAAGCGCTGACTCCAGCGGAGATGCCACCGAAGAAGCCAGCGCCGGGAGCAACACGGCCATCGTCGTACAAGTGGGAACGGCACGCGCTTGCGACACTTAACAACCACGTGCTCTCTCAGCCAGGAACCCCGACGAGCGGTAGCGATGTCTGAAGCGTCGAGGAGCATCACGCTGGACGGGTCCACATCACCGTACATCGTGGTCGTGGGGTCCTTGGAGAGGTCGGTTCCGTGGCCGTCCTGGACGACGACGCAGTCACCGGTGGTCGGGTGGCTGGGTGCGCCCAGTTGTGCCTCAATAAAATCGGTCGTGCTCTCCGCTGAACTCTCTGGAGGATCAGACTCGTCGGCAGCTATGAGGACGTTCCGACGGTCAGAAACGCATGGCTCACACGCCGTGGGAACGTTCGCCACCTTGTCAGCCTCCGCGGTCATCCCGCTGTCACCAGAGGGTGCCGCGGTCTTGCCGTGCCTGATGACGGCGGAGTAATCGCTGGGCGCTCCGGTTCTCCAAGCAGCAATTGGCGGAGGAACAGCGGAGGGTCTTGCAAAGCACAGCAGTGTACGGATCGTGACAACCTTTTCGTCGTACTCGTAGCTATCGAATAAATCGGCCTCAAGGTCGTCCAAATCAATGGTCACCTCATATATGCGTTTATCGAGGGACTTCAACTCCTCGTACCTGCTGTCGACGGCGTGTAGGTGCGAGTGGATCTGGCCGGTCGATGAGAGGGGATCCTGAAGTAGGAATTGAATGGCAGCTACGCCCCTTGTGACGGCTTCCCTCACAGTGTCACGGTGGCGGCGAAGCTACTCCATGGCACACCGCGCGAACGCAGGCGAAGGGGTGTCCTAGACACGAGCCCGAGCGGCAGACAGCGTTCGATGACGAGGCTCGCAGAATTGGGTAGATTCCAGGTGACCCCAGGCCTAGCGTCCTCGAAGACTGCGCCGCATCAGGTCAGGTCTGCTCGTGGGTTGTCTCCGGGTTCAGTGTGGGTGGAGTGGAGCGTCGAGCAGCCGGCCATGGCGGGCGCCGCCCAAGGGCAAGGCCTCCGAGATGTCGGAATCACGAGGTATCCCACCGAGGTGTTTCCCAGGCCTCGCTAGCCTCGGAGAGGCGCTGCGCTATCATGCAGTCAACTGGGCCGTTCCTCCTGGGTTTCACGGCACCAGAATGTCGCGTATCGCGACGTAAGAAAGGAGCCCGACAGCCGGTCGCCTGTTCGATGGGCTCGTCACGCAGAACAGCTCGAGCACCGGCGCGAGGTAGGCCCGTGCCCCTGCTCTCGTGCAGCGGCCTCTTTATTGCTATCATCATTTCCATTCTTCAATACCCTCCCCCGCCGCCGATTCTGATGGCCTTGGCGGGTTAGCCTCAAGAATATAAAGGCGCTAAACTGGACGTCTGATTTCCTGTCCGGATGAGACGCACAGACGACACGACCGTACGACCCCGTCGCGGCCTGGAAAAGTTTCCAACACTCGGCCTAGCTTCCACAGCATTGGGGACGACCCGGGAGGAACGCCCCAGTAGACTGCCTGATGGAGCAGCGCGTCTCCGAGGCTCGCGAGGCCTGGAAAACTCATAGTTGAGATACTTCGTGATTCCCTCATCTCGGAGGCCTTGCCCTTGGGCGGCGCCCGCCAGGGCCGGCTGATCGACGCTCCACACCACCCAAACTCAACCCGGAAACAACCCACGAGCAGACCTAACCTGATGCGGCGCAGTCTTCGAGGACGCTAGGCCTGGGGTCCTTTGGAAGCTACCCAATTCTGCGAGCCTCGTCATGAAACCTTGTCTGCCGCTCGTGCCCGTGCCTAGGACACCCGGTCGCCTGCGTTCGCGCCGTCTACCATGGAGGAGCTACGCCGCAACCGGGACATTCTGAGGGAAGCTGTCACAAGGGGTGTAGCTGCTATTCAGTTACTGCTACAGGATCCGCTTACGTCGACCGGCCAGATCCGCTCGCACCTGCGCCGTTGGCAGCAGGTACGAGGGGTTGAAGTCCCTCGATAAGCGCATATATGAGGAGACCACTGATTTGGACGACCTGGAGGCCGATTTGTTCGACAGCTACAAGTTCGACGAAAAGGTCGTCACGATCCGCACCCAGGTGTACTTCTCCAGACTATCTACTGCTCCTTCGATAGAGGCTGCTCGCAGCACCGGAGCACCAAACTATTTCTCCGCCGTCATCCGACACGGCAACACCGTGGTGCTCTCCGGTGAGAGCAGGATAGCTGCGGAGGCTGACAAGGTGGCGAACGTTCCCGCTGCGTGTGAGACGTACGTTTCTGACCGCCGGAACGTCCGCAAAGCTGTCTACGAGTCTGATCCGTCACAGAAGCCAGCGGAGAGCACGATCTATTTTATTGAGGCACAACTGGGTGTACCCAGCCACCTACCCAGTGGTGACTGCGTCGTCGTCCAGGACGGCCGCGGAACTGACCTGTCCAAGGACCCCATGAGCACGATGTACGGTGATGCGGACCCGTCCAGCGTGATGCCCCTCGACGCTTCGGACATCGCTGCCGGTCGTGGGGGTTCCTTGCAGAGAGAGAGCGTGGTTCTTGGGCGTCGTGAGCGGGCGCCATTCCCACTTGCACGACGGTGGCAGGTGGCTCCGGGCAGTGGCTTCTCCGTTTGAATTTGGGCTGGCGTCAGCGTTTCCTGTTGTTCCCGACTCTAATCGGCGCACCGGCCTTCCAAGTTGGATCTCCCGAATGGTCAGGTGACCCTGGTTGCGGCGAGCTCGTGAACGGGAACCGGGAAGCTTCAACTGCCGCGCTTGGCGGCCCCATGGGAAGCTCCTGGAATCCACACAATCCGCTGCCACGATCATCGTTCCTGAGGCATGGGGGCGCAGTTCGCGATCAAGATGTGCGCACACAACGAGTGGTCCCATGTGAGCAGCTACCCTCCCTGCCGCCCGGCACTGGCTACGTGCGCGCCTCCCGCGGGAACAAGACTGAGCTCGTCAGTCTGAGGCGACCGCCCCAGCAGGGTGAGTTCCCCTACGATCCTGGCGGCTACGGCGAACCGGGAGAACAGGACGGCTACCGACGCACCGGATATCAACTTAATGCCTGCAATGACCTGCTTGCTCATCATCGCTTCCTCGCCATCAGCCATTCCACAATGTTCACTTAGGATGGCGAAGAGGAGCCCGCAGCCGCAACGGAAGCTTGCAGGAGCAAGCTAGACCAAGTGTCCAAAAGTACTATGCACTCTTACCGACGAAAACGGCCTCTGAATCACGAGGAATCTTAATCAACCTGGTGTTATTCGCAGAAATTCGCATTTCTGCACGATTCCCTTCGGGGAGGTGCGGGGGAATTTTTTTGGCTATTCGCTGTGCCCTGAAAACCGACTTGTCCTGTTCCTGTGCAGAACTCGTTTATGGTTCAACACTCCGGCTACCTGGTCATTTCTTCGACCTGCCATTACAGCCATTGCCTACCAGCGACTACATGCAAAGACTACGCATGCTCTTTCCGCAACATCAGCCTAAACGAAATTTCCCGCCGAGAGACGTTTACGACACGTCGGACGTTCACAATTTAGCCCATGTTTATGTGCGCAACGACGCTGTTCACTCGCCACTCGAACCTCACTACTCCAGCCCTTTCCCGATACTACAGCGACACTCGTCAATGTACGTCGCGAACATGAATGACCGTCCTGACACCATTGCCCTAGAGAGGCTCAAGCCCGCCTGATCCCTGGTCCGTGCATTCAACGCTGCTCTGCATCCTCCACACGAGCCTCTACATACAGTCGCGCGTCAAGCATCCCATGTGCACTCTCGAACCCCCCCACTCATTGGCGTGTGCCGCCCGTCATAGACCACCAGAGACAATTGACTGCGCCGGACATTTCCCCGTCTCAACGACCTCCAGCCGCCCTCCTCTGCAATGTTCTGAATTCCTCTACCCCACTCCGCGTTAGGGGGGTGGGGACCGGCGCGATTACGTCCGTATCCCCACTTGTGGGGAACGGAGCCGTGGACTCGGTGATGCTGGGGCTCTCCTAAATTTATTGTTGGCGTGCAAGCCCCGGCCGGAATTGGAGAGCGGCGATGGCATACGACCGTCCCTGGAGCGCAGTCGTGTTCCAACTGCTGTGGCGCATGGCACTACTGTCACTGCCATGCAAGCACCGCTGATGATGATGGTAGGTATCTGTTATTAATGAGGATAGTGGCGCTGCAAGCAGATGGTGATGCGCTACAACAGTAGAAGAGGCGCTGACACTTGACCGGGTTGTTTTGCCGCAGCCAGTGCCCAGTCTCCAAACTTTCAATCCACGGGCAAGGCTCTGCAGACTTGTTGGCGGCACTGCCAAGATGATAGGAACAAACGCCCGAAGAGCCAGGCTTGCTGAGCGTTATGGAAGCATCTTAGAACGGGACTGAGATCACGAGTATTGGCGGCCGCGGGTTGAACGTCGGCGTAAGTCCAAAAGAAAATTTATAGATGCCAGCTGATGGCTCAGTTCATTAATGCGGCTCTCGAGTTGATAAAACCTGCAGTCGTCACTTAGGGTAAAGGGCCTAAGGATGACAGTGGCGATGATGGGGGACCGGAAGCAGTGCGGGACATGGTCAGCCAGTTCCTCAGGCTGATCAAGAGGCATGTCATCGGCAGCGGCACGTGTCAAGCCCATGCTCTGTGGGAGGCGTAAAAGGAAGAGCTGCCGAAGCAGTCGGTTGTTGAGGCCTTGGCTTTAATCGCCTAATAGCTGCCGTGTGCGATGGAGCAGCTGGCAGGGTAACCTGTCGCCCCGTTCCGCCGAGTTCAGAAGCTGCTGCTGCCTTCTGCTCTCAGACTTGAACTTGCACTGGCTGATCCCGGCCGTGAGATGGTGGTACGGCGCTTCCGGGTCCAGCCATTGAGGATACCAACTAGCCCGTCCGCGATGCTGTTTGGCAAAAAGGTCACTACACTCTTGTACTTCGTCTAGTTGTTGGTGACGCTGGGAAGACGAAAGCACGCCTGGACTTGCGTGAACTCTATGCCCACGTGTTCCATGTCCAACACAGGAGTAGTAAGCTGGGCACCACCACGGCGGTAGTGTTGGGGCATGAAGCTGGTTCGCGGTTTTCACCTGCTGGCCCGCATACCCCTGCGAGACCGACGTTTCCCACATGGGGTGGCCAGAATGGGAGAGTTCAGTTTATGTCACCATTTTATATCGTGACCTCCCAGAGTCAACCAGCTTTGACCCGATATGGACCCCGAACGTTGTTTATTCAGCCAGCGTGAGCCTGCGTCAGCTTACAACATTTTTAGTTCACAGCTGAACTGGGCAGTCTTCACTCCAGCATTTCAAGCCGAATTCCTAGCGGTAGTACTGCCTTTAAAAGAAGTTCCTCCGCAGCGCTTGAATATAGTTATAACTACAGACTTTCTATCAGTCGGTTCCGCTTTGGCAACGTCTGAAAATCTACCCCTAACTCATGCATTCAATTTTCTGGTGCCCTCCCATTTGCAGGACATCTGCCTCATTTGGGTTGCCGGGCACAAAGGTTTACTCCTTAATGAAGAGTCTGGTTCCTTGGGGCGATCGTCTTTGGATGGCCCTTCGGTTGATCTTTGCCCTGTTCCGGCTAGTACAGCAGGAGCAAGGTTCCGTAGATACCAGCGCCGAATGAGTGCGCAGGAAGGGGTCATCAATAATTTTGAAGAATGTGCCCATTTAAAACATAACTGGAATTCCGGTTTGTGTGAATCTCGTCAGTGCGAGGTCACATTAACCAAATTGAGATGCAGGGTCCCCCGGCTTAACTTCTATATGCACAGGTCTGCTCTGTGCCATTTTCGGTGAACATGAGACACTAGATCACTTCTCATTAAATTGCTGTGGTTTCTCAGTGATCAGACAACGTCACCTTATCAGGCCATTACAATGCTGTGGTTTCTTAGTGATCAGACAACGTCACCTTATTAGGCCATTACAACGAATTGAACTTCCTTTCTATATGCCAGTACTGCTGTCGCTCACATCACTGGGTTATTGTCACAAAGGCGTGGCTGCAGCCATTCATGCATATGTGTTCGAGACCAGGCGTCTGCGCTGTTAGCATTTATTATCACCGGTATGTTTTCTCAAATTCAACCGTCACTTTCAATTTGTAGCCAATTCTTCCTTCCAATTGCACGCTGCTACTGGATGCCAACAGATAGGTATCTACTGTTAAACTGTGAGCGGGCGAATTAGCCCCCTTCTTTCTCGATTATTGGCCAATTCCTCGCGTGGGTATGCCCCATAAGACGTGGAATAACAACAACAAACTCTCGTAGGGCGCCCGGCGACGCACATCCGTGCATGTGGGTTGTTGTTGTTGCAAACTTTATTAGATAGGATGGCCAAAGGCCAGGTGGGGGTGGGGGGGAAGGAAGGGAGGACGGAGCACTGTTCTTATAATGCCGGCTTCAAGGGTTCTCTTCAGGAGTCGTGCAGACCACTGCTATATTGCCCGTACTAGGCCGCTCTTTGAGGCATAAATGGCGATTTCGAAGATTGTGTCGTGTGAGAGGGATGTTGGGTCAATGTAGGTAGATGTGTCGTGGTGTGGGGGAGTGAATGTACGAAATCGAGAAAACTTGGGGCAGTGCCTGATGAGGTGGTGGAGATCGGCTGCGATGGAGTGGTAGCAGTAGGGACATCGGGGGGCGTGCTGGGGATAATACCATTGTCGAATGGTCTCTGGTGCCGTACAGGTGTTGGTAAGGAACTTGTTCAAGAAGATCTCTTGTGCTCGAGTTAGGGTGGGGAAGGAGGTGAGGTGGCCTGAAGGGGTGAGTGACTTGAGGCGTTGTTGTTTCAGCTGCTTGAATCTACGGAGCCGGATTGCGGGAGCGAGAGTGGGGTCATCATCAGGGCAGTTGGGCCAGGGGTGGTCCGAGAAGGGCGGCGCCGGGGGTCCATCGGACGCTATTGTGAGAAGGGCCTCCTGTGCAGCCACGTGAGCTGCTTGGTTCCCAGGAGCGGCTGGTTCATGACCGGGGGTCCAGTCGATTCGGACTTGGCAGCCTGATTTTTGGAGCGCAGTGATTTGATGAATAATGTGGTGGACAGAAGGGTGGGTGGACATGGGATGACAAAGTTCTTGGAGAGCTTCATATGAGTCTGTTAGGATGCGAAGGTTGGGGGGAATGGGGAGATGGTAATCGTACATAAAGTAGTCGAGAGAATCGTGGATAGCGATGAGCTCCGCGTCTGTTGAAGTAATATTGGGAATACGGTGATATTGGGCTCCCATGATGGATAAATTGTCCGGGCTGATCCATGCTGTGCCGACGTGTGGGTTTATGTGGCTAGCGTCGGTGTAGACGTCAGTTTCACCCGGTCGTTTAATTGAGGCAAGACGTCGGCAGCGTTGCTGTCGAAGCTCGGGCTTCCTGCGTGCGACGGGTTGAGAGGTGACGAATTGAGTGAAGAGGGGCCGCTGCCATGGGGGTATTGGGGCTGGAAAATTAGGTAAGGGAATATTGCTTCGTTGATCCCACGCGGTGAGGAGCACCCCTTGGTGGGTGAGTTGTCGTTTAAAATTGTATTGATCCGTTTGTTTCTGAATGATGCGGTCGATTGGTGGGAGGGTCGCTGCTTGTTGGAGGTTTGCAATTTTTGTATGACGTGGGAGGCCAGTGATGGTGCGTAGGGTGGAATTGTGAAGAACTTGTAGCTTGCGTCGTTGGGTACAGTTGAGGTCATAATGTGTCCCTCCGAACGAAATAATGCCCACCGCTACTGCTCTGCCGAGGGTGGTGATAGCCTTTTGTTTGGCTCCCCCATGTTTGTTTGAGAGCCGTCGGAGGGTGTGCTGCACGAAGTTCCATTTCTGCTTAAGGCGATTAAGCCATATCGTGGGGCTGTTTCTGGTTCCAATGTAGACTCCGAGGAGTTTAATTGGTTCCAGTCTGGCTGACACAGAAATGGAGGCGACACTGACTTGAGGTGGCACGTAATCAGTGGGGGGTTGACGGCCGAAGATGGCGAGGAATTCTGTTTTGTGAGGTGCGAGGGACAGACCAAGGTCGGGGAGGACCTTTTCGAGTCCCGTCACTGCGCACTGGAGGTCGGTAATCATGGCGTCTTGATTTGGGTATTGGGCTGATTCGGTCCATATAGTAATATCGTCGGCGTAAATAGTAAAGCGCGCTGTGGACTCAGTGGTGATCCGTCTTGCTATTCTGGTCATGGCTAAGTTAAAAAGAGTTGGGCCAAGTATGGAGCCTTGTGGTACACCCCTATCAAGGTAAAAGACTCGGGGAGACCAGCCGGGGTAGGTTCCGTGTAATTGAATGGAGCGAGCTTCAATGAAGTTTTGGATCCAGGTTTGAGCTTTCTGGCTGGGAAATGCCTTAGCAAGTTCTTCAAGGATTGCTTGTTGGCTAACGCAGTCGAAGGCTTTCTGTAAGTCTAGTGCGAGAAGGTAGTCGGGGGTTGTCGGGAGTATTTCCGGTTAATCACCCGTCTGAGGAGCCAGAGGCTGTCAGCAGTGCTGAGATTAGGGCGAAAACCTGTTTGTGAGGGGTGAAAATAGGGCCTTACGAATTCAAGATAGTGGGCGATTCGGTTATGGATGAGTTGTTCTATTAGTTTGCAGATAACGGGAGTAAGGGATATCGCTCGGAGGTGCGAGAAATCGTCGGGGGTTTGTTGGTTCTTGTTTGGTTTCGGTATTGGAAATATAAGCGACAGTTTCAGGTGGTTGGGGACGAGTCCGGTTTCCCACGAGTGATTGAGCTGTTCGAGGAGGTGCAGCTGGGCTGGTTCAGGTAGATTTCGTAGGTGAATCCATTGAATTCCATCGTGGCCAGGGGCGGATTTGGCCCTTCCTTGACGGAGCGCTGTAGTGAGTTCAGCAAACGAGAATGGGCTTTTAAGTTCAGGCACTGGGTCGTGTATAGTAATATTTGGTAAAGGTTGCGGAGGAGTAAGTGAAGCGTGAGGAAAGAAGCTGCGAAGGAGAGTTTCTTCAGTTAGGGAGTAGTTTTTGCTGGTGAGCATTAGAGTTGCCACTATTGGTGTGCGGCTGCGTTTTTTGTCACCAAGGCTGCGATGAAGTTTCCACAAAGAACTGAGTCAAGGGAGTCTGCCGAGGTCGTTGCATAATGCCGCCCAGTTGTCGGCGGCCAGTTGTTTTTGGTAAGCCGTGATCGTTCTGTATTGGTCACGTATGCGACATAGAAGGGAATGTCTTCTGCCGGAAGTACGATAGAGTTGCGTGAGGTACTCCATGCGCTTCCATAAGTTGGCCAAGTGGTTGTCAAAAGGAGGGGAAGTTTCGTCGCAAGTTATGGTCTCTTTTGAGGCAAAGTACGAGTTCCTAATTATGCCAGTCATTTCCTCCAGTGAGGACGGGGGATCGTATTGTAGAAGCTTCTCTCGGAAAGTGGCCCAGTTCAAATGAATGCGAGTAGTCTGACGGTGTCGTATGCGTTTTCCTCGAAGAGTTATGAGTATAGGAAGGTGATCACAACCCCAAGTAGTGGAGTAGGGGGCCCAGGTTTTCACAAGGCCCGGGGAAGCCCATGTTAAGTCAGGGGTGGTATCGGTATGATTGGGATGGAGGGCGATCCGAGTAAAATAGGTGGTATCATTGATAAGATGAACGTTGGCCACTTCGGTAGAGTCGAGGAGGTATTTTGCCCTACCGGAGTTGGTGGGATAGCCCCAGGTAGTGTGGGGGGCGTTAAAATCACCTCCGATGAGAATGGGGGTGGAAGGGTATTCATTTCTGATATGTTGGAGCCATGAGAAAGCATCTGAGCATGTTTGATATCTGGGTCTGTAGTAGGCGGAGACCAGGATGAGCTTCTTGGCCCTGGGAGGATAGGCGATGATTGCGACAACTTCGTAGAGGGGGGAGGAAGACAGCGGCAAAGACAACTGAGTATCTGGGACAGAGGAGTCAAGCAGGATAGCTGCGTGGCCAGGAACTTGGGAGTTGCGTGGAATAGAAGGATTGATGAAGACGTTGTATCCTGGCAGCTGAGGGGTGGTGAGGGTTTCTTGAAGTAGGAGGGCGATTGGTTTGATGTGTTTTACTTTGGCTGCGATTATTGTCTTGGCCGTCGAAAAGCTTCTGCAGTTCCATTGAAGAATGGTGGGAGGGTTATAGGTCATGGTGTGGGTCGTGGTGGGACTTTGCGAGGGGGTTCAGGTATGGGTTCCGAAGGTCGGACGTTGGTGATGACTTGATGGAGGAGGTCTCGGATTTGCCGGAGCTGTCCATCGAAATACTCATGCATACGACGACCATCCTCCAAGCGGGCGAGGCGTTCCTGATGTATTTCGGTTCGAATAGTTTGAAGCGTTTGAGTTAGCTGGGGATCGTTTTTTGATTGAGAATTAGTGGTTTTCTTGTAACTGGGGCTGCGGTTGCGGCGGGGGGCTGGAGTACCAGATCGGTTTGGTTGAGAGGTAAACGATGTGTTCGTTTTAGTTGACTGGGCTCGCTTGAGGTCTGCAATTTCTGCTTTGAGTTTCAGATTTTCAGCGCGGAGAGCATTTAACTGGTTTAGGATTTCGGTGAATTGGGAACTTTTGTCCGTTGTTTTGGAAGAAGTTTTGGGATCGTTTTCAGGAATATTTTGTTTGAAACGTTCAGCCCATGAGATGCCTTGAACTTTGTCCTTGTTGGGATAGTTCGAGCTTGCTGTGGGGACGCGGCCAGGGCATGTGGGATTCAGCGAGATGTGGCCAAATTCATCACAAACGACACAATATATGGATGGTCCGCAGTCTTCTTCATCGGGATGAGTTTTGCCGCAGGAGCGGCAGACGGTTTGGGAAGGGCAATATTTGGACAGGTGGCCTATATTGTGGCAGTTGTAACATACCATACGGCGGGGTTGGTAGGGGGACACTTTTACTATGGCCATGTAGTATTTGATCACTTTTGGGGGAGTAGGTGAGTCGAAAAAAATAACGGCCTTATTAGTGCGGCCTAGTCGGTGGCAGTTGAGGATCTGTGCTTGTTCAGAACGAAGCCACTTTTTGATTTCATCGTTGGAATCGCCAGGTTCTACATCGATGACTCCACGTGAAGATTTGGGGCGGTAGAGAGAAGGTCTGATCTCGACGGGCAGCGTGAAGGTTGCTCCGGCATGGGGAAATTGTAGTTGTGTGACCGTGAGCAGTCGCTGCATGTGTGTTTCATCGTAAGTGGTGATGTGGAGGCAGTTTCCGAGGGTATCATATCTGTGGGAGGCGAGCTCAGCTAGATATGACTGGGGGGCAGTGTTGCCAATCAGGTGAGCAAGGGCGTGTTTGGGGATGTTGTTGACACTAAATTTGGAGAGCGGCCTTAGTACGAGCAAGAAGCGTGGTCTACTCACTCGGTCTGTTTGGTTGATCGGGCGTTGTGCGGCAGAGCTGCGCTGCCACGTTATGGACGTGCGGCGCGGATCTTGGTTTTGAGGTTCCCTAATGGCTGGGGTTCCATGGTTGACTTCGGCGGTATCTGCTGCGGTGTCTTGCATATTTATGTCCTGGGGGGTTGAGGGTCGGCTCCGGATGCTCACGGTGACCGACGTGGAGGGGTGGCTAGGCGGTGCAGGAGGTATGGGTTCGCACACTGGAGGAGCGGTCGACGCTTCTTGAGATGCTGGCAGGACCAGTTGGTTCGAGTAAGGCAGCAGCGGCGGGCGAAGCAACGGCGGCGGGGCCGACGACGACATGCCGCCGGAACGGAGGCGTTAGGCCTAAAGGCCAAAGCCTCGGATAGTAGGGCTTGCCGGGCGTTGAACAGGGCGCTATGATAATCCAGGTGAGTAGGTAGATGGTTACACACTCACAAAGATCGGTGAGGATGGCGAGGAGTCAGTTTTGTGGAAAAAAGGGACATTTGCACAGACACTAGACGAGCGCTGTTTCCATTGTCTTCGTCTTCCACGGTTATCGCAAGAACCCGTGCATGTGGGTCCGGGCTACGTGAGGAGACCTTGCTTTTGTCTTCGTCGTCTTCTTCGCGTGTTTTTCGCGTCTGTCGTTACAGTGCCTGAGCGCGAAAAATGTGTCGTAGTACAGACATTTCTTTCTTCTACGTGCTCGTACCCGTGCATAGGCAAGTTACGGTACTAATTTTGCGATACTTTTAGCGCAATTTTTTAGGCTTGAGAACAGCTGACTGGGTTAGCTCACAAAGACTGTTCGACTGCTAGATAAGGAAGAAGTAGATAAAGGGGAAGAAGAAGAAGCATTTTCATCTATTACCAAGTTTTCTCTAGCACCAGTACTACCATCGTCATTCTCAAGTTGGAGGCAAGAAACTAACCAACCTCTTTCAAGACGGCCCTCCGCATTTCTCTTCCCAGCACCTGGAGCAGCAAGAACGGTGAAGTGACGTGCTTCTTCCGTCAGAGGTGAGTTCCCCACCATGTGAAGAGAAAATCATTGACGTGTCCGCTACGAATCGCTGCACAAATGTAGGGTTTGCCTCACGAATTTGTAATGCCTTTAATTTCATCCCTGGCCAATCTAATGCCGTAGTAATGCGTTAGCTTACCTCACGCGTACTCCAGCTTAATCAGCCCGGAACACGAAAAGCGTGGTGCCTCATAAATGCATAAACAAGTGCGCAGTTCATCAGGGTGTCACATGTCTTTCTAAAATAGTGTACATGGGTATTAATTGGGAGTGAATTATCGATAGCAACGCTTGAAAAAAATACACGAACAACGCTTGCCAGTATGCGTTAGCACTATATTTGTATATAGCAGTAGAGTTTGGTTTAAAAATAGGCCGCGCATCTGCTTGAGTCATCCCAAATTTCGTTAAAATCTCGTCAAATGACGGTGTAAATGAAATCCAAAAGGACATAAGGAGGTGAAGCTGGAAATCAGGAGGCTTGTCGATAAAAACCTTGATCTCGAAAAGGAAAATAAGAACCTTCGTGACCGGTTAGACGAACTTGAACAACACCACAGGCTAAACAATCTTGAAATAAAAGGACTACTTGTAGATTGCGACGAAGTAGAAATCGTGAAAGAGATTGGCAAACAGTTAGGGGAGGAAATCGTCGATACTAACTTCGACATCTGCCACAGGGTTGGCATACCACACTCGAAAGACAGAAATGTAATTGTTCGTTTCACGCGTAGAAGCAAGCGCAACGCAGTACTTGCCAAGGCAAGAAAAAAATTCCCCCGCATTTCCCCGAGGGGGAGAATGTGAAAGTGCGAATGCACGGTTGTCGGCCCGCTTGCGGCGCTCTCGCTCGGCCCCCGCAGCCCACCGCCTCGCCGCCTTCTCTTCCATCTCTTCCATCGGGTTTGTAGTATCACGTGTACACCACGCAGTTATCAAGCCGCTATAACGCCGCTGAGTCGCCAACGCACGCCGCTGACGACGTAGTTTGAATGCGTTAAAGATATAAGGCGCGTTACTAACACTGATATCAGCGTCGCGTCCGTGGCTTAGTCGGTAGAGCGTCGCGCTGCGGCCGCAAAGTCCTCGGATCAAAACCTGGCGCCGGATGCTGTTTTTTTTATATATAGAGAGGAGGACTGCGTTAAAGATATAAGGCGCGTTACTAACACTGATATCAGCGGCGCGTCCGTGGCTTAGTCGGTAGAGCGTCGCGCTGCGGCCGCAAAGTCCTCGGATCGAAACCTGGCGCCGGATTGTTTTTTTTTATATATAGAGAGAGAGGAGGACTGCAGACGCCGCCGCCGCCGCCTCCGGCGGTGGAAGGTTTGGGGTCGCTTATAAAGTGCATTCGCAATTAAAATGCGCCTAACTACCGAAGCTCTTGGCTTTGAAGGAGCGAGTAAGCCGGTGTTCCTGAATGAACACCTGACCCAGAAGAATAAGCGATTGCTCGGGGCGGCTATCGCAAAAATAAATCAGTTGCCTGGAAGTATGTCTGGACCAGCAATGGAAACGTTTTGGCACGCCGAGGCGAGTCGACGTCCATTCTCCGCATTTCCACGATGTCCGATGTCGAACGCATGAATGCGCAATCGCCTGCGGCATCTTTATCAGAATGATAGCGCCGAGCACGTCAACCTCTCATGTATTCAGTTAAAGTGTTCACCTTGAAACTTTATTATTTTTTCTAGCACAGTTTGCAGCGAGTTCATGGGTAGTACCAGGTTTGATTTCGATAGCTTCAATAAATTAACAGCTAACAATAAATGGTCACGCAAGTCTGCGTCGTTATTTCACTTAACTGCTAGAAGCCTCAGTAACAAAGGTGAACAACTTGATGTTTATTTTGAGCAACTATCTCCAAAATTTGATTTTTTGTGCTTTACGGAAACCTGTTACGCAGATTCCAGCGATGTGTATTTGTTTGATGGCTGTTCCCATGTCGGGTTGTTTAGAGTTAAAAATCGAGGTGGTGGTGTTTCCGTTTACGCCAAAGCTGGGTTAAAATGTCACCTAATAGATGAGTATTCTCCCATCACTAGTGATTTTGAAGTGATCACGACACGCTGCTGTAGCGTTTGTATAGTTCTCATGTACAAACTCGTGACGTGTTTGAATGTTGTTTATTTACACAATAACCACGGGATTTCGATTGCGCGTGGTCCTCTGCTGGCTGCTCGGTTGCGTTTCGCACACTTTAAAATTTATTTTGAATATGTTCAAGGTTGTATTCGCCCCATTGATATTTTGCAGATGATGTATATGTGTTCCCACCAATCTATCTCCGAAGTTATCTCGCCTTCAAAATTTTGTGTCAGTGCCCCTTTAAGTCGATGTGGGCACTCCAAATAGAACCGCCCGGGCGAAAGCCACTTTGAGTTGGGCTGAGGATATTA
This sequence comes from Haemaphysalis longicornis, assembly GCF_048455015.1. NCBI lineage: Eukaryota > Metazoa > Arthropoda > Arachnida > Ixodida > Ixodidae > Haemaphysalis > Haemaphysalis longicornis. The sequence goes on from NW_027526204.1 coordinate 37,575,387, forward strand.
TGTCGGCAGAAACATTGTGTAATGCGCTGACGCAAAATCCGCTAAATTAATTTTAATGCATTCGGTATCACAGATATATGCCTCATGTTATCAACCGCGAGGCCATGATGACCATTCTTAGGCATAGGATGTATTCTGGCCACACGACACACATCGGGTATTCATACGATCTTGAGAGAATAATTGATCATATGCATCAAATCATTCGGCGCCCGATCGAATAGTAGTTTTAACTCTTCAGTCGTAATGCCACCCGATGAAGGCACCGAGGCGGGCATTTTTGTCATCGCGCCATAAACGCGCGCGAGGGTAACTTCCACAAAGTCGCCAGGCACGGAGGTGCTGTCTTTCTTCTGTTACCCTTCCCGGCTGCCTTTCTCTGCGGAAGCATCCGTCAAGAAAGCTAGGGCCAACGTAGCTCTCACACCCCACATCACTAGAAAATGGATTCACCCCCTCCTTACTTTCCCCATTGCCGGATGACCGAATTCGCCACATTTCATCACGTAATCTGGAGCTGCTGGGGCCTACCATCACCAATGCTGTGCCTCTCGGTACGTCACAAGATCACTCTCCATTTGAAGATCCTAATTTTCTTAAAGCCCTTTGGCTGTTCGGCGTAGAGAGCGGTCTGTCAAGAGTAGTGTAGACTGGGGTCTACTCCGGTCGTAAAAATTTTCTAATAATAGACCTTCACCTCAGCCTGACCTCCGCAGTCTGAAGGAAACTCATGCGCGGTCTTCATGGACGCATCATCTCTTTAACTGGGCTACTCCTCCCTTACCCTTCTTTCCTTACCCCTATTTTGGCCTCATGGCCTTCCCTCGATTAATAAAGGAATACAAAAACAACAATTCGGCTCCGTGGGCACACGTGAGCTTGCGCTTTCTGAGGAGTATCCGGGGTTGTACAGGCGTGCACGTCGTGGTGGCAATGGTGCCAGAAGATGTGGCTTACCCACTCAGGGCGATTGGCTAGAACAGGGGCGCTCACCGAGAGAAAATATATACTCAGTAATTAAAAAAATAGATATCATGAATGCACTTAAAATAGGCGTTTAGGGGGAAATATAAGCAGAAAAAACTCCCACCTCCCCTCGCGGGAACCCCGGTGTAGATGCGACGCATAGGCGGAGCGGCGAAGAGACCGCGTTTTATAGCGCGCATAACGTTGAGGGGACTGCGTAAGCCGGTCCCAGTCGATGACGACGTTGGCGTACTTGTAAAGCGGCGTGGACTCTAGGTGTTTGAGCCAAGCGTGGATGTTGCTTCGCCGGAGAACGGCACACCGGTTATAGGCGCAGCGCGCCCGAACAAGGGGAAACAGCGGAAGAGAGAGTACTGCACATGCGCCGGCCCCAGCGCGTCTCCCGCGGCTATGACGCAACACAATCCAACACAATCAACTTTAATCCAGTCCAATCCAAATCCAATCCAATCCAATCCAAGCCAAGCCAAGCCCATCCAATCCAAGCCAATCCAATCGAATCCAATCCAATGCCCCTCGCGAGAGAGTGTTCGCTATCGGAGAAGAGAGGAGGTAAGCCGACGACGACGACGGCGACGACGCCGGAGGTACAAGGCGAGTGAATCAGATGCTCTGCATCAGAAAAAAAGAACAAACTGCCCGAACATGAGATGTAGCCCCAGGAAGTGTTTGGCACACGCCACGTGAGAAGCTCCCGCCTTTGAAGTCATCGTCTTCTGCGCGGCGGACCGTGGGCGCGCCAATCGCTACCGTGTCTCAACCCGCACAATATTTCTTAGTACTAATATTTCCTTCTCTAAAACGCTTCGTATCTTTTTTTGACTAACTTACCACTTTGGACCTTTCTGCAGTAGTTTGAACGAAATTTATAGATTTCAAAAGCGCTGAGTACAATCAATGATCAAAGGGTGTTACTGGTCTACAAGCAGAAGACTAAGAAGAAGAAGAAGGAGAAGAAGAAGTAGCACTATTACCTGGCACCAAGACCATTCTCAAGTTTGGGGGCAAGAAAATAACCAACCTCTTTCTATACGGCCGTGCGCATTTGTATTCCCAGCACATGGAGCAGGGAGAATGGCAAAATGAAGAGCTTCTTACAACAAAGGTGAGCTCACCACCGTGTGACGAGGATATCATTCACGTATCCACGTACAAATCGTTCCATAAATGTGGGGTGCGCCTCGCGCATTCGTTGCGCCTTCGGTTGCATCATTTCCCGATCTAACGTGATAGTAATGCGTTGTAATTCGTGGCGAGTTCTCCAGCTTTATAAGCTTTTACTGGGATATGGCGTGACGCCGCAAATTTGCATTATTACGTGCTTCATTGAAGAAGCTGTCACATGTGCCATAGAAATAGTGTTAATGCAGATACTTTCTAGCATCGTAATCTAGTTGATTGATTGTAGGGTTTAACGCGCCGACGCAACACCAGTGATCAGGCGCGCCGTAGTGGAGGGCTCCGGATTAATTCTGACCACCTGGGGATCTTTGCCGTGCGTTGAAATCTCGTACACACGGGTGTTTTTGCTTTTCGCCTCCGTCAGAAAAGCGGCCGCCGCGGCCGGGAATCCAACTCGCGACTCCCTGCTCAGCTGCATAACGCCTCAGCCACTGAGCCACCGCGGCGGGTAGCGTCGTAATCAACAGCAGCGCTGAAAACTAAACAGAAAACTACAAAAACAGAGCGTGCCAGTACGCGTTAGCAGTGCATTTGCGTGCAAGAGTAAAGCTGGCATGAAAAATCAGCCGCGAATATGCTTGCGTCGCCTCAAATACAGTCAAAAGATTGCAGCCCCCTGTAGCCCCTCTAAGGTAGTGACCTGTTTTGTTTCATCTACCCCCCTCTCACGCACTTCCCCTCCTGTCTTGGTCCACCAGCCTGGACGTTTGCGGAGTTCAATATTCCCGCTTTGGCAGTGCTGGCGCGCCAGGTATTGAGACTGTTTGGACTCATAGCTCGAGCCACAAAAGCGTGGCTCGGGTGCCACCCTTCGTGTATTTGTGGTTAAATGAATGTTTCCAACGCGTTTTTTTTAAATCGTACACGCAATTATCAAGCACACATCTATTGTTAATGAAACGGACACGGCAGACTTCATTTAAGTATTGACGTTCGTCCGCAAACCAGCCTAATATCTTTGTAACACTGATGAAAAAATGACGCATCTTTCCAGATTTATTAGATATAAAACTCTGATATGTGTGTCATTAAACGCAGGAACAGAATTACGTCTCTGTGGTTCAGTGGTTAAGGTGTTGGACTGATGAGCGCGAGGTCTCGGGTTCGATTCCCGGCCGCGGCGGCCACTTTTCTGATGGAGGCGAAAAGCAAAAACGCTTGTATGTACGAGCGTTCGGCGCACGTTAAAGATCCCCATGTGGTGAAAATTAATCCGGAGTCCTCCACCACAGCGCGCCTCATCGCCTGCATTACATTGGCGCGTTAAACTCTGCAATCAATCAATCCATACATCTCTGTGGTTGAGGCTGAGGAAAATGAGAGTTTTGTTGCCCACACAAATTTTAAATCACAGTCCAGTTGGAATTAAAAACGCCAGCAAAGGAAACCCAAACGATAACCAGGTTTGGCGATTGGAGACGCGCGTATTACATGGCAGAACGCGCAAGTCAGCTTAAGAAATGGAATGGCAGCCTCCCCAGATGAGAAGCAAGTCAGCGACTGGAACTCTTTAAAAGTGAACCAGAAACCTTGTATTGATTAAGGTAAAAAAATTACACAGACCGTAAGATATGCTAACCAATATCCTGAAATGCATACCAATAGTAGCACGAGGTAATCCCCAAACCTTTGTAATGAAAACGTACCACCAAGACTTGAAGCAAAGACACGCCAGGTTAAGCAGGCTCTTCTCCACCCCTCCAAACACGCAGAGCTAGACAATCTTCCAGTGCGAAATCCCGAGGTAGTACCTCAATAGACAGCTGAAAATGGAGACTAACAGGTCTAACCAAGCAAACTTCACACCAAGAGATATCGACAATATTTCCCACTTTTCAGAAACGACATTCATTTCGACCAGGCCTTGATTATTTCTAACAAATATTAATGACATTGCGAACAATATAACTTCTACTATACGACTTTTTGGCGATGACTGTATAATTTATAAGGCAGATCACTACCACCAATGACGTAGCTATTTTGCAAAGCGATTTAAATACCGTCGTGGATTGGTGCCTTGTTTGGAAAGTGGAAATCAATACAGAGAAAACCAAGGTCGTGACATTTTCTTTGAAGCTAACTACTCCATTTATTCAATACACGCTATGCAGTTCGACAATCGAAGGAAGCTATTCTTTTAAGTCTCTAGGTGTGATATATACTCCTGATTTAAACCGGGCCATGCGTATTGAACACATAACAAACAAGGCACTAAAAAAACTTGTCTTGCTAAAGCTCCGTTTATATCTTGCGAGCCATGAAACTAGACTTCGCGCATACATTTCCCTGATCTGTGCAACCGTCGATTATACTTCAAATATTTGGAACCCTCACACAGCCATTCTGTCCGACTGTATCGAATCCATTCAAATTGAGGCTTCATTCTGCACTCGTACTCGCCATACCAAAGTGTATCTGCAATAAACAGATTCTCTATCTTCCAGACCCTATAGCCGTCGTCGTAAATGCATCCGTTTGGTCTTTTTTTTTCACTCTTTTTATTATGGTGTTACATCTTTTTCGTGTGCTCATATTTTTCCAGCCCATTATGTGATCAATCGTACTGACCACTAACGTAAAGTTTCGCCCATATTCGCAAGGACTATGGAGTATCGAACTTCCCCTTTTGTGCTATCGGTAAACGGGTGGAACGAGCTACCCCGCGAGATTGTAACAATAAATGACCCGTCTGCGTTAGAATAGGCCATGCGCACATTTCTTAATGCGTAAAATTTGTGTAAAATGTGTAAAATTTCAACTGATACTTATTGTGAGCCCTGTGTTATATCTTGTTTACAAGTGCGACTTTGAAGATCAACTGCCATGTGTGCTTCTCGGAATTTACATGTACTGCAAATGTGAAATGCGCCGTGTATTATCACCCCGTTGTTTCTTCTCTTTCTTCCAACATCTATCGTTTACCTAGTTGTGTCATATCGCTACGTGTGGTGTTTTTACACGTATTGACGTGTATCTTGTATTAATAGTATGCCTGCCTTAGGGTACTCAAATAAATAAATAAATAAATAGACAAACCCAACGACATTAACGGCATCACTTCCAGCCCTCTCCTCGCTAGTCTGCCACAACTGCCAGAACAAGACTTTTTGCACTTAGTAGCACCAATTACACTAAAAGAGGGAACAGGGTCAACGAAGAAACTTCACGGAGGTAAAGTTTCAGGAATATATAGACTGCCAGTTGAGTTCTGTGGTACATTTTGGGACCTCCTTGGTCGTTTTACAATATACTTGCAACTCACACAGACCAAAGCTGTTTTAAACGAAGTAGAATTAATACCGAAAAATGCCAGGAATTGAACGAACCCACGAGTTGGCGCCCCAGTACTCTGCTAGGGGTGGACTACATACATCTTCCGTCAGCGCTGACAAAGTGCCCAAAACTCGCGTTACCTGGAGTAATAACGTCATGGCAACGTGTGCTCCATGAAAGACAGTGTTCAATCCCTCGACCCGCTGCCTCCTCCTACCACGAAGACGACGAGGCAATAGTAAAAAAGGACGACAGCTCGTGCATCGAATCTGGCAGGGAACGGTTCGGAAACTGGCAGCATAGCCAATAAACAGTTTGCTTACGCCTTGAGTTTCGCTTTTCGGCACTCGTGGCTCAACATTTTTGGCGCCGAAACCCGGGACTATGGCCGGGACCTGCTGAGTGCTTCAAAGAGACCGAGCAACATGGAGAAACTCAAGTTCAAGCGAGCATCGAGGCGGGCGCAGAATACCAAGCTCATCAACGAGGCAAGTGCCATTCTGATGGACAGTTGCGCTTCGGTAGACCAACTGACGTCGTTATACGAAAGGCTCAAAACGAACAACGACGAACTTAACAAGATCAACACTGAGCTCGAAAGCTATATCGAGGACGGCGCGTTCCAGGCTGAGTACAACAGCGTGATTGAGTATCAAGACCACGCGGCACGCATCCTTACCGAACTGAAAAGCAGGAGCGCTCGTTTGTCACAGTCTGCGACAGTCATTACAACGGCCGCCGAGAATGCGAATCCTCAAGTCGTCGCTACACAGAGAAAAGGAGCAAGCCTTCCGAAACTGACCATCGCTCCTTCTACGGGGATTTGTGCATGTGGAAAGAATTCTGGGAGCAGTTTGATCAGATGATCAACCAAGACAGCGGTCTTACTGTCTCCGAGAAATTCACTTATCTTCGACTCTTTTTGAAGGGAGAGGCTGCCTCAGCTGTCAGCGGTTTACCAACGACAGAAGCTTGCTACAAGGATGCTATCGGAATACTAACAAAACGCTTTGGTGACAAGACGCGTCTTGAGCAAGAGTACTTCGCCAGACTGCGCATGCTGAACCCCGTCAAGACATCCAGTGACACAGTGGGGCTTCGCAAGCTCTACGATTATGTGCTCGTCAATATAATAGGCATCGAGACTCTGGGTGTAAAGAAATCATCGTTTTCGTCGATGACTTCGTCGACGTCGTAGAAATCCGGCTACGTAGCCAGTTCACGGACAGTGAAGTTCTGTTGCGGGCAATTCTGATACCCCACATCTGCCACGACATTGAGGCGACTTGCATGAAGTCATCCTTTGTGGCGACCTTTAAAAAGTCCGGGAAAAACATCGCCGATCAACTGATGCAGCCGACTGTCGCAACTACAGGTGGCATACGCGTGCTAATAGGTTCAGACCAGATGTGGACAGTGCTAACCGGAGAAGTCTCGAGATTTGAAGAAAACGAAAGCCTAATGGGAATGAATTCCAAGTTCGGATGGACCTTCCAGGGTACCACAACCGCTTCAGCAACAGCCAGCAAAACCTCGCGCATGATGGTTTACGTCCTAAGAAGACATGCAGTCGAGTCAGACGAGATTGTCCGCTCATTTTGGAGCTTGAGAGCATGGGTATATCGGAATCGATCGACGAATGTTCCCAGCAAAACACAACCATTCAGCGCTTCGAAAAGACTATTCGTTTCCTAGATGGGCGGTACGAGGTTGCTCTACCCTGGAAGGACGGCTTCCAGCTGTCTAACAACAAGCAGGTTGCTACCACGAGACTGCAACGACTCTTATTCAGGCTGTCCAAGAATAAGGGACTGTTGAAGATTTATGACAAGGCGATCAGAGAGTACCTCGAATCAGGACACGCCGAAGTAGTAGAAACCCCTCCGTCAAACCCAGAGAAACTCTACTACATGCCTTACAGAGAAGTGATTAGAGAGCAGGCCCTTACCACAAAAGTGAGGATCGTGTTTGACGCGTCGTCACACGCCAGAGGGTGTAAGTCCCTCAATGAATGCCTTGAGAAAGGTGATAACTTGTACCAAGAAATGGGAAAAATTTTCCTCCGGTTCCGGACTCACCCCATCGCCATCATGGGTGACATAGAAAAAGCCTTCCTTCAGATATCTATCAAAGAAGATGACAGGGATGCATTTCGATTCCTCTGGTTTAAAGAAGGAAGTAGCTTACAGTACGTTGCGGATGAGCTCCAGGAATGGCGAATGACGAGAGTTCCGTTCGGAGCAACATGGAGCCCATTCCTGCTTACCGCAACAATCCTTCACCACTTAAAGACTGCAGTTAGAGAAAAAGCTGAAACAGCCAAATTGCTCAGCGAGTCATTCTACGTCGATGACCTGGTCACTGGTGCCGCCACAGTACAGGAGGTCATCAAGGTATGCAGTGAAGCGCAAGAAATTATGGAGGCGGCAGGAATGACACTGAGGAAGTGGACGACAAACTCGGACCAAGTCAGGGAGTTTCTGCAGCAAGAGCAAAGGGCGGCGAGCAAGGAAATGGTTGTCATTCAAGAATCCACGGTAAAGGTCCTAGGAATCACTTGGGATCCCGCGAAGGATACGTTCAGTTTTGTTCTGACTAACCTGATAGACTTTTTGAAATCAAGAGCAAACACAAAACGTTTTGTCTTGCAGACGGCTTCACGTGTTTTTGACCCACTCGGATTTGTTGGCCCTTTCACCATAGCGGCAAGGATACTCTTTCAGAAGCTTTGGTCACGCGGCATCGCGTGGGACGAAGAGTTACCGCAAGATCTGCGATGTGAATGGGACGAATGGGTGCGACAATTACTTAAAATCAACATTGTCACCGTTCCTAGGTGTGTTGGTGGAACCTTCGCCCTACCAGAAGAATTAGAGACACATGTTTTTTGCGACGCAAGCCCATTAGCATACGGAGCTGTTGTCTACATCGTCACAAATCGCCCAAGACAAGGACATTTGCTAATTTCAAAATCACGCGTAGCTCCGATCAAGAAAGTAACCCTCCCTAGACTAGAGCTTTTAGCAGCATTGGTTGGGGCAAGACTTCTTACATACGTGGCCAAGGCTCTTGCGAGATTCAAAATGGACTATAGGTTCTGGACAGACTCTACGATCACATTGACTTGGATAAAGAGTCGCGAACAGGGTCAGAGAAATCAACGAAAAGACAGATTCAACCAAGTGGAGGTATTGTCCTGGAAAATACAATCCGGCAGACCTGTTAACTCGTGGTGCACCCATTGAAAAAATAATATCAACCCAAGCTTGGTGGCATGGCCCTGCATGGTTGACGGATAAAGATAGTTGGCCATCGCAAGCTGTCGACTGTACCACTGAATGGGAACCCTTGGAGGCAGAAGCGGTAACCGTCCAAATCGCACCCGTTGCTGAATCTGAAGCACTGGAACCACTTCTTGATATTGCTCGATACAGCAAGCTTCCTTTGCTGCTTAAAGTCACGGCGAGGGTTTTCTGCTTCCTAAACCACTGCCGACGCCTTGAAATAACCTCCGGCCCAGTGACAGCTGAAGAAACGATACGGCCGAAAAGTACTTGGTCAAGCTGGTTCAATGTCAAGCATATAAAACTGAGATCGAGTGCCTTTCAAATGACACCGCTTTAGAGGGCTCATCACCAATCACTGAACTCAATCCTTTTCTGGATTCTGATGGTCTACTTCGAGTTGGAGGTCGTCTGTCGCGACTACCTGTTGCAGAAGAAGTGAAACACCCAATCATTCTACCACCGTTTGTCGGAACTGATTGTAGTAAGAGCCCACCTTCAAGTTATGCACGGTGGTGTGAGGGACACGTTAACTCAACTGAGAGAACGTTACTGGATTCACAGAGCTCGATCCCTAGTCAAGCGAGTCATCCATGGCTGCTACCTGTGCAAGCGGTTCCGAACACGTCCAGGCAGTGCTCCCGCTGCCCCTCTTCCTGGTCACAGCTTCGACTAATCCTTTCGAAGCTGTGGAGATAGACTTCGCAGGGCCACTCTACATACGGTCCTCTAACAACCCCAAGAGCTACATAGCTCTTTTTACATGTGCTACATCACGAGCAGTGCATCTGGAACTGGTCAGTTCGATGACTTCAGAAGCATTCCTGATGTGTTTCCGGCGTTTCGTGTCACGGAGGGGCCTACCTCGAGTCATTTATTCAGATAATGCCAAGACATTCAGGAAAACATCATCTGACGTCAAGCGACTGCACAGGATGTTCCTACAAGACGGCGTCGCTGGGCACATCAGCAGCGCCGAAGTTGCTTGGAGGTTCATCGCGCCTGACGCCCCTTGGTGGGGCGGGTGGTGGGAGCGTCTTGTGATAACTGTTAAGACGACACTGCGAAAACTTCTTGGTTAAGCTCTTCTCACCTTCGAAGAACTAGCAACAGTTCTTACCGAAGTCGAAGCTGTGATCAATTCTGGACCATTAACATTCATCGAGTCGGACATAAGTGAACCGTGTGCGTTAACGCCCGCCGACCTCCTGATCGGACGAAGGTTTACGACTCTACCGCATGGGGTATCGAATGTCGCCACCATTTCAACGCGAACAGACGCTCTCCGAAGGCAACAGTATAGAAAGCGACTCACGGAAAACTTCTGGACAAGATGGCAGAAGGAGTACCTCCTTCAGTTGCGATCAGCCCATTTTACACCCCGAAGGACGGCAACAGAATTTAACGTGGGGGACATCGTGCTCGTCCATGCTGAGAAAACGCCTCGTCAAATGTGGAAGCTGGCTCGGATACTAGAAGTCTACAGAAGCGTGGACGGCCGTATCCGCTCGTGCAAAATTAAGGTGCAGGATGGTCTTGTCACCACCAGAGCCATCCAGAGGCTCTGCCCATTTGAACTTGCCGCTACTTAACACATTTGCCGGGGCCCGGAGTATGTTCAATCCCTCGACCCGCTGCCTCATCCGACCACGAAGACGACGAGGCAGTAGTAAAAAGGGACGGGAGCTCGTGCATCGAATCTGGCAGGGAACGCTTCGGAAACTGGCAGCATAGCCAATAAACAGTTTGCTTACGCCTTGAGTTTCGCTTTTCGGAACTCGTGGCTCAACAACAGAGACTGCAAAACCTTGAACATGGTAAATAGAGACATAAAAGAATACACGAAAAGCAGACAGACTAAAGGCTGGGTTGTTTCCTTAGAAAAAGCACATGCGTTTTATAGAGTATAGTACAAATACATATTTGCAACATTAACAGCTTTTGGTTACCCGTAACAGTAAATTAATGTCTTGGCAATCCTTCAAGGAGACATGAAGAGCGACTTAGTCTTCCACAAACAAATAGTAACCCAGAGGTGTACGGTAGGGTATCCATTTTCCCCACTACTCTTTGTCTCAGAAATAGAGTCGTTCTTGAAAAACGTCGAGGCCAACACGAACACTTTAGGTCCACAGCTACCAGGAAGCCAAACAGTCAAAGTAACGGCGTACGCAGACGATACCACATTGTACCTAAGGGAAGAAAACAGCGTAGTGCATGTACCCAAATGTTTCGAACAGTTTTCTGAGCTAGCCGGCGCAAAATAAAACCGTGCAAAAAGTAAATTTTTAAGTCTAGGCCCATCAAGAAAGCAAAACATATATTGTATTCCAGTAGCCACCCACGTAGAAATCCTTGGCATTAACGACAAATCAAACGGAAGATTGCTTCAAACCTGGCATGAGGCGCTTAAGCAACTCACAAAAATGTTGAAGGAGCTTTAGCGAACGACTTCCCAAATCCAGTCAAGTGGTAACTGGCAGTGACCGTGTTCACATAGAAAATATGGTATATTGCAGGAACGGTCGCCTTTCCTCGTCGTATAGCGGTGAAGATCATATCTTAAATACTATGCTTGTTATAGTCGCACAAGACCGCCCCGTAAAAAAGAAAGTGAGCTTGGCTAGACAGCTCGGAGAGTGGAACATTCCTTCAGTAGCTAACTCCTCTGTGTCTTATGCATTGAAGAGTGTTCTTATGGTCCCTGGGATCCAGACAGGGCACCCAAGTACCCTCAGGACCCCACCTCAGTGCGTAGTTTTGGGGGGCAAAAGGCCGGCTATCTCTCCAGCAGGCTCCGAGTGGGCCCACAGCAACTCAGGCACCCATGAAGGTAATTGAAGCATACAGGAACTTGCCCGCACCTAACTCACAAAAGGATACAGTGGAGATGTGGATGTATATTAGCCCACTAACTCGACAGGGTGAACTCAGAGAACCTCGACAAAAAACAAAAGAACTTCCCCTGGCGCACCCTAATCAACGCAAATGTACCGGTTGAAGCCAAACACATAACCACAACAACAAAAAAAATCCCGCGGATACGTTTTCTGCCACTTGCACTTTCGATGCCTAAGCTCTAGCGATGGAAAAGCATTAGTATCGCGCTAGATCTTCTGACAGTTTAAAACGTTTGTTTGTCTTGGTAAGCGGGTGCGAATGCCTGTTTCCCCCACAATATCTGAACTAAGTTACTTGCCAGAGATTTTCTCTTTATGCAACACAATTTATGACGGCTTGTTGCGTAATTGTATCCGAAACTATGCTCTCGAATTGTATGCATATCTCTACTGTTTGTCAATTGGTGTACTTTTCGTATTTGCAAATAAACAAATGAATAACTGGCTGATCTGAAGGAACAGTTCACACCGATCTTTGCGGGACACACTGCGCCATGGTTCCTTGTAGTCGCGCCTTTAGATGTCAGCTGTGGGCACAGTGAAAGGGATCAGTTCTCAATTACATCAAACTTTCTGGGTTACTTCTACAGCTGAAGAATTTTCCGGACCACGACCGCAGCTGCCGCAGCACATGCTCCTAGACTCCGCAGGCTGGGAAGGAATGAGTGTCTCCGCCCCGTGATTCAGCTGTGAACCTCGCATGCAGTTACTCAGTAGCGGCAGACATTGAAACTCAGCCGATCTTCTTTTTCAATAGCGTCGCACGTTGATTATATGAATCCTTCTATTGACAATCCTTTTTCTCTTGCAGATGCAGCGATTCCAACGAAATTGGAGGAAGACAGCCGCGATCTTCGTACCAATCTACGCACTCGCCACGTGCCTATACTACGCTGATGAATTCAGTCTCACTTCATACGGAAGTCGGGTGGACCTTAGCAAAGACTGGGCCCCGTTCTACAGGCGCAACAGCGGACATGTAGAAAAAACCGATCCGCCCAGAGTTCTCTTGTGGGACATCCCATTTGGCAGATTTCCTGACGGTCTTTCGGAAAATGTTTCAACACGGCTGGTGACATGCCCTCAGCAGTGCATCGTAAGCTACGATCGCACCATGCTGATGTCAAGCGACGCAGTGGTCTTCCACGGTCCCGAAGTGAGATTCTACGATAGCCCCAAGTGGAGAGCCGCGCACCAGAAGTGGGTTTTCTGGAGCCAAGAGCCCCCGCCCCCCGTGGGCTCACTGAAGGGAGTTTTCAACTGGACGATGACTTACCGGTGAGTAGGTGATGCTTGTGAAAAAGGGCTGCATCAGCATGGTGCAAGGCTTCTCCTTGGAGTACATATTCGGATGAAATAAAGAACAGAGGTTCTCTCATCAATACTATTCAAAAAATTCCTATTCTGAACAGCGATATTCTGTGTACTGGACAGATGGACAGAGCCCAGGAACAAAAAAAATTGGCGCAGTTTGCGCTAGTGGTGCCAAGTTGGAGAAACAGCGTAGCGATGTACAGCACGAACAGCGTTAGAGATTCGTACAGGCGCACAGCCAACGCCTCGTCGTTTCCGGATCATCTGGCCTTTTAAAGTTCGATCTGGGAAACGGGCATCTCGGCTTCAAGTTTCGCGTAGGCGCCAACTCCGCCGGCAGGTCTAGCCTAGATGTTTGGCTATTCGCTGCCGGTTAGTTGGGGCGGCTCTGCCGCAATACTCGGGGTTGGTTCGTGGTCGTCTCGTAAGTTCTCGGGCAGCGACACGGTGGTGTTCATGCTCCGCTTCTTCTTCCTCCGGAGTTACATACTCATAGAGTTCCTTATTAAATATACTAGAGAGGAAACTGCACCTGGTAATCAATGTAATCGAAGGGGTTTATATGAAGGCCCCCCTATTGGCATGGGCTTGGCATGATAATTGGATTCTTAGCGGATTTTGGAATTTGCTTTCTTCACTATGCATTAACCCATCTACGAGCTACGAGGAAGTAGAAATCCTCCCTGTTCGGTGGTAGCCGTGTTTGGTGAAAAGGCACGCATTGCGTGATCGTACCTGGCATTGGTCTAGCCGCAGTCGAAGGACGTATGACTGAGCGCGATAATACGCCGCCGTGAACGTTGTACCTGACGAAAAAAAGAAACAAAACGTACTTCGACAAAGACAAGGTAAGACAGACACGTGTGCCTGTATCTGTCTTATCTTGTCTTCGTCTGCGACTGTTTAACGCCGCGTTTTCGTTTTTCTTCAAGTATGAAACAACTCGTTGAGCAACAAGTTTTGTTAAACTGTAGCTCATGGTCGGTGAACCGGTTCACGACGAAGACTACTTTTTCAGAGGCACGCTCAAAAAGCTTTCCAAACCCTTCAAAAACTTATTATCTGAAATAATGGTAACATTAATAAAATAACAGCCTCTAATGAGTTTCCCCCAAAACATTGACATTCTTGTTGACTACCAGCTTGGCCTGCAGAATAGTAGGCAGAACCGCCCCTGCGAAAATACTGCTTTTTAATTCCTGTTGTTTTTAACAGCCTGTTTTATTTTACACTTTTATAATAACACACCATTCTTTGCGCTTGTTGTGGCACTGTGTTCTAGAGAGAGAGAAACAACATTTATTTGCTCAACATGGTTTTGAAGCGAAGAAGACGGAGCCTCTTCGCCCTCCTCAGACGGCGGCCAGAAGTCCTTGGGCTCCGGCGGCGTCTTCCGCCATTTGGACAACCCGGATCTCTACGTCCGGGTCGAAGATGCGCAGAACGGTCTCCCACTGCTTCTCCGTCTTAATTAATAACGAAGTACCTAACGGATTCTGCTTCTGGGGACATACCCAAATAATGTGGCGTAGGTCCGCCCTGCCCGTACATAGCTTACATTCGCTCGTGTAGAGCCCCGGGTAACAATGACTGTGCATTTCCGCATTGGGGAATGCATCTGTTTGTAAGAAGCGCCAGGTTACAGACTGTAATTTGTTAAAAGTACAGTGAGGGGGAGGATACTTAACCCGTTCCAATTTGTATTGATTAATTATGTCTCTGTACGAGACCATGCGGTTCCTCCCCATCCCAGCGCGCGAGAAGTGCTCAGATGTTTCCTCGACGTGATCGGCTCGGTTAGCCAAACGTCGACCCGCGTCGTGAGCGTTCTGGTCACCTGGAAGAGAAGAGTGTGCCGGCGTGCATACGATTTGGACCTTCCTCCGGTCTTTGAAGCCGACCACAATTCTCAGTGCCTCGGGCGAGATCCGTGCCTTTATAAAATTCCGAATTGCGGTTTTAGAGTCGCTGACAATAAATTTAGCTTTCGCGGAAGCCATCGCCATAGAAATGGCCGCCTCTTCTGCCGTTTCCGGCGACGACGTCAGCATCGCGGCGCTAGTTACGGAATTGCCGTTGCGGTCAATAGCTTACACGGTCATGGCATCGCGGGCCGCGTATTCCGCGGTGTCCACGTAGACCACGTTCTCGGTGTTTTTGAATCTCTTTTGTATGGCGTTCGCTGTTTCTCGTCTTCTTTCCTGGTTGTGTTCGGGATGCATATTCCTCGGTATAGGGGGAACGATGCCCGATGCCCGAGACGGCCGCAGGTGTTACAGACTTCCACTTTGTTCTTGTGCAAGAAGCATCGATATTCCGCACCGGGGTAGGACACGTAGTGCAGAACTTTGGTACCTTCGAAGACGATAATAACCGAGCTCGTCTTGCCCATTCGTCTCGACTGGAGAATCGCGGTGTGCTTCCAGTTGACCAGGCTCTCTGTGATGTCTTCTTGCGTGTCATAGGTGGGGATGTTGCGAATCACGCCTTTCCATGTGTCGTCGTGTGGCGTCACATACGTCGTCGTAGCGTAGGTCTGGTTCCCGACTTGAATTGATGCTACAATATTTCTTGGCATTTTTCATCGTTGGAGCACTCACGACCATGATGTTCTGTCCGGGGTGGAGGCGAAAGACATCGTCACTCGCCCTCTCCGTCGACACTGCGGCGGCGCGTAACACACCGTCATGGAGCTGTGCATAACTCACACGCGACGTTTTCAAACCATCGCGCGGTCGAATAACCAACTACCTTGATATCTTCTCTTGGAAGCAGCGGCAGACGCGGCCTGCGCACGCCCAGCTGGTTTTGGACCTTGTGAGCCTGCTCTCGGCGGGCGCCATCTTGGTTTCGGGAGTCTCGATCAGCGAGCCTAACCTTAGGTCGGCTGCTTCGTTGCTGGTGGCTGGTAATCCAGCCCGCGTCGTTTTCGTAGTCTTCGGGTGAGATTGGCTCACCCTACACTTCCACGACTTCCATAATGTCTCGCTGGGTGTCGGTTAGGCGTGGGCTGAGACTGCACTCTGGTCTGGAAAAGTCCCCGGATGCTCGTGCCATCGCGCGGCACTGTGTTCCAACTAAAGCGTTTCAATCGAAATCAATGATGAAACTAAGGCGAGCGCATGATGTAATGGCGGTCCATGACTACACAGACGGCCTTGATGTGAGCCGCAGAGACGCTAGCGCCACATTCCTCTCGAGTGTATATTGTAAAAAACTATGTTACATATTTCCTCGGCCGATCGATGTTTTGCGGCAGTCGAAATGTTGCGCTGAGCGCGGAGTGACGAGGCGCCGCCTGCCGTGTCGCCGCAGCGTCGTCATAGCTAGACTAGGCTTGGCTCCAACCACGCACCTGCGCGAAGTTAGGTCAGCTTCGGCGAGGCCTTCGTGCTGAACAGCGTGCTCCAGAGGGTTTTTTTTTTTTTTTGCTAGTTTTGCTCAAGCTTAAACAGCTCCGCTGTGAAAAAAGGAGAGAGCTGTTAAAAATAAAACTTTACAATCTTTATGGACCTTTATTGAATAAAAGGACCTGTTTGTTGCAGCCCGCTGCGGTGGCTCAGTGGCCAAGGCGTTCGGCTGGTGAGCCCGAGGACGAGGGTTAGATCCCGGCCGCATTGCCTGCTTTCTTGATGGAGGCTAAAGCTCAACCGCCCGTGTGTAGGGGTTTCTGCACACGATAAAGATCCCCAGGTTGTCAAAATAACTGAGGAGCCCTCCAGTAGTGCGCCCCTCATAGACCACGCGGGGCTAGAGCACGTTAAACCCCACAATCAGTCGAAGTCTTATCGTCGCAACACTTTACGGTGACGCGCTCCCTTCTTCACGCGATTCCAAAAGGTGGGAATTTAGATGTGGTATGTCAATTTTAAACAACTGAATAATGTTTGAAGGTATGCTGTGGGTGAAAACGGCACGTACTTTAACGTTACGCTAGAAATAAGCTCCTCCGAATGAATACTGTCTACAAATTTTCCGCCTCAGTATCACTAATATTTGCTTTTTTCTTTCGAAGGTCGGACTCGGACATCTGGAACCCATATGGTATTATTGCAGAACGCAAGACAAAGCAAAGCTACCAATATCAACAGACCTGGAAGATATGGCGACGCAAGTCAAGGATGGCCGCTTGGGCTGTTAGCCGTTGCGAAGCACGCAGCCGTAGGGAGGACTATGTGAAACAGCTGCGGAAGTACGTCCGTGTCAACGTGTACGGCAAGTGCGGACAACTAAAGTGCCCTAGAGAAAATAGTACCAGGTGTTACGAAATGTTCGAGGAGAAATACTTCTTCTATCTTTCCTTTGAGAACTCCATCTGCAGAGACTACGTCACCGAGAAATTCTTCAATGTCCTAGAATACGACATCGTTCCCGTGGTCCTCGGTGGAGCCAACTACACTGCCATTGCCCCTCCGGATTCGTTCATTGACGCGCTTAGCTTTAGGTCTCCGAAACACCTTGCCGAATACTTAAAAAGAGTAGCCGGTGACTTTCAGCTGTATGCGAAATATCTGCGCTGGAAAGAAACGCACACTCTGGCAAATTTTCCTAGATTCGATGCCCCCTGCCGTGTCTGCAAAAAGCTGCACAGCCCATCTTTCCGACAGACGACGGTAGTGGCGGACATGTTTCACTGGTGGAACACAATGTCGCATTGTTGGTCTTGGAATTTTACCAACTGAAATAAAGTGTATGTATTCTCATCGGTCAAAGAAACTTCACAGCTCCATCCTTATTCTGTTTTCTGGTGGCTAGAACCCTCCCCGTATATATGCTCATCGGCTGGCAGTATGCGTGTTTGGAAAATGCGTGTGTATGTTGTACACCTGGGCCTTATGATTTTTTTTCTTTTTTTTACTGTGCTTACCTCTGATGTATCTAAGTTATTGTTCTCCCAGTTTTTGTCGCTCAGTCGCACTGCCGTTGCTGCTTACTTGAATTCTATACCTTGGCCTTCCGAATGTTTTTACTGTGTTTCTTTCTTGTACCCTGAATTTCTTGTTATCCAAGCTTACTGCATATCGGCAAACCTTCGCGTTATTACATTTGTTTGAGTGTCAGTGACTAGACATGCATTGTACGAAGTTGTGTTTCTGTGTATTCCATGTTATTGATGACCGCCCTATTACTCTTTGAAGTTCGTACCCCCCTTACTCAATGCTCTCATCGTGCTTGTAAGGTATCATAAATAAATAAATAAATATATAAATAAATAAATAAATAAATAAATAAATAAATAAATAAATAAACGTGTGTCAGAACACGCATGCGGCAAAACTAACAATTCCGCTGTCAGAGTTCAATGTGTATCGGCAACGTGGTTGAGGAGGAGTACTTACATTTAAAAGGAAGGCTCCCATTTGTAGGTGTTACAATGTTATCTCATGTGCAGCGCCCCCACGCGGCGCTGATAGTTTTATGTTCAGCCGTGCAAGCCTGGCACAGCGGCGAGTTGCCAGTTTGAAAAAATAAAGGCAGTTCGTTCGTTCTGGGCAAACGGCTCGGCATGTTCTCATATCTTTCGCGGGACTGATGGCCTACTGTTCCCGGTAGTCACTTCCTACCGCTCGGACATCCGTACTTCTACACGTCTAACAGTAGGAAAAGGGGAGAGGAAGGGAGAGAGGCCCGTGAATGCTGGTACCCTTCCTCAGTGTTGGCACATGCTTGTTCATGTGAATTTTTTCAGCGCTTAAACTTTTCACGATTACAGGGCAATTGGAGACCTAACGTAGATACTAATTAAACACTGCTGTGGGAGCTAATTTAGGGAACACAGCGTCTAGAATACCAAGCGCGGCGCTCTAGCTGATCGCTGCAGGCATGGCTTTTGTTCCGACCATGGAGGAAAAAAAAGCTTAGGAGAGGCCCCCAGCTATCCCCGCGCATTGGCAAAAGTGTGGAGGAAGTCACGTGTTTTCGGCGGACATTGGAAGTCGCGTTAGCAACGGCGTCCTAGCAACAGCCCGCCCGCCGTTCGCCAGTCATGGAGGAAAGGCAGCGCCTGCCTTGTCGTCCGATTGCGAAGATTGCTGCTTCGCTTTGCTGCGCTGTGGTCTTGCGGAACTCGAAAAGGATGCTGCGAGTTGCGACAGCTGCGCCGATGTGAATATGTCATTTAATTTCTACTTTCAAGTGCACCTTGTACCGCGTCAAGCTATTGCTCCGGTCGCGATCACGACGCGCCTATTGAAGTGCAGATATCGTGAACGCGCCGTCCCGTCGTACGCGCGGACACACGCGTCTGGTAGATTTTCGGGAAGTGATACACGGTGTGCAGTACGTAGGCGACTTGCAACCGAACGATTCGCAACTCAATTTTTTGGTTATCGCCGCTGCAATATATAGTTTGCTAGGCCGGCAATGCGCGGCAGTGCTTTTGCAACTGTTACAAGGTAGATTCCCAGTTGATATAATTCCATCGTCCTATTACCTTAGTAGGTGTCCGTCTGTTGACTGGAAGAGTGCTGGATCTGGAATCTGGATCTTTTTGTGGTCTCGCTCTGGATTTCGCTTTTCAACGCTTCATACTGCGAGGTTAGTGTATGAACGTTTTCAACTGATATCACCTTGAATTTATTGACACTGAGACAAGTTGAAACTTGGCGAAAAAAAGTTTATTGACGCCACCCACCCTCTCATTTTTTTTTACTCAATAAAACGTTTTGCCTCCTCCTCCTGCTCCTCCTCCTCCTCCTTCGCAAAAAATTCTATCGAAGGCACGCAAACAACGGTAAAAACATTCCACAATTTTTTAGCGTGAAATCTGCATGAAGTACTGCTTACCTATATATATAGAACGGCCGTTTAATTGACTAGTCATCTCTTGGATTGCCAGTGAAACTGCAACGCAAACTTGGGCACTTTCCAGTCCGGTAGCCGCACGGCGTTCGCCCACTGTTTGCGGCGTTCTCCATCGCTTGGGAACCTATAAACGGCGGCGATTGCAAACAAAGGATGAATGCACACCAATGTACAGCAATACTTGTCAGCGGAATGATGCACTAACCGGTGGAAAGTGACGCCCAATAATTGGGTACCGATCGCGACTTGCAGCCTGGCACCGAGCATTGCGGCATTGTTAGAGCGAGCCGCTTCGCAAACCTGCTGCGGCCACACTGAAGACGTGTAACAGTGTAACCGCGCGTTTAGGTTCACGGTCACGCGCTGCAAAACGGCCTTCTACCTGCCTATCAGCTGATTTCCGCCGGCTCGGCGCTGGCAGATGCAGACGACAAGAGAGGCAATACAGGACGGAGGAGGCGGAGAAGGTGCACCGAGAGAGAGAGGCAAAAAGAGTCCGCCAATGGCATGGAGGGCCAATGGTCCGCCATTCGACTTACAGAAATGGCGTTTCCGGCTGCGCTGGGTGTGACGTCAGGGCCTCTCCTAAGCTTTTCTTTCCTCCATGGTTCCGACCGACGACATTCGAATATTTAAGACTAGGCTTGCATCGGCCAAAGAGTCGGCCGTTGTAAGACGGTGGTTCGAGACCGGTTCTTGCCTCGTTTTTTTTTTTCATCTTTAAATTGAACTATATTTGGTTATAAATGATTTCTTGTGTGCCTTACGTCATGTTGTTATGTTTAGGTTAGGCTGCCTAGGTTCACGTTATCTAGAGGAATGTAGCGTCAGACACGCCAATTTTGTTACTGAACGGCCGTGGACGTCGATATAGTGGACTGTTTATCATACCGTCTGACGGCACTTTAGACACGGCCTTTAAAGAAGCCGCTTTGGTGGATACAAAATATCACCGCTGGGAACGACGGACAATTTTACATAATCGTCTTGACACTGCCGTTTCATTTTCTAACCCTCGCTGGACTGCTAAAGCCCGTGTAATAAATTTTCTGATATCCCAAACCACTTTCCGGAATCACAAAAATCAGTGTACTAACACTAACCCTCAGGTATGTATCCAAAGCAAACTGGTCACGATCATCTAGCTGCATCCTGGAATTCCACAAACCAAAGGACCGCACGGATGAATGATAATTCGACAGCTATATGGCGAAGTAACACCAGTCACTCATCCAGTACGGCGTGTATCTCAACGGAGATACGCCATCAAAGAATCGGACACTTTTCTAATTCTTGAAACACCACTTACCACTTGACAATGTATGGGTACGAGTTAGTGCTCCACGCTAAACCACCGTTCAGCACAGCAAAAACTAGACGGAGACCGTGAATGACGAGGACAGGCGCTGCATCGAACTGAATTTTATTATCAAGAAATACGTCTGTATAATAAAACACTGCCGTAAAGAGAAAGGTACACTACGTGACTGTGCGGTAAGCAAGAGCGCAGCCTGTCATATCGGAACCAAGACGGTCTGTGTATTTGTATAATTGCGCAGTGACATCGTAGCCTTTTTGCTTACCTTAGTGTCTTTTTAGATATACAAAAGAAGCTCGTTAATTCTAACCGCAAGAGGATGTCATCTCTGTTCGAATTATAATGGAAGTTCGAAACGACGAAAGAAGAGTAAGAACAATACGCAGCTATTGGGAAGCAGTTGTAAATGTCGACAAATGATGCTTGAAAAAATAAAGTGATGGAATCCTGCCTTTTTTCTCCTTCAAGGTGGCAGCCATCACTTTTTGCTCGAATTTATGTGGGCGGGCTTCTCTTCGCAACTGAAGAAGAGACGAGCGGCATTAACAACCCTGTCATAACATCTGAGCCGACTGCGGCACTAGCTGCTGCTTACCTAATTCTTACCTAATCACGATACTCCGGGAAGGATGCGATAAAAGAGCACATTAATGATCAAATACAATGAAATAAAAAGCTGCAGATATGTATACTGTCGAAGAAATTGAAGGAATCGAAATGTTTTGTAAATCCATAAAAATTTTAATGCAGCAACGGAAGAGCACAGCAAACATCCCGGCGGCAGAAAGCCGCGGCTGAACTCCCGAGATATAAAAGACCCGGCATTGATAAGGCTATCCCCAGTCTACGAAATTGCAGCTAAAGGAGGTAACGCGCCTGAGGATTAAAAATTGTCGACACGTAAAAATAGAGTATAGGAAGACTCGTCTTCATTGCAGTAACTGCACAGCGATGTTTACACCAGATGAAACCTGTGTAGAAATTTATTCTAATGGGGTACACGACAACGAAGACCTATAATAACCTACTCTAGGTCATCGTAAAGGGCACCAGGAAGGTTTTCACGAGAAGTGTAGATGGCAGAAATCCTTCGAAGGCAATAAAATTTATGCTTGATGCCCTTGAAACTTCATCAATCTACGATACATTGCAGTAGTTATTAAAGAAACGTCGTTTATAAGTGGCGCAAAGGCTGATATCCTTACTAGTGAGTCTCCTGCATCGTTCAAAGTGTCCCCGCATGTAGCGAAATGCTAATGATGCTAAACTTCCAGAGCATATATGTTCCGGAAGCTTAGCATTAGTGCATTACCCATGTCAAGGGATAGAATCACCCTATTTATCACAACACACAATGAAGAGAGCAAGCTTTGTACTAGTGTGTTTAGGGGACAATAGACCTTATGCGAAATTGCTTGGTGATCTAGCAACACGGATGTAAACGAGACCGTCGGCCATATTGGTACGGGCGCCGATCGGGAAGTCTCGTATTGTTTACTGTGGAAGAGTAGGTGATGGCAACGCTGTATGGCTCAAACTGGACGGCATTTTCCGGCTCCCAACCGCGGCTTGTGGACGAAGGACTTGTCTGCGCTGCCGACTGTGCCTGAAGAGTCGTACCACTCGGAGTGCCGCGCCAAAGACCCATCCGAGCGGCAGCGGAGCAGGGCATGCCGCCTAGCCACCGAGGCGCATTGCTCGACTTCATCGGTGCGGACAAACACGTGCGACTCGCAGTAAGTAAATCCTTTTTTGTTTTTTACTTAACGCGAGTTAACCGGTATGAGCATGTGTATAGCACTTTGTTCACCGTTGTTTACCATGCAAATGCGTAGCGGCGACCTTGTTGCAGTAACCCTGAAAGAGGAAAGCGACAATCGCCAGACCGTACCGCTAGTGGGTGGATTAGGTATTTTCAAATGCTGTACATCGAATTTACGGAATGATTTTTGGCGAAGATGTTTACGGAAAGGTTGCGGCGGTTTTCCGTGACGGTCGTCCGCCCGCGCGTTTGCCGCAAAGCAATCGCGCTTTGCGGCGAAGTCAACTACAAAAGCGCGCACATACGACTTGAATTTTCTTTTTTTGTGTGTTTGTGTTTTCATTATTTATTGCGCATGTTCTGTCGGAAAAAATCTGTTTGTGTGTCTTTCTTCTCCTTTTTTGGCGATGGGGTGGTTGTGTTTGTTTCTAAAGCACGTGTTTTTGGTGTGCACGAATAGATAATACAGCAAAACCTCGTTAACTCGAACTCACTGAACTAGAAGATTTTTTTTAATTCGATGGGTCATCGGTATAGCCAGAATGTTTACCTGTTTATCTCGAAAGGTTCTGGAAGTGAGTTCAAGATAATCATATTATTGCTTGCGTAAGTTATGACGAACACAATTATGCGGGTACTGGTATCATTACCCACTGTGAGGTTTTTTAAATGTAAAACTTCCTTCTCTTGTAAATGCATTAACAAAGCATGGAGAGATACTTGCACGCTCGAACTTGACAAACAATTTTGACATCACTGCTGTTTGTGGTATAGATTATTGCCCTTGCAGCAGTATTAAGCAAGACACAAAATCTGGTCATTTTGGGGCTGTTCCTTGCGGCCACTGTTTTTTTCTCGGTCCCTTTACCATAAACTGTAGCGGACTAGTCCTGTTCTTCCCTGAGTGATATTTACTGTTGCTCGCTCTGTTTTTGCAGGTTGGGCCTCATCCATGTGGTCAGCAGCTGATTTCGCTCCCAGAAGTAAAGTGCCGTCCCTATGTTGTGTGCCTCCCCTTTGAGACGGACAGTGGGGCGATTGTGAGGCAGCGTGCGATTGCCCGGCGAGTTGCAGTGGAGCATGGAGTCACATCCTGGCTGCTGTGCACCTACTCGCCCTCTTGCAAGCCGAAGGTTTTAAGAGGCGCCATCGGTGCTTGCGTGCACTGAGCTGCCACAACAGTGGGGACGTCCGAGACAGCAGGGCATCAAGCCAGCGAGTGTCCGAGACATTGACTGGAGAAGCCCGCGAGAAAATGGCCCCTCCCTTCCCTTGCCAATGCGTCTGTTCAATGCACGTCGAGTACAGGAGCAATGCGAGCAGCAACAAAGCGCCGTGCAGGCGCTTGGGAGAAAACTTGGTAGCCTTGGGAATGGGTTTTTTGCCCCAGTTGTGCTGGCGTCACCCCCCCCCTCCCCCAGTGACAGAAACAAGGACTGGCATGGCACCTGAAGGGTCACCTATGAGCTACCAGCAAGCATTCATGCCACATTTCGCTGTGGTCATCTCGCGAGCACGCAGAGGCTGGGCAACGTCATGTTTACTAGACCGCGGCATGCAAGGTGCGCGAATGCTTCCCTTTGTTCCATTTATATCCACAGTTTGCTATACTGTACGCGCAATAAATGAGTGAAGTAGTTTAATTTACTGGGATTTTCACTGTGGACACAAAAAATGCAAAAGCACTCAAGCTGATGCGCGGCAGCCTGATGCAACTCTGGCCATTTTCTTTATTTTTTTTTTTGAATAAAACTTGAAAATTGTCTCAGATACCTACATCAATGGCCACTATCATTACGTCGGAGGCATGCATGCAGCATGTGACAAACTAGAGGAGTGAGTGTGTATTTTAGTCGCAAAATATTCGATAGTAAATATGCATCGTGGCTGAAATGACAATGGGCACCAAGTTAACTTGACGTAACGACAAATCTTTCAGCCCGGCAAATCGGGAATTAAGTGCAAAAGCTCGAATTTTCCACCGTTAGATCATCATACAACAGTGTACGCCACTTCTGCAACGACAAGCGGCTAAATGCAACGTAAAAGAAACCAACAACACACTCCGATACCGTGCGCGCCCGCCACAGAGGAAATTTTCAACCGCGCCGTGACGGCGTAGTGCGGCAAGAAAAGTTTGTTTACAGCCCTAGGTAAGAAACGGCTCGTGTAGGGGCTAAGCGGTACCATTTAACAATGAAATGAAGCGGGCGCAGAGCCACAGGGACGAGTAAAGAAACGGCCTAATTTTGGCAACGTGTGGTACTGTTTTCCCGGTCGAGCGCCGCTGTCAGTCGCATGAATAGGTGGCGCACGCTCAGGCTTCATTTAGAATACAAAGGCTGGACCACAGAACTCCAACGCAGCTGTATTTTTCGTCCGGACAGCGACTACGGAATCCCGCGCTTAGCGAACCAACGACAAATATTCGCTCCCAGCGCACCGCGCCCAGCATGTCACAAAGGTTGCTCGCGCCGGCATAGTTCGCGTCAGAAAGTTCGTTCAAAAGCGTGGAACTTCAATTACCTTTTCTCAATTTGGATCGGTATTTCCGCATTGCGTGCACTGCGGCACGAAGCAATGCTCCGGCATTGTAGTCCATCACCAAGAGCGGTCAATGCCCGCCTTCTATGTTTTGCTACTTGGTTTCGGTTTCAAACGACCGTTCCAAAATGGCGGACCTAGTTACCGGAGTCGACGTGAGATGGCGGGGCGCATTTTGCATAGGGTCGATCCCGGCCGCTGCAGGTGCACAAGAAATGCAGCTGGCTCACCCACAAAGATAAACAGCTCCGCCTCCAATTTAGAGCCATTGGCTCTCAATAAAGAGTGAGGGCATATGGTTCTTAGGCAAAGCAAACCGACAATGGCAAACGGCCAACCCAGAATAGAACACACCCGAACTCTAAAATTCACGAAGCAACTTTCAAAACGTCCGCCACGAGGCATTTTGGGATTGTTTTCACCCGATTTTAATTACGTCTACTTCCCCTTCCCCCACTTCACGTAGAGTCTTCCTGCCACAATAAAAGCTACCTCCTCCGCCTCGTTTCTAAATGTCCACGGCGGGGGATTGTGGGATTGGTTTCACCCGATTTTACTTTTTCTCTCTGTTCTACTCGTAGAGTTTCATACAATATGAAACTCCATGGTTCTACTCTCCGTAACTTATCATTAGAGCAGTTTCGGAATGCCCCGGAGATGCCCAAGGACCGCCCTTGACAGGAAACCAAATAAAAGCGGCCACTTGTCGCTTCGTCACCAAGTCCCAGCGTCATCGCGAGCAGCAAAATGGCCGCCTCCACGTCCGCGCTCTGTGGCGGTCGTGTTGCAGCCCTGCGTGCGCTCCGTTTGCGCCGTTTCCGGCGGTTTTCGTCGCAACGCACTCGCACTTTTCACTAACCACCCTTGAACTTCTCGGTGCGGTTTACCATCTTCATAGTTTGGCGTGGCACTGCCAGGTTCGGTTGGCATCAAACCAGGTGCGCCAAGTGCGGACAGCTGTGTCGGTGTGTCTACAAGCGAGAGGCGACGTTTGTGTGGGTGGCGGGTGTGTTTCTGCCTGTCTTCTGTGCTTAGAAGTTGGAAACAGCGCTTCGGTGATGACAGGCATTACGCAGGAATCGAGCGGTGTTCCTGGAGAAAATTCCTGCCTGGTAACGTGTGGTGTTCAGATTTTGAATCCCGCTTGCCCGAAAGTGACGGTCTGGCGCTTCAAAGCGGGAGCGACGGGGCCGTGTGGCTTGTTTTTAACCTCTAAACTTTTAAAGACTGTTGATACGTGGCAGTCTCTAGTAAGAGGTGATGTAACCTTGCACACGGCAGCTCCGTGGAAGATTCGTTTTTGTCCGCTCTGCCTCGCAGGCCCGACTGTGTAAGTAAGAAAGGAGAATGAGAAAGGAGAAAAGGGGAAAAAATAGAGAATATGAGGGTGTACTCTGGTTTCAGCTGTATCGGAACTGCGCCAAGACATCGAACCCGCAACCTTGCATTTAGCATTGGGCCTTTGCTGAAGTGCCATTGCGGTGGGTAGAGTTGTGAAGTGACCATCAGGACACCGTATGCCCGTTTTCTACTTTAAACAAGTAGTAGATGACTCCCTTTGGTAACCCACTCAACCCTGGCCTTGTATAAACTTTTTTTGCTCATAAAAGAAATCACTGCATCGGTAAACTTTCTTTTTTGTTGTTAGACATCAGCAGTGGTGCCTGTACGAAGGTGCCAAAAAGAATTATCAGTGTGCAACCTCCGTCACGCCTTGAAGAGGTGTGAAAAAAAAAGAAAAAAATAGAAGCCCACAACTATTGGGCAGTCTTGATTATTGACAGCATCCTTTGTCGACAACGGCGGCCAGTCACTCAGGCAGGGTGGTTGTTGTATAATCTGGCTTAATTGTCTGAACTTTACACCACTATGTGATGTGTCAGCCTTTCAAATGAAGCAGAATTGTATCTTTTTATTCTGCTTTTAAATTTTGTTAAACGTTGAAAGGGTGCACGCATGCAAACCATGCTCAAGTTGAAGTAGTTTTAGAAGACATTGATGGTAGAAATTCATGCATGGTAAACCGCTATAGAGGTTAGCCATGTCAGCTGATACCTGCTGCGGTGGTTCAGTGGCTAAGGCATTGTGCTACTGGACCCAAGGATGCGGCTTTGATCACCGCTGCCGTAGCTGCTTCTCTGATGGGGGCGAAAAGTGCAAACGCCTGTGCGTTGAGATTTCACAGCATTTTAAAGATACCCAGGTGGTCAAAATTAATCCAGAGCCCTCCACTACAACATGCGTCATAGCCTGGTGTATCTTCGGCGCGTTGATCTGTAAAATTTGAGAAATTTTCGTTTTAGCTAAGCAGGATTCAGCGCGTTCTTGTGTTGGCTTAGTTTAGTTCTAACACACTTGTACCTTCAATAATAGTTACAAGGGAATGCTGTGCATATTCCAACCTTGGAGATAGGCTGTTGTGGTCTTTTTTCAATGCTTTACGAGAACTAGCTACGGCTGAAAATTGTTCAAACGATTGTTGGTTTCCTCTTTTATTTCTTGACCATGTTTGAGGGTTAGGTCTGTGTTGGTCTGTCCAAAACGTGTACCGTACAATAAGATACGTGAATATTCAGAGAGTTCTATGGAAAATGAAGTGCCACAAACGCTACTGCTGTCAAAAAAAGGTGTCAGAACTAACTTGAAGTGCAAAGCCCATTACAGAATGAAGATAACTTCAAGATGAAGATGGCAAGTGTGGATTCATTCTTTGCCGTGGAATTTCCATGAGTGAGATGGCGGGTAGAAGACAGTGCCGACGAGGAAAGTTTTAAAAAAAAGTTTCAATGCTGTGTGTCAGTCATCAGGAAGCAACTGGAGTAGATTCTTTACCATCTGGACGGTAGCGCTGCAGAACATTAATCTTCTCCACTGGTGCTGTGAGTGTTATGTCAGAATCTTTTGTGTCTGTATGTCAATGTAGACATGCAAGTTGGAGCAGAAATGTTATGCCCCCGACTTATGTTACCAGCTTTGCTTGTCAACTGTGTCTTACTTGCCTCTAGACGAGCCATATTGTATGCCCTTGAAGGTGGTGTCCAATGATTATCACTTCCGAAAAAATGAAAGACGCTCACACTTATAGCGACAATTATGGACCGAAGGTCGTTGCGGCAACAAAGGAGCAAATCGGCTGCAATAGTGGACTTAAACCTTTGTTATGGTTGTGAAGGTTGCGTACAGCTTCACTACCTTCATGTCTTGCGCGTTAGTATGAGCTTCCTTAATTTTTTTTCTGTGCCGGACAACAGGCCCAACAATCCTTGTCTTACGCACAGTGGCTAAAACTTCAGGTTTTTCGCCCTAAATGAAGTGTTTCCGGCGCTTGCATTTTGTTTCCTACTAGTATTCATCACTCTAGCATTTATTTCTAGAACATTAGGCTTCGAGCCTTCTATTTTTTTTTGTGTGTGTGTTGCTGTCTACTTCAGGGAGTTTTGAAAGAATTTTTTTGAATGTGCTGCTGCAACTCCCAACTCCACACACGCTTCACTTTGCTTTCACTTCAAGGCCCTTTCATTTTAAACAAGACTGCTGTAGCAAGCACATAGCGATTTCATAGAGGGTGGTACTGGGGTTAGATACAGCCACCGTGCCATTTAGAAGCAGCCATAGGATTCTTATCTTAGGGAGTAAAGAAACAGGATGACTGAGATGTCTTTAGCACATCTCATTTCACGTCATCAATTAAAAAAGCCACGCAGACACTTCTTTGTTCAAGTTCAATGAACTGGTCTCTGCTGATTCACTCAGCTTTATTGTGGCAGCAGAAGGTTCTTTAGGTAAAAAAATGCGAGAAATATTGAGAAACTTCACATTTTGTGCTTCAGTGACGTAATGTGGTGCGACAATAAAAAAAACAGTTATCTGTCTGTTAAGTGTACGTTAGCAATCAGGTGGCACTAGAGGCCCCACTACAGTCACCTAGTGATGTTTTTCGGTGGGGGTCACCAATCGCACAAACAACATTCCGCGACGTCAGAGAGAAGGTGCAAAGAAGTGGCTCAGGAGTCGCACTTCTAATTTCATTTTTCCAATATCTCTATTATTTGAAGTTTGCGATAACATTGCTATGATTGCTATCAGGGCAAGACAATCTTTTTAACGAAAAAAGCTTTTAATTTGTGCTTATGGCTCCTTTGGATACCGCGGCCTTCATTTTTATGTTTGCATCGCTTCCACGATTCCCAACTTCATAAAAAAATAGTGGAACGTACTTTTAAATGTCGCACGCACAGTGTAGCCGAAAAATATAATATACCGAAACATAGGTCTGCGAATCTTTACTGAACACTATTGCATCCAGCAAACTCAGCAGTTTAGAATTAACAAACAACAAGCCAATTGGTTTTTTTTTGCTTTGCTTTAAGGACTCAATCCGAAACTGAATGAAAGCATGCTCATAATAAACAACCCATTGCAGGGGAAGGGAAGTAGAGGGGGAGCGACGAGATAAGGTAAAGAGAGAGAGAGAGAGAAAAAAAAGGTACAAAGAGTACTAGAGTGAGTCAGTCGGTCCTAGAGAGAGTCAGTCCTGCAGGAACGCTGTGCGGAGCCTGCAAGTCCGCTTTCCCGCGGAACACTGCAGCTTTGCGGGAAAGCCAGAGACACGAAATACGCTAGTAGGTTATACTTCCAAAATTTTTTTTCTTTGTGTGTGAGTACGTCATGCCACAATGTGCGTTTCTCCTGTAGTATAGTGTGCCCCCATAATGAAAAACTGTTATTGGTTTCCTCCATGATAGTTTTAATAGTTGCGCACATTGCGTAAGATGTCAAGAATTTGCTGATAGTGTTTACACCTACCTTAGGGGAGTTTGGTATGCTTACCTCTGTTTGCGTTAGTCTTTCCATGCGTCTATGAAAGAGGGAAAAAATGTCTCATTCATTCATGCAGTAAACTGTTCTTTCATTCACTAGTGGCCAATAATTGGGACAGATTACTCACACCTCTGAGCACGTAATCATTGGTCGACGCTCAGACATCAGTCTCCGTCACTCGGGTTGCATTGACTAGAGATAATGTAAAGTTGCCAGTGACTCTAAAAATTTGCAGTGCGCCTTTTTTTCATCACTTTTAGATTATCTGTTTTGTACCCTTCCGAGTTACTTGCACTGTGCTCTGAGATGTCTGCTAGAAGTGGTTTGATGCATACTGTACGGCTTTAAGTGTATTTAAAAAGGACTTACTGCGTTTTTTTTCATTTTTCCAGCCTTGGGATTTCAAGAATGAAAACAGTGGCCTTCTGTGTGAGATTTCTGCGAAGCTTGTCTTTTTTTTTGCCTCGTTTTTGCTTTCTCGCACTGCTTTACCCGCATTGTAGCTACAACTGTGTAATATTGAAGGGGACGCAAAGAGACTGCTAACCAAGGTGTATGCCAGAAGCATGGGTAATTAAAAAGAGCCCACACTTGGTGTAAAAACTTGGTATAGCCTGGTGCACTTTTTAAAAAAATGTCTGTTTGTTATATTGACACCAGTCCACCTTCTTTGAAGTGTTAGTTTGTTACAAAGAGTGTCGTGTTATCAGTGATGACTGACTGAATATTGCTGCTGCTCTGATTGTGGTTTTTCCTATTTTGTTTATCAAGTTTTGGAAATTTAGGACGAAAATGTTCCGCAAATTCCCGGCTTCCACTAAAGCACGTATTCATGTTGTAACGAGAAAATGGTTCACTATATTGCGGCATGTTTGTGCTCCATTGGAAATTGTTACTGAAGTTTTCTCGTGTGTGATGAGTATTGAGAAGGGTTTGTAGTTACAGCCTGTTTTGCAAATATATAGTTTCGAATGATACTCCGTTGAAGAGAGAATGAAACTAATTTTTCACTCTTTGTTCGTGACTGAATTGTATAATTAAACCTGCACAACTTTTAAAGTTTTTTTGTTTAGTGAAATTAAAGATACTTAGTTCAGCTGTACAACTGGCGTATAACTGCACGCACCGTTTGTGGCCACCTTACGAAAAATTGTTAATTTCCGCCCAGTTTATGATTAGTGTCTTTTTGTGTTCACGTGCGGCTACATACGTTAAACATGCCTGCAGTTAAGTACATACTGCCTAGTAGACTTGAGGCTGTGCCATCACATTTGCCGTCACAAAATCGGCGGGGGCTTGAATGCACTTTTTGTGCAAAAAAGAAAAAGAAAAATGCAGGGGTGTCACTGTGTGGAAATTGAGGAACGAAACTAAGAACGTGTCCTGCTTGTCCTGGACCCCAAGTTGATGGAATAATCCTAGGAGATTCATAATTCAACTTCATCGTTGTTTTGTAATGTCCCATCACTTCCAGCGATTTTGTTTTCACCCTATTTATTCAGGTCTTGTTGCCTCTTTCTGGCAGTTGGCGACGCATTCAGCAGTGCTTAGTGACCAGTAGCCGGTAACAGCCCTCTCTAAAAAAAGCCTCCACCTGGGTCTCTGCACTGCAGGCTCAAAATCAAAATTCTGTCGGGGCTCGATCATTCCACGCAGGATTTTAGAGGGATGATTGGGAGGTGATGTCAGATTGCACGCATTATCGGTGGCTGTTCCAGAAAGCGATTGCACCCCCCTCGATCCGCCGCCGACCATTTTCTGCTCGCAGGAGAAGGTGGCGTCAGCGGCGAGGTGGGCTACATGGAGTCCTCATCGCGCAGCGGCAGCCGCGGCGACACGCGCACCTACCAGTGCAACCTGTGCACCTACCACACCGAGCGGCGGGCGCACATAGTCCGGCATCTGCGCGGCCACACGGGCGAGCGGCCGTTTGCGTGCGCCCACTGCGACCGCTGTTTCGTGCACAAGCACCACCTCGACAGGCACCGGAAGCGCGCCCACCCGCGACGGGAACAGCGGCAACTGCCGCCAGCGCCGCTGGCGGACTTTTTGGAGCTGGAGCTGCAGCCCTTCGACGACGACGACGTTTGACACGGACCGGACATCTCCGTGGCCTCATCTGAAGCTGAACGCGGCTGGGATGTGCGGTTCACCCAGAGTTACTCAATATGCAGCCGCTGTGAAACTGCCCACTGGCAGATGATTTAGTAAGGCCTGTTAGTATTGGGTGACTCCATGCCAAACGAGACTTGGCAAATTTTAATCTTCCGCATATGCTTCCAAAATTTATTTTAGCACTTTTGAGCTGAGTTAGTTCCCAAGATAATTAGAGATAATAGGTCATTTTGGGGGGAACAGTAGACAGAACAGCGTTGGTCATAAAGCTGTAATCTTTATATTTTCAAATACTATGAACCATGGTGAATGCAATATTCAAAGTGAAACTCGGTAAAATATTTTTGGCGAAACAATTTTTTTTTGGCCTTACAGTGGCCTTCGAAGATCTTCAAAAGACATGAAAGGTGATGCGCT
This sequence comes from Haemaphysalis longicornis, assembly GCF_048455015.1. Classification (NCBI taxonomy): domain Eukaryota; kingdom Metazoa; phylum Arthropoda; class Arachnida; order Ixodida; family Ixodidae; genus Haemaphysalis; species Haemaphysalis longicornis. Next base: position 37,608,111 of record NW_027526204.1, read on the forward strand.
TTAAAAAATTTTTTGCCAAGGAGCGATTACAAGCGATCGCAACTTGTAATGGCTCCTTGGGAAACATTTTTAAAAGGCATTACTTTTTACAGCTTTTGCAGATCTTTGAACGCCACTGTAAGGCCATAAGAAATTATTTCGCCAGAAATGTTTTTTTACTGAGTGTCACTTCTTGACTCAAAATTGCTAAAATAAATTTTCAAAGCATATCCGGAAGATTGAAAAATTGCCGGGCCTCCTTTGGCATGGACTCGCCCCATTACGTTATGTACTGTTCTGCGCAAAAAAAAAAAAAAAAAGACAGGGACTGGAAAAGACACAACTAAAGAGCGCTCTTGTGTTGTCTCTTTTCTAGTCACTGTCCACATTGGCCCCATGTATCGAAAAGCGGTTCACAGTTAACCCCCTGCGCTGTGGGCAAGCAGGGACAGAAACGGGGCATAGCTGACTATGCTGCCATCTGTCGGCAGAACACTCAAGTTATGCTCAAGCGCACGCGGTTGCTGCTGTAAGTCATAAAAGAAAAATTGTGGAAGCATGAGGAAACATTAGCTAATTTAGTGTTTTCCAATTTGAAGAGCAAGCTTTAGTTTATTAGGCTGTGTTATTAAAGGGGCCATGAAGAGAAAACTCAAGTTTGGTTCATTCGAAAGATTGCCTCGTTACAATCATACTGACACCAGTTTTAACGTAAACTTAGCTCAAATAAGCAATGCAATTAGGAAAAAGGGAATGGCCATGCGACCCACCAGCTGATATTCCGCAACAGAGCCTAGGATGTCATACCAGCCAGCTCTGCGATTGGCGGAGGGCGGTAAAAGCAAACGCAAATTAGGCAGAGCTTGCAGGCTTGCCGAACGAGCTATTTGCGCTTAAATTTAGAGCACAATCCTTTAATAGCAGTAAGAATGGTGGGACAAACAGTGGAAGTTACGAAAGCACAGTATGCTTAGAATTACCGATGCGTACTGCTGTTGGTACTGCGCGCACTATGCTTGGTTTAGCTGCACGGAACTGTGGGGCTTTGGGTGTTGTTTCACACGACACTGGCTAATTGACACAAGCAATGGTGTCTTACGTGAACATATTTGTCGAGCGAGCACTGTTTCATGAAACGATTATTTTCTCCCTGAACAAACAAACCAAAAGCAGAAAATGGCTTGCCATGGTATGGTGGCGCCATCTAGGTTCACTAACGGCAAACAAGGCTTCCTGTTATGTCATTGCAGACCACGAAAATGCACGATTTAGCGGGAAAATCAAAATTTTAGCCTCAATAATTAATTTTTCAGTGAATAAAGCATTGTTTGCATTCGGACAAGCTCCGGGGGCACTATAAAACAGGAAATCTTTAGAATAACACAAACTTGTATTTTGTCTTCATGGCTCTTAAAGGGACCCTGCAACACTTACCATCGACTGCTCAGAATGTATTTTGGTGTAAAGTCTATTGTCCCAGCAATCTCCTCCGGCAAGAATTATTAAAAATCCGTTCACTATCACCGAAACTACGTGCGATGAAAAATCGCGCATAAATGTTGCCTCTCAAGTCAACCGCGGACAACGCGGCGAAAGCTGCGCGCTCTTACCCCGGAGAGGGGGGCGGCGCACGGCGTTGTGTTCAGTGGCATTCGATATGTCACAGGCCGGGGAGTTCCGTCCTTTTCCCCGCAACATGGACGGGTCTATTTCCGGTCTGGTGCCACAAAAAAGCAGGCATGTGGCCTGCTCGCAAGCAAGTGCTCAGGCTGGTAGGGCGTTTTTGGAGCAATAAACGTTTGTTGTCGAGTGGGCTCGTTGAAAGTGGAATACTTAGTTTGTCACTCAAACTCCGTGCGCACTCAAAATAAAAGGAACACCAAAAGCATGCGGACAGGTTCAGACATAGAAGAGGTTCATACACAGCGCCGACGACGGCTGATCGTCACAGGAAATGCCGGAATTTAGCCAAGTTGACCAGCGACAGCCAATAGGACAGCCATGGCCCGATTGACGTCGCAGAGGCCATGCCACGGGTGCATAATGAGCAGAATTGAAGAGAGCGCGGTTGGTTTTTCCGCTTCTTTCACGACGATTTGCGCGCTTACCGCTTCACGTGCACGTGTAATATTTGGCTCGGGTGTTCCTGGAAGTCTAATCTAAACGCCGCTCAGGTTTACTTGCACTGCACGAAGAGTGTTGCAGGGTCCCTTTAAGTCGGTGTTTCCCAAAGTCCAGTTTCTGCTCACCCCCACCCCCCTTTCCTAGATGCAGCGACAGTACACTTGCCTCTCGGCTTCTGAGAAGCAGGGGGGCTCCCGCTGCCGGGATTCTGAAATGGAGTTTCACAACTGGTGTATATTGAAAAACTCTCTCGTTCACCGAGTACAATGTAGGCACTTAAGTGGGGGACACTGCACTTAGAAAAGCCCCCTTTCATTTTTAAGTAAACTCTGTGAAGCTTGCCAGTAGTTTTGCTGCTTTTTCCCCACTGATTTCAAATATGCGACTATTTTTTGAGTCAATTAGTTCTCAAGATAATTAGTGATAATTAGTCATTTTGGGGGGAACAGTAGACAGAACAGTGTTAGTCGTAAAGCTGTAACTTTTTATATTTTCCAATACTATGAACCCTGGTGAATGCAGTACGGTATTCAAAGCAGTTTTTTGGTGCTCCGCTTGGAAATAATTTTACAGCTCATTGAACTTTGGTGGCACCAGTGGCAAGGAACCATTTTGAGTGCTCATTTCAAACACCAAAGTTAAATGAGCTGTAAAATTAGTTCCAAGCGGTGCACCAAAAAAACTGCTTTGAATAACTCCATTCACCAGGGTTCATAGTACTGGAAAATATAAAGATTACAGTTTTATGGCTAACAATGTCTTGTCTGTTGTTCGACCAAAAATGGCTAATCACCTCTAGTTATATCCGGAACTAATTGACCAAATAAAAAAATAATGACGGATCTGAAATGAGTGGGAAGAAGGCAGCAAGACTGGTAAGTTTCACAGAGTTCGCTTAAAAATTAAGAGCCATGTCCCCCCTTAAAGTGGCCATGAAGACGAAATATGGCTTTGTTTCATTTAAAAAAAACCAGCCATCCCATGCCAGCCACGAAAAAAATTTTCGAACAGAGAAAAACGTAAGAAATATTGAAAAAGCTTTCAAATTTCCCGCCACAGTCACATAGTATGTTCAGGAGTGACATAATATGGGCAAGCGCACAAACGGGATTCCGTGACGACATCGAGAAATTGGTGGAAAGTGGACGGTAGTCACTGCTTCTTGATTTGTTGTATTTTTTTTCTAATTATCTCAATTATTCGTTTGAAGTTGGCGATGAAATTGTTGTTGTCGTCATTTTGACAAAGCAGTATTTCAATTAAATGAACCAAACCTGTATTTTGTCTCCATGGCACCTTTAAATTCGACAAGTGATGTAGGTTGTGTGCGTGTGAGAAAGTTGCGTTATTTTTTTTACCTGAACTGGTGCAGTGTGGTGCAGACCAGAGCAGAGGCTATGATTTAGTAAAAACCGAACGCCTGCTGTACTGCTTGCACCAGAGCAGCCCAGTGCAGGTGAAAAAAATGTCTCTAGTGCCTCCTGTGCTGCGATGTTGTAGGTGCTGAGTTGCAGGAAGGTTGTGCAAGCGACAGCAGCATGGCATCTCATGGAAAGAGCGCTCGGATAGCGGAATACCGAGGGAGTGAAACAAAACGGTTGAGTAACGTCACTGTCCAGGACTGTCGCTGTGCTTGCACTGGTTCGAGATGAGCTGACATTCCACTGTGATGTGCAGAAAATAAATATTTTCACATACTCCGGTGTCTCGTCTGTGTGGGGAAGCAAGGAGTGATTTTCAGTCAACATCGGGGCGTTTAAAGAGCAACAAAAATTTTACCACCCCTTCAAAAGAAGGTTAAGAGGAGCGTGAAAGATAAAAGGGCGTCCCATCGATTTCCAAGCCTTCAACGAGCCAAATCGCAAACAAAGAACAAACGCATGCAATGATTTCTCGCGCACTAAGGAAGCGCGTCTGCGAGCGATCCAAATGTATAGTGATATGTGGTTTATGAGATAGAAGTATACTATTCTACAACTTCTTTGCGATCAATGCGTGTATTGTCTTATCTGGAAGCCTTCCTTTTTTTGTGATTTTTCAAGTAACTGTTCTGACACAGTGGAAACCCGGTTTCACGCACTTGTTTGTGTCCAGACATCTTATCAGAACTTTCCGGTCTACCAACCGGTCTATGAGGAAATGTACAAGTTTTTTGACAGAATACCATCGGTCCCTATAAGTAAGCTATCGCTTTAAAAGGTTGAAGCGTACTTCCTCGCTGCCCTCCTTTTAAAAATACCATGTGATGCTTTAACAACCACCCCAACAACGAGCTGCTTCTGTAGTAGTTTCAAAGTGCAGAGCTGGCGTTTTTTATTTTTGTGGAGCCCTATTTTTTAGCTGAGCAGGAACAGTGAGTGAAGTGCTACACGTTTTGTGAACAAACCAAGATCTTCAGTTTGGGTAGAACACCACACAAGTCTCAAGAATGCTGACCTGCGATCTTGCCAGACGTGAGATTCCCTTTTCTGGCAAGACCGTGCACGGGAAGACTAAGGTGGCGAGGTTGCCGGGTTGATAACTGCCAGATTTCAAACCATCGACATCGGCAGAGCTTAGTAAGGCTTAGGTATAGCAATTATTGTAAGCGTTTGATGTAGAAATAGAGCAGAAAATGAAGTGTTCTGTACCTTTCTGGCTTTTTGTTGACATTCCTTCTTTGTCAACAAAAGTTTCCACATTTGAAAGTGAGTGTATGTCTTCAAGGACCTTTATTTCAAAAGGAAAGCAAACAAACAAAAAAAAACCACCTCGCTTTCTTGAAGAAAAATAATGCGGAGCTGAGCAAGAAACCCAGGTCAGTTACCTACGTACTTCTGTTGATCCCTCTGGAAGGTAAACTGGATATTCGAGAAATGAAACACTTGCAACATAAGTTTTTTTTTGCTAAAGCTATGAAAAGCAGTGAGGAAGAAAACAAAATGTTGCTCGATGTGTATCTGTGTTTGCTGGAGAGTGTGCAAGCTAACAGGAAGTACCTCAGCCGCCTAGACGTCCGCTCCTGCTTTTCCTCTGAAAGAAACAATGAATGATGTGACACTCCCAAGACTGCAACACAACTCCGGTTGTAGCTGGTGTTAGCAGCGACTGCCTGACAGATCACATCACAGAGATTTGATGCTGCAAAGAGATACTATATTATGAACATTCACATACACACATAATGTGCATTAGAATGGCAAAGTTCGAAACTTTCAAACATAGAATCAAACAACACGAAATTCCATTTGGCTGCAGATTGAGTGGCACTATTTAAAAATTTCAAATACATTTTTCGAAGCATTTTGAAGTTTTAAAACCTGCACCAACCATCTCCACGCGTGGCGATGGGCTTTCCCGCACAGCTCCGGTGACGTGCGGCCAAACGGCAGTAAGGGGGCGCTTTTGTGTAGCGCCTAGAAGGAACCTGGCGTCACCTACAAAGCACTGCTCCCCCCCATCGTACGCTGCTTCATAACTTCTATCGCAATCAATACCTCAGAGGCTGCCGTTTCTGTCGTCGCACCTCTTGCGCCCTATACCATAATGCATAGGGTGCCAAGCCCGGAGCAGTGGGAAATCTTGCTGACCGGCCCAAGCCTTGAAGACCAGGGGAGCTTACAGTCGCCCCTCAGGTCAAAATGCCCTACTGGTTTCATTTGGTCCCACTTCCAACTTCCACTTAAACAAGGAGCGCATGAATAGTATCGGTACTAGTCCGCAACCCGCCTCCCTCTTTGATTCCGTTCAGAATATCGACTTCCATTCCCAAGTCGAGCGTTCAAGGACTGCCAGGATATAGTTGAGGCTTATCCCTAAAATCGAAGCCTGAAGCCTCCCTAGCACAAAGTGCAGCTCACACGGCGCTCTGCGCAACGACAAAAAAGTTGAGGACTTTAAAAGAGCGACATGCATACGCTGCCATGAATCTCAACTGGTCTTCCACCTTATCAACTGTATGTGGCGCTGTTTTCGCAGTTTAAAAATTTTGAATTTCATCAAGAAAGGACGGTCCCCTCGATGCTTGTTATTCAAAATAACTTGCAGTTAACCGATGTGCGGATTTTAGCTTCGAATCATCGAACAATTACTTCCATTGGATTGCATGTAAAATTACTGGGACCAGGACATCACTTCCAATTGAACGAAAAATTCCAATTAAGCATTGCAATTTCAAACTATTGAGAGTCGACGCTATTGTTTATGCGATTGGCAAACGCCAACCTTTCGCACCAAAGTGATGTAAGCACTCTAGGGCGCTTACATCGCCCAATTTTAGGGCGCTTTCCCACAGTGCACCGATGCTGCGTGGCTAAGGGGCAGCCGCTTTTGGGGAGCACCTCTTATCTCTTCCCAGCACAAAAAGAGCGGGACAAAGGCAGGAGGAAGACGTAGGAGAAGCGCTGACTTGTCCTTTCCTTATCAGACATGAAAAAAAGAAAAAAATTAGAGCGCAAGTTCAGCGCTTGTCTCTTCTTTTCCTCCCGCCTTTGTCTCAGTCTTTTTGCGCTGTGAAGATGAGTACCAACTAGCCCGGTTTTCTACATTACCTCTCATCTCCTTGGCATTGGGACAACTCCGCCCTCGTGCTTATCTTTCCGCATCCTGATAACGTGGTCGTGATCCAACTTTGCTGCAAACACTCTCTAGATAAGAAAGCCCAGCCGCGCACCGACAGGTTTTTCTAATCAAATGATACACAAAGTTGGTCTCTTCATTTGCCTGCAATGTCCTTTTTTTAACATGACATCGGAAACATGTTGTCTGGCTTCCCGCTTCTAGAGACGCCAGTATACAGCAATTTTCAGCGAAAAGGAATCAACACTGCTCACTGGCAAAGAGCATCAGTTTTGGTCTTAACTCTGTTTACACGCTTATAATATATGCATAAAATGCCTTTCAAAGAACCTTATTTAGGATTGTGCTGCTCATCCGGCACAAATGTATTTTGAAGGTTGAATTAATGCACTGCTAGTTAGTACAGAGAAAAGTACCTGCAAGCAGACGGTTTGGAAATAACGATTCCATGAGGGTATAAAGGGGGGGGGGGGTTTAAAAATCAAAATAATTTTTCATGTCTTGCGTTGCCTTGCAGGCAGTTTTTTTTCCTGCAGCTGAAATGGAAGGCCAGCATAACATTGCCATTTACATTCCTCTTTCACGAGGGAAGTGTGTTAATAATTTCAGAATATACAGTTCTACCTTACATATCTAGAATAGAATCACAATATGGGTATACCCTCATTACACTCACACTAAACACAAAAAATTCAGAAGATAGTTATACCCTCTTTACACTAACGCTAAAAACAATTGTGGTCGCCACATGCCATGAATGTGTAATTTCAATATCATCAGTAACGCTAAAAGCAGCAGGATAGCTTGTTTGTGTTTGTTTTATGCCGCGAGAAAATTTCACAAGAGTCTATTAAACAGCGTTTTATTTTTCCCCACGCTAGCTACTGAAGCATGCTGGAGAAATTCATGTTTCACTTTCCTCGCTGAAAAAGGATAAATATACGCTCCGACTCACAACTGTTCGCACAAAATAATTATTCGCTTTGCACTCGCTTCGAAAGTAAAACTGTATAGCATTCGCACAATCACACCGACTGGTGGTTCCGGTGCATTGTGGTAAAGCGGAACCCCAGGCATGTCCTAACAGTGTAGTCACCTCCAAGAGCACTGCATTTGCGCAGCGTACCAAGCGACCACTACCAACAGAGTCTCTTATCTCTTCTTATCTCTCTTTTCTGCAGCAGAGGCATCGAAAGACACGTTTCATTGCATGCGTCTACATGGATGCCACAAAACAAACCTCTTTTCCACCATATCACGATGGGGTTGGGCCGTAGGCTTGCCTACCTTGACTCCACTCTACGTGCATACCCTACAGTTCTTTATTTAGTACCAGTGTCACCCCACACACACCGCTTAAAGGAGCCACGAAGAGAAAATACAACTTCGTGTAATTTGAAAGAACTAGGATTCAGTATCTTACTCAGTTCCATTACAGCCCCAAAAGATGTTTTTTTAACAAAAAAAAAGCTATAAGTATTTAAAAACTTTCAAATTTTGCGCCACAGTGACGTGTTATGAGCAAGAATGACGTAAAACGGGCCAACAATAAAACACAATTTTGAGTGATTTAACTGCACGCTAGCATTCAAGTGATGCGGTCAAATGGAACTAGAGGCCCCCTTACAGACTTCCAGTCATGTGTCGTCGTGACAGGTCAGTTAGGCGGCCGCCAATCGCACAAACAAGGTTCCATGACGTCGTAGAAAAGTTGCGGCATATTGGCTAGGGGGTCGCCACGGCTCAACACGTTTTCTTTAACATTTCCGTTATTTGTTCGAAGATTGCGATAATATTGGTACCATTGTTATCGGGACTAAGCAGTATTTCTAATAAACCCAAGTTGTAGTTTGTCTTCACGGCTCCATTAAACTTTTTACGCTCTACAGCACATCCGAACACCCCCATCCAGAGGGTGTGTTCCCTGGGGTGGTATTCCCGTAACTGTCCCTTTTGAAAACGTCCCTTTTGTGTCGCTGTCATCGTGACATACTTCAAGTTAAGCAGTCGGCCCATGGAGGAAAGAAAAGGTGGAAGGACCTTTGATTCAAATACCGTAACTGTTAAAGAACTAAAACCGTATCAGAGTATCTTTTATGTATTTATTTGAACGCATTTTGGAAAACTAAACGCGATGAATTTTTTTTTTGTTACGACGTTGAAAGTTTTCACCGTAAGGGGAGGAACGTGCAAAGATGGCAGCTGCAGTCAGCTGTTTCCTTGAGACAGTGAAGTGTAAACAATGCTGCGGGTACTCAGTTTTTCACGGTTGGACTCCGTTTTGAGGTCGGTGACAATGCCAGTACGTAACTGTCCAGTTGCGTATTTTGGCATTGACGTACTTGTGGCATGCCGACGCGGGCTTATCCAAGGACCTGGAATGGTGCTTTACGTCGTTGACATTTTTGTGGTGCCCTAAGAGTGACAAAATGTGTAAGAGGAGGGGAGTTTCGTTTCTTAACGATGTTAAGATGGCATGTATGCGAACGTTAAGATGGCTGGTATTAATATTTTACCTTGTTTCACTTGTTAAACTTGGCACATGTAAGACAGTTGGTTAAGGGGATATTTTGAACATGGCGTGGGCTGTTCCCGTGATTTTTGGACTTAATATCTTTATAAACGACTCCAGTGACGCCGAACAAACTGCGTGAGACAAGGCAGACGATATCACGCATTCATAGCAAACCCCTTCCAAAACGCGCGCGCACTGACGTCACGGCTCCGGCGCTTTAGCGGAGTGATACACTACATGAGGTGGTGCCGTTCTTGAGTTGTAACTGAGTATAGGAACAAAATCGGCTAATACCAAGCTTCATTCTGAAACATGGTTGGGGACAAGAGTCCGGTGGTTTTGCCGTGGCTTCCGAAACAGCAGAACAAGTAGTTTGCGCATACCACTAAGGCAAATAAGGTGCATGTAATCAAAGAAAACATTCGCATTAACGTCTATGGGAAGTTTCTGCAAAATACTTGTACCAGAAGGGTGTTCTTCCTTTGTTTTGTCACGAAAGCTCTGATCTGCGCGTAATTCCTGTCTGATATCTGGGAAACACACCTGGTTCTTCTCATGTTTGCCTTTCACAATGCACTTTAAGCAGCTGGAGAAGCCAGGGTGGCCTTTTGTGTACAAAAAAAACCCTGTTTGGGAGCATCAAATACTAATGCATGCAGAATCACAGGAACGGTTTGTGATCTAACAGTTATGTCATCATCTAACTACACTTTTGTCTCATCAAGAAAACCTGACAGCAAATCCTTCGGGTCAGTGGGCTTGCTATGGGCGAAGAAAACACTCACAACAAATGGCTCATTCTCAACAATCTTCACACGGCTAAGAATGAGCGAAAACTTAGTACTCTTGCTTTTACATATTTCCACGCCGTCTAAGTTGAAGGTCAGGCTATTCTTCAGGGATCTCTGGACAATCGTGAAGCATTTTCCGCAGTCCTGCTTCTACACAGAAGTGGCGCTACCTCCCCCAGAACGTTGCGAAGTACCACTGGACCGTGGTGTGTGCATCAGAGTTCTTGCAGACGACGGCAGGGAAGAAAAACACGGGTGGCTGCGCAACACACCAATCAGTGATGTAACCCCGGCAGGGGTAGATTTAGAGTTGACCGCCCACTCCTGCAGCTTCTGCCGAAACACCAACGTGGTGTCTTCATCGTCTTCGTTAACAGAACTGTCATCTGACAACTAGTGATCTCCGCTGGACAGGGGCCACAAAGCGTGACTCGCTGTGGAGACGATGTATAGACCTTTCCCCAGTACCCGTCGTCCTAGCGGCCGCCACGGCGAACATAAAATAGCAGTAAGGCATCCCACAAAAATGTTTTGTTTTCGGGGAACTCGTGCACGAAACGTTCCGTCCTTGCCTTCCCTCCCGCACCCACCCATCACCCGTGCCTTTCCCATGAATGTCAGTGTAGGAGGCGCACGCTCGGGTGACTAATCAGCAGTGGCTGAAGCACCCCTTTTTCTTTACTTTTTTAGATGCGAAAGAGCCTATGGTCGAGCCTGTTTCCTCCGCTGTTGTGTGGGTGCCGTTGTGTGGCGTCTGCACCCCCCACTGCGCATGCCTGGCCAGGCACCGCTGAAAAGAATTGTTGCAAGATGCCCCAAGGGATTGGCCAACAAAAGAATCCATCACGAGATAGCTTCGCGTTCAACCACCATCGTTATCTTCCGGTAGGGGAACCGTGAGTAGTATATAAGGCATTGCTCCCATCCTCTCCGAAGCTCCTCTGCTCTCCGGAATTCCTCCTCTGCTTTCCAGGATTGCGCCACCAATAGCAACACCTGCGGCTCCGCGCAATATTGCGAAGCAGCTTAGGGTTAGATACGCGACGTTAGACGCTGCATACTCCGCTGGGGCGCCACTGGTATAAATGAATCGCGCGCGCGCTTCGCTCCCCTCATTCTTTCAACACCGCGATCTAACTGAAAACTAATGGGAACTTGAGTCGACCCCATGCCTGCTACGCATAGTACTCAGGCTTCCCGCTGATGATGATCGTGGCAGGATGCCCCTAGGGATTGGCCAATCAAAGAATTCATATCGAGGTAGCTTCGCGTTCAACCACCGCCGTCATCTTCCCGTAAGGGAATCCTGAGTAATTCGCGCTGATGTGTATTGTGGCAGGATGCCCCTAGGAATTGGCCAACCAAAAAATTCATTATGAGATAGCTTCGCGTAAAACCACCGTCGTCATCTTCCCATAGGAAAACCCTGAGTAGTATGCGAGTCATTCCTCCTCTGCTCTCCACAGCTCCTCTCTTCTCCGGGCTTGCGCAACAAATGGCAACACCTGCTGCTCCGCGCGTAATAATGCGAAGCAGCTTAGGGTTAGAGACGCGACGATAGCTGCTGCATACTCCGCTGGGGGCGCCACTGTAGCTCCGCAGTTTAAATGACGCGCGCGCGCTCTCCCCTCCCTTCATTCTCCTCCGCAACATCGCGAACGAACTGACAACTAATGGGAAATTGAGTAGACCCATGGCTGCTTCGCATAGCACTCAGGGTTCCCCTACGGGAAGATGGTGAATTTTTTTTCATTTTCTTTGCTTCCCTATTGGTAGCCAAGTGCTAGTAGCATGTTCAGCATCGAAAATTTTAGCCCGTTTCCTTCGAAAGCCTTTTTTGTGTGCACGCACGCACTCAGTGCGAACTGCTCGAAAAGAGGAAATAAAACCATGCTCCCTAGGAAGCATAGCCGCTCCCCAAGGAGCAAGCTGAAGGGGCACCCCTTTGTTTATTTCGCCCGAGCGAACTGCCAAGAATGGCGAGCCGGCCGCCAACGCATGTGCAGATCTCTACTTGAAAATGGTCCATTACATACACGGCAGTATGTTACACAAAAAAGTCCTCCACGTCGTAATGCGAACCATATGCTGCTGGAGGTTGCTAGGACTTGGATTATACCTACAACGCGAGCGTGCACTAGCATCTAATTAAGTTGCTTCTAAGCAAATTCTACGTTGTTGCGATGTGGACGGCTCCGGCACAAATTCTATTTGCGCGCTGGAAACAAACACGAAAAATGCATCGATGGGGCACTTCCGTTTCCGCTTGAACTGCTGTTCGCTGCTTTCGGACATTTCTAATCCAGTAAAATTACTCAGAGCACTAGCCTTTTGTTATCTGCCCCCCCCCCCCGACAGGTGCCTTGCCTCAGAGCGTGGCTACCATCTCTCTCAATCCCGACTGGCTACATGGCCATCCTCATTCAACTTTCAACTTGGCTTGACTAAAATAAGTACTTGCGCTTGGTGGCCAGCAGCAAAACACAAGTGCTTAAAAACTGTTTCGCACAAAGTGCACATACTAAACATTCTCTCTATTGCCTTATTTCTACTTTTAAAATTTGCTGAAGATGTTTGTACTCTTCTGAATACTGAACATGTAGCCAGCCAGTAAAGTAGAACCGGTAATTTGTTACCTGAAGTACGAACAACGTGGACAAAAACAGTAATCACTATCTGTATCTATATCTGCGCGTGAAAACTATAACAGCGAGCGTTCCCATTGTCTTCTAGCGATCAGCATGAGCACATCCTGAGAAAGTCCTGAAATAAATGTTTCTAGGATATCAAGAGCAGTGATGTACTGAGTATGTCCTGAGAACATCGCGAGAACAGAGAGGACGTTTGGAAATTAGATAGGATAGTCTGTTTCCAAGCTCCTCGGTTTTCAGAAGCTGCTGCAGCCTGCTCCGCACCGACTAGGACTTGCGCTGACTAATCACAGCCTTGAGGTTCTCGTACGGTACTACCGGGAGCGGGGTAACGCGGACGTCGGCAAGCAAGCTTGTCCGTGATGCTTATTAGCAAAGAGGTCACGACAATGTGTTATTTCATCTCCCGTGATCCGAAGTGATCCAGTGGAGCGGAAAGCGTGCCTCGGCTTGCGGGAACCATTCCTATGAATTACAAGTCCAGTACAGGGGTAGCGAAATGATGCGCACGACCAAGGCGGTAGCGCTGGTGGACGAAGCTGCTTCGCGGTCACCAACACCCTGTAGCTTGCCCGCATATTTCATAATCATCATCACCAGCCTATCTACACCCACTGCAGGGCAAAGGCCTCTGCCATTTTTCTCCAGTTACCCTGGTCCTGTGCCAACTGTGACCAATTCATCCCCCCAAACTTCTTGATTTCATCTGCCCATCTAACTTTCTGCCGCCCCCAGCAACGCTTGCCGCCTCTAGGGATCCACTCTATTACCTTTAATGACCGATGACTATCTTGCCTTTGTATTACATGCCCTGCCCACGTCCATTTTTTCTTCATAATTTCTACTAATATGTCCTTAGCACGCGTTTGTTCTCTGACCCACTCCGCTCTCTTCTTGTCCCTTAACGTTACACCTATCATTTTCCGCTCCATTACCCGCTGAGTCGTTCCCAATTTAAGTTGAACCCTCTTAGTGAGTCTTCAAGCTTCTGCCCCGTAGGTGAGTACCGGAGCCGTCATACACTTTCTTCTTCAGCGACAATGGTAGGCTGCTATTCATTATTTCAGAATGTCTACCGTATGCACTCCACCCCTTTCTGATCCTTCTAATTATATCTGCGTCATGGTTGGGATCCGGGGTCACAATTTGGCCTAAGTAGATATATTCGCTTACCACTTCAACTATCTCACCCCCTATCCCAAACTGCTGTGCTGTCCCGATGTTATTGACCGTTACTTTGGTTTTCTGCGTAGTAATTGTCAGGCCTACGGTTCTACTCTCTTCGTGCAGTGCGGAAAGCATGTCTTGCAATTAGTCCCCCGAGTTACTTAGCAAGGCAACGTCATCAGCAAATCTGAGGTTACTGAGGTGTTCTCCATTAACCCTTACTCCCACCTGTTCCCAATCCAGGGTTCTGAATACTTCTTCTTAACATGCTGTAAATAACATTGGACAAATTGTGTTTCCTTGTCTGACGCCCTTCCTTATAGGTATTTTACTGCTCTCCTTATGGAGGATAATTTGTTGCAAGCGAAAGCTTGGAACTGGCCTGGCTAGAAGGGACAAGATCCATCCACATCGCCAGTTAATGTCCCGACCGGCCCAGAGACATTCAGTTGCAACAGGAATTGGAGTCACTTTTTTGTTGTTCCTCGTGAAATGGCACATACCCACGGGGAGGATTGGCCAGGAATCCGGCGTGAGGAAGGCAAGCGCGGCCACTTAAAACAACAGATGATTTACACCTGGCGATTATTCGGCCGTGTGAGCGCACGTGAGCTTGCGGCTTGCCAGGAGCACCTGGTGACGTCGAGGCGTGCACGTGGGCTCACGCCACGTGAGGAGCTCCCACCCTTTGTCGTCGTCGTCTTCTGCGCGGGGGAGTCGCTACAGTCGCGCCAGTCGCCACAGTGTGTCCACGCTCAAAATATTTCTTAGTTCTAATATATCTTTTTGTAAAATGCTTTGTATCCTTTCGAGGACTAATTTACCGCTTAGCCCCTTTGTGCAGTAATTCGAAAAGAATTGTGAAGCTTAGTTGATAATTTTCCGCTTCGTGAGAAGTCTGCCGCCATTCCGAAGACATTTCGTGGGTGCGTGTCGCGAGTTGGGATGTGAACTCATGACATTGGAGATAGGTTTGTACTTGATCAAGAGTACACGATTATTATACAGAAATTTTTTGGTCTGGGAAACAGCTGGGAATATCACGAAAGTTTCTTATTGATGGTGGCTGTATTATCCAATTGACGATTTCCTACTACGACTACAGCGCTCAAAGGATAGTATAAGCAAGAGCATCTTCCATAGCGATTCAATTCTATGATTCCTAGAGCCCTTTTCGTGAATTAGGTACAATGACACGGGTCTTCGTACCTATATTTTAGCACCTACCTATTTATTCACTCATAGCTGTGCCTTAGGGAAAGGAACTCGAGATCGCTATGCTTTCTAATGCGAAATTTTTCCGCAGCAGCAGTGCGATGAGGCAGCACTCACTCGTGGGTTCTAACGACAGCAGATATATGGTGAGCCTCTGCGGGGGCGGCGCAAAGTGCGTCTAAGGAAGGGTCCGCGGACTGAGTCTTAACCGAACGCACATCATAGTCACGCGCACGCCCTTCCCCCGTTTTCTCTCGAGCGTCGCGCTGTCGAGCGCCTCGTGCAGGCACAGCATGCTGCCTCGTCCACTCTCCCACCGCATACTTACAAAAACATCAGCCATTTTCAAGCTGTTACGTAGCATTACGTCACTTTTACGCAGACTGAAATTACCAATGCATGAAATTCCCCGCATTTCCCCGAGGGGAAGAATGTGAAAGTGCGAATGCACCAGTTGAATTTGCGCGGTTCGGTAATGTTCGCGAAAGAGAGATCACACACACACACACACAACTACAAAGAAAGAAAGATGCATTTATTCACAGAGAACTATTTGTGTTGTCGTTGTACTTGATTGCTAGAGCGGATCTCAGCTTTGAAATTTCGTGTCAGTACTCCTTTAGGCGGGTGCATTAGCCCTTCTCACGCCCGATTCCTGGCCAATCCCCCACGTGGGTATGTGCCATGTCAGCGGCCAGGCAGCGCAGGCCCATCTCCCCCCGTTGCCAAGGAAGACGAGGAGATTCCTGGCCAATCCCCCACGTGGGTATGCTATGCGGACATCGCCGGTGGACGCAGGTTCAGGGTCGCTGAAGAAGTGCATTCGCACTTAATAGCGCTGGCTCGCGCTACCATGGTGAACCGCCTCCCCTCCCAATTTCCCAGCACTCTCCTCCTTCGCATTCTTTCATCGTTCGCTTTTTCCTTCACTCGTCTGTGCAGGCCATCGTTCCTTCAGTTACGGCGACAACCGGATCAGCCAAGAGAAGGCCGCCAAAGGGCTGCGCCCTAAAATTGCACGCTGAAAAATGCACACGAACCGATGGTTGCCAGCACTCAACAAATCACAGAACCTCACCCTTTAAATCTCCCTCCTCTCTCTAAATGTGCCGATAGCACCCACAAAAGTATCCTACTCGCCCATTTTACCGATATGTCGTGACAGCGGAATTATTAGTTTTACCACACGGCTCTTCTTACACACGTTTATGCGTAGCATATATATGTGAGGAAAGTTTTGGACACAAGAAAATAGAATGAAGATGCAACTGTAAGTTTCTTTTACGATGAGAGCACATAGGCTTTATTTTATTTGGTAAAATTCCAAGACCAACAATGGGACATTGTGTTAAACCAGTGGAACAAGTCTGCCACTACCGTCGTCTGCCGGAAAGATGGGCTGCGCAGCTTGTTGCAGAGGTCGCAGAACGAGGGTGGGCCTCGATCCCGGTCGACGCGTCGCCTATGTTTCCAGCGCAGATACTTCGCATACAGCTCAAAGTCACCGGCTACTCTTTTTAAGTATTTGGCAAGGTGTTTCGGTGACCTAAAGCTTAGCGCATCAATGAACGAATCCGGCGGGGCAATGTCAGTGTAGTTGGCTCCCCCGAGAACCACCGGAATTATGTCGTGTTTCAGGACATTAAAGAATTTCTCGGTGACGTAGTCTCTGCATATGGAGTTCTCAAAGGAAAGATAGAAGAAGTATTTCTTCGCGAACAGTTCGTAGCATCTGGTTGCATTTTCTTTCGGGCACTTTTGGTCTCCGCAACTGCCGTACACGTCGACATTGACGTACTTCCGAAGCTGTTTCACATAGTCATCCCTACCGCTCACTGCTCCGCAATGGCTAACCGCACAAACAGCCATCCGTGACTTGCGTCGCCAGATGTCCCGGGTCTTCTCATATTCGAAGTTCACAGTTACGTTGGGTTCTGCAATAGTGCCGTATGGGTGCACAATGTCCGAGTCTGACCTTCAAAAAAAGAACAAATATTAGTGAAACTAAAGCCAAACGTTTGCAGACTATAATTATTGTAAGAAGGGTAGGTCTAGTACAACATTAGATTATCTACCATTTTTACACCTAATCATATCTTGATGCATTTATCACCTCTTTATGAATAATTTAGCATAAAAACAAAGATGATCAAGCGTTAAAATTTACACGATCAGCATTGTACAGAGAATATTCGTGCGGCAGTCTGACAGTAGTCAGGAATGAAGCAATATACGTAAATATATCATTGATTACAGCCTCCGTCAATACATTATAGCACTGCACAACAGTGTTTAGAACAGGAGCACAGGCGATAAGTGAGGTTTTGGGAATAAGAAGTGTGATGAAAAATGGCGCTTTTTTTTCTTATTTTTCCTGCACGTCTAAAATGGCGCGTAGCGGTATGTTTTTCACGATTATTGTGGCATTTCGGTGAGTATAGCAAGCTAAAAACCCACAGTTGAAAAAAATCGAAGTCCGCATTGCTTGGGTACACGGCCCTGAACCCTCTTCGGGCAACCAGGCAACCGACGAGGTCGTACTCGAGAGCACACATTTTTTTCACATGATAATTAGTCGACACGGCCGCCTACCCTTCAGCCAGTGAGGCGGCTATACCCCCATAAAAGGAACCGAGAGAGTGGTTGATGGACAAAACTCCAGCAGCAAACAACAGCACTTTACCACCGCTCCCATGCTTCAGTAATGCCTTCGCCACCTAATTTCACTTAGAACACTGAAATACATCAAAAGTCGCAGTCGACATTCTACCTCATGGCACCCATATTTCCGCAAGTACACCAGCGAACCTGAGTCATCTGGTACCGCGACGTCCGAGTTTCGACAAACACAACTGCAACCTAGCCCACAATAATTTTAACGGACATTACTCCACGAAATAGCACTTTATTTAGTTCATAGTGGCCTATCATGCCTAGCGTATAGCAGACCTCAGAGTTTCTAGACACTCGCGATGGAATATTTTGCCTGGCCGGGCTGTTCTCATGTACTCATGCCAAGAATGGGCAATAAAAGTACTGAACCATCGTACGCGCGGAGTAGAAGTGACTCAGTAAAATTGAAGAACTGTCTCGTCACCCCTAGCCCTTGACCCTTTCTGGCCCTGTGCCTGTCTAGACAATTGGTCTCCAAATCAGTACGTTTTACTACTAGTACCACGTCCGTTCCTTTTGCACTAATAAAATGGGCAAACCAATGATTCCAGAAGACACATGTGTCTTTGAAGTGTGAGGTCTTTCATAGTACGCGTTTCTAATCGGCATGTATAGCAAAGGGTGATTTTCAACGCCCGTTCACCGCAGATGAACACAGGTGTTTTTACACGTATACTGTTGCCAACAGTGCTGTCATCTTCTCCAGTAACCGCTGGAACCTCACCGACCACTCAGTGACGACACCTATGACGTTGCTGCTGCCTTCCGGCTAGCGCCTCTTCATCGTCGTTACGTAGGCGCGGTGTGCGCCTACCTGGCACACAGATACCAATGGCACTTCCATACCACTTCATATGGTGTTTCCATACGGTGTTTTCCTAACAACGCTACGCCCACTGCGCAAGGATTAAATGCTGCAACGCGACAGAATGGACAAAAGCAGCTTCTTCTGCTCCGGGTACAACGGAGTCACATCCAACTGCTGCAACAACTAAGGTTTGTTCGACCGACCTTACGAAGCTAGCATGTGATCAACCACCCAACTCGCCTCTCGTTCATTATGACATACCTGTTCATTAACGTGGCTCTGCATGTGCAGTCAATAGGGTATTTCCCGGGATATCGCCGCTATCCAAAGTTGCGATAAAACCACAGGAGTTCTAAAACGTAAATACTCTGCCCAACGTAGCAATAAAAGACATCCAGTGTTCTTGCCTCCCAAATGGGGTCGTTCCCTCACTGTTGTTGATCGTTTCATGGGAAAGCTAATCGAGCACGTGGTACACAGAAGACTTAAAAAAATAAAAGGAAGGCAGATTTAAACTTTCACACCATGATCAGATTTAGAACAACGTTATAAACTAAAGACGTACTGTTAAAACTAAAATATGACACAGTAGACAGAAATGTACATGATGGAGAGACATAAAAGCCATCGTAGGCCTTGTCCTAAAAAAGCCGATAACGTGCGCCACGACGCCATGCAGCAAAGTTCCGACGTACTACTAGGTGACGTACTACTAGGTGAGGGATTTTTTCTTGGAAAGGACGGCAAAACTCTGAATTGGCACCCTGGAATCGGAAGACCTTTAACTCTAAGGGAAGGCCACACCGCGGCGTTCTGTCATCTCCCTCTGCGTGCGCAATATAGCAATTCTCGCCTTCCGGCGGAATTGACGAAAATTGAATTCCTACATCATAGCATCTACGCTGGTGACTTCACGCTCTGGGTAGCCGATGGAAGTGATTGCACAATGCAAAATACCTAAAGAATCAATAAATTAATAGAGACCTACGGAGGTCCAAGGAGCCTTATGTGATCGCCAGAACAATAGCAATGACTACTACATCGAGCAAACAAGAGGAGGAGCGGACTCCCCAAAATTATCTACGAATAAACCTCCAGGCAAAAGTCGACCTCATAACAATTTTGCCAATCATCAATGTTCTGGCGCTACGGACTCAAGCGAATGGGTGTGACGCCGAAGCCATCAGCTTACTGCAAAAAGCGTACATTAAAAGATCAGATTGCCATCCAAAGTAGCCAATAGACACTTTGGAGTCAAACGAGCCAACCTAATCAGAATGATACAGCCCCTTGTGTGAGAAGGGTGGTTTACGCAGCACCATTGCTTTTACCTAAAATACACGAAAGAAAAAAATCAGCAGTATGCTTCTAATAGTACACAAAAAGTCCCATACACAGCCAAGGGCCCGCAACTCACTCAAGGAGCTAATCGAAGCCCAGCGAGTCTCCCAATCGGAGCGACTCACAAGGAGCGACTTGGAGATACGTGCTAAGATCCCTAAGCAATGATTATGATTTGCAACATGCGAATGAAGTTCACATTACCCCCCAATGCACGAGCACATTGTACATACCATCCTCCTTTACCTAGGAACATGCATTCAGTGCGCTATCAAGAGCGCAGACAAGAAAGAGCCAAAGCTGCTACAAACGCTTTGAAAAGACCAATGATGCGATATACGTCGACGCTGCTGACTACATGGACCGCACCGCCCTGGCAATAACTGCGGTTGACCAGCACGGCCACCTTATACTTCAGGCTCTTATCACTCAAGCAGACATCAGACAGTGAAATAAGCTGCCATTGCCATTACGTCAGTATCAGCCCAGGCAGGAAAATATATAAAAGTGACTCTAAGACGCCAGTTAGAAAGATCGTGAGAGAACGCATATAGCAGAAGCGCTGAAAATTATGAATGGGTAAAGCGGAGCAAGGTCTAGAACAGTACAAATAATATGGGCGCCCACCCACACAGCCCTACAGAAAAAAGGGAAGCTGACAACTGAGCTAGAGGACTAGCCGACAGGGCTGTCGTAAGAAGCGCCACAGAACAGCCCTCGCCCAGACGAACCCGCTGTGAACGTATGGTCACTTACAGAGGCACTAGGTCATTGTCGATTGGGCCGGCTACAATACCCAGAGGTACACAAAACATAACACAAAAACAACTATTGCAGGTAGACTACTACAGACAGAGATGAAGCCCAACTAAGATAGTAGACGGTCACCACTGTCCAGAACTGCGCAGCAAAATATGTAAAAACTGTGAAGAGGAATCACCCACTTGAAACACATGCTCTGCTATCACTACCACCGATAAAGCAAGAAAAATGATAGCTACGCGGCCGCAGTGGGAGAAGGTAGTGCTCAGCTCGCACGACGAGTCTGGCTTGGGCTGTCCGAATGCCCGAGGCCGGCACCGAGGATATGGGCTCTTGGACGATGGCTGAAGAGAAAGGGAAGGGATTCCACGAATATTCAACCCCTGAATCCATCCTGGGCAAACACTCTATCTCTTTCCTCGTGGTCTGAAGGAAATTCTTCTCATGATCGTCCTGCACCGCCTGTTCAAGCAGTTCGGGGTCAAATTACCCTAGGAATGTAGTATCGGGGGGCCACCGAGCCGAGTTCCCACAGATGCTCGCGCCTACGCTAAAAACCACTACGCACAAGGTTTTTTTATGCCCGGTACTATGGGGCAGGCCAATAAGATCTGCAGTCTGTTCAGGGCCTGCCATTTCATCCAGTGCATCACATATCTTGGCTGCATGCGGCAATTCCGCCCGTAGGATTAGGGCATGGTATATTGATATATATTTTCGGCTTGGCACTGTGCGTGTGTCATGCGCGAAGCCTGAACAGTACAAGAGACGTCTCCAGAAAATTCTAAATATATAAGGAAATTTATAGGTGTAGGATTTCTAGAAGCGGCGACCACGACGTCATGTCCAAGTACTGCCCCGCTAAGCACAAGGCTAATGAAACTTGTCACAAGATTACTTGTGACCACAACGCGCCAGCGTAAGACTGTTGTCTTGTAGGGTTCAGGTTTCTAACCTTTACGCACTCTTGACAAACCTTGAAAACGGCGTTTCGTCCATTAAGCCTGCATGTTGAGACCGAGAACCCTCCTACGTATAATGATGTAGTCAAACGTGGTAAGGTACGCCATAATCGGCTTGATCACTACAACGACTCAACACTGGATGTCAGTGGAGAGCACGAAAAACTACGTTTCAGGAAAACGTCTGACGTCAGTCTTCGTCTACGAATGACGCACCTGGTGTGGGCAGTGCTGTCGGCGGAGATTTCAAGGGAGACTTAGCTGTTAACATAATACGGGACTTACTTTTCCATTACCTACGGGCTCAAAAACCACCGTACACTAACACCAAAAGATTTCCAAATCATAATAAATGTGCGGGTAGCCTAGTTTGCTTATGTGAGATATATGTCACTTCTGCAGTGAGATGAAAAATAAAACTCTCGTATTGTAGACCGCTGGCGCCATCGAATGAAAACTAAACTCAAATACTTTTCTTGTTTACTTATTATTTTAGTAAAGCTCTGCAATGTTTCCAAAAGAGGCAAACTAGGCCATTGGGGGAATTTCTATGCATTTGTAAAACTTTTCCTATTGTGGTGCTTTTTATGCCCGTGGATCATGAATTAGGAAGTCCCACAGAAATGTGATCAGGTGAGTCACCCTTAACGCACCGCATCCGACGCGGAGTACCGACACACGAGCGCAACAGGAGGGATGGTGCAGGACGGATGCACTGACACGCACTTTGAGCTCCTTAATTCAATGGACACTGCAACCCAGCAAGAAAACCATGCCCGCAGCCCAACATACTCTCCAGACCTTTCGTGGTGTCTTGCAACGCGGCCTGTGTCTTCGGACGCGGGTGCGGATAGTTGGGCCAGTAACCATTATTCCTATCCGCCTCGGCTTCGCTGCGTTTGTGAGAAGTCCGCACCGACACCTGTGCCTAGTCCCAGACTCCGACATTTTCGGAGACGCCTGAAGACCTCAGCCTCTGGAGGTACCTCCGATGCCCTTCGTGTGTTACGTCCCACCTTTGGGAGTGCCACGCTGACTTCTTGGGCCGCGGAAAACGAGCCAGCACCCGACCTACATTTTATAAATCTGTGGGAAGCTCACTTTCGAGCAGAACTGGCGGCCAGCGCGGAGACCGCACTTCAAGAATTAGGCCGGTTAACCGTCTCACTGGTGCACCACGCTGCCATGAGAAATACCCACCTCGACAATGGTGGCTGCAGCGGTATTACTCACCAGGGCCATCTACCAGCCGTTCTATCTCGCGTAATTTCTGCAGATGTGGGTTGCGTAGATGCCCCCCAAAACCTGGTAGCCACTGCGTGCATCACCTAGGAACGCGCCCTGGGCAGCTTTCTTCTAGAAGGGATAAAGAGTTATCACCAAACTGCGACCAGGCTGCTCCACTATTTGCCTGCCTAACCACTCTTCTACGCGAGAATGGCTCGCCTCACAGCCAGGAAGACCTTGGAGGATATAGGCGCTATGCACCATGATTAAGCTTCTTGCAGCCATTGACAAGGCGAAATCGGCCACAGCAACAGGCCCGCGTTTCATAACCTACGAGCTGTTGAATAACATCGAAGGTCTCAGTATACAGTAGTTAGTAATTGAAGGGACGCTGCTTTGGTCTGAGGTGTCATTCTTCTCACACTGAAGCACACGGAAGTTGCACCTATACCAAAACCTGGGAAACCTTATGTAGCTAGTTCGATAACATCTGGTCGATCACACTGACGTCAACCCTGTGTAATATCCTAACTGGACCCCAAACGACAACAAAGGGCGCTCACTAGCAAGAGGGAGTTTATTCCGTGGGCTGCGAAATATACCGAAGGAAGAGAAGAAAAAACAGCCAATCGGTGGTTACCAACCTTCAGTGAAGATGGGCACGACATGTGTCTTCTAAGCTACTAACTTCCCTACTCATCGCTGTCCCCGACAGACTGGATAGGCGATTGACCAGGTGTTCGCCAGTGTGACTAACACGTCGAACGTTTCTTGTGACATCTTACTTTTTGGTGCACAAGCCTCTGTTTTGCTTTATATGTTTTGTTAGTTTTTGTTCTATGGTATACAGCGATATTATCTGTGTCGCCCAGTTGATGCTCCGCCATGAAAAACCCCAAGTATACAAATTTTTGCAATTTATAGGGGGAGTGAGTGAAACACTTTATTAAGGACGAGAGGCCATGAAGCCCTGTTAAGAAGTGCCCTCTTTGTCCGCGGACCTCGAACTGACACAAATCTCATCCGAACTTGTCCCCAAGAAAACTTGGGGACAGTGTTATCAACACGCTTTCAATCCTCGGCCTCCAAGCCTCGCCAAATAAAACAGAAGCCCTGTTCCTCTGTCCCCGAGGAGCCAAGAAACCACGACACCTCACAATTGAAAGAAGCCAAAAATTACAATGGGCACCAATGCTATGATACTTAGGACTTCTCGTCGACCCCAAACTCATCTGGAGACCTGCCCTCAATGCCCTCAAAAAACACGCTAACGCTGCCAAAAAAATCGTTCGCAAACTCTTGCCCACAGCACGTGCTGTTCACAGACCTTGGCACTCCGCATCTACGAAACCCTTACAGGTTCCCGGATCCTCTA
Organism: Haemaphysalis longicornis; assembly: GCF_048455015.1. Classification (NCBI taxonomy): domain Eukaryota; kingdom Metazoa; phylum Arthropoda; class Arachnida; order Ixodida; family Ixodidae; genus Haemaphysalis; species Haemaphysalis longicornis. Next base: position 37,632,258 of record NW_027526204.1, read on the forward strand.
TGCACTACCCCTCATCAACCTCACTGCCATTCAATGACAGCGCCTCGATGCCCACCAACGCACAACAATTCGTTAATGTCTAGGACTTCCGCGGAGCTCTCAAGTAGCGAAGACACCCTTTGAACTCAGTCACGGCCCTTCTCCTTGCAAGCCAAACAAAGAGGTCTCCAACACATCCCCCGACTGCGTAAAACACAACACGGAATGGCACTCTTGAACCGCCTCCAGTTAAGACCTCACTCACACATGAGAGCACTGGCGAAATTATACCAAACAATCTTCCCCTCCAAACATAAACACCACTAAACCTGAAAACCTGTCCTTCCCCATATTAAAAGACCACCACTGCGCATCAGCACCACCTTACCAGGCACCACGTCAAAACGTACCACCCCCACATGCGCCCTGTACCAAGAGGCAATGGCACGTATACACGAAACCTTCGGTAACAGCACACACCTTTACACGAAAGGATCCATCCTCCAAAGCACCGGAACAGGAGCAGCTGCTTGTATTCTCTCATCCCTAGACGACAATCGTACCTGCCATCTGAACTTTACTGTTAGCTCCACGACATCAGAAATCGCAGCCCTACATCTGGCCTGTACCATGGCAAAAGACCACTTCCCACTTGACACCATAACCACCTTCTCTGACTCAAAGGCTGCATTGCAAAAAATCCTCTACCCCAACCGTGCTGCCCCATGCATTCACAGCCTAATTGGGAAGATTCACCAACTTGAAGAAGAAAGAAGGGTGCAAGGTCCACTTCCAATGTATCCCAGGCCCTGGCCCGTGCTGCTTACAACTCTCACCAACAGTCCTTCAACGTCTTCCAAATCGACGAGGCCCGCAACATTATTAAACGACACCTAAGTGCATCCCACCCCGACTCCCGACTCTCCCACACAAGTTCTCCGCGCCCCCTCCCAGCCCACGGCCCCTCCCGAAAGGACCGCTCTCTCCTCCGGCTGAAGACAGGCTACTTCTGGACCGCCGACCGCAGACATTGTCTACAAAAGACAGGTTCCCCCTTGTGCCACCTATGCCGAGCCGCAAATGAGACAATTCAACACCTCCTCTGCAAATGCCCTCACCTTGACCCCCTCGCAACTCTATCATCAATGCACTGAGAAGACTCAGACTACCACACTCCACACTTCAGATGTGCTCCTCCCAAATAGACCGGAATCCACCCGCCTCAAAGTAGCATCCCTCATCGTCAAATTCGTCGAAGCCTCCGGCCTCTCTGAAATCCTCTATGCTCAACCCTACCAGCCCTCCCTATACCTCCTTCCATCCCCTACACTCCCTCGCCTCCCCCCACCTAACCAAAACCCAGTTAAGGTGTCCTCTCTGAGAGACAGTTTCCGGGTTTTTCCCCACTCCCTTTCCTCTCTAATAACCACAAACGACAACAAGAAGTGAGGATGGCAGAGGGGGAGCAGAAAGGGAGGAGTCACAATTCATCAAAATTCACACTGTACACAGTTCTAGTTTTCAGGTCCTATTCACAAGATGCAAAGTTCTCTCTGTCAGTGGCACCAAAATGCACAGTTTGCACTGTTGACATTGGTCGTGTATGGGTATGTCCAGTCCGGAACATTCTGTAAGACCGCTAAACCAATTTGTGCAGACAGTTTTCAAGCACGTTCTGGGTAACTATTTCAAGAGTTGCAGCGTGGTCACGGACACGACTAACGGGCTCCAGTTCATTCGTACGTGCAGGACCTACAGTTAGCAGTTGAAGGCGGTTACGGGCGAAGATACGACAGAGCCAAATTAAGAGAAAGAGATTTGGTATGGCATCACTTTTGCACTGGGGGCATCGGTGCAATTGAGAGCCTGCCGGGGCTGACGACTTATGCACAATGTTTGGTGTATGCGTGCATTTGCATACAGTTTATTGGCGAATACCTCGCCGGAACATGAAAAGGGCTTGAGAGGTGGAAGAATGCCAACCGGAGTTTCAGCTTGCAAACGCTTACTGGTTTATCTTTTGAGGTGAAGGAGAGCACTCATTATCGAGATATGTGCGCCAGTGCCTATAAGAGCGGCGATCAAAACGCTGTCTACTTCAACGTCGATTAAGTTACCTGTAGTCGGCAACTTCACACGAGGATTTTCGGGCTGGGGTCGGACTGTAGCGTCATCTCTGCGCGCTGCATCCATCAGTTTTTCGGTGAGAAGCGGCAAGGAGGTGCCGACAGTGAAAGGTGTCCGCGCTGCGGCGAACGTGACTGGTGGCGTGGCCGTGGGGGCGAGCGTCAAAATCGGGAGGCAGAGCTAGTGGCATTAGCGACGGATTCTGGCCACGTGCGACGCGGAAAACGGCAGGGCACGTCAGTCGAGTAACGGTTTGCCGAGACGTTGTTCCTGGAAACTCGACGCCAATTGTTCTGACAGTACCGAGCAACATGGCGAACACGGCTACAGGTCAAACAGATCGGCTAATCGTCTGCGGTTCTCCAGTCAGCGAGATTTCGGTAGCATGGAGGGTCGGACACATTGCGAGGTCCTGGGGGAGCATAACTGTGGCGGGCGGCAAGAGTACTCAAGGAGAATACTTGCTGGAGACCCATGTTGCTAATTTCGGCTCGAACGACAGCTTTAATCAGCGAACTGGCAGCAACAGAGATGTCAACCGCATGGGGCAGAGTAACGGAGAAGCAGTGGCTTCCATTTCGCGGCGCACTATCCTTTGGACAGTGTGTTCAAGGGAGTCGGGGTGAGAAGATGCGGACGATAACGGCTGGGGGGATGGTGGCTCGCAGGAAGAAGTCGCCGCGGTGTTGGGCAACCGTTGCATTTGCTGCGTGATGGGGCGGCTCTTCGCTTGCTCGAACAGTCGGCATTCGTTTAAGATGCCATCGACTGTAGTGCAGCCTTTACACATGAGCAAGTGAAAAGCGTCGTCAGCTATTCCCTTAAGCACATGCGCAACTTTGTCCTGCTCAGTCATCTTCTTGTCGACTTTAGGGCAGAGAGCCAGGACGTCGTGAATATATGAAACGTACGGTCCGGCCGATGTCTGGGCACAAGATGCAAGTTCGATTTTTGCGCGTAACTGACGTTGGATGGGATTGCCGAATATTCTCAAAAGTTCGGCTTTACAGAAGCCCCAAATGGTTAACCTGGCTTCATTGGTTTTATAACACGTGAGTGCCGCACCTCTCAAGCACAAAAGAAGATTGGCAAACGTGAACGTAGGGTACCAACGGGTGTAGGAGCTGACGCGCTCGTAGCGCTTCATTCAATCTTCGACGTCACCATCGTCAGTGCCACTGAAGAAGCCGGCTACTCGGGGCTGCGAAACGACGACCAGTACAGGCGACGACTCGCTCGGCGGAGCTATGTGTCAGGAGGAATATGAAGCCCTCTCCGGAGATGCGTGGTGAAGGATCACGACGCCTTTAGGATCGGATAGCTGAGACGAGAGGGGGGGGGGGTGTCTGGCAACCTCCACCAAGATGTTACGGTGGCGTGAAGGAAGACGTGTAGCCAAGCGGTACAAAAGGTATCCACACCGCGTATTTGCAATTCCGAGGGCACAGCGCAGGCAAGGCGCAAGATCCTCTTTCACTTCTACGTCTAGCTTGTTTTCCATGTCCGAGTGCGCTACCGCCATCTTCTTTCGGATAGTACCCGGCACATGCCCCAATGTGGTACATAGGCTATGCACAAACTCTTCCTCTGCTTAGCCTATTCAGCTAAGACACCGTAGCAATATCAAACTTTTTAAAGCCGAAAGCCTTAAGGTCTTTACTGTTCCGGCAATGTAGCTGTTCAGTGCAGAAATTCGCCTCTGTGGCAAGGAATAAATAAAAAGACTCGTTTTCGTTTGTATGGAAACCGAACCCTGGTCTCCGGAGTAAGGTAGGGTCACAATGTGCTACTACCGCTCTAGCTCGGAATGTTGCCAGCTGCGGAACACGGCTCGCCGTAGAGCGTAAGTCACCTACATAATATCGCGTAACAGATGAACACGCGGACACTTTAATAGAAGAGGCGAACCCCAGCAGTGGAGAGCACAGCTCCCGGAAAAGCTGTGGCGTGATGTGGCGACTGCCGAATGCGGGCGACATTATGAAGAAGAGAAAGACAAGAGAGAGAGGTGAATAGAGGGGATCCTCTTAAAGAATCCTGGCAAATTATCACCAGTTTTTTCCCTTCAAACCATGCAAGCAACATTAGGTCGCCCTAAGACGTTTTATCCCCTCAGTTGCTCGGTGTACTTTGTTTTGTGCAGAACTTGCGCGTGGCGTTGGAAAAATGGCGATCAAAACAAAAATGCCTTATAGTTACCCCCAATGCTCTGTCATTGCCTTCCCCTAACAATACGGCACTTCGAGTTCATTCCGTCTTCCTTTTTTACCTTCAAGGTCACTTGACCAAAACCTGGCAAATCACACTCTTCTACTGAATCACTCATTTTATTCTTCACAAGTCGCACTGGTTAACATCAACAACGAAAAGTGCACCGGCCACCTGGGTGTTTTTTTTTTTGTTGCAACATTTGGCAAATGGGGTCTCACACGTTCACAAGCTGTTATCAGTGCTGTTCTAGGACAAGTCGTTCTATGACCATGTAATGTTTTGTCACAGAACTCGCCACTTACGGAACTACTGTTTCGCTCCAGTGTAATTATATCCATTCGTTTTTACTCCGGTTCCTCCCGCTTACAGATTAAGGCCTTGTGTTCGGTAAAACAGCATCGCGCTCTTCTTTTTCTTTCTTTTTTCTTACCGCTTCACACTTTGTGACCGCTACATTTTTGTGGTTTATAATGTCCTTATACACGCAAGTAAAACTCTGTTATCCTGTGTTTTCGAAACAAGAACAAGTTGCTTTCTGCGCGTTGTTATAGAATATTTTTAACTACGTGTGTAGTAGGTGTTTTTTACTAAGTTGTATTGCGATATTTGCATTCCTTCCCACCTGCAATGTTCCCATGTATGTGTCACTTCAAGTGACTTTTTTTTGTAGATTCTTTTTCTCTTTAGTGACATATATCCTGTTATTTGCTGTTCCGTTCTTTCAAAGTTCATTCAAAGTTTGATGTTCCCTTACAGTTCTGTCACGACACTCACCCTTTGTTACCCCCCTTACACAATGCCCTGCAACAAGGGCCTGTAAGGTATTTTTAAATAAATAAATACTGCAGGCGGACAGCGTGCCGAATTATTTGCATGTCTTATATTCGGTTACAACTTAAAAACGGCCACGGAAGCCCTTGCTGTGCCTCATCACCGCAGCCGGATGTTACTCCGCGCTACACCAATAGTGCGTTACTGGGAATATTTGGAACATGGCATGAGCCGTTTTCGCTATTTTGTCGACTTAATATTCTTATAAACTGCTGCAGCGACGACAAGTAAACTACGTTAGCAAAGGCAGGTGACATCACGCATTCATAGCAATCTCCTTTCAAACACGTGCGCCTGTTGACTTCCGGGTGCGTTGCTTTGGCGGAGTGTTATCATGCATGAGCTATTGTCGTTCTTAACTTGTTCCCGAGTATAGCCACTAATCTGTCAGATTTAAGGAAATCACCAAGGTTGAGTGAGTTACTGCGCAGTGATATTTAACATCAACCTTTATTTCAGCAGTACGGCTACGAACGAAAATTATAATGATTCCGCGAAACTTTCGCTGGCGAACAAAATTTGTCCTGGTCCAGGATGTTAACCAGCCGGGTTCAATGCCTATCTAAGGCAGTGGTCCCAGTGACAGGCGATGGTTCCGGATTGAAATCCTGTACCAAGATAAAGTTTTCTGCACTGCCAAATTCCGCGAAACCATTATAGCCTTTTTTACAGAAGTTCTGCCAAGGTTTCTTAAATGCAAGGGATCTGTTATTGCAAGCAATACGAAATAATTTCTCTAAATTGGGATTGCTCTCGCCGAAATGTGGTGTGCCAGAAATTATCGAACTGACTATGCAGAAAATAGGCATGCATGCGTTAAGAAAACGAGCCCTAAGTTTGGGTGAAAGAAAATGCGTTGGTAGGGCGTAAAGTGTGCTCAGTTTCTTTGGCAAAGCGTCCTACGAAATTTTTGCACATGTGGTCCGCCAGGAATTAGCGAAATGGCCATCGGTATAATAGACACGCATGGGGTAAGAAAATGAGCCCTAAGTTCGTGTGAACGACAATGCGTTGGTACAGCATAAATTGTACTCATTTATTTTGGAAATGCGCTCTACTGAATTTTCGCTAAGCTTGAAACGTAGGTTCACTGAGGCAAGCGGGTTGAATTGAGCACAAACGTTGTGAAAAAAATAACCCAGCACCGCGAGAGGATTGCCGAGCACCTCGCTGAGTTGGCTCGTTTGCTTTCTTGATTGATTGCCAGATTTACTGATTGATTGACTTGGTTTATTTATTTATTTATTTATTTATTGATTGATTGATTGATTGATTGATTGATTGATTGATTGGCTAGCTGACTGACCGACTCACGCATACATTGAATAAGGCAGGTACTAAGGTAGGTAGGTAGGCAGGCAGACAGGCAGGCAGGTAGATTGCTGAGCTTTACTTGTGAAAGGTGCGCCTGGGCTGTGAGGGCGCTGTAGGTAATGGCTCCGGACTAATCCGAAATATTGACCAGCCGGCGCATTCGCTTTTCATCTCCATCAAAAAAGCAGCCAGCGGGGCCGGTATCCAAGCCGCGTCCTTTGACTCAGCAACCCCACGCCTGAGCCACTCCGCCACCGCGTCGAGTGCGTGGCGATGTTTGTCCAACGTAACCCGCCCCCTCGAGGCTGCAGCTAAGGGATCATTTTATTCACTTCCAGCTCTTTGCGGCAGGTCAGACGCGATTGCCAATGTGCATTCAGCGATTTCATTTTTTGCTTCCACGGCTGTGTTCAGCTGTTGTGATAATAGAGCAGCCGTATGAGTCTCATTATTATTGATGAGGGAACCTGTGCCCTTTCTCGTTTAAATGTATAAGTGCTCCAGTGAGTAATACGGACATTGCTGACAGAGGGTTCCTACGAAAGCAATACCCACTCACCGGTAAGTCATCGTCCAGTTGAAAATTCCCTTTAGCTTCTGGAGGGAATAGGTGTGTGGCGGAGACTCCCGGTTCCAGAAAACCCACTTCTGTCGCGAGGCTCTCCACTTGGGCATATCGTTAAAGCGTATGTCCCTGGCGTGAAAGACGACCCCGTCGCTTGACATCAGCGTGCTGCGATTGTAGCTCACAAAGCACTGCTGAGGGCAAGTCAGACGCTGTGTTGTTACATTTTTTGAAAACCCCAAGACAAATTGGCCATACGATAGGTACCACAAGAGCACTCTAGGTCCATCTGGTCTTCCTGAACTTCCCACCTTGGGCCTGTTGGGCGGGGGCCAGGCTTTGCTTCGGTCCACCCGACTTCCGTGAGAAGTGAGGCTCAATTCACCACAGGCGTAGTACAGGCACGCGGCCAGTACGCAGATTGGCACAAAGATCGTGGCTACCTTCTTCCACTTTGGGGGAGATTCCTGCATCTGAAATTGCGGGGAAAAGGTTCCTGACTGGAAGAATATATCCACTCTGTTCAGAAGGAAGAACGGCTGAGAAATGTACCACTACTCAGAAAGACACCACACTAGTGAACGGAAGAAAGACACCACTACTGAGTAACTTTACGTGAAGTTCATAGCTGCATGACGGAGGCGGAAGCCTCGTACCTCTGCCGTTCAGCAAGCTCATAGGCTGTGGTGCCGCAGCTGCAGGCATTGACTGTGAAAGCCATTGAATGAACGGATCACCCAGAGCATTTTAAGAGGCTTAGTATTCAGCCATACCCCCGCGCCCATAATTTATAAATGAATGCTCCAATACCCTAAAAAACGTGGGACATTTTCCTACAAATGACGGTGAGAACTTTTCGGTGTGAATTGTTCCTTCAGCTAAGCCAGTTATTTTTTTGTAAGCAATAAAAACCGCCCAACTGACAAACAGCAAAAAATGGACAGAAATCGAGAGCATAATTTTAAATACGATAATTCACCAAGTCGTGATGAAGGTTATTTTAAATAAAAAGAAACACACTGCAACAAACTTATTTGACAGATTGGTCTGCGAAAAATGGTTTTGCGCCGCCTAGTATACAGCCAAACAAACCTTTTAACCTGTGACTATGTTTGGGACGAGACAATATTGCAGGATGCTAACTTTTTCTCGCTTCTAGAACTCGGGCGTCTGACGCAAAAATAAGTAAACGTGTAGTCACGCTGTTTCTTCTGTCCCTGTACAGTACATCCTCGATAATTGAAACTGGGATAATTTAAACTTTCGAGCAATTAAAAAAATTCAAAAATTTGGCTGGCCCCGCTGTGTTTTCAATTTTTTTAAAGCCGCTCAGTTCAAACTGCTAAATTGCGAAAATTCGCCTAAATCCTACTTTTTGATAGTCTGCGGGAAAGTATCGGCCGCATTTGCCGCTACTAGCTGCCCCTTTAAATCTTTACATTGCCAACAGTCACAAAAAAGCCAATTGCTCACACGCACTGCAACTGGCTCCCCTTGGCGGCATCGAAAACTGTGCTTTGAAGCCTCACGCTAAAACAAAGCAGTCATCTATTGGTGATTAGTTCGTTAAAGTGTGAATAGCACTTCATTATCGGGTGTGAATGATGTAGCATTATTAAATATATGTGATTGTTTCATTGCTACACAAGTTGGTATATTCCCCCCAATATATTAATGACAGCTTCTGATAATTCAAACAAAATCTACGGGTGTCAATTATCGCGATTCCACTGTATTTGTGGCGGCAGACTCCCGGTGAAAGGTGAGTAGAGGGAAATTGTGCCTGATTACCAACTTGTACAAATTAAAGCGGACAAGTACTGCTGAGAAGCGCGTTTTAACCCGATGAGGCGATGAGGCGCGCCGTAGTGAAGGCTCCGGATTAATTTTGACCACCTGGAGATCTTTAACGTCCACCGAAATCTCGAACACAAGGGCATGTTTGCTTTTCGCCTCCACCGGAAAAGCGGCTGGGAATTTAACCCGCGTCCCTTGGGCTCAGCAGCAGAACGCCATAGCCACTGAGCCACCTCGGCGAATCCGGGCTGAATAAGCGTCCGCACAAACACGTCATCACTTGAACACGGAAACTACAACTGAGGCAGCCAGATGTGAGGGGTCGACTGAATCTGGAATAACGCGACGCGGTAACTAAAGTGTGGTCAGAATGAGTCCGGGTTCATACTGTTGCCGCAGCTGTCGTAATCTCTAGAGAACGACGTCAGTTCATGTCCCAGGCAACCGAACTGCGTGACACGCCGTGTTTTTACGTCCTTAGCTCGCAATATGGGTGTTACATCGTTAGTCTGATCATAGCATGGCAATCATACTAAAGCGGAGACGTAGAAACGACGAGCATTTTAAGCGGGGGCCGAACCTCCGCAATGAAGCGTGTTCTACACTCTGTCGGTGTTATTATGTTCGGAAGACACGCTCACCAGCCGTTCCCGCAACTGTCTTTACCATACTAAAGCGCGCGTGCACCGGAAGTTAAAATTTCAAATTCTCGGTAATTTACGTGCCGGGACCACATATGGGCTATGACGAGCGCAGTAGTGGAGCGGTCCAGATTGTTTCTACCCCCTGGGTAACTTCAACATGCGTCGTAATTTTGATACACGGGTGCTTTTGCTTTCCTCGTCGTCATGAAAACTGCCGCTGCGGCCGGAAATCGAACCTGCGTCCTTGGGTCAGCAGATGACCACCTTACTTATTCAGGTACCGCGGCAAGGTTTCCACCAGAAGTGATGCCATAGGGTCAGCTAACTAAAACAGGGGACAAATAATTTGCGCCAGTGTCCTAAAAACCAAGGAAGGCCGACTAACGGCAGAAATGAAATAAAAGAAAGCGGAGTATATGTTCATACCAGGAATTTTCAAAACACGTTGCAAAATTCCCGAGCTTTTCTCTCCTACGCTAACTCTGTTGGGCACATGACGGATAACGCCACGAGATATACTAAAAAAATTAGCGCCAATCCACCCTGCGAATACAGAGGGAAAGCAAAGCTGTAAGCGGCACCCGCAACGATTGCCCATGCGACGTCACAAATTCCCTCACGTCGCTCTACAAATAGTGAAACCAGAGAGAAGCGAAATGTACTTAACCACAACCTCTAATACTTCAAACAGATATTCTTGGTAAGGGTAAATTAATGCATGATGCATGAACTGTGGTTGGTTGAGTTGTGTTGGTGTAGCACATGAGTGCAAACTCTTTTTTCGTACAACTAGAGCTCAAACACGGTATTATGCGATCTCACTTCGTCTCTGCTGTCGCGTTCTGGGGCGACGAAATCGGCTGCAGAGACGGTGGGAAAAGCAGGAGGAGATGGAGAATGAGGAGAAAACACCGCTATTCAGATTTCTGAACGGCCCAGAGTGTGGCCCAGGGGAGTGGTTCCTTCTTCACTCTAGTCCATATTCAGTCCGCGCCACCTGTTCTTTGTCCACCAGCTGAAGCTGGGTAGGCAGACAGAGGCTGAACACCAGTATCTCCTATGGCTCTTGTTCGGTAGTTGACGGAGAGAGAGGAGGGTGCTCAGGGCTAAAGTCGCACACCCCGATTATGTGGAAAAGTGTGCCTACTTATAAGCCAAATTAACATTCCGCGTAGTAGCGATGCGGGTGCTTTAAGTGAAGACGCGTCGGGTGTGTGAAGTAGCCGGAGTGTATGAGCGGTAGAGTAGTTTGTTGTTCGATGGGTAGTTCAGGGTAAGGCGAAGGTAGGGTCTGTCTCAAAAGGCGATAATGCTGGGTTGCGCCCCTGAACGAGAAAAGCAGGTGACTGTCCTGGTGCAGCTCCATAGCACGGGAGGTAAAAGTGCAGGCTTGGTGGGCGTATTCATTGCTCTCTATAGAAGCGTGTGCGGGTTTCCAGATGAGCTGGAGGGAACCATTTGTGGAGTAGTTTTTTGGCACACGCAGTGCCGGTCGGGACACCAAACCCCACTGGTAATTCTGGTAGGCTTCTTGGGAATCGGTGACTACCTTACGAACCCCTGATTGAGTGAGAGCCAAGGCGATGGCTGCCTCTTCTGCTGCCGTCATGATTTCAGTCTTGAGTGAGACACAGGGAAGGAGGTTGGTTCCGAAAATAGCCACTATTATGGCGTACTGCTGCCCTCGATGTTGGGAGGCGTCTGTGTAGATAACTGCATGAACCTCACCGAGGGTGGTGTTGAGCGCTTGAGCCCGCGTTTGTTGGTGACATTGTCGTGGAAGGGGTTCATATTTCTAAGCAAAGATAATATCTTTAATTCTTGTTGTCGAAAGTACAAAAGTAAATCAAGCGGAGTGAAATTCTCTGCTGCCCAGCCAATGTGGTTAAGGATGCGGCTACCCGCCGCAGTTCTGCTCATTCAGAGCTTCTGGATAGAAAGATGGCCCTCTATCAGCTCTTGCACCGTGTTGTAGAGCCCCGTGCTGAGCAGCCTCTCTGTGGAAGCATTCATTGGAAGACCAATGGCTAGCTCAACTGCCTTTCTAATCATTATATAAAGCATCTTTATGTCGTCCTTGCCGAGAAGACAGGGGATGGACGTAAGTGTCTCTCGAGAGGACAAAAGCTTGAACTAATCGAAAGGTATCGATTTCCTCGAGGCCTCGCTTCTTGGTGACAATTCGCCTAATCGTGTGTATAATGTTATTGATGCTGTGTTTAAGGCGCTGCATGGACGCGTCACTCCTGGTGTTGGCGTGAAGATGTAGGCCCAGGATTTTCATGCTGGGGCTTGGAGTGATGGCCTGACCATCAAGGAGCATTTGAATGTGCTCTTAAAGATGCCGTTTGGCGTGAGGGCGGACGACAACGAGCTGAGGTTTTTTACATGGACACTGGAAGTCACAGGCTTTAGCACATTGGCGTAATAGAAGTCAGATTCCATGTGTCGGTGGGAGCGTTCCTTAATTAATATCGCGTGGCATTCAGCGAGAATGCAGTGGTTAAACCCGCAGATGTGCATGGTGACTGCACCACTTGTCTTCCCCGTCTCCGTGTGGGCTTGTAGCTAAATCGGTAAGACAGCGTGCTCTGGCTTTGTTACTCTATTAGTTCCATCTTCGATTCCTGGTGGTGCCAGTAAATTTGTTTAATATTTGTACGCGGGAGTTTTCTATTGATACCAGCGGCCGCGAAAGAACGCTTGGAGGGTAGAAGTAGAAAGCTTTGCTTTAAAAATCAACTAAACAACACCGTCATGGAGCATAGAAGACAGCGCTCAAAATCTCAATTAATTATTGTGATACGACCTGACACCCGCTGTACTACCACGGTAACGGGATGGTTCCCCAGAGACGCGTCTAGAGGGAGAGGAAGGCCAACAACTCGATAAAGGAAAGAAATAAGGAACTTTAATGGCAAAGAATGGAGAGACAGAGAGAGAGAAATTGAAAGATAGAATGAGAGAGTAATGTTTATTGAAGACAAAAGAGCCAAGTGGTCGGTTTCCTCAGTCCAGGACCCCGTTGTAGCGTCCAGCGGTCTGAGCCCGGTGAATCTGCCGAAGCTGTTCTGCGGCGCTCGAGCTGCTCGAGCTGGTTTCGGCGCTCGAGCTCACACATTTTGATCGAGGAGTTTGAAATCGCGGAAAGTCAAGGGTTGAGCTGCACTCCGACACCATGTGGTATAGAGTGCAGGGCGCTCTGAGGAATCGACACTATGGGTCGCTTTGCGTAGGCCAGATGAAGTGCAGCTTGCTGAAATGATTTCGTTTGGAGGATACGTCAGTAGCGCTCCTCTTTCTTGCTGAGAGAGGCATTTGCAGGGGGAAACGAAAGCCGGGCTAGCCTATAGTGTTGCGTCACCTGCTGGAATGACGTCAAGGGGATGGCCGTTTCTAGCCAACTCTCTCGCAGCGCTCGGGTGGTTACACTTCGAGCAGTCTCATGGGCAAAGACATTGCCACAGAAAGAAGTGTGAGCCGGTATCCAGACAACCGATACCCTTTTCTTTGGAGGGTTCTGGCACAAGATTTTTATTGCGGTGTGTGAGATGCAGCCTCAGAGAGAGCTCCTGCCCGCTGACTGAGAATCCGCGATGATTACTTCCGCAAGAGTTTGCGTTATCACCAGTGCTATAGCTACCTCTTCGGCCTGTGGAGTCAGTACTTTCATGAGAGTGAGGCTGGTGACGTGGCTGTCTATCTTCAATACAGCCCCCACTGTTACTCCTCGTCTTGCATAATCTGCGGCGTCGTGTAATAAACTTTTTCGTTGGAGCCATATTTTTTCATCCAGGGCTCGAACTAGCGCCTCACATTTTTTTGGCAAGGGGGCACTATGATGTTTCGGCGTAGTTCACCGGGGATATTTTCTGTGGATTCTAGAAGGCGATTATGCATGTCCATGCCCAGTTTCAGTAGAAGGGCGCTGTCCGCATCCATCCCTTATAGTCCGCAGCGCTTACTAAGAAGGTGGCCCTCAATCAGCTCGTCCAGTGTTGTGAAGCCCAAGCTTGACGAAACAGTCGTTGGAGGTGTAGGATGGCAAACCCAGCGCTTCTTTGTACACCTTTGGCAAGAGCGTATTAACTTCTTCTCAGTCTTAGTTAGTAAAGCATAGGGCGTCACATAGCAGAACCTTTACATGACGAATGCCTGGATAATCCTAGGTGTGTCTTCTTTATCCCTCTTCCTCTGACCGTGATCCGACGAAACGTGTGAGCAATCTCGCGACTATTGCTTTCCAAATTCCTTAACATCGTGGTGTTTGCGCAATCTGCTTGGAAAATCATGCCTAGTATTTTGAGAGAGAGAGAGAGAGAGAGTTTATTTGCCGTTCAAGAGAGGTACAATTCTTAAAATATACAGACGAGGGTCCCAAAGTCCCATGACTGCCACGGGACCCTCGGTGAGCAGTTACAAATCATGACTTTTAAAGAAACAGCATTGAAAAGTTTATGCAATAGCAAAGGTAAAATAATTATCAGATCATCATTATACAGTAGGTAGAAACCTTGTACAAAGATACAATAGCTATACACACACAAACACACACATGCTAAACATGTGTGTGTTTTGAAGAGAACTGATTTGCGGAGACGGGGTTATATTGGCACCGTCCAGTACGATGTGCATTGAGGGTGCATCGGCTCGCCTACCCCCTTTACTGCGCACTAGGAGCAGTTACGATTTTTAAGAGCCGCACGAGAGTCAACAGTTCTTGGCATACTTGTGCACCGCATCAGCCGCCATTTGGAGGCTGTCCTGCATCTCTCCGTCCGAGCCCACACCGGAGCACACCGTGATATCGTCTGCCATGTGTAAGTCTGCGATGGACGCCAGTTGTTCAGGCAGGCCGATGAGGGCAATATTGAAAGGGAGGGGGGACAGGACCGCTTCTTTGTGCGTGCTGGGTCTGCCAGTGCGAATGGGTTTTGTTTGAAAGTCTCCAACCTTGAGGGTGGCGTGGCGTCCGGAAAGAAAGTCCCTGACGTAGGAGTACATGCGGGTTCACCATCCGAGTTCACTGAGATTAGTCAGTATGGCTTCGTGAGTGACGTTGTTAAAGGCCCCTTTTAAACCAAGCGCTAGGATGGTCTTAGGTGTGTGTCTATTGGCGTGATCTATGATGTCCTCCTTAGTCAAAGGATGGATTCTGGCATCGCGGGATGAGAGCATTCGGAGGTTAATGGGAAAGGCATTTGGCCTTCGGTGGACTTCATGCGGCTATTGTTGTTGTTTTTATTGCTGTTGTTGATGCTGGCGACAATGATGATGATGAAAAAGTTCTGAGTTTTGGCCTATCTAACGCCTCCGAAGAAAGCAGGAAACCACTCTCTTAGCACGTAAGGAGCGATTGGGAAAACAAAATCGGTACAGGCCACGAATAAGAAGGCAAGCACCATGCAGAAAAGAAAGTACTGTACGCCACAATGGTCATTTCACAGATACAGTGAATCCGCAAAAAAACTCTCTAGTCTCGAAAACATGGATCAGAACCTGCACAAGAAAAAGCAAAAAGGCAGGATCAAGTTGGTTCAAAGATAGTACAAAAATTATGAAAACACACTTTACGCTTACTCGAATACTTTCGAAAAGACCATGCAGCAATTGTCGTAGCCAATTACTCTAGCAATCTTTGCAACTCCGTCACCCCCTACATACAGAAACAAAGCATACGTTGGAGCCATCCTCTTGGCCATACTTCCAAAGAACAGTAGAAAGATTACTATAGGCATAATACCAAAAGCTTCGGTAAGATAACGCCATCCATAGTTGGTAAAGTTGAAAACGTTACATGTACACCCGCACACGAGGGCCTGGAAGAGAACTAGGCAGCCACTGACCAAGAGTCATTCGAGCTGGCATACCGTCCGCCTTGTGACCACGACTACCGTGCTCCCCTACTCGAAAAATGTTAGGAACCTCCTCGACTTGCGCCTAGGAACACGATCATTCCCCTTGCCACCAGGGGAACCCAATACCAAACTTTCTGGAGGATCAACCAGCACAAGTATACAAACATATGGGTGAAGATGTCCGGTGGGAACATAAGAAATTACCTTGAGACTGTGCTTTATAGGTGAAACATCCAACCTTTTCCATGCAACCTATCCGTGTCTAAGAGTATGCCCGAAGAGGAACTCAGACATTATTTATGAAGACGTGGGAGGCTGCTTTGCCAAGCTCGTTATCTCAAGATAGGCCTGGGCTGATTGGGGGCAAAGCAAGAAGCTGCTGCATCTCTGCTCCGGAATTCAGAGTCACCTTGAGCTCATTACCATCTGTTTACCCCCTTCTTCTAAACACGTACTATTTCCTCCTACACAAAGGTTTCCTTCAATCCCCCAGAAAGAAAGCGAAAACGTTCTGTCTGGCGAAGAAAAATAAACGCTTCGAAACACTCACACTTTCACCTCCTCACTCAAACTGACGAACACCCCGCACGCCACAACCTTTCACGCTCACATCTTAAGCCGCAAAACAACAGATGACCTCTGTCTCCCCCGCGTCATAGAGAATAGAAACCCTTGCAGGTAGTCTTTTTCTATTCGATGACTATCAGCGGTACAGAAGCAACTCTGTTCTGAAACGCCCTCTCGGCGGTGAAGTAACGCTATCGCACCATACATCTTAAGACCCAAACTGAGATATCATCTGCAAATTTTCTTTGGTACATCGTTCAACTTATGGAGCGAACGGCATGGCAACATTCATCTTACAACGCCGTGGCAGGAGGAACGTGTCTTTCCCGCCTTTCTAAATTACTGAATATGGTCCCAAGCAATTTTATCTCAACTACGGCAAGAAAAGAAAGAACAAATGCCTTTTTACGTTCACTTCAATAACAGCGCTAAGAGGGCGAAGGGGAGGCGACACGAGAGGGTCGCCTCCTCTAAACAGGCCGCTGTCTAAACGGCCGGCTACGAGAACGAGCCTGCAATCAAAAAATAGGAAAAGTCAGTAATATACCCCTTCACCGTACGAAGTATGGAAGCACACCCAGACTCGAAAAGACACGTGTGCTATAAAGGCATAAGGAAGAACGCACCACGGAAATCTTCGAGGCCCACACCATCCACGCACGAAATCACCATTCCGTCAGCATGGCGACAACTGACTTGCATAAAACGGAGCACGATTACCTAAGTCACGGATCGTAGCCTTTATGCATGTGCATCATTTTACAGAAATCAGCCCTTACCTGCGCACGTTTATGAATTTTTCTGTTTTAATGTTTTTGTTTCCCAGGGTATATGTTCAGCTGCGGTGAAATAGACCTTTTGTGGTAAGTCAGCGCCCAGTTTTGTGCCGCCTCCTCTTTGACATGTCTTAGCGCTGTTATCAAACTAAGTATGTGCCAAGAAGTACGACATAACACCGCATTTTTATGCATTCACACTTGTTGAAAAAGTTCGGTGGAATACTGTTATCTTTTGATTGAACCTCCAGCTTTAATCGCTCCCTATCGGTGTTTAGTTTACAGTGTCGAACTAGAGCTAAACCACTACCGAATGCCGGCGTAGAACAAGCATTTCTGCTGCCCCTCGAACGAAAACTGAACAGTGCATATGGGACATCTTGAACGTTGCGCACTTAGGGCTTCGGTCCAGAAAGGCCGAACCAGTAGCAAACAAAAACATCAGAGCCCCACCACCCCGTAAAAGGGAGGTTTAGCAAACCTGGCGTTCTGATTGAGTTTGCTGTGCCAGGGTTTAGCTACATTGCGTATTTGCTTTGTTGCGTTTGAAGGAGAGTGGCATGATTTCTACGAACCCGACTGAGGACCCATACGGTTGGTAACTAGAACTAGTGACGTTTTATTAAAGCGAAGATACGACAATCACAGCGCATACTGTAGCGCACCGAAAAAATGGCCTCCAAAGAGTCGCTGCATTGCGCAATGTCAAGCGAGAGTGAGACGCCGGGTGGCGAGAAGAGTGCACGACTCGGGAAGGAGGCAGCGCCGGCGGAGAGGAATATAAAGCGTTGTTGCAGCCATACTCCTTCCCTATGTAACCATGCATGGCTGTGCACTACATAATTTGGTAAAGAATGTGCACAATGACCAAACATACACTGCACTACCCCAGGTAAGCTTCCCCTCTAAATACAAGCACAATGCCCGGAATACACTCTTTTGGTATCAATACAACACGTTTTATATCCAAATTTGGAAACCATTTCACTGTTATTTAATTGTGTGCATTTTGCCATGCGCTAAAAAGGCACTGCAGATTTAAATGATGGCCCCGGAATCCAAAGGAATAATAAATATCTTTTTACGATAAAACAGCTTTACCGTACGCGTTTGAAGAACTGCAGTAATTGTAATTTCCTTTCCTCCTCTTCTAGGTATCATTAAGCATGTAATGCATTTTGCACATCACCCTGTCTCAGCTATAACGAGAATATAATGGCCTCATTCTCTCTATTCTCAGTAGGAATGTGGGGAAGGGATCAGCGGCAATATTGGGGATGTATTGAGCTTCAGGTATCTCTGTAAGGCTGTATTAGAGAAATATCGAACAGAGTGTCATATCGAAGCTCGAAAAAACATCGCTTATTTTTCTGTTGCGGGATAGCGTACGCCCCAAACAATCAGCCCAGCAGCATGGCGGTGCACAGTCTTGCTGCACTAGCCGTGAGTTCACCATTACTTTTCAAGAATATCTCACGCTTGTAAGCTTGAAATGTACGGAAATGGGTTTACGCAAGATATAAAGATTTATTGGGCCGCGATCGTGGCTTTCATTCAGTGCGCATGGACACCGAGTACACAAAATGTAGCTCGAACTGCGAGTAGCAATATCCGAATACTTGCTGCCTTTGACACCGAGTACAAAAAATGTAGCTCAAACTGCGAGTGGGAATATCCGAATGGTTGCTCCCTTTGGTATGCACCTAGCACCTTTTAAGTCCTCTTGACTACTGAACACACGGGCACTGCTACGAAGATATTTTTTATTGCAGCACTTTGATAGCGTGCGTGCATGTGCGCGTATGTGCGTGTGTGTTCGTGCATGTGCGTTTGTGTGTGTGTGCGTGTGTGCGTGTGGCTGTGCGCTCGTGTGCGTGTGCTCGCGTGTGCGTGCGTGTGCGTGCGTGTGCGTGCGTATAGGCGTGCGCGCGCGCTCGTGTGCATGCGTGTGTTTGCGTGAGTGTGTGCGTGTGCTTGCGTGTGTGTGTGTGTGCGTGTCTGTGCGTGCATGCGTGCGTGCGCGCTCGTGTATGTGCGTGCGTTGCATGCCCGCGCACGTCCACGCACTGCTATATGATGGTCAGAGATATACTGGTAGTGCTCGTTGGCGTTTGCATGCACAGTCACTCGATGTGAGACACACGTCCTTGTTAGGCAACATTCATCACGAGGTAACATAAGGCGCTGGCTTGTAACACACACAATATCGTTTTTTGTGCTTGGTTATCACTTTGTACTTATGACAAATTAAACATTGTGATGCCCAGTTTAAACAACCACCAACTGAGCAGAACGTACACTTTCTGGGTTGACAGGGCGATTTAAACGCTGAGATTTTCTTTTTGTGCCATATGCTCAGCTTCTGCAACTCCTGACCACGGTTAAGTTTGTTCCCACAGATGTTAAAAATCCGTAAAGTCTGCTCAAGCGCTTCTACAAATTACAGACTAAGGTCGGTGGTATTTCCCAACTGTGCAATAATTCTTCCAAATGAAATAGTGATTATGGAACTGTTTACGTGCGAACCGCCTAAATAAACATGCTGGCCCCGGACGCTGCCAGCTTTAAGATACGCGACTTCTTCCTTTATTAGGATTACGGCCATTTCTGCACCCAAATATCTTCCTGTGTTGGCAGCATTACCTCTCTCTTGATAATCAACAACAGCTGCAAATGGCACCGGGACTTCGGTAGGCTGGATTCCAGGCGCATGGATACAACCAATTCGCGGTGGTCATCCTGGCAACCACGCGGCTGCTTTGACCGCAGAGGGACGCCAGCACTGAAGGTCGTGCCTCCACGCGAGCCCGTTCTATGCTATGGATATGTTGATACCAAATACATAGCCAGGTGCAAAGAGAAGAATGACTCAAGAGAAAGATTTTGCGGTGCTGGCGGGTGCATGAGAAATCCGTAATCCGCTGTAAAAGGAGTCTGAACGTCGACCCGGTATATTTATAAGATACTTCTTTACTAACTTGGACAACGAAATTTTGGTCTGCCTCTGTGTCCCACGATTCAGCCGCCGGGCCAAAGTTAACGTAAAATTTGAACGAGGCGTTTAGATATGTAGCGCCATTTCCAATGTTCCAAATCTGGAGGAAATGTTCATACATGTCAAGACTGTCGAGCGAAAACAAAACATTATGAATATCTGAGGCAATACATCAATACCTCACTGACATTTGCCGTGTTTCTTTATGAAAAAATACTTGGCTGTAAGACTTTTGTGATATCGCATAAAGTACTTTAGATACAGCATGAAAAATTGTCCGGGGGGGCGGTGGGGGGGCTCAAGCAAACCGCACCCCTGTGCCAACGCCGACCTTACTGCCGCGCAGTGCACCTGGATGCGCGCCCGCTGAGGTACGGCTTTCGCCCCCTCGCAGAAGCCCTGGACACGCACGTTCGTATGTTTCCTACGGCAAGTGCCACGTGGCGCCACAATTGTCGCAGAACTCTCTGCCGGTGGCAGCCGAATTTTTTCGCGCTCTATTATATGGCTATATGCGGCTCCACGCTTTTTGCATTACGGTCTCACTAGGCTGGAGCTCCTGCCAGAAAGGTTAACACATTACTACGCCGTTTCGTTTGCCACTGAAGAAAAAAAAATTGCCCCCACCTCCCCGAAGGGAATCGTGAGGAAGTGCTAATGCATTTCTTGCGCCGAGAGTACACGGCGTAGTAATTCTGACATCGCCTTGAGAGGCGCCCAGCCAGCGAACGGTCTAAACTGGAGCAGAGCGAGCAGGAGACTGTAGCGAGAGAGCGCGCGCGAGCCGACCCACGGAGGTCTGGCGGTTTATCGCTGCATATATAGGGGGGTACGCCGCGCCGAGCCAGGTGGCTGAGAGAGGAGGCGAGCGCAAGGGGAGAGGGACAGCGGCGCACGGCAGCTGCAGCCGAGAGAGGGGAGAGGAGGTGCGGGTGCGTTACGTCACGGCGCGGGGAGGGAGAGTGACACACAGCGGCGCACGGCAGCTGCCGGGGAGAGGAGGTGGAGTATGTGACGTCACGGCGCGGGAAAGGGAGAGAGACGCGCGCGGCCCACGCCGTCGCGCCGCGAGGAGCGGTGAGGGGCGTGTCGTCACGTGGTGAGTGACGTCACTGCGCCGTTGCTACCGACGCTCCTCTCCGCTCCACGCCGTTGCTAGGGGATAGGAGGACTGCGGACGGACGGCGCCGCCGGCGGTGGAAGGTTTGGGGTCGCTTATAAAGTGCATTGCACTTAAAAAAGGGCCCATCTCCCCGCGAGGGGGACTCGAGTAAATGCGTCGCATAGGGGGTGGGTGTATTGCGTTAACGTTTAGTGTTTAGGGAGTTGGTGGTAGTGAATGCGTTGTATCAGCAGCTTTTTGACGTAGTTTGAATGAGTCAAGGATATAAGGCGCATTCGTAGCCTTTCATTCTGTGTCGGTTTTGTGGCGCAGTGAGAACAGCACCATGTACCTCGCGTTCCGCCCACGGGCAGTGAATGCGTTGTATCAGCAGCTTCTTGACGTAGTTTGAATGAGTCAAGGATATAAGGCGCGTTCGTAGCCTTCCATTCTGTATCGGCTTTGTGGCGCAGTGGGTAGAGCACCATGTACCTTGCGTTCCGCACGCAGGGTCGTGGGATCGAAACCAGGCACCGGTAAGTATTATTTTTTTATATAGTGTAGGGGGCGGGGTGCAGACCTGTCGTTGAGAGCGAGTAGGGTAGCGTGATTCCGGAGAGGAGGAGTGGGGAGAGGGCACACCTGGAACGGCTGTTGCGGACGCCGAGGCACGCCAACGCCGGGTGACATCGTGAGTTACAGAAATGCATTTAAAATTGGCTCCTTCCCACGCTGTAAAGGTGGCTGGTAAGCAAGGCCTTAAACAACACCCACAACAATTGCCCATGCGACATCACTTGAACTCACACAGGTGGCTCTACAATGAGTGAAACCAGCCGTTTTATGGAATTCGCGTGGCCGGCGCCCGAAAGCAGCAGCAGCGTCGGCCACGGCCGGGATAGAAGCGGCGGCGGCCACCGCGGTAGCCCGCCCGTGAGTCTGGAGGGAAAAAACGGAGAGGAGCGTCTTCCGAAGGGCGAGACAGCGGAACCTAGCCATCCTGATGTTCTAGCTTGAGGCTGCACCACCGCGCGACACAGGCCTAGACGCGGAAACAATTATGCATGTGAGTTTAGTGATCTTCATTTATGCCAATTTAAACTAGTTAGTTTAGTAAGTCTGAGAATTGCGAGAAAGGTGAGGGAACTTTGTGATCGCCATTTATACGAACCAGTTGCTCCTTTAGCTTTTCCTTACACCTCTTAAAACAAAACCGTATTGGTATTAACCAATATAGAAAAGAGAGCGTCATTTGTGGCAAGCAGTGCGCAAAAGGTAGCGTTGCTCTAGCGGCCAGATATCTGCATTTGGTTTGCACATTTTGTCTTTCCGCCCATGAGGCCAATCCTTACCGTATCTTTTCCCACGACCACTAAATTCCGTCGACTGCGGGTTATCCTGGAACTGCTGTCGAACAAGTTAATCAAGCCGTGCGAAGGCAGCGCCCAACTGAATCGAAGCTGCGCCAAAACAGTCCCAAAACAAGCGTCACTAAAGCAGACGACAAAGCCGTCCCGCCGATGCAGCCGCCAATGAGCAGGCACTTGCGCTGCGGGAACGCTGCTTAAATTAGCCGCACGACCTGCAGTGTGCTCCGTCAGTGAACCTCTCCGCCATCGCCTTCTCCGCCCTTCCAGCCGCTGCCTTCGCCGCGTTGCGAGTTTGGTGTCGCGCACGCCACGAAAGGACCGCTGGCTGGTAAGGGTAGAAAGCTTTGCTTTAAAAGAAGGCGCTGGCTATGCCTACCACAGATTTGTAAAACGATTCATAAGCGGGCACTTCAATGATTTGCTCTTCACGCGGTGATGAGCTCACCTTTAGTAGAGGAAGCCCTTCACTTTCGCTTTCTTGCTGCTCCATGGGTTGGAAATAAAAATGCGCACCACTGTCTCGAAGGATCTCGGTTCGTGTCTTGCCTCGTACTTGAGAATTACGGTGGTGGTGCTAGAAGAAGCTTGAAAATGGTCTTGCTGCGATACTGTGGTTGTGATGATGGTGATGATGACGCCCTCAATAACGTACCCGCAAGGGGCATTGCGCAGAGATAAATCACTGATTGAAATCCATTAGCACTTCGACATATTCGTTCACTTTCGGACAGAAAGAGGTCGTAAAAAAAGTTCGCTCTGATTTTAAACCCCAATTACCCATTATTTGTATCACTCAGCAATGCAAGTGACCTTTAGCAGAAAGGTAGTCTTAAATACAATTATATATGTCCCTTTTTTGCACACCCCAAATTTGTTGCGCCAATAGATAATATAAGTGGAACAGATAGAGTCAAACCCAAACGCTGAATAGGGTCCTTTAAAGCAGTTGTCTAGCTGCCGAGAAGCGGCAACAGGCGAGAAAAAAAATGTTCAATTGTTTCTGGGACCTGGCACCGCACACATACCTTCGTAAGAGAAAGACCTGTTCTAAACAGGTAGAAATGTACCCTTGGAATCCTGCAGCGCAGCTCAGTGAAGCTCACTTCGCATTGCCGCGATCCACAAAAAAGAACATTCCACCCCAACTTTCAACGTTGATACTGCTCAAGTGATAGGAGCGCATCTGAACGAGTAGTGTGTAAATATCAACACCGTCTTCATTGATCTTGAAGATCCCGCGGCTAATGATGCGAGGTAAAGCTTATGCTTCTTCTTAATCATCTTCTCCCTTCTCAACCAGTCGACATGCTTTTGTGGGCGGTCGCCGCGAGGCGCATGCACGAGCTTTCGGCATTTTCTTGGATTTTCAACTCGGACCGTAAGCGGCTGAAGTCGTCGCGACCCTCTGGGTCGTTCCCACCGCGCCTTAACCCTTTATGTGAATAAAGTTATTTCTCTCTCTCTCTCTTTCCAGCCGCGCTTCGGACAGCCTCATTTCTCGCGACACCAGCCTGTGGCGGAGTCCAAATAAGTGCTACGGGAAAATTGGGTGAATCTTTTAGCAGAATGTGGAAACAGTGCATCGAGATCAGCACTATCGACAAGGCCAACACAGCCACTCATAATGCGTGATTCTAAAGTGGCCCTGCAACTGCGTTGGCTCGACGTTTTATAGGCGCAGAGATCACAACTTTGACTGAGCACTTTGCAAATTCCAGATTGCCTTTAGAGTGCCGGTCAGCTTATTTCATTACGGGCTTGAGAGACGGGCTGCTCCAACTGGCGTTTTTGCTCTTTTCATGTAATCTACACTAGAAATTGAGAACAGATTCTCAATCATCTCTCGTGGTAGTTTAACCAATGAGGTGACTTAGTTATTTTAAAGTTTTAACTTAACCATTGTAATAAACTTTCCAACACGAGTAACTGCGAACACTTCAATGCTCATCGACCTTTTTCTTATAGGTACGGATACTACCAGTGTTAAGGCTGGTGTGATAGCTTGCGATCTGGGCGTTCACTTACCTATATTCATGGCAATTGAAGAAACTATTGAGTTAAAAAACCGCCGGTTAGAGCAAGACATCTTTCCTCATAAAACCTTGGATCACTTTAGAAATGATGTGCTAGAAATTGATTGGATGGACGTCTGCAGCGCCACAGATGCCAGCACTGCAATGGATACCTTCATCTAAAAGATTAAGCACCTGTACAATCATTTTTTTTCCTACAAAGAGTTTACTACCTTAAAAAAGATCCATCAGCCCCGGATAACTAGGCACCTACTCGCTAACATAAAAAAGAAAGGTGTCATGCATGCAAAATTTTTCACCCACCGTACACTAAAATTTTTAATGAATACAAAAAAAATTCGCAATGGCTTTAACAAAAAAATTCGTTGCGCTCAAAACGAGTATTTCAATAACACATTTACAGGAATGTAGTCAAAACACAGATGGCCACCTGGAAAAAGACAGGATCACTCTTTGGCAGTAATAGCACCTCCAACACAGTCTCAGAAATCCCCGTTATTGGTAAAAAATTACCAGCCTGTGATCTGCAAATGCCTTCAACGATTATCTTGTGACGACATTCCCTCACCGGTATTTCTCAATAACACGCTAAAGATGGACAATTCTTGCTCCGACTCAGTATTTCTAGCCCCAGTAACGGAGGCAGAGGTATTTTCAACAATTATCCAGCTGCGAAACAGCAACAGTTCCGATCCCTTTGATTTTAGGCTCCACCCTATAAAACTTATTGCTGACATAATTTCCCGCCCCCTGACGAGTATACTCAACCGGTGTTTTTCTACTGCTATTTTTTCTGCGAATTTGCAAACCGCGAAAGTAATATTACGGTACAAGAAAAGGGACAAAAACAGTTTTGGAAACTATAGGCCCACATCGATTTCACCCATTATGTCGAAAGTCCTTGAAAAATTTTTGTATTCTCGGCTCACGTTCTTTACAGATAAGCAAAAAATATTATCAGATTCTTAGCTTGGTTTCTGTAAACACAGGTCTACTGAACAGGCGTTACTTGCGCAGAAGAAATTCTTTCTCTGCGAAATCGAAGACAGGAAATTCGTACTTGGAATATTTATAGACTTCTTGAAGGCTTTTGATTCGCTTGACCGAAAGCTTCTACTTAAGAACTTAGAATTTTACGGTTCGCGGTAGGGCACGTGAGGTTATTGAATCATACCTTGGCCATCGCCAGCAATATGTAAACATAAATAACTCGTCTTCTGAGGACCAGCTCCTGCTTGTCACCAGCGCTACGGAAGCCTGGAGAGCACATGGGCTCTGGACTGAGGAACCACTCCCACATTATTACATAATAAAGTTGTATATATATATATCTCTCCTCAAGCGGCGCCCCTGTTTACGGTGTATTTTATATTCTTTCACTGTTTTTCTTTCATCTTTCGTTTTGATGTTACCTTTCCTTCGCTCATCTTGCTAGACAGACGTGTTTATACCCGCTGCCTTTGCAATAAACGCATTGTTCAACGTTTGCGCTTGTGCAGTCCTCGCATCGTCCTCTGTTCATTACTGCGCTTGTTTTCTGCGTGTTGTAAGTGATAGTGCTTCCGGTAAACAGCAACAGAACAGTGGCGATAACTATTGTGGAGACGTGCCACAGCGATTCTGGATCTTAGCGTCCCGCTACTGTGTGACAGCACGAGCGTGCACGGAGATCAGTTCGGGCGAGGTTAAACAGGCCTCGACACGGGACAGTGTGTAAGCAGCAGTGCTGATAGGATCGCTGACTTGGTAGACAGCGACGCTAATGTCCAAGGGTGGAGAGAGAACCGGCATCCCGCTCGAGGAGCGCGCGCAGCGGTTGCGCTGGAAAGCGAACGTCAGGGGCCTATAGTACCTAAGTATGTAGGTGTTCTGGCCAAAACAGAAAATACCAAAGATGTGTGATGGCAAGACAGACGTCCAGGAGTTCGCGCCCGAATGTTCTGTACCTCGTTTCAGTTGTTGGGAGTAGAAACTCAGTGGTTGCCAACCAGAGACCACCGGCCAACAGCATTGCCGAGACACCCTTAAAGCGTTGTTGGCTAGGCGTAGTTGAGCGTCAGCAACGGGATGTAAAAGCACGGAAGCGTAAAGTAACGCCTTTCTTCGCAAAATAAAAGGCAAAAGCTGCTTTCTCGATCAACTGAAATTCTCCAACGGCATTTTAAGTGGACAGCAGATCAGAGAGTGGCTCGAGGAGTTCTGTACACTTGGCAATGAATTGCCGAAAGAAGTTCGGTGGGCCAAAGAACTCTCGCATCTTCTTGCTTGAGGTTGGCTTCTGAAACCCTGTGATCGCCTTTATCTTCGTGTTCAGAAGTTTATTTTCCTGTTGAGTGTATTGGTGGCACAGGGACAGAATGGTCTCCACGCCGAAAATCACACTTTTGAATTATGGCCAACCCGTATTGGTAGGACCGAAATCAAACGTTTCGCAAGTACGCTCCGTGCTCGGATGGTGATAAACGTGTGATCAAATGCCGTTGAGGCAGGCAAAAACATTTAAACCACGGGTGACCTTGTCGATGGCATGCTGAAAGGTATGGGCGGTGTTGTGTAAACTGACGGGGATGTGGACATAATCAGAGACCGAATGAAGTGATAATGGCACCCATCGGCATGCCTGCGGGCTCCGCATGGATGTGGTAAGAGAATTTGACCACATCCAACTTGCAGAATATCTTGCATCCTGCCGGATTTGCGGTGAAGTCTTGGAAATACCGTACTGGGTACCGGCCCGGAACGGTGATCGCTAGGACTCGGTAGTCTAAAAGTGGCCTTCAGTCACTTGGATCCTTCTTCGGTATCATGTCAAACAGACGCCCCGTTTCTGCAAAATGGACAGACAAACACAGTTACAGCACGTGCGCGAACGACTGAGGAGTAACGGCGCAGTGCGATAGGGCGAGATGACGTGGTCGAACAAAAACAAAAATTGGGCCCATCTCCCCGCGAGGGAGACTTGAGTAAAGGCGTCGCATAGGGGGTAGGTGTATTGCGTTAACGTTTAGTGTTTGGGGAGTTGGTGGTAGTGAATGCGTTGTAACAACAGCTTCTTGAAGTAGATTGAATGAGTCAAGGATATAAGGCGCGTTCGTAGCCTCCCATTCTGTGTCGGCTTTGTGGCGCAGTGGGTAGAGCACCAAGTACATTGCGTTCCGCCGGCAGGGTCAAGGGATCAAAACCAGGCGCCGGATAGTATTTTTTTATATAGTGTAGGGGGAGGGGTGCGGACTACGACTAAGGACGTCAACGCGGGTGACATCGTGAGTTACTGAAATGCTCTGCATTTAAAAGTCTCCGTTACCGTGATGTGGTGGGTAATGGTCTGCTTTACAAGGGGTGCACTATGTGGGGCTGTATTATTGCGGCCAAATCAGCAAGGATCTTCTGGTACGCTTTATATAACACAAATGTTTGAACAACGGTCGCCTTGGCACGGGAGAGAACACCATGCACTGCAGAGCTCGTTGTCAAGTCCATGAGGAATCGAGAGCGTACGTTCACGGTCATGCAGAAAGCCAGTAAATCAGCATTGTTGCCGATTGTGAGAAGTGACCTGGAGGAGCGCCAGAGGCCAAAATTTATTGAGAGACCGCTTGCTGTAGGTGCTAATCGGCGAGGTTTCGGCGGCAATTGACGCTTACGTCATTTCTCCGCTTTGTCGGTCTAGCGAGAAGGTCGGTAGACGATGACTTCGGCTCCCGTGCAAGCCGAGAAGCTGTGGCTTTCAGCTTTATAGGGGGACGGAGTGTAGTGTAGGTAGTGTAGGGTAGTGTAGTGTAGTGTAGTGTAGTGTAGGGAACGGAGCCGTGGGCTCGGTGATGCTGTGGCTCTCCCAGATCTATTGTTGGTGTGCAAGCCCCGGCCAGAAATGCAGAGCGGCGATGGCATACGATCATCCCCGGAGCGCAGTCGTGTTCAAACTTCTGTTGCGTGTGGCTCTGCTGACGCTGCCGGATCGTGGCCGCCAATTCGAAGCATCCATCTTTACCGAGCTTCTCCACTTGTTTGGGGTGACTCGACTCTACACGGCCGCATGTCAACCCCAGACCAACGGGCTGGTGGAACGCTTTCATCGCCACCTCAAGGTAGCTCTTACTGCTCAAGGGATGCTATCCGAGTGGGTCCAGCGCCTTCCGCAGACTTTTTTGGCTATTCGCTGTGCCCTGAAGACCGACTTGTCCTGTTCCTGTGCAGAACTCGTTTATGGTTCGACACTCCGGCTCCCTGGTCATTTCTTCGACCTGCCAGTACAGTCATTGCCTACCAGCGACTATATGCAAAGACTACGCATGCTCTTTCCGCAACCTCAGCCTAAACGACATTTCCCGCCGAGAGACGTTTACACCACGTCGGACCTTCGCAATGCAACCCATGTTTATGTGCGCAACGACGCTGTTCACTCGCCACTCGAACCTCACTACTGCAGCCCTTTCCCGGTACTACAGCGATACTCGCCAATGTACCTCGCGAACATGAATGACCATCCTGACACCATTGCCCTAGAGAGGCTCAAGCCCGCCTGATCCCTGGTCCGTGCATTCAACGCTGCTCTGCATCCTCCACACGAGCCTCTACATACAGTCGCGCCTCAAGCATCCCATGTGCACTCCCCAACACCCACACTCATTGGCGTGCGCCGCCCGTCCTGGACCACCAGAGACAATTGACTGCGCCGGACATTTCCCCGTCTCAACGACCTCCAGCCACCCTCCTCTGCAATGTCCTGAATTCCTCTACCCCACTCCGCGTTAGGGGGGGGGACAGGGGCGATCACGTCCGTATCCCCACTTGTAGGGAACGGAGCCGTGGACTCGGTGATGCTGGGGCTCCTACATTTATTGTTGGTGTGCAAGCCCCGGCCGGAATTGGAGAGCGGCGATGGCATACGACCGTCCCTGGAGCGCAGTCGTGTTCCAACTGCTGTGGCGCATGGCACTACTGTCACTGCCGTGCAAGCACCGCTGATGATGATGGTAGGTATCAGTTCATAATGAGGATAGTGGCGCTGCAAGCAGATGGTGATGCGCTACAACAGTAGAAGAGGCTCTGACAACTTGACCGGGTTCTTTTGCCGCAGCCAGTGCCCAGTCTCCAAATTTTCAATCCACGGGCAAGGCTCTGTAGACTTGTGGGCGGCACTGCCAAGATGATACGAACGAACGTTCGAAGAGCCAGGCTCGCTCAGCGTGATGGAAGCATCTTAGAACAGGACTGAGATCACGAGTATTGGCGGCCGCGGGCTGAACGTCGGCGTAAGTCCAAAAGGAAAGTTATAGATGCCAGCTGATGGCTTTGTTCATTAATGCGGCTCTCGAGTTGATAAAACCTGGAGTCGTCACTTAGGGTAAAGGGCCTAAGGATGACAGTGGCGATGATGGGGGACCGGAAGCAGTGCGGGACATGGTCAGCCAGTTCCTCAGACTGATCAAGAGGCATGTCATCGGCAGCGGCAAGTCTCAAGCCCATGCTCTGTGGGAGGCGTAAAAGGAAGAGCTGCCGAAGCAGTCGGTTGTCGAGGCCTTGGCTTTGATCGCCTAATAGCTGCCGTGGGCGATGGAGCAGCTGGCAGGGTAACCTGTCGCCCCGTTCCGCCGTGTTCAGAAGCTGCTGCTGCCTTCTGCTCTGAGACTTGAACTTGCACTTGCTGATCCTGGCCGTGAGATGGTGGTACGGCGATTCCGGGTGCAGCCGTTGAGGATACCAACTAGCCCGTCCGCGATGCTGTTTGGCAAAGAGGTCACTACACTCTTGTACTTCGTCTAGTTGTTGGTGACGCTGGGAAGACGAAAGCACGCCTCGACTTGCGTGAACTGTATGTCCACGTGTTCCATGTCCAACAAAGGAGTAGTAAGCTGGGCACCACCACGGCGGTGGTGTTGGGGCATGAAGCTGCTTCGCGGTTTTCACCGGCTGGCCCGCATACTCCTGCGAGACCGATGTTTCCGACATGGTGCGGCCAGAATGGGAGAGTTTGGTTTACGTCACCATTTTATATCGTGACCTCCCAGAGTCAACCAGCTTTGACCCGATATGGACCCCAAACGTAGTTTATTCAGCCAGCGTGAGCCTGCGTCAGCTTACAACATTTTTAGTCCAGAGCTGAACTGGGCCGTCTTCACTTCAGCATTTCAAGCCGAATTCCTAGCGGTAGTACTGCCTTTAAAATAAGTTCCTCCGCAGCACTTGAATATAGTTTTAATTACAGACTTTCTGACAGTCTGTTCCGCTTTGGCATCGTTTGAAAATTTACCCCTAACCCATGCATTCAATTTTCTGGTGCCCTCCCATTTGCAGGACATCTGCCTCATTTGGCTTCCCCTCGGCACAAAGGTTTACTCCTTAATGAAGAGGCTGGTTCCTTGGAGCGATCGTCTTTGGATGGCCCTTCGGTTGATCTTTGCCTTGTTCCGGCTAGTATAGCAGGAGCAAGGTCCGTAGATACCAGCGCCGAATGAGTGCGCAGGAAGGGGTCATCAATACTTTTGAAGAATATGCCCATTTAAAGCATAACTAGAATTCCGGTTTGTGTGAATCTCGTCAATGCGAGGTCACATTAACCAAATTGAGATGTAGGGTCCCCCAGCTGAACTTCTAAATGCAAAGGTCTGCTCTGTGCCATTTTCGGTGAACATGAGACACTAGATCACTTCTCATTACATTGCTGTGGTTTCTCAGTGATCAGACAACGTCACCTTATCAGGCCATTACAATGCTGTGGCTCCTTAGTGATCAGACAACGTCACCTTATTAGGCTATTACAACGAATTGAACTGCCTATCTCTATGCCAGTACTCCTGTCACTAGGAGCCACATAACTGGGTTATTGTCACAAAGGCGTGGCTGCAGCCATTGATGCATATGTGTTCGAGACCAGGCGTCTGCCCTGTTAGCATTTATTTTCACGGGTATGTTTCCTCAAATTCAACCGCCACTTTCAATTTGTAGCCAATTCTTCCTTCCAATTGCACGCTGCTACTGGATGCCAACCGATAGGTATCTACTGTTAAACTGTGAGCGGGCGAATTAGCCCCCTTTTTTTCTCGATTATTGACCAATCCCCCGCGCGGGTATGCCCCATAAGACGTGGAATAACAAAAACAAACACTTGTAGGGCGCCCGGCGGCGCGCATCCGTGCATGTGGGTTCGGGCTACGTGAGGAGACCTTGCTTTTGTCTTCGTCGTCTTCGCGTGTTTGTCGCGTCTGTCGTTACAGTGCCTGAGCGCGAAAAATGTGTCGTAGTACAGACATTTCTTTCTTCTACGTGCTTGTACCCGTGCATATGCCAGTTAGGGGACTAATTTTGCGATACTTTTAGCGCAATTTGTTAGGCTTGAGAACAGCTGAATGGGGTCAGCCCACAAAGTCTGTTCGAATGCTAGATAAGGAAGAAATAGATTAAGGGGAAGAAGAAGAAGCGTTGCCATCTATTACCAAGTTTTCTCTAGCACCAGCACTACCACCGTCATTCTCAAGTTGGAGGCAAGAAACTAACCAACCTCTTTCAAGACGGCCCTCCGCATTTCTCTTCCCAGCACCTGGAGCAGCAAAAACGGCGAAGTGACGTGCTTCTTCCGTCAGAGGTGAGTTCCCCACCATGTGAAGAGAAAATCATTGACGTGTCCACTACGAATCGCTGCACAAATGTAGGGTTTGCCTCACGAATTTGTAACGCCTTTTATCTCATCCCTGGCCAATCTAACGCCGTAGTAATGCGTCAGCTTACCTCACGCGTACTCCAGCTTAATCAGCCCGGAACGCGAAAAGCGTAGCGCCTC
Source organism: Haemaphysalis longicornis (assembly GCF_048455015.1). NCBI lineage: Eukaryota > Metazoa > Arthropoda > Arachnida > Ixodida > Ixodidae > Haemaphysalis > Haemaphysalis longicornis. Next base: position 37,664,207 of record NW_027526204.1, read on the forward strand.
AAAAATGCATAAACAAGTGCGCAGGTCATCAAGGAGTCACATGTCTTTCTAAAATAGTGTACATGGGTATTAATTGGGAGTGAATTATCGATAGCAACGCTTGAAAAAAAAATACAAGAACAACGCTTGCCAGGATGCGTTAGCTCTATATTTGTATATAGCAGTAAGGTTCCCCTCGCGGGAACCCCTGTGTAGATGCGACGCATAGGCGGAGCGGCGAAGGGACCGTGTTTTATAGCGCGCATAACGTTGAGGGGACTGCGTAAGCCGGTCCCAGTCTATGACGACGTTGGCGTACTTGTAAAGCGGCGTCTACTCTAGGTGTTTGAGCCAAGCGTGGATGTTGCTTCGCCGGAGAACGGCACACCGGTTATAGGCGCAGCGCGCCCGAAGGAGAGGAAACCGCAGAAGAGAGACTACTGCACATGCGCCGGCGCCAGCGCGTCTGCCGCGGCTATGACGCAACACAATCCAACACAATCCACTTTAATCCAATCCAATCCAAATCCAATCCAAGCCAAGCTAAGCCAAGCCAAGCCAATCCAGTCCAAGCAGATCCAATCGAATCCAATCCAATGCCCCTCGCGAGAGAGTGTTCGCTATCGGAGCAGAGAGGTGGTGAGCGGCGGAGAGCGCAGCTGGCGCGGCGAGGAGAATGGGGGAGGGTTGGACAACGCCGCCGACGACGACGACGACGGCGACGACGCCGGAGGGACAAGGAATCAGATGCTCTGCATCTAAAAAAAAGAACAAACTGCCCGAACATGAGATGTAGCACCAGGAAGTGTTGGGCATACTCCACGTGAGAAGCTACCGCCTTTTGAAGTCATCGTCTTCTGCGCTGCGGACCGTGGGCGCGCCAATCGCTACCATACCACCTGACCTCCATCGGTGGATATGGGGACCCCACCACCGCTCCCTTCTTGCGTTTGTTCGCGAAACGGGACTTAACCTATACTTGTAGCATAGTATTTATGCCAACGGGCATACTGTCGCAAAAAAAATGTCTCAACCCGCAAAATACTTCTTAGTACTAATATTTCCTTCTCTAAAACGCTTCGTATCCCTTTTTGACTAACTTACCACTTAGGACCTTTCTGCAGTAGTTTGAACGAAATTTATAGATTTCAAAAGCACTGAATATAATCAATTGTCAAAGGGTGTTCGGCTGGTCGACAAGGAAGAAGACTAAGAAGAAGAAGAAGACGAGGAAGAAGAAGAAGAAGAAGAAGAAGAAGAAGAAGAAGCACTATTACCTGGCACCAAGACCATTCTCAAGTTTGGGAGGAAGAAAATAACCAACCTCTTTCTATACGGCCGTGCGCATTTGTATTCCCAGCACATGGAGCAGGGAGAACGGCAAAATGAAGAGCTTCTTACAACAAAGGTGAGCTCGCCACCGTGTGACGAGGAAATCATTCACGTATCCGCGCACAAATCGTTCCACAAATGTGGGGTACGCCTCGCGCATTCGTTGCGCCTTCGGTTGCATCATTTCCCGATCTAACGTGTTAATATAGTGCTAATGCAGATACTTTCTAGCATCGTAATCTAGTTGATTGATTGTAGGGTTTAACGCGCCGACGCAACACCGGTGATGAGGCGCGCCGTAGTGGAGGGCTCCGGATTAATTTTGACCACCTGGGGATCGTTGCCGTGCGTTGAAATCTCGTACACCCGGGTATTTTTGCTTTTCGCCTCCGTCAGAAAAGCGGCCGCCGCGGCCGGGAATCGAACCCGCGACTCCCTGCTCAGCTGCATAACGCCTCAGCCACTGAGCCACCGCGGCGGGTAGCGTCGTAATCAACAGCAGCGCTGAAAACTAAAAAGAAATTACAAAAAGAGAGCGTGCCAGTACGCGCTAGCAGTGCATTGGTGTCTAAGAGTAGTGCTGGCATAAAAAATCGGCCGCGCATATGCTTGCGTCACCTCAAATGCAGTCAAAAGATTGCAGCCCCCCGTAGCCCCTCTAAAGTAGCGACCTCTTTTGTCTCATTACCACCCTCTCACGCTCTTCCCCTCCTGTCTTGGTCCACCCGCCTGGACGTTTTCGGAGTTCAATGTTCCCGCTTTGGCAGTGCTGGCGCGCCAGGTATTGAGAATGTTGAGAATCACAGCTCGAGCCAACAAAAGCGTGGCTCGGGTGCCAACCTTCGTGTATTTGTGGTAAAATGAATGTTTCCAACGCGTTTTTTTATAGTCGTACACGCAATTATCAAACACACATCTATTGTTAATTAAAAGGACATGGCAGACTTCATTTAAGTATTGATGTTCATCCGCAAACCAGCCTTATGATATCTTTGTAAGTGACTAAAAAAATGACGCATCTTTCCAGATTTATTAGATATAAAACTCTGATATGGGTGTCATTAAACACAGCAACCGAATTACATTTCTGTGGTTCAGTGGTTAAGGCGTTGGGCTGATGAGCGCGAGGTCTCGGGTTCGATTCCCGGCCGCGGCGGCCGCTTTTCTGATGGAGGCGAAAAGCTAAAACGCCCGTGTGTACGAGAGTTCGGCGCACGTTAAAGATCCCCATGTGGTGAAAATTAATCCGGAGTCCTCCACTACGGCGCGCCTCATCGCCTGCATTACATTGGCGCGTTAAACCCTGCAATCCATCAATCCATACATCTCTTTGGTTGAGGCCGAGGAAAATGAAATTTTTATCGTTGCCCACACAAATTTTAAATCACAGTCCAGTTGGAATTAAAAACGCCAGCAAAGGAAACCCAAAAAATAACCAGGTTTGGCGATTGGAGACGCGCGTATTACATGGCAGAACGCGCAAGTAAGCTTAAGAAATGGAATGGCAGCCTCCCTAGATGAGAAGCAAGTCAGCGACTGGAACTCTTTAAAAGTGAACGAGAAACCTTGTATTGATTAAGGTAAAAAAATTACACAGACCGTAATATATGCTAACCATTCTCCTGAAATGCATACCAATAGGAGCACGAGGTAACCACCAAACCTTTGTAATGAAAACGTACCGCCAAGACTTGAAGCAAAGACACGCCAGGTTAAGCAGGCTCTTCTCCACCCCTCCAAACACGCAGAGCTAGACAATCTTCCAGTGCGAAATCCCTAGGTAGTAACTCAATCGACAGTTGAAAATGCAGACTAACAGGTCCAACCAAGCAAACTTCACACCAAGAAATATCGACAATATTTCCCACTTTTCAGAAACGACATCCAGTTCAACCAGGCCTTGAATATTTCTAATATATATTAACGACATTGCGAACAATATAACTTCTACTATACGACATTTTGCCGATGACTGTATAATTTATATGGCAGATCACTACCACCAATGACGTAGCTATTTCGTAAAGCGATTTAAAAACCGTCGTGGATTGGTGCCTCGTGTGGAAAGTGGAAATCAATACAGAGAAAACGAAGGTAACATTTTCTTCGAAGCTAACTACTCCATTTAATCAATACACGCTATGCATTTCGACAATTGAAGGAACCTATTCTTTTAAGTATCAAGGTGTGATATTTCCTCCTGATTTCAACGGGGTCATGCATGTTGAACACACAACAAACAAGGCACTAAAAAAACTTGCCTTGCTAAAGCGCCGTTTATATCTTTCGAGCCATGAAACTAGACTTCGCGCATAGATTTCCCTCATCCGTGCAACCGTTGATTATACTTCAAATATTTGGAACCCTCACACAGCCATTCTGTCCGACTGTATCGAATCCATTCAAAATGAGGCTTCATTCTGCACTCGTACTCACCATACCAAAGTGTATCTGCATTAGAACAGATTGTCTATCTTCCAGACCTTAGCCCTTGTCGTAAATTCTTCCGTATGGCCTATTTTTCACTCTTTTTATCATGGTGTTACATCTTTTTCGTGTGCTCATATTTTTCCAGCCCATTATGGGAGCAATCGTTCTGACCACTAACGTAAAGTGTCGCCCATATTCGCAAGGACTATGGAGTATCGAACTTCCCCTTTTGTGCTATCGGTAAACGGGTGGAACGAGCTACCCCTAGAGATTGTAACGATAAATGACCCGTCTGCATTAGAATAGGCCATGCGCACATTTCTTAATGCGTAAAATTTGTGTAAAATATGTAAAATTTCAACTGATAATTCTTGTGAGCCCTGTGTTATATCTTGTTTACCAGTGCGACTTTGAAGATCAACTGCCATGTGTGCTTCTCGGAATTTACATGTACTGCAAATGTGAAATGCGCCGTGTATTATCACCCCGTTGTTTCTTCTCTTTCTTCCAACATCTATCGTTTACCTAGTTGTGTCATATCGCTGCGTGTGGTGTTTTTACACGTATTGACGTGCAACTTGTATGAATAGTATCCCCGCTTCAGGGGACTCAAATAAATAAATAAATAGACAAACCCAACGACATTAACGGCATCACTTCCAGCCCTCTCCTCGCAAGTGTGCAACAACTGCCACAACAAGAATTTTTGCACTTAGTAGCCCCAATTGCACTAAAAGAGGGAACAGGGTCAACGAAGAAACTTCATGGAGGTAAAGTTGCATAAATATTTGGACTGCCAGTTGAGTTCTGTGGTACATTCTGGGACATCCTTGGTCGTTTTACAATATACTTGCAACTCACACAGACCCAAGCTGTTTTAAACGAGGTAGAATTAATACAGAAAAATGCCAGGAATTGAACGAACCCACGCGTTGGCGCCCCAGTACTCTGCTAGGGGTAGACTACATACATCTTCCGTCAGTGCTGACAAAGCGCCCAAAACTCACGTTACCTGAAGTAATAACGTAATTGGCAACGTGTGCTCCATGAAAGACAGAGACTGCCAAACCTTGAACATGTTAAATAGAAACATAAAAGAATACGCGAAAAGCAGACAGGCTAAAGGCTGGGTTGTTTCCTTAGAAAAAGCACATGCGTTTGATAGAGTATAGTACAAATACATATTTGCAACATTAACAGCTTTTGGTTACCCGCAACAGTAAATTAATGTCTTGGCAATCCTTCACGGAGACATAAAGAGCGACTTAGTCTTCCACAAAGAGATAGTAACCCAGAGGTGTCCGGTAGGGTATCCATTTTCCCCACTACTCTTTGTCTCAGAAATAGAGTCGTTCTTGAAAAACGTCGAGGTCAACACGAGCACCTTAGGTCTACAGTTACCAGGAAGCCAAACAGTCAAGTAACGGTGTACGCAGACGATACCACATTGTACCTAAGGGAAGAAGACAGCGTAGTGCATGTACCCAAATGTTTCGAACCGTGTTCTGAGCTAGCCGGCACAAAATAGAACCGTGCAAGAAGTAAATATTTAAGTCTAGGCCCATCAAGAAAGCAAAACGTATATTGTATTCAAGTAGCCACCCACGCAGAAATCCTTGGCATTACCTACAAATCAAACGGAAGATTGCTTCAAACCTGGCATGAGGCGCTTAAGCAACTCACAAAAATGTTGAAGGAGCTTTAGCGAACGACTTCAAGTGGTAACTGGCAGTGAAGTTGTTCACATAGAAAATATGGTATATTGCAGGAACGGTCGCCTTTCCTCGCCGCATAGCGGTGAACATCATATCTTAAATACTATGCTTGCTATAGTCGAATAGTCGAACAAGACTGCCCTGGTAAAAAAGAAACTTAGCTTGGCTAGACAGCTCGGAGAGTGTAACATTCCTTCAGTAGCTAACTCCTCTGTGTCTTATGCATTGAACAGTGTTCTTATGGTCCCTGGGATCCAGACAGGGTACCCAAGTACCCTCAGAACCAAACCTCAGTGCGTAGTTTTTGGGGCAAAAGGCCGGCTATCTCTCCAGGAGGCTCCGAGTGGGCCCATAGCATCTCAGGCACCCATCAAGGTAATTGAAGCATACAGGAACTTGACCGCACCTAAACTACAAAATGATACAGTGGAGATGTGGATGTATGTTAGCCCACTAACTCGACAGGGTGAACTCAGAGAACCTCGACAAAAAACAAAAGAACTTCCCCTTGCGCACCCTAATCAACGCAAATTTCCCGGTTGAAGCCAAACACGTAACATGGAAAGTTTTGAAGGTAAGTCTTGCCTCTCCTTCTTGTGGGCCGAAGAGTTCTTCCAAAAATAGTCTTGCCCCTTTAGTGAGGTCCGAAATGGGCGAGTGCGCATAAATTGCCCACCAATACATGGCGGATCGCCATTTACTGGAAGATGAGTTGTTAAATAAATTAGTACTGTTCGTACGTGTTTTTGCTGGCGCAACGTTTCTGATAACAGCAGGTAATACCCGTGTCTTGAGTTTGAGCCGACTAGCCGGACTGACACGTGGGCACCCGAAGAAGACTTTTTTACACATGGGCGCAAACATGGCAAAATGACTGACAGATTATGTGGTGTTGGGTGATGCTTGCGTGTAATTGCGCTGGTGCCTGCGATAGTGGAGACGTCCCTCCTGCTCTCCCGCAGGCACTGGCGGCCCTGCTGTTGCAAAGCCTTTGTGTTCACGGATGCACGCCTCTTGTACTTGATTTACAACCGGCAAGGCAGTTTCTTCTTTCTGTGAGAGGTGTTTATCCTTCTGTTATTGAGCAAGTCATTATGTTCACAAATTTTACAGATGGGACATACATGTATGTGTACTTTGTGGAGCCTAGAACCACGTGCGTTCTGTATTAATGCATGTCCCGAGGCAAAAATCGAAATTCCTTTAGTTACGGTGTTGCACGTGTATGTTTTGCGGTCGTATGTTATGAACCACCATGCCCGCATGCGCCATCCTTAAGGCGAGTCTTACGAGCTATGTCGGGAAACATACCATCCATCCCTATTTCAAGCTCTAAATTTCTTGCATTTCCTGGCACTTCAGCAGCCTGTTGCCAGAATTAAAGGATTTTGGAGAAATAGGTTCGGTGACACACTATCGTAAATGCGTAGAGAAGCTCTGACTTGCCCAATCAGTAGTGTTCTTGCAGATATTACAGCTAAACACCACAAAACACGTCTCAGATAACGAAACAATAAATAGAGGGGGTCGCATCGGTTTAGCGGAGTTTACCCCACAATGACATTTTTACATTTCTAGGACAGCTTCTGCTTTGAATACCACACATGCACCTAAACCAGTCTGCCTGGGTAACCTTGTGCGTGACCTTATATGGGGGATTCTGCTGGCAAATATCAGCGCTAATAACACTCTGCGCACTCTTTTAGAGGCACACATCTCCACGCGACGAACGCGAAAGAAGCTCATGTAGAATGACGAATCTCCCGTGCACCTGGCGGCACCGCAAAAGCGTTCCCACGAGGCACCCTTCTCTTTGCAGGATAGCCAAATTCCGAAATACAAACCGTTACGCCCAAAAGGCAGTGCATGAAAGTCCACTTACACAACGGATCTCAACAAATGCACATCAAGAGCGTCACGAAAACGCGCTTCCCGTGGTTGCAATCGTAGCTGGGTCCCTCGCGTTCTGAAGCCGACGTTATCTGATGTCGCCTTCAGACACGCTCGAAGCAGTTTGAATTTTTAGGTGCCGAGTATCTCAGGACCGCACAATGTCTTTGCACGTTCGTGAGCATAGCATTTACAATCGAAAAAAATCACACAGGCATCGGCTTGATTCGGGCCCGTGTCTGGTACGTGTCAGTCGTCTTACCCATTGGGCTACGACCGTGAGTTAGTACCCGAGAGTCAAACAGCTTACTTCCTCGCCTTTAACGGTGCGGAGTACCTTAGGACCTCCCAATGTCCGTCAGCGTCCATCCATCCGCACACTACCATCAAGTGAAAACCAAGCAAAATTTGATTTGAGCCGTGAGTTGCAGTTTCATTTAGGCAATAATAAAGGTGCAACTCGAGGCTCAAATCGAATGACGGTCGGGGCACAAATAGGATGTCACTGGGGGCGCAACTTGGATGTCATTTCGAAACCCCGTACTCCGCACCCTCGCCATCATCTACGGAGTGGAGATGCGGCCATTTTTTACCTTGATTTTCACTGAGGTTGCACGGGAGATAGCTTCGCCACTTAACCATATTTCTCTAAAAAAAAAAGTTTCGATTTTTTTATTTCGCGCATAAACGCAGTTCCGTGCCTTTTAGGCTTACCAGGCGACGGATGTTTATGAAAATATGTGGTGAAACTACATCCACTGCAGCAACCCTGCGCACCGCCATGCTCCTGGGCTGATTGTTTGGGGCTGTACGTGTCCCGCAAAAGAAAAGGAAAGAGAAGTTTTGCGCCACTTCGAGATGGCACAGTGTTCAATATTTCTCTAATACAGCCTAACAGAGCTAGCTGCAGCTCAACACACTTCCAATATTGCTGCTGACCCTTTCCTACGTTTAGACTGATAATTATATTATTTTTATAGATGCGAGGTGGGTGATGTGCAAAGCACTACATGCAAGTTTCATGGGGCCTGAGAGAGAAGGAAACCAAATGACATTGGCGGTACTTTTTCAATCACGCGTGGTAAAACTGCTTTATCACAGACCAACATTTATTATTTCTTTTAGTGGGGAAAGGTTGTATGGTTAGGCTTCCAGAGTCAACAATTTACTCTGCGGCCTGTGTTCAGTGTATTGAAAAATTTAAAAAAAAATCAGGAAGGGCTTATCTTCATATGACACCGGTTACAGTGCTACTGGCATATAGTCTTCCAGCAATGCATTTGTGTTTCGTGGTGAAGGCGACTTTAGGCGGAGTAGCACTAGCTTGGTCATTGTAAGATGGCTTTCTCAATATTGTGTGTTGCACAGTGAAATATCGCCGTCTAGTGAAGCATGATTACAACCGCACTGTATACCCCTCGCTGCCGTCCTCGCCTCACCGCCGAGAGGTGTGTACTCCTCGCCATCCTTCGCGTATGTCTCTCTCTCGCTCTCTCCTGTAACAGTGCGAAATGCAGGGATTCTTCGGTGAACATTTGTACGGCTCACTACAGCCTGAGTTGTGACAGACGCAGCCCGGCTATTATATAACCATACTGTTATTAGCGGCCAATAGTATGTGTTCTCAGTCTGTGAGTTGAGAACAATGCCGGTGTACCATATTCAATTCTGGAAAACCTCGAACGTAGCTAAACCCCAACGTAGCGGATTCATTCAAAGCGCCACCTTTGCTGGAATCCCCTCTTTACGGGCTGGCAGAGGTCAGATTTTCTTGTGCTCACGTGGTTTGGGTTTTCCAGACTGAAAAGCTGTTTTGAGGCGCGGCAAAAGTATTCGTTCCGTGCCGCCATTCTCTTGTTTCGGACCTCTGTCAGACACTAAAAACTAAACACAGGCCGTGAGCCATATCTTGGAAACTGGAGGTTCCATCAAAAGGTAAAAGTAATCTACCGAACTATTTCATTTAGAGTGGCAAGACTAAAATGCATTAAAAATTTCATTTTTTGGCAATACTTGCGATAAAATTGAATAGGCAACCATATTCCACAACCTAGAAACACACAACAGAAATTTTTGACTTGGCACTGTGTTGTATGGGCAATTTAGCTATGCTTTTCGTTGCATTAGTTGAACCATTTGCCAAAAAAATGCGCGTCTCGGCAGAGTTCACCTCCGTGAAACTTGTTATTTAGGCACAATTTCTTTTTACTCACATTCTACCTTGAGTGTGTTGCATCAATATAGCCACAACAAAAAATACCATGGATACGTTTTCTGCCACTTGCACTTTCGATGCCTAAGCTCTAGCGATCGAAAAGCATTAGTATCGTGCTAGATCTCCTCACAGTTTAAAGCGTTTGTCTAGGTAAGCGGGTGCGAATGCCTGTTTTCTCCAGAACAATATCTGAACTAAGTTAGTTCCCACAGATTTCCTCTTTATGCAAAACAATTTATGACGGCTTGTTGCATAATTGTATCCGAAACTACGCTCTCGAATTGTATGCATATCTCTACTGTTTGTCAATTGGCGTACTTTTCGTATTTACAAATAAACAAATGAATAACTGGCTGATCTGAAGGAGCAGTTCACCCCGACCTTTGCGGGACACACTGCGCCAAGGTTCCTTGTAGTCACGCCTTTAGATGTCAGCTGTGGCCGCGGTGAAAGGGATCAGTTCTCAATTACATCAAACGTTCTGGGTTATTTCTACAGCTGAAGAATTTTCCGGTCCATGACCGCAGCTGCCGCAGCACATGCTCCTAGACTCCAAAGGCGGGGAAGGAATGAGTGTCTCCGCCCCGTGATTCGGCTGTGAACCTCGCATGCAGTTACTCAGTAGCGGCAGACATTGAAACTCAGCCGATCTTCTTTCTCAATAGCGTTGGGCGCTGACTATTTAATTCCTTCTATTGACAATCCTTTCTCTCTTGCAGATGCAGCGATTCCAACGAAAGTGGAGGAAGACAGCCGCGATCTTCGTACCAATCTACGCACTCGCCACGTGCTTATACTATTCTAATGAATTCAGCCTCACTACATACGGAAGTCGGGTGGACATTAGCAAAGACTTGTCCCCGTTCTACAGGCGCAACAGCGGACGTGTAGGAAAAACCGATCCGCCCAGAGTTCTCTTGTGGGACATCCCATTTGGCAGATTTCCTGACGGTCTTTCGGAAAATGTTTCAACACGGCTGGTGACTTGCCCTCAGCAGTGCATCGTAAGCTACGATCGCACCATGCTGATGTCAAGCGACGCAGTGGTCTTCCACGGTCCCGAAGTGAGATTCTACGATAGCCCCAAGTGGAGAGCCGCGCGCCAGAAGTGGGTTTTCTGGAGCCAAGAGCCCCCGCCCCCCGTGGGCTCACTGAAGAGAGTTTTCAACTGGACGATGACTTACCGGTGAGTAGGTCTTGCATTTAAAAAAGCGTTCCATCGGCATAGTCTACGGCTTCTCCGTTAAGTACATATTCAGATAAAATAAAGAACAGAAGTTGTATTATCACTACTATTCAAAAAATTTCTATTCTGGACAGCGATATTCTGTTTGCTGGACCGATGAACAGAGCCCTGGAACCAAAAAAAATGGTGCAGTTTGCGCTAGTGGTGCCAAGTTGGAGAAACAGCGTAGCGTTGTACAGCACGAACAGCGTTAGGGATTCGTACAGGCGCACAGCCAACGCTTCGTCGTTCTCGGATCCTCTGGCCTTCCAAAGTTCGATCTGGGAAACGGGCATCTCGGCTTCAAGTTTTGCGTAGGCGCCAAATTCACCGGCAGGTCTACCCTAGATGTTTGGCTATTCGCTCCCGGTTAGTTGGGGCGGCTCTGCTGCAATACTCGGGGTTGGTTCGTAGTCGTCTCGTATGTTCTCGGGCAGCGAAACGGCGACGTTTATGCTCCTCTTCTTCTTCCTCCGGAGTTACATACTCATAGAGTTTCTTATTAAATATACCAGACAGGTAACTGTAGCTGGTTATCAATATCATCGTGGGGGTTTATGGGAAGCCCCCCCCCCGCCCTTCTGGCTTGGGCTTGGCATGATAATTGGATTCGCAGGGTTTGGAATTTGCTTTCTTCACTATGCATTAACACATCTACGAGCTACGAGGAAGCAGAAATCCTCCCTGTTCTGTGGTAGCCGTGTTTGGTGAAAAGGCACGTAGTGCGTGATCGTACCTGGCATTGGTCTAGCCGCAGTCGAAGGACGTATGACTGAGCGCTATAGTATGCCACCGCGAGCGTTGTAGCTGACGAAAAAAGAAACAAAACGTACTTCGACGAAGACAAGATAAGACAGATACGGGTGCCTGTATCTGTCCTATCTTGTCTTCGTCCGTGAGTGTTTAACGGCGCGTTTTTTTGTTCAAGTATGAACCAACTCGTTCAGCAACAAGTTTTGTTAAACTGTAGCTCATGGTCGGTGCACCGGTTCACGACGAAGACGACGTTTTCAGACGCACGCCCAAAAAGCTTTCCAAACTCTTCAAAGAACCCATTATATGGAATAATGGTAACATTAATAAAATAACAGCCTCCAATGAGTTTCCCCCCAAACATAGACATTGTTGTTGACTACCAGCTTGGCCTGCAGAATAGTAGGCAGAACCGCTCCTGCGAAAATACGCTTTTTAATTCCTTTTGTTTTTTACAGCCTGCTGCATTTTACACTTTTATAATACCACACCATTCTTTGCGCTTCTTGTGGCACTGTGTTCGAGAGAGAAAGAAACAAAATTTATTTGTCCAACATGGTTTTGAAGCGAAGGAGACGGAGCCTCTTCGCCCCCCTCAGGCGGCGGCCAGAAGTCCTTGGGCTCCGGCGGCGTCTTCAGCCCTTTAAACAGCCCGGATCTTTTTTTTTTTCTTTATGGCCTGTTTTGGAACATACAGAACACAGACTTTCATAACAGCCGTCAACTTGACTTTGGTTGACGTCATGTGTTTAAAAGTAACTTGGGTGTATTCCTACGATTCCATGTCTGCAAGACATTCGCGCGGATTCAACACATATTTTTGATTTCCCACGTATGCACTCATTGCCTCTCTAAAATACTGACCCGCGCTTCGCGCATCGATGTCAGAGTACCTTGCGGCCCCGGCTACCCAATTTACGTCCTCTAATAGGACCCCTCCGATAGTTACCTGTGCTTTTCGGTCGTAGAGAGAATCTTTTATGTAATCGTAAGTTCTACGACCCACCTCCAGTCTTTTTTAGCTTTCTAGGACGACCTCGTGAGCGATGTTATCGAAGGTCTTTGTTAAGTCCATTCCAAAATTGCTTTGGTGTCTAGGGACGAGCTCTCGTTTCCATCTAGGATCTGATGTTTGAGGCGTAGCATTACGTCCTGAGTAGACAATTTGAGTTTAAAACGTAACTTGGTGGGAGGGAAAAGCCCTCTGTCCTCCATGTAGGCGTTCAGTCTATTGAGGATGACGCTCCATCAGCTTTCCGACGCACGACGTCATTGAGATTTGTCTAAAGTTTTCAAATTGCAATTTCTTTCCAGGCTTTGGAATCATGACCACTTGGGCAGTCTTCCATTGCCGCGGGATGCTACCCCTTTCCCATCATGCATTAATGTACTTCTTCAAGGCCTCTATGAATTTGTCTTCTATTTTCTTAAAATTTTCTTCGATACAGTCAAACCCGGCTTTAACGAACCCGGATAGAGCGAATTATGCTATATATCGAACAAAAATATTTAAGTTACGGAAATACATGGGAAACACATTCCTTATAACGAAGTTCACATCCGATATATCGAACTCCGCGCGCCTAGAATGGCCGCCGAAATGTATGGTCTCGAAGCGGCGATTGAGATGTGGATTGGCCGCGACCACGGAGCAAGAGCCGCGACTGAGACATTGCGCCTCGCACGGAGTGACGTGATGCCCGACACTTTCCGTAACTGTTTCCGACGCGCGGGACGCATGATGAAACCCGCCAATTATGCGAGTCCGGTTAACTGTGGGAGGAGCTCGCCAGCGTTCCCGATGATGTCGCGAGTGAACGCCGTCCGACGCTTACAATGAAGCGATTTCGGCAGTCGAAGTGCTCCGCCAATGCGTTTTTAGATTTTAGAGGACGCGGACTCGAACTGCTGCAAACAATGTTTCGTGTAGAGAATGCTATGCTAGTTGTAGCCGCCAAAACGAAAGTCAGAAGAAAAATCACCACTTTTTTTTTTGCAAAGTAGGTAGTTAAGGCGGACAGAAGCTTTATTAATTGCAATAAATTGATTATTTTGGGTAGGGTTAAGTGCTACTTTACTGTGTTCGTTTCTGCATGCGGGGATGGTGGAGTTGATGAGGGGAGGGTGGGGGAGGGGCCTACCGCGCAATACGAACTCGTAACAATAAGCTCGTTATAGGCGGGTTCGGCTATATCGAACTATTGGATATATCGAACAAATCGCGGTGCATAGTGCAGTTCGCTATAGATGGTTTTGACTCTATATCTTCGGGGCCGGGGGTGGACCTTATCTTCAGACCGTCAAAAGCTGACCGGATTTAGGATATCGTAAGGGGACGATCAAAGTCTGCGTTTTCTTTACCGATGTGCGGTTTTAGTGCCTTCTTTAGGGTAGATTCAATGTACCTATCTTTAACTTCTTTGAGCAAGTCCGGCTCCATTCCCTGGTACGTGTGAACAATCTTACTGAAGTTGTGTTGCTGTGTAGTTCTACTGCCTTCCGGATTGGTTTGATATCTGAGAATATGCCAAGATTTAGCGAGACCCATCGGCAGCTCCATGCCATCGCACGTGCTGTCCCAGTTCTGGCGGGTGAGCTGATTCGTGTAGTCTTAAATTTTTGTGTTTAAAAATGCTATTCTTCTGCGCAGGCTACGATTATGTTTCTGCTTACTGAGCCGTCTCCGCTGGCCACTCTTGGCTTCCCGTATTTCCAGTGCCATTTTCACTGCGGCTTCTTCGAGGATTGTTTTAGTAGCTTTTTCTATGCATTTGTGCATGTTTTTAGTCCCGTGCTCGATGTCCTGAATTTCGCTATTCAATTTCTCTGTTCTTCTGATATCACGGAAAGAGTCCCATTCCGTTATCCTGATCTTGTTAGCCTTTGGTTTGGAAGGACCGGCCTTCACAGCGGTGGCTACAATAAAGTGATCGCTTCCCAAATTTTCTTGAGTGTTTAGCCAATCTGGATCCTGCATGTTCTTGATGAAGGTAAAGTCGGGAGTGGTGTCGCGGCATACACTGTTACCCAGTCTAGTGGGATGAGCGGGATCGGTCACCAGAGTGATACCCTGCTGCTGTGCGTCCATTCAGAAGTTTCGTCCTTTGGCGACCTCCATACCGTACCCCCAGGCTGGGTGAGGCGCGTTAAAGTCGCCCACTACGTCGAGTGGTTGTATTTGACTATGTCTAAAACCTTACGGAATAGGGTTCCGAACCTGTGCTTTTTCTTGGGACTACTATATACGTTTAGAACGAAAATGCTGCTTTCGCTTCCCTTTTTGGTCGGAATAATTTCGACGAGGACGTGATCTACGCCTGCGACGCCAGTCTCGTGTTCCATAACCGGTAAATTGCGTCTTACTATAGTGGCGACGGGCGTCTTATCGCCCGAGGCTTTACCGTAAGTTTTATACCCGGATAATTTTGCCTGTACCTCTGTCTGCCGCAGCGCTATTATGTCCGGCACCTCTTGCACATCGGTGTCGATGAACTGCTGCAGGTTACCTTGTTCCGGTCGAAACGTACGGCAGTTCTATTGCCAGATCCCGTATTTCTCGTTATTCCGGGCCATTGTTAGAATCTGATTCTTCCTTGTTAAATTTGGCCATGTTCGAAGAAGCGGGTCTACTGCATGGAACTAAAACGGAAGACTGGGCGAGTTGGTACATGTTCATAGTAACATGGCTAACGACACGAGACAAAAAGAACAGGGCACAAACACGGCGCTGCCGTGTTTGTGCCCTCTTCTTTTTGTCTCGTGTCGTTAGCGCTGTTACTATGAACTATGGACTAGTGTATGGTTTTGAAAATTTGATCCGCCCGACGCCAGCAGTGCGGAAGTTCCTATGGGTAACCTCTAAGGCTGTAAGCCGGGTTACCACCTTGTCAAAGTGATCTTTAATGGCGTCGGTTAGCTCAGAGATCGCAGCCTCTATCCTTCGGTACATAGCTTCAAACCTTCAGTTAATACTGTGGTTTGATTGTTGGAGTTCTTCGGAGTCGTTACGTGCTTTGGGCTGTTCAACCCCCTTTCTTTTGAAAGGCCGTGAAAAATCCCCGTTACTCTGCATCGCAACTGCGACCGGTACGGTTGCAGTTTCTGGTTCTCCCATTTCAATTGGCGCTGCAGTGGTTTGCGCAAGCGTGTGCTTATCCGCTTTCAGCGTTATTATTTCCTCCTTTAAGATACCGTTTTCCTTTGTTAGTTGCTCAAGCATTTGCCTGATCCTCACCAGTTCCTGTTCTAGGGGGGAAGGCCCTGACTTCTTGTTCTCTGCTAGGAGCATTATGAGAGACCGCATCTGCCAAGCTCACCTTATTTGTATAGGCTTCTTTGTTCCTTTCAAAGTACTGCGAGTGACCCCTCTTGGTCTGGGGCCTAGACCTAGAGCACGACCGCGACTGAGCCCGCCTTAAATCCCTCCTGGCATGGAGGAAAGAAAAGGTTCTTTCCTCTATGCCTCCTGGTCTTCGACTTCGACCGAGAGCGATGACGCTTGGAGTTTTGATTTTCCGAATCTTCTGGGACAGCGAGTCGGGGAAAGGAACTGGAGCGCTCTCTTCTGTCGTATCCGGTGTCTTTGGTGGGATCTTGTTTGCTCGTGGCTCGGCTAAAACGATTTTCCCCGCGGCGAATTCCGGAGCTGGTTCTCTCGTCGTGGTCTTGTCTCCAGCGCTGCTGTTGCTCACATTGCCGTTGCTTGAACAAGAACGGTGTCTTAAGCGTGAACCGCATGGAGCGTTTTCTGCTCGCGAAAACGCGCCGCGCACGCCACAGGCGCGCTGCCGCTGCCGCGGAGCCACCCGCACACTGCGCGCGGCGCGGCGCGTGTTTCCGTCTCCAAAACGCTGTACCGCAAAAACGTCCGGTGACGTCACACAAAAGAAAAAACAAAAAACAAATACGCTGAAGCCGTCTATGCATTAGGTGGTAATAAGGATAATCATAAAAAGTAAAAATATTGCTGCGCGTGTAAGCATTTGCATCGAAACGTTTCACGCAATAACGAAAGTGGGGCGGATGCGCCACGAGCGCCTACTAGTGGTAGCAGCAGTTATCAAAAAAATAATAATAAACAGCGGGCGAGAGCGAGTGTTTACACTCTCGAGTGACAATGGTTGTGACGGTTTTGATCGCATTGTTTTTCAGCAGTATGCCAAGCTTTTCACATGGACCATTTCCGTACGGTTGCTTGCCCCGAGGCCCGTCGCCGAAGCTGTAATTATCGATGTAATTATTAAGGGTATTTACTAATTAACAGTGAGCGGTAGCGGTAGCGGTATGGTAAAAAGGCACACAGACTGCCTTCACTGCGAGTTGTGAGCCGGGAACGCTGTTTGGCGTTCCGCCTGGACGGAACGATATAAGCAAGGGCTTTCTCGAAATCCCCGTCACCTTATCTACGCTTGATAAAGAGCGCATCCTGCACCTGTAGTAACTATTTTTAGTCAAGTTCACGAACAAAAACACAGCCTCCGAAAAAGTTGTAGTTCTGGGTATTGTATTTCTGAAATGCAAGGGCGGAAAGTACATTGCACGATTTCTTTCTCAGCCAGCTAACAAACGATATAATCGCAGGAGTAATATTGGAATTATACTGCAGCATCTGAGTTGGGACCATTTTTGCAGGGGCCGTGTTCACATTTCTCGAAATTTCTATTTCCCCAGAACGCGTATGTGTCAAAATTGGAAGGTTAGCAGCAAAAGTAGGTAAAGAGAGCGTTACAATTAAACTGCACCTGTTGACTGTCATTTGCGAACGGTTTTGTTTATTGTCCGTACCATCTAACAGTGGTTCAGAGACCAGAGTCACGTCACTTTTTTGGTACAGTGTACGGTATGGGGCATCTCATAGCACCATTCCCTAGTAGGCTGCATTGCAGGTGCTTAAAATATAAATTATAGCCTACATCTGAGAATGTAATTCCCAAAACCTGTGTCACCGAAATCATGCAGAGGCCATTGACAAACTTTTTTCACTTATTCTCTACAACTCCAATGCCACTACCTACCACCAGCTCAGCTCCAATTTCTAAAATTTCAGTAACTGGCGACAGTGCCAGTGTTTCAGTAAAGTACTTATGTACTTTATTGCCGCTTTCCAGTTTTCGCTACAATTTGCATAGACTTTTTGTCCCATTAATTGCAATTTTATAGGTAAAGATGTGTGCTAGCAGTCCCTTTTTCTTATATTGATTTGATCAATCGTGTGGGGATACAAACCAAAAAAAAAAAATTGCACTTTCCAGCCACCTCATTGCATAAAGGTGATTTCCTGTACAAGCTGGGTCAACCTTTCAAGTGTAGTCACACGCCAGGAGCATCTTCTAGTGGTAACAAGGGCCGAGCACCAGGCTTGTACCTATTTTCTCAATAGGTGCCCGGCACCACCAAGGCGCACGAATGCACATGATGACTTCCACAGCTACGCTGCACACTCTATTCAGTAACCGCCTGTGGTAGGACATGCCGCCAGACTCTTCCTCCCTTCGGCAATGCGGTGTTGTAGAAGGCCGGGGCCCCACCAGATTGACAAAGGTCGGAAGCCCCTCGCAAGGGTAAAGGCAGCTTTCCAGGCGTGAGTTATCCTTTCAAAGGTCCGCACTCGACCAGGGACACCTGTACCCATTAAAGAAACCAGTGGGTGCCCGGCGGTGCGCAGATTCGAACCCAGTACTTCCCCCATATGAGGCGAGTGCAGTAACTCTGAGCCATCGCTGATGAGGCATAGCCACATTACGTTTCTGCAGTGCGCTGCAGAAAAAGTTGTGACCACGTAATCCAGGAACACATTGACCGCCAGACTCATAGGGTTTTCTGCAGAGGGTTTTCTGACACCAGTGCTGAAGGCGGTTGCAGACTGCCTCCGTATGAAGTTTAAAAGGCAAAACCACAGTGCAGAGGCTCGATGAAAACAAGGTGAGGGTGATGCCGTATCTTCATAAGCCGTCGCACAACATAAAGAAAATAATTTCATGGCGCAGTGTTCGAGTAGTGTTTTCCGCACCATGAAAGCTGTCCAGGCTGTGCACGCAAATTGAAAACGCCAATACTGGGACAGCTGGCAAAGGTCATGGTGGAGGTGTGGATCCTATACAAAAATTACACTGTTGTGTTCATGAGAAGCACCAACTTCACAGTCTCAAGGCCTGGCATGTTCTCTCACCGCAGCTTCATGGCTGTAAACAAGAGGTGTGCTTGAGAAGCAGCGGCTGTACAGCCCGAGGGCCTCACATGAATCCATTCTAGCGTACTACATAAGACTGGAATTCTTGCCGTAGCCTTCGTCAGAAGCAACAGCCCACCTCTGCAAAGGAGCAACATTAGCACCTCGAAGGACTGACATCACACCATTGCAACCTGCTGGGCAACTGGTTCCTATTCTTACTGCAGCTGTACAGCCAGAATATTCTTGAAATGCAGCAACATGAAGCGCTAAGGTCCTGAACTATTCTGATATGCCGCATCATTTTCTATTCTTACCGCAGCTGCATAATCAGATGCAACTGTTCATGCTTGAAAATCACTGACGCAGCACTCTGAAGCCCCTCCAACTCGTCATAGTGGCTAGAACAATAATAACTTCCAAGTGTATGGAAGAGGTGTTGAATTTAAACAAACTTTAGATTTATGGGAAGTCTCTAAAAAACTTGTCCCACTTGGTAGAATAATGGCTCTATCGTTGCAAGGGGACGCTGGACATATGACTGTTTGCCAATACACTTTGTAAACTCCTTAGGAAAAATGTATACTCTACTGTTAAACCGCACAAGCACCAAAATATAATCAAGAAACTCCAGCCATCACTATGAAGCACATTTTTATTTCTCACGAAGGTCATTCTACAAACTCTGAAGAAAAATAAAGGAAAGATAAATTGCTGGGTTCATTCGTCAGAAATGCACTGCACCATTCCAAAATAACTTTAATAGCTGACGGACGACACTTCAGCCAGAATCCAACACTGCCAACAAAATAACGGCAATGTGAGATCAGTACACCCTTAGTCGGCCCCTTTGATGCCACCTTCATAAGCAACGGGAACAACGAACCAGCAGCGTAGCAGGCATAATAAAACATTGCGTGTATGTGGATTTTTAAAATGAATTTATCAAAAACACATGAAGTAATGCCGCGGGGCCACATACTTACAGATTTCTGCAATGACGGGGTCCAAATCCAGCAATGTCTTTGGTTCCTTTTTCATAACTTGTAAAGAATACTACTGTAGTGTCCTATGTAGTGGCTGTCATCCCGTACTCCGGAAACACAGTCGCGTGTGGAAATTGCGGCGCACAAAACTGACAACTGTCTACATCCGTAGGCCGCGGTTGAACCTGCTTCACGTGTGGCCACCTGGAGGTCACTTTCAACAGTATTGTCGAAGTTTGCGTCGCGGGCGGGAAAGAGGCCGGCCGCCGAATTGTTCCAGAGGAAGACGCTGAGAGTGTCATGAACATTCTTACTGTTCACACTGATAATTAAGCGTACGGGTGTCTACTTTGATGTCGGGGTTCAACCTGTTTCTCTGGCATCACCCCAGCACATAATTTTTAGTGGATACTGGCTCAGCTGTATCGATGATGGGAGAACAAAGCTTTCAAAACCTATTCAGAGACCAATTTGAGCTGAAGAAATCTCAACGAAATTACTGGATTTTTTACGTTGAAAAATTCCTGTGCGTGGACAGTTCAATGCCCTCCCTGTGCACAAATCGGAAACAGCTGTAGTGACCGTCCACATTACCCAAGGTGGAACATCACTTCTGGGTATTGATGCCGTACAAGCTTTTGGTCTCCAGATTGTGGGAACAGAATTACACTGCTTTACTATGGCCAAACATTGACACAAACCAAGTAAAACGTTGACACAAGGCCCCAAAATGCATCCACAGCACTCAAACAAGTTGTCACCGCCCACCACGAAACCACGCGAGTCTGAAGAAATAGTGTCTCCGGTGACGTCTGTCCATCAAGATGAACTGAGACAAGCCACAGTGGAGGATAACACTCTCCGAGAAGTTTCCCGTTACGTGCAGACATCGTGGCCGTCCCGCAAGAATCGGGCACCTAAGCTGACTCCATCCTATGAAGTCCGAAAGGAGTTGACAGCAGTTGATGGTATGCTCTTCCGTACTAAGCGCATCGTAGTTCCTGTCAAGCTCTCCGCGACTTTTGTCCAGCTGGCTCACCCTCGTATCGTGAAAACCAAAAAACGCTTACGAGAAAAATATGATGGCCAGAGTTAGGCAAACATGATACAACAGCTATCCGCAGTTCTGTTTGTCAGCACACGGAAAAAAATGCCAAGATTTCACCCACACCACTTCAGCCAATTCCTCTTCCTCACAAACCTTGGGACAAGATAGCTATTGACGTTGTTGCTCCTTTTCAGCGTGCACCTGGAGACTACCGATTTGCCATTTCAGTAGTTGATTATTTTTCAAAATGGCCAAAGTGGCTTTTTGCACTGACGTTACCACTCACACGGTGACGAAGTTGCTTCGAGCACTCTTCGTACGTGAGGGTTACCTACTGAAATAGTGTCTGTTCACGGTCGACTTCACATCAAGGGAATTTGAGTCCTTCCTTGAAGACCGTGGAATCAACCACATCTTTTCTGCCGTGTACAACCCACAGGCAAGTGGTCTCGTTGAGATTTGATCGTGTACTGAAGTCACACATTCAACTGGCTCTGCTGGAGCAGCGTCCAGTGAAGGAAACTGTGACTGAGTACTTGGGAGTATACAGAACCACCCCTCGCAGCACCACCGGTCTCTCCGCGGCCGTTCTTCTGCATGGCCGACACATAAGAACTTCTTTGGACGTCATTGGTCAGCTGACAGCTGACTTCAGCACAAATCCTTCACGGGAGATGACTCGGAAAAAGAGTAGCAGAGTGTGAACGAAAAAGTAAGGCATACGCTGAACAACAGCGAGCTGCAAGAGTCCCCAAGTTCCAAGTTGGCACCTATATACGAGTGAAGAAACCAGTTCCTGGACCAGTTCCTTGCTCCAAGGAATGGACCACTATTAAAAATCCTAAAAAAAATTGGCCGCTGGTCCTCCTATCTGGAAGACGGTCGAACTTGGAACGGTTCACAGCTATCAGCGGTACCAAAAGAGGCATCACCAGGGCAAGAAACTAAGGACAACTCTTGCACGTACAACATGCCCCCGTTGACGGACTACCAAAGTAGAGCTGCACCATCGAAGACTTGGATCACTGCACCTGGGGGTCCGCCACAAACACAATCTGCGAGTTCATCCGCAGATCAACTTGAGTCTTCACGCGCTGTACCACCACATGTGCCACCGAGCCCACCACAGCCGCAAGGTTCGCAGCCACAAAGTCTGGCTCCAGGCTCTGGCACTGAGGAGTGCAGTGTACCGGTAGAGGGAAACGGACTCAATGCCAGGGCCACCACCTGACCGGCCCAGGATAAATCGCAGACCTCCAGTGCTCTTCCAAGATTACGTGCAGTGATTAGACAGCTGTCAGGGCTCATACAGACAGTGACTGTATTGGTATTTCTGCACACAAACGGTGACCATATTGGTGATTTGTGCAGACAGGACTGTCTAGTCTAATGATTGTTTGTTCCCCGGGAGGGAAAGATGTAGTGGTCCGCAGAAGCACCAGGTGCCGCCATATTATCCGTAGATGCCAACATGTGGCACCACCTCTGTAATATGCGTACGCACGCACACACACACACACACACACGATGTTCAGTGCAGTGTATCTGAACAGCCGACATAACTACTTATGCTTACGAACAACCATAGTCCATAGCAGTCATGAAACACTCTATATAACGCCAGCGCATTTGATTACCTGAACAATATTCGCGCTTATTCATACTGCTTTGTTTGTTAGATACGCAGTCTCAGACGATTGTGTACAGGATAAGAACGCATCGTTGCTCCAATTGTACTACCGCCCAGAGCAACCTGCGAAACCACTCCGTAAAGGATACCTTCCGTTGTCAGAACAGTGAACTAGAATGTGAGTTGTAACACCAGCTACGTAGGCCCCACGTTTAACGTCGGCTGAGCCCATGTTCACAGCCAGAAAAAGAACCCTTGTAGCTTGTCACCACTGCTGTCGTAGAACAAAGCCACTCAAATTCCATCAGGGAGATTTTACACAGACACACAACACACCAGCAACAAATAAAGCCAGGACGTTCTCGGCAGGAGATAGGTAACGACACTACGACTAAAAACAGCCCACCACGACTTCCTCACGTACAAATGACGACTTGGCAAGACACACACAGTGTAGACGACTTTAGAGCCTTATGATGCACTACATTCGTAACAGTTACTACACAAACTTCGTGGACAAATCGCACACATCAAAAGACGCCGTTTTTTTTACGGGCGCGTTCTACTACTAGTAGACGCTCGTGGCGTATCCGCCCCACTTTCGTTAATGCGTGAAACGTTTCGATGCAAATGCTTACACGCGCAGCAATATTTTTACTTTTTGTGATTATCCTTATTTCTACCTAATGCATAGACGGCTTCTGCGTATTTGTTTCTTGTTTTTTTTTTATTTTTGTGTGACGTCCCCGGATGTTTTTGCGGTACAGCGTTTTGGAGACGGAAACACGCCCCGGCGCGGCAGGCGGCGGAAACATGGCGGCGGCTTCTGCCGCGAAGTGGCGTCGAGCGCTCGAGCGACCGCTTCTGAGCGCTCTCTAAAATGCCGCTCAAGACACGCACGAAGTTGCTTGAGCGGTAAAGGAGCTTATAATGTGGGCAAAAAGGTACTATAAGACATCATCCGCGCCGATACTGAATGCGCCCAAGCAATATCTGCCGGGGTGGTAAGCCTAAAGATCCCCGGCGGAACCAGCCGGCTGCCTCGAGTTCTTTGAAACCGCCGCCATGAGGCGCGCGCCTCCCCATTGGCGCAAGTCACCAGGCTCCTCCCACTGCTGCGCGCGACGCGCGTCAAAATCTAGCCAAGGCAGATGCTGCCGCAGGCGCGGAATCGTCGACGCGGGCGTCGAAAAAACGCACGCGCAACGCCAACGCGCGCAAATCGCGTGAAAAAACGGTCCATGTGGTTCACTCTTTAAAACGGTTGCGACATTTTTTTGTAGCCTGTGACGTGTGCTTTGCCGCAGATGGCTTATGTTGGATGGCAATTGTGATCTTGCGGTGGGTCTTTAATCCTGCAGCCCTGGCAGTATCTCTCGTTCGGGCTGGAGCATACGTCCGTGCGATGCCCGAGACGACCGCAGGTGTTGCAGACTTCCACCTTCTTCTTGTGCAAGAAGCATTAATATTCCGCACCGCGGTAGGACACGTAGTGTGGAACTTTGGTACCTTCGAATACGATAATAACCGAGCTCGTCTTGCCCATTCGTCTCGCCTGGAGAATCGCGGGATGCTTCGAGCTGAACGAGCTCTTTGTGATGTCTTCTTGCGTGTCATAGGTGGGGATGTTGCGAATCACGCCTTTCGATGTGTCGTCGGGTGGCGTCACATACGCCGTCGTAGCATCGGTCTGGTTCCCGACTTGAATTGCTTTGATGCTACAATACTTCTTGGCATGTTCCATCGTTGGAGTACTCATGACCATGATCTGTCCGGGCTGGAGGCGAAGACGTCCTCACTCGCCCTCTCCGTCGACACTGCGGCGGCACGTAACGCACCGTCACGGAGCTGTGCGTAACTCGCACGCGACGTGTTCAAGCCGTCGCGCCGTCGAATAACTACCTTGCTATCTTCTCTTGGCAGCGGCGGCTGACGCGGCCTGCGCATGCCCAGCTGGTTTTGGACCTTGTGAGCCTGCTCTCGGCGGGCTCCTTCCTGGTTTCGGGAGTCTCGATCAGCGAGCCTAACCTTGGGTCGGCTGCTTCGTTGCTGGTGGCTGGTAATCAAGCCCGCGTCGTTTTCGTAGTCTTCGGGTGAGATTGGCTCACCCTACACTTCCACGACTTCCATAATGCCTCGGTGGGTGTCGATTAGTCGTCGGCTGAGACTGCACTCTGGGCTTGAAAAGTTCCCGGCCGCTCTTGCCAGCGCGCTGCACTGTGTTCGAACTTTCGGCCACTAAAGCATTTCAATCGGAATAAATGATGAAACTAAGGCGAGCGCATGATGTAATGGCAGTCCATGACTACACAGACGGCCTTGATGTGAGCCGCAGAGACGCTAGCGCCACATTCCTCTCGAGTGTATATTGTAAAAAACTGTGTTACATATTTACTCGGCCGATCGATGTTTTGCGGCAGTCGAAATGATGCGCTGAGCGCGGAGTGACGAGGCGCCGCGTGCCGTGTCGCCGCAGTGTCGTCATAGCTAGACTAGGCTTGGCTCCAACCACGCACCTGCGTGAAGTTAGGTCAGCTTCGGCGAGGCCTTCGTGCCGAACAGCGTGATCCAGAGGGGTTTTGTTTTGTAGTTTTTTGCTGACGCCACCATACCAAGCTCAAGCTTAAACAGCTCCGCTGTGAAAAAAAGGAGAGAGCTGTAAAAAATAAAACTTTACAATCTTGTTGGACCTTCATCGGATAAAAATTGGGCCCATCTCCCCGAGAGGGGGAATCGAGTAAATGCGTCGCATAGGGGGTGGGTGTATCGCGTTAACGTTTAGTGTTTGGGGAGTTGGTGGTAGTGAATGCGTTGTATCAGCAGCTTGTCAAGGATATAAGGCGCGTCCGTAGCCTCCCATTCTGTGTCGGCTTTGTGGCGCAGTGGATGGAGCACCATGTACATTGCGTTCCGCCCGCAGGGTCGAGGGATCGAAACCAGGCGCCGGATAGTATTTTTTTATATAGTGTAGGGGGAGGGGTGCGGACTACGACTACGGACGTCAACGCGGGTGACATCGTGAGTTACTGAAATTCTCTGCATTTAAAAGGATCTCTTTGTTGCAGCCCGCTGCGGTGGCTCAGTGGCCAAGGCGTTCGGCTGCTGAGCCCGAGGACGAGGGTGCGATCCCGGCCGCATTGCCTGTTTTCTTGATGGAGACTAAAGCTCAACCGCCCGTGTGTATGGGGTTTGGGCACACGATAAAGATCCCCAGGTTGTCAAAATAGCTGAGGACCCCTCAAGTAGTGCGCCCCTCATAGCCAACGTGGGGCTAGGGCACGTTAAACACTACAATTTGCCGAACTCTTATCGTCGCGACACTTTACGGTGACGCGCTCCCTTCTTCGCGCGATTCCAAAAGCTGGAAATTTAGATGTGGTATGTCAATTTCAAACAGCTGAATAATGTTTGAAGGTATGCTGCGGGTGAAAACGGCACATACTTTAACGTTACGCTGGAAATAAGCTCCTCCGAATTAATCCTGTCTACAAATTTTCCGCCTCAGTATCACTAATATTTGCTTTTTTTTCGAAGGTCGGACTCGGACATCTGGAACCCATATGGTATTATTGCAGAACGCAAGACAAAGCAAAGCTACCAATATCAACAGACCTGGAAGATATGGCGACGCAAGTCAAGGATGGCCGCTTGGGCTGTTAGCCGTTGCGAAGCACGCAGCCGTAGGGAGGACTACGTGAAACAGTTGCGGAAGTACTTCCATGTCAACGTGTACGGCAAGTGCGGACAACTAAAGTGCCCTAGAGCAAATAGTATCAGGCGTTACGAAATGTTCGAGGAGAAATACTTCTTCTATCTTTCCTTTGAGAACTCCATCTGCAGAGACTACGTCACCGAGAAGTTCTTCAATGTCCTGGAATACGACATCGTCCCCGTGGTCTTCGGTGGAGCCAACTACACTGCCATTGCCCCTCCGGATTCGTTCATTGACGCGCTTAGCTTTAGGTCTCCGAAACACCTTGCCGAATACTTAAAAAGAGTAGCCGGTGACTTTCAGCTGTATGCGAAATATCTGCGCTGGAAAGAAACGCACACTCTGGCAAATTTTCCTAGATTCGATGCCCTCTGCCGTGTCTGCAAAAAGCTGCACAGCCCATCTTTCCGACAGACGACGGTAGTTGCGGACATGTTTCACTGGTGGAACACAATGTCGCATTGTTGCTCTTGGAATTTTACCAACTGAAATAAAGTGTATGTATTCTCATCGGTCAAAGAAACTTCACAGCTCCATCCTTATTCTGTTTTCTTGAGGCTAGAAGCCTCCCCTAATATGCTCATCATAAACGTGTGTCAGAAGACGCATGCGGCGAAACTAACAATTCCGCTGTCAGAAGTCAATGTATATCGGCAACGTGGTTGAGGAGGAGTACTTACATTTAAAAGGAAGGCTCCCATTTGTAGGTGTTACAATGTTAGCTCATGTGTAGCGCCCCCACGCGGCGCTGATACTTTTATGTTCAGCCGTGCAAGCCTGGCACAGCGGCTTGCACGGCTGAACATTTGAAAAAATAAAGGCAGTTCGTTCATTCTGGGCAAACGGCTCGGCATGTTCTCATATCTTTCGCGGGCCTGATGGCCTACTGTTCGCGGTAGTCACTTCCTACCGCTGGGACATCTGTACTTCTACACATCTAACAGTACGTAAAGTGGAGAGGAAGGGAGAGAGGCCCCGTGAATGCTGGTACCCTTCCTCTATGTTAGCACATGCTTGTTCATGTGCATTTTTTCAGCGTTTAAACTTTCTACGATTACACGGCAATTGGAGACCTAACCTAGATACTAATTGAAGCACTGCTGTGGGAGCTAATTTAGGAAACAAAGCGTCTAGCATACCAAGCGCGGCGCCCTAGCTGATCGCTGCAGGTATGGCTTTTGTTCCGACCGACGACATTCGAATATTTAAGACTAGGCTTGCATCGGCCATAGCGTCGGCCGTTGTAAGACGGCGGTTCGAGACCGGCTCTTGCCTCGTTTTTTTTTAACATTTCAATTGAACTATATTTTAGCGGATTAGGTTACTGGGGTTATAAATCATTTCTTTGTGTGCGTTACGTGATGTTGTTATGTTTAGGTTAGGCTGCCTAGGTTCACGTTATCTAAAGGAATGTAGCGTCAGACACGCCAATTTTGTTGCCGAACGGCCGTGGACGTCGATATAGTGGACTGTTTAAAATACCGTCTGGCGGCACTTTAGACACGGCCTTTAAAGAAGCCGCTTTGGTGGATACAAAATATCACCGCTGAGAACGACGGACAATTTTACATAATCGTCTTGACACTGCCGTCTCATTTTCGAACCCTCGCAGGACTGCTAAAGCCCGTGTAATAAATTTTCTGATATCCCAAACCGCTTTCCGGAATCACAAAAATCAGTGTACTAACACTGACCATCAACTATGCATCCAAAACAAGCTGGTCACGATCATCTAGCTGCATCCTGGAATTCCACAAACCAAAGGACCGCACGGATGAATTATAATCCGACAGCCATAGGGCGAAGTAACACCAGTCACTCATCCAGTACGGCGCGTATCTCAACGGAGATACGCCACCAAAGAATCGGACACTTCTCTAATTCTTGAAACACCACTTACCACTTGACAATGTATGGGTACGAGTTAGTGCTCCACGCTAAACCACCGTTCAGCACAGCAAAAACTGGACGGAGACCATGAATGACGAGGACAGGCGCTGCATCGAACTGAATTTTATTATCAAGAAATACGTCTGTATAATAAAACACTGCCGTAAAGAGAAAGGTACACTTCGTGACTGTGCAGTAAGCAAGAGCGCAGCCTGTCATACCGGAACCAAGACGGTCTGTGTATTTGTATAATTGCGCAGTGACGTCGTAGCCTTTTTGCTTACCATAGTGTCTTTTAAGATATACAAAGGAAGCTCGTTAATTCTAACGGCAAGAGGATGTCATCTCTGTTCGAATTATAATGGAAGTTCGAAACGACGAAAGAAGAGTAAGAACAATACGCAGCTATTCGGAAGCAGTTGGAAATGTCGACAAAGTGATGCTTGCAAAAATAAAGTGATTGAAGCCTGCCTTTTCTCCTCTAAGATGACAGCCAGCACTTTTTGCTCTAATTTATGTGAGCGGGCTTCTCTTCGGAACTGAAGAAGAGACGAGCGGCATTCAACCACCCTGTCATAACATCTGAGCCTACGGCGGCAGTAGCTGCTGCTTACCTAATTCTTACCTAATCACGATACTCCGGGAAAATATTTTAGAGGGATTTGAAGGTTCTTTTTATGCCCTGCGGGAGGATGCGATAAAATAACACATTAATGATAAAACACAATAACAGAAAAAGCTGCAGATATGTATACTTTCGAAGGAATTGAAGGAATCAAAATGTTTTGTAAATCCATAAAAATTTTAATGCAGCAGCGGAGAGCACAGCAAACATTCCGGCGGCAGAAACCCGCGGCTGAACTCTCAAGATATAATAGACCCGGAATTGATAAGGTTATCCCCAGACTACGAAATTGCAGCTAAAGGAGGTGACACGCCTGAGGCTTAAAAATCGTCGACACGTAAAAATAGAGTGTACGAAGATTCGTCTTCATTCCAGTAACTGCACAGCGATGTTTAGACCAGATGAAACCTGTGTAGAAGTTTATTCTAATGGGGTACACGACAACGAAGGCCCGTAATAACCCTCTCATCGCAAAGGGCACCAGGCAGGTTTTCACGAGAAGTTTAGATGGCAGAGATCCTTCAAAGGCAATCAAATTGATGCTTGATGCCCTTGAAACTTCATCAATCTACGATACATTGCAGTAGTTATTAAAGAAACGTCGTTTATAAGTGGCGCAAAGGCTGATCCTTACTAGTGAGTCTCCTGCATCGTTCAAAGTGTCCCCGCATGTAGCGAAACTCAAAGAAGATGAACTTCATTAATACGGGGTGGCAGAAGTGATCATCAGGTCCGTAGGAGAGGAGAGTCTTCAGGGGAAGGAAGGACTGCGTATACGAAGAGGATATGTGAAGTTATGATTCGAGGCGATATCGATTTGCCCAACTTTCGTAGTGCCAAGACAATACCTAGAATTCAGCAGAGAATATGGGGAACCTATTACGTATTTTTCATCACGTTCAGAAGCACCCTATAAACCTTTTCATCCGTTAATATTTTATAAGATCAGAGCATGTTCTGGGCTCTGTTGCGCATCCGAAGGTACATGTTCCTGTCGACTACGCCAATTGTAGGGCCCCTAGCACAGCCCACTCATGAAATGGAAGCCCCCAGGACGACGAAAAAAATGGTCTATATATTATAACACCTTGCTGAACTGAGGCCAAATGAGCTTGGAGTAGACCATTGAGCAGTCGGCCGGGTAATAGTTTGGCGTTTTGGGGAAATATATGTTCCGGAAGTTTAGCATTAGTGGATTGCCCATATCAAGGGATGGAATCACCCTATTTATCGCAACACATAATGAAGAGAGCAAGCTTTGTACCAGTGTGCTGAGGGGACAATAGGATCCCGGCAACTGGAGCACAAGAAACGCAGCTGGCTCACCAACATAGATAAACAGCTTCCCCATTCACCATATAGCCGTTGGCTCTCAATAAAGAGTGAAGGGATACGGTTCCTAGGCATAGCAAACCGACTATAGCAAACGGCCAACCCAGAATAGAACACACCCGAACTATAAAATTCCTCAAGCAAGGCGTCTTTCAAAACGTCCGCGGTCGGGGATTGTGGGATTGGTTTCACCCGATTTTACTCTAGGTGTCTTCGATTTGTCTGCACTTGCTGCACTCATTCAGGTAGTGCAGCACTCGCTTCTTCGATTTTCGAGTGCAGCGCGCGGCGCCAGCACTTCTCTCTTCGATTTACAGACGGTGCAGGTCATGCAGGATAGTTCGCGGCTTTCCTTGCACCTCCCAGGGAGGAGTTGCAGAAGCAGACGACAAAAGTGCAGAACCGGTTTTGCAGTGGCGGCGCCTGCGCTGAACTGGCTGAACTCATTCTGAACTCCCGCAGAAAGTGCAGGCCAAATCGAAGAGACCTTGTTTCTCTCGGTTCTACTCTCCGTTTCTTATTATGAAAGCAGTTTCGGAATGCCCCGGAGCTGCCCCAGGGCCACCCTTGACAGGGAACCAAATAAACTGGACCACTTGTCGCTTCGTCACCAAGTCCCAGCGTCATCGCGAGCAGCAAAATGGCCGCCTCCACGTCCGCGCTCTGTGGCGGTCGTGTTGTAGCTCTGCGTGCGCTCCGTTTGCGCCGTTTCCGGCGGTTTTCGTCCCAACGCCCTCGCACTTTTCTCTAACCACCCTTGAACTTCGAGTTTCGGTTTACCCTCTTCATAGTTTGGCGTGGCACTGCCGGGTTCGGTTGGCATGCAACAAGGTGCGCCAAGTGCGGACAGCTGTGTCGGTGTGTCTACAAGCGAGAGGCGACGTTTATGTGGGTGGCGGGTGTGTTTCCGCCTGTCTCCTGTGCTTAGAAGTTGGAAACAGCGCTTCGGTGATGACAGGCATTACGCGGGCATCGAGCGGTGTTCCCGGAGAAAATTCCTCCCTGGTAACAGCCAAGACCATTCTCATCCCTAAACCAGGTAAACCGCCGGACACCGACAATCTGAGGCCCATATCTCTTACGTCGTGTGTAGGCAAGGTGCTGGAGCATGTCCTCTTGAATCGATGGCAGGATTACCTGGAGAGCGAGGATCTATACCCAACCACGGTTATCGGCTTCCGAAAGAGATTAAGTACCCAGGATGCGATGATTCAGTTGAAGCACGAAATCCTTGACGACTCCGGTGCCTCAAGAGATAATAAGGCAATCCTAGGGCTTGATCTCCAGAGTGCTTTCGATAACGTCAAGCACTCTGCGATGCTGTCGCAAGTTTCTAAGCTCAACATGGGTGAACGCAGTTATAACTACATCCAGGACTTCCTAACGGGTAGAACCGCTCAGCTAAGGGCAGGCCATTTACAACTCGACGATAAGAAGCTCGGCAGCACTGGCACTCCGCAAGGGTCCGTGATATCGCCGTTACTATTCAATCTAGTAATGATAGCAGTAGCCAACAGACTCGCCACAGTGGGGATCCGGCACACTATCTATGCCGATGATATTACACTGTGGGTAGACAGGGGTAGCGACGGTCACATTGAGACCAAACTACAAGAAGCAGTCGACGCCATTGAAGAACATCTGGATGGTACAGGACTTGTTTGCTCACCAAGCAAATCAGAACTCCTTCTTATACCACCACGGAGGGGTCGCACTACGGACAGGCAACAAGGCACGATCAGGATAACTACGCGGTCTGGTCAAATTGTTCCCGAAGTCAGCAAGATCAGAGTACTCGGAATGATCATCGAACGGCACAGAAGAAACGGCGAGACTATCGCACGCATCACAGCCAAGACTGCGGACGCAATGAGACTCATCCGACGAGTTACATCACGGAAGGCTGGCATGAAGGAGGACAGTTTGATTAGGCTAGTTCACTCCTTTGTGATCAGCCACATCACGTATGTCGCGGCATACCACAACTGGTTACAACACGAGCGTAATAAGATCAACGCCATCATTAGGAGGGCCTATAAGTCCGCGCTAGGCCTGTTTGAATCCACAAGCACGCCGCTCTTCCTCAAGTTAGGAGTGCATAATACGCTCGAGGAGATAGCGGAAGCACAACGTACGGCCCAGCTCGAGCGTTTATCTACAACGAGGACTGGAATAAAGATCCTAGAGGACCTAGGATACATACGCCACAGCGGTGGTGACAACAAACTCACCATCCCGGATGAGATACGTCGCCGGATCAGGGTAGATCTTCTACCAAAAAACATGCACCCTGACTACAACAAGGGCAGAAGGGCGGCAAGGGCTAAAGCCCTCGTCGACTTACACGCCCAGGATAGGCACGCTCGCTATGTAGATGCGGCGGAATATCCACACGAAGCCTTCGCTGCCGTTGTTATAAAGGCCACCACGGGAGACACTGTGACGGCGGCAAGCGTCAAGTGCACCGATGCAGAACGCGCAGAGGAGGTGGCCATCGCCCTGGCCATTACCGACGCAGGCTGCCAGTCGGTGATCAGTGACTCACGAACTGCAGTTCGGAACTACGCCAAGGGACGCATCTGCAAAGAAGCTTTGCAGGTGCTACGCAATGCATGTCTAGAAGGCGCAAGAACTGTTCGAGTGAAGTGGATCCCGGCGCATGCGGGCAAGGACGTGTCGAGTAAGAACGCAAACCACAACGAGACGGCACACGCGGAGGCGCGAGCACTCACCAACCGCGCCCCCGCAACTGACCGTCCAACGTGGTTCGGTGCTAAGGACCGAATGACAGACTATAGCGAAATAACCAAAGCCTACCGCCTGGCTCGGAGGACCTTCCCACCTCCGGACCCGGGGTTGAGCCGGGCGGAGGCAGTGCTACTA
This sequence comes from Haemaphysalis longicornis, assembly GCF_048455015.1. Classification (NCBI taxonomy): domain Eukaryota; kingdom Metazoa; phylum Arthropoda; class Arachnida; order Ixodida; family Ixodidae; genus Haemaphysalis; species Haemaphysalis longicornis. Next base: position 37,697,020 of record NW_027526204.1, read on the forward strand.
AGACAGCTTCAAACCGGGTCCCTACCCACCCCGGCTCTGATGCACCGAATGTATCCGGAAGCATACCCTACTGCCATGTGCCAGCTCTGCTGCAGGGAGACTGCAGACCAGAAACACATCTTATGGAACTGTGTCACGAGCCCAATGGAAGCGAGGTCAAGAACCATCCCGCCACGGCTTGCAGAAGCCGCAAGGAGCTACACCTACGAAAATCAACACTGGGCCGTCCAGCAGGTCCTGCGGGCGCTCGCCAGGCATGAGACTCGCGAGTCGGCAACGGCGAGCTCACGTCTCGGATGAGTAGCCACCAGGACGACGCCGAGGCCCGCGTCGCGGCGCGTAAAAACGTCGTTCTGCCGGCCTAAATAAAGTTTAATCAATCCAATCCAATCAGATTTTGAATCCCGCTTGCCCGAAAGTGAAGGTCTGGTGCTTCAAAGCGGGAGCGGCGGGGGCGTGTGGCTTGTTTTTAACCTCTAATCTTTTCAAGACTGTTGATACGCGGCAGTCTCTTGTAAGAGGGGATCTGACCTTGCACTCGGCAGCTCCGTGGAAGATTCGTTTTTGTCGGCTCTGCCTCGCAGGCCCGACTGTGTAAATAAGAAAGGAGAAAAGGGGAAAAAATAGAGAATGTGTGGGTGTACTCGTGTTTCAGCTGTGTCAGAACTACGGCAAGAAATCGAACCCACAACTTTGCGTTTAGCTGTGGGCCTTTGCTGAAGTGCCATTGCGGTGGGTATAGTTGTGAAGGGACCATCAAGACACCGTATGCCCGGTTTCTACTTGAAACAAGTAGTAGATGACTCCCTTTGGTAACCCACTCAACCCTGGCCTTGTATAAAATTTTTTTGCTCATAAAAGAAATCACTGCATTGGTAAACTTTCATATTTGTTGTTAGACATCAGCAGTGGTGCCTGTAGGAAGGCGCCAAAAAGAATTATCAGTGTGCAAACTCCATCACGCGTTGAAGTGGTGTGAAAAAAAAAATGGAAATAGAAGCCCACAACTATTGGGTAGTCTTGATTATTTACAGCATCCTGTCGACAATGGCGGTCAGTCACTCAGGCGGGTTTGTTGTTGTATAATCAGGCTTAATTGTCTGAAGTTTACACCACTATGTGATGTGTCAGCCTTTCAAATGAAGCAGAGTTGTATGTTTTTATTCTCCTTTTAAATTTCGTTAAATGTTGAAACGGTGCACGCATGCAAACGATGCTCAAGTTGAAGTAGTTTTAGAAGACATTGATAGTATAAATTTACGCATGGTAAAACTCTGAGAGGTTCAGCCATGTCAGCTGACACCCGCTGCGGCGGTTCAGTGGCTAAGGCGTTGTGCTACTGGACCCAAGGATGCGGCTTTGATCACCGCTGCCATGGCTGCTTCTCTGATGGAGGCGAAAAGTGAAAACGCCTGTGCGTTGAGATTTCACAGCATCTTAAAGATACCCAGGTGGTCAGAATTAATCCAGAGCCACCCACTGCAGCATGCGTCATAGCAAGGTGTATCTTTAGCACGTTGGTCCGTAAAATTTGAGAAATTTTTGTTTTAGCTGAGCAGGATTCAGCGCGTTGTTGTGTTGGCTTAGTTTAGTTCTAACACACTTGTGCCTTCAATAATAGTCAGAAGAAAATGCCGTGCCTTTTCCAACCTTGGAAATAGACGGTTGTGGTTTTTTTCAATGCTTGACAAGAACTAGCCTCGGCTGAAAATTGTTAAAACAATTGTTAGTTTCCTCTTTTATTTTTTGACTGAGTTTGAGGGTTAGGTCTGCGTTGGTGTGTCCAAAACGTGTACCGTAAAGTGTCCAAAACGTGTACCGTACAATAAGATACGTGAATATTCAAAGAGTGCTATGGACAATGAAATGCCACAAACGCTACTGCTGTCAAAAAAAGGTGTCTGAACTAACTTGAAGTGCAAAGCCCATTACATAACGAAGATAGCTTCAAGATGAAGATGGCAAGTGTGGATTCAGACTTTGCCGTAGAATTTCCAAAAGTGAGACGGCGGGTAGAAGACAGTGCTGACAAGGAAAGTTAGAAAAAAGTTCAATGCTGTGTGTCAGTCTCCCGGGAGCAACTGGAGGAGATTCTTAACCACCTGGATGGTAGCACTGCAGAACATTAATCTTCTCCACTGGTGCTGGGGGTGTTATGTCAGAATCTTTTGTGTCTGTATATCAATGTAGACATGCAAGTTGGAGCAGAAATGTTATGCCACCGACTTATGTTACCAGCCTTGCTTGTAAACTGTGTCTTACTTGCCTGTAGTACTCTTTGTGGTTTTGTTTAATATGAGCATGCTTTCATTCACTCTCGGATTGAGTCCTTAAAAGAAAACAAAAAAGATAACCATTAACTTGTTGTTTGTTAATTCTAAACTGCTGACATAGCCGCTGCTGCAAAAGGCTAATAAGAAGCGGATTTGAGTTCGTTGGGAATTCAATTCGGGTCCCCGCAGTAGGGGCCTAGTCCATGCGTCTATCCCGTGCGTAAGCAGTACGGATGCGCGCCAGCCACTGAGAACTCTTATTCCGGGGAAAGTGTGGCAAGAAATCTCGCCAAATTTGTCTGTCCAAGTTATTTGCGCCAAGGGACGAAGAACCGGAAGCGAAGAAATGGACGCAAACACGATGCAGCGGCAAACACGTCCCAAAAGTATGGCTCGGCTTTCGAGAGAGAAATTGTCATCCCTTTCGAGGTCGCTGTGTTTGTGATGGCAATCACTGACACTGTTTGAGGCAGCACTTCTCGGCAAAGGTCTTTGCAGGAACGTTACGCGGTGCCTTTCCCGCGGAACACCGCAGCTTTGCGGGAAAGCCTGAGACACGAAATACGCTAGTAGGTTATAGTACTTCCAAAAATTTATTTTCCTTGTGTGTGAGTATGTCATGCCGCAATGTGCCTTTCCCCTATATCATAGTGTGCCCCCCATAATGAAAAACTGTTATTGGTTTCCTTCCTGATGGTTTTTCTACGAAGAATTTGCTGATAGTGTTTACACCTACCTTAAGGGAGTTAATCTATTTGATATGCTTAGCTCTATTTAAAGTAGTCTTCCCATGTGTCTCTGAAAGAGGGAAAAATCTTTCATATTTTCATGCAATAAACTGTTCTTTTATTCACTAGTGGTGAATCATTGGGACAGATAGCTCGCTCCTCTGAGCACATAATGATTGGTCGACGCTCAGACATCAGTCTCCGTCAATCGGGTTGCATTGAAGAGATGTTGTGAAGTTGCCATTGACTATAAAAATATGCAGTGCGCCTTTTTTTTATTACTTCATAAATTTTTTTTGTACCATTCCAAATGACTTGCAGTGTGCTGTTACATGTGTGCTAAAAGTGGTTTGATGCATAGTGTACTGCTTTGAGTGTATTTAAAAGCGGACTTACTGCGTTTTTTTTTCTGTTCCAGCCTTAGGACTTCAAGAATGAAAACAGTGGCCTTCTGTTCGAGATTTCTACGAGGCTCTTTTTTTATGTCTTGTCCCAGTGGTTTCTTTTATCATTTAGGATTCTCCAGAATTTCATTTTTCATGGCCTTCTGAGGAATTAAAAAGTGTAACGTTGAAGGGGATACAAACAAACCTAATAAGGTGTACGGTGGAAGCAAGAGCCCACACTTGGTGTAAAAACTTGGTGTAGCCTGGTGCGCTTTTGTAAAAAAATGTCTGTGTTGTATTGTCACCAGTACACCTTCTTTCAAGCCTTAGTTTGTTACGCAGAGTGTCGTCTTACTAGTGATGACTGACTGAATATCGCTGCTGCTCTGATTGTGGTTTTTCCTTTTTTTGTTTTTCATGTTCTGGAACTTTGGGAAGAAAGTTTTCTGCAAGTTCCTGGCTTCCACTAAACGACATATTCTTTTTGTAATGAGAAAATGGTTCACTATATTGCAGCATGTTTGTGCTCCATTGGAAATCGTTACTAAAGTTTTCTCGTGTGTGATGACTATTGAGAAGGGTTTGTAGTTAAAGCCTGTTTTGCAAATATAAAGTTTCGAATGATACTCCATTGAAGAGAGAATGAAAAAAATTTTTCACTCTTTTTTTGTGACTGAATTGTAAATTAAACCTGCACAACTTTTAAAGTTTTGCTGTTTAGTGAAATTAAAGATGCTCAGTTCAGCTGTACAACTGGCGTGATAACTGCACGCACCCTCTGTGGCCACCTTACGAAAAATTGTGTTTCCGCCCAGTTTATGATTAGTGTCTTTTCGTGTTCACGTGCGGCTACATAGGTTAAACATGCCTGCTGTTCAGTACATACGGCCTAGTAGACTTGAGGCTGTGCCATCGCATTTGCCGTCACAAAATCGGCGGGGACTTGAATGCACTTTTTGTGCTAAAAAAGAAAAAGAGAAATGCAGGGGTGTCACTGTGTGCAAATCGACGAACGAAACTGAGAACGTGTCCTGCCTATCCTGGACACCAAGTTGATAGAATAATCCTGAGAGATTCATAAGTCAACTTCGGTGTTGTTTTGTGATGTCCCATCACTTCCGGCGGTTCTGTTTTCACCCTACTTATTCAGGTCTCGTTGCCTCTTTCCGGCAGTTAGCGACGCATTCAGAAGCGCTTAGAAACATCACTGCTCCCACTTTTGCCAAGAAAAATATAAATAGGGTGTGGAGTTGTTGGTCCACAGAGTGTGTGGTACAAGCATTTATAATTAGAGTTTTGCCAAAACAAGCTACAGAAGGGGCTCTTGTATTAAGTATTCTTAAAGCTGAAGTAGTACTTCAAGGCATGTTATCAATAAACAACTGAAATTTACAACAAGTACAGGATCTCAAGTTTACTAGAAAACTGAAACCTACACTATTAAGCTTTATGAATCTATACCGAGTATGTTTGGGATATTTACATTAAATTTCTGAAGGCAAAACGTCCTGCTATGCATGCTAAAGAACAAAGAGTTAGCTTGAAAAAGTGAAGCATTGAACACTTAAGCAGGCTGCTGAAAACAAATATACTGAATAAAATAGATTACATGTCGCTAAGTATGGCATGCAAAACAGATGAGACAGTGTCGCGAAGCTTGATAATTCTTTATCTAACGCTTTATAACCTCCAATGTAAGTACAACCAGAGTCCCTGGTACAAGCTTTCCTGTGCCCATCACGCTACATGCCAGGAACATCTTGGCTCCAACTTTTCCCCAACTCCTCTATCAGCACCTGCAAAACCAAAAGCAACAATTACCAGCTTCTTTTTGGAGCCACCCGACATAAGAAGTCAAATACATGTAAATTCCAACTTCGTGGTTTATTTTGTCCTATACACGGCGACATTATAAGACACACAAAAAGAATTTTAGCCTGCTTTTGATCTTTTTTGGTTCGCTCGAATCTAAAGATAATGTAGTGGCATGCCAACAAATATTAACGACGTTTGAAGTAATTGTGACTGCACGTTTCAAAAACATTTTTACGAGACATTGAGGAATCTTCACTCTTGTGGTTTTATGTCGGAACATGCTTCTGTCATCACTTCATGGCGAAATAAGTTTTTGACTCTTGAAAACCTGTACAAAGCCAAATCATAGCTGAAACTGGTAGGATTCACAGTGCTTCGCTAGGTTCTCTCGATCTCACTAACTGACAAGCTGCACTGTCTTGCGCACTAGGATAAGCAGTTTGCGGATAGGGTACTGCAGAACAAAGCCCAAGCCTAATTTTTTAAAACAAGAAAAACGGCATACCTCGGTTGCATCGAGCAAAGATGTTCTATGCACGCCGAACATCCTACAATATAAACATACCCTTTCACCTATGCGCTTTGACGGCGTCTATCAATTATGAGGTGCGCGCGCCGTAGTGGACGGCGCCGGATTAATTTTTGACCGCCGGGCCATCTTTAACGTGCGCCTAGATGTACACAAGCGGACGTTTTCTCTTTTCGCCTCCATCACAAAAGCGGCCGCACCGGCCGAAAATCGAACCCGCGTTCTTGGGCTCAGCTGCACTACACCCTAGACACTGAGCCACCGCGGCGGGTATTGATGGATACGTGTGTCTACAAGCGTATACAGCAAGCATGGCTAATATATTAGTACACGCTTCGAGCTCACGTCAGCAAAATGAATTTCGCCGGGTTCGCCGGCATTAGCCACACTATAGGGCACCTCAGCGTAAATACTACGGCCGCGTCCTCTCTTCTGGGGTCGTGAAATCACCCCCCTACCTAAAACCCACCGTGCGGATTTTTACACGTTTCGTCACACCGTGCCTACATTTCACCTCAAGGACAATGCATAACGCATCTCCGCAACGAGCTCGTACAGCAAAAATTCTTACAACCCTTTCCGTGAACTTGAGTGAGCATAAAAGTAGCGTAAAAGTAGACTTTCTGTTTAAACGAGAGTACGTGCACGTACCGCTGATAGCTTTAACGAAAAGGTATAACTAAAAGATGATGTTCCCTGAGTGCGTTTTTCCACTGTCATTCAAAACGCGTGGCAGGTGCCTCGTAGGCGCTGTGAAATCCCCCGCCTACCCCGAGAATATGTTAATTCCCTGCGAGGCCACCTGCGCTCATTTCACCTTCAATTTTCACGTATGTGAATTCTATTCCTCTATGAACTCTACGTGAACTCTCAGACGGGCGTCGTCACTCGTGAAGCTCGGCAACAGCGTCAGGCGTCGTGAAAATGCCGTATTCGCTTGCTACCGCGCCGCCCCAACTCTCTCACCGTTTCCTGCCCTCGCATACTATTTTCTCCCCTGTGCACTCGGTAAATTCTCATCTTGTTTAATTACACCTCCTGCGTCCTCACCTCTTGCCTACTTTTCTTCCAGCGCAACTCCGCGAGCACCCGGTCGAGGCGTACACTGCCGGGGCACGTTGGCGAGCGAGTACAGCAATTTCACGACGCCTGGCGTTGTTGCCGAGCTTCACAAATACAACACGCAAATCACGACGCACACCGCGGCCCGAAGACCGCGAGGCGGACGGCTGCGACGGCGGCAGCCGGTCTCGCGAGCGCAATAGCTGGGACGTGCACTGCACAGAATTAACCGTCTTGGGTAGGGGGGTGGGGGAGATTTCACAACACCTGCGAGGCAACGCGCTAAGCCAGTTATGCCTAACTAGTGCACAACGTACGATGTTTTTAGTAGACGGAAAGCTAAAGACGATTTCCCCGCCCCCTCCCCACTCACCGGCACTTATAAAAATGTTTTACCTTTCGTTCACGACGCAAGAAAATGTCTATAAGAACGCAGCAAGGTTTCTTTCTCTATGATAATCGAAGTTCGTTGGCGCCTAGCAACTCCGACTCGCACACAAAAGCGAATGGTTATGGCTATACGGCTTGACGTGGCTTGATCGCTGTTGGCTTTGCATGGCACAAAAAAAGAACAATGAAATTTTTTAGTTACAAAAACAATACGGTTTAGCCTAATGAGCAGCAAATCAAACAATACAGCATGGTATATCAACCCAACTGTTTTTATGAAACTTTACGAGATCTGGTGTCTTTCTTTTTTTGAATTCGAACATAACTACATAAAGTTGACTCGTACAGCCCGCAACAAGTGTTTTGTGCTCGAGCCAGAAAGACGCGAGGGGGACAGCTATTACAATTGTTTTCTCAGCTGGCAAATTGTTTGCCTCCCGCTGCAGGCATCAAGAATATAGATACATAACATAATTAACTCGAGGCTAATTAGGATAAGTTACAAAAATGATCGAGGAATAATTCCTTCAATCATACAGACCTGCAATGGGCGTCCAGCGGACTTTATTGAGGCGACCATAGTAAACGTCCATGCACGAACGTAGCTCGGACGTCCGTCGGAACAAATTGAACGGACATTCACGTTTCCAAGAAAAATACGTCCGAAGTACGTCCGGCAGACGTTGATCGAGGGACTCCGGCGTTAGGCTGTAAAAAGGACGTCCTAGGGATATCTATGGTCCAATGAGGGAATGTGAAAGTATGATTGGAGGCGATATCACTTTGCCCTACTTTCGTATCGCCAAAGCAACTTCCTAGAATTGATCATAGAATATGCGGAACCTATTCTATATTTTTCATCACGTTGAGAAGCATCTGTATATACTACAGCACCTTGCTGAATTGAGGCTTGATGATCATGGAGTAGACCATTTTACAGTCGGCCAGTTAATAGTTGTGCATTTTGCGAATGCTGTTTCGGGAGAAGTTTAGCATCAGTGGATTACCCATGTCAAGGGAATGCATCGCCCTATTTATCGCGACACATAACGAAGACAGAAAGCTTTGTATTAGAGTACTTTGCGGACAAAGGGATATGGGCCAGGGGTACCCCAGAAACGCGGCTGACCTAGCCACAAAGATCAACTGCTCCTTGTTTGCTTTGGAGCCATACCACTCGATAAAAAGTGACGCCCTAAGGTTCTTGAGCGTCGCAAACTGGCAATAGCAAACCCAGAGTAGCACAGACCCCAACTCCAAAATAAAGCCTACGTACATTCGCTATATCATCAGAAGAGAATCTTAGCGCATTCTGTTCTCTGCAAGGCAGAGGCGCATCAACAGGCCAACAGGGCGTGCACCTTTAGTAGCTATGAGCACTACATGCAGACTCCAGTTACATTGACTGGTGTATACTATACCAAGGTATTTTAAAGAATCAGCCTGCCGAATAATATGATTGCGCTAACAGACAGTGACATTAAACAAAGCTGTGTACGGAAAAACTGGAACAAGGCGTAACGAGTGAGACAGATACTGTTTAACCAGGAGTGTAAAGTAATTCAATACGACTGCATTATTACGTGCAGTGTTGGTATGTCAAAATCTGCCATGAAAAACTTCATATCGTCGGCGTAGATGTATGTATGAACATCGAAAACCACAGAGACCATCCTTAACAGCACGCAAAAAGAGAACCGGCAAAAGGCGTACCCCTGCGGTACGCCTGTTGTCTGCAAACACCGAGAGGAACAAATATTGCCCGTGACGAAACTCAGCCACCATGCCTTTAGGAATTGATAAAGCCGTGCTGCAATGTACGTTGGGAAGCTTAAGTTCTCTAACATTGACACTATACAGGATATTCTACGCTGCCATATTTACACTATCTCAGGTCCCCAGAAGAGCCGCAACCTATTTATTCAGACGGAAACGTTCATACTTATCTTAAGTCGATGTGGGCACTCCAAATAGAACCGCCCGGGCGAAAGCCACTTTGAGTTGGGCTGAGGATATTATGTCGGCACAAAAATTGTGTAATGCTCTGATGCAAAATCCGGTAAATTTATTTTGATGCATTCGGTATCAGGGATATACGCCTCATGTTATCAACAGCGAGGCCATGATGACCACTCTTAGGCATAGGATGTATTGTGGCTACACGACACACATCGGGTATTCATACGATCTTGAGAGAATAATTGTTCATATTCATCAAATCATTCGGCGCCCGATCGAATAGTAGTTTTAACTCTTCAGTAGTAATGCCACCCGGAGAAGGCACCGAGGCGGGCATTTTCGTCATAGCACCAAAAACGTGCGCGAGGGTAACTTCCACAAAGTCGCCAGGCACGGAGGTGCCGTCTTTCTTCAGTTACCCTTCCCGGCTGCCTTTCTCTGCGGAAGCATCCGTCAACAAAGCTAGGGCCAACGTAGCTGTCACACCCCACATCACTAGAAAATGGGTTCACCCCCTCTTTACTTTCCCCATTGCCGGATGACCATATTCGCCCCATTTGATCACCTAATCTGGAGCTGCTCGGGCCTACCATCACCAATGCTATGCCTCCCGATACGTCACAAGCTGACTCTCCCTTTGAAGATGCTAATTTTCTTAAAGCCGTTTGGCTGTACGGCTTAGAGAGTGGTCTGTCAAGAGTAGTGTAGACTGGGGTCTACTCCGGTCGTAAAAATTTTCTAATATTAGACCTTCACCTCAGCCTGACCTCCGCAGTCTAAAAACTGATGCGCGTTCTTCATGGACGCATCATCTCTTTAACTGAGCTACTCCTACGTTGCCCTTCTTTCCCTACCCCTATTTTGGCCTCATGGCCTTCCCTCGATTAATAAAGGAATACAAAAACAACAATTTGGCCTCGTCAGTGCCCGTGAGTTTGGGCCTTCTGAGAAGTATCCGGTGTTGTACAGGCGTGCACGTCGTGGTGGCAATGGTGCCAGAAGATGTGGCTCATACCCACTCAGGGTGATTGTCTAGAACTGGGGCGCTCACCGAGAGAAACTTTACACTCAGTAATTAGAAATGCATATCACGAATGCATTTAAAATAGGCGTTTAGGGGGAAATATAAACAGAAAAAAACTAACAAGCTGCCCAAACATGACATGTAGCCCCAGGAAGTGTTGGGCACACGCCACGTGAGAAGCTCCCGCCTTTGCCGTCATCGTCTTCTGCGCGCCGGCCGCGGGCGCGCCAATCGCTACCGTGTCTGAACCCGCAAAATATTTCTTAATACTAATATTTCATTCTCTAAAAGGCTTCGTATCCTTTTTTGACCAACTTACCACTTAGAACCTTTCTGCAGTACTTTGAACGAAATTTATAGATTTCAAAAGCGCTAAATACAAGCAATGCTCAAATGGTGTTCGACTGGTCGACAAGGAAGAAGGAGAAGAAGAAGACGACGAAGCACTATTACCTCGTATCAAGACTATTCCCAAGTTTTTGTCTGCCTCCACCACCGTCATTCTCAAGTTTGGGGTAAGAAACGCACCAACCTATTTCAATACGGCCGTCCGCATTTGTATTCCCAGCACATGCGGCAGGAAGAACGGCAAAATGAAGGGCTTTCTACAACAAAGGTGAGCTCGCCACCGTGTGACGAGGAAATAATTGACGCGTGCGCCTATGAATCGTCTCCTAAACGTGGGGCACGCTTCGCTCATTCGTAGCGCCTTCGTCTTCAACAGTGCCCGATCGAACGTGATAGTACGTTGTATGTCGTGGCAAATTCTCCAGCTTAAGCTCATAACTTGAGGCAGTGTGACGCCGCATATATGCATTATTACGTGCTTCATTGGTGAAGCTGCCCCATGTGCCATTAAAATAGTGTTACGGTAATTACTCGATTCTAACGCGCACCTTTCTTTCCGGAAAAATAGGCCGAAAAATCGCATGCGCGTTAGAATCGGATACGAAACCGATACTGCCGAAACATCGGAAATTTCGTTCCCACCCATAGCCATCGCCATCTGAAGGTGGCGCCAAAGCCTTTAGCAACAATTTTTCGACTTGAAATTTCACCTTGAACAAAAAAACGACAGGACTTAGGAAGGAAACACGGACACAGTGCTGACTATCAACTGAGTTTACTGACGAAAAGCGGTAACATATATACATGAAACATTGCACAACATTGGCACAGCGCGACACTCTTTTTTCCGAGATTAGTTAATGGGATAATCACTAAGCAGTTCCAGTTCTTTCCCTGTCAGCGCAACTGAAGCTGTGCTGACGAACGTGTTACCTTTCTTGCTGATGGCTACTGCTTCGACGACTTCACGTGCGAGGCGATTGCATTTCTTTCGAAGCACGTTGATCTCGTCGATGCGCGCCGTGCATTTGCGGCAAGTGCGGCAATGGGATGATAAGCGGCCGGAGGACGTTTTCTTGAGTGAGGCGGCATGTTCACGTGCCCTGTTATTAATGCACCTACCGGTTTGTCCCACGTAGACTTTTTTGCATGATAATGAGATGCTGTATACGACTTCCTTCTGGCATTCCGCGTATTTTGTTCGATGATTGGTGGTGCATGTTTCCACTCTTGCTTCGTTTTTTACGCGTCGGCACATTTGATACGCCTTGTTGGGGGCACTGCAGACAACAAACACACCTTGCCTAGAGCTGCAATTTTTTTGAGCTTGTGGGCGAAGCCATGTACGTAGGGAACTACCGCGGTATTCCCTCTCGTGCGCTGCACGTTCTGTCTCCTCTTATTTCTTCCCTTCGCACGTTGTAGTAGGCTTTCGCCTCACAGTCGCCAAGAGGCTTTCCGCGTAGCCGGCGTTACGCAGCCTGGTTACCTGCCTGTTGAAGCTCGATTTCATCTGATGTGCGCAGGACTTCTCAAGGGCGGAGCGCAAAGCCATGGTTACAATCGCTCGTTTCACGTTCTTGGAGTGTGCCGAGTCGTGGGGTAAGAAGCCTTTACTGCTCTGTGTCTCGTACCGCCAGCAGATATGCCCCTTGCCGAACCGCAGGCTGAGGTCCAAAAACCTCAGGTGGCCATTCTCCGGTAGTTCATGTGTGAAGGATAGTCCCTTGGCGCTGTCTTCAAAACTCCCTATACTTTCACTCTTCTGGCGTTCGTCACTATCCAGGTCATTCGCGAACAAAACCAAATAATCTTCCACATAACGAAAAATGGCCAGAACCGGCTTCCCTTCCACGAGATTTCGGCGCTCGTTAAAGATCCCCAGGTGGTCAAAACTAATCCGGAGACTTCCACTACGGCGCCCCTTATCGCCTGCGTTGCATCGGCGCGTTAAACCCTACAATCAATCAATCCATACATCTCTGTCGTTGAGGCTGAGGAAAATGAGATTTTTATCGTTGCCCACACAAATTTTAGATCACAGTCCAGTTGGAATTAAAAACGCCAGCATAGAAAACCCAAACGATAACCAGGTTTGGCGATTGGATACGCGCGTATTACCTGGCATAACGCGCAAGACAGCCTAAGAAATACAATGGCAGCCTCCTTAGATGAGAAACAAGTCAGCGACTGTAACTATTTCAAAGGAACGAGAAACCTTGTATTGATGAATGCAAGAAACTTACACAGACCGTAAGATAAGCTAACCAACATCCTGAAATGCATACCAATAGTAGCTCAAAGTAACCCCCAAACCTTTCTAATGAAAACGTACCACCAAGAATTGCAGCAGAGACACGCCAGGTTAAGCAGGCTCTTCTCCACCCCTTCAAACACGCAAAGCTAGACAATCTTCCAGTGCGAAATCCCGAGGTAGTAACGCAATAGACAGCTGAAAATGGAGACGAACAGGTCCACCAAGCAAACTTCACACCAAGAGATATCGACAATATTTCCCACCTTTCAGAACCGACATTCAGTTCGACCAGGCCTTGATTATTTCTAATATATATTAATGACATTGCGAACAATATAACTTCTAATATATGACTTTTTGCCGATGTCTGCATAATTTATAAGGGAGATCACTACCACCAATTACGTAGCTATTTTGCAAAGCGATTTCAATACCGTCGTGGATTGGTGCCTCGTGTGGAAAGTGGAAATCAATACTAGGTCGTGACATTTTCTTCGAAGATAACTGCTCCATTTAATCAATGCACGCTATGGAGTTCGACAATTGAAGGAACCTATTCTTTTAAGTATCTAGGTGTGATATTTTATCGAATCCATTCAAAATGAGGCTTCATTCTGCACTCGTACTCGCCATACCAAAGTGTATCTGCATTAAACAGATTCTCTATCTTCCAGACCCTATAGCCCTCGTCGTAAATTCTTCCGTTTGGTCTTTTTTTCACTCTTTTTATCATGGTGTTACATCTTTTTTGTGTGCTCATATTTTGCAAGTACCCATATGATGTTCACAAATATTGCAGATGGGACATACATGTGTGTGTACTCTGTGGAGCCTAGAACCAAGCGCGTTCTGTATTAATGCATGGCACGAGGCAAAAATCGGAATTCCTATATTTACGGTGTTGCACGTGTATGTTTTACGGTCGTATGTTATGAACCACCATGCCCGTATGCGGCATCCTTAAGGCGTGTCTTACGAGCTATGTCGAAAAACATGCCATCCATCCCTATTTCAAGCTCTCATTTTCTTAAATTTCCTGGCACTTCAGCAGCCTGTTGCCAGAATTAAAGGATTTTGGAGAAATAGGTTCGGTGACACACTATCGTAAATGCGTAAGGAAGCTCTGACTTGCCCAATCAGTAGTGTTCTTGCAGATGTTACAGCTAAACACCACAAAACACGTCTCAGATAACGAAACAATAAATAGAGGGGGTCGCATCGGTTTAGCGGAGTTTACCCCACAATGACATTTTTACATTTCTAGGGCAGCTTCTGCTTCGAATACCACATATACACCTAAACCAGTCTGCATGGTTACCCTTGTGCCTGACCTTATATGGGGGATTCTGCTGGCAAATATCAGCGATAATAACACTTTTCGCACTCTTTTAGAGGCACAGATCCCCACGCGACGAACGCGAAAGAAGCTCATGTAGAATGACGAATCTGCCGTGCACCTGGCGGCACCGCAAAAGCGTTCCCACGAGGCACCCTTCTCTTTGCAGCATAGCCAATTTCCAAAATACAAATCGTTACTCCCAAAAGCCAGTGCATGAAAGTCAACCTACACAACGGATCTCAACAAAGGCACATCAAGAGCGTCACGAAAACGCGCTTCCCATGGTTGCAATAGTAGCTGGGTCCCTCGCGTTCTGAAGCCAACGTTATCTGATTTCGCCTTCAGACACGCTCGAAGAAGTTTGAATTTTTAGGTGCGGAGTATCTCAGGACCGCACAATGTCCGTCCTCGTTCGTGAGCATAGCATTTACAATCGCAAAAAATCACACAGGCACCGGTTGGATTCGGACCCGTGTCTGGTGCGTGTCAGTCGTCTTACCCATTGTGCTACGACCGTGAGTTAGTACCCGAGAGTCAAATGGCTTACTCCCTCGCCTGTAACGGTGCGGAGTACCTAGGGCCTCTCAATGTCCGTCAGCGTACATCCATGCGCACACCACCATCAAACGAAAATCGTGCGAAATTCGATTTGAGCCATGTGTTGCAGTTTCATTTAGAGAATAATCAAGGTGCAACTCACGGCTCAAATCAAATGATGGTCGGGGCGCAAATCGGATGTCACGGGGGGGGGGGCGCAACTTGGATGTCATTTCGAGTCCCCGTACTCCGCACCCTCGCCATCATCTACGGAGTGGAGATGCGGCCATTTTTTACCTTGATTTTCACTCAGGTTGCATGGGAGATAGCTTCGCCACTTAACCATATTTCTCTAAAAAAAAAGGTTTCGATTTTTTTATTTCGCGCATAAACGCAGTTCCGTGCCTTTTAGGCTTACCAGGCGACGGATATTCATGAAAATATGTGGTGAAACTACAGCCACTGCAGCAACCGTGCGCACCGCCATGCTCCTGGGCTGATTGTTTGGGGCCGTACGTGTCCCGCAAAAGAAAAGGAAAGGAAGTTTTGCACCACTTCGGGATGGCACCGTGTTCAATATTTCTTTGATACAGCCTAACAGAGCTAGCTGCAGCTCAACACACTTCCAATATTGCTGCTGACCCTTTCCTACGTTTAGACAGATAATTATATTAGTTTTATAGAACGGAGGTGAGTGATGTGCAAAGCACTACATGCAAGTTTTATGGGGCCTGAAAGAGAAAACCAAATGACATTGTCGGTACTTTTTTTTCCAGAGTCAACAATTTACTCTGCGGCCTGTGTTCAGCGTAT
The DNA here is from genome assembly GCF_048455015.1 of Haemaphysalis longicornis. NCBI lineage: Eukaryota > Metazoa > Arthropoda > Arachnida > Ixodida > Ixodidae > Haemaphysalis > Haemaphysalis longicornis. The sequence goes on from NW_027526204.1 coordinate 37,712,480, forward strand.
TGAAAAATTTTTCAAAAAATGAGAACGGGCTTATGATCATATGAAACCGGTTACAGTACTACTGGCACATAGTCTTCGAACAATGCATTTGTGTTTTGTGGTGAAGCCGACTTTAGGTGGAGTAGCGCTAGCTTTGTCATTGTAAGATGGCTTTCTCAATATTGTGTGTTGCACAGTGTAATATCGCCGTCTAGAGAAGGAGTATGATTACTGCCGCACTGTATACTTCTCTCCGCCTTCGTTGCCTCGCCCCCGAGACGTGTGTACTCCGCGCCACCCGTGGCGTCTCTCTCTCTCTCGCTCTCTCCTGTAAGTCCGCAATGCAGACATTCTTCGGTGAACATTTGTACGGCTCACTACAGCCTGAGTTGTGACAGACGTAGCCGGGCTATAGTATAACCATACTGTTATTAACGGCCAATAGTGCGTGTTCTCAGTCTGTGAGTTCAGAACAATGCCGGTGTACCATATTCAATTCGGGAAAACCTCGAACGTCGCTAAACCCCAACGTAGCGGATTCATTCAAATCGCCACCTTTTCTGGGATCCCCTCGTTACGGGCTGGTAGAGGTCAGATGTTTTTTGTGCTCACGTGGTTTGGGTTTTCCAGGCTGAAAAACTGTTTTGAGGCGCGGCAAAAATATTCGTTCCGTGCCGCCATTCTCTTGTTTCTTAGCTCTGTTAGACACTGATAACTAAACACAAGCCGTGAGCCATATCTTGGAAACTGGATGTTCTATCAAAAGGTAACAGTAATCTACCGAACTATTTCATTTAGACTGACAGGACTAAAATGAATTAAAAATGTATTATTGTTGCAATACTTGCGATAAAATTGCATATGCGACCGTATTCCGCAACCTACAAACAAACAACAGAAATTTATGACTTGGCACTGGGTCGTATGGGCCATTTAGCCATGCTTTTTGTTGCATGAGTTGAACCATTTGCCAAAAAATGGGCGTCTCGGCAGAGCTCACCTCCGTGAAACTTGTTATTTAAGCACAATTTCCTTTTACTCACATTCTCCCTTGAGTGTGTTGCATCAATATAGCCACAACAACAAAAAAATCCCGCGGATACGTTTTCTGCCACTTGCACTTTCGATGCCTAAGCCCTAGCGATCGAAAAGCATTAGTATCGTGCTAGATCTCCTCACAGTTTAAAACGTTTGTTTGTCTTGGTAAGCGGGTGCGAATGCCTGTTTTCCCCAGAACAATATCTGAACTAAGTTAGTTGCCAGAGATTTCCTCTTTATGCAACACAATTTATGACGGCTTGTTGCATAATTGTATCTGAAACTACGCTCTCGAATTGTATGCATATCTCTACTGTTTGTCAATTGGTGTACTTTTCGTATTTACAAATACACAAATGAATAACTGGCTGATCTGAATGAGCAGTTCCCACCGACTTTTGTAGTCACGCCTTTAGTCCCGCCTTTAGATGTCAGATGTGGCCACGGTGAAAGGGATCAGTTCTCAATTACACCAAACGTTCTGGGTTATTTCTACAGATGGAGAATTTTCCGGTCAACGACCGCAGCTGCTGCAGCACATGCTCCTAGACTCCGCAGGCGGGGAAGGAATGAGTGTCTCCGCCCCGTGATTCAGCTGTGAACCTCGCATGCAGTTACTCAGTAGCGGCAGACATTGAAACTCAGCCGATCTTCTTTCTCAATAGCGTCGCACGTTGATTATATGAATCCTTCTATTGACAATCCTTTTTCTCTTGCAGATGCAGCGATTCCAACGAAAGTGGAGGAAGACAGCCGCGATCTTCGTACCAATCTACGCACTCGCCACGTGCCTAGACTACGCTAATGAATTCAGTCTCACTACATACGGAAGTCGGGTGGACCTTAGCAAAGACTGGGCCCCGTACTACAGGCGCAACAGCGGACGTGTAGGAAGAACCGATCCGCCCAGAGTTCTCTTGTGGGACATCCCGTTTGGCAGATTTCCTGACGGTCTATCGGAAAATGCTTCAACACGGCTGGTGACTTGCCCTCAGCAGTGCATCGTAAGCTACGATCGCACCATGCTGATGTCAAGCGACGCAGTGGTCTTCCATGGTCCCGAAGTGAAATTCTACGATAGCCCCAATTGGAGAGCCGCGCGCCAAAACTGGGTTTTCTGGAGCCAAGAGCCCCCGCCCCCCGTGGGCTCACTGAATGGAGTTTTCAACTGGACGATGACGTACCGGTGAGTAGGTGATGCTTGTGAAAAAGGGCTGCATCAGCATGGTGCACGGCTTCTCCGTGGAGTACATATTCGGATAAAATAAAGAACAGAGGTTCCCTCATCAATACTATGCAAGAAATTCCTATTCTGTACAGCGATATTCTGTGTACTGCACAGATGACCAGAGCCCTGGAACAAAAAAAAATGGCGCAGATTGCGCTAGTGGTGCCAAGTTGGAGAAACAGCGTAGCGATGTACAGCACGAACAGCGTTATGGATTCGTACAGGCGCACAGCCAACGCCTCGTCGTTCTCGCATCATCTGGCGTTCCAAAGTTCGACCTGGGAAACGGGCATCTCGGCTTCAAGTTTCGCGTAGGCGCCAACTCCGCCGGCAGGTCTAGCCTAGATGTTTGGCTATTCGCTGCCGGTTAGTTGGGGCGGCTCTGCCGCAATACTCGGGGTTGGTTCGTAGTCGTCTCGTATGTTCTCGGGCAGCGACACGGCGGTGTTCATGCTCCGCTTCTTCTTCCTCCGGAGTTACGTACTCGTAGAGTTTCTTATTAAATATACTAGAGAGGAAACTGCACCGGGTAATCAATGTCATCATGGAGGTTTATGGGAAGCCACCCCCGCCTTTTGGCTTGGGCTTGGCATGTTAATTGGATTCTTAAGCGAATTTTGGGATTTGCTTTCTTCGCTATCCATTAACACATCTACGAGCTACGAAGAAGCAGAAATCCCCCCTGTTCTGTGGTAGCCGTGTTTCTGAAAAGGCACGCAGTGCGTGATCGTACCTGGCTTGGTCTAGCCGCAGTCGAAGGACGTATGACTGAGCGCGATAATATGCCACGGCGAACTTTGTAGCTGACGAAAAGATACAAAACGTACATCGAGGAAGACAAGATAAGACAGATACGGGTGCCTGTATCTGTTCTATCTTGTCTTCGACCGCCATTGTTTAACGCCACGTTTTTTTTTTCTTCTTCAAGTATGAACCAACTCGTCGAGCAACAAGTTTTATTAAACTGTAGCTGATGGTCGGTTCACCGGTTCACGACGAAGACGACGTTTTCGGAGGCACGGTCAAAAAGCTTTCCAAACTCTTCAAAGAACTTATTATCTGAAATAATGGTAACATAATAAAATAACAGCCTCTAATGAGTTTCCGCCAAAACATTGACATTGTTGTTGACTACCAGCTTGGCCTGCAGAATAGTAGGCAGAACCGCTCATGCGAAAATACGCTTTTTAATTCCTTTTGTTTTTAACAGCCTGTTTTATTTTACACTTTTATAATAACACATCATTCTTTGCGCTTGTTGTGGAACTGTGTTCGAGGGAGATAGAAACAACATTTATTTGCTCAACATGGTTTTGAAGCTAAGGAGGCGGAGCCTCTTCGCCCCCTCAGACGGCGGCCAGAAGTCCTTGGGCTCCGGCGGCGTCTTCGGCCATTTGGACAGCCCGGATCTGTACGTCCGGGTCGAAGATGCGCAGAACGGTCTCCCACTGCTCCTCCGTCTTAATAACGAAGTACCTAACGGATTCTGCTTCTGGGGACATTCCCAAATAATGTGGCGTAGGTCCGCCCTGCCCGTACATAGCTTACATTCGGTCGTGTAGAGCCCCGGGTAACAATGACTGTGCATGACCAAATTGGGGAATGCATTTGTTTGCAAGAGGCGCCAGGTTACAGACTGTAATTTGTTGAGAGTACCGTGAGCGGGAGGATACTTAACCTGTTCCAATCTGTAATGATTAATTATGTCTCTGTACGAGACCATGCGGTCCCTCCCCATCCCAGCGCGCGAGAAGTGCTCAGATGTTTCCTCGACGTGATCGGCTCGGTTAGCGAAACGTCGACCCGCGTCGTGAGCGTTCTCGTCACCTGGAAGAGAAGAGTGTGCCGGCGTGCATACGATTTGGACCTTCCTCCGGTCTTGTAAGCCGACCACAATTATCAGTGCCTCGGACGAGATCCGTGCCTTTGTAAAATTCCGAATTGCGGTTTTAGAGTCGCTGACAATAAATTTAGCTTTTGTGAAAGCCATCGCCACAGAAATGGCCGCCTCTTCTGCCGCTTCCGGCGACGACGTCAGCATCGCGGCGCTAGTTACGGAATTGCCGTTGCGGTCAATAGCTTACACGGTCATGGCATCGCGGGCCGCGTACTCCGCGGTATCCACGTAGACCACGTTCTCGGTGTTTTTGAATCTCTTTTGTATGGCGTTCGCTCTTTCTCGTCTCCTTTCCTTGTTGTCTTCGGGATGCATATTCCTCGGCATAGGGGGGGACGATGCCCGATGCCCGAGACGACCGCAGGTGTTGCAGACTTCCAGTTTCTCCTTGTGCAAGAAGCATCGATATTCCGCACCGGGGTAGTATACGTAGTGCGGAACTTTGGCACCTTCGAAGACGATAATAACCGAGCTCGCCTTGCCCATCCGTCTCGCCTGGAGAATCGCGGGGTGCTTCCAGTTGACCAGGCTCTTTGTGATGTCTTCTTGCGTGTCATAGGTGGGGATGTTGCAAATCACGCCTTTCGATGTGTCGTCGGGTGGCGTCACATACGCCGTCGTAGCGTAGGTCTGGTTCCCGACTTGAATTGCTTTAATGCTACAATATTTCTTGGCATTTTCTATCGTTGGAGTACTCACGACCATGATGTTCTGTCCGGGGTGGAGGCGAAAGACATCGTCACTCGCCCTCTCCGTCGACACTGCGGCGGCGCGTAACACACCGTCACGGAGCTGTGCATAACTCACACGCGACGTGTTCAAACCATCGCGCGGTCGTATAACTAACTACCTTGATATCTTCTCTTGGAAGCAGCGGCAGACGCGGCCTGGGCACGCCCAGCTGGTTTTGGACCTTGTGATCCTGCTCTCGGCGGGCGCCATCCTGGTTTCCGGAGTCTCGATCAGCGAGCCTAACCTTAGGTCGGCTGCTTCGTTGCTGGTCGCTGGTAATCCAGCCCGCGTCGTTTTCGTAGTCTTCGGGTGAGATTGGCTCACCCTACACTTCCACGACTTCCATAATGTCTCGCTGGCTGTCGATTAGGCGTGGGCTGAGACTGCACTCCGGGCTGGAAAAGTCCCGGCGGCTCGTGCCACCGCGCCGCACTGTGTTCGAACTTTCGGCCGCTAAAGCTTTTCAATCGGAATAAATGATGAAACTAAGGCGAGCGCATGATGTAATGGCGGTCCATGACTACACAGACGGCCTTGATGTGAGCCGCAGAGACGCTAGCGCCACATTCCTCTCGAGTGTATATTGTAAACTATGTTACATATTTCCTCGCCGATCGATGTTTTGCGGGAGTCGAAATGGTGCGCTGAGCGCGGAGTGACGTGGGGCCGCGTACCGTGTCGCCGCAGCGTCGTCATAGCTAGACTAGGCTTGGCTCCGCCCAGGCGCCTGCGCGAAGTTAGGTCCGCTTCGGCGAGGCCTTCGTGCCGAACAGCGTGCTCCAGAGGGGTTTTTTTGCTAGTTTTTTTGCTGACGCCACCATACCAAGCTCAAGCTTAAACAGCTCCACTGTGAAAAAAGGAGAGAGCTATAAAAAATAAAACTTTACAATCTTGTTGGACCTTTATTGAAAAAAGGATCTGTTTGTTGCAGCCCGCTGCGGTGGCTCAGTGGCCAAGGCGTTAGGCTGCTGAGCCCGAGGATGAGGGTTGGATCACGGCCGCATTGCCTGCTTTCTTGATGGAGACTAAAGCTCAACCGCCCGTGTGTAGGGGTTTCGGCACACTATAAAGATCCCCAGGTTGTCAAAATAACTGAGCAGCCCTCCAGTAGTGCGCCCTCATATCCCACGTGGGGCTAGAGCACGTTAAACCCCACAATCAGTCGAAGTCTTATCGTCGCAACACTTTTCGGTGACGCCCTCCCTTCTTCACGCGATTCCAAAAGGTGGAAATTTAGATGTGGTATGTCAATTTTAAACAGCTGTATAAAGTTTGAACGTATGCTGCGGGTGAAAACGGCACATACTTTAACGTTACGCTAGAAATAAGCTCCTCCGAATTAATACTGTCTACAAATTTTCCGCCTCAGTATCACTAATATTTGCCTTTTTTTTCGAAGGTCGGACTCGGACATCTGGAACCCATATGGTATTATTGCAGAACGCAAGACAAAGCAAAGCTACCAATATCAACAGACCTGGAAGATATGGCGACGCAAGTCAAGGATTGCCGCTTGGGCTGTTAGCCGTTGCGAAGCACGCAGCCGTAGGGAGGACTATGTGAAACAGCTTCGGAAGTACGTCCGTGTCAACGTGTACGGCAAGTGCGGACAACTAAAGTGCCCTAGAGCAAATAGTACCAGGTGTTACGAAATGTTCGAGGAGAAATACTTCTTCTATCTTTCCTTTGAGAACTCCATCTGCAGAGACTACGTCACCGAGAAATTCTTCAATGTCCTAGACTACGACATCGTTCCCGTGGTCCTCGGTGGAGCCAACTACACTGCCATTGCCCCTCCGGATTCGTTCATTGACGCGCTTAGCTTTAAGTCTCCGAAACACCTTGCCGAATACTTAACAAGGGTGGCCGGTGACTTTCAGCTGTATGCGAAATATCTGCGCTGGAAAGAAACGCACACTCTGGCAAATTTTCCTAGATTCGATGCCCTCTGCCGTGTCTGCAAAAAGCTGCACAGCCCATCTTTCCGACAGACGACGGTAGTGGCGGACATGTTTCACTGGTGGAACACAATGTCGCATTGTTGGTCTTGGAATTTTACCAACTGAAATAAAGTTTATGTATTCTCATCGGTCAAAGAAACTTCACAGCTCCATCCTCATTCTGTTTTCTTGAGGCTAGAGCCCTCCCCGTATATATGCTCATCATAAACGTGTGTCAGAAGACGCATGCGGCAAAACTAACACTTCCGCTGTCAGAATTCAATGTGTATCGGCAACCTGGTTGAGGAGGAGTACTTACATTTCAAAGGAAGGCTCCCATTTGTAGGTGTTACAATGTTAGCTCATGTGCAGCGCCCCCACGCGGCGCTGATAGTTTTATGTTCAGCCGTGCAAGCCTGGCACGACGCGAGTGGCCAGTTTATAAAATAAAGGCAGTTCGTTCGTTCTGGGCAAACGGCTCGGCATGTTCTCATATCTTTCGCGGGCCTGATGGCCTACTGTTCGCGGTAGTCACTTCCTACCGCTCGGATATCCGTCCTTCTACACATCTAACAGTAGGAAAAGGGAAGAGGAAGAGAGAGAGGCCCCGTGAATGCTGGTACCCTTCCTCAGTGTTGGCACATGCTTGTTCATGTGCATTTTTTCAGTGTTTAAACTTTCTACGATTACACGGCAATTGGAGACGTAACGTAGATACTAATTAAACCACTGCTGTGGGAGCTAATTAAAGGAACACAGCGTCTAGAATACCAAGCGCGGCGCTCTAGCTGATAGTTGCAGGCATGGCTTTTGTTCCGACCGACGACATTCGAATATTTAAGACTAGTCTTGCATCGGCCAAAGAGTCGGCCGTTCAAAGACGGTGGTTCGAGACCGGCTCTTGCCTCGTTTATATTATGTTTAAATTGAACTATAATTTTTTGTGTATTAGGTTACTGGTGTTATAAATGATTTCTTTGTGTTCGTTCCGTCATGTTGTTTTGTTTAGGATAGGCTGTCTATCTTTACGTTATCTAGAGGAATGTAGCGCCAGACACGCCAATTTTGTTACCGAACGGCCGTGGACGTCGATATAGTGGACTGTTTAAAATACCGTCTGACGGCACTTTAGACACGGCCTTTAGAGAAGCCGCTTTGGTTGATGCAAAATATCACCGCTGAGAACGACGGGCAAGTTTACATAATCGTCTAGACACTGCCGTCTCATTTTCAAACCCTCGCTGGGCTGCTAAAGCCCGTGTAAGAAATTTTCTGATATCGCAAACCGCTTTCCGGAATCATGTGTAACAAATTTTCTGATATCGCAAACCGCTTTCCGGAACCACAAAAATTAGTGTACTAACACTCACCCTGAAGTATGCATAGAAAACAAGCTGGTCACCAAAGTCACGCTCATCTGCATCCTGGAATTCCACAAACCAAAGGACCGCACTGGATGAATGAATGATAATCCGATAGCATTAGGGCGAAGTAACACCAGTCACTCATACCGTGCGGCGCGTATCTGAACGGAGGTAAGCCATCAAAGAATCGGACACTTGTCTCATTCTTCAAACGCCACTTATCACTTGACAATGTATGGGTACGAGTTGGTTAGTGCTCCATGTTAAAGCACCGTTCAGCACAGCAGGGGCGTAGCGAAGGGGGGGGGGGGGCACACCGGGCTCGTGCCCCTCTTCCCCCCCCCCTCCCCTCCGAAATGTTTCGTGGCAGGATGGGGTGCGGTTCAAGTACCCTGAAGAACCGCCTGAAGTCGCCTGGAGGCACGGAACCTGCAGTTTGAAGGGCATTCTTGTTCATATGAAGCTGAAAACAAGGGCTACGTCAACGTCTGATCCCTGTACCCGCTCCAGATGCTGTACATGTCAGCATATACAACCGGGGGACGTGCCCGTCCCCGAATAGATCCTGCTGCAGTTCGCGCCGGATACAGCCAGCTGCGCCGGGAACCTGCCGCGAAACCATCGAGGCAGTCCCGCTGTTTCGCTGGGGGAACAGCACGGCCAGGAAATGGCGGAACAACAGGAAAAGCCTCATATAGACATACATGTGGTCTAGACGTTAGCATTTCATTCCTTGTCTTTACACTGCTACAAAGTGTAATAACATGACAGAGTATGTCACTGTATTTTGTTCAGTCAACTATCAATCCTTGATACGTTTATTTTTCCACCAACATCGCATTCCACAGACTATTGCAGTTCCAGAATTTCTGCTGTATGAAAAGCATTGCTCTGCGCACCTTGTATTTCCTCCAAATAAAAAAACTGTGCAGTTGTCATTATTGCGGACCTTTGTCTTTTTGGCACTATTCCATTGTTTCCTTGACCTCCCTCTTGGTTAAAATCAGCATTCTGTATTTTTATAACCGGAATTTTACTGAAACCACGACTGTTCGATTTAATGGCTAGAAATAGAATGAGATTTAAGAAACATGCAACAAGCTCAACATTCAACAGCAGCGCAATAAGGTGTTCCGCTAAGCGTAAGTTTACTATTCACGTTACTAGCACAAAAATAACAAAAAGTCGATTACTTAAGGACGACGACGCAGGTTTGCTATCTTCCCCCCTATAATATACGAATGTGCCGCACGTACAGTCCAGTGCGATTCGAAGGTTGTCACGGGAAAGCTGCACTTTCAAATGAAGCAGACAGAACACCAGCTTTAGCAAATCTTCCACGCCAGTTTGGTTATCGTCGACGTAGATAAAAGGCAACCAAGTCTATGCTTCGTAAATAATGTAAAGCTTGAAACCCTTAGGGTGGCAAGTCATTCGTGCGGGCCATTGTGTTAGCATTGAACAGCCAACAAGGCAGAAGAGAGGACAACATATTGATTTTCATGGTTCCGAAACGAAACCGTAGGCCGGTGGTACGCTTGGCCGCTCGATGCTGGCGCGATAACCTTGAAATCGTGCTCGACTGTACTTCATAGCTGATAAGAAAACTTAGTCCCTTTCTTAAAGGAAAATCTAAAACACGCGAATCTTGATAGTACACACCCAGCGTTGGCCTCCACTTCCGCCTGACGAACTTCGGGGAGCGCGCGAGAGAGAGAGTAAATTTTATTAAAGAAAAAAAACAGGCAAGTGGTCGGTTTCCTCAGTCCAGGACCCCGCTGGAGCGTCCATCCGCCTCAGCCCAGTGAATCAGCCGAAGCTCTTCTTCGGCACTCGAGCTGATCAGTTCTCGCTCCCACTGTTCAACCGAGGGGTTAGAAATCGCGGAAAGTGAGGGGTTGAGCTGGCACTCCCACACCATGCGATACAGAGTGCAGGGTGCTTTGCAGAATCGACACTGCGGGTCGTATTGCGTAGGCCAGATGACGTGCAGCTTGCTGGAATGGGGAAAAGTGTTCGTTTGCAGGAGACGCCAGGAGCGCTCCTCTTTCTTGCTGAGAGAGGGGTGTGTAGGGGGAAGCGTAAGGCGGGCTAGCCTATAGTAACGAACTGCACAAGTGAACTGAGACGGGCTAGTTGGTGCATGATGCCACTTAGAAAAAACACCGCCAAAAAACGATACGACTAAGAGTAAAAACAAACACTTTTTTTTTCTTTATTCCCTGTCGTATCGTTTTTTGGCGCGGTTTTTTTTTAAGTAGCCTGTAGTATTGCGTCACCTCCTGGAATGATGTCAAGGGGATGGCCGTCTATACGCCTCGAGCGCGGCCTGTAGGGGCGCCACTGAAATCCTCCTAGCGGCTCGTTTCGAAAGCAGGCGCGGGAGTCCCCGGCCCGCTCCCCCCTGTCGCCGTTGCTTTTGGGGCTCGTTAAGACAGCGATTTACCGTTTTTTCGCGTTCGAAAAAGCGAATAACGTAGAGCAGGCACTCTGTTTGCAAGCGGGGTGTGTTTTCGAGAGTATAAATGTTTATGACGCGATCTTAGTGAGATCTATATAAGCGCCGGGCGTGTCACAGATCGGCGTCCCGAAGCCAGCATTTGCATGCAGCTGATTGCAATTCCGCTGCCCTGAAATTTAGTGGTAGTGTCTCCGTAAGCAGTGTTTCCTCCGAGTGTCATGTTTCGGCCATACACACTATGATGTAAATCGACTTTGTGCACTTACAAAATCCAGCGGAGCACTCATACCAGACAGCACGCAAGTTACGCCTGCCAATATCACATATCAGATATTGATCAGTACCATGAACAAGCCAATGCGGTATAAATTTCACAAACATTGTACCAAAGAAGTACGATGGATAAATGCAAAATTACACTCCGTAGTCAGCACACGACGACAAATTTAATGCTGGGTCGTCTTGTCACGAGGTGAGCGCTCGCAAAGATTCATCTGTTATATTTATCCTCCACGATAAGCGCAAAGATGGGCTTATAGAGTAATCCGCGTCCGTGACCAAACTCTTCTTCGAAACATCGTCATATGACACAGGTAGACTGCAGAATCTAGCATAAACCGAAATCAGAGACCCTTATCAGATACGACACTCTTCCAACGAGCCCGTGTGTACGAGATTTCGGCGCACGTTAAGGATCTCTAGGTGGTCAAAATTGATCCGGAGCCCTCCACTACGGCGTGCCTCATCGTCTCCGTTGCGTCGGCACGTTAAACCCTGCAATAAATCAATCAACTCTTCCAACGACACCTCGTAAAGCTTGTGAACTGCCTACCCTGTATTCTTCAAAAAATGCGTCCGCCGAGTGGTCAGCCGTTCTTTGAAGGCGAAAAACAAACTAAAAGTGAACACACAGCTTGTGTGTGTGATTACTAAAACGTTCATTCGTTGATTTCGCTCCGCATTTGTAAACAACGATAGTTGAGCGTCCTCCTCCGCATCCCCCCCCCCACAATGTCTAGCGAAACATCAGTGCATTTCGCATCTAGTTGGTCTGGTGAATACTACCTTGCTCAAACAAACGTCTTTAGCACTTCAGAAGCTGCACTCAGTGTTTTTTTTTAATTCCCGTACGACTATTCTATTTATTCCTGACTTGCAGACCATTCATTTTCCCGTGGTTTCATTAACATATACCTTGGTTCTTACTATAAGGCATGAGTGGGCACATATCTGACAATGCACAGCCTTTGAGTGTGCTTAACATTTTCGCGTGGCTTATATTCCCATAAAAGGCACAAGTTTTTGTCAGCTATTGGGTTATCACATCCCCGAAACATATTTTTCTACGACGTGCATATTCGAAGCAAAGCCGCATTTGTTGTCTGCGCTGCAAAACGAACCAACCTCTTACAGTGCCAATATCAGGTCTAAACGAGGCGACAATAAACAGAATTCACTTGTGCTGACGTGTTCCAAGGTGACAGCGGTGATATGCTGCCGCCGTCGCCGACGCCCGCAAGAGCGGCCAAGAAACGCGCAGAACCGCCTCCCCGGGTAGCTCTTGTTGCCGTTAGAGCGCTCTACCAAGACGCACCTGTTTTTTTGAAGTGCCCTAAACGTGGAGTTCGCTTACAGATGTCACCATAACAAGTTGTTTAGTGCGCGGAAAGGCAAAGAGAAGCGAAAGAGAACCAAAACACTGTATGACCACCTATCAGCCACGCAGCGCTAATCCCGCAAACGCCGCGGAGAATCGGCGGCAGGCGGCGCAGCGATCGCGAATCTCGAGGCGTATAGCCAACTCTCTCGCGGCGCTCGGCTGGTTAGACCTCGAGCAGTCTCGTGGGAAAAGACACTGAGCCGGTGTGAGCCGTGTGAGCCGGTGTCCAGACAACCGATACCCTTTTCTTTGGGGGGTTTTGGCTCAAGATCTTCATTGCGGTGTGTGAGATGCGGCCTTGGAGGTAGCTCCTACACGCTGACTGAGAATCCATGATGATTACTTCCGCAGGTGTTTGCGTACCTATAGCTACCTTTTCGGCCTGGAGCGTCGTTACTTTCGTGAGAGTGAGGCTCGTGACGTGGCTGTCTATCTTCGTTACGGTCGCCACCATGACTCCGCGTCTTGCATAATCTGCGGCGTTTGTGTACTAAACTTTTTCGTTGGAGCCATATTTTTTTTCCGGGGCTCTAACTCGCGCCTCTCTCCGCCCCTTGTGGAACTGCGGGTGGATGTTTCTTGGCAAGGGGGCCACTGTGGTGTTTCGGCGTAGTTCGCCAGGGGTATTTTCCGTGGATTCTAGAGGGCGATCATGGATGTTCATGCCCAGTCTCAGTAAAAGGGCTCTGCCAGCATCCGTCCTTGAGCAGGTGGCCCTCAATCAGCTCGTCCACAGTGTTGTAAAGACCAAGCTTGAGGAGACAGTCGTTGGAGGTGTAGGATGGCAAACCCAGCGCTTGTTTGTACACCTTTCGCAAGAGCGTATCCAACTTGTTCTTCTCAGTCTTCGTTACTAAAGCATATGGCGTCACATACGTGAACCTTGAGACGACAAATACCTGGACAAGTCGAAGTGTGTCAGCCTCCTTCATGCCTCTTCCTTTGACCGTGATCCGACGAAGCATGTGAGAATCTGTCTACTCGTGCTTTCCAAATTCCTTACCATCGTGGTGTTGGCGCAATCTTCTTGGAAAACCATGCCTAAAATTTTGATTTGCGGAGACGGGGTGATGGTGGCACCGTCCAGCATGATGTGCATTGTAGGTGCATCGGTTCGCCTACCGCCTTTACTGCGCGCTATAGGAGCAGTTCCGATTTTTCTGGGGCGCACGAGAGTGCCCAGTTCTTGGCACACTCATTGGCATACTTCGCATACTCGCATCAGCCGCCATTTGGAGGCGGTCCTGCATCTCCCCGACCGAGTCCACACCGGTCCACACCATGATAACGTCGGCGCAAAGACCATGGTGTAAGTCTGGGATTGACGCCAGTTGTTCAGACAGGCCGATGAGGGCAACTTGAAAAGGAGGCGGGACAAGACCGCTCCTTGGGGCGTGCCGCGTCCGCCGGTGCGAATGGGTTTTGTTTGAAAGTCTACAATCCTGAGGGTGGCTTGGCGTCCGGAGAGAAAGACCCTGACGTAGGTGTTCGTGCGGGCTCCAAATCCGAGTTCATTGAGATTAGTCTGTTGAGGAAAGAAGACGAGCTTGGGACTATCACCGTCAGTGGTTAGAAAAGAAGAGGTGGAATAAAAGGCGTTCTGAGCGGTGCCATAGCCCAGGGCCCAGTTTCTCAACATTTGGTGCCGAAACCCGGGATCGAACCAGGGACCTTTACAATGACGACGATACCACTTTTAGGAGGCAGCTGCTAATGGCCACCTCTTCTTCCTTTCTGATATTTCCAACATTATCCCGGCCACGCGATAAATGGCGAAGGATACTGAGCATGAAGTGAAGGATTGCAGTTTCCCGCGGTCATCAAGCATTCGTCTTTTAACACTTTTGTCCAAGGTCACGTAATCAGTTCATTGTGGTCATAATCCATGTCATGTCTGTTGTGTTTGGCCTCACCATGATAGGCCGGTCTTCTGCTTCCATCGATGCTTGAAGCGTCTGTGCCACATTCGCCCTGAGAAGTCAGGCCAGTTTAAGTGGGGAATCTGGACCATCGTCGGCCCTAGATAAAGACATAGTAGTGCTGGTGCAAGCTTCTTGCGGCATGTGCGGCGGATCGATTGTTTAGTGGAAGAAGTCACAATCCGGACGCGTCGTTCTCTGTGTGCAACAATCTTCTTTTTTAAAGATACCTTTTTCTCCTTGTTTTTTCGATGAGTCCGCACTTCATCATGCGCTTCGGTGGAGACTTGTTTAGGGTGATTGTACGTGCTGATCGTAGAGCTGACTGGATTTTCCGTTTTCTCAGTCTTCGTTTCGACTTCGGGAACTTGGAATCGTCACATTTTGCATTAACCAACCCAATAATCTCCAAACCCGACGTTTCGTGATGGCAAAATGTGTCTAGAGGCTCCGTCCATGAGTGTGAGATTCATCCGGGCTGTCGATTGTTCTGAAGGAATCGTTTGTTCGCCTCTGGTCGTGCTTGTTGGACTCCATGAAGTTCGTTGAGCACAGAAAGTGTTTTCGTGCCATGAAAACCACGCCAATCCGATGACTCTTCAGGTGTCTCCACCGCGTTGTCGTAGCTCTGACCACAACTCATTTTTATTGGAGTTACTATAGCCATTTCATCGTTCAGAATTTGCACTGCGAGGGCAGCTGTTTCTAATCCCTCGTCTGAGCACAAGCGGTAGCAGTTGTCTCCTCTTTTTCTTTTATTGCATCCCGTCCTGGGTAACCATCTGCGGCAGGTTCCGTGTTGGGCCACCGCGAAACTGTACTTCTGGACGGACGCCCAGATTGCTCTCTCGTGGATTTCCGCGGCACCTAGTCGATGGCCGCCTTTCATCCGAAACCGCGTCGAAGAGGTACAGCGGCTGACGGAGGGTCACCCTTGGCAACACTGCCGAAGCAAGGACAACCCTGCTGACCTTCTCACACGCGGTTTACCAGCATCCGCTCTCAGAAATTCTCAACTTTGGTGGTGCGGGCCGCCTTGCCTTGCTTTTCCGGAAGAGGTATGGCCAGTGGAACATTTCGAAATCTTAGGCGAGAGCAATGAGGGGCAAGCCGTTCCAAACGCTGCTTGTGCAATCGGCAGCGTGCATCCTGAGCCTTTGCTTCAAATTAACCGGTACAGTAAATACTCAAGATTGCTCCGGGTAACTGCCTGGGTTCGCCGCTTCATCAACAATGCGACCACAGCCAGACAGTCGACAGCCGGGCCGCTGACGACTGAAGAGTTGGCCCATGCAAAGAACTATTGGATTCGGCATGTTCAGAGGGAAGCTTTTTCTGGGGAGCTGGAGGGGTTAGCAAGTAACCGACACAGCAGGGTGACAATCCGCCTATCGCTGCTTCGCCCATTCATCGACGAAGATGGGCTTATCCGCATCGGGGGCCGCTTACAAGAACTGCAGTCCCCGATGATCGTCCGTCATCCAGTTGTTTTGCCGAACAGAGGGGACTTCATGCGTCTCGTAATAGCAGCCACGCATGAGCGGTTGATCCATTCCGGTGTAGATCTAACACTCGCTGAGCTTCGGGAGAACTTTTGGATATTGAAGGGCCGTCAGGTTGTGAAAAGTGTTCTACATGCTTGCCTGCCATGCCGCAAACGTAGGCTAAAGGCCGAAACAGCGCCTGTCGCCCCTCTGTCCCGAGATCGGATTACCGAAGCTGACCCCTTTTTCCGTGGTTGGCATTGACTTCTGCGGACCATTATACTGCCAGTCGTCGCATCCGGAATACGAGAAGGCTTACATCGTCGTGTTCTCTTGCGCCGCCACATGGGCCAACCACCTGGAGCTCTCATCTGGTATGACAGCATCAAGGTTTCTGCTGGCTCTGAGACGCTTTATATCCCGGCGTGGAGTTCCAACAACGATATACTCCGACAACGCCCTTACATTCAACCACTGCGCCAGGTCTCTCCACACCATGTCTGAGGCCGCGGTCCTCGACTTCTGCAGTGGCCGCCGAATTCAGTGGAAGTTTAGCGTCGAAAGGGCACCGTGGTGGGGCGGATGGTGGGAACGGCTCATAAGTATCACAAAAGAAACGCTCCGGAGGGCTCTTGGACGTAGTCGACTGTCCCCGGAAGAGGTCGAGACGGTTCTCTGCGAAGTAGAGGCGGCCGTCAACAGCTGTCCGTTGACGCCGTTGCCAGCAGATGCTGAAGAGCTTTCCCCTCTGACCCCGGCAACGCAGTGTACGTGACAGGTCACGCCGAATAAACGTGCGCTGAATGCCGGAATCCAACAGTATGCGGACTATAAGCTTGTGGCTGGCTCCAATCGCCCACGCCCTCCCGGGTTCCAGGAACCTGCCGCAGATAGTTACACAGCCTCGCCGCGACGAGACATGCCACCAACTCAAGTAATGGAAGGGTCCTAATCTTGATGGGTGATATGCGGCTCTTGCTCATGAGGAGGTTCGTTTCATACGAATTGCCATGATCTGAGGGGTAGCGAACGTACACAGCTGTTTCATATGCTCTGGGACTTGATGCATGAACAAAGGAAATTGCATGGCTTTCAGCGTTGACGTACAGGACCTATATTATTCTCTGCCTCAGGGGGGCTTACTGCAGAGTGTTAGAGATTGTGTCGAACAGGACAATGATGAAGTGTCGTTTCGTAATATGAGTGGAATGTCGCTGGAGGCAATTCTAGAACTACTGATTCTGTATCTGGAGAGTACTTACGTGAAGTACGAAGAAAAGCTGTTCCTTCAGAAACAGGGCGTGTGCGTTGGGTCGAAAGTAGCCCCTGTGTTAAGCACAATTTTTTTGGGTAGGGTGGATAGTCGAGTGAAAACTGATTTAGAAGGAAGGGTGCTGAGAATCTTCAGATATGTAGACGATTATTTAGTACTGGGCCAAGGTACAGAGTTGGAGATGTTCAAGGCACAAGTGTTGGACGTCTTCAGAGTGAGAGGCGAAGGGTTAAGCTTCACGTATGAGGTGCCGAAGGAAAACAGGCTACAGTTCCTGGATGTGAAGTTCAGGTTTGGAGAGCACCATATCTGCTGGCAATACTCTCCACGCATGGAAAAACCACTCCTGAATTACACGTCTGGGCATTCAAGGATTGTGAAAAACGGTATCGCCATGGGATGTTTCAAAGCCGCTCTCACCAAGACTTGCAAACACAAAACGGGTGAAGCATACCTTGAGCAAGAGCATCGCCTCAAAAAGGCGGGGTACCCGACATCGGTGTTGCTGACTGCGAGTGAAAGGCTATTGAAAAGAATAAAATCGGAGTGCAAGGCGAAAGAAAATAGCCCAGATAGTAAGTTTTCAGTAATCCCGTACGTGCACGGACTGTCGCACAAACTTAAAAAAGTTGCAGCGAAGTATAACGTAAATGTCGTTTTCGCAGCAAAGAACAAAGTGGGGAGTGTGTGCCCTGCAGTGAATAAATTGTACGACGGAAGAAAAAGACCTGAAACTGGGAAGTGCACGATGAATCACAAACCCAGGTTTTTAGAAGGCAAAAACAACGTAGTTTACAAGATTCCTTTCACTTGCGGGCAGCTATATGTCGGTCAGACAGGCAGATGTGTAAACATTAGGCTTAGGGAACACTTGTCTAGCTTGAAAGGAAGGCCATATACGCATTTCGCAAAGCACGGTGAGCAATGTACTGTAGACAAGTGCGAACCTTTGTTGAACCAAACTACTATTGTGTTCTGTCACCCTAATCAGACTACCAGGGAAATTGTAGAAGCTTGGCACATGGCTGCGATCAAGGGAGCATGCGTGAGCCACCCTTCAGTAGCTTTGTCGGAAAAAGAAATACAGTTGCTGACCAATACAAGATCATATTGTTGGCAGCAGGTACGAGGAGTTGAAGTCCCTCGATAAGCGCATATGTGAGGAGACCACTGATTTGGACGACCTGGAGGCCGATTTGTTCGACAGCTACAAGCTTGACGAAAAGGTCGTCACGATCCGCACCCAGGTGTACTTCGCCAGACTATCTGCCGCTCCTTCGATAGAGGCTGCTCGGAGCACCAGAGCACCAAACTATTTCTCCGCCGTCATCCGGCACGGCAACACCGTTGTGCTCTCCGGTGAGAACAGGATAGCCGCGGAGGCTGACAAGGTGGCGAACGTTCCCGCTGCGTGTGAGACGTGCGTTTCTGACCGTCGGAACGTCCGCAAAGCTGTCTACGAGTCTGATCCGTCACAGAGGCCAGCGGAGAGCACGACCGATTTTATTGAGGCACAACTGGCTGTACCCAGCCACCCGCCCAGCGGTGACTGCGTCGTCATCCAGGACGGCCGCGGAACTGACCTCTCCAAGGACCCCATGAGCACGATGTACGGTGATGCGGACCCGTCCAGCGTGATGCCCCTGGACGCTTCGGACATCGCTGCCGGTCGTGGGGGTTCCTTGCGGAGAGAGCGCGTGGTTCTTGGGCGCCGTGAGCGGGCGCCATTCCCACTTGCACGACGGTGGCAGGTGGCTCCGGGCGGTGGCTTCTCCGTTTTAATTTGGGCTGGCGTCAGCGTTTCCTGTTGTTCCCGACTCTAATCGGCGAACCGGCCTTCCGAGTTGGATCTCCCAAATGGTCAGGTGACCCTGGTTGCGGCGAGCTCGTGAAAGGGAACCGGGAAGCTTCAACTGCCACGCTTGGCGGCCCCATGGGAAGCTCCTGGAAGCCACACAATCCGCTGCCACGAACATCGTTCCTGAGGCATGGGGGCGCAGTTCGCGATCATGATGTGCGCACACGACGAGTGGTCACATGTGAGCACCTACCATCCCTGCCGCCCGGCACTGGCTACGTGCGCGCCTCCCGCGGGAACAAGACTGAGCTCGTCAGTCTGAGGCGACAGCCCGAGCAGGGTGAGTTCCCCTACTATCCTCGCGGCTTCGGCGAACCGGGAGAACAGGACGGCTACCGACGCACCGGGTGTCAACCTAATGCCAGCAATGACCTGCTTGCTCATCATCGCTTCCTCGCCATCAGCCGCTCCACAATGTTCACTCAGGATGGCGAAGAGGAGCCCGCAGCCGCAACGGAAGCTTGCAGGAGCAAGCTAGACCAAGTGTCCAAAAGTACTATGCACTCGTACCGACGAAAACGGCCTCTGAATCACGAGGAATCTTAATCAACCTGGTGTTATTCGCAGAAATTCGCATTTCTGCACGATTCCCTTCGGGGAGGTGCGGGGGAATTTTTTTTTTGGCTATTCGCTGTGCCCTGAAGACCGACTTGTCCTGTTCCTGTGCAGAACTCGTTTATGGTTCGACACTCCGGCTCCCTGGTCATTTCTTCGACCTGCCAGTACAGTCATCGCCTACCAGCGACTAAATGCAAAGACTATGCATGCTCTTTCCGCAACCTCAGCCCAAACGAAATTTCCCGCCGAGAGACGTTTACACCACGTCGGACCTTCGCAATGCAGCCCATGTTTATGTGCGCAACGACGCTGTTCACTCGGCACTCGAACCTCACTACTCCTGCCCTTTCCCGGTACTACAGCGACACTCGTCAATGTACGTCGCGAACATGAATAACCGTCCTGACACCATTGCCCTAGAGAGGCTCAAGCCCGCCTGATCCCTGGTCCGTGCATTCAACGCTGCTCTGCATCCTCCACACGAGCCTCTACATACAGTCGCGGCTCAAGCATCCCATGTGCACTCCCGAACCCCCACACTCATTGGCGTGTGCCGCCGGTCATAGACCACCAGAGACAATTGACTGCGCCGGACATTTCCCCGTCTCAACAACCTCCAGCCGCCCTCCTCTGCAATGTTCTGAATTCCTCTACCCCACTCCGCGTTAGGGGGGGGACAGGCGCGATCACGTCCGTATCCCCACTTGTATGGAACGGAGCCGTGGACTCGGTGATGCTGGGGCTCTCCTAAATTTATTGTTGGTGTGGAAGTCCCGGCCGGAATTAGAGATTGGCGATGGCATACGGCCGTCCCTGGAGCGCAGTCGTGTTCCGACTGCTGTGGCGCATGGCACTACTGTGACTGCCATGCAAGCACCGCTGATGATGATGGTAGGTATCTGTTATTAATGAGGATAGTGGCGCTGCAAGCAGATGGTGATGCGCTACAACAGTAGAAGAGGCGCTGACACTTGACCGTGTTGTTTTGCCGCAGCCAGTGCCCAGTCTCCAAATTTTCAATCCACGGGCAAGGCTCTGTAGACTTGTGGGCGGCATTGCCAAGATGATACGAACAAACGCCCGAAGAGCTAGGCTCGCTCTGCGTGATGGAAGCATCTTAGAACGGGACTGAGATCACGAGTATTGGCGGCCGCGGGCTGAACGTCGGCGTATATCCAAAAGGAAAGTTATAGATGCCAGTGGCTCAGTTCATTAATGCGGCTCTCGTGTTCATAAAACCTGGAGTCGTTACTTAGGGTAAAGGGCCTAAGGATGACTGTGGTGATGATGGGGGACCGGAAGCAAAGCGGGACATGGTCAGCCAGTTTCTCGGGCTGATCAAGAGGCATTTTATCGGCAGCGGCAAGTGTCAAGCCCATGCTCTGTGGGAGGCGTGAAAGGAAGAGCTGCCGAAGCAGTCGGCTGTCGAGGCCTTCGCTGTGATTGCCTAATAGCTGCCGTGTGCGATGGAGCAGCTGGCAGGGTAACCTGTCGCCCCGTTGCGCCGTGTTCAGAAGCTGCTGCTGCCTTCTGCTCTCAGACTTGAACTTGCACTTGCTGATCCCGTGCGTGAGATGGTGGTACGGCGCTTCCGGGTGCAGCCATTGAGGATACCAACTAGCCCGTCCGCGATGCTGTTTGGCAAAGAGGTCACTACACTCTTGTACTTCGCCTAGTTGTTGGTGACGCTGGGAAGACGAAAGCACGCCTCGACTTGCGTGAACTGTATGTCCACGTGTTCCATGTCCAACATAGGAGTAGTAAGCTGGGCACCACCACGGCGGTAGTGTTGGGGCATGAAGCTGCTTCGCGGTTTTCACCGGCTGGCCCGCATACTCCTGCGAGACCGACGTTTCCGACATGGATCGGCCAAAATGGGAGAGTTCGGTTTACGTCACCATTTTATATCATGACCTCCCAGAGTCAACCAGCTTTGACCCGATGTGGACCCCAAACGTAGTTTATTCAGCTAGCGTGAGCCTGCGTCAGCTTACAACATTTTTAGTCCAGAGCTGAACTGGGCCGTCTTCACTTCAGCATTTCAAGCCGAATTCCTAGCGGTAGTACTGCCTTTAAAATAAGTTCCTCCGCAGCACTTGAATATAGTTTTAATTACAGACTTTCTATCAGTCTGTTCCGCTTTGCCATTGTCTGAAAATTTACCCCTAACGCATGCTTTCAATTTTCTGGTGCCCTCCCATTTGCAGGACATCTGCCTCATTTGGGTTCCCGGGCACAAAGGTTTACTCCTTAATGAAGAGGCTGGTTCCTTGGGGCGATCGTCTTTGGATGGCCCTTCGGTTGATCTTTGCCCTGTTCCGGCTAGTATAGCAGGAGCAAGGTTCCGTAGATACCAGCGCCGAATGAGTGCGCAGGAAGGGGTCATCAATAATTTTGAAGAATATGCCCATTTAAAACATAACTGGAATTCCGGTTTGCGTGAATCTCGTCAATGCGAGATCACATTAACCAACTTCAGATGTAGGGTCCCCCAGCTGAACTTCTATATGCACAGGTCTTCTCGGTGCCATTTTCGGTGAACATGAGACACTAGATCACTTGTCATTACATTGCTGTGGTTTCTCAGTGATCAGACAACGTCATCTAATTAGGCCATTACAACGAATTGAACTTCCTATCTCTATTCCAGTACTGCTGTCGCCATCGCTGCCATAGCAGCGATGGCGTAGAGGTAGAACACCCGCATCGCGTGCAGAAGGACCGTGGAATCCGCGTATTGATGGAATTGCACAAAGGGGCTTGGGGTGCGGCCTGACCCCGGCGACCATTGCCGGTAATGCACTCCCTCACCAGAGCAGGATTGGCCACCCTGGTGTAGTAACGGCCATGAATACGCCAATTAACCCTCGGCCCTCAGTCCCCAGCTGCTGCGAAGCAACTCACCACGGCGGCGGTCACACCTGTGACGCAGCAGAGGGTGCTAAGAATCCCTGGATCCGGACAGGCCGCCAATGGAATCTGAACCTGGCAACGTTTAACACGCGAACCTTATCTAGCGAAGCAAGTCTCGAGGTGTTGTTCGAGGAATTAGAGGGCATTATATGGGATGTAATAGGGATGAGCGAGGTTAGGAGGGCAGGCGAAGCGTTTACGGTGCTGAAAAATGGACACGTCCTATGTTACCGTGGTCTAGAGGACAGAAGAGAACTGGGAGTGGGATTTCTAGTCAATAAAAGCATAGCTGGCAACATAGAAGAATACTATAGAATTAACGAATGAGCAGCAGGTCTTGTAATTAGGCTCAATAAGAGGTACAAGCTCAAGGTGGTGCAGGGCTACGCGCCCACATCCAGCCACGACGACCAAGTAGTGGAACGCTTCTCTGAAGATGTGGAATCGGCAATGGCTAAACTAAAAACACAGTATACCGTAGTTATGGGGAATCTTCAATGCTAAAGTAGCAAGAATCAGGCTGGAGACAAGGCAGTTGGGAACTATGGTCTGGGCTGTAGAAATAGCAGGGGGACCTTTTTTTTTTTTATTGCGGAAGTTTGCTAATCAGCATAAGGGGAAACTAAATGTATAGATACACGCCGGATTCCCGAAGGAATTGGAGCAGGGGGCCATGATGTGGTCCTTGTATCCACGCCATGAAGTCTGGCGGACGTCCGGGGCGCGGGCCGCAGGTGGCGATGTGCACAGCGCGTAGGCTTCGCAGAGCAGGGCAACTCCACACCAGGTGCTCTGCTGTAGCCTGGTCAACTGGAGCGGGGCAAAAGGGGCAGGTGGAGTTGAACGGGGCATGGTATTGAGGACGCCAGGACCTCGTCACAGCTGGCGTGAGGGCGACTCCCAGGCGAAGACGTCTGAGCAGGGGACCTACTAGTTGAGTTTGCAGAACGGAATAACCTACGCATAATGAATACCTTCTTCTGTAAACGGGAGAGCCGGAAGTGGACCTGGAGGAGCCCGAATGGGGAGCACAAAAATGAAATAGACTTCATATTATGCGATAACCCTGGCGTCGTGCAGGATGTGGAAGTGCTCGGAAGGGTAAGGTGCAGTGACCAACGTATGGTAAGATCTCGAATTAGGCTAGATTTGAGGAGGGACCGCAACAAGCTAGTACAAAAGAAGCCGACAAATTAGCTAACAGTAAGACGTAAAGTAGAAGAATTCAGGATCGCCCTGCAGAACCGATATTCCGCCCCCGAGCCTACGACACAGGAAGCCAGCGAAAACCTTACACGCATTATCACGGAGTGTGCAGTAGAAGCCGGGGGCACTATGGCTAGACAGGATACTGGTAAACTTTCACAAGAGACGAAAGATCTAATCAGGAAACGGCAAACCATGAGAATCTCTACTGCAGCTGCCAGAATAGAACTAGCCGAGCTCTCGAAGTTAATCAATAAGCGTAAGACAGCTGACATACGGAAGTATAATATGGAGAGGATCGAATACGCTGTAAACAACGGAGGTAGCCTGAAAGCAGTGAAGAGACGTCTTGGCGTGGGGAAAAATCAGATTTATGCACTTAAGGATAAGCAAGACAATGTCATCACAAATAGGGATAAAATAGTGACAGTGGCCGAGGAGCTCTATAGGGATATGTACAGTAGCCGGGACATACAGGATAATGCCGAACGAGACAGTAGTTCAGAGGATATAGACATCCCACCAGTAACGACCGAAGAAGTAAGGAAGGCTTTGAAAGAAATGAAAGGGGGCAAAGCACCTGGTGAAGATCAGATAACAGCAGACCTCTTGAAGGATGGCGGCGAAATTGTACTTGAAAAACTGGCAAACCTGTATACGCAATGCCTAATGACCGCAATGGTACCGGAATCTTGGAAGAACGCGAACATCATCCTAATCCATAAGAAAGGCGACATGAAGGACTTGAAAAATTACAGGCCGATCAGCTTACTGTCAGTAGTCTCCAAGGTATTTACCAAGGTAATCGCTAACCGAATCTCTGCAACCTTAGATTTCAGTCAACCTAAAGAACAAGCAGGGTTCCGTAAAGGTTATTCAACAATGGGCCATATTCACACGATCAACCAGGTGATAGAGAAGTGCGCTTAGTATACTGAACCCCTATATACAGTCGAACACGGATATATCGAACACGGGTATATCGAATTATTGTCTGTATCGAACTCATAAATTATCCCCTTGAAAATTCTGTGTAAAATATAGGAATTCGTATGTTTATATCGAACCGTATTTTTCCCGAGATTGGGTATATCGAACGCCGCGCGAGCTGGAAGGTGCTCTTGGGCGGTCGCTGCACCCCCGATTGAGGTTAGGAGGATGTGGAGTAATGCGCGGGCATGGCGAAGACTGGCTCGCGGAACTAATCCCCCCTAACGGAACGAATTTGCGCTTGCCCAGTCGGGCCCCGCGACCGGTAGCCGTAGCGTTAGCGGACGGAGCCAGGTATGCTAAATCTCTCTAGGCACCCAAGCCCGAACGCTCAGAAAATGTGACAGTGCGAGGTAGGGATGCCCCGACTGCGCACGTCCTTTTTTTTCGGCTGCGTATGTTCCCGGCTTGCCGAAAAGGAGTTTTTTTCTCTCCCTCTGGGTCTGTCTTCCCCCGATGTCGTCTCGGGAAAGGGAAGAGGGAACGAAGGCGCTGACGGCATCCTCCTTCTTTTGCATTTTGCTGCTGTTGCTGCTGTTTGGCGAGTTGTCCCGCACCTTTCGGAGATCACTGTTTCTCTCGGAGATGACCATCGCGGGCGCTTTGTCGGAGTCCGTTCAGAGAGCCTTGGAATTGTTACCTTCAAAGTTGTTGTGGTACGTGCGCGCTGTTCTTGTTTTGCGTGCGTGTTGTGCATGGTGTGCGAAGGCGCAGCGTGCTGCTGGAATTTTCTAGTTGTGCAGCCTCGAGAAGATAGAGACCAGCGTCTTTAATTTCATTTCCAGGACGAAGAAGCAGGCCAAGATCAGCGATTTTTTTTCACGGAAATAAAGCGTCCTGTTGCGTCGTGAGTGTGGAATTAGTTGTCATTCCTGAATGCGACGATCGGTAAGTGATCGTCCGCCATAGGTGAGGTCTCAGAGCCCATATTTTTATATCGAATTTTTCATATATCGAACTATTTCGCGATCCCCTTGGAGTTCGATATATCCGTGTTCGACTGTATAGCCTTCATAGATTATGAGAAAGCATTTGACTCAGTCGAAACCCTAGCAGTCATTCAGGCATTACGGAACAAGGAGGTAGATGAGCATTATAAGAGAATACTAGAGAATATCTACAATTGGTCTACAGCTACCATCATCCTCCATAGGAAGAGCAGTAAAATACCTATAAGGAAGGGTGTCAGACAAGGAGACACAATCTCTCCAGTGTTATTCACAGCATGCTTACAAGAAGTATTCAGAACGTTGGATTGGGAGCAGGTGGTAGTAAGGGTTAATGGAGAATACATCAGTAACCTCAGATTTGCTGATGACGTTGCCTTGCTAAGTAACTCGGGGGACGAATTGCAAAGCATGCTTTCCGCACTGGGCGAACAGAAGAGAACCGTGGGCCTGAAAATTAATATGCAGAAAACTAAAGTAATGATCAATAACCTCGGGACAGCACAGCAGTTTGAGATAGGTGGCGAGGCAGTGGAAGTGGTAAGCGAATATATCTGCTTAGGCCAAGTTATGACCCCAGATTCCAACCATGAGGAAGAGATAATTAGAAGGATCAGAATGGGTTGGGGTGCATATGGCAGACATTCTCAGATAATAAATAGCAGCCTACCATTGTCGCTGAAGAAGAAAGCGTATGACAGCTGCATCTTACCGGTACTCACCTACGGGGCAGAAACTTGGAGGCTCACTGAGAGGGTTCAACTTAAATTGAGAACGACTCAGCGGGCAATGGAGCGGAAAATGAAAGGTGTAACATTAAGGGACAAGAAGACAGCGGAGTTGGTCAGGGAGCAAACTGGTGTTAAAGACATATTAGTAGAAATTAAGAAGAAGAAATGGACGTGGGCAGGGCATGTAATGCGAAGGCAAGATAATCGCTGGTCATTAAGGGTAACAGAGTGGATCCCTAGAGAAGGCAAGCGTTTCAGGGGGCGGCAGAAAGTTAGATGGGCAGATGAGATCAAGAAGTTTGCGGGGATAAATTGGTCACAGTTGGCGCAGGACCGAGGTAATTGGAGAATAATGGGAGAGGCCTTTGCCCTGCAGTGGGCGTAGATAGGCTGGTGATGATGATGATGATGATGATGACTGCTGTCGCTAGGGGCCACATCACTGGGTTATTGTCACAAAGGCGTGGCTGCAGCCATTCATGCATATGTGTTCGAGACCAGGCGTCTGCCCTGTTAGCATTTATTATCACGGGTATGTTTTCTCAAATTCAACCGCCCCTTTAAATTTGTAGCTAATTCTTCCTTCCAATTGCACGCTGCTACTGGATGCCAACAGATAGGTATCTACTGTTAAATTGTGAGCGGGCGAAGTAGCCCCCTTCTTGCTGGATTATTGGCCAATCTCCCGCGTGGGTATGCGCCATAAGACGTGGAACAACAACAACAACAACAACAACAACAACAACAACCTCTCGTAGGGCGCCCAGCGTCGCACATGCGTGCGCGTGGGTTCGGGCTACGTGAGGAAACCTTGCTTTTGTCTTCGTCTTCTTCGCGTGTTTGTCGCGTCTGTCGTTACAGTGCCTGAGCGCGAAAAATGTGTCGTAGTACAGACATTTCTTTCTTCTACGTGCTCGTACCCGTGCATAGGCCAGTTAGGGTACTAATTTTGCGATACTTTTAGCGCAATTTTTTAGGCTTGAGAACAGCTGACTGGGGTCAGCACACAAAGACTGCTCGACTGCTAGATAAGGAAGAAGTCGATTAACGGGAAGAAGAAGAAGCATTTTCATCTATTACCAAGTTTTCTCTAGCACCAGCACTACCACCGTCATTCTCAAGTTGTAGGCAAGAAACTAACCAACCTCTTTCAAGACGGCCCTCCGCATTTCTCTTCCCAGCACCTGGAGCAGCAAGAACGGCGAAGTGACGTGCTTCTTCCATCAGAGGTGAGTTCCCCACCATGTGAAGAGAAAATCATTGACGTGTCCGCTACGAATCGCTGCACAAATGTAGGGTTTGCCTCACGAATTTGTAACGCCTTTAGTCTCATCTCTGGCCAATCTAACGCCGTAGTAATGCGTTAGCTTACCTCACGCGTACTCCAGCTTAATCAGCCCGGAACGCGAAAAGCGTAGCGCCTCATAAATGCACAAACAAGTGCGCAGTTGATCAAGGTGCCACATGTCTTTCTAAAATAGTGTACATGGGTATTAAAGGGACACTGAAGTGATATGTAAACATTGCGGGATTACTAGCGCAAATTGTAGTCCGGAGTCCCCAGGCCATGTTTCGACCACTCTAGGCGCGTTTACGCGATTTTATTTTGTAGAAAAACTAATTCGAAAACGCTGTCCTCCTCTCTTTACGCTCGCCCATTTTCTGTGGCGTTTTCGTGTGACGTCAGGAGGGGATGAGCTGGCAATTGGCTTCGCCACGGCTGCGCTACTGCACGGCTCCCCGGCCGACAGAGTCAGTCGGCCCAGCGTTTTGTCCGCCGGCCGCCGGCAGGTCGTCGCAATCAAGGAGGTTAAAAAAAAATTGCTTGGTCGCAATTCGTTCGCTTAGTTGAAACGAAGCCAGGACACGTTTGTGAATGGAAGAATGTGCCTTTCTTTACTTGGGTTGTTTGTACACTGTATCTACCTCCAAGTCAAGGTCGCTTCACACAAGCGCTGCACATGCGACGCTTCGCTGACTGGTGCGCCAGTAGGAAAATATAAGGCCTCTTGAAGGCGGGAGAAGAGTCAGCGAAGTCAATATAGGTACTAAGCAAATAAAATCAACTGATATTTTTACCGTACAGCGTAAAACTAGGGCGCGGGAAGCACTTTTTTGTGCTGGGCGAACAAGCACAGCGGTCAGCAGCACGACTACGCATCTGCGAACGCTTTTCCGTCTACGAAATGCAATTGCTAGACGTGAGCTACTGTGGAAACTCGGGCGACGCTTACTGCACGATCGCAGTACAACAAATAGTCACCTAAGCGGCTTGAAATGCCAAAACTAAATAAAAGTGTAAACCAGTTGTACAATATATACCCTATATTAGCAAAGCGTTCGCGTTCCGCTCCGTGGCCTAGCGGTCTGGGGCGCTCGGAATTCACCGCAAATGTTTTGCGAGTCACGAGTTCGAATCCCCGCGGGTACGTGCTTTTTTTTTTGTAAGTTAACTTTTTTGTTTTCCGCTGATGTTTTGTATATTGAGTTCACCTTTTTTGGGGCCGCAACGTTCATGGCTACACGAACTAGTTCACAAAACGCGCGCAGGCTGGCACTGGCGCGCTAGCGAGTTCTCGTTCGCGTGCTGTTGCCATAAGCACCGACTGCTTGCAGGCAGTGGGCACAGGCCAGAATGAACAGACCCTTGGCCTGGTGCGAACACGCTTTTTACGATACAGGCATGAGGGAGGCAAGCTCCAAATATGGGGGAAAAGTGCATGACATTTGGGCGTCTGCGGGTACGCGGAGGGCGTTCATGCACTGCGTAGGTCTCGGCTAGTGAATGCTACGACTACAAGCCGTCCTGGGAGGCTTATCTTGTGCATTTTACAGCCGACAACATGGCAGAAGCGCGGTACGATGATTACTGAGATATTGAGAATGCCCATCCAACAAAGCCATTGGTTATGTTTTACAGAACCCAAACCGAAACTTGTGTGATATCTAACCTTGGGCATCGTCCAATCACGGCGCCCCTCCTCTCAACGTCACAGCCTTAGTTGGTGCGGCCGCCGCAAACCGCGCATGGTAGTTTTTCTTCTTTCGCGCTTTGTAAAATAATTACCGATTTGTCAACCGGATAAACGATGAAAAGTGTGCTAATTTGAGCCAGTCTACGCAGTGCAAGCAAAAACGGGAGCTTGACAAATTCACTTCAGTGTCCCTTTAATTGGGAGTGAATTATCGACAGCAACGCTTGAAACAAAATACAAGAACAACGCTTGCCAGGGTGCCTTAGCTCTATATTTGTATATAGCAGTAAAGTTTTGTTTAAAAAGAGGCCGCATATCTGCTCGCGTGTGTCCCAAATGTCGTTAAATTCTCGTCAAATGACGGTGTAAATGAAATCCAAAAGGACATGAAGGAGGTGAAGCTGGAAATCAGGAGGCTTGTCGATAAAAACCTTGATCTCGAAAACGAAAACAAGAACCTTCGTGACCGGTTAGATGAACTTGAACAACACCACAGGCTAAACAATCTTGAAATAAAAGGACTGCTTGTAGATTGCGACGAAGTAGAAATCGTGAAAGAGATTGGCAAACAGTTAGGAGAGGAAATTGTCGATACTAACATCGACATCTGCCACACGGTTGACATACCACACTCTAAAGACAGAAATGTAATTGTTCGTTTCACGCGTAGAAGCAAGCGCAATTCGGTACTTGCCAAGGCAAGAAAAATGCGCCTAACTACCGAAGCCCTTGGCTTTCAAGGAGCGAGTAAGCCGGTGTTCCTGAATGAACACCTGACCCAGAAGAATAAGCGATTGCTCGGGGCGGCTAGCGCAAAAAAGAAATCAGTTGCCTGGAAGTATGTCTGGACCAGCAATGAAAAAGTTTTGGCACGCCGAGGCGAGTCGACGCCCATTCTGCGGATTTCTACGATGTCCAATGTCGAACGCATGAATGCCCAATCGCCTGCGGCATCTTTATCAGAATGATAGCGCCGAGCACGTCAACTTCTCATGCATTCAGTTAAACTGTTCGCCTTGAAATCGCCTTGATTTTTTCTCACACACTTTGCAGCGAGTTCATGAGTAGTACCAGGTTTGATTTCGATAGCTTCAATAAATTAATACCTAACAATAAATGGTCACGCAAGTCTGCGTCGTTATTTCACTTAAATGCTAGAAGCCTCCGTAACAAAGGTCAACAACTTGATGTTTATTTCGAGCAACTATCTCTAAAATTTGATTTTCTGTGCTTTACGGACACCTGGTACGCAGATTCCAGCGATGTGTATTTGTTTGATGGCTATTCCCATGTCGGGTTGTTTAGAGTTGGAAAGCGAGGTGGTGGTCTTTCCGTTTACGCCAAAGCTGGGTTAAAATGTCACCTAATAGATGAGTATTCTCCCACCACTAGTGATTTTGAAGTGATCACGATACGCTGCTGTAGCGTTTGTATAGTGCGCATGTACAAACTCGTGACGTGTTTGAATGTTGTTTATTTACACAATAACCACGGGATTTCGATTGCGCGTGGTCCTCTGCTGGCTGCTCGGTTGCGTTTCGCACACTTTAAAATTGATTTTGAATACGTTCTAGGCTGTATTCGCCGCTGATATTTTGCAGATGATGTATATGTGTTCACACCAATCTATCTCCGAAGTTATCTCGCCTTAAAAATTTTGTGTCAGGTCCCCTTTAAGTCGATGTGGGCACTCCAAATAGAACCGCCCGGGCGAAAGCCACTTTGAGTTGGGCTGAGGATATTATGTCGGTACAAAAATTGTGTAATGCGCTGACGCAAAATCCGCTAAATTAGTTTTAATGCATTCGGTATCAGAGATACCGAATCAGAGGTATCAGAGATACCGGTATCAGAGATGTTATCAACCGCGAGGCCATGATGACCATTCTTAGGCATAGGATGTATTCTGGCCGCACGACACACATCGGGTATTCATACGATCTTGAGAGAATAATTGATCCTAATCATCAATCCATTCGGCGCCCGATCGAATAGTAGTTTTAACTCTTCAGTCGTAATGCCACCCGGAGAAGGCACGGAGGCAGGCATTTTCGTCATAGCACCAAAAACGTGCGCGAGGGTAACTTCCACAAAGTTGCCGGGCACGGAGGTGCCATCTTTCTTCTGTTACCCTTCCCGGCTGCCTTTCTCTGAGGAAGCATCCGTCAACAAAGCTAGGGTCAACGTAGCTCTCACACCCCACATCACTAGAAAATGGTTTCACCCCCTCCTTACTTTCCCCATTGCCAGGTGACCGTATTCGCCACATTAGATCACGTAATCTGGAGCTGCTGGGGCCTACCATCACCAATGCTGTGCCTCTCGGTACGTCACAAGATGACTCTCCATTTGAAGATCGTAATTTTCTTAAAGCCCTTTGGCTGTTCGGCGTAGAGAGTGGTCTGTCAAGAGTAGTGTAGACTGGGGTCTACTCCGGTCGTAAAAATTTTCTAATAATAGACCTTCACCTCAGCCCGACCTCCACAGTCTGAAGGGAACTCATGCGCGGTCTTCATGGACGCATCATCTCTTTAACTGGGCTACTCCTCCCTTACCCTTCTTTCTCTACCCCTATTTCGTCCTCATGGCCTTCCCTCGATTAATAAAGGAATACAAAAACAACAATTTCGCCTCGTGAGTGCACGTGAGTTTGGGCCTTCTTAGGAGTATCCGGTGTTGTACAGGCGTGCACGTCGTGGTGGTAATGGTGCCAGTAGATGTTACTCATACCCACTCAGGGCGATTGGCTAGAACAGGGGCGCTCACCGAGAGAAACTATATACTCAGAAATATAAACAGAAAAAAAACTCCCACCTCCGCTCGCGGGAACCCCTGTGTAGATGCGACGCATAGGCGGAGCGGCGAAGGGACCGCGTTTTATAGCGCGCATAACGTTGAGGGGACTGCGTAAGCCGGTCCCAGTCGATGACGACGTTGGCGTACTTGTAAAGCGGCGTGGACTCTAGGTGTTTGAGCCAAGCGTGGATGTTGCTTCGCCGGAGAACGGCAAACCGGTTATATGCGCAGCGCGTCCGAAGGAGAGGAAACCGCGGAAGAGAGAGTACTGCACATGCACCGGCCCCAGTGCGTCTGCCGCGGCTATGACGCAACGTGCCGCGGCTATGACGCAACACAATCCAACACAATCCACTGTAATCCAATCCAATCCTAATCAAATCCAATCCAGGCCAAGCCAAGGAGAAGCCAATCCAATCCAAGCCAATCCAATCGAAACCAATCCAATGCCCCTCGCGAGAGAGTGTTCGCTATCGGAGAGGAGAGGGGGTTAGCGGCGGAGAGCGCAGCGGGCGCGGCGAGGAGAATGGGGGAGGGGTTGACAACGCCGACGACAACGACGACGACGACGCCGGAGGGACAAGGCGAGTGAATCAGATGCTCTGCATCTAAAAACAAACAAACTGCCCAAACGTGAGATGTAGCCCCAGGAAGTGTTGGACACACGCCACGTGAGAAGCTCCCACCTTTGCCGTCATCGTCTTCTGCGCGGCGGACCATGGGCGCGCCAATCGCTACCGTGTCCCAACCCGCAAAATATTTCTTAGTACAAATATTTCCTTCTCTAAAACGCTTCGTATCCTTTTTTGACTAACTTACCACTTAGGACCTTTCCGCAGTAGTTTGAACGAAATTTATAGATTTCAAAAGCTCTGAATACAAGCAATGCTCGAATGGTGTTCGACGGGTCGACAAGGAAGAAGAAGAAGAACAAGAAGAACAAGAAGACGAAGCACTATTACCTCGTACCAAGACTATTCCGAAGTTTTTGTCTGCCTCCACCACCGTCATTCTCAAGTTAGAGGTAAGAAAATAACCAACCTCTTTCAATACGGCCGTCCGCATTTGTATTCCCAGCTCATGGAACAGGAAAAACGGCAAAATGAAGGGCTTTCTACGACAAAGGTGAGCTCGCCACCGTGTAACGAGAAAATAATTGAGGCGTGCGCCTATAAATCGTCTCCTAAACGTGGGGCACGCTGCGTTCATTTGTAGCGCCTTCGTTTTCAACAGTGCCCGATCGAACGTGATAGTACGTTGTATGTCGAGGCAAGTTATATAAATTATTACTTGCTTCATTGGTGAAGCTGTCACATGTGCCATTAAAATAGTGTTAATGCAGATACTTTCTAGCATCGTAATCTAGTTGATTGATTGTAGGGTTTAACGCGCCGAAGCAACACCGGTGATGAGGCGCGCCGTAGTGGAGGGCTCCGGATTAATTTTGACTACCTGTGGATCTTTACCGTGCGCCGAAAACTCGTACACACGGGTGTTTTTGCTTTTCGCCTCCGTCAAAAAAGCGGCCGCCGCATACGGAAATCGAACCCGCGACCTCGTGCTCAGCTGCATAACGCCTTAGCCACTGAGCCTCCGCGGCGGGTAGCGTCGTAATCAACAGCAGCGCTGAAAACTAAAAAGAAATTACAAAAAGAGAGCGTGCGAGTACGCGCTAGCAGTGCATTGGTGTCCAAGAGTAAAGCTGGCATGAAAAATCGGCCACGCATATGCTTTCGTCGCCTCTAATGCAGTCAAAAGATTGCAGCCCCCTGTAGCCCCTCTAAGGTAGCGACCTCTTTTGTCTCATTACCACCCTCTCACACTCTTGCCCTCCTGTCTTGGTCCACCCACCTGGGCGTTTGTGGAGTTCAATGATCCCGCTTTGGCACTGCTGGCGCGCCATGTATTGAGACTGTTTGGATTCAGAGCTCGATCCACAAACACGTGGCTCGGGGGCCACCCTTCGTTGTATTTTGTGGTTAAATGAATGTTTCCTATGCGTTTTTTTTTAAATCGTACTCGCAATATTCAAGCACACATCTATTGTTAACTAAAAGAACACGGCAGACTCCATTTAAGTATTGACGTTCGTCCGCAAACCAGCCTAATATCTTTGTAACAGTGATGAAAAAATAACGCATCTTTCCATATTTATTAGATATAAAAATCTGATATGGGTGTCATTAGACAGAGGAACAGAATTACATCTCTGTGGTTCAGTGGTTAAGGCGTTGCGTTGATGAGCACGAGGTCGCGGGTTTGATTCCCGGCAGCGGCACCGCTTTTCTGATCGAGGCGAAAAGCAAAAATGCCCGTGTGAACGAGATTTCGGCACTCGTTAAGGATCCCCAGGTGCTCAAAATTAATCCGGAGACCTCCACTACGGCGCGCCTTATCGCCTGCGTTGCATCGGCGCGTTAAACCCTACAATCAATCAATCCATAAATATCTGTCGTTGAGGCTGAGAAAAAATTAGATTTTTATCGTTGCCCACACAAATTTCAGATCACAGTCCAGTTGGAATTAAAAACGCCAGCAAAAGAAACCCAAACGATAACCAAGTTTGGCGATTGGAGACGCGCGTATTACATGGCAGAACGCGCAAGACAGCTTAAGAAATAGAATGGCAGTCTCCCTAGATGAGGAGCAAGTCAGCGACTGGTACTCTTTAAAAGGAATGAGAAACCTTGTATTGATGAATGTAAGAAACTTACACAGACCGTAAGATAGGCTAACCAATATCCTGAAATGCATACCAATAGTAGCACGAGGTAACCCCCAAACCTTTCTAGTGAAAACGTACCACCAAGACTTGAAGCAAAGACACGCCAAGTTAAGCAGGCTCTTCTCCACCCCTCCAACACGCAGAGCTAGACAATCTTCCAGTGTGACATCCCTAGGTAGTAACTCAATAGACAGCTGAAAATGTAGACTAACAGGTACAACCAAGCAAACTTCACACCAAGAGATATCGACGACATTTCCCACCTTTCAAAACCGACATCCAGTTCCACCAGGCCTTGATTATTCCTAATATATATTACTAATATTGCGAACAATATACCTTCTACTATACGACTTTTTTCCGATGTCTGTATAATTTATAAGGCAGATCACTACCCCCAATGACGTAGCTATTTTGCAAAGCGATTTAAATACCGTCGTGGATTTGTGCCTCGTGTGGAAAGTGGAAATCAATAGAGAGAAAACCAAGGTCGTGACCTTTTCTTCGAAGCTAACTACTCCATTTAATCAATTCACGCTGTGCAGTTCGACAATTGAAGGAACCTATTCTTTTAAGTATCTAGGTGTGATAATTACTCATGATTTAAACCGGGCCTTGCGTATTGAACAAAAAAACAAGGAACTAAAAAAACTTGCCTTGCTAAAGCGCCGTTTATATCTTGCGAACCATGAAACTAGACTTCGCGCATACATTTCACTCATCCGTGCAACCGTCGATTATACTTCAAATATTTGGAACCCTAACACAGCCATTCTGTCCGACTGTATCGAATCCATTAAAAATAAGGCTTCATTCTGCACTCGTACTCACCATACCAAAGTGTATCTGCATTAAAACAGATTCTCTATCTTCCAGACCCTATAGCCCTCGTCGTAAATTCTTCCGTTTGGTCTTTTTTTTACTCTTTTAATTATGGTGTTAGACCTTTTTCGTGTGCTCATATTTTTCCAGCCCATTATGTGATCAATCGTACTGACCACTAAAGTAAAGTGTCGCCCATATACGCAAGGACAATGCAGTATCGAACTTCCCCTTTTGTGCTATCGGTAAACGGGTGGAACGAGCTACCCCGCGAGATTGTAACGACAAATGACCTGTCTGCATTAGATTAGGCCATGCGCACATTTCTTAATGCGTAAAAGTCGTGTAAAATGTGTAAAATTTTAACTGATACTTCTTGTGAGCCCTGTGTTATATCTTGTTTACCAGTGCGACTTTGAAGATCAACCGCCATGTGTGCTTCTCGGAATTGACATGTACTGCAAATGTGAAATTCGCCGTGTATTATCACCCCGTTGTTTCTTCTCTTTCTTCCAACATCTATCGTTTACCTAGTTGTATCATATCGCTGCGTGTGGTGTTTTTACACGTATTGACGTGTAACTTATATGAATAGTATCCCCGCTTCAGGGTACTCAAAAAAATAAACAAATAAATAATAAAAATAATAAATAAATAAATAGACACACCGAACGACATTGGTGGTGGTGATTTATTAACAAAGGAGGGAAGAGAAAAGGCCTGGGGATATTGTTGAACTCAACGGGGAGTTCACCCTCATACGACCCAGTCCAGGGAAGGGGATTGGGGCTTCAAAGGATAGGAAGAGAGAAGGGGGAAGAGGAGAGCGTTAGGAGAGTGGGAGATAGTCTATATCGCGTTCGTTTAGTCCATGACTCGATGGCTACAAACGCAGTGCTAGTCCTGTTGTAACCAGGAAGTTGACTAGGTGCTGGAAGACCTCCCGTCGGATGGCGTCCGGTCCCGTGGGGAACAGGAAGTCTTCTAGCTTGTGGCTTGGGGCACCGAGTCGCTGGAGTTCGGCCCGGAGTTGTGTCCTTGCGGTGTCGTGCTGCGGGCAAGAGCACAGCAAGTGCTCTAGCGTCTCGGGCTCTGGGCAGTCGGCGCAGGTGGGGGATGCTCGGCGGCCTTGGTGGCGCAAGCGCGCTCCCACGTTGCAGCAATTGAGCTGCAGGTGAAGGAGCGACCGGGCGTCTCTGCTAATGCGTCCGGGCCAGACCCGTGGGGCCTGCCCACTGACTACTCGGGCATCTGGATGCTTGGCCTCCACCACTCGTGCCAGGATAGTCCTTGCAGCGTCAAATGACACCACATCCCGGGAGGCTGGAACCCCTGCCTGGCGAGCAGCACCTTTGGCCAAGGCGTCTGCAACCTCGTTGCCCGTGATGATCACGTGCGATGGCAGCCAGTGAAGTCGCAGTGGACACCCCTGCGCTTCCACCGCATGAAGCTTGGCCGCCAGCGACCGCTCAACGTAGCCGCTAGAGCTGGCTGGCTGGTCGGCGGCACGCAGACGGAGGAGGGCAGACCGTGAGTCAGTCAGGATGATGGCCCCCCGGGCCTGGGTGCCCTGCTTGAGAAGAAGATCTGCAGCCAAGTGAAGTCCAGCCAGCTCTGCGTGGGTGGATGAGGCAGGGAAGGGCAGGCTGCACACCTGGCTGGTGCCGAGTTCTAGGGCCGTGCAGGCGGCTCCGGCTCTGCCCATCGACTGTTGTACAGATCCATCCGTGTACACTTGCAGATGTCCGGCAGCGTCGCCCTGCAGCAGGGCAGCCACCTCTTGGTGGACAGCCTGGGGTGGAGTCGACCTCTTACTACGGACCCCCGGCAATGTGGTGACAATGCGTAGAGCCTGCCCCGTGCCTGGGGGTGGTGGCTCCAGGCGTGGCCGCTGCGGCAACGCGATGTGGCTCTCGTACGTACTGAGCAGCATGCCCATCCGAGAGTTGGGCCGGCTGCGGTAGCGCTCAAGGAGTGCCACGCCGTCAGGTGTGCCCTGCAGGCGGTGGATGTGGTGGAGACCCACCTGCAGAACCCGCATCTGGATGGGCCAGAAGCCTGCCTCCGTGTATGTCGCCGCCACCGGAGATGTGCTCGGAAGGCCCAAGCAGAGGCGGATAGCCCGGCGCTGATCCACCTCCAGCTCCTCCCACCGGCGCGGCTTGAGTTGCACTAAAGGCAGAGCATAGAGGACGGCGGACGATGCCATACCGTGGAACACCTTCAGGGCCACGGTGTGTGTGCAGCCCTGTCCATGCGCCAGCATCCTCCGCACGCCCTGGTGGACCCTCGTTGTGCATTTCCGAAGCGCCTTCACCGCAGGTAGCCAGGACAACTGGCAGTCGACCAGGAGCCCCAGATACTTGGCGCTAGTGCACCACGGAAGAGTCTGACCGTTCAAGGTGAGCGGTGGTGTCGTCTTGCGTGCTCTGTAGCCCCTCGAGTGGAAGATCATGGCCTGCGTTTTCTCCCGGACTGCATCCCAGCTGGGCTTGCATTTCCAGTGGGGATGGCAGTCTATGCTGACGACATCGCCATCTGGGCGCACGGACCAACGAGGCTACTCTCCAAGGTGAAGGCGTGTCTCCAGGGGGTGCTGTGGGCAGTCGCCGCCTTCCTCACAAGCCGTGGCCTGCAGCTGTCCGAGACCGAACGACATTAACGGCATCACTTCCAGCCCTCTCCTCGCAGGTCTGCCACAACTGCCAGAACAAGACTTTTTGCACTTAGGAGCCCCAATTACACTAAAAGAGGGAACAGGGTCAACGAAGAAACTTCACGGAGGTAAAGTTGCAGGAATATATGGACTGCCAGTTGAGTTCTGTGGTACATTCTGGGACCTCCTTGGTCGTTTTACAATATACTTGCAACTCACACAGACCCAAGCTGTTTTAAATGAGGTAGAATTAATACCGAAAAATGCCAGGAATTGAACGAACCCACGATTTGGCGCCCCAGTACTCTGCTAGGGGTAGACTACATACATCTTCCGTAAGGGCTGACAAAGCGCCCAAAGCTCGCGTTACCTGAAGTAATGACGTCATGGCAACGTGTGCTCCATGAAAGACAAAGACGGCCAAACCTTGAACACGTTAAATAGAGACATAAAAAAATACGCGAAAAGCAGACAGGCTAAAGGGTGGGTTGTTTCCTTAGAAAAAGCACATGCGTTTGATAGAGTATAGTACAAATACATATTTGCAACATTAGCAGCTTTTGGTTACCCGCAACAGTAAATTAATGTCTTGGCAATCCTTCACGGAGACATGAAGAGCGACTTAGTCTTCCACAAACAGATAGTAACCCAGAGGTGTCCGGTAGAGTATCCATTTTGCCCACTACTCTTTGTCTCAGAAATAGAGTCGTTCTTGAAAAACGTCGAGGCCAACACGAACACCTTAGGTCTACAGTTACCAGGAAGCCAAACAGTCAAAGTAACGGTGTACGCAGACGATACCACATTGTACCTAAGAGAAGAAGACAGCGTAGTGCATGTACCCAATTATTTAGAACAGTTTTCTGAGCCAGCCGGCGCAAAATAGAACCGTGCAAAAAGTAAATCTTTAAGTCTACGCCCATCAAGAAAGCAAAACTTATATTGTATTCCAGTAGCCACCCACGTAGAAATCCTTGGCATTACCGACAAATCAAACGGAAGATTGCTTCAAACCTGCCATGAGGCGCTTAAGCAACTCACAAAAATGTTGAAGGATATTTAGCGAACGACTTCCCAAATCCAGTCAAGTGGTAACTGGCAGGGAACGTGTTCACATATAAAATATGGTATATTGCAGGAACGGTCGCCTTTCCTCGCCGCATAGCGGAGAAGATCATATCTTAAATACTATGCTTGTTATAGTCGTACAAGACCGCCCTGGTAAAAAAGAACCTGAGCTTGGCTAGACAGCTCGAAGAGTGGAACATTCCTTCAGTAGCTAACTCCTCTGTCTTATGCATTGAAGAGTGTTCTTATGGTCCCTGGGATCCAGACAGGGCACCCAAGTACACTCAGGACCCCACCTCAGTGCGTAGTTTTTGGGGGCAAAAGGCCGGATATCTCTCCAGCAGGCTCCTAGTGGGCCTACAGCAACTCAGGCACCCATCAAGGTAATTGAAGCATACAGGAACTTGACCGCACCTAACTTACAAAAGGATACAGTGGAGATGTGGATGTATATTAGCCCACTAACTTGACAGGGTGAACTCATAGAACCTCGACAAAAAACAAAAGAACTTC
The DNA here is from genome assembly GCF_048455015.1 of Haemaphysalis longicornis. Classification (NCBI taxonomy): domain Eukaryota; kingdom Metazoa; phylum Arthropoda; class Arachnida; order Ixodida; family Ixodidae; genus Haemaphysalis; species Haemaphysalis longicornis. The sequence continues at coordinate 37,752,213 of NW_027526204.1, forward strand.
CCCTGGCGCACCCTAATCAACGCAAATGTACCGGTTGAAGCCAAACAAATAAACTAAAAGTTTTGATGGTAAATCTTGCCGACTAGAGCTGTGCTAAAGAAATGGAGTGTAACATCAACAGACAAGAGCGTGCATTTCAGGCAGAGATAATCAAATATACATGCCCTGATCCAATGTCACTGAGAGTGGCTAAAACGTTCTGGGTCACAGTGGGTAGGGAGTACAGACAGCTCCGTGTCCGGAACTTAATAGAGGGAAGGCGGTGCCCGACAAGCCCGTTAGCAGTGCTCATTGTAACGATAGATTTTTGTGCACTATGGATGAACAGGTATAAGAACGTCAAACAACACGTCCCCTTCGGAACCAGTAGAACATACTGATTCACATAACACGATGATAACAGGAAACCTGAATGTAGACCTCTCCTTCTTGGGGGCCGAAGAGTTCTTCCAAAAATAGACTTGCCCCTTTAGTGAGGTCTGAAATGGGCGAGAGCACAAAAGTTGCACACCAATACACGGCGGATCGCGCTTTACAGGAAGATGAGTTGTTAAATAAATTAGTACTGTTAGTACGTGCTTTTGGTGGTGCAACCTTTCTGATAGCAGGTAATACCCGTGTCTTGAGTTTGAGGCGATTAGCAGGACTGACACGAGGGCACCCAAAAAAGACTTTTGTACACATGCGCGCAAACATGGCAAAACGACCGACAAACAGATTATGTGGTTTTGGGTGATGCTTGCGTGTGATTGCGCTGGTGCCTGCGATAGTGGAGACGTCCCTCCTGCTCTCTCGCAGGCACTGGCTGCCCTGCTGTTGCAAAGTGTGTGTTCACGGATGCACGCCACTTGTACTTGGTTTACAACCGGCAAGGCAGTTTCTTCTTTCTGCGAGTGGTGTTTATCCTTCTGTTATTCAGCAAGTCATTATGTTCACAAATATGACAGATGGGACATACATGTATGTGTACTTTCTGGAGCCTGGAACCACGCGCGTTCTTTATTAGTGCATGTCACGAGGCAAAAATCGAAATTCCTTTAGCTACGGTGTTGCACGTGTATGTTTTGCGGTCGTACGTTATGAACCACCATTCCGGTATGCGCCATCCTTAAGGCGTGTCTTACGAGCTATGTCGGGAAACCCGCCATCCATCCCTATTTCAAGCTCCAAATTTCTTGAATTTCCTGGCACTTCGGCAGCCTGTTGCCAGAATTAAAGGATTTTGGAGAAATAGGTTCGGTGACACACTATCGTAAATGCGTAGAGAAGCTCTGACTTGCCCAATCAGTAGTGTTCTTGCAGATGTTACAGCTAAACACCACAAAACACGTCTCAGATAACGAAACAAAAAATAGAGGAGGTCACATCGGTATAAGGGAGTTTACCCCAGTTTGACTTTTTTACATTTCTAGAAAAGCTTCTCCTTTTAATGCCACATAGACGCCTAAAGCAGTCTGCCTGTGTACCTTTGTACGAGACCTTGTCTGGAGGATTCTGCTGGCAAACTCAGCGGTAGTTACACTCCGCGCACTCTTTTAGAGACACAGATCCCGAGGAAACGAAAGCGAAAAAAGCTCATGTAGGATGACAAATCTGCCGTGCACCTGGCGGCACCGTAACAAGCGTCCCCACGAGTCAGCCTTCTCTTTGCAGCATAGCCAAATTCCAAAATACAAATAGGTAGTCCAAAATGCAGTGCATGAAAGTCAACTTACACAACGGGTCTCCACAAACGCACGTCTAAAGCGTCAAGAAAACACGCTTCCCGTGGTCGCAATCGTAGCTGGGTCCCTCGCGTTGTGAAGATGACGTTATCCGATTTCGCATTACGACACGATCGAAGCAGTTTGAATTTTTAGGTGCGGAGTATCTCAGGACTGCACAATGTTTGTCCGCGTTCGTGAGCATAGCATTTACAATCGCAGAAAATCCCACAGGGCATCGGCTGGATGCGGGCCCGTGTCTGGTACGTGTCAGTCGTCTTACCCATTGGGCTACGACCGTGAGTTAGTACCCGAGAGTCAAACAGCTTACTTTCTCGCCTGTAATGGTGCGGAGTATACCTTAAGACCTCTCACTGTCCGTCAGCGTCCATCCGTGCACACACCACCATCAAACGAAAATCGAGCGAAATTTGATTTGAGCCGTGAGTTGCAGTTTCGTTTAGGGAATAATCAAGGTGCAACTCATGGCTCAAATCGAATGACGGTCGGGGCGCAAATCGGATGTCACTCGGGGCGCAACTTGAATGTCATTTCGAGTCCCCGTACTCCGCACCCTCGCCATCATCTACGGAATGAAGATGCTGCCATTTTGTACCTTGATTTTCACTCAGGTCGCACGGGAGATAGCTTCGCCTCTTAACCATATTTCTCTAAAAAAAAGGATTTCGATTTTTTTTATTTCGCGCATAAATGCATTTCCGTGCCTTTTAGGCTTACGAAGCGACGGATATTTTTGAAAATATGTGGTGAAGCGACATCCGCTGCAGCAACCGAGCGCACCGCCATGATCCTGGGCTGATTGTTTGGGGCCGTACGTGTCCCGCAAAAGAAAAGGAAAGGAAGTTTTGCACCACTTCGAGATGGCACCGTGTTCAATATTTCTCTAGTACAGCCTAACAGAGCTAGCTGCAGCTCAACACACTTCCAATATTGCTGCTGACCCTTTCCTACGTTTAGACTGATAATTATATTATTTTTATAGATGCGAGGTGGGTGATGTGCAAAGCACTACAAGTATGATGGGGCCTGAAAGAGAAGGAAACCACATGACATTGGCGGTACTTTTTCAATCACGCGTGGTAAAACTGCTTTATCACAGACCGACATTTATTATTGCTTTTAGTGGGGAAAGGTTGTATGGTTAGGCTTCCAGAGTCAACAATTTACTCTGCGACCTGTCTTCAGCGTATTGAAAAATTCCTAAAAAATTGAGAAAGGGCGTATGTTCGTATGAAACCGGTTACAGTGCTACTGGCAAATAGTCTTCTAGCAATGCATTTGTGTTTTGTGGTGAAGCCGACCTTAGGCGGAGTAGCGCTAGCTTCGTCAGTGTAAGATGGCTTTCTCAATATTGTGTGTTGCACAGTGAAATATCGCCGTCTAGTGAAGGAGTATGATTACTGCCGCACTGCGTACTTCTCTCCGCAGTCGTTGCCTCACCCCCGAGACGTGTATACTCCTCGCCATCCGTCGCGTCTCTCTCTCTATCTCGCTCTCTCCTGTAACAGTGCGCAATGCAGGGATTCTTCGGTGAACACTTGTACGGCTCACTACAGCCTGAGTTGTGACAGATGTAGCAGGGCTATTATATAACCACACTGTTATTAATGGCCAATAGTGTGTGTTCTCAGTCTGTGAGTAGAGAAAAATGCCGGTGTACCATATTCAATTCTGGAAAACCTCGAACGTAGCTAAACCACAACGTAGCGGATTCATTCAAAGCGCCACCTTTGCTGGAATCCCCTCTTTACGGGCTGGTAGAGGTCACATTTTTTTGTGCTCACGTGGTTTGGGTTTTCCAGGCTGAAAAACGGTTTTGAGGCGCCGCAAAAATATTCGTTCCGTGCCGCCATTCTCTTGTTTCTGAGCTCTGTTAGACACTGAAAACCAAACACAGGCCGTGAGCTATATCTGGGAAACTGGAGGTTCCATCAAAAGGTAAAAGTAGTCTACCGAACTATTTCATTTAGAGTGGCAGGACTAAAAATGCATATAAAATTTCATATGTTGGCAATACTTGCGATAAAATTGCATATGCGACCATATTCCGCAACCTAGAAACACACAACAGAAATTTTTGATTTGGCAATGTGTTGTATGGGCAATTTAGCTAAGCTTTTCCTTGCATGAGTTGAACCATTTGCCAAAAAATGCGCGTCTCGGCAGAGTTCACCTCCGTGAAACTTGTTATTTAAACACAATTTCTTTTTGTTTGCTCACATTCTACCTTGAGTGTGTTGCATCAATATAGCCACAACAAAAAAATACCGCGAATATGTTTTCTGCCACTTGCACTTTCGATGCCTAAGCTCTAGCGATCGAAAAGCATTAGTATCGTGGTAGATCTCCTCACAGTTCAAAACGTTTGTTTGTCTTGGTAAGCGGGTGCGAATGCCCGTTTTTCCCAGAACAATATCTGAACTAAGCTAGTTGCCAGAGATTTCCTCTTTATGCAACACAATTTATGACGGCTTGTTGAATAATTGTACCCGAAACTACGCTCTCGACTTATATGCATATCTCTACTGTTTGTCAATGGGTCTACTTTTTGTATTTACAAATAAACAAATGAATAACTGGCTGATGTGAAGGAGCAGTTCACATTGACCTTTGCGGGACACACTTCGCCATGGTTCCTCGTAGTCACGCCTTTAGATGTCAGCTGTGGCTACGGTGAAAGGGATCAGTTTTCAATTACATCAAACGTTCTGGGTTATTTCTACAGCTGAAGAATTTTCCGGTCAACGACCACAGCTGCCGCAGCACATGCTCCTAGACTCCGCAGGCTGGGAAGGAATGAGTGTCTCCGCCCCGTGATTCAGCTGTGAACCTCGCATGCAGTTACTCAGTAGCGGCAGACATTGAAACTCAGCCGATCTTCTTTTTCAATAGCGTCGCACGTTAATTATATGAATCCTTCTATTGACAATCCTTCTTTCTCTGCAGATGCATCGATTCCAACGAAATTGGAGGAAGACAGCAGTGATCTTCGTACCAATCTACGCTCTCGCCACGTGCCTATACTACGCTAATGAATTCAGTCTCACTACATACGGAAGTCGGGTGGACCTTAGGAAAGACTGGGCCCCGTACTACAAGCGCAACAGCGGACGTGTAGGAAGAACCGATCCGCCCAGAGTTCTCTTGTGGGACCTCCCGTTTGGAAGATTTCCTGACGGTCCATCGGAAAATGTTTCAACACGGCTGGTGACTTGCCCTCAGCAGTGCATCGTAAGCTACGATCGCACCATGCTGATGTCAAGCGACGCAGTGGTCTTCCACGGTCCCGAAGTGAGATTCTACGATAGCCCCAAGTGGAGAGCCGCGCGCCAGAAATGGGTTTTCTGGAGCCAAGAGCCCCCGCCCCCCGTGGGCTCACTGAATGGAGTTTTCAACTGGACGATGACTTACCGGTGAGTAGGTGATGCTTGTGAAAAAGGGCTCCCTCAGCATGGTGCACCGCTTCTCCGTGAAGTACATATTCAGATAAAATAAAGAACAGAGGTTCCCTCATCAATACTATACAAGAAATTCCTATTCTGGACAGCGATATTCTGTGTACTGTACAGATGAACGGAGCCCTGGAACAAAAAATTAGACACCGTTCCACTCAATGTGAAAGCTGTCGGAAATACAGAGCAGTGATTCGCCATAATGGCCTGTATACCGCCGTTATCCGCTTACTGCTACCACCCCATGCAATTCAAATTTCGCGCCTTCGCAGTGCTCGCGCGCCCCCTGCCTGAAACTGCGTCAGCGGGAGTTCTGTTCTCTTTGTGCTTTTCTCCCCGCACGTGCCGGCGTTGCACTGCCATCGTAAATTGGGCCCATCTCCCCGCGAGTGGGACTCTAGTAAATGCGTCGCATAGGGGGTGGGTGTATTGCGTTAACGTTTAGTGTTTGGGGAGTTGGTGGTAGTGAATGCGTTGTATCAGCAGCTTCTTGACGTAGTTTTGAATGAGTCAAGGATATAAGGCGCGTTCGTAGCCTCCCATTCTGTGTCGTCTTTGTTTTTTATGGCGAGCAAACTTTGGTACGTGTTACAGGTACTCCACTGTTCACGGGCAAACGTCCAAAAGTTACATCGTGTTTTCGCAGTTTTTGTTTGGGGATCAACCTGGGAGAGGATGAGTCGTACAAATCTCTTTCGACGTGTACGGGAAGGGGGGTTAGGTTTAACGCATCTCTTTTTACGTCAGTTGGCAAACCGCTTTCTGTTTTGGAGGGATGTAAAGGATCCCTTTTTGCGCACCGTTTGCCAAGTGAGATTAGGCAGGGTTTTGCCTGAGTTGTCTGTTACGACATTGTGTATGCCAGGTGGTATCCGTGGCTATCTAAAAGAAGTTGTGGACTCGTTACGTTTTCTATGCGCACGGTTTTCGTTAGAGTATTTGAGCGCAGTGACAAGGAAAAGACTGTATAACGATCTCTGTGACACTGTTTTTCCCGTTCCTATGTACAGAATTGTTCACTCGGCTGGCACGGGTCGAGATGTGTTAAAACGGGTTAAAAGAATGCCAGTTGCACCGGGATGTAAAACATTTTTCTTTCAATTACACACCGGGACACTCCTTGTGAAAACATGGATGCAAGAAAAAGGCCTTTTTATGCCGTGGGGTGAACAGTGTTGGTTATTTAACAAACCGGAAACCATTGAACATGTTTTCATTGACTGCTGGGACGGGGTCTTCTTCTGGGATGTGCTGCAACGTACGTTGAAAAAAGATCTGCCAATCGATGCCCATGGTATTCGGTATTTGTCTGTTGAACCTGATGATGACGGCGTCCCTCTAGATCTAGTAATGTTACTAGGACTGCACAGTATATGGAGATGCCGAATGGCAGTCCGCCACTCGGACATTGGTGCGCGGCCAGTAAATGAGTATTTTCGAGAGGCCATATTCTCTTTTCTTGAAGTTCAAAGGGCACGCCAATGTGCTCCAGACTGGTTGTCACAAATGGAGGAGTTAACAAAAATGAAAATATTTTAGTAGTCAGCACTGTACCCTAGAGTGGAACAGTGATTTTATGTCTTAGTGTAATGGGCTTGTTGTGTTGTTGTGTATTATGTTTGTAACAGCGGTGTTTGTCTGGAAAAAAAAAAGTCTTTGTGGCGCAGTAGGTAGAGCACCATGTACATTGCGTTCAACCCGCAGGGTCGAGGGATCGAAACCAGGCGCCGGATAGTATTTTTTTTATATAGTGTAGGGGGAGGGGTGTGGACTACGACTACGGACGTCAACGCGGGTAACATCGTGAGTTACTGAAATGCTCTGCATTTTGCATTGGCGCAGTTTGCGCTAGTGGTGCCAAGTTGGAGAAACAGCGTAGCGATGTACAGCACGAACAGCGTTAGGGATTCGTAAAGGCGCACAGCCAACGCCTCGTCGTTCTCGGATCATCTGGCGTTCCAAAGTTCGATCTGGTAAACGGGCGGCATCTGACGTTCCAAAGTTCGATGTGGGAAACGGGCAGCTCGGCTTCAAGTTTCGCGTAGGCGCCAACCCCGCCGGCAGGTCTAGCTTAGATGTTTGGCTATTCGCTGCCGGTTAGTTGGGGCGGCTCTGCCGCAATACTCGGGGTTGGTTCGTAGTCGTCTCGTATGTGCTCTGGCAGCGACACGGCGGTGTTCATGCTCCGCTTCTTCTTCCTCCGGAGTTACATACTCATAGAGTTCCTTAATAAATATACTAGTGAGGAAAGTGCACCTGGTAATCAACGTAATCGTGGGGGTTTATGGGAAGGCCCCCCTTTTGACGTGGGCTTGGCATGATAATTGGATTCTTAAGCGGATTTTGGGATTTGCTTTCTTCACTATGCATTAACACATCTACGAGCTACGAGGAAGTAGAAATCCTCCCTGTTCTGTGGTAGCCGTGTTTGGTGAAAAGGCACGCAGTGCAGTGATCGCACCTGGCATTGGTCTAGTCGCAGTCGATGGACGTATGACTGAGCGCGATAATATGCCGCCGCGAACGTTGTAGCTGACGAAAAAAAGAAACAAAACGTACTTCGATTAAGACAAGGTAAGACAGCTACGTGTGCCTGTATCTGTCCTATCTTGTCTTCGTCCGCGACTGTTTAACGCCGCGTTTTCGTTTTTCTTCAAGTATGAAGCAACTCGTTGAGCAACAAGTTTTGTTAAACTGTAGCTCATGGTCGGTGAACCGGTTCACTACGAAGACGACTTTTTCAGAGGCACGCTCAAAAAGCTTTCCAAACCCTTCAAAAACTTATTATCTGAAATAATGGTAGCATTAATAAAATAACAGCCTCTAATGAGTTTCCCCCAAAACATTGACATTCTTGTTGACTACCAGCTTGGCCTGCAGAATAGTAGGCAGAACCGCCCACGCGAAAATACTGCTTTTTAATTCCTGTTGTTTTTAACAGCCTGTTTTATTTTACACTTTTATAATAACACACCATTCTTTGCGCTTAATGTGGCACTGTTTTCTAAAGAGAGAGAAACAACATTTATTTGCTCAACATGGTTTTGAAGCGAAGGAGACGGAGCATCTTCGCCCCCCTCAGACGGCGGCCAGAAGTCATTGGGCTCCGGCGGCGTCTTCGGCCATTTGGACAGCCCGGATCTGTACGTCCGGGTCGAAGATGCGCAGAACGGCCTCCCACTGCTCCTCCGTCTTAATTTAATAACGAAGTACCTAACGGATTCTGCTTCTGGGGACATTCCCAAATAATGTGGCGTAGGTCCGCCCTGCCTGTGGATAGCTTACATTCGCACGTGTAGAGCCCCGGGTAACAATGACTGTGCATGACCGCATTGGGGAATGCATTTGTTTGTAAGAGGCGCCAGGTTACATACTGTAGTTGGTTGAGAGTACAGTGAGCGGGACGATACTTAACCCGTTTCAATTTGTACTGATTAAATATGTCTCTGTACGAGACCATGCGGTCCAGCCCCATCCCAGCGCGCGAGAAGTGCTCAGATGTTTCCTCGACGTTTCCTCGGCTCGGTTAGCCAAACGTCGATGCGCGTCGTGAGCGTTCTCGTCACCTGGAAGAGAAGAGTGTGCCGGCGTGCATACGATTTGGACCTTCCTCCGGTCTTTGAAGCCGACCACAATTCTCAGTGCCTCGGGCGAGATCAGTGCCTTTGTAAAATTCCGAATTGCGGTTTTAGAGTCGCTGACAATAAATTTAGCTTGTGTGGTAGCCATCGCCATATAAATGGCCGCCTCTTCTGCCGCTTCCGGCGACGACGTCAGCATCGCGGCGCTAGTTACGGAATTGCCGTTGCGGTCAATAGCTTACACGGTCATGGCATCGCGGGCCGCGTATTTTGCGGGGTACACGTAGACCCCGTTCTCGGTATTTTTTATTCTCTTTTGTAGGGCTTTCGCTCTTTCTCGTCTCCTTTCCTTGTTGTCTTCGGGATGCATATTCCTCGGTATCGGGGGGACGATGCCCGATGCCGAGACAACCGCAGGTGTTGCAGACTTCCACTTTCTTCTTGTGAAAGAAGCATCGATATTCCGCACCGGGGTAGGACACGTAGTGCGGAACTTTGGTACCTTCGAAAACGATAATAACCGAGCTCGTCTTCCCCATTCGTCTCGCCTGGAAAATCGCGGGGTGCTTCGAGCTGACCAGGCTCTTTGGGATGTCTTCTTGCGTGTCATAGGTGGGGATGTTGCGAATCACGCCTTTCGATGTGTCGTCGGGTGGCGTCACATACGCCGTCGTAGCGTAGGTCTGGTTCCCGACTTGATTTGCTTTGATGCTACAATATTTCTTGGCATTTTCCATCGCTGGAGTACTCACGACCATGATGTTCTGTCCGGGGTGGAGGCGAAAGACATCGTCACTCGGCCTCTCCGTCGACACTGCGGCGGCGCGTAACACACCGTCACGGAGCTGTGCATAACTCACACGCGACGTGTTCAAACCATCGCGCGGTCGAATAACTAACTACCTTGATATCTTCTCTTGGAAGCAGCGGCTGACGCGGCCTGCGTACGCCCAGCTGGTTTTGGACGCCATCCTGGGAGGGCGCCATCCTGGTTTCGGGAGTGTCGATCAGCGAGCCTAGCCTTGGGTCGGCTGCTTCGTTGCTGGTGGCTGGTAATCCAGCCCGCGTCATTTTCGTAGTCTTCGGATGAGATTGGCTCGCCCTACACTTCCACGACTTCCATAATGCCTCGATGGGTGTCGATTAGGCGTGGGCTGAGACTGCACTCCGGGCTGCAAAAGTCCCGGCGGCTCGTGCCAGCGCGCCGCACTGTGTTCGAACTTTCGGCCACTAAAGCGTTTCAATCGGAATAAATGATGAAACTAAGGCGAGCGCATGATGTAATGGCGGTCCATGACTACACAGACGGCCTTGATGTGAGCCGCAGAGACGCTACCGCCACATTCCTCTCGAGTGTATATTGTAAGAAACTGTTACATATTTCCTCGGCCAACCGATGTTATGCGGGAGTCGAAATGATGCGCTCAGCGCGGAGTGACGAGGCGCCGCGTGCCGTGTCGCCACAGTGTCGTCATAGCTAGGCTAGGCTTGGCTCCGCCCACGCACCTGCGCGAAGTTAGGTCAGCTTCTGCGAGGCCTTCTTGCCGAACAGCGTGCTCCGGAGGGGTTTTTAAAGACGATAGTCTTTCTTGGGCTACTTAAACCCAGAAATTTTGGTCTGTCTGTATGTCTGTATGTCTGTCTGTCTGTCCGTCTGTCTGTCTGTGACTCGATTCAGCACCCGGCCAAAGCAAAACAATGCCTGCGCAATTGTCTTATATAGTCACAGCTAAACCTACCCATCTATGTCCGGCGCAATGTTCATACTTGTCAACATTGCTGAAAGAACAAGACATTACGCAAATATGAGGCAACAAGTCAATACAGAATCAATCAATACAGCAAATCAATCAACAAATCAATACAGAAGTGATATTTGCAGTGTTTCTTTATAAAAAAATCAAACAGGCTTGACTTTTGCGAAATTAAATACTTCATCAACTGCAGCAAAAGAATTCACTCCCCCGTCGCCTGCTGTCGCCCGCGCCACTATAGCTTCTGGAGCCATTTTAAGAAATCAACCGGCAACAGTTACGCAAGGTTCCACTAGATAGGTTCCGCGTTCTGCTTGCAACGCACGTGGAGTAGGGAAACGCGGTTCTATAAACGTTGAAGTAGGGCGCCTCGATTAACGCGCTTCTTCGCCGTACCGCAGCGTTCGCATCGAGACACCCGGTTTGGAGCACTGGAACGCGGGAAATTTAATATGATTTAAGCAAACCTTTGGTGTCTTCACCTCGGGAGGTGCGCGACGCAAGAGGAACAACATGAGAGGTGTGCGGGAAATCGAAAGGAGGCATTTACTTCGCAAAAGCCGATAAAGACTATCGTCTTTTGACGGCATTTGCAACGAAAGGAGCAGATACGCGGCCAATTTTTTTCTTACTTTTTTACTGACCCCACCATACCAAGCTCAAGCTTAAACAGCTCCGCTGTGAAAAAAGGAGAGAGCTATAAAAAATAAAATTTTACAATCTTGTTGGACCTTTATTGAATAAAAGGATCTGTTTGTTGCAGCCCGCTGCGGTGGCTCAGTGGCCAAGGCGTTCGGCTGCTGAGCCCGAGGATGAGGGTTGGATCACGGCCGCATTGCCTGCTGTCTTGATGGAGACTCAAGCTCAACCGCCCGTGTGTAGGGGTTTCGGCACACGATAAAGATCCCCAGGTTGTCAAAATAACTGAGGAGACCTCCAGTAGTGCGCCCCTCATAGACCACGCCTGGCTAGAGCACGTTAAACCCCTCAATCTGTCGAACTCTTATCGTCGCGACACTTTACGGTGACGCACTCCCTTCTTCGCGCGATTCCAAAAGGTGGAAATTTAGATGTGGTATGTCAATTTTAAACAGCTGAATAATGTTTGAAGGTATGCTGCGGGTGAAAACGAACGGCACATACTTTAACGTTACGCTAGAAATAGGCTCCTCCGAATGAATCCTGTCTACAAATTTTCCGCCTCAGTACCACTAATATTTGCTTTTTTTTCCAAGGTCGGACTCGGACATCTGGAACCCATATGGTATTATTGCGGAACGCAAGACAAAGCAAAGCTACCAATATCAACAGACCTGGAAGATATGGCGACGCAAGTCAAGGATGGCCGCTTGGGCTGTTAGCCGTTGCGAAGCACGCAGCCGTAGGGAGGACTATGTGAAACAGCTTCGGAAGTACGTCCGTGTCAACGTCTACGGCAAGTGCGGACAACTAAAGTGCCCTAGAGCAAATAGTACCAGGTGTTACGAAATGTTCGAGGAGAAATACTTCTTCTACCTTTCCTTTGAGAACTCCATCTGCAGAGACTACGTCACCAAGAAATTCTTCAATGTCCTGATATACGACATAATTCCGGTGGTTCTCGGGGGAGCCAACTACACTGCCATTGCCCCGCCGGATTCGTTCATTGATGCGCTTAGCTTTAAGTCTCCGAAACACCTTGCCGAATACTTAAAAAGAGTAGCCGGTGACTTTCAGCTGTATGCGAAATATCTGCGCTGGAAAGAAACGCACACTCTGGCAAATTTTCCTAGATTCGATGCCCTCTGCCGTGTCTGCAAAAAGCTGCACAGCCCATCTTTCCGACAGACGACGGTAGTGGCGGACATGATTCACTGGTGGAACACAATGTCGCAATGTTGGTCTTGGAATTTTACCAACTGAAATAACGTTTATGTATTCTTATCGGTCAAAGAAACTTCACAGCTCCATCCTTATACTGTTTTCCTGAGGCTAGAACCCTCCCCGTATATATGCTCATCACAAACGTGTGTCAGAAGACGCATGCGGCAAAACTAACAATTCCGCTGTCAGAATTTATTTTTATTTTTTTATTTATTTGAGTATACTGCAGACCTTCTCGGTCCAAGCAGGAGTGATACAATGGGTAATACAAACAACGATGTCACGTACAGAAAGACACAGAAACAATCCAAGAAAAGAAGAAAAAAACTATTCAATTCCCAGTAGTCAAAACAACAGTGTCAGAATGCGAAGTTCAGAATCATGCGGAAAAGTACAATCCAATCGAAGGGAAAAAACTGCTTACAATAAATCCTCTATTAGTACATTTGCGTCTATTGTTCGAAACTTATAGTTTTAATCTTTTCAATAAAGGATTCTACTCTGTCACAGTTCACAGCTATTGATGGAAGTTGATTCCAATATGCAATTGATGACGGAAAAACAGAGTTTTTGTGGATGTTGTTGTGACTTGATGGCATTCGTAATGTCTTATTGTGGTTAGTTCTCGTGGAATGCCTGAAAGGTTCAAGAAGATGGTCTGATCTGGATATTGTATAATTCCCATGATAGAGGAGATACAGGAATTTAAGTTTAGAATGTATTCGCCGTTCGGAAAGACAATGAAGTTCGGCTCTTTTACGCAGATTAGTAACACTGGTATACCTGGAGTAATCGGAAAACACAAATCGAACTGCTAAGTTTTGCACTCTCTCAATTTTATTAATAATGTTTATCGGAATTCAATATGTATCGGCAACGTGGTTGAGGAGGAGTACTTACATTTAAAAGGAAGACTCCCATTTGTAGAAAAAGGGGAGAGGAAGGGAGAGAGGCCCCGTGAATGCTGGTACCCTTCCTCAGTGTTGGCACATGCTTGTTCAAGTGCATTTTTCCGCGCTTAAACTTTTCACGATTACACGACAGCTGGAGACCTAACGAGATACTAATTAAACCACTGCTGTGGGAGCTAATGTAGGGAACACAGCGTCTAGAATACCAAGCGCGGCGCTCTAGCTGATCGCTGCAGGCATGGCTTTTGTTCCGACTGACGACATTCGAATATTTAAGACTAGTCTTGCATCGGCCAAAGAGTCCGCCATTGTAAGACGGTGGTTCGAGACCGGCTCTTGCCTCGTTTTTTTTTTTTTTTTTCATCTTTAACTCTTTCGCTACGGCACCTATCAAAATCAATCAATTTGATCGATACTTTTGGGAGCACCTTTTCCTTGCGTTCCAGGCGTTTCTCGAACAAGTAAAGCTGTTCTAAGTTAGATCAGAATATGGCCTTTCAAAATCAGTTTTCTTTTCATTTTTGCAACGGAAACGTGATTTTTGACACGCTTTTGAATCACCTGGGTGTGGAAAAGGGGCGTGGTCATCGCGCGTCACGGCTACCAACGAAGAATGCGTGCAACTCGTAATTACTCTGCACCAGCGCTGGTCTTTTTTTTTTTTTGCAATCAGGGCGTGAATGGGGAACTAGCAAACGATTTTCAATCGTCAGGTTCGCGCTCTGACAGTAGTAATCCCAGAAATCGGCTGAAAATGTAAAGCAGTGCCTGGTTGCAAAGCTACTTTATGATTTTAGGCAGTTTTATTGCCTTTGCGCACGTTGTTCTAAGTACTGTGGTAGTTCTACTTACCCCCATTCGCAAACACTTTACAACAGTTTCGGTTTCGTTTCTGCATCGCGAAATTGATATTTAGCGCTACTACGCAGTTACCCAACTTCAAGGCTACCTGCCATGGCGACCGAAGCGTCCGCGACTGATCCTCGAACAAAGCACGGCGCTCCTGATTTCCCCCCACCCTAACCCGATTTCTGCGATAAGAACTTCAGATGCAAGTCAAAAGGTCACACCCAGTCGCCAGATATCTGTTCCGCCGAGGACAGCGCTTCAAACCGGCCTTACACTGCCAGCTGTTCGCCTTCCAGTTTCGTTTCCATGTGAGGGTATATCCGGGTGTCTAATGTTGCTGCTTAGTTGAACTGTCTATTCGGACGGAGTCTCTGATAAGTTTTTGTACTGTTCCATTTGAAAAATGTTAGGTGGCGCTGACATAGAGAAGGCTCGTTGTGCTCATCTTTTTTAGCGCGCAACTGCTATTCGGCCAAAGATCGCAGGGCACGATTCTAGCTCATCGTACCTCATTTTTGCGAGCAAGGCTACAATTGCGAGTAAGTAGATGATAATAAAGATCAGCTTTATGTTTTGAGAGATAACTGACCATGAACGACAACAAGCATCAGCCACGGCGTTCCGTTTTCAACTTCATGCATGTTTTTTTCCGCATCGCGTACTTCTCCCAAATATTGTGCTCGCTGTAAATGCAGTCAGCCATTGACAAGATGTTTTTACGTTATGTGGGGGCAAATTGGTGCCTCTGATAATATCAAACCGCCAGATTTATTCCAGGAAACCTCCCGAAATTGCACATTTTTAATTAAAGGTTGGGCTTCACCGCATGACATGAGCACCGAGCATGCTAACATTTTTTTTTTATATCTGACAAACTGTTCCGCGCAAGTCGGCATTTTTTCTAGGGCGTGTTTTTGAAATGTTTTCCTACGAACTGTATATTCTAATTTTTTTTCTGCTACCGGTGGTTTAATATACACAACTCCTTTTTATCATTTTTTTCGACAACTTGACAAAAATTTTGGTTTTGATATTTTTTTTACAACTATGATATATAAAAACCTTTAAAACACTGGTATTATTGGAAATGCCGTTAAATAATCTACATTTTGTGCTCCTGCAATTAGTGCCTAAGCAATTTTTTAGCAAGAACAAAAATGTTTCCTTGGACCCCTAAAATTCGTCAATTTTCCGGCGGTAGCGAAAGAGTTAAATTGAACTATATTTTTTCTGGATTAGGTTACTGCGGTTATAAATGATTTCTTTGTGTGCGTTACGTGATGTTGTTATGTTTAGGTTAGGCTGCCTGGGTTCACGTTATCTAGAGGAATGTAGCGTCAGACACGCCAATTTTGTTACCGAACGGTCGTGGACGTCGATATAGTGGACTGTTTATCATACCGTCTGACGGCACTTTAGACACGGCCTTTAGAGAAGCCGCTTTGGTGGATACAAAATATCACCGCTTAGAACGACGGACAATTTTACATAATCATCTTGACACTGCCGTCTCATTTTCGAACCCTCGCTGGACTGCTAAAGCCCGTGTAATAAATTTTCTGATATCCCAAACCGCGTTCCGGAATCACAAAAATCAGTGTCCTAACACTGACCATCAACTATGCATCCAAAACAAGCTGGTCACAATCGTCTGCATCCTGGAATTCCGCAAACCAGAGGACCGCACGGGATGAATGAAAATGCGTCAGCTATAGGGCGAAGTAACACCAGTCACTCATCCCGTACGGCGCGTATCTCAACGGAGATACGCCATCAAAGAATCGGACATTTTTCTAATTCTTGAAACACCACTTACCACTTCACAATGTATGGGTACGGGTTGGTTAGTGCTCCATGTTAAACCACCGTTCACCGGCAGCAAAAACCAGACGGAGACCGTGAGTGACGAGGACAGGCGCTGCATAGAATTGAAATTTATTATCAAGAAATACGTCTGTATAATAAAACACTACCGTAAAAAGAAAGGTACACTGCGTGACTGTGCAGTACACAAGAGCGCAGCCTCTCATACCGTAAACTTGACGGTCTGTGTATTTGTAAAATTGCGCACTGACATCGTAGTTTTTTTGCTTACCTTGGTGTCTTTTTAGATATACAGAAGAAGCTAGTTAATTCTAACCGCAAGAGGATGTCATCTCTGTTCGAAATAATGGAAGTTCTACGTAACGAAAGAAGAGTACGAACAATACGCAGCAATTGGGATGCAGTAGGAAATGTGAAGAAATCTATGCTTGAAAAAATAAAGTGATTGAAGCCTGCCTTTTCTCCTTCAAGGTGACATCCAGCACTTTTGCTCGAATTTATGTGGGCGGGCTTCTCTTCGGAACTGAAGAATAGACGAGCGGCATTCAACAACCCTGTGAGAGAGAGAGAGAAGTGATTTGGTGGAAGAAAGGAAAGGAAAGTGCACTGGGGATATTATTGAGCTCAGTAGGGCGCTCGCCTTCATACAACCCAGAGCGGTTGGGAGGGGAAGAGGGGATAAAAGACTTGGGAGGAGGCTAGGGGTGGAATAGAAAAGGCGTGAAAGAGAAATACAGGCAGAAAAGAGAGAGAGAGAGAAGAAAAAGAAAAGAGGGGGGGGAGGGGCATTACATAGGCTCAACAACCCTGTCATTACATCTATGCGGCCGGCGCCACTAGGTGCTACTGCTGTTCCTATGTTACAGGTGCATACCCAATCAGAGGATCGGGCAAAACATCACTGGTTATATGAAGAAAAAGGATTCTTACCTAATAACGATACTCCTGGAAAATATTTTAGAGGATTTGAAAGTTCTTTTTATGCCCTGGGGGAGGATGCGATAAAAGAACACATTAATGATAAAATACAAGAAGAGAAAAAGCTGCTGAAATGTATACTTTCCAAGAAATTGAAGGAGTAGAAATGTTTTGTAAATTCATAAAAATTTTATTGCGGCACCGGAGAGCACAGCGTACATCCCGGCAGCAGAAACCCGCGGCTGAACTCCCGAGATATAAAAGACCGGGCATTTATAAGGCTATTCCCAGAATACGAAACTGCAGCTGAAGGAGGTGACGTATGAAGGTTCAAAATCGTCGACACGTAAAAACGGAGTGTAGGAAGACTCGTCTTCATGGCAGTTCTGCACAGCGATGTTTACACCAGATGAAACCTGTGTAGAAATTTATTCGAATGGGGTACACGACAACTAAGGCCCATAATAACCCTCTCTAGGTCATCGTAAAGGGCACCAGGAAGGTTTTCACGAGAAGTTTAGATGGCAGAAATCATTCAAAGGCAATAAAATTTATGGTTTCTGCCACTTCATCAATCTACGATACCTTGCAGTAGTTATTACGGCGTTTATAAGTGGCGCAAAAGCTGATATCATTACTAGCGAGTCTCCTGCAACGTTCAAAGTGTCCCCCGCATGTAGCGAATCCCAAAGAAGACGAACTTCATTAATACGGGGTGGCAGAAGTGATCAAAAGGTCCGTAGGAAAGAAGTGTCTTCAAGGAGGCATGAAGACAAAATACAAGTTTATTTTATTCGAAAGATTTCTTGTTTTATAGTGCCCCCAGCGCTTGTCCGGATGCAAATGATGCTTTATTCAGGGAGAAATAATTCAATTTAGGTTAACATTACGATTTTCCCGCAAAATCGTGCGTTTTCCTCGACTGCAATGACATCACAGGAACCGACCGCTCTGCAGCCGATTGCGGCGCGGCCGGACTCGGCTCTCTTCCTCCCGCGCGGAGGCTCGTTTACTGTTAGTCAACCTGGATGGCGCCACCATACCGTGGCAAGCCCTTTTCTGCCTTTGGTTTGTTTTTGTTCAGGGAGAAAATGCTCGCTTCGTGAAACGTAGTGCTCGCTCGACAAATATGGTCACGTGCTTGCGTCAATCGGCCAGTGACAAACCCAAAGCCCCGCAGTCCTGTGCAGCTAAACCAAGCATAGTGGGCGCAGTACCAGCAGCAGTACGCATCGGTATTTCTATGTTTACGTGTGATTTAGTAACTTAATTCCACGGTTTGTCCCACAATTATTGTTGCTTTAAAAAGAATGTGCCCTAACTTTAGGCGCAAATACCTCATTCGGCAAAGCTTATAAGCTTTGCCTAATTTGCGTTTGCTTTTGCCGGCCTCCGCCAATCGCAGAGCTGGCTCGAATGCTGGCTCGAATCATAGGTTCTGTTGCAGGAAATGAGCTAGTGGGTCGCATGACCATTTCCTTTTTTTTCGAATTATAGTGCTTATTTGAGCCAAGTTTACCTTAAAAAGTGGTATCAGTATGATTCTAACGAGGCAATCTTTTGAATAAACCAAACTTGTGTTTTCTCTTCATGGCTCCTTTCAGGGGAAGGAAGGGATGCGTATACGAAGAGGGAATGTGAAGTTATGATTGGAGACGATATCGATTTGCCCAACTTTCGTAGTGCCAAGACAATACCTAGAATTCAGCACAGAATATGGGGAACCTATTCCATATTTTTTCGTCACGGTCAGAAGTATCTGTATATATTGTAGCACCTTGCTGAATTGAGGCAAAATGATCTTTGAGTAGACCATTGAGCAGTCGGCCGGGTAATAGTTTGGCGTTTTGGGGAAAGATATGTTCCGAAAGTTTAGCATTAGTGGATTACTCATGTCAAGGAATAGAATCACCCTATTTATCGCAACACACAATGAAGAGAGCAAGCTTTGTACTAGTGTGTTTAGGGCACAATAGGATCCCGGCCACTGGTGCAAAAGAAATCCAGCTGGCGCACCCCCAAAGATAAACAGCTCCACATTCCCTCCACCTTCACTCAGCTCCACCTCCACCTTCCCTCGGAAAGAAGACGAAGAGCCGCGCCGGCAGCACGTACGTCGCATGGGCTCTCGCTTTGGAGACCCATTTCTCCGCAAGTACGCCTCCGATTTGCACGAAAAGTGCCTCATCAAACAGGTCAAGTCACCCGGAACGGTCCGATACCGGACACCACCAGGGGCACCGACTACTGACCAGGAAAGCTACGACCAAGACACTGTCATGGCTGACCATATTATATCTTGACCTCCCAGAGCCAACCAGCTTTGACCCGAGATGGACCCCGAACGTAGTTTATTCAGCCAGCGTGAGCCTGCGTCAGCTTACAACATTTTTAGTCTACAGATGAACTGGGCAGTCTTCACTCCAGCATTTCAAGCCGAATTCCTAGCGGTAGTACTGGCTTTAAAAGAAGTTCCGCCGCAGCACTTGAATATAGTTATAATTACAGACTATCTATCAGTCTGTTCCGCTTTGGCATCGTCTGAAAATTTACCCCTAACCCATGCATTCAATTTTCTGGTGCCCTCTCATTTGCAGGACATCTGCCTCATTTGGGTTCCCGGGCACAAAGGTTTACTCCTTAATGAAGAGGCTGGTTCTTTTAGGCGATCTTCTTTGGATGGCCCTTCGGTTGATCTTTGCCCTGTTCCGGCTAGTATAGCAGGAGCAAGGTCCGTAGATACCAGCGCCGAATGAGTGCGCAGGAAGGGGTCATCAATAATGTTGAAGAATATGCCCTTTTAAAACATAACTGGAATTCCGGTTTGTGTGAATCTCGTCAATGCGAGGTCACATTAACCAAATTGAGATGTAGGGTCCCCCAGCTGAACTTCTATATGCAAAGGTCTGCTCTGTGCCATTTTCGGTGAACATGAGACACTAGATCACTTCTCATTACATTGCTGTGGTTTCTCAGTGATCAGACAACGTCACCTTATTAGGCCATTACAACGAATTGAACTTCCTATCTCTATGCCAGTACTGCTGTCGCTAGGGGCCACATCACTGGGTATTGTCACAAAGGCGTGGCTGCAGCCATTCATGCATATGTGTTCGAGACCAGGCGTCTGCCCTGTTAGCATTTATTATCACGGGTATGTTTTCTCAAATTCAACCGCCACTTTCAATTTGTAGCCAATTCTTCCTTCCAATTGCACGCTGCTACTGGATGCCAACAGATAGGTATCTACTGTTAAACTGTGAGCGGGCGAATTAGCCCCCTTCTTGCTCGATTATTGCCCAATCCCCCGCGTGGGTATGCGCCATAAGACGTGCAACAACAACAACAACAACAACAACCTCTCGTAGGGCGCCCGGCGTCGCACATGCGTGCACGTGGGTTCGGGCTACGTGAGGAGACCTTGCTTTTGTCTTCGTCGTCTTCTTCTCGTGTTTGTCGCGTCTGTCGTTACAGTGCCTCAGCGCGAAAAATGTGTCGTAGTACAGACATTTCTTTCTTCTACGTGCTCGTACCCTTGCATAGGCCAGTTAGGGTACTAATTTTGCGATACTTTTAGCGCAATTTTTTAGGCTTGAGAACAGCTTACTGGGGTCAGCCCACAAAGACTGTTCGACTGCTAGATAAGGAAAAAGTATGTTAAGGGGAAGAAGAAGAAGCATTTTCATCTATTGCCTAGTTTTCTCTAGCACCAGCACTACCACCGTCATTCTCAACTTGGAGGCAAGAAACTAACCAACCTCTTTCAAGACGGCCCTCCGCATTTCTATTCCCAGCACCTGGAGCAGCAAGAACGGCGAAGTGACGTGCTTCTTCCGTCAGAGGTGAGTTCCCCACCATGTGAAGAGAAAATCATTGACGTGTCCACTACGAATCGCTGCACAAATGTAGGGTTTGCCTCACGAATTTGTAACGCCTTTTATCTCATCCCTGGCCAATCTAACGCCGTAGTAATGCGTCAGCTTACCTCACGCGTACTCCAGCTTAATCAGCCCGGAACGCGAAAAGCGTAGCGCCTCAAAAATGCATAAACAAGTGCGCAGTTCATCAGGGTGTCACATGTCTTTCTAAAATTGTGTACATGGGTATTAATTGGGAGTGAATTATCGACAGCAACGCTTCAAAAAAAATACAAGAACAACGCTTGCCAGGGTGCGTTAGCTCTATATTTGTATATAACAGTAAAGTTTGGTTTAAAAATAGGCCGCGCATCTGCTCGCGTCGTTCCAAATGTCGTTAAAATCTCGTCAAATGACGGTGTAAATGAAATCCAAAAGGAGATGAAGGAGCTGAAGCTGGAAATCAGGAGGCTTGTCGATAAAAACCTTTATCTCGAAAACGAAAACAAGAACCTTCGTGACCGGTTAGACGAACTTGAACAACACCACAGGCTAAACAATCTTGAAATAAAAGGACTGCTTGTAGATTGCGACGAAGTAGAAATCGTGAAAGAGATTGGCAAACAGGGGAGGAAATCGTCGATACTATCATCGACATCTGCCACAGGGTTGACATACCACACTCGAAAGACAGAAATGTAATTGTTCGTTTCACGCGTAGAAGCAAGCGCAACGCGGTAGTTGCCTAGGCAAGAAAAAGATAGAAGCAATTTGTATTCGGTGAAGACTGCACCGACGCGCAAAATTAGACAAACAATTGGGCCCATCTCCCCGCGAGGGGGACTCGAGTAAATGCGTCGCATAGGGGTTGGGTGTATTGCGTTAACGTTTAGTGTTTGGGGAGTTGGTGGTAGTGAATGCGTTGTATCAGCAGCTTCTTGACGTAGTTTGAATTAGTCAAGGATATAAGGCGCGTTCGTAACCAACCATTCCGTGTCGGCTTCGTGGCGCAGTGGGTAGAGCACCATGTACATTGCGTTCCGCCCGCAGGGTCGAGGGATGGAAACCAGGCGCCGGATAGTATTTTTTTTATATATAGTGTAGGGGGAGGGGTGAGGACTACGACTACGGACGTCAACGCGGATGACATCGTGAGTTACTGAAATGCTCTGCGTTTAAAATGCGCCTAACTACCCAAGCCCTTGGCTTTGAAGCAGCGAGTAAGCCGGTGTTCCTGAATGAACACCTGACCCATAAGAATAAGCGATTGCTCGGGGCGCCTATCGCAAAAAAGCAATCAGTTGCCTGGAAGTATGTCTGGACCAGCAATGGAAAAGTTTGGCACGCCGAGGCGAGTCGACGCCCATTCTCCGCATTTCCACGATGTCCGATGTCGAACGCATGAATGCGCAATCGCCTGCGGCATCTTTATCAGAATGATAGCGCCGAGCACGTCAACCTCTCATGCATTCAGTTAAACTGTTCGCCTTGAAACTTTATTATTTTTTCTCGCACAGTTTGCAGCGAGTTCATGGGTAGTACCAGGTTTCATTTCGATAGCTTCAATAAATTAATATAACAATAAATGGTCACGCAAGTCTGCGTCGCTATTTCACTTAAATGCTAGAAGCCTCCGTAACAAAGGTGAACAACTTGATGTTTATTTCGAGCAACTATCTCTAAAATTTGATTTTTTGTGCTTTACGGAAACCTGGTACGCAGATTCCAGCGATGTGTAATTGTTTGATGGCTATTCCCATGTCGGGTTGCTTAGAGTTGAAAAGCGAGGTGGTGGTGTTTCCGTTTACGCCAAAGCTTGGTTAAAATGTCACCTAATAGATGAGTATTCTCCCATCACTAGTGATTTTGAAGTGATCACGATACGCTGCTGTAGCGTGTGTATAGTGCTCATGTACAAACTAGTGGCGTGTTTGTATGTTGTTTATTTACACAATAACCACAGGATTTCGATTGCGCGTGGTCCTCTGCTGGCTGCTCGGTTGCGTTTCGCACACTTTAAAATTGATTTTGAATATGTTCTATGTTGTATTCGCCGCTGATATTTTGCAGATGATGTATATGTGTTCCCACCAATCTATCTCCGAAGTTTTCTCGCCTTCACAATTTTGTGTCAGTGCCCCTTTATGTCGATGTGGGCACTCCAAATAGAACCGCCCGTGCGAAAGCCACTTTGAGTTGGGCTGAGGATATTATGTCGACACAAAAATTGTGTAATGTGCTGACGCAAAATTCGCTTAATTAGTTTTAATGAATTCGGTATCAGAGATATATGCGTCATGTTATCAACCGCGAAGCCATGATGACCATTCTTAGGCATAGGATGTATTCTGGCCACACGACACACATTGGTTATTCATACGATCTTGAGAGAATAATTGATCATATTAATCAAATCATTCGACACACATTGGTTATTCATACGATCTTGAGAGAATAATTGATCATATTAATCAAATCATTCGGCGCCCGATCGAATAGTAGTTTTAACTCTTCAGTAGTAAGGCCACCCGGAGAAGGCACCGAGGCGGGCATTTTCGTCATAGCACCAAAAACGTGCGCGAGGGTAACTTCCACAAAGTCACCAGGCACGGAGGTGCCGTCTTTCTTCTGTTACCCTTCCCGGCTGCCTTTCTCTGCGGAAGCATCCGTCAACAAAGCTATGGCCAACGTAGCTCTCACACCCCACATCACTAGAAAATGGATTCACCCCCTCCTTACTTTCCCCATTGCCGGGTGACCGAATTCGCCACATTTGATCACGTAATCTGGAGCTGCTGGGGCCTACCATCACCAATGCTGTGCCTCTCGGTACGTGACAAGATGACTCTCCATTTGACGATCCTAATTTTCTTAAAGTCCTTTGGCTGTTCGGCGTAGAGGGTGGTCTGTCAAGAGTAGTGTAGACTGGGGTCTACTCCGGTCATGAAAATTTTCTAATGAAAGACCTTCACCTCAGCCTGGCTTCCGCGGTCTCAAGGGAAATCCTGTGTGGTCTTCATGGACGCATCATCTCTTTAACTGGGCTATCCTTCCCCTTTTTTCTCTACCCCTATTTTGGCCTCATGGCCTTCCCTCGATTAATAAAGGAATACAAAAACAACAATTCGGCTCCGTGGGCGCACGTGAGCTTGCGCTTTCTAAAGTGTATCCGGTGTTGTACAGGCGTGCACGTCATGGTGGTAAAGGTGCCAGATGTGGCTCATACCCATTCAGGGCGATTGGCTAGAACAGGGGCGCTCACCGAGAGAAACTGTATACTCAGTAATTAAAGAAATACATATCACGAGTGCATTTAAAATAGGCGTTTAGGGGGAAATATAAGCAGAAAAAAAAGAACAAACTGCCCGAACATGAGAAGTAGCCCCAGGAAGTGTTGGGCACACGCCACGTGAGAAGCTCCCGCCTTTGAAGTCATCGTCTTCTGCGCGGCAGACCGCGGGCGCGCCAATCGCTACCGTGTCTCAACCCGCTAAATATTTCTTAGTAATAATATTTCCTTCTCTAAAACGCTTCGTATCCTTTTTTGACTAACTTACCACTTAGGACCTTTCTGCAGTAGTTTGAACGAAATTTGTAGATTTCAAAAGCACTGAATATAATCAATGATCAAAGGGTGTTCGGCTGGTCGACAAGGAAGAAGACTAAGAAGTAGAAGAAGACGAGGAAGAAGAAGAAGAAGATTAGAATAAGAAGGAGAAGAAGAAGAAGAAGAAGAAGATTAGAATAAGAAGGAGAAGGAGAAGAAGAAGAAGAAGAAGAAGAAGAAGGAGAAGAAGAAGTAGCACTATTACCTGGCACCAAGACCATTCTCAAGTTTGGGGGCAAGAAAATAACCAACCTCTTTCTATACGGCCGTGCACATTTGTATTCCCAGCACATGGAGCAGGGAGAACGGCAAAATGAAGAGCTTCTTACAACAAAGGTGAGCTCACCACCGTGCGACGAGGAAATCATTCACGTATCCGCGTACAAATCGTTCCACAAATGTGGGGTACGCCTCGCGCATTCGTCGCGCCTTCGGTTGCATCATTTCCCGATCTAACGTGATAGTAATGCGTTGTAATTCGTGGCGAGTTCTCCAGGTTTATAAGCTTTTAATGGGATATGGCGTGACGCCGCAGATTTGCATTATTACGTGCTTAATTGAAGAAGCTGTCACATGTGCCATTAAAATAGTGTTAATGCAGATTCTTTCTAGCATCGTAATCTAGTTGATTGATTGTAGGGTTTAACGCGCCGAAACAACACCGGTGATGAGGCGCGCCGTAGTGGAGGGCTACGGATTAATTTTGACCACCTGGGGATCTTTGCCGTGCGTTTAAATCTCGTACACACGGGTGTTTTTGCTTTTCGCCTCCGTCCGAAAAGCGGCCGCCGCGGCCGGGAATCAAACTCGCGACTTCCTGCTCAGCTGCATAACGCCTCAGCCACTGAGCCACCGCGGCGGGTAGCGTCGTAATCAACAGCAGCTCTGAAAACTAAAAAGAAAACTACAAAAACAGAGCGTGCCAGTACACGTTAGCAGTGCATTTGCGTGCAAGAGTAAAGCTGGCATAAAAAATCTGCCGCGAATATGCTTGCGTCGCCTCCCCTGTAGCCCCTCTAAGGTAGTGACCTGTTTTGTCTCATCCACCCCCCTCTCACGCACTTCCCCTCCTGTCTTGGTCCACCAGCCTGGACGTTTGCGGAGTTCAATATTCCCGCTTTGGCAGTGCTGGCGCAGCAGGTATTGAGACTGTTGGGACTCACAGCTCGAGCCACAAAAGCGTGGCTCGGGTGCCACCCTTCGTGTATTTGTGGTTAAATGAATGTTTCCAACGCGTTTTTTTTAAATTGTACACGCAATTATCAAGCACACATCTATTGTTAATTAAAAGGACACGGCATACTTCATTTAAGTATTGACGTTCGTCCGCAAACCAGCCTTATAATATCTTTGTAACAGTGATGAAAAAATGACGCATCTTTCCAGATTTATTAGATATAAAACTCTGAAGTGGGTGTCATTAAACACAGGAACAGAATTACATCTCTGTGGTTCAGTGGTTAAGGCGTTGGGCTGATGAGCGCGAGGTCTCGGGTTCGATTCCCGGCCACGCGGCCGCTTTTCTGATTGAGGCGAAAAGCAAAAACGCCCGTGTGTACGAGAGTTCGGCGCACGTTAAAGATCCCCATGTGATGAAAATTAATCCGGAGTCCTCCACTACGGCGTGCCTCATCGCCTGCATTACATTGGCGCGTTAAACCCTGCAATCAATCAATCCATACATCTCTGTGGTTGAGGCTGAGGAAAATTGGAGTTTTTTGTTGCCCAGACAAATTTTAAATCACAGTTCAGTTGGAATTAAAAACGCCTGCAAAGGAAACCCAAAGGATAACCAGGTTTGGCGATTGGAGACGCGCGTATTACATGGCAGAACGCGCTAGGCAGCTTAAGAAGTAGAATACCAGCCTCCCGAGATGAGAAGCAAGTCAGCGACTGGAACTCTTTAAAGTGAACGAGAAACCTTGTATTGATTAAGGTAAAAAAATTACACAGACCGTAAGATATGCTAATCAATATCCTGAAATGCATACGAATAGTAGCACGAGGTAACCCCCAAACCTTCGTAATGAAAACGTACCACCAAGACTTGAAGCAAAGACACGCCAGGTTAAGCAGGTTCTTCTCCGCCCCTCCAAACACGCAGAGCTAGACAATCTTCCAGTGCGAAATCCCTAAGTAGTAACTCAATAGACAGCTGAAAATGTAGACTAAGAGGTCCAACCAAGCAAACTTCACACCAAGAGATATCGACAATATTTCCCACTTTTCAGAAACGACATCCAGTTCGACCAGGCCTTGATTATTTCAAATATATATAAATGACATTGCGAACAAAAATAACTTCTACTATACGACTTTTTGCCGATGACTCTATAATTTATAAGCCGGATCGCTACCACCAATGACGTAACTATTTTGCAAAGCGATTTAAATACCGTCGTGGATTGGTGCCTTGTGTGGAAAGTGGAACTTAATACAGAGAAAACGAAGTAATGACATTTTCTTCGAAGCTAACCACTCCATTTAATCAATACACGCTATGCAGTTCGACAATTGAAGGAACCTATTCTTTTAAGTATGTAGGTGTGATATTTACTCCTGATTTAAACCGGGCCATGCCTATTGAACACACAACAAACAAAGCACTAAAAAAAATTTGGCTTGCTAAAGAGCAGTTTATATCTTGCGAATGATGAAACTAGACTTCGCGCATACATTTCCCTCACCCGTGCAACCGTCGATTATACTTCAAATATTTGGAACCCTCACACAGCTATTCTGTCCGACTGTATCCAATCCATTCAAAATGAGGCTTCATTCTGCACTCGTACTCGCCGTACCAAAGTGTATCTGCAATAAACAGATTCTCTATCTTCCAGACCCTATAGCCCTCGTTGTAACTTCTTCCGTTTCGCCTTTTTTTCACTCTTTTTACCATGGTGTTACATCTTTTTCGTGTGGTCATATTTTTCCAGCCCAATATGTGATCAATCGTATTGACCACGAACGTAAAGTGTCGCCCATATTCGCAAGGACAATGGAGTATCGAACTTCCCCTTTAGTGCTATTGGTAAACGGGTGGAACGAGCTACCCCGCGAGATTGTAACGATAAATGGCCCGTCTGCATTAGAATAGGCCATGCGCACATTTCTTAATGCGTAAAATTTGTGTAAAATGTGTAAAATGTGTAAAATTTCAACTGATAGTTCTTGTGAGCCCTGTATTATACGTTGTTTACCAGTGCGACTTTGAAGATCAACTGCCATGTGTGCTTCTCGGAATTGACATGTACTGCAAATGTGAAATGCGCCGTGTAATATCACCCCGTTTTTTCTTCTCTTTCTTCCAACATCTATCGTTTACCTAGTTGTGTCATATCGCTGCGCGTGGTGTTTTTACACGTATTGACGTGTAACTTGTATGAATAGTATCCCCGCTGCAGGGTACTCAAATGAATAAATAAAAAATAAATAAATAAATAGACAAACCCAACGACATTAACGGCATCACTTCCAGCCCTCTCCTCGCAAGTCTGCCACAACTGCCAGAACAAGACTTTTTGCACTTAGGAGCCCCAATTACACTAAAAGAGGGAACAGGGTCAACGAAGAAACTTCACGGAGGTAAAGTTGCAGGAATATATGGACTACCAGTTGTGTTCTGTGGTACATTCTGGGACCTCCTTAGTCGTTTTACAATATACTTGCAACTCACACAGATCCAGCTGTTTTAAACGAGCTAGAATTAATACCGAAAAGTGCCAGGAATTGAACGAAGCCACGAGTTGGCACCCCAGTACTCTGCTAGGGGTAGACTACATACATCTTCCGTCAGTGCTGACAAAGCGCCCAAAACTCGCGTTACCTGAAGTAATAACGTCATGGCAACGTGTGCTCCATGAAAGACAGAAACTGCCAAACCTGGAACATGTTAAATAGAGACATAAAAGAATACACGAAAAGCAGACAGACTAAAGGCTGGGTAGTTTCCTTAGAAAAAGCACATGCGTTTGATAGAGTATAGTACAAATACATATTTGCAACATTAACAGCTTTTGGTTACCCGTCACAGTATATTAATATCTTGGTAATCCTTCAAGGAGACATGAAGAGCGACTTAGTCTTCCACAAACAGATAGTAACCCAGAGGTGTCCGGTAGGGTATCCATTTTCCCCACTACTCTTTGTCTCAGAAGTAGAGTCGTTCTTGAAAAACGTCGAGGCCAACACGAACACTTTAGGTCTACAGCTACCAGGAAGCCAAACAGTCAAAGTAACGGCGTACGCAGACGATACCACATTGTACCTAAGGGAAGAAGACAGCGTAGTGCATGTACCCAAATGTTTCGAACAGTTTTCTGAGCTAGCCGGCGCAAAATAGAACCGTGCAAAAAGTAAATCTTTGAGTCTAGGCCCATCAAGAAAGCAAAACGTATATTGTATTCCAGTAGCCACCCACGTAGAAATCCTTGGCATTACCTACAAATCAAACGGAAGATTGCTTCAAACCTGGCATAAGGCGCTTAAGCAACTCACAAAAATGTTGAAGGACCTTTAGCGAACGACTTCCCAAATCCAGTCAAGTGGTAACTGGCAGTGAACGTGTTCACATAGAAAATAGGGTATATTGCAGGAACGGTCGCCTTTCGTCGCCGCATAGCGGTGAAGATCATATCTTAAATACTATGCTTGTTATAGTCGGACAAGGCCGCTCTTTTAAAAAAGAAACTGAGCTTGGCTAGACAGTTCGGAGAGTGGAACATTCCTTCCGTAGCTAACTCCTCTGTGTCTTATGCATTGAAGAGTGTTCTTATCGTCCCTGGGATCTAGACAGGGCACCCAAGTACCCTCAGGACCCCACCTCAATACGTAGTTTTTGGGGTAAAAGGCCGGCTATCTCTCCAGCAGGCTCCGAGTGGGCCCACAGCAACTCAGGCACCCATGAAGATAATTGAAGCATACAGGAACTTGACCGCACCTAACTTACAGAAGGATACAGTGGAGGTGTGGATGTATATTAGCCCACTAACTCGACAGGGTGAACTCAGAGAACCTCGACAAAAAACAAAAGAACTTCCCCTGGCGCACCCTAATCAACGCAAATGTACCGGTTCAAGCCAAACACATCACATGAAAGTTTTGAGGGTAAGTCTTGCCGACTAGAGCTGTGCTAAAGAAATGGAGTCTAACATCAACAGACAAGAGCGTATTTTTCAGGCAGAGAGAATCAAATGGACATGCCCTGATCTAATGTCACTGAGAGTGGCTAAAACGTTCTGGGTCACAGTGGGCAGGGAGTACAGACAGCTCCGTGTCCGGGACTTCCTGGAGGGAAGGCGGTGCCCGACAAGCCCGTTAGCAGTGCTCATTGCAACGATAGATTTTTGTGCACTATGGATAAACAGGTATGAGGACGTCAAACAACACGTCCCCTTGAGAACCAGTTGAACATACTGATTCACATACACACGATGATAACAGGAAACCTGAACGTAGACCTCTCCTTCTTGGGGGCCGAAGAGTTCTTCCAAAAATAGTCTTGCCCCTTGAGTGAGGTCCGAAATGGGCGAGCGCGCATAAATTGCACACTAATACACGGCAGATCGCCCTTTACAGGAAGATGAGTTGTTAAATAAATTAGCACGGTTAGTACGTGTTTTGGTGGTGCAACGTTTCTGATAACAGCAGGTAATACCCGTGTCTTGAGTTTGAGGCGACTAGTAGGACTGACAAGTGGGCATCCGAAGAAGACTTTTGTACACATGCGCGCAAACATGGCAAAATGACCGACAAACAGATTATGTCGTTTTGGGTGATGCTTGCGTGTGATTGCGCTGGTGACTGCGATACTGGAGACGTCCCTCCTGCTCTCCCGCAGGCACTGGCTGCCCTGCTGTTGCAAAGTCTTTGTGTTCACGGATGCACACCACTTGTACTTGGTTTACAACCGGCACGGCAGTTTCTTCTTTCTGTGAGAGGTGTTTATCCTTCTGTTATTCAGCACGTCATTATGTTCACAAATATTACAGATGGGACATACATGTATGTGTACTTTGTGGAGCCTAGAACAATGCGCGTTCTGTATTAATGCATGACACGAGGCAAAAATCGAAATTTCTTTAGTTACGATGTTGCACGTGTATGTTTTGCGGTCGTATGTTATGAACCACCATGCCCGTACGCGCCATCCTTAAGGCGTGTCTTACGAGCTATGTCGGGAAACATACCATCCATCCATATTTCAAGCTCTCATTTTCTTAAATTTCCTGGCACTTCAGCAGCCTGTTGCCAGAATTAAAGGATTTTGGAGAAATAGGTTCGGTGACACACTATCGTAAATGCGTAGGGAAGCTCTGACTTGCCCAATCAGTAGTGTTCTTGCAGATGTTACAGCTAAACACCACAAAACACGTCTCAGATAACGAAACAATAAATAGAGGGGGTCGCATCGGTTTAGCGGAGTTTACCCCATAATGACATTTTTTACATTTCTAGGGCAGCTTCTGCTTCGAATACCACATATGCACCTAAACCAGTCTGCCTGGGTACCCTTGTGCGTGACCTTATATGAGAGATTCTGCTGGCAAATATCAGCGCTAATAACACTTTGCGCACTCTTTTAGAGGCACAGATCCCCACGCCACGAACGCGAAAGAAGCTCATGTAGAATGACGAATCTGCCGTGCACCTGGCGGCACCACAACAAGCGTTCCCACTAGTCACCCTTCTCTTTGAAGCATAGCCAAATTCCAAAGTACAAATCGTTACGCCCAAAAGCCAGTGCATGAAAGTCAACTTACACAACGGATCTTAACAAAGGCACATCAAGAGCGTCATGAAAACCCGCTTTTCATGGTTGCAATCGTAGCTGGGTCCCTCACGTTCTGAAGCCGACGTTATCTGATTTCGCCTTCAGACACGCTCGAAGCAGTTTGAATTTTTAGGTGCGGAGTATCTGAGGACCGCACAATGTCCGTCCGCGTTCGTGAGCATAGCGTTTACAATCGCAAAAAATCACACAGGCATCGGCTGGATTCGGGCCCGTGTCTGGTACGTGTCAGTCGTCTTACCCATTGGGCTACGACCGTGAGTTAGTACCCGAGAGTCAAACAGCTTACTTCCTCGCCTTAATGGTGCGGAGTACCTTAGGACCTCTCAATGTCCGTCAGCGTCCATCGAAGCGCACACCACCATCAAACGAAAATCGAGCTAAATTCGATTTGAGCGGTGTGTTGCAGTTTCATTTAGGGAATAATCAAGGTGCAACTCACGGCTCAAATCGAATGGCGGTCGGGGCGCAAATCGGATGTCACTCGCCGGGCAACTTGGATGTCATTTCGAGTCCCCGTATTCCGCACCCTCACCATGATCCACGGAGTGGAGATGCAGCCATTTTTTACCTTGATTTTCACTCAGGTTGCACGGTAGATAGCTTCGCCTCTTAACCATATTTTTTTTAAAGAATTTTGATTTTTTTTATTTCGCGCGTAATCGCACTTCCGTGCCTTTTAGGCTTACCAGGCGACGAATATTTTAGAAAATATGTGGTGAAACAACATCCAGTGCAGAAACAACACCGTGCGCACCGCCATGCTCCTGGGCTGATTGTTTGGGGCGGTACGTGTCCCGCAAAAGAAAATGAAAGGAACTTTTGCACCACCTCGAGATGGCACCGTGTTCAATATTTCTGTAATAAAGCCTAACAGAGCTAGCTGTAGCTTAACACACTTCCAATATTGCTGCTGAGCCTTTCCTACGTTGAGACTGAGAATTATATTATTTTATAGATGCGAGGTGGGTGATGTGCAAGGTACTACATGCAAGTTTGATGGGGCTTGAAAGAGAAGGAAACCAAATGACATTGGCGGTACTTTTGCAATCACGCGTGGTAAAACTGCTTTATCACGGACCGACATTTATAATTTCTTTTAGTGGAGAAAGCTTGTATGGTTAGGCTTCCAGAGTCAACAATTTACACTGCGGCATGTGTTCAGCGTATTGAAAAATTTCTAAAAAATGAGAAAGGGCTTATGTTCGTATGAAACCGGCTACAGTGCTACTGGCAAATAGTCTTCCAGCAATGCATTTGTGTTTTGTGGTGAAGCCGACTTTCGGCGGAGTAGCGCTAGCTTCGCATTGTAAGATGGCTTTCTTAATATTGTGTATTGCACAATGAAATATCGCCGTCTAGTGAAGGACAACGATTACTGCCGCACTAACTACCCCTCGCCGCCGTCGTTGCCTCGCCCCCAAGACGTGTGTACTCCGCGGCATCCGTCGCGTCTCTCTCTCTCGCTCTCTCCTGTAAGTCCGCAATGAGAAATTCTTCGGTGAACATTTGTACGGCTCACTACAGCCTGAGTTGTGACAGACGTAGCCGGGCTATAATATAACAATACTGTTATTAACGGCCAATAGTGCGTGTTCTCAGTCTGTGAGGTGAGAACAATGCCGGTGTACCATATTCAATTCGGGAAAACCTCGAACGTAGCTAAACCCCAACGTAGCCGATTCATTCAAATCACCACCTTTGCTGGGATCCCCTCGTTACGGGCTGGTAGAGGTCAGATGTTTTTTGTGCTTACGTGGTTTGGGTTTTCCAGGCTGAAAAACTGTTTTGAGGCGCGGCAAAAATATTCGTTCCGTACCGCCGTTCTCTTGTTTCTGAGCTCTGTTAGACACTGAAAACTAAACACAGGCCATGAGCCATATCTTGGAAACTGGAGGTTCCATAAAAAGGTAACAGTAATCTACCGAACTATTTCATTTAAACTGACAGGAATAAAATGAATTAAAATTTAATATTGTTGCAATACTTGCGATAAAATTGCATATGCGACCGTATTCCGCCACCTAGAAACACACAACAGAAATTTTTGACTTGGCACTGGGTCGTATGGGCAATTTTGCTATGGTTTTCGTTGCATGAGTTGAACCATTTGCCAAAAAATGCGCGTCTCGGCAGAGCTCACCTTCGTGAAACTTGTTATTTAAGCACAATTTCCCTTTACCCACATTCTACCTTGAGTGTGTTGCATCGATATAGCCACAACAACAAAAAAAAATCCCGCGGATACGTTTTCTGCCACTTGCACTTTCGATGCCTAAGCTCTAGCAATCGAAAAGCATTAGTATCGTGCTAGATGTCCTCACAGTTTAAAACGTTTGTTTGTTTGGTAAGCGAGTTCGAATGCCTGGTTCCCCCACAACAATCTCTGAACTAAGTTAGTTGCCAGAGATTTCCTCTTTATGCAACACAATTTATGACGGCTTGTTGAATAATTGTACCCGAAACTACGCTCTGGACTTGTATGCATATCTCTACTGTTTGTCAATGGGTCTACTTTTTGTATTTACAAATAAACAAATGAATAACTAGGTGATCTGAAGGAGCAGTTCACACCGACCTTTGTGGGACACACTGCGCCATGGTTCCTTGTAGTCACGCCTTTAGATGTCAGCTGTGGCTACGGTGAAAGGGATCAGTTCTCAATTACATCAAACGTTCTGGGTTATTTCTACAGCTGAAGAATTTTTCGGTCAACGACCGCAGCTGCCGCAGCACATGCTCCTAGTCTCCGCAGGCTGGGAAGGAATGAGTGTCTCCGCCCCGTGATTCAGCTGTGAACCTCGCATGCAGTTACTCAGTAGCGGCAGACATTGAAACTCAGCCGATCTTCTTTCTTATAGCGTCGCACGTTGATCATATGAATCCTTCTATTGACAATCCTTTTTCTCTTGCAGATGCAGCGATTCCAACAAAATTGGAGGAAGACAGCCGCGATCTTCGTACCAATCTACGCACTCGCCACGTGCCTATACTACGCTAATGAATTCAGTCTCACTACTTACGGAAGTCGGGTGGACCTTAGCAAAGACTGGGCCCCGTACTACAGGCGCAACAGCGGACGTGTAGGAAGAACCGATCCGCCCAGAGTTCTCTTGTGGGACATCCCGTTTGGCAGATTTCCTGACGGTCTTTCGGAAAATGTTTCAACACGGCTGGTGACTTGCCCTCAGCAGTGCATCGTAAGCTACGATCGCACCATGCTGATGTCAAGCGACGCAGTGGTCTTCCACGGTCCCGAAGTGAGATTCTACGATAGCCCCAAGTGGAGAGCCGCGCGCCAGAAATGGGTTTTCTGGAGCCAAGAGCCCCCGCCCCCCGTGGGCTCACTGAATGGAGTTTTCAACTGGACGATGACTTACCGGTGAGTAGGTGATGCTTGTGAAAAAGGACTCCCTCAGCATGGTGCACGGCTTCTCCATGAAGTACATATTCAGATAAAATTAACAACAGAGGTTCCCTCATCAATACTATACAAGAAATTCCTATTCTGGACAGCAATATTCTGTGTACTGTACAGATGAACAGAGCCCTGGAACAAAAAATTAGAAGCCGTTCCACTCAATGTGAAGGCTGTCGGAAATGCAGAGCAGTGATTCGCCATAATGGCCTGTATACCGCCCTTATCCGCTTACTGCTACCATACCATGCAATTCAAATTTCGCGCCTTCGCAGTGCTCGCGCGCCCCCTGCCTGAAACTGCGCCAGCGGGAGTTTTGATCTCATTGTGCTTTTCTCCCCGCACGTGCCGGCATTGCACTGCCATCGTAAATTGGGCCCATCTCCCCGCGAGGGGGACTCGAGTAAATGCGTCGCATAGGGGGTGGGTGTATTGCGTTAACGTTTAATGTTTGGGGAGTTGGTGGTAGTGAATGCGTTGTATCAGCAGCTTCTTGACGTAGTTTGAATGAGTCAAGGATATAAGGCGCGTTCGTAGCCTCCCATTCTGTGTCGGCTGGCGCAGTGGGTAGAGTACCATGTAGAGTGCGTTCCGCCCGCAGGGTCGAGGGATCGAAACCTGGCGCCGGATAGTATTTTTTTTTATATAGTGTAGGGGGAAGGGTGCGGACTACGACTACGGACGTCAACGCGGGTGACATCGTGAGTTACTGAAATGCTCTGCATTTAAAAAAAATTGGCGCAGTTTGCGCTAGTGGTGCCAAGTTGGAGAAACAGCGTAGCGATGTACAGCACGAACAGCGTTAGGGATTCGTACAGGCGCACAGCCAACGCCTCGTCGTTCTCGGATCATCTTGGCCTTCCAAAGTTCGAGCTGGGAAACGGGCATCTCGGCTTCAAGTTTCGCGTAGGCAGGTCTAGCCTAGGTCTAGCCTCCGCCGGCAGGTCTAGCCTAGATGTTTGGCTATTCGCTGCCGGTTAGTTGGGGTGGCTCTGCCGCAATACTCGGGGTTGGTTCGTAGTCGTCTGGTATGTTCTCGGGCAGCGACACGGCTTGTGTTCATGCTCCGCTTCTTCTTCCTCCGGAGTTACATACTCATAGAGTACCTTATTAAATATACTAGAGAGGAAAGTGCACCTGGTAATCAATGTAATCGTGGGGGTTTATGGGAAGGCCCCCCTTTTGGCGTGGGCTTGGCATGATAATTGGATTCTTAAGCGGATTTTGGGATTTGCTTTCTTCACTATGCATTAACACATCTACGAGCTACGAGGAAGCAGAAATCCTCCCTGTTCTGTGGTAGCTGTGTTTGGTGAAAAGGCACGCAGTGCGTGATCGTACCCGGCATTGGTCTAGCCGCAGTCGAAGGACGTATGACTGAGCGCGATAATATGCCGCCGCGAACGTTGTAGCTGACGAAAAAAAGAAACAAAACGTACTTCGACGAAGACAAGGTAAGACAGATACGTGTGCCTGAATCTGTCCTATCTTGTCTTCGCCCGCGACTGTTTAACGCCGCGTTTTCGTTTTTCTTCAAGTATGAACCAACTCGTTGAGCAACAAGTTTTGTTAAACTGTAGCTCATGGTCGGTGAACCGGTTCACTACGAAGACGACTTTTTCAGAGGCACGCTCAAAAAGCTTTCCAAACTCTTCAAAGAACTTATTATCTGAACTAGTGGTAACATAATAAAATAACAGCCCTAATGAGTTTCCGCCAAAACAGTGACATTGTTGTTGACTACCAGCTTGGCCTGCAGAATAGTAAGCAGAACCGCTCATGCGAAAACACGCTTTTTAATTCCTTTTGTTTTAACAGCCTGTTTTATTTTACACTTTTATAATAACACATCATTCTTTGCGCTTGCTGTGGAACTGTGTTCGAGAGAGAGAGAAACAACATTTATTTGTCCAACATTGTTTTGAAGCGAAGGAGACGGAGCCTCTTCGCCCCCCTCAGACGGCGGCCAGAAGTCCTTGGGCTCCGGTGGCGTCTTCGGCCATTTGGACAGCCCGCATCTGTACGTCCGGGTCGAAGATGCGCAGAACGGTCTCCCACTGCTCCTCGGTCTGAGTTAATAACGAAGCACCTAATGAATTCTGCTTCTGGGGACATTCCCAAATATTATGGCGTAGGTCCGCCCTGCCTGTGGATAGCTTACATTCGCTCGTGTAGAGCCCTGGGTAACAATGACTGTGCATGACCGGATTGGGGAATGCATTTGTTTGTAAGAGGCGCCAGGTTACAGACTAATTTGTTGAGGGTACAGTGAACGGGAGGATACTTAACCCGTTCCAATTTGTATTGATTAATTATGTCTCTGTACGAGACTATGCGGTCCCTCCCCATCCCAGCGCGTGAGAAGTGCTCAGATGTTTCTTCGACGTTTCCTCGGCTCGGTTAGCCAAACGTCGATTCGCGTCGTGAGCGTTCTCGTCACCTGGAAGAGAAGAGTGTGCCGGCGTGCATACGATTTGGACCTTCCTCCGGTCTTTGAAGCCGACCACAATTCTCCGTGCCTCCGGCGAGATCTGTGCCTTTGTAAAATTCCAAATTGCGGTTTTAGAGTCGCTGACAATAAATTTAGCTTTCGTGGAAGCCATCGCCATATAAATGGCCGCCTCTTCTGCCGCTTCCGGCGACGACGTCAGCATCGCGGCGCTATAGTTACGGAATTGCCGTTACGGTCAATAGCTTACACGGTCATGGCTTCGCGGGACGCGTATTCCGCGGGATCCACGTAGACCACGTTCGCGATGTTTTTGAACCTCTTTTGTATGGCGTTCGCTCTTTCTCGTCTACTTTCCTGGTTGTGTTCGGGATGCATATTCCTCGGTATAGGGGGGATGATGCCCTATGCCCAAGACGACCGCAGGTGTTGAAGACTTGCACTTTCTTCTTGTGCAAGAAGCATCGATATTCCGCACCGGGGTAGGGGCGTAAAGCGGAACTTTGGTACCTTCGAAGACGATATTAACCGAGCTCGTCTTGCCCATTCGTCTCGCCTGGAGAATCGCGGCGTGCTTCCAGTTGACCAGGCTCTTTGTGATGTCTTCTTGCGCGTCATAGGTGGGGATGTTGCGAATCACGCCTTTCGATGTGTCGCCGGGTGCCGTCACATACGCCGTCGTAGCGTAGGCGTGGTTGCCGACTTGAATTGATGCTACAATATTTCTTGGCATTTTCCATTTTCCATCTTTGGAGTACTCACGACCATGATCTGTCCGGAGTGGAGGCGAAAACGTCGTCACTCGCCCTCTCCGTCGACACTGCGGTGGCACGTAACGCACCGTCACGGAGCTGTGCGTAACTCACACGCGACGTGTTCAAGCCGTCGCGCCGTCGAATAACTACCTTGATATCTTCTCTTGGAAGCGGAATATGACGCGGCCTGCGCACGCCCAGCTGGTTTTGGACCTTGTGCGCCTGCTCCCGGCGAGCGCCATCCTGGTTTCGGGATTCTCGATCAGCGAGCCTAGCCTTGGCTCGGCTGCTTCGTTGCTGGTGGCTGATAATCCAGCCCGCGTCGTTTTCGTAGTCTTCGGGTGGGATTGGCTCACCTTACACTTCCACGGCTTCCATAATGCCTCGCTGGGTGTCGATTAGGCGTGGGCTGAGACTGCACTCTGGGCTGGAAAAGTCCCCGGCGGCTCGTGCCAGAGCGCCGCACTGTGTTCGAACTTTCGGCCACTAAAGCGTTTCAATTGGAATAAATGATGACACTAAGGCGAGCGCATGATGTAGTGGCGGTCCATGACTACACAGACGGCCTTGATGTGAGCCGCAGAGACGCTAGCGCCACATTCCTCTCTAGTGTATATTGTAAAAAACTATGTTATATATTTCCTCGGCCGATCGATGTTTTGCGGTAGTCGAAATGGTGCGCTGAGCGCGGAGTGACGTGGCGCCGCGTGCCATGTCGCCGCAGTGTCGTCATAGCTAGACTAGGCTTGGCTCCGCCCACGCACCTGCGCGAAGTCAGGTCAGCTTCGGCGCGGCCTTCGTGCCGAACAGCGTGCTCCAGAGGGTTTTTTTTTTGCTAGTTTTGCTCAAGCTTAAACAGCTCCGCTGTGAAAAAAGGATAGAGCTATAAAAAATAAAACTTTACATAAATCTTGTTGGGCCTTTATTGAATAAAAGGATCTGTTTGTTGCAGCCCGCTGCGGTGGCTCAGTGGCCAAGGCGTTCGGCTGCTGAGCCCGAGGATGAGGGTTGGATCACGGCCGCATTGCCTGCTTTCTTGATGGAGACTAAAGCTCAACCGCCCGTGTGTAGGGGTTTCGGCACACGATAAAGATCCCCAGGTTGTCAAAATAACTGAGGAGCCCTCCAGTAGTGCGCCCCTCATAGCCCACGTGTAGCTAAAGGCCGCGTTAAACCCCACAATCGTTCGAACTCTTATCGTCGCGACACTTTGCGGTGACGCGCTCCCTTCTTCACGCGATTCCAAAAGGTGGAAATTTAGATGTGGTATGTCAATTTTAAACAGCTGAATAATGTTTGAAGGTATGCTGCGGGTGAAAACGGCACATACTTTAACGTTACGCTAGAAATAAGCTCCTCCGAATTAATACTGTCTACAAATTTTCCGCCTCAGTATCACTAATATTTGCTTTTTTTTTTCGAAGGTCGGACTCGGACATCTGGAACCCATATGGTATTATTGCAGAACGGAAGACAAAGCAAAGCTACCAATATCAACAGACCTGGAAGATATGGCGACGCAAGTCAAGGATGGCCACTTGGGCTGTTAGCCGTTGCAAAGCACGCAGCCGTAGGGAGGACTATGTGAATCAGCTTCGGAAGTACGTCCGTGTCAACGTGTACGGCAAGTGCGGACAACTAAAGTGCCCTAGAGCAAATAGTACCAGTTGTTACGAAATGTTTGAGGAGAAATACTTCTTCTACCTTTCCTTTGAGAACTCCATCTGCAGAGACTACGTCACCGAGAAATTCTTCAATGTCCTAGAATACGACATCGTTCCCGTGGTCCTCGGTGGAGCCAACTACACTGCCATTGCCCCTCCGGATTCGTTCATTGACGCGCTTAGCTTTAGGTCTCCGAAACACCTTGCCGAATACTTAAAAAGAGTAGCCGGTGACTTTCAGCTGTATGCGAAATATCTGTGCTGGAAAGAAACGCACACTCTGGCAAATTTTCCTAGATTCGATGCCCTCTGCCGTGTCTGCAAAAAGCTGCACAGCCCATCTTTCCGACAGACGACGGTAGTGGCGGACATGTTTCACTGGTGGAACACAATGTCGCATTGTTGGTCTTGGAATTTTACCAACTGAAATAAAGTTTATGTATTCTCATCGGTCAAAGAAACTTCACAGCTCCATCCTTATTCTGTTTTCTTGAGGCTAGAACCCTCCCCGTATATATGCTCATCATAAACGTGTGTCAGAAGACGCATGCGGCAAAACTAACAATTCCGCTGTCAGAATTCAATGTGTATTGGCAACGTGGTTGAGGAGATGCTTGTTCAACTGCATTTTTTCAGCGCTTAAACTTTTCACGATTACACGGCAATTGGAGACCTAACGTAGATGCTAATTAAACCACTGCTGTGGGAGCTAATTTAGGGAACACAGCGCCTAGAATACTAAGCGCGGCGCTCTAGCTGATCGCTGCAGGCATGGCTTTTGTTCCGACCGACTGCATCGGCCAAAGCGTCGGCCGTTGTAAGACGGTGGTTCGAGACCGGCTGTTGCCTCGTTTTTTTTTATCATTAAATTGAACTATATTTTTTTGTGGATTAGGTTACTGGGGTTATAAATGATTTCTTTGTGTGCGTTACGTCATGTTGTTATGTTTAGGTTAGGCTGCCTAGGTTCACGTTATCTAGAGGAACGTAGCGTCAGACACGCCAATTTTGTTACTGAACGGCCGTGGACGTCGATATAATGGACTGAAGCCGCTTTGGTGGATACAAAATATCACCGCTGGGAACGACGGACAATTTTACATAATCATCTTGACTCTGCCGTCTCATTTTCTAACCCCCGCTGGACTGCTAAAGCCCGTGTAATAAATTTTCTGATATCCCAAACCACTTTTCGGAATCACAAAAATCAGTGTACTAACACTCACCCTCGAGTATGTATCGAAAACAAGCTGGTCACCAAAGATGTGCATCCTGGAGTTCCACAAACCAAAGGACCGCACGGGATGAATGATAATCCGACAGGTATAGCCCGAAGTAACACCAGTCACTCATCCCGTACGGCGCGTAGCTCAACGGAGGTAAGCCATGGAAGAATCGGACACTTTTCTCATTCTTCAAACGCCACTTATCACTTGACAATGTATGGGTACGAGTTGAGTAGTGCTCCGTGTTAAACCACCGTTCAGCACAGCAAAAACTAGACGGAGACCGTGAGTGACGGGGACAGGCGCTGCATCGAATTGTATTTTATTATGATGAAATACGTCTGTATAATAAAACACTACCGTAAACAGATAGGTACACTGCGGGACTGTGCCTGTCATACCGTAAACAAGACGGTCTGTGTATTTGTATAATTGCGCAGTGACGTCGTAGCCTTTTTTGCTTACCTTAGTGTCTTTTTAGATATACAAAAGAAGCTCGTTAATTCTAACCGCAAGAGGATGTCATCTCTGTTCTAATTGTAATGGAAGTTCGAAACAACGAAAGAAGAGTAAGAACAATACGCAGCTATTGGGAAGCAGTTGGAAATGTCGACAAAGTGATGCTTGCAAAAATAAAGTGATGGAAGCCTGCCTTTCCTCCTTCAAGGTGACAGCCAGCACTTTTTGCTCGAATTTATGTGGGCGGGCTTCTCTTCGGAACTGAAGAAGAGACGAGCGGCATTCAACAACCCTGTCATGGCATCAGAGCCGACGGCGGCGCTAGCTGCTGCTTACCTAATTCTTACCTAATCACGATACTCCGGGAAAATATTTTAGAGGGATTTGAAGGTTCTTTTTATGCCCTGCGGGCGGATGCGATAAAAGAGCACATTAATGATAAAATACCATAAAAGAAAAAGGTGCAGATATGTATACTTTCGAAGAAATTGAAGGAATCAAAATGTTTTGTAAATCCATAAAAATTTTAATGCAGCAGCGGAGAGCACAGCAAACATTCCGGCGGCAGAAACCCGCGGCTGAACTCTGCAGATATAAAAGACCCGGCATTGATAAGGCTATCCCCAGAATACGAAATTGCAGCTGAAGGAGGTGACGCGCCTGATGCTTAAAAATCGTCGACACGTAAAAATATAGTGTATGAAGATTCGTCTTCATTGCAGTAACTGCACAGCGATTTTTACACCAGATGAAACCTGTGTAGAAGTTTATTCTAATGGGGTACACGACAACGAAGGCCCGTAATAACCCTCTCATCGCAAAGGGCACCAGGCAGGTTTTCACAAGAAGTTTAGATGGCAGAGATCCTTCAAAGGCAATCAAATTGATGCTTGATGCCCTTGAAACTTCATCAATCTACGATACATTGCAGTAGTTATTAAAGAAGCGTCGTTTATAAGTGGCGCAAAGGCTGATATCCTTACTAGTGAGTCTCCTGCATCGTTCAAAGTGTCCCCGCATGTAGCGAAACCCAAAGATGAACTTCATTAATACGGGGTGGCAGAAGTGATCATAAGGTCCGTAGGAGAGGAGAGTCTTCAGGGGAAGGAAGGACTGCGTATACGAAGAGGATATGTGAAGTTATGATTGGAGGCGATATCGATTTGCCCAACTTTCGTAGTGCCAAGACAATACCCAGAACCGTGCCCAGAATTCAGCACAGAATATGGGGAACCTATTCCGTATTTTTCATCACGTTCAGAAGCATCTGTATATATTATAGCACCTTGCTGAATTGAGGCCAAATGATCTTGGAGTAGACCATTGAGCAGACGGCCGGGTAATAGTTTTAGGTTTTGGGGAAAGATATATTCCGGAAGTTTAGCATTATGGATATTGCCCATGTCAAGAGATGGAATCACCCTATTTATCGCAACACATAATGAAGAGAGCAAGCTTTCTATTAGTGTGCTTAGACGACAATAGCATCCCGGCCACTGGTGCACAAGAAATGCAGCTGGCTCAGCCACAAAGATAAACAGCTCCGCATCCAATTTAGAGCCATTGGCTCTCAGTAAAGAGTGAGGGCATATGGTTCTTAGGCAAAGCAAACCGACAATGGCAAACGGCCAACCCAGAATAGAACACACCCGAACTCTAAAATTCATGAAGCAACATTCAAAACGTCCGCCACGAGGCATTTTGGGATTGGTTTCACCCGATTTTAATTACGTCCACGTCCCCTTCCCCCACTTGACGTAGAGTCTTCCTGCCACAATACCTCCTCCTCCTCATTTCAAAATGTCCACGGCGGGGGATTGTGGGATTGGTTTCACCCGATTTCACTCTTTCTCTCTGTTCTACTCGTAGAGTTTCATACAATACGAAATTCCATGGTTCTACTCTCCGTAACTTATCATTAGAGCAGTTTCGGAATGCCCCGGAGCTGCCCAAGGACCGCCCTTGACAGGAAACCAAATAAAAGCGGCACTTGTCGCTTCGCCACCAAGTCCCAGCGTCATCGCGAGCAGCATAATGGCCGCCTCCACGTCCGCGCTCTGTGGCGGTCGTGTTGTAGTTCTGCGTGCGCTCCGTTTGCGCCGTTTCCGGCGGTTTTCGTCGCAACGCACTTGCACTTTTCACTAACCACCCTTGAACTTCTCGGTGCGGTTTACCATCTTCATAGTTTGGCGTGGCACTGCCGGGTTCGGTTGGCATCAAACCAGGTGCGCCAAGTGCGGACAGCTGTGTCGGTGTGTCTACAAGCGAGAGGCGACGTTTATGTGGGTGGCGGGTGTGTTTCCGCCTGTCTCCTGTGCTTAGAAGTTGGAAACAGCGCTTCGGTGATGACAGGCATTACGCGGGCATCGAGCGGTGTTCCCGGAGAAAATTCCTGCCTGGTAACGTGTGGTGTTCAGATTTTGAATCCCGCTTGCCCGAAAGTGAGTGAAGGTCTGGTGCTTCAAAGCGGGAGCGGCGGGGCCGTGTGGCTTGTTTTTAACCTCTAAACTTTTCAAGACTGTTGATACCCGGCAGTCTCTTGTAAGAGGGGATCTAGCCTTGCACACGGCAGCTCCGCGGAAGATTCGTTTTTGTCGGCTCTGCCTCGCAAGCCCGACGGTGTAAATAAGGAAGGATAATGAGAAAGGAGAAAAGGGGAAAAAAAAAGAGTATACGTGGGTGCACTCGTGTTTCAGCTGTGTCAGAACTACGGCAAGAAATCGAACCCACAACTTTGCGTTTAGCTGTGGGCCTTTGCTGAAGTGCCATTGCGGTGGGTAGAGATGTGAAGGGACCATCAGGACACCGTATGCCTGTTTTCTACTTGAAAGAAGTAGTAGATAACTCGCTTTGGTAACCCACTCAACTCTGGCATTGTATAAAAATTCTTTTCTCATAAAAAAAAATCACTGCATTGGTAACCTTTCATATTTGTTGTTAGACATCAGCTTTGGTGCCTGTAGGAAGGTGCCAAAAAGAATTATCAGTGTGCAAACTCCATCACGCGTTGAAGTGGGGGGAAAAAAAAAAAGAAAGGAATTATTGACAGCATCCTTTGTCGACAATGGCGGCCTGTCACTCAGGCGGGGTGATTGTTGTATAATCCGGCTTAATTGCCTCAAGTTTACACCACTGTTTGATGTGTCAGTCTTCAAATGAAGCAGAGTTGTATGTTTTTATTCTCCTTTTAAATTTGGTTAAACGTTGAAAAGGTGCAGACATGCAAACGATGCTCAAGTTGAAGTAGTTTTAGACGTAATTGATAGTAGAAATTTACGCATGGTAAACCACTACAGAGGTTCAGCCATGTCAGCTGACACCCGCTGCGGCGGTTCAGTGTCGGCTAAGGCGTTGTGCTACTGGACCCAAGGATGCGGCTTTGATCACCGCTGCCATAGCTGCTTCTCTGATGGAGGCGAAAAGTGAAAACGCCTGTGTGTTGAGATTTCACAGCATCTTAAAGATACCCATGTGGTCAGAATTAATCCAGAGCCACCCACTGCAGCATGCGTCATAGCCAGGTGTATCTTTACCACGTTGGTCCGTAAAATTTGAGAAATTTTTGTTTTAGCTAAACAGGATTCAGCACGTTCTTGTGTTGGCTTAGTTTAGTTCTTACACACTTGTGCCTTCAATAATAGTAACAAGAAAATGCCGTGCCTTTTCCAACCTTGGAGATAGACTGTTGTGGGTTTTTACAATGCTTGACAACAAATAGCCTCGGCTGAAAATTGTTAAAACAATTGTTAGTTTCCTCTTTTATTTTTTGACTGAGTTTGAGGGTTAGGTCTGCGTTGGTGTGTCC
This sequence comes from Haemaphysalis longicornis, assembly GCF_048455015.1. Classification (NCBI taxonomy): domain Eukaryota; kingdom Metazoa; phylum Arthropoda; class Arachnida; order Ixodida; family Ixodidae; genus Haemaphysalis; species Haemaphysalis longicornis. Next base: position 37,797,119 of record NW_027526204.1, read on the forward strand.
AAAACGTGTACCGTAAAGTGTCCAAAACGTGTACCGTACAATGAGATACGTAAATATTCAGAGAGTGCTGTGGACAGTGAAATGCCACAAGCGCTACTGCGGTCAAAAAAGGTGTCGGAACTAACATGAAGTGCAAAGCCCATTACATAACGAAGATAGCTTCAAGATGAAGATGGCAAGTGTGGATTCAGACTTTGCCGTGGAATTTCCAAAAGTGAGACGGCGGGTAGAAGACGGTGCTGACAAGGAAAGTTAGAAAAAAGTTCAATGCTGTGTGTCAGTCTTCCGGGAGCAACTGGAGGAGATTCTTAACCACCTGGACGGTAGCACTGCAGAACATTAATCTTCTCCACTGGTGCTGGGAGTGTTATGTCAGAATCTTTTGTGTCTGTATATCAATGTAGACATGCAAGTTGGAGCAGAAATGTTATGCCACCGACTTATGTTACCAGCCTTGCTTGTCAACTGTGTCTTACTTGCCTGTAGTACTCTTTGTGGTTTTGTTTAATATGAGCATGCTTTCATTCAGTCTCGGATTGAGTCCTTAAAACAAAACAAAAAAGATAACCATTAACTTGTTGTTTGTTAATTCTAAACTGCTGACATAGCCGCTGCTGCAAAAGGCTAATAAGAAGCGGATTTGAGTTCGTTGGGAATTCAACTCGGGTCTCCGCAGTAGGGGCCTAGTCCATGTGCCTAGCCCGTGCGTAAGCAGTACGGATGTGCGCCAGCCACTGAGAACTCTTATTCCGGGGAAAGTGTGGCAAGAAATCTCGCCAAATTTGTCTGTCCAAGTTATTTGCGCCAAGGGACGAAGAACCGGAAGCGAAGAAATGGACGCAAACATGATGCAGCGGCAAACACGTCCCAAAAGTATGGCTTGGCTTTCGAGAGAGAAATTGTCATCCCTTTCGAGGTCGCTGTGTTTGTGGTGGCAATCACTGTTTGAGGCAGCACTTCTCGGCAAAGGTATGTGCAGGAACGTTACGCGGTGCCTGCAAGTCCGCTTTCCCGCGGAACACCGCAGCTTTGCGGGAAAGCCCGAGACACGAAATGCGGTAGTAGGTTATAGTACTTCCAAATTTTTTTTTTCTTTGTGTGTGAGTATGTCATGCCGCAATGTGCCTTTCCTCTATATCATAGTGTGCCCCCCATAATGAAAAAATGTTATTGGTTTCCTTCCTGATGGTTTTTCTAGGAAGAATTTGCTGATAGTGTTTGCACCTATCTTAGGGGAGTTATTTGGTATGCTTACCTCTATTTACGTTAGTCTTCCCATGTGTCTATGAAAGAGGGAAAAAATATTTCATTAATGCATGCAGTTAACTGTTCTTTTATTCACTAGTGGTGAATCATTGGGACAGATAGCTCGCTCCTCTGAGCACATAAGGACTGGTCGCCGCACATATGTCAGTCTCCGTCACTCGGACTGCATTGTCAAGAAATAATGTGATGTTGCCATTGACTCTAAAAATATGCACTGCGCCTTTTTTTATCACTTCATAATTTTTTTTTTGTACAATTCCAAATGACTTGCAGTGCGCTCTGACATGTCTGCTAGAAGTGGTTTGATGCATAGTGTACTGCTTTGAGTGCATTTAAAAGCGGACTTACTGCGTATTTTTTTTCTGTTCCAGCCTTAGGACTTCAAGAATGAAAACGGTGGCCTTCTGTGCGAGATTTCTACGAGGCTCTTTTTTTTGCCTTGTCCCAGTGGTTTCTTTTATCATTTAGGATTCTCCAGAATTTCATTTTTCATGGCCTTCTGAGGAATTAACAAGTGTAACGTTGATTGGGATACAAACAAACCTAATAAGGTGTACGGTGGAAGCAAGAGCCCACACTTGGTGTAAAAACTTGGTGTAGCCTGGTGCGCTTTTTTAAAAAACTGTCTGTGTTGTATTGACACCAGTCCACCTTCTTTAAAGTGTTAGTTTGTTACACAGAGTGTCATGTTATCAGTGATGACTGACTGAATATTGCTGCTGCTCTGATTGTGGTTTTCCACTTTTTGTTTTTCATGTTCTGGAAGTTTGGGAAGAAAGTGTTCTGCAAGTTCCTGGCTTCCACTAAACGACGTATTCATTTTGTAATGAGAAAATGGTTCACTATATTGCGGCATGTTTGTGCTCCATTGGAAATCGTTACTGAAGTTTTCTCGTGTGTGATGACTATTGAGAAGGGTTTGTAGTTACAGCCTGTTTTGCAAATATAAAGTTTCGAATGATGCTCCATTGAAGAGAGAATGAAACATATTTTTCACTCTTTTTTTGTGGCTGAATCGTAAATTAAACCTGCACAACATTTTAAGTTTTGCTGTTTAGTGAAAAAAAAGATGCTCAGTTCAGCTGTAAAACTGGCGTGATAACTGCACGCACCCTCTGTGGCCACCTTATGAAAAATTGTTATTTTCCGCCCAGTTTATGATTAGTGTCTTTTCTTGTTCACGTGCGGCTACATAGGTTAGACATGCCTGCTGTTCAGTACATACTGCCTAGTAGACTTGAGGCTGTGCCATCACATTTGCTGTCACAAAATCGGCGGGGACTTGAATGCACTTTTTGCGCAAAAAAAGAAAAAGAAAAATTCAGGGGTGTCACTGTGTGCAAATTGAGGAACGAAACTGAGAACAGGTCCTGCTTATCCTGGACACCAAGTTGATGGAATAATCCCAGGAGATTCATAATTAAACTTCATCGTTGTTTTGTGATGTCCCATCACTTCCGGCGATTTTGCTTTCACCCTACTTAACCAGATCTTGTTGCCTCTTTCCGACAGTTAGCGACGCATTCAGAAGTGCTTAGTGACCAGTAGCCAATAACAGCCCTCTCTAAAAAAGCCTCCACCTGGGTCTCTGCACTACTGGATTAAAATCAAAATTCTATCGGGGCTCGATCATTCTAAACAGGCTTTTAGGCGGAAGGTTCTGAGGTGATGGTAGACTGCAAGCATTATCGGTGGCTGTTCCAGAAAGCGATTGCACCCCCCTCAATCCGCTGCCGACCGTTCTCTGCTCGCAGGAGAAGGTGGCGTCAGCGGCGAGCTGGGCTACATGGAGTCCTCATCGCGCAGCGGCAGCCGCGGCGACACGCGCACCTACCAGTGCAACCTGTGCACCTACCACACCGAGCGGCGGGCGCACATAGTCCGGCATCTGCGCGGCCACACGGGCGAGCGGCCGTTTGCGTGCGCCCACTGCGACCGCTGCTTCGTGCACAAGCACCACCTCGACAGGCACCGGAAGCGCGCACACCCACGACGGGAACAGCGGCCGCTGCCGCCGGCGCCGCTGGCGGACTTTTTGGAGCTGGAGCTGCAGCCCTTCGACGACGACGACGTTTGACACGGACCGGACATCTCTGTGGCCTCATCTGAAGCTGAACGCGGCTGGAATGTGCGGTTCACCCAGAGTTACTCAATATGCAGCCGCTGTGAAACTGCCCACTGGCAGATGATTTAGTAAGGCCTGTTAGTATTGGGTGACTCCATGCCAAAGGAGTCTTGGCAAATTTTAATCTTCCGGATATGCTTCCAAAATTTATTTTAGCACTTTTGGGCTGAGTTAGTTCCCAAGATAATTAGAGATAATTGGTCATTTTGGGGGGAACAGTAGACAGAACAGCGTTAGTCATAAAGCTGTAATCTTTATATTTTCAAATACTATGAACCATGGTGAATGCAATATTCAAAGTGAAACTCGGTAAAATATTTTTGGCGAAACAATTTTTTTTTGGCCTTACAGTGGCCTTCGAAGATCTTCAAAAGACATAAAAGGTGATGCGTTTTAAAACTTTTTTTGCCAAGAGGTGATTACAAGCGATCGCAACTTGTAATGTCTCCTTCAGAAACATTTTTAGAAGGTATTACTTTTTACGTCTTTTGCAGATATTTGGAGGCCAGTGTAAGGACAAAAAAAAAATGTTTCGCCAGAAATATTTTTTACCGAGTGTCACTTCTCGACTCAAAATTGCTAAAATAAATTTTCGCAGCATATCCGGTAGAAAAATTGCCGGGCCTCCTTTGCCGGGCCTCTTTCGCCCTATTACGTTATGTACAGTTCTGCGCAAAAAAAAAACAGAAAAAAAGACGGGGACTGGAAAAGACACAATTAAAGAGCGCTCTTGTGTTGTGTCTTTTCTATTTTCTAGTCCCTGTCCCCATTGGCCCCATGTATCGAAAAGTGGTTCACGGTTAACCCCCTGCACTGTGGGTGACTGTGCTGCCATCTGTCGGCAGAACGCTCAAGTAATGCTCAAGCACACGTGGTTGCTGCTGTAAGTCATAGAAGAAAAACTGTGGAAGCATGAGGATACATTACCTCATTTAGTGTTTTCCAATATGAAGAGCAAGCTTTAGTTTATTAGGCTGTGTTATTAAAGGAGCCTTGAAGAGAAAACACAAGTTTGGTTCATTTGAAAGATTGCCTCGTTATAATCGTACTAACACCACTTTTAACATAAACTTCGCTCAAATAAGCTACATAATTAGGAAAAAAGGGAATGGACATGCGACCCACCAGCTGATATTCCGCAACAGAGCCTAGGATGTCATACCAGCCAGCTCTGCGATTGGCGGAGGGCGGTAAAAGCAAACGCAAATTAGGCAGAGTTTGCAGGCTTGCCGAACGAGCTATTTGCGCTTAAATTTAGAGCACAATCCTTTAATAGCAGCAAGAATGGTGGGACAAACAGTGGAAGTTACGAAAGCACAGTATGCTTAGAATTACCGATGCGTACTGCTGTTGGTACTGCGCGCACTATGCTTGGTTTAGCTGCACGGAACTGTGGGGCTTTGGGGGTTGTTTCAGACGACACTGGCTAATTGACAGAAGCAATGGTGTCTTACGTGAACATATTTGTCGAGTGAGCACTGTTTCACGAAACGATTATTTTCTCCCTGAACGAACAAACCAAAAGCAGAAAATGGCTTGCCATGGTATGGCGGCGCCATCTAGGTTCACTAACGGCAAACAAGGCTTCCTGTTATGTCATTGCAGACCACGAAAATGCACGATTTAGCGGGAAAATCAAAATTTTAGCCTCAATAATTAATTTTTCAGTGAATAAAGCATTGTTTGCATTCGGACAAGCTCCGGGGGCACTATAAAACAGGAAATCTTTAGAATAACACAAACTTGTATTTTGTCTTCATGGCTCCTTTAAAGGGACCCTGCAACACTTACCATCGACTACTCGGAATGTATTTTGGTGTAAAGTCTATTGTCCCAGCAATCTCCTCCGGCAAGAATTATGAAAAATCCGTTCACTATCACCGAAACTACGTGCGATGAAAAATCGCGCATAAATGTTCCCTCTCAAGTCAACCGCGGACAACGCGGCGAAAGCTGCGCGCTCTCTCCCCGGAGAGGGGGGCGGCGCACGGCGTTGTGTTCAGTGGCCTTCGATATGTCACAGGCCGGGGAGTTCCGTCCTTTTCCCCGCAACATGGGCGGGTCTATTTCCGGTCTGGTGCCACAAAAAAGCAGGCATGTGGCCTGCTCGCAAGCAAGTGCTCAGGCTGGTAGGGCGTTTTTGGAGCAATAAACGTTTGTTGTCGAGTGGGCTCGTTGAAAGTGGAATACTTAGTTTGTCACTCAAACTCCGTGCGCACTCTAAATAAAAGAAACACCAAAAGCATGCGGACAGGTTCAGACATAGAAGAGGTTCATACGCAGCGCCGACGACGGCTGATCGTCACAGGAAATGCCGGAATTTAGCCAAGTTGACCAGCGACAGCCAATAGGACAGCCATGGCCCGATTGACGTCGCAGAGGCCATGCCAGTGGTGCACAATGAGCAGAATTGAAGAGAGCGCGGTTGGTTTTTCCGCTTCTTTCACGACGATTTGCGCGCTTACCGCTTCACGTGCACGTGTAATATTTGGCTCGGGTGTTCCTGGAAGTCTAATCTAAACGTCGCTCAGGTTTACTTGCACTGCACGAAGAGTGTTGCAGGGTCCCTTTAAGTCGGTGTTTCCCAAAGTCCAGTTTCTGCTCACCCCCCACCCCCCTTTCCTAGATGCAGCGACAGTACACTTGCCTCTCGGCTTCTGAGAAGCAGGGGGGCTCCCGCTGCCGGGATTCTGAAATGGAGTTTCACAACTGGTGTATATTGAAAAACTCTCTCGTTCACCGAGTACAATGTAGGCACTTAAGTGGGGGACACTGCACTTAGAAAAGCCCCCTTTCATTTTTAAGTAAACTCTGTGAAGCTTGCCAGTAGTTTTGCTGCTTTTTCCCCACTGATTTCAAATATGCGACTATTTTTTGAGTCAATTAGTTCCCAAGATAATTAGTGATAATTAGTCATTTTGGGGGAACAGTAGACAGAACAGTGTTAGTCGTAAAGCTGTAACTTTTTATATTTTCCAATACTATGAACCCTGGTAAATGCAGTACGGTATTCAAAGCAGTTTTTTGGTGCTCCGCTTGGAACTAATTTTACAGCTCATTGAACTTTGGTGGCACCAGTGGCAAGGAACCATTTTGAGTGCTCATTTCAAACACCAAAGTTAAATGAGCTGTAAAATTAGTTCCAAGCGGTGCACCAAAAAAACTGCTTTGAATAACTCTGTAGAATCTATCATCATCAGCGTTGCACCGAAGACATCACCATCATCGAAGCCTGTCGTCATTGCACGATCGGCGTGCGCTCGCGCTACATCTTCTTTTAAGTCGCCATTAAACCTTCCGACCGCTCGGTCGCTCCCTCCCTTGTCTGAAGGCCTCTCTCATCCTCAGTGGCTAAAGAATCCCACAATCTGGTGCCGAAACCCGGGATACAACGACAGCGACAGGCAGGGCCTGACCACCCTCAACGACAGGGCCTGCTTGACTTTCCACGAACCAGCCACTGATGACCCGAGATGACCTCCCTGGAGCGCATGCTGAGGCGCCGAATCACTTTGCGAGCCAAGCTCAACGGCTTCTTAAAGGAAATCGAAGACGGCCTACGTGATGGACGCTTGACCACACCGATGGATTTTGCTATTTCCCTCGAAAGAATCGAATTCATGTTCAAGCCGATCCAAAAGCTGGATGAGGACATCTACCGCGAACACCCACAGGAACTCGACGCGGAAGAGACCTCCGACGTGACAATGTTCAACGACAGCGTCGTCAAGATCACGGCAGAGCTTCGTTACCGCTCCCAAAACCATCCGACTGGTGAGTCTCGCCCTTCAAGTTCATCGACTAGAGCCAACGCTGCTGAGACTGTACCGATACGGACGAAATTACCGAGAATAGAGCTAACGAAGTTTGACGGCCATCGTAGAAACTGGCACAAGTTTTGGAGCCAGTTTGAGAGCTCTATTCATTCGAATCCTGAGTTAAAGGACACAGACAAATTCCACTACCTGACGAACCTACTAACAGGAACGGCGGCTTCTCCTATATCAGGATTACCGATGCCTGCTACGCTGACGCTGTAGAAATTCTTAAAAAGCGATTTGGAGACAGTGAAGTCATCGTACAAGATCACTTGCACGCTTTGATTAACCTGAAACCTGTCTCGTCATCGTCAGACGTAGCAGAGTTACGCAAGCTGTACGACAAAGTACAGGTGCACTGTAGAAGCATGAAAGCGCTGGGGACGCATCCCCTGACGTACTGCTCCATGCTCCACGAAATCGTGCTTCAGTCGCTGCCTCGAGATATCGTTCTGCGTTATCACCAGCGATCGAAGATAAAACGGGATGTGGCCGATTCGGGTGCCACAGAACCTTCGTCGCAGCCAGCGGACAAGCACGAAAAGAAGTTTGAAGACCTAATGACCTTTTTCGGCCAAGAGCTCGAATGTCTCGAAGCAGTAATGCCAGCATTATCGAAGGGATCGGACCCCCCGAGAGCCGCGAAACAGCATGATCTGCGTCGCACATCAAACGCCGATCACTTACCATCTGCGGCTTAACTTATCACTTAAGGGGAGACACTGCTCTTAAAAAAACTTTTTAATTTTTGAGTAAACTCTGTGAAACTTGTCAGACTTGTTGCTTTTCCTCCACTGATTCTAAATATGGCATTATTTTTTTTTGTTGGTCAATTAGGTCCCGAGATAATTAGAGGTAATTAACCATTTTTGGAGGAACAATAGACAAAACTGTGTTGGTAAGAAAACTTGAATCTTTACATTTTCCAACACCATGAACACTGGTGAGTGCAATAAGACAATCAGTTTTTTTATGCGTCGCTTGGAACTAATTTTACAGCTCATTAAACCTTGGTGGCAACACTGGCAAGGAGCCATTTTGAGTGCCAACTTCAAACACTGAAGTTTAATGAGCTGTAAAATTAGTTCCAAGCGACGCATAAAAAAACTGATAGCCTTATTGCACTCACCAGGGCTCATAGAGTTGGAAAATGTAAAGATTACAGTTTTCTGACCAACTCAGTTTTGTCTATTGTTCCTCCAAAAATGGTTAATTACCTCTAATTATCTCGGGACCTAATTGATTAACTAAAAAAATAATGCCATATTTGAAATCAGTGGGGAAAAAGCAGCAAGACTGACAAGTTTCACAGAGTTTACTTAAAAATTAAAAGAAATAGTTTTAAGAGGGGTGTCCCCCCTTAACATATGCGAACATAAGGAAGTGGCTACTGCCTCTTCTGATTCCGCGGCTGACAACAAAGAAGTTTCGCTTACCTCTACATGGAATCCTAAGGTACTTGGATTGCGGTGGAATATAATGACTGACACTTTTGGCTTCAAACTAGAGTCTGTACCGAAGACCTCAACCGGGCGTGCCGTAACAAAAAGACTTGTTCTGCACTCCATTGCAAAGGTGTACGACCCGCTTGGTTTTCTGAGTCCTTTCGTGGTTACTGCGAAGATACTCCTACAGGATTTGTGGAAGCAAAACCTCGACTGGGACGACGAACTTCCCGATGACTTACTGCACAAGTGGTTGGAATGGTGTGAGGGACTCCAGGCTCTAAGCGAACTTTCCGTTCCGAGGTTCTTGGGTGAAAAACTACAGGGACGCATAACGACGACAATTTTGCACATTTTCACCGATGCTAGTCCTCGAGCGTACGGTGTCGTTGCTTACGCCTGTATCCAAGATACAGAGGGAAACAGGACGACGCGCCTGTTATTAGCCAAGAGTAGAGTCGCACCCTTGAAGGCTGTCACGTTAGCCAAACTGGAACTAACGTCGGCTTCTCTTGCTGCACGAATGAGTACATACATCAAGGACAATACCGACCTGAACATCGTCGAGACGCATCTGTGGTCCGACTCCTCGATCGCGTTGTGCTGGATACGCAAACAAGCCGATACGTGGAAGACTTACGTGAAGAACAGAGTCCACGAGATAAGGAGTATTACGGCACCCGATCAATGGCGATTCTGCCCAGGTAGAGAGAATCCCGCCGACCTCCTGACACGAGGAAGTACAGCGCGAGAACTTCTGCAGTCGACGTCATGGTTGCAAGGACCTTCTTGGCTACCCGACCCAACCATCTGGCCCACCGAACCGGAAGCACCTAATGTACAGGCTTGCTATGCTGATGCGGAGATGAACCCGTTGTCACTGGCACTTCCAGTACCCACTTCGGAAGGAACGGATTTCACTCGCTTCAGCTCCCTCCTCCGCCTTCACAGGGTGATGGCGTGGGTACTCAGATACGCCAACAATCTTCGAAACCAAGAGAAAGTTTCCGGACCATTGACTGCCGACGAAGTTGAGAACGCCCAGAGCTACTGTATCCGACACACACAAGCCTGCTTCTTCAAAGAAGAGATACAGTGCGTAAAAGAAAACCTCCCCTTGCCTACAACCTCATCGCTGAAGACCGCTCGTTTGTTTCTTGAAGAGAACAATCGTCTTCGGGTTGTAGGGAGGCTACAGGCCAGTTTCGAGAATTACGACTCGAGACACCCTATTTTGATACCCAACCAGTCTCATTACGCAAGGCTTCTTGTTCTCGACGCACACGCAAAGCTTGGACACGCCGGACTTTGCGACACGCTTGTCCAGCTTCGTGAACGTTACTGGATTGTTCGAGGACGTCAATTGATAAAGAAGCTCCTGAACACCTGCGTAATTTGCAAACGCTTCCACTCAAGACCACTAGTTCAAGATGAAGCGCCACTTCCTCAAGACCGCGTAACAGCAACGTCCCCCTTTCTCGTCTGTGGTGTAGACTTCGCGGGACCACTGTATACAAGAGATACATCCCAGGACAACCGTTGCTACATCGCTCTTTTCTCGTGTGCTTCAACTAGAGCTCTTCATCTCGAGTTGGTGGAAAATATGACTGCAGAGAGTTTCATATGCGCGATGCGTCGCTTTGTCTCACGGCGTGGATTGTGCAAGACCATCTACAGTGACAACGCGCGCGCATTCAAAAGAACCTGCAGGGAGCTCGCCGACCTTTGGAGGACGCTTCAACACCCGGACGTGCAAGCCTATTTTTCCGCTTCCGCAATTTCCTGGAAGTTCATTGTCGAAAGGGCTCCTTGGTGGGGTGGATTTTATGAAAGGATTGTCCGCTCCGTCAAGAACACGCTAAAGAAGATGCTGGGTCGACAGCAAGTGAATGTTGTGGAGCTATCTACAGTTCTCACGGAAGTTGAGGCGATCATCAACTCTCGCCCGCTGACGTTTGTATACAACGACGTAGCGGAACCTAGCCCTCTAACACCAGCGTGCTTCCTCGTCGGCAGAAGGTTGACAGTGTTGCCCCCGTCTTTTTACACAGAGGACCTGACCCATGGATCGACGTCCACAAACCTACGACGGATGTGGCAGAAAAGAGAAGACACTTTAGAGGAATTTTGGACGCGTTGGAGGAAAGAATACCTCCACGAACTGCGCTCTCAAGGCCAGAGACGTCAACCTTCAACCGAGAAGCTACAGCCCGGAGCAGTTGTGCTAGTCGAAGAAAACGACACACCAAGGTTGTTTTGGACTCTCGCCCGCATCGAGCAACTTCACCCAGGTCGTGACAACAAACTCCATTCACCAGGGTTCATAGAACTGGAAAATATAAAGATTACAGTTTTATGGCTAACACTGCCTTGTCTGTTGTTCGACCAAAAATGGCTAATCACCTCTAGTTATATCCGGAACTAATTGACCAAATAAAAAAATAATGGCGGATTTGAAATGAGTGGGAAGAAGGCAGCAAGACTGGTAAGTTTCACAGAGTTCGCTTAAACATTAAGAGCCATGTCCCCCCTTAAAGTGGCCATGAAGATGAAATATGGCTTTGTTTCATTTAAAAAAAACCAGCCATCCCATTCCAGCCACGAAAAAAATTTTCGAACAGAGAAAAATGTAAGAAATATTGAAAAACCTTTCAAATTTCCCGCCACAGTGACATAGTATGTTCAGGAGTGACATAATATGGGCAAGCGCACAAACGGGATTCCGTGACGACATCGAGAAATTGGTGGAAAGTGGACGGTAGTCACTGCTTCTTGATTTGTTGTATTTTTTTTCTAATTATCTCAATTATTCGTTTGAAGTTGGCGATGAAATTGTTGTTGTCGTCATTTTGACAAAGCAGTATTTCAACCAAATGAACCAAACCTGTATTTTGTCTCCATGGCACCTTTAAATTCGACAAGTGATGTAGGTTGTGTGTGTGTGAGAAAGTTGCGTTATTTTTTTTACCTGAACTGGCGCAGTGTGGTGCAGACCAGCGCAGAGGCTATGATTTAGTAAAAACCGAACACCTGCTGTAGTGCTCGCACCAGTGTAGCCCAGTGCAGGTGAAAAAAAATGTCTCTAGTGCCTCCTGTGCTGCGATGTTGTAGGTGCCGAGTTGCGTGAAGGTTGTGCAAGTGAAAGCAGCATGGCATCTCACGGAAAGAGCGCTGGGATAGCGGAATACCGAGGGAGTGAAACAAAACGGTTGAGTAACGTCGCTGACCAGGACTGTCGCTGTGCTTGCACTGGTTCGAGATGAGCTGACATTCCACTGTGATGTGCAGAAAATAAATATTTTCACATACTCCGGTGTCTCGTCTGTGTGGGGAAGCAAGGGGTGATTTTCAGTCAACATCGGGGTGTTTGAAGAGCAACAAAAATTTTACCACCCCTTCAAAAGAAGGTTAAGAGGAGCGTGAAAGATAGAAGGGCGTCCCATCGATTGCCAAGCCTTCAAAGAGCTAAATCGCAAACAAAGAACAAACGCATGCAATGATTTCTCGCGCACTAAGGAAGCGCGTCTACGAACGATCCAAATGTAGACCAATATGTGGTTTATGAGGTAGAGGTATACTATTCTACAACTTCTTTGCGATCGATGCGTGTATTGTCTTATCCGGAAGGCTTCCTTCTTCGCGATTTTTCAAGTAACTGTGATGACACAGTGGAAACCCGGTTTCACGCACTTGCCTCGTGTCCAGACATCTTATCAGAGCTTTCCGGTCTACCAACTGGTCTATGGGGAAATGTACAAGTTTTTTGACAGGACGCCATCGGTCCCACCAAGTAAACTTTCACTTTAAAAGGTTGAAGCGTACTTCCTCGCTGCCTTCATCTTTGAAAATACCACGGGATGTGTTAACAACCACCCAAACAGCGAGCTGCTTCTGTAGTTGTTTCAAAGTGCGCAGCTGGCGTTTTTTTATTTTTGCGGAGCCCTATTTTTTTAGCTGAGCAGGAACAGTGAGGGGAGTGCTACACGTTTTGTGAACAGACCAAGATCTTCAGTTTGGGTAGAACACCACAAAAGCCCCAAGAATGCCGACATGCGATCTTGCCAGACGTCAGATTGCCTTTTCTGGCAGGACCGTGCACGGGAAGATTAAGGTGGCGAGGTTGCCGGGTTGATAACTGCCAGATTTCAAACCATCGACATCAGCAGAGCTTAGTAAGGCTTCGGTATAGCAATTATTGTAAGCGTTTGATGTAGAAATAGAGCAGAAAATGAAGTGTTCTGTACCTTTCTGGCTTTCTGTTGACATTTCTTCTTTGTCAACAAAAGTTTCCACATTTGAAAGCGAGTGTATGTCTTCAAGGACCTTTATTTCAAAAGGAAAGCAAACAAAAAAACCCGCCTCGCTTTTTTAAATAAAAATAAGGCGGAGCTGAGCAAGAAACCCAGGTCAGTTACCTTCGCACTTCTGTCAATCCCTCTGGAAGGTAAACTGGATATTCGATAAACGAAACACTTGCAACATAAGTTTTTTTGCTAAAGCTATGAAAAACAGTGAGGAAGAAAACAAAACGTCGCTCGATGAGTATCTGTGTTAGCTGGAGAGTGTGTGCGAACTAGCAGGAAGTACCTCAGCCGCCTAGACGTCCGCTTCTGCTTTTCTCCTGAAAGAAATAATGAATGATGAGACACTCCCAGGACTGCAGCACAACACCGGTTGTAGCTGGTGTTAGCAGCGACTGTCTGACGGGTCATGTTACAGAGCTTGATGTTGCAAAGAGCTGTGTGTATGTGTATATTATAAATATACACATACACACATAATGTGCATTAGAATGGGCGAAGTTCGATAATTTCAAAAATGGAAGGAAACAACACGAAATTTTACTTGGCTGCAGATTGAGTGGCACTATTTAAAAATTTAAAATAAATTTTACGAAGCATTTTGAAGTTTGAAAACCTGCACCAACTATTTCCACGCGTGGCGATGGGCTTTCCCGCACAGCTCCGGTGTCGGGCGGCCAAACGGCAGGAAGGGGGCGCTTTTGTGTAGCGTATTTATAAGCGAGCCGCAATAAATTACGCTCAGTTGTTTGTCAGCGTTTGTCTGTGCTTCTTTCCTAGTCCTTGTCTTTTGCGCTGTTGTCCAGTCGAGACGCTAATTCAGTCCATTCCCAAGTCGAGCATACAACATAGGCTGCCATGATAGTGAAGGCTTATCCCTAAAATCGAAGCCTGAAGCCTCCCCTAGCATGAAGTGCAGCTCACACGGCGCTCTGCGCAACGACATAAAAGTTGAGAACTTTAAAAGAGCGACATGTATACGCTGCCATGAATCTCAACTGGTCTACCACCTTATCAACTGTATGTGGCACTGTTTTAGCACTTTAAAAATTTTGAATTTTATCAAGAAAGGACGGTCCCCTCGATGCTTGTTATTCAAAATAACTTGCAATTAACCGATGTAATGGGTTTTAGCTTAGAATCATCGAATAATTCCTTCCATTGGATTGCATGTAAAATTGCTGGGACCAGGACTCACTTCCAACTGAACGAAAAATTCAATTTAGCATTGGAATTTCAAACTACTGAGAGTCGACGCTATTGTTTATGCGATTGGCAAACGCCAACCTTTCGCACCAAAGTGATGTAAGCGCTCTAGGGCGCTTACAATTTTAGGGCGCTTTCCCACAGTGCACCGATGCTGCGTGGCTAAGAGGCAGCCGCTTTTGGGGAGCACCTCTTATCTCTTCCCAGCACAAAAAGAGCGGGACAAAGGCAGGAGGAAGACGTGGGAGAAGCGCTGACTTGTCCTTTCCTTATCAGAAGGATCAACATTCGGGCGAGTTGGTACTGGTTATGTATCATCTTGACGAAACAGCGTAAAAAACGGGGACACTAGGAGAGAAAGACGACAGGACGACGCTGTATCGTCAAGATGATACTTCCCTTATCAGACATGAACAACAAAAAAAAATAGAGCGCAAGTTCAGCGCTTGTCTTGCCTTTTCCTCCCGCCTTTAATTGTCTCAGTCTTTTTGCGCCGGGAAGACGAGTACGAACTAGCCCGGTTTTCTACATTACCTCTTATCTCCTTGGCATTGGGACAACTCCGCCCTCGTGCTTATCTTTCCGCATCCTGATAACGTGGTCGTGATCCAGCTTTGCTGCAAACACTCTCTTCTAGATAAGAAAGCCCAGCCGCGCACCCACAGGTTTTTCTAATCAAATGATACACAAAGTTGGTCTCTTTATTTGCCTGCAATGTCCTTTTTTTTTAATCGGACATCGGAAAGATGTTGTCTCGCTTCCTACTTCTAGAGACGCCAGTATACAGCATTTTCAGCGAAAAGGAATCGACACTGCTCACTGGCAAAGATACTAGCATCAGTTTTGGTCTTAACTCTGTTTACTCGCTTATAATATATGCATAAAATGCCTTTCAAAGAACCTTACTTAGGATTGTGCAGCGTCCGGCACAAATGTATTTTGAAGTTGAATTAATGCACTGTTAGTGCAGAGAAAAGTACCTGCAAGCAGATGGTTGGGAAATAACGATTCCATGAGGGTATACAAAGGGGGGGGTTTAAAAATCAAAATAATTTTTCATGTCTTGCGTTGCCTTACAGGCAGTTTTTTTTCCCCTGCAGCTGAAATGGAAGGGCAGCACGAAATTGCCATTTACATTCCTCTTTCACGAGGGAAGTGTGTTAATAATTTTAGAATATACCGTTCTACCCTACATATCTAGAATAGAATCACAATATGGGTATACCCTCATTACACTGACAGTAAACATAAAAAAGTCAGAATATAGTTATACCCTCTTTGCAGTAACGCCAAACACAATTGTGGTCGCCACATGCCATGAATGTGTCATTCCATATCATCAATAATGCTAAAAGCAGCAGGATAGCTTGTTTGTGTTTGTTTTATGCCGCGAGAAAATTTCACAAGAGTATATTAAACAGCCTTTTATTTTTCCACATGCTAGCTACTGAAGCATGCTGGAGAAATTCATGTTTCACTTTCCTCGCTGAAAAAGGATAAATATATGCTCCGACTCGCAACTGTTCGCACAAAATAATTATTTGCTTTGCACTCGCTTCGAAAGTAACACTGTATAGCAATCGCACAATCATGTCGAATGGTGGTTCCGGTGCATTGTGGTAAAGCGGAACCCCAGGCATGTCTAACAGTGTAGTCACCTCCAAGAGCACTGCATTGCACAGCGTACCAAGCGACCACTACCAACAGAGTCTCTTATCTCTTCTTATCTCTCTTCTGTGCAGCAGAGGCATCGAAAGACACGTTTCACTGCATGCGTCTGCATGGATGCCACATAACAAACCTCTTACACCATATCACGATGGCGTCGGGCCGTAGGCTTGCCTACCTTGACTCCAGTCTACGTGCATACCCTACAGTTCTTTATTTAGTACCAGTGTCACCCCACACACACTGCTTAAAGGAGCCATGAAGAGAAAATACAACTTCGTGTACTTTGAAAGAACTAGGATTCAGTATCTTACTCAGTTCCATTACAGCCCCAAAAGATGTTTTTTTAATAAAAAAAAGCTATAAGTATTTAAAGGAGCCATGAAGAGAAAACAAAAGTTTGTTTTATTCGAAAGATTAGGTATTTCATAGTACCCCAAGCGCTTTCCCGGAAGCAAATGATGCTTTATTCACTGATAAATAAGGCAATTTAAGCCAAAATTTTAAATCTCCCGCTAAAATTAAACATTCCGTGACGTGTACAATGGCGTCATAGAGCCGGTCCATGAAACAGATACTTAGTATGTCGACTCCATATAGCACCCACACGCGGGAGTCGATCGAGACGGCGGCCATTTTAAAAATACTAGTAAAACCTAGTGCACCCGCAGCCCTAGTCATGGAATCGCCTGATCCGGAGAACAAAACTCTCGCCGAGGAGCTCGGGCTTGCATTTAACAACCTCACACCACAAAAACGCTCAATGCTTCTAAGTGCACGAGCGGCAAGAGTTGTGGGAAAAGCGGTGGACGTGAAAGCGACCATTCCGCGATAGCCACAACAGACGAACGCCCAGCCGTCGGCACCGCTGCCTCGTCAGCCCCGTCGCGACGGACGAATATAGACTGGTACGTATGTGCCGTATTTTGATTACGGTTAATAATAGTTCAATTTCAGTAGCAGTATCACTTATGCCAGTTGGCCGGTGTCGTGTATGGAAAGCCGTTCGCGCGAGCTCTCTGCTTCGACCAGAAAGATACGAGCGTCAATGCGCGGTGTATACGGCATATTTTTCCCCAAGGTCAGAGCGATTTGACGAAGTCGGCAACGAGCGCCAGCATGTTCCAGGAGTGAGCTAACGTAAGGGTCCCTGCCGTAACTGAACAAACTGAAGTTTTCCGTGGTTGTAAACTGGAAACGAGCTCGTAACGACAGCAGCAAACCAACACCATTCGAAACTTACGCGACGACTGGCGCTATCTCGTCGCTTCTTGCTGTTCCTTACGCCCCTCGTTTCTATTTTTACCTTTGCTGGTTGGCGATATGACGGCCAACCTCCTGTGAAGGGATTACGATACGAAGCAAGGTCGCGGCTGTGCGTGCTGGAACGGTTCGTTGGCCCCGAAGAGCCTCGAACCCGAAAATTCGTCTGCGCGACGGCGAGATGTCGAGCTCGGCCGGCGCGCTAGTTTCGTACGCATTGGCGCACACGCTTGCGAGTTCGTTCGGACCTTCAACCGTTTACTCCACCGTTCTTTGTCATAAAAAGAATGTGCAGTATGTTTCACGGGCATTTAGCTCGCTATGCAAGCTGTAAGCCCTGCCTAACATGCGTTTGCTTTTGCCGGCCTCCGCCAATCGCAGAGCTTAGCCCATGTGACGGCATAGGTTCTGTTGCGGGAAATGAGCTGGTGGGTCGCATGACCATTCCCGTTTTTCCTAATTATGTAGCTTATTTGAGCGAAGTTTGCGTTATAAGTGGTGTCGTTATGGTTCTAACGAGGCAATCTTTCGAATGAACCAAACTTGTGTTTTCTCTTCATGGCTCCTTTAAAAACTTTCAAATTTTGCGGACGTGTTATGAGCAAGAATGACGTCATACGGGCCAACAATAAAACACAATTTTCAGTGCGTTAACTGCACGCTAGCATTCAAGTGATGCGGTCAAATGGAACTAGAGGCCCCATTACAGACGTCCAGTCATGTGTCGTCGTGACAGGTCAGTTAGGCGGCCGCCAATCACACAAACAAGGTTCCGTGACGTCGTAGAAAAGTCGCGGCAAATTGGCTAGGGGGTCGCCACGGCTCCACACGTTTTCTTTACATCTCCGTTATTTGTTCGAAGATTGCGGTAATATTGGTACCATTGTTATCGGTACTAAGCAGTATGTCTAATAAACCCAAGTTGTAGTTTGTTTTCATGGCTCCTTTAAACTTTTTACGCTCTAAAGCACATCCGAACACCCCCATCCAGAGGGTGCGTTCCCTGGGGTGGTATTCTCGTAACTGTCCCTTTTGAAAACGTCCCTTTTGTGTCGCTTTCATCGTGACACACTTCCAGTTAAGCAGTCGGCCCATGGAGGAAAGAAAAGTTGGATGGACCTTTGATTCAAATACCGTAACTGTTAAAGAACTAAAACCGTATCAGAACATCTGTTATGTGTTTATTTGAACGCATTTTGAAAAACTAAACGCGATGAATTTTTTTTTTGTTACGACGTTGAAAGTTTTCACCGTAAGGGGAGGAACGTGCAAAGATGGCAGCTGCAGTCAGCTGTTTCCTTGTGACAGTGACGTGTAAACAATGCGGCGGGTACTCAGTTTTTCACGGTTGGACTCCGTTTTGAGGTCGGTGACAATGCCAGTACGTAACTGTCCAGTTGCGTATTTTGGCATTGGCGTACTTGTGGCATGCCGACGCGGGCTTATCCGAGGACCTGGAATGGTGCTTTACGTCGTTGACATTATTGTGGTGCCCTAAGAGTGACAAAATGTGTAAGAGGAGGGGAGTTTCGTTTGTTAACGACGTTAAGATGGCATGTATGCGAACGTTAAGATGGCATGTGTATGCGTAAAGTACAATTTCATTGCAAAATATAACAAAATGATATTGCGCTTTTTTTAGAAAAGAACGGTAAATGTACAGGACTCTGATACGAGTGAAACACCAGGTAAGAGTGCTGATAAGAGTGAAACACCAGGGACGACACCTCGACGCCATCATGCAGCGTTTGTGTGCCGGTGCTATTTCCAGTGCCAAAATGAGGAAGACGTGCTTTCGGAGCCATTAAAAGCAGGGATTTATACGCACCCCTTAACACCCCCCAAAAATATTCCACAACAACAAGCACCCTGCCTAGGGATCTATACAATCCCCCCCCCAAACATCCCACCTACACCCCCCAAAATCGAAATTCTGCATAAACCCCTGATTAAAAGACGTCGATGACTCAGGATTTTGATTCCTAGCTGACTGGGAGCACAAATATACGACTGGTATTAATATTTTACCTTGTTTCACTTGTTAAACTTGGCACATGTAAGACAGCTGGTCAAGGGAATATTTTGAACATGGCGTGAGCTGTTCCCGTGATTTTTTGGACTTAATATCTTTATAAACGACTCCAGTGACGACGAACAAACTGCGTGAGACAAGGCAGACGATATCACGCATTCATAGCAAACCCCTTCCTAAACGCGCGCGCACTGACGTCACGGGTCCGGCGCTTTAGCGGAGTGATACACTACATGAGGTGGTGCCGTTCTTGAGTTGTAACTGAGTATAGGAACAAACTCGGCTAATTCCAAGCTTCATTCTGAAACATGGTTGGGGACAAGAGTCCGGTGGTTTTGCCGTGGCTTCCGAAACCGCAGAACAAGTAGTTTGCGCATACCACTAAGGCAAATAAGGTGCATGTAATCAAAGAGAACATTCGCATTAACGTCTATGGGAAGTTCCTGCAAAATACTTGTACCAGAAGGGTGTTCTTCCTTTGTTTTGTCACGAAAGCTCTGATCTGCGCGTAATTCCTGTCTGATATCTGGGAAACACACCCGGTTCTTCTCATGTTTGCCTTTCACAATGCACTTTAAGCAGCTGGAGAAGCCAGGATGGCCTTTTGTGTACAAAAAAAACCCTGTTTGGGAGCATCAAATACTAATGCATGCAGAATCACAGGAACGGTTTGTGATCTAACAGTTAAGTCATCATCTAACTACACTTTTGTCTCATCAAGAAAACCTGACAGCAAAAATTTCGGGTCACTGGGCTTGCTATGGCCGAAGAAAACACTCACAAGAAATGGCTCATTCTCAACAATCTTCACACGGCTAAGAATGAGCGAAAACTTAGTACTCTTGCTTTTACATATTTCCACGCCGTCTATGTTGAAGGTCAGGCTGTTCTTCAGGGATCTCTGGACAATCTTGAAGCATTTTCCGCAGTCCTGCTTCTACACAGAAGTGGTATTACCTCACCCCAAAACGTTGCGAAGTACCACTGGACCCTGGTGTGTGCAGCAGGGTTCTTGCAGACGACAGCAGGGAAGAAAAACACGCGTGGCTGCGCAACACACCAAGCAGTGATGTAACCGCGGCAGGGGTAGATTTAGAGTTGACCGCCCACTCCTGCAGCTTCTGCCGAAACACCAACGTGGTGTCTTCATCGTTTTCGTTAACAGAACTGTCGTCTGACAACTAGTGATCTCCGCTGGACAGGAGCCACACAGCGTGACTCTCGCCGTGGAGACGGTGTATGGATCTTTCCCCAGTACCCGTCGTCCTAGCGGCCGCCACGGCGAACATAAAATAGCAGTAAGGCATGCCCCCAAAAATGTTTTGTTTTCGGGGAACTCGTGCACCAAATGTTCCGGTCTTGCCTTCCCTCCCGCACCCACCCATCACCCGTGCCTTTCACATGAATGTCAGTGTAGGAGGCGCACGCTTGGGTGACTAATCAGCAGTGGCTGAAGCATCCCTTTTCCTTTACTTTTTTAGATGCGAAAGAGCCTATGGTCGAGCCTGTTTCCTCCGCTGTTGTGTGGGTGCCGTTGTGTGACGTCTGCACTCCCCACTGCGCATGCCTGGCCAGGCACCGCTGAAAAGGATTGTTGCAGGATGCCCCAAGGGATTGGCCAAAGAAAGAATCCATCACGAGATAGCTTCGCGTTCAACCACCGTCGTTATCTTCCGGTAGGGGAACCGTGAGTACTATATAAGGCATTGCTCCCCTCCTCTCTGAAGCTCCTCTGCTCTCCGGCATTCCTCCTATGCTTTCCGGGATTGCGCAACCAATAGCAACACCTGCGGCTCCCCGCAATATTGCGAAGCAGCTTAGGGTTAGATACGCGACGGTAGACGCTGCATACTCCGCTGGGGCGCCGCTGGTATAAATGAATCGCGCGCGCGCTTCGCTCCCCTCATTCTTTCAACGCCGCGATCTAACTGAAAACTAATGGGAACTTGAGTCGCCCCCATGCCTGCTACGCATAGTACTCAGGCTTCCCGCTGATGATGATCGTGGCAGGATGCCCCTAGGGATTGGCCAATCAAAGAATTCATATCGAGGTAGCTTCGCGTTCAACCACCGCCGTCATCTTCCCGTAAGGGAATCCTGAGTAATTCGCGCTGATGTTGATTGTGGCAGGATGCCCCTAGGAATTGGCCAACCAAAAAATCCATCATGAGATAGCTTCGCGTAAAACCACCGTCGTCCTCTTCCCATAGGAAAACCCTGAGTAGTATGCGAGTCATTCCTCCTCTCCTCTCCACAGCTCCTCTCCTCTCCGGGCTTGCGCAACAAATGGCAACACCTGCTGCTCCGCGCGTAATAATACGAAGCAGCTTAGGGTTAGAGACGCGACGATAGCTGCTGCATACTCCGCTGGGGGCGCCACTGTAGCTCCGCAGTTTAAATGACGCGCGCGCGCTCTCCCCTCCCTTCATTCTCCTCCGCAACGTCGCGAACGAACTGACAACTAATGGGAAATTGAGTAGACCCATGGCAGCTTCGCATAGCACTCAGGGTTTCCCTACGGGAAGATGGTGAATTTTTTTTTCATTTTCTTTGCTTCCCTATTGGTAGCCAAGTGCTAGTAGCATGTTCAGCCTCGAAAATTTTAGCCCGTTTCCTTCGAAAGCCTTTTTTGTGTGCACGCACGCACTTAGTGCGAACTGCTCGAAAAGAGGAAATAAAACCATGCTGCCTTAGAAAGCATAGCCGCTCCCCAAGGAGCAAGCTGAAGGGGCACCCCTTTGTTTATTTCGCCCGAGCGAACTGCCAAGAATGGCGAGCCGGCCGCAAACGCATGTGCAGATCTCTACTTGAAAATGGTCCATTACATACACGGCAGTATGTTACACAAAAAAGTCCTCCACGTCGTAATGCGAACCATATGCTGCTGGAGGTTGCTAGGACTTGGATTATACCTACAACGCGAGCGTGCACTAGCATCTAATTAAGTTGCTTCTAAGCAAATTCTACGTTGTTGCGATGTGGACGGCTCCGGCACAAATTCTATTTGCGCGCTGGAAACAAACACGAAAAATGCATCGATGGGGCACTTCCGTTTCCGCTTGAACTGCTGTTCGCTGCTTTCGGACATTTCTAATCCAGTAAAACTACTCAGAGCACAAGCCTTTTGTTATCTGCCCCCCCCCCGACAGGTGCCTTGCCTCAGGGCGTGGCTACCATCTCTCTCAATCCCGACTGGCTACATGGCCATCCTCATTCAACTTTCAACTTGGCTTGACTAAAATAAGTACTTGCGCTTGGTGGCCAGCAGCAAAACACAAGTGCTTAAAAACTGTTTCGCACAAAGTGCACATACTAAACATTCTCTCTCTTGCCTTATTTCTACTTTTAAAATTTGCTGAAGATGTTTGTACTCTTCTGAATACTGAACATGTAGCAAGCCAGTAAAGTAGAACCGGTAATTTTTTACCTGAAGTACGAACAACGTGGACAAAAACAGTAATCACTATCTGTATCTATATCTGCGCGTGAAAACTATAACAGCGAGCGTTCCCATTGTCTTCTAGAGACCAGAATGAGCACATCCTGAGAAACTTCTGAAATATATGTTTCTAGGATATTAAGACCAGTGATGTACTGAGTATGTCCTGAGAACATCGCGAGAACAGAGAGGACGTTTGGAAATTAGATAGGATAGTCTCTTTCCAAGCTCCTCGATTTTCAGAAGCTGCTGCAGCCTGCTGCGCACTGACTAGGACCTGCGCTGACTAATCACAGCCTTGAGGTTCTCGTACGGTACTACCGGGAGCGGGGTAACGCGGACGTCGGCAAGCTTGTCCGTGATGCTGATTAGCAAAGAGGTCACGACAATGTGTTATTTCATCTCCCGTGATCCGACGTGATCCAATGGAGCGGAAAGCGTGCCTTGCTTGCACGAACCGTGCCCATGAATTACAAGTCCAGTACAGGGGTAGCGAAATGATGCGCACAACAAAGGCGGTAGCGCTGGTGGGCGAAGCTGCTTCGCGATCGCCGCCAGCCTGTAGCTTGCCCGCCTATTTCATAATCATCATCACCAGACTATCTACACCCACTGCAGGGCAAAGGCCTCTCCCATTTTTCTCCAATTACCCTGGTCCTGTGCAAACTGCGACCAATTCATCCCCTAAACTTCTTGATCTCATCTGTCCATCTAACTTTCTGCCGCCCCCTGCAACGCTTGCCTCCTCTAGGGATCCACTCTATTACCCTTAATGACCAATGACTATCTTGCCTTTGTATTACATGCCCTGCCCACGTCCATTTTTTCTTCATAATTTCTACTAATATGTCCTTAGCACGCATTTGTTCCCTGACCCACTCCGCCCTCTTCTTGTCCCTTAACATTACACCTATCATTTTGCGCTCCATTACCCGCTGAGTCTTTCTCAATTTAAGTTGAACCCTCTTAGTGACCCTCCAAGCTTCTGCCCCGTAGGTGAGTACTGGAGCTGTCATACACTTTCTTCTTCAGCGACAATGTTAGGCTGCTATTCCGTATTTCAGAATGTCTACCGTATGCACTCCACCCCTTTCTGATCCCTCTAATTATATCTGCGTCATGGTTAGGATCCGGGGTCACAATTTGGCCTAAGTAGATATATTCGCTTACCACTTCCACTATCTCACCCCCTATCCCAAACTGCTGTCCTGTCCCGATGGTATTGACCGTTACTTTGGTTTACTGCATAGTAATTATCAGGCCTACGGTTCTACTCTCTTCGTGCAGTACGGAAAGCATGCTTTGCAATTCGTCCCCTGAGTTACTTAGCAAGGCAACGTCATCAGCAAATCTGAGGTTACTGAGGTGTTCTCCATTAACCCTTACTCCCACCTGTTCCCAATCCAGGGTTCTGAATACTTCTTAACATGCTGTGGATAACTGTGGACAAATTGTGTTTCCTTGTCTGACGACAGCTGTGTTTCCTGGTCTGTTGGAAGTGAAAGCTTGGAACTGGCCTGGCTAGAAGAGACAAGATCCATCCACATTGCCAGTTAATGTCCCGACCGGCCCAGAGACATTCAGTTGCAACAGGAATTGGAGTCACACTTTTTGTTGTTCCTCGTGAATTGACACATACCCACGGGGAGGATTGGCCAGGAATCCGGCGAGAGGAAGACAAGCGCGGCCACTTAAAACAACAGATGATTTACACCTGGCGATTATTCGGCCGTGTGAGCGCACGTGAGCTTGCGGGTTGCCAGGAGCACCTGGTGACGTCGAGGCGTGCACGTGGGCTCACGCCGCGTGAGGAGCTCCCACCTTTGTCGTCGTCGTCTTCTGCGCGGGGGAGTCGCTACAGTGTGTCCATGCTCAAAATACTTCTTAGTTTTAATATATCTTTTTGTAAAATGCTTTGTATCCTTTCGAGGACTAATTTACCGCTTAGCACCTTTCTGCAGTAATTTGAAAAAAATTGTTAGACTTAGTTGATAATTTTCGGTTACGTGAGAAGTCTGCCGCCATTCCCAAGACATTTCGTGGGTGCGTGTCGCGAGTTGGGATGTGAACTTGTGACATTGGAGATAGGCTTGTACTTAATCAACAGTACACGATTATTATACAGAACTTTTTTGGTCTGGGAAACAGCTGGGGATATCACGAAAGTTTCTTATTTATGATGGCTGTAATATCCAATTGACGATTTCCTACTACGACTACAGGGCTCAAACGATAGTATAAGCCAGAGCATCCTCCATAGCGATTCAGTTCTATGATTCCTAGAGCCCTTTTTGTAAATTAGGTACAATGATACGGGTCTTCGTACCTATATTTTAGTACCTACCATTTTATCCACTCATAGCTGTGCCTTAGAGAAAGGAACTCGAGATCGCAATGCTACCTAATGCGAAATTTGGGCGTAGCAGCAGTGCGTTGAGGCAGCACTCACTCGTGGCTTCTAACGACAGCAGATATATGGTGAGCCTCTGCGGGAGCGGCGCAAAGTGCGTCTAAGGAAGGGTCTGCGAAATGAGTCTTAAGCGAACGCACATCATAGTCACGCGCACGCCCTTCCCCCGTTTTCTCCCGAGCGTCGCGCTGTCGAGCGCCTCGTGCAGGCACAGCATACTGCCTCCTCCACTCTCTCACCGCATACTTACAAATAGCGCTGGCTTGCGCTACCATGGGGAACCGCCCTCCCCTCCCAATTTCGCAAGACTCTCCTGCTTCGCACTCTTTCATCGTTCGCTTTTTCCTTCACTCGATTGTGCAGGCCATCGTTCCTTCAGTTACGCCGACAACCGGCACAGCCAAGAGACGGCGGCCAAAGGGATGCGCCCTAAAATTGCACGCTGAAAAACGCGCACGAAGAGATGGGTGCCAGCACCGATCAAATCACAGAACCCCACCTTTCGAATCTAACTCTTCTCTCGAAATGGACCTACAGCCTCTATAAAGCTAGCCTCCTCGACCGTGTTGCCGATATGTCGTGACGGCGGAATTATTAGTTTTACCACACGGCTCTTCTTACACACTTTTTTGCGAAGCATATATATGGAGAAAGATTTGGACACAAGAAAAGAAAATGAAGATGCAACTGTAAGTTTTTTTCATGATGAGAGCACATAGGCTTTATTTTACTTGGTAAAATTCCAAGACCAACAATGAGACAATGTATTAAACCAGTGGAACAAGTCTGCCACAACCGTCGTCTGCCGGAAAGATGGGCTGCGCAGCTTGCTGCAGAGGTCGCAGAACGAGGGTGGGAATCGATCCCGGTCGACGCGTCGCCTATTTTTCCAGCGCAGATACTTCGCATACAGCTGAAAGTCACCGGCTACTCTTTTTAGGTATTTGGCAAGGTGTTTCGGTGACCTAAAGCTTAGCGCATCAATGAACGAATCCGGCGGGGCAATGGCAGTGTAGTTGGCTCCCCCGAGAACCACCGGAATTATGTCGTGTTCCAGGACATTGAAGAATTTCTCGGTGACGTAGTCTCTGCATATGGAGTTCTCAAAGGAAAGGTAGAAGAAGTATTTCTTCGCGAACAGTTCGTAGCATCTGGTTGCATTTTCTTTCGGGCACTTTTGGTCTCCGCAACTGCCGTACACGTCGACATTGACGTACTTCCGAAGCTGTTTCACATAGTCATCCCTACCGCTCGCTGCTCTGCAATGGCTAACGGCACAAACAGCCATCCGTGACTTGCGTCGCCAGATGTTCCGGGTCTTCTGATATTTGAAGTTCACAGTTACGTTGTTTTCTGCTATAGTGCCGTATGGGTGCACAATGTCCGAGTCTGACCTTCAAAAAAAGAACAAATATTAGTGAAACTAAAGCCAAACGTTTGCAGACTATAATTATTGTAGGAAGGGTAGGTCTAGTACAACATTAAATAATCTACCATTTTTACACGCAAGCATATCTTGATGCATTTATCACCTCTTTATGAATAATTTAGCATAAAAACAAAGATGAGCAAGCGTGAAAATTTAGACGATCAGCATTGTACAGAGGATATTCGTGTGGCAGTCTCACAGTCGTCAGGAATGAAGCAATATACGTAAATATATGAGCAGTTACAGCGTCCGTCAATACATTTTAGCACTGCACAACAGTGTTAAGAACAGGAGCACAGGCGAGAAGTGAGGTTTCGGGAATAAGAAGTGTGACGAATGATGGCGCTTTTTTTCTTATTTTTTATGCATGTTGAAAATGGCGCTGTGCAATATGTTTTTCACGAGTTCCGTGGCATGTCAGTGAATATAGCAAGCTAAAAACCCACAGTTGAACAAAATCGAAGTCCGCATTGCTTGGGTACACGGCCCTGAACCCTGTTCGGGCAACCAGGCAGCCGACGAGGTCGTACTCGAGAGTGCACATTTTTTTCACGTGATAATTAGTCGACACGGCCGCCTACACATCAGCCAGTGAGGCGGCTATACCCCCATAACAAGAACCGAGAGAGCGTTTGATGGACAAAACTCCAGCAGCAAACAACATCACTTTACCACCGCTCCCATGCTTCAGTAATGCCTTCACCACCTAATTTCACTTAGAACACTGAAATACATCAAAAGTCGCAGTCGACATTCTACCTCATGGCACCCATACTTCCGCAAGCACACCAGCGAACCTGAGTCATCTGGTATCGCGACGTCCGAGTTTCAACAAACACAACTGCAACCTAGCCCACAATAATTTTAACGGACATTACTCCACGAAATAGCACTTTATTTAGTTCAGAGTGGCCTATCATGCCTAGCGTATAGCAGACCTCAGAGTTTCTAGACACTCGCGATGGAATATTTTGCCCGGCCGGGCTGTTCTCATGTACTCATGCCAAGAATGGGCAATAGAAGTACTGAACCATCGTACGCGCGCAGTAGAAGTGACTCAGTAAAATTGAAGAACTGTCTCGTCACCCCTAGCCCTTGACCCTTTCTGGTCTTGTGCCTGTCTAGACAATTGGTCTCCAAATCAGTAGGTTTTACCAGTAGTACCACGTCCGTTCCTTTTGCGCTAATAAAAAGAGCAAACCAATGATTCCAGAACACACATGTGTCTTTGAAATGTGATGTCTTTCGTAGTACGCGCTTCTAATCGGCATGTATAGCAAAGGGTGATTTTCAACGCCCGTTCACCGCAGATGAACACAGGTGTTTTTACACGTATACTGTTGCCAACAGTGCTGTCATCTTCTCCAGTAACCGCTGGAACCTCACCGACCACTCAGTGACGACACCTATGACGTTGCTGCGGCCCTCCGGTTAGCGCCTCTTCGTCGTCGTTACGTAGGCGCTGTGTGCGCCTACCTGGTACACAGATACCAATGGTACTTCCATACCAATTCATATGGTGTTTCCATACGGTGTTTTCCTAACAACGCTACGCCCACTGCGCAAGGATTAAATGCTGCAACGCGACAGAATGGACAAAAGCAGCTTCTTCTGCTCCGGGTACAACGGAGTCACATCCCATTGCTGAAACAACTAAGGTTTGTTCGACCGACCTTACGAAGCTAGCATGTGATCAACCACCGAACTCGCCTGCTACGTTCATTATGACATACCTGTTCATTAACGTGGCTCTGCATGTGCAGTGAATAGGGTATTTCCCTGGATATCACCGCTATCCAAAGTTGCGATAAAACCACAGAAGTGCTAAAATGTAAATTCTCTGCCCAACGGAGTAATAAAAGACATCCAGTGTTCTTGCCTCCCAAATGGGGGCGTTCTCTCACTGTTGTTGATCGTTTCATGGGAAAGCTAATCGAGCACGTGGAACACAGAAGACTTAAAAAAATAAAGGGAAGGCAGATTTAAACTTTCGCACCATGATCAGATTTAGAACAACGTTATAAACTAAAGACGTACTGTTACAACTAAAACATGAGACAGTAGACAGAAATGTACATGATGGAGAGACATAAAAGCCATCGTAAGCCTTGTCCTAAAAAAGCCGATAACGTGCGCCACGACGCCATGCAGCAAAGTCCCGACGTACTACTAGGTGACGTACTACTATGTGAGGGATTTTTTCTCGGACAGGACGGCAAAACTCTGAATTGGCAACCTGGAATCGGAAGACCTTTAACGGGAAGGGAAGGCCACACCGCGGCGTTCTGTCATCTCCCTCTTCGTGCGCAATATAGCAATTCTCGTCTTCCGGCGGAATTGACGAAAATTGAATTCTTACATCATAGCATCTACGCTGGTGACTTCACGCTCTGGGTAGCCGAAGAAAGTGATTGCACAATGCAAAATACCTTAAGAATCAATAAATTAATAGAGACCTACGGAGGTCCAAGGAGCCTTATGTGATCGCCAGAACAATAGCAATGACTACTACATCGAGCAAACAAACGGAGAAGCGGACTCCCCAAAATTATCTACGAATAAACCTCCAGGCAAAAGTCGACCTCATAACAATTTTGCCGATCATCAATGTTCTGGCGGTACGGATTCAAGCGAATGGGTATGACGCCGAAGCCATCAGCTTACTGCAAAAAGCGTACAATGAAAGATCAGATTGCTATCCAAAGTAGCCAATAGACACTTAGGAGTCAAACGAGCCAACCTAATCAGAATGATACAGCCCATCGTGTGAGAATGTTGGTCTACGCAGCACCATTGCTTTTACCTAAAATACACGAAAGAAAAAAATCAGCAGTATGCTTCGAATAGTATACAAAAAGTCCCATACACAGCCAAGGGCCCGCAACTCACTCAAGGAGCTAATCGAAGCCCAGCGAGTCTCCCAATCGGAGCGACTCACAAGGAGCGGCTTGAAGATACGTGCTAAGATCCCTAAGCAATGATTATGATTTGCAACATGCGAATGAAGTTCACATTACCCCCCAATGCACGAGCACATTGTACATACCATCCTCCTTTACCCAGGAACATGCATTCAGTGCGCTATCAAGAGCGCAGAGAAGAAAGAGCGAAAGCTGCTACAAACGCTTTGAAAAGACCAATGATGCGATATACGTCGACGCTGCTGACTACAGGGACCGCCCCGCCCTGGCAATAACTGCGGTTGACCAGCACGGCCACCTTATACTTCAGGCTCTTATCACTCAAGCAGGCATCAGACAGTGAAAGAAGCTGCCATTGCCATTACGTCAGTATCAGCCCAGGCAGGAATATATATAAGTGACTTTAAGACGCCAGTTACAAAGATCGTGAGAGAACGCATATAGCAGAAGCGCTGAAAATTATGAATGGATAAAGCGGAGCAAGGTCTAGAACAGTACAAATAATATGGGCGCTCACCCACACAGCCCTACAGAAAAATGGGAAGCTGACAACTAAGCTAGAGGACTAGCCAACAGGGCTGTCGTAAGAAGCGCCACAGAACAGCCCTCGCCCAGACGAACCCGCTGTTAACGTATGGTCACTTACAGAGGCCCTAGGTCATTGTCGATTGGGCCGGCTACAATACCCAGAGGTACACAAAACATAACACAAAAACAACTATTGCAGGTAGACTACTACAGACAGAGATGAAGCCCAACTAAGATAGTAGACGGTCACCACTGTCCAGAACTGCGCAGCAAAATATGTAAAAACTGTGAAGAGGAATCACCCACTTGAAACACATGCTCTGCTATCACTACCACCGATAAAGCAAGAAAAATGATAGCTATACGGCCGCAGTGGGGGAAGGTAGTGCTCAGCTCGCACGACGAGTCTGGCTTGGGCTGTCCGAATGCCCGAGGCCGGCACCGAGGATATGGGGTCTTGGACGATGGCTGAAGAGAGAGGGAAGGGATTCCAGGAATATTCAACCCCTGAATCCATCCTGGGCAAACACTCTCTCTCTTTCCTCGTGGTCTGCAGGGAATTCTTTTCCTGATCGTCCTGCACCGCCTGTTCAAGCAGTTCGAGGTCAAATTACCATAGGAATGTAGTATCGGGGGGCCACCGAGCCGAGTTCCCACAGATGCTCGCGCCTACGCTAAAAACCACTACGCACAAGGTTTTTTTATGCCCGGTACTATGGGGCAGGCCAATAAGATCTGCAGTCTGTTCAGGGCCTGCCATTTCATCCAGTGCATCACATATCTTGGCTGCATGCGGCAATTCCGCCCGTAGAATTAGGGCATGGTATTGATATATATTTTCGGCTTGGCACTGCGCGTGTGTCATGCGCGAAGCCTGAACAGTACAAGAGACGCCTCCAGAAAATTCTAAATATATAAGTAAATTTATAGATGTAGGATTTCTAGAACCGGCGACCAAGGAGTACAAGGCTAATGAAACTTGTCACAAGATTACTTGCGACCACAAGGCGCCAGCGTAAGACTGTTGTCTTGTAGGGTTCAGGTTTCTAACCACTACGCACTTTTGACAAACCTTGAAAACGGCGTTTCGTCCATTAAGCCTGCATGTTGATACCGAGGACCCTCCTACGTATAATGATGTAGTCAAACGTGGTAAGGTACGCCATAATCGGCTTGATCACTACAACGACTCAACACTGGATGTCAGTGGAGAGCACGAAAAACTCTACGTTTCAGTAAAAAGTCAGACGTCAGTCTTCGTCTACGAATGACGCACCTGATGTGGGCAGTGCTGTCGGCGGAGATTTAAAGGGAGACTTACCTGTTAACATAATACGGCACTTACTTCTCCATTACCTACGGGCTCAAAAACCACCGTACACTAACACCAAAAGATTTCCAAATCATAATAAATGTGCGGGTAGCCTAGTTTGCTTATGTGAGATATTTGTCACTTCTGCAGTGAGATGAAAAATAAAACTCTCGTATTGTAGACCGCTGGCGCCATCGAATGAAAACTAAACTCAAATACTTTTCTTGTTTACTTATTATTTTAGTAAAGCTCTGCAATGTTTCCAAAAGAAGCAAACTAGGCCATTGGGGGAATTTCTATGCATTTGTAAAACTTTTCCTATTGTGGTGCTTTTTACGCCCGTGGATCATGAATTAGGAAGTCCCACAGAAATGTGATCAGGTGAGTCACCCTTAACGCACCGCATCCGACGCAGAGTACCGACACACGAGCGCAACAGGAGGGGTGGTGCAGGACGGACGCACTGACACGCAGTTTGAGCTCCTTAATTCAATCGACACTGCAACTCAGCAAGAAAACCGTGCCCGCAGCCCAACATAC
This sequence comes from Haemaphysalis longicornis, assembly GCF_048455015.1. Classification (NCBI taxonomy): domain Eukaryota; kingdom Metazoa; phylum Arthropoda; class Arachnida; order Ixodida; family Ixodidae; genus Haemaphysalis; species Haemaphysalis longicornis. The sequence continues at coordinate 37,828,822 of NW_027526204.1, forward strand.
TCTCCAGACCTTTCGTGGTGTCTTGCAACGCGGCCTGTGTCTTCGGACGCGGGTGCGAATAGTTGGGCCAGTAACCATTATTCCTATCGGCCTCGGCTTCGCTGCGTTTGTGAGAAATCCGCACCGACACCTGTGCCTAGTCCCAGACTCCGACATTTTTCGGAGACGCCTAAAGACCTCAGCCTATGGAGGTACCTCCGATGCCCTTCGTGTGTTACGCCCCACCTTTGGGAGTGCCACGCTGACTTCTTGGGCCGAGGAAAACGAGCCAGCACCCGACCTACATTTTATAAATCTGTGGCAAGCTCACTTTCGAGCAGAACTGGCGGCCAGCGCAGAGACCGCACTTCAAGAATTAGGCCGGTTAACCGTCTCACTGCTGCACCACGCTGCCATGAGAAATACCCACCTCGACAATGGTGGCTGCAGCAGTATTACTCACCAGGGCCATCTACCAGCAGTTCTATCTCGCGTACTTTCTGCAGATTTGGGTTGCGTAGATGCCCCCAAAACCTTGTAGCCACTGCGTGCATCACCTAGAAACGTACCCTGGGCAGCTTTCTTCTAGAAGGGCTAAAGAGTTATCACCAAACTGCGACCAGGCTGCTCCACTATTTGCTGCCTAACCACTCTTCTACGCGAGAATGGCTCGCCTCACAGCCAGGAAGACCTTGGAGGATATAGGCGCTATGCACCATGATTAAGCTTCTTGCAGCTATTGACAAGGCGAAATTGACCACAGCAACAGGCCCGCGTTTCATAACCTACGAGCTGTTGAATAACATCGAAGGTCCCATTATACAGTAGTTAGTAATTGAATGGACGCTGCTTTGGTCTGAGGTGTCATTCTTCTCACACTGAAGCACACGGAAGTTGCACCTATACCAAAACCTGGGAAACCTCCTGTAGCTAGTTCGATAACATCTGGTCGATCACACTGACGTCAACCCTGTGTAACATCCTAGGACAGACGCTAGCTATGCGCCTCTCGTGCCGGCATTGCGGTTGGAGCGGTACACATGGCACCGCCCGGCTCATACTGGGTTTCGTCCACACATGGAAACAGATGGCGGCCTGGACCATATTTCGTACACTGCGCTCTTAGGTGGCCGATCCCTGAAAATACACCCGATCCTGGACAAGCACCTTTAAAAGCTTATGATAGCGTCAGACACTCTGCCATAAATTGCATGCCGCACTGGCTCGCCTTCCGCCATCAGCATGCCGCTTCTCGGGGTCTTTTGAACAAAATCCGCTTGCTCACCTTCCGCATACGCAAGAAATGTGTATAAACTGTTTCAGAGCGAGGGTGCCTTGGGGCACATGCTGTGTGCTGTGCTATTCAACAAGGTAATATGACCTCTGGCACGGCAGCTGGATGAAGTACTGCACACTTCTTTCCTCGTCTAGACAGGCGATGAGATTGAGTGGTCAGTTCGCGATGATCGGCAAAGACAGCAATCTGGTGTGCAGGCTACCGTGGACATAATATAGCAGTGGCGCTCACTTGAACGCTTGAACTTGTTTCCTAGAATGACTACTAACATTTCAGTTATCAATCGCTGGGGCCTACGCCAGCTGTCGCAGACACCAACATTCCCCATTTTCAATGGTGAGCCCCTGGAGTGTGCAACTAATTACGGGTATTATAGCTGAAAATAAGCAAAGCTGATTTGGCAGATTTATGGGTTCACTACAATCGACAAAACGACAGTTTCCTCCCTCCCTGCCTTAGCGGGAGAAAGTGAGAGAACCCATGTTCCTACGAAACCACTGCGCCCTCTATCTGTATGTCTGTGTAACGTTCTCTTCAACGCCATGGGTGAGTCTGGGAACCGGCCTCTACACCGGCATGACGCACGACGTACAGCAATATTATAAAAAGGATCGCCATAAAACAGCTGCGAAGTTACAAGTATTCACCGCCTAGCGCAGAAGAGCAACCCATCCTTCCCGTTCTACGTACGAGGTGGCATGCAGGTTCATCTAGACTTAGGGGTAGACAATGCCATCTGTCATAGGAGCCATGTTTGCCCTTCTACGCCGGCATTTATACAGACATGCATTTTGGCGCAGCTGGTTTTACTTCCGATGGCTTGTCTGCTCTATCCGCCTTCTTTACCTTCGCATGTATACTGATTCCATGTAACTAAAAAACAGCACTATGGAACTGGACCCCAAACGACAACAAAGGGCGCTGACTAGCAAGAGGGAGTTTATTCCGCGGGCTGCGAAATATACCGAAGGAAGAGAAGAAAAAACAGCCAATCGGTGGTTACCAACCTTCAGTGAAATGGGCACGACATGTATCTTCTAAGCTACTAACCTCCCTACTCATCGCTGTCCCCGACAGACTGGATAGGCGATTGACCAGGTGTTCGCCAGTGGGACTAACACGTCGAACGTTTCTTGTGACATCTCTTACTTTTTGGTGCAAAAGCCTCTGTTTTGCTTTATATGTTTTGTTAGTTTTTGTTCTATGGTATACAGCGATATTATCTGTGTCGCCAAGCTGATGCTCCGCCATGAAAAACCCCAACTATAAAAATTTTTGCAATTTATAGGGGGACTGAGTGAAACATTTTATTAACGACGAGAGGCCATGAAGCCCTGTGAAGAAGTGCCCTCTTTGTCCGCGGACCTCGAACTGACACAAATCTCATCCAAACTTGTCTCCAAGAAAACTTGGGGACAGTGTTATCAACACACTTTCAATCCTCGGACTCCAAGCCTCGCCAAATAAAACAGAAGCCCTCTTCCTCTGTCCCCGAGGAGCCAAGAAACCACGACACCTCACAATTGAAAGAAGCCAAAAATTACCATGGGCACCAAAGCTATGATACTTAGGACTTCTCGTCGACCCCAAACTCATCTGGAGACCTGCGCTCAATGCCCTCAAAAAACAGGCTGACGCTGCCAAAAAAATCGTTCGCAAACTCTTGCCCACAGCACGTACTGTTCACAGACCTTGGCACTCCGCATCTACGAAGCCCTTGCAGGTTCCCGGATCCTCTATGCACTACCCCTCATAAACCTCGCTGCCATTCAATGACAGCGCCTCGATGCCCACCAACGCACAACAATTCGTTAATGTCTAGGACTTCTGCGGAGCTCTCAAGTAGCCAAGACACCCTTTGAACTCAGGCATGGCCCTTTTCCTTGCAAGCCAAACAAAGAGGTCTCCAACACATCCCCCGACTCCGTAAAACACAACACGGAATGGCACTCTTGAACCGCCTCCAGTTAAGACCTCACTCACACATGAGAGCACTGGCGAAATTATACCAAGAAATCTTCCCCTCCAAACATAAACACCACTAAACCTGAAAATTTGGCCTTCCCTATATTAAAAGACCCCCACTGCTCATCAGCACCACCTTACCAGGCACCACGTCAAAACGTACCACCCCCACATGCGCCCTGTACCAAGAGGCAATGGCACGTATACACGAAACCTTCGCTAACAGCACACACCTTTACACGAAAGGATCCATCCTCCAAAGCACCGGAACAGGCGCAGCTGCTTGTATTCTCTCATCCCTAGACGACAATCGTACCTGCCATCTGAACTTTACTGTTAGCAACACGACATCAGAAATCGCAGCCCTACATCTGGCCTCTACCATGGCAAAAGACCACTTCCCACTTGACACCATAACCACCTTCTCTGACTCAAAGGCTGCATTGCAAAAAATCATCTACCCCAACCGTGCTGCCCCATTCATTCACAGCCTAACTGGGAAGATTCACCAACTTGAAGAAGAAGGGTGCAAGGTCCACTTCCAATGTATCCCAGGCCCTGGCCCGTGCTGCTTACAACTCTCACCAACAGTCCTTCAACATCTTCCAAATCGACGAGGCCCGCAACATTATTAAACGACACCTAAGTGCATCCCACCCCGACTCCCGACTCTCCCACACAAGTTCTCCGCGCCCCCTCCCAGCCCACGGCCTCTCCCGAAAGGACCGCTCTCTCCTCCGGCTCAAGACAGGCTACTTCTGGACCGCCGACCGCAGACATTGTCTACAAAAGACAGGTTCCCCCTTGTGCCACCTATGCCAAGTCGCAAATGAGACAATTCAACACCTCCTCTGCAAATGCCCTCACCTTGACCCCCTCGCAACTCTATCATCAATGCACTGAGAAGACTCAGACTACCACACTCCACACTTCAAGATGTGCTCCTCCCAAATAGGCCGGAATCCACCCGCCTCAAAGTAGCATCCCTCATCGTCAAATTCGTCGAAGCCTCCGGCCTCTCTGAAATCCTCTATGCTCAACCCTACCAGCCCTCCCTATACCTCTTTCCATCCCCTACACTCCTTCCGCTCCCCCCACCTAACCAAAACCCAGTTAAGGTGTCCTCTCTGAGAGACAGTTTCCGGGTTTTTTCCCACTCCCTTTCCTCTCTATTACCCAAAAACGACAACAAGAAGTGAGGATGGCAGAGGGGGAGCAGAAAGGGAGGAGTCACAATTCATCAAAATTCACACTGTACACAGTTCTAGTTTTCAGTTCCTATTCACAAGATGCACAGTTCTCTCTGTCAGTGGCACCAAAATGCACATTTTGCACTGTTGACATTGGTCGTGGATGGGTATGTCCAGTCCGGAACAGTCTGTAAGACCGCTACACCAATTTGTACAGACAGTTTTCAAGCACGTACTGGGTAACTATTTCATGAGTTGCAGGGTGGTCACAGACACGACTAACGTGCTCCAGTTCATTCGTACGTGCAGGACCTACAGTTAGCAGTTGAAGGCGGTTACGGGCGAAGATAGGACAGAGCCAAATTAAGAGAAAGAGATTTGGTATGGCATCACTTTTGCACTGGGGGCATCGGTGCAATTGAGAGCCTGCCGGGGCTGACGACTTATGTACAATGTTTGGAGTATGCGTTGCATTTGCATACAGTTTATTGGCGAATACCTCGCCCGAACATGAAAAGGGCTTGAGAGGTGCAAGGATGCCAACTGGAGTTTCAGCTTGCAAACGCTTACTGGTTTCTCTCTTGAGGAGACGCAGCTGGAGTTTCCCATCTGCTTGGAGAGAGGGGACGGGCGTGGCGGGCACAGTGGGAGGTCATTGTAGCCTCTCCCTGGCAGCGTCGTGAGACGTGCGGTTGCATTGTGCGACAGAAGTATGTCCCTGAGTCCAAACAATGCGGATTTGAAATCCTTCCATTTGTAGGCCTCGTATTGTTGTCAGGGTATTTGTCGCCGTAGGTTTCGGGGAAATTGAACGATTCAATTCTCGGACAGCAACATAAGAATCGGTGATACTGCGAAATTTCTTTGCGGTGAGATGGGCGGAATGGTCATAAATTGGCCGCGTGGCTTCAAGAATTCCCAGAAGTTCTACTTCTTCTACAAGGCCATATCTTTTGGCAATTTGCTGGGATCCATTCAATTGTGGCACGTCTGTAGATGTCCAGGCAGTAGCCGCCTTGATCCCATTCAAAGACGCGTTGGTGTAAATGTCAATTTTGTCGCCTGCCTTGTCATCTGCGAGCGTGCGAACTGATTGTTCCCGTACTATTCCGTTATGGTGCCGGATTAGGCGTCGACATGGAATACCGATGGAGGGGCGTTACCACGGAGGGATTGCTGGCGGCGAATCCTTGCTGTCACAGTCGCCATTTAGGCGGTCTCATTTCTGGAGTCTTTTTCCGTATGGCGAATGGTCCAGATGGTATTGGAAACGTAGTTTGGTCTCTTCAATGAAGTTAGTGAGAGGCGGAAGAGGAACTACTTCGTGAAGGGTGTCTACCCGGGTGAATGAGGGGAGGCCACTAATCGCACGGAGAAGCTGCCGATTCATCTTGTGAAGAGCATTAACATGTGACTGTTGTAGCTCATAGACCGGGAAGCCGTAAGTCAAACGTCCGTGTGCCACTGCACGTGCGAGCATGGTACAAGCTGCTTGTTGCGCCCTTACATATTTATTAGATACTCGTGTAACGAGGTGTAAGGTGTAACGCTAGGTTTTCCTAAGTGAGGCTATTCACTGTTTTGGACTATTACAGCTGCTGACTGGAGCACCTAGCAGTCGAATGGTGCCGTTACAAGATTCAAGAAGTGTATCCCCCACTTGAAGGGAGATAATCTGGTCCTTACTTGTACGCCGCTTACCATCGACACTGAACAGTGCTGTTTTGTCAGGGATAGCTGTAGCTGAAATTGGGACAGCGTATGTTCCAAGCTCAGGACTGTGGCTTGCAACACTGTTTGCGTAGCTTCTGTTGTGTCATAATCGTTGGCTTCTGTCCATACCCCAATTCCGTTCACAAAAAGAGCGTATTGAAATATCATGCATGCATGTTTTTTGTGTATTGGCATTGTGCGCACGGTTCCGCTAACAATATCTGAGTGTAAGAAGTGCAAAGCAATAATTTTCCACAGCCTGCAAACGGAAGAGCAATACGAGAGCGGATTACTGGGAAAGCTGGTGTTGCAATAGTGACAAATTCATGACACACAAACAAGGAATGAGGCGAATGGTGTACCTGTAATGGGCTCACAGCGTTTTATCACACCCCTCCGCCACTGCTTGCGGTATCGGAATGGGTAACCGCATACACCGACGTGGGAAAAAAATCCCGCGCCTTCCCGCGAGGGTAACACGAGTGAATGCAGAGCATTGGGGCCTCAGTACTGATTGAAGGCAGTGTTGCTTCCATCGCTTCTTCCGTGATGCTGGAGTAGCAGACACGAGTAAACGTGGGCACGAGCGTCAACCAAGGAAGGAAGGCGCAACTCAGATACTGAAACACGAGCGACCGCTAGCCGCTATATTTGCAGCGCGCGCAGTAGAGGGAGAGCAGTACGTGGGGGGGAGAGCGCGCAGGCGCAAGCAGCACGCGCCCTTCCACGCCCCACCGCGCTGCTATCACGACCGCGACGGAGCGAACGGGATGACTACGACGCATGCGCGCGCCAGCTGCTGTTGAGAGAGAGGAGGGAAGGAGAGGCGCACCTGCTGCGGACGCGGAGCTGTTGACACCGTCCGATGCAGGAAGAGGCGAGGCTAAGAAATGCTCTGCATTTAAAAGTGACTGATACAGGGTGATTTTCAGAGATTTAGAACTGCTATGTGGACGTAGCGAGGAAACCCGTCTGTACTGGCCGCAACACTCGATGTGTCACACCTTCGCAGCCTACTGAACTGCCAGTAATAAAGGCCCTAGGGCGTTCATACGGTGATATCAATCTAAAACGTTTTATTCCAGAAACAAACTGGAAAGGCTTCCAGGGCTAAAAGCTGCGTTACGCAGCTTTGCAGGGCCCCAGAGGCCATTACAAGACATGTAGGCGACACTGGACAATGATATATCATGGAACGCAGCAATTAATATTGACAGTGCAGCTGAACCAAACACATTGTAACAATATAAAGTATCTTGACAGCAATACCAATTTGACATGAGTAAACATACACACGATCTATTTGTACAAACAGGATAGCACAGGTTTCAACGAATGCAGTCCTCCAAGTTCACAAAGCATTCGTTCAGACTCCTAAGTGTGAAATTATCTGCGCACCTGTATGTATTTAAAATGAATGGAAAATTGTACTGAAGCATTTGGTTGTTCGAAAGCGCGTCATCCAGAAAACTGTTTCGTGTGTGTACAGGGTGAGAGCGTTGTTTTGAGGTTGTCACAGTAGTTACAAAATCACGCGTATGCCAGATGAAAAATATATAAACGTAGAAACGGAAAATAGTACATTTTATATGCACAAATAACCGTAAAAGTGCGTTGTAAATTTAGTGTTGGGTACAAATATGAAACGTTTGCAATGTGGCGAATAATTTGTTTCTCCAACATGATAATTTTTGTCATGTTGGCCTGAGACGTTGTTGACAAAACTAAGCTGCAGTAATCAAGATGTGAAACAGAGCATGATCTACGTTAAGTTTCACTTGAAGAGGAAGGAATGACCGAAGTGTTGACAACGCTCCAGTTTCAGAGGAAAGTTTTCTTACAGAGGATTGAAATGTGCGAGTCGCAGCAGAGATTTGACGAAAAATTCACACCAAAAAGTTTATGTGACTCAACAAGTGCAATGTCCTGCCCTTCATACCTAATGACATTTTGGGGTGGACACGCCCTATTTTTGCACAAAAAATTACTACTTTTGCTTTTGTAGGGGTTGATTCTGATGTGATTAGACTTTGACCATATATGGAGCATATGAAGAATATCATTACAATTTCAATTAGAACGTTTAGGTCAGGTCCTAAGAGCAATAGAGAGCTATCGTCACCATATATAATACACTTCACAGTTTTGTCGATAGTAACGATGTCATTGGTATATATGTTAAAAAGCAAGGGCCCTAAGACGCTGCATTCTGGTACGCCACGTGGAACCGGTAAATGAGTTGACCTATCGCTGCCTATACAAACACACTGTGTTCTTCCGTGCAAATATGATTGTAGTAAAGATAAAGGAACGCCACGAATACCATAGTGAGCCAGCTCATGATGAAGAATTTTGTGATCAAGGCAGTCGAATGCTTTGCTGAAATCTATAAAATTTTACATTATTGTTTCTTTAAGCAGAAGCAAAGCATTTTCGGTCGACTTGCCTTTGCGGATACCGTACTGGGCTTCGGTTAAAATGGCATTTTTATCTAGAAAGTTTGTTATTCCTGAAAAATTAACTTTTTCTAAGCCTTTGGAAAAATAACAATAACTGATATAGGTAAAAAGTGAGATTGTATATTTCTGTCTCCCCCTTTATACACGACTGATAATCGGGAATTCTTTATCGCTGTTGAATATTTGCCTTTTTCAATAATTAGATTAAAAATGTTTGAAAGAGGGACGCCAATGTGCTCTATAACATGCTTTATCGGTGGTATTTGCGAGTTATTAATGTCAAGAGCATTGCTATTTTTCAGGCACTTGAAAGTTTGGCAAACCTGTTTCGTTTGTCGAATCAAAACGTAAGCTTCACGCAGGACTAGGGCATAGCATTTCTGGCAGGGGCAGATTTTGGTTACGAGGACTATTTGAAACCAAATGCAGATTGAAGTGGTCTGCAAGCGCTTTACCGGTTAGCAAATTTTCGTTATGTATTATATTGCCTGGTGGGGTACTTCTATTTTTACGGCCGAAAATGCTATTTACCGTGTTCCAAACTACAAGTGGGCGTTGTGCCCCGATATTAGAAAACAAGTCTTGATAGTAAAATATTTTAGCACATTTGAGTTGAACATTGAGTCGGTTTCTAAGCATCTTGAATCATTTAGGTGTTTCGGGTATTCGTGTGCGTAAGACTTTCTGAAGGCGATTTTTCTTTTTTATCACTTCAAGTGAAACCGTGTAACCCATGGCTTTCTTGGTTTTTTTGGCATGGTGTGAAATTTCTAAAGAGGAAATGTGCGAGGTTAATCTCCGTAAATATTTCTATGAATAAGGAGTATGCATCATTCGTATTTTCCTGATTCATAACACAAGACCAGACATGACAGCTAATGGCAATTTTAAGGCGCTCTAAAGCCTGATGGTAAACAAACTGTGTCCTAAAAGTATCTATACGACGCTCTCTCTTTACTCCAGCAGAGTAAAGCATAAAAACTGGACAGTGGTCACTGATGTGTGACACAATTGTTCTATCATCGGAAACCCTGTGTAGATTAGTAAATAAAAGGTCGAGAGGTGATGATGTTGAGGTTGTAATGTGTGTGGGGAAGTGATTAGATTCACAAATTCAATGATTTTATACAGGTTGTAAAATCGTGTAAAGTGGGGCTGTTGTCGAGGACATTTATGTTGAAGTCTCCTCCGCAAAAATTGTTTAAACGAATAAAATTTAACAAAGTTTCAAACACAGCAATAAAGCGAGAAATATTTCCATCGTGAGGGTGATACACTACTGAAACAACTTCTTGATTGCACTTAAGCGTTATTACCTCATAGTCACAGGCAGATACGCAGAAATCAGACACAAGTTCAAGTGACGGCAGGCTAACACATAAACTGCGACGCCACCACCTCGACGGTTTGGGCGATCAATGAACAAATGTTTGTAACCGTCAAGATGCAACATTGCGCAGTCGTCACGATACCATGTTTCGGTAAACATATTAATTTTAAAATTAAGTGAAAACTAGCTCAGGAACTGTGCAATGCTATCTTCTTTGTTCAGCGTCGAACGCGTATTAAGGTGTAGGTCAGAGTAACTCGACAATTGCTGGGTGTGGACAGATTCGGGAAGGGGGAGTTTGTTATAGCGCATTATTGGGAGAGGGCTTTTACCGGGCTGAGAGTCGTCAATCTATTTTGGGCATATCTTTGCGAAGTCATTTTTGCCACCGATCACAACAAAATCTCAGTTTTCAAATTGCCTTGAATATATCATGCCATTGTACGACCACACAGACTTCCATCCATGTTTGCACTTGCGTTTCGTGGCCACTCCCAATAGCCTTTTGAGCGTAGGACACAGATGCTCGTTAACGAAAATGGGGGGCCGAATCATTGAGCCCGATGTCGCTGTTCGTCAGCCTTATCTTCTTTGCCTTCTTTGGCGTCGCATCCCGCTTCGCCCGGGATTGAAACTGAACAATGATGTTCTACACGTCGTATTCCGCATAGGAACACGATGCCAGGCCACAATGCCCGATTCCGAGATAGGCTCCTGAACACGTGTGCCAATTTTGGAAACAATGTCCATAACATTCTCACCGTTAGTTTTGGCAAAGCCCTTGATCTCAATGTTCGCATTACGCTAATCTTGCTCCACTTGAAGCACTGTCCTTTCAAGGTCAGCTCCCTTGGACTGCAAAGTTGCGCACTCCGCAAGAAGTTCATCATTTTGCTTTTTAGTTCAGCGTTGTTTGCGCGTTCGCGTTTAAGCTCTTTCTGCCGTTCCTCGATAGTTTTGTCCGTGAATTCTAGACTTCCACTCATGGTTTGTTGTTCGTTGCAAATCTCGCGCATTTCAATACCTAATGACAACTAAAATGCATTGCCTGAACGATTACGTACGTTTAAGTGAAGCCAACTCTAAAGGGCATCTGTTGGGGCCATTCTACAGACATATGCAAGTAATGAGAGTAATGACCACACCAAAATATTCTTACGGAGACATGAAGGAAGGCGTGTAGGCACGCGGTACAAGATGTTTCTACACAGTGTATTTGCAATCCCGATAGCACCGCGCAGGCAAGGCCCAGATCCTCCTCTACTTGAAACATGGTTAGGTAGCGCGGTAAAGACGGACAAAAGTAGAGACGACACAGGACTAGCGCAAGTCCTGTGTGGCGTCTACTTTTGTCCCGTCTTTCCCGCGCTACTTAACCATGTTTCACAGTTCGAACCAATTAGCCCACATTTAGGCGTTGACAATTACTCTTCTACTTCTACGTCTAGCTCGTTTTCGGAGTCCGAGTGCGCTACCCTCATCTTCTTTCGGCTAGTACCTGGCACATGTACCAATGTGGTACATACGCTATGCACGAACTCTTCCTCTGCTTAGCCTCTTCAGCTAAGACACCATAGCATAACCTCGCTAAGACACCGTAGCATAACCCCAGCGGCGGAAAGTGCCGTCTCGGTGGTAATTATTGCGACGCGGGTGGCGGACCATGGTACGGTTTCAGGTGGGCTACGTGAACAACGTCGGTTGTTGAACGGTAGGAAGTTGCTAATGGCATGGCCGGTGTTATTCCTTACGTGACATCGGTGACTTGTCGGATGACACGGTAAGCACCAGAATAGGGAAAGAGCAGTTTTTCAGAAACTCGCACGTGGCGCAACGGCGACCACACCAGGACAAGTTATCCCGGAGGAAAGTCAAGGTTTAGGTGTCGGGAGTCCTAGCGCACATTTTTGGAGACTGGTGATGAGAGAAGGTTAGAGCGGGCAACTTGGCGAGTGGGGTCGAAACGAGCAATGGCGGCTTCGCCATACTCAGTTGTGGGCTCAGAAGGCGGTAAAAGGGTGTCAAGCGGCAAAGATGGCTCGCGGCCGTAGAGCAAGTAGAATTTGGACGAGCCTGGAGTGTTGTGACAGGACGAATTGTAAGCGAACGTGACGTAAGGCAACGCCACGTCCCAGTCACGATGGTCGGTGGAGAAGTACATAGACACCATGTCTGTAGGCGTCCGGTTGCGCCTTTCCATAAGGCCGTTGGTCTGTGGATGGTAAGCAGTTGTGACCTTGTGTGGTGTTGCACACGCACGCAGAAGGTTCTCAACAACTCAGGACAAGAAATAGCGGCCTCGATCAAAGAATTTGGCGAGGTGCTCTATGATGAAGAATTACATCGCGGAGAAGGAAATCGGCAACGTCGGATGCGCAGCAGGTGGGAAGAGCACGGGTAATGGTGTAGCGCGTCGCGTAATCGGCGACTGCTATCCACTTGTTGCCCGAGATAGACACCGGGAAGGGACTGAAGAGATTGACACCAACACGATAAAAGGGCTCAGTGGGGATGTCTAACAGTTCTAGGAGACCTGGCGGTGACGCGGTGGGCTTCTTGTGTCGTTGGCATAGGTCACACGTGGCCACATAACGTTGGACAAAACGGTAAAGGCCAGGCCAAAAAATCGCCGACGCACACGGTCGTACGTGCGGGAATCACCCAGGTGACCAGCCGTAGGTAGGTCGTGAAATTGTTTCAGGATGTCTAAACGAAGCTGGTTAGGAACAACAAGCAGGAGCTCAGGGCCATCTGGACGGAGATTCTGGCGGTAAGGGATGTCATCCTGGAGTCGAAATAGATGCGTGGTAGGTGCAGGGGGGCCGATGGTGAGACCGAGGGGGCCGAGGGGCCGAGGCCAATAATGCATTTGAAAGAGGGATCGCGACGCGGCTCATCACCGATTCGGAGTAATCCCGAAATGAATAACGAGCGGAATTAAGGCAGAGGATCGAGTGGGTCAACCGGATAACGAGATAGGCAGTGAGCGTCATGATGAAGGCAGCCAGACTTGTAGACGACGGGAAAAGGATAGTCTTGAAGGCGTAGCGCCCAGCGACCCAAGCGTCCGGTGGGATCTTTCAACGAAGAGAGCCAACATAGCGGATGATGACCTGTGACGCCATTGAAGGGCCGTCCATACAGGTAGGGGCGAAACTATCTAACGGCCCACGCAAGTATAAGGCATTCCCGCTCGGTGATAAAGTAGTTGCGTTCGGCGGGGGAGAGGAGGCTACTGGCGTCCGCAATAACACGGTTATGGCCATCCTGGCGTTGAGCCAGCACGGCGCCGATCCCATGACCGCTGGCATCGGTTCGCACGTCGTTAGGAGCGGCCGCGTTGAAGTGGGCTAAAATTGGGGAAGACGTAAGGATAACGTAAGGATAGGGTGTGAAAAACCTCATCTTGGTCGATACCTCAGAAGAAGTGAACGACTTTCTTTAGAAGGTCAGTGAGAGGGCGGGCGATATCGGCGAAGCTTTTGGTTAAACGTCTAACTACGCACGGCGTCTGTAAAACACAGAACGGGGAAGTTCTTTACGGCATTGACTTCGTCTGGGTCAGGCTGAACTCTTTCAAAGCCGACGAAATGGCCGAAGATCGCAATGCGGCGGCGAGCAAATCGACATTTAGAAGAGTTTAGTTCTAGGCCAGCACGTCGGAAAAGGGAAAGGGTGTCCGAAACGTGACATAGGCGAGTTTCAAATGATGGTGAAAACACAATCACGTTATCTAAGTAACACAAGCACGTTGACCATTTCAGCCCGCGAAGTAGAGAATCCATCATTCTTTCGAACGTCGCTGGCGCATTGCACACCCCAAACGGCATGATCTTAAAATAGTAAAAACCGTCGGGTGTGACAAAGGCGGTCTTTTGCCGGTCCATCTCGTCGTCAGAGAAATGCCAATACCACAAACGGAGGTCGTTTAAGGAAAAGAACTCTAACTCCGCCCCATGAAGGCAGTCGAGAGCGTCGTCCATTCTTGGCAGTGGGTACACGTCCTTCTTGGTTATCTTTTGACGTGGCGGTAATCGAGGCAGAAGGGCCAGGTGCGTCTTTATGTTTGACCAGAACCACTGGGGACGCCCAGGGACTGCAGAGGAAGGCTCGATCATGTCTTTATAAAGCTTTTTTTTCGCTTGTTTTCGGAAAACATTGCGTTCCGGATGGGACACTCGATACGGTCACCTGTTAATTGGTCTGGCATCGCCTGCGTCAATGCGGTGATTCACTGCATGTGTTGACCCAAGGGGCGGTTCTGAAGTCAAAAATGTCCCAATACGATAGAAGTAGCTCGCGTAGTTCTTGGGGCTTGTGGTCCTGAAAGTTCGGCGCTGATCATTGTGCCAAATGTCTCCGCTAAGGTCGTAGTAGATATGAGGTCACGAGAGGAAGCCGGTAGGGAAGTGTCGACGGGTAGCGCAGAAATTTCAAAGTCGTGCAGCGAAGAAACTGAGGCGAGTGAAATTTCTTGGGGAAGTACTTGCCAATGCAATCCAAAATTCAGAATTGGAAGGATGGTCTGGCTGTTTTTGAAGGTTACGAGAGTTCGGCAGGATCACATTGCGCGTTAGGAGAACGTTGGTGGCAGGGGACACGAGGTACGCACCGTCAGGGAGAGGGTGGCGGGAGGAGGAGGGAACATTCGTGACGTCTTCAGAGAGCAGACGGATGAACTCAGCTGAACATAACGGCGAGGAAACTAAGGCGTGTGAGGCATCGGGCGAAAGCGGGACTTCGAGGCGTAGTACATCCGTCGCGCAATCTCTTAGTGCAGAATGTTCCACCCAAATGTCAAGACCCAGAATGAAATCATGAGTCAACGTTTTTAAAACACAGAACAAGACTGTCGTTGTGTGGCCCGAAATGGTTACACGAGCCGTGCACATCCCTGTAACGGGCGGTGTCCCTCCATCAGCGACAGTAACATGCGACATGGTTGGCGTCAAAACTTCACGGAGGCGATGGCGAAGGGGAGCACGCATTATTGAGATATGTGCGCCAGTGCCTATACGAGCGGTGATCGGAACGCTGTCTACTTCAACGTCGATTAAATTACCTCTAGTCGGCAACTTCACAAGAAGATTTTCGGGCTGGGGTCGGACTGCAGCGTCATCTCTGCGCGCTGCATCCATCAGTGTTTTTTGGTGAGAAGCGTCAAGGAGGTGCCGACAGTGAAAGGTGTCGGCGCTGCGGCGAACGTGACTGGTGGCGTGGCCGTGGGGGCGAGCGTCAAAATCGGGAGGCAGAGCTAGCGGCATTAGCGACGGATTCTGGCCACGTGCGAGGGGGAAAACGGTGGGGCACGTCAGTCGAGTAACGGTTTGCCGAGACGTTGTTCCTGGAAACTCGACGCCAATTGTTCTGACAGTACCGAGCGACATGGCGAACAGGGCTACAGGTCAAACACATCGGCTAATCGTCTGCGGTTCTCCAGTCAGCCGGATTTCGGTAGCGTGGAGGGTCTTACACATTTCGAGGTCCTGGGGGTGCGTAACTGTGGCGGGCGGCAGGAGTACTCAAGGAGAATACTTGCTGGAGACCCATGTTGCTAATTTCGTCTCGAACGACAGCTTTAATCAGCGAACTGGCTGCAACAGAGATGTCAACCGCATGGGGCAGAGTAACGGAGAAGCAGTGGCTTCCATTTCGCGGCGCACTATTCTTTGGACAGTGTGTTCAAGGGAGTCGGGGTGAAAAGTCGCGGACGAAAACGGCTGGGGGGATGGTGGCTCGCAGGAAGAAGTCACAGTGGTGTTGGGCAACCGTTGGAATTGCTGCGTGATGGGGCGGCTCTTCGCTTGGTCGAACAGTCGGCATTCGTTTAAGATGCCATCGACTGTAGTACAGCCTTTACACATGAGCACGTGAAAAGCGTCATCAGCTATTCCCTTAAGCACATGCGCAACTTTGTCCTGCTCAATCACCTTCTTGTCGACTTTAGGGCAGAGATCCAGGACGTCGTGAATATATGAAACGTACGGTCCGGCCGACGTCTGGGCACAATATGCAAGTTCCATTTGTGCGCGTAACTGGCGTTGGATGGGATTGCCGAATATTCTCAAAAGTTCGGCTTTACAGAAGCCCCAAATGATTAACCTGGCTTCATTGGTTTAATAACACGTGAGTGCCGCACCTCTCAAGCACAAAAGAAGATTGGCAAACGTGAACGTATGGTACCATCGTCAGTACCAGTGAAGAAGCCGGCCACTCGGGGCTGCGAAACGACGACCAGTACAGGCGACGACTCGCTCGGCGGAGCTATGTTGCAGGAGGAATATGACGCCCTCTCCGGAGATGCGTGGTGAAGGATCACGACGCCTTTAGGATCGGATAGCTGAGATGAGAGGGGGGGGGGGTGTCTGGCAACCTCTACCAAGATGTTACTGTGGCGTGAAGGAAGACGTGTAGCCAAGCGGTACAAAAGGTATCCACACAGTGCATTTGCAATCCCGAGGGCACAGCGTAGGCAAAGCGCAAGATCCTCTTTCACTTCTACGTCTAGCTTGTTTTCTATGTCCGAGTGCGCTACCGCCATCTCCTTTCGGCTAGTACCCGGCACATACCCCAATGTGGTACATAGGCTATGCACAAGCTCTTCCTCTGCTTAGCCTCTTCAGTTAAGACACCGTAGCAAAATCAAACTTTTTAAAGCCGAAAGCCTTAAGGTCATTACTGTTCCGGCAATGTAGCTGGTCGGTGCAGAAATTCGTCTGTGCGGCAAGGAATAAATGAAAAGACTCGTTTTTGTTTGTATGGAAACCGAACCCTGGTCTCCAGAATAGGGTAGGGTCACAGTGTGCTATTACAGCTCTAGCTCGGAATGTTGCCAGCTGCGGAACACGGCTCGCCGTAGAGCGTAAGTCACCTACATAATATTGCGTAACAGATGAACACGCCGACACTTTAATAGAAGAGGCGAACCCCAGCAGTGGAGAGCACAGCTCCCGGAAAAGCTGTGGCGTGATGTGGCGACTGCCGAATGCGGGTGACATTATCAAGAAGAGAAAGACAAGAGAGAGAGGCGAATAGATGGGGATCCTCTGAAAGAATCCTGGCCAATTATGACCAGTTTTTTCCCTTCAAACCATGCAAGCAAGATTAGGTCGCCCTAAGACGTTTTCTCCCCCGAGTTGGTCGGTGTACTTCGTTTTGTGCAGAACTTGCGCGTGGCGTTGGAAAAATGGCGATCAAAACAAAAAATGCCTTATAGTTACCCCCAATGCTCTGTCATTGCCTTCCCCTAACAATACGGCACTTCGAGTTTATTCCATCTTCCTTTTTTACCTTCAAGGTCACTTGACCAAAACCTGGCAAATCACACTCTTCTATTGAATCACTCATTTTATTCTTCACAAGCCGCTCTGGTTAACATCAACAACGAAAAGTGCACCGGCCACCTGGGTGTTTTTTTTTTTTTGTCGCAACATTTGGCAAATGGGGTCTCACACGTTCACAAGCTGTTATCAGTGCTGTTCTAGGACATGTCGTTCTGTGACCATGTAATGTTTTGTCACAGAACTCGCCACTTACGGAACTTACTGCAGGCGGACAGCGTGCCGAATTATTTGCATGTCCTATACATGGTTACAACTTAAAAACGGCCACGGAAGCCCCTGCTGTGCCTCATCACCGCAGCCGGATGTTACTCCGCGCTGCACCAGTAGTGCGTTACTGGGAATATTTGGAACATGGCATGAGCCGTTTTCGCGATTTTGTCGACTTAATATTCTTATAAACTGCTGCAGCGACGACAAGTAAACTACGTTAGCAAAGGCAGGTGCCATCACGCATTCATAGCAATCTCCTTTCAAACACGTGCGCCTGTTGACTTCCGCGTGCGTTGCTTTGGCGGAGTGTTATCATGCATGAGCTATTGTCGTTCTTAACTTGTTCCCGAGTATAGCCACTAATCTGTCAGATTTAAGGAAATCACCAAGGTTGAGTGAGTTACTGCGCAGTGATATTTAACATCAACCTTTATTTCAGCAGTACGGCTTCGAACGAAAAGTATAATGATTCCGCGAAACTTTCCCTGGCGAAGAAAATTTGTCCTGGTCCGGGATGTTAACCAGCCGGGTTAAATGCCTATCTAAGGCAGTGGTCCCAGTGACAGGCGATGGTTCCGAATTGAAATCCTATACCAAGATAAAGTTTTCTGCACTGCCAAATTCCGCGAAACCAGTATAGCCTTTTTTGCAGAAGTTCTGCCAAGGTTTCTTAAATGCGCAAGGGATCTGTCATTGCAAGCAATACGAAATAATTTCTCCAGATTGGGATTGCTCTCGCCTAAATGTGGTGTGCCAGAAATTATCGAACTGACTATGCAGAAAATAGGCATGCATGCGTTAAGAAAACAAGCCCTACGTTTGGGTGAAAGAAAATGCTTAGGTAGGGCGTAAAGTGTGCTCAGTTTCTTTGGCAAAGCGTCCTACAAAATTTTTGCACATGTGGTCCGCCAGGAATTAGCGAAATGGTCATCGGTATAATAGACACGCATGGGGTAAGAAAATGAGCCCTAAGTTCGTGTGAACGACAATGCGTTGGTACAGCATAAATTGTACTCAGTTATTTTGGAAATGCGCTCTACTGAATTTTCGCTAAGCTTGAAACGTAGGTACACTGAGGCAAGCGGGTTGAATTGAGCACAAACGTTGTGAAGAAAATAACCCAGCACCACGAGAGGATTGCCGAGCACCTCGCTGAGTTGGCTCGTTTGCTTGCTTGATTGATTGCCAGATTTACTGATTGATTGACTTGGTTTATTTATTTATTTATTTATTTATTTATTTATTTATTTATTTATTTATTTATTTATTTATTTATTTATTTGTTTATTTATTTATTGATTGATTGATTGATTGATTGATTGATTGATTGATTGATTGATTGATTGATTGATTGATTGATTGATTGATTGGCTAGCTGACTGACTGACCGACTGACGCATACATTGAATAAGGCAGGTACGAAGGTAGGTAGGTAGCAAGCAGGCAGACAGGCAGGCAGGTAGATTGCAGAGCTTTACTTGTGAAAGGTGCGCCTGGGCTGTGAGGGCGCTGTAGGTAATGGCTCCGGATTAATCCGAAATATTGAGCCGCCGGCGCCTTCGCTTTTCATCTCCATCAAAAAAGCAGCCGGCGTGGCCAGTATCCAAGCCGCGTCCTTTGACTCAGCAACCCCACGCCTGAGCCACTGCGCCACCGCGTCGAGTACGTGGCGATGTTTGCCCAATGTAACCCGCCCCCTCGTGGCTGCAGCTAAGGGACCATTTTATTCACTTCCAGCTCTTTGCGGCAGGTCAGACGCGATTGCCAATGTGCATTCAGCGATTTCATTTTTTGCTTCCACGGCTGTGTTCAGCTGTTGTGATAATAGAGCAGCCGTATGAGTATCATTATTATTGATGAGGGAACCTGTGCCCTTTCTCGTTTAAATGTATAAGTGCTCCAGTGAGTAATACGGACATTGCTGACAGAGGGTTCCTACGAAAGCAATACCCACTCACCGGTAAGTCATCGTCCAGTTGAAAATTCTCTTTAGCTTCTGGAGGGAATAGGTGTGTGGCGGGGACTCCCGGTTCCAGAAAACCCACTTCTGTCGCGAGGCTCTCCACTTGGGCATATCGTTAAAGCGTATGTCCCTGGCGTGAAAGACGACCGCGTCGCTTGACATCAGCGTGCTGCGATTGTAGCTCACAAAGCACTGCTGAGGGCAAGTCAGACGTTGTGTTGTTACATTTTTTGAAAAACCCAAGACAAATTGGCCATACGGGAGGTACCACAAGAGCACTCTAGGTCCATCGGGTCTTCCTGAACTTCCCACCTTGGGCCTGTTGGGTGGGGGCCAGGCTTTGCTTCGGTCCACCCGACTTCCGTGAGAAGTGAGGCTCAATTCACCACAGGCGTAGTACAGGCACGTGGCCAGTGCGCACATTGGCACGAAGATCGTGGCTACCTTCTTCCACTTTGGGGGAGATTCTTGCATCTGAAAGTGCGGGGAAAAGGTTCCTCACTAGAAGAATACATCCACTCTGTTCAGAAAGAAGAACGGCTGAGAAATGTACCATTACTCAGAAAGACACCACACTAGTGAACGGAAGAAAGACACCACTACTGAGTAACTTTACGTGAAGTTCATAGGTGCATGACAGAGGCGGAAGCCTCGTACCTCTGCCGTTCAGCAAGCTCACAGGCATGTGGTGCCGCAGCTGCGGCGATTGACTGCGAAAGCCATCGAATTAACGGATCACCCAGAGCATTATAAGAGGCTTAGTATTCAGCCATAGCCCTGCGCCCATAACTTATAAATGAATGCTCCAATACCTAAACCACGTGGGACATTTTCCTACAAAGGACGGTAGAAACTTTTTGGTGTGAATTTTTCCTTCAGCTAGGCCAGTTATTTTTTTGTAAACAATAAAAACCGCCCAACTGACAAACAGCAAAAATGGACAGAAATCGAGAGCATAATTTTAAATACGATCATTCACCAAGTCGTGATGAAGGTTATTTTATATAAAAATAAACACACTGCAACAAACTTATTTGACAAATTGGTCTGCGAAAAATGGCTTTGCGCCGCCTAGTATACAGCCAAACAAACCTTTTAACCTGTGACTGTGTTTGTGACGAGACAATATTGCAGGATGCTAACTTTTTCTCGCTGCCAGAACTCGGGCGTCTGACGCGAAAATAAGTAAACGTGTAGTCACGCTGTTTTTTTTTCTGTCCCTGTACAGTACATTCCCGATAATTGAAACTGGGATAATTTAAACTTTCGAGCAATTAAAAAAATTCCAAAAAATTGGTTGGCCCCGCTGTGTTTTCAATTTTTTTAAAGCCGCTCAGTTCAAACTGCTAAATTGCGAAAATTCGCCTAAATCCTACTTTTTGATGGTCTGCGGGAAAGTATCGGCCGCATTTGCCGCTACTAGCTGCCCCTTTAAATCATTACATTGCCAACAGTCACAAAAAAGCCAACTGCCCGCACGCACTGCAACTGGCTCCCCTTGGCGGCATCGAAAACTGTGGTTTGAAGCCTCACGCTAAAATAAAGCAGTCATCTATTGGTGATTAGTTCGTTAAAGTGTGAATAGCGATTCATTATCGGGTGTGAATGATGTAGCATTATTAAATATGTGTGAATGTTTCATTGCTACACAAGTTGGTATATTCCCCCCAAAATATTAATGACAGCTTCTGATAATTCAAACAAAATCTACGAGTGTCAATTATCGCGATTCCACTGTATTTGCGGCGGCAGACTCCCGGTGAAAGGTGAGTTGAGGAAAATTGTGCCTGAATACCAACTTGTACAAATTAAAGGGGGAAAGTACTGCTTAGAAGCGCGTTTTAACCCGATGAGGCGATGAGGCGCGCCGCAGTGAAGGCTCCGGATGAGTTTTGACCACCTGGAGATCTTTAACGTCCACCGAAATCTCGAACACAAGGGCATGTTTGCTATTCGCCTCCACCGCAAAAGCGGCTGGGAATTTAACCCGCGTCCTTGGGCTCAGCAGCAGAACGCCATAGCCACTGAGCCACCTCGGCGAATCCGGGCTGAATAAGCGTCCGCACAAACACGTCATTACTTGAACACGGAAACTTCAACTGAGGCAGCCAGATGTGAGGGGTCGACTGAATCTGGAATAACGCGACGCGGTAACTAAAGTGTGGACAGAATGAGTCCGGGTTCAGACTGTTGCCGCAGCTGTCGTAATCTTTAGAGAACGACGTCAGTTCATGTCCCAGGCAACCGAACTGCGTGACACGCCGTGTTTTTGCGTCTTTAGCTCACAATATGGCTGTTACGTCGTTAGTCTGATCATAGCATGGCAATCATACTAAAGCGGAGACGAAGAAACGACGAGTATTTTAAGCGGGTGCCGAACCTCCGCAATGAAGCGTGTTCTACACTCTGTCGGTGTTATTATGCTCAGAAGACACGCTCACCAGCCGTGCCCGCAACTGTCTTTACCATACTAAAGCGCTCTTGCACCGGAAGTTAAAATTTCAAATTCTCGGTAATTTACGTGCCGGGACCACATATGGGCTATGAGGAGCGCAGTAGTGGAGCGGTCGAGATTGTTTCTACCCCCTGGGTAACTTCAACATGCGTCGTAATTTTGATACACGGGTGCTTTTGCTTTCCTCTTCGTCATGAAAACTGCCGCTGCGGCCGGAAATCGAATCTGCGTCCTTGGGTCAGCAGATATCCACCTTACTTATTCAGGTACCGCGGCAAGGTTTCCACCAGAAGTGATGCCATAGGGTCAGCTAACTAAAACAGGGGACAAATAATTTGCGCCAGTGTCCTAAAAACCAAGCAAGGCCGACTACCGGCAGAAATGAAATAAAAGAAAGCGGAGTATATTTTCATACCAGAAATTTTCAAACCACGTTACAAAATTCCCGAGCTTTTCTCTCCTACGCTAACTCTGTTGGGCATATGACGCATAACGCCACGAGATATACTAAAAAAATTAGCGCCAATCCACCCTGCGAATACAGTTGGAAAGCAAAGCTGTAAGCGGCACCCGCAACGATTACCCATGCGACGTCACTTAAATTCCCTCATGTCGCTCTACAAATAGTGAAACCAGAGAGAACCGAAATGTACTTAACCACGCCCTCTAATACTTCAAACAGATATTCTTGGTAAGGGTAAATTAATGCTTGATGCATGAACTGTTGTTGGTTGAGTTGTGTTGGTGTAGCACATGAGTGCAAACTCTTTTTTTGTACAACTAGAGCTCAAACACGGTATTAGACGATCTCACTTCGTCTCTGCTGTCGCGTTCTGGGGCGACGAAATCGGCTGCAGAGACGGTGGGAAAAGCAGGAAGAGATGGAAAATGAGGAGGAAAAACCGCTATTCAGATTTCTGAACGGCCCAGAGTGTGGCGAAGGGGAGTGGTTCCTTCTTCCCTCTAGTCCATATTCAGTCCGCGCAACCTGTTCTTTGTCCACCAGCTGAAGCTGGGTAGGCAGACAGAGGCTGAACACCAGTATCTCCTATGGCTCTTTCGGTAGTTGACGGAGAGAGAGGAGCGTGCTCAGGGCTAAAGTCGCACACCCCGATTATGTGGAAAAGTGCGCCTACTTATAAGCCAAATTAACATTCCGCGTAGTAGTGATGCGGGTGCTTTAAGTCAAGACGCGTCGGGTGTGTGAAGTAGCCGGAGTGTATGAGCGGTAGAGTAGTTTGTTGTTCGATGGGTAGTTCAGGGTAAGGCGAAGGTAGGGTCTGTCTCAAAAGGCGATAATGCTGGGTTGCGCCCCTGAACGAGAAAAGCGGGTGACTGTCCTGGTGCAGCTCCATATCACGGGAGGTAAA
This sequence comes from Haemaphysalis longicornis, assembly GCF_048455015.1. Classification (NCBI taxonomy): domain Eukaryota; kingdom Metazoa; phylum Arthropoda; class Arachnida; order Ixodida; family Ixodidae; genus Haemaphysalis; species Haemaphysalis longicornis. Next base: position 37,852,096 of record NW_027526204.1, read on the forward strand.
AGTGCAGGCTTGGTGGGCGTATTCATTGCTCTCCATAGAAGCGTGTGCGGGTTTTCAGATGAGCTGAAGGGAAACATTTGTGGAGTAGTTTTTTGGCACACGCAGTGCCGGTCGGGACACCAAACCCCACTGGTAATTCTGGTAGGCTTCTTGGGAATCGGTGACTACCTTACGAACCCTTGATTGAATGAGAGCCAAGGCGATGGCTGCCTCGTCTGCTGCCGTCATGATTTCAGTCTTGAGTGAGACACAGGGAAGGAGGTTGGTTCCGAAAATAGCCACTATTATGGCGTACTGCTGCCCTCGATGTTGGGAGGCGTCTGTGTAGATAACTGCATGATCCCCACCGAGGGTGGTGTTGAGCGCTTGAGCCCGCGTTTGTCGGTGACATTGTCGTGGAAGGGGTTCATATTTCTAAGCAAAGATAATATCTTTAGTTCTTGTCGTCAAAAGTACAAAAGTAAATCAAGCGGAGTGAAATTCTCTGCTGCCCAGCCAATGTGGTTAACGATGCGGCGACCCGCCGCAGTTCTGCTCATTCAGAGCTTCTGGATAGAAAGATGGCCCTCTATCAGCTCTTGCACCGTGTTGTAGAGCCCCGTGCTGAGCAGCCTCTCTGTGGAAGCATTCATTGGAAGACCAATGGCTTGCTCAACTGCCTTTCTAATCATTATATAAATCATCTTTATGTCGTCCTTGCCGAGAAGACATGGGGTGGACGTAAGTGACTCTCGAGAGGACAAAAGCTTGAACTAATCGAAAGGTATCGATTTCCTTGAGGCCTCGCTTCTTGGTGACAATTCGCCTAATAGTGTGTATAATGTTATTGATGCTGTGTTTGAGGCGCTGATGAACGCGTCACTCCTGGTGTTGGCGTGAAGATGTAAGCCCAGGATTTTCATGCTGGGGCTTGTAGTGATGGCCTGGCCATCAAGGAGCAATTGAGTGTGTTCCTTGATATGTCGTTTGGCGTGAGGGCGGACGACAAGGAGCTGAGGTTTTTTACATGGACACTGGAAGTCACAGGCTTTAGCACATTGGCGTAATAGAAGTCAGATTCCATGTGTCGGTGGGAGCGTCCTTTAATTGATATCGCGTGGCATTCAGCGAGAATGCAGTGGTTAAACCCGCAGATGTGCATGGTGAGTGCACCACTTGTCTTCCCCGTCTCCGTGTGGGCTTGTAGCTAAATCGGTAAGACAGCGTGCTCTGCTTTGTTACTCTATTAGTTCCATCTTCGATTCCTGGTAGTGCAAGTAAATTTTTTTTAATATTTGTACGCAGGAGTTTTCTGTTGACACCAGCGGCCGCGAAAGAACCCTTGGAGTGTAGAGGCAGAAAGCTTTGCTTTAAAAATCAACTAAACAACACCGTCATGGAGCATATAAGGCAGCGCGCAAAATCTCAATTTATTATCGTGATACGAACTGACACCCGCTGTACCACCACGGTAAAGCGGGATTCACACGACGGAGAAACACTCTCTTTTTGCCCCGCGGGACCCGCTCACGTGACCGGTTTTAGGTTCCGCCCCTCGGTGGGGATAGCCCGCGGTGGCTCCGCGAAAGAAAATGCCTCCGCATGTTTTCGCTCGACGACGGTAGCCCTCGGCGGGGAATGGAACCTGTTCCTCGGCGCTGTCGTCTCCTAGTCACTCCGCGTAGCTCCGCACGTGTGGATGCGCCGCCAGGCCGGATAATCTGGTCACGTGCTGTTGACGTCACATATCCGTCCGCCTCCGTGAGAGGGTTTCTTCGTCGTGTGAATCCCGCTTAACGGGATGGTTACCCATAGACGCGTCTAGAGGGAGAGGAAAGCCAACAACTCGATAAAGGAAAGAAATAAGGAACTTTAATGGCAAAGAATGGAGAGACATAGAGAGAGAAATTGAAAGAGAGAATCAGAGAGTAATGTTTATTAAAGACAAAAGAGCCAAGTGGTCGGTTTCCTCAGTCCAGGAACTCGTTGGAGCGTCCAGCGGTCTGATCCAGGTGAATCTGCCGAAGCTGTTCTGCGGCGCTCGAGCTGCTCGAGCTGGTTTCGGCGCTCAAGCTCACACAGTTTGATCGAGGGGTTAGAAATCACGGAAAGTCAAGGGTTGAGCTGCACTCCGACACCATGTGGTAAGAGTGCAGGGCGCTTTGAGGAATCGACACTGTGGGTTGCATTGTGTGGCCAGATGAAGTGCAGCATGCTGAAATGAGTTCGTTTGGAGGATACGTCAGTAGCGCTCCTCTTTCTTGCTGAGAGAGGCATTTGCTGGGGGAAACGAAAGCCGGGATAGCCTATAGTGTTGCGTAACCTACTGGAATGACGTCAGGGGATGGCCGTTTCTAGCCAACTCTCTCGCAGCGCACGGCTGGTTGCACTTCGAGCAGTCTCATTTGCAAAGACATTGCCACAGAGAGAAGCGTGAGCCGGTATCCAGACAACCGATACCCTTTTCTTTGGAGGGTTCCTGCACAAGATGTTCATTGCGGTGTGTGAGATGCAGCCTCAGAGAGAGCTCCTGCCCGCTGACTGAGACTCCGCGATGATTACTTCCGCAGGAGTTTGCGTTATCACAAGTGCTATAGCTACCTCTTCGGCCTGTGGCGTCGTACTTTCATGAGAGTGAGGCTGGTGACGTGGCTCTCTATCTTCAATACAGTGCCCACTGTTACTCCTCGTCTTGCATAATCTGCGGCGTCGTGTAATAAACTTTTTCGTTGGAGCCATGTTTTTTCTCCAGGGCTCTAACTAGCCCCTCGCATTTTTTTTGGCAAGGGGGCACTGTGATGTTTCGGCGTAGTTCCCCGGGGATATTTTCTGTGGATTCTAGAAGGCGATCATGCATGTTCATGCCCAGTCTCAGTAGAAGGGCGCTGTCCGCATCCATCCTTTATAGCCGGCAGCGCTGACTAAGAAGGTGGCCCTCAATCAGCTCGTCCAGTGTTGTGAACCCCAAGCTTGACGAAACACTCGTTCGAGGTGTAGGATGGCAAACCCTGCGCTTCTTTGTACACCTTTGGCAAGAGCGTATTAACTTCTTCTCAGTCTTAGTTAGTAAAGCATAGGGCGTCACATAGCAGAACCTTTACATGACGAATTCCTGGATAAGCCTAAGTGTGTCTTTTTTATCCCTCTTCCTCTGACCTTGATCCGACGAAACGTGTCAGCAATCTCGCAACTATTGCTTTCCAAATTCCTTAATATCGTGGTGTTTGCGCAATCTGCTTGGAAAATCATGCCTAGTATTTTGATTTGCGGAGACGGGGTGATAGTGGCACCGTCCAGTACGATGTGCATTGAGGGTGCATCGGCTCGCCTACCCCCTTTACTGCGCACTAGGAGCAGTTACGATTTTTCTGGGCCGCACGAGAGTCAACAGTTCTTGGCATACTTGTGCACCGCATCAGCCGCTATTTGGAGGCTGTCCTGCTGTCCCGCCATTTCGAGGCTGTCCTCCGTCCGAGCCCACACCGGAGCACACCGTGATATCGTCTGCCATCGTGTAAGTCTGCGATGGACGCCAGTTGTTCAGGCAGGCCGATGAGGGCAATATTGAAAGGAAGGGGGGACAGGACCGCTCCTTAGGGCGTGCTGTGTCTGCCAGTGCGAATGGGTTTTGTTTGAAAGTCTCCAACCTTGAGGGTGGCTTGGCGTCCGGAAAGAAAGTCCCTGACGTAGGAGTACATGCGGGTTCCCCATCCGAGTTCACTGAGATTAGTCAGTATGGCTTCGTGAGTGACGTTGTTAAAGGCCCCTTTTAAATCAAGCGCTAGGATGTCCTTAGGTGTGTGTCTATTGGCGTGATCTATGATGTCCTCCTTCAGTCAAAGGATGGATTCTGGCATTGCGGGATAGGAGCAGTTGGACGTTAATGGGAAAGGCATTTGGCCTTCGGTGGACTTCATGCAGCTATTGTTGTTGTTTTTATTGCTGTTGTTGATGCTGGCGACAATGAGGATGATGAAAAAGTTCGGAGTTTTGGCCTTTCTAACGCCTCCGAAGAAAGCAGAAAACCACTCTCTTAGCACGCAAGGAGCGCCTGGGAAAACAAAATCGGTACAGGCCACGAATAAGAAGGCAAGCACCATGCAGAAAAGAAATGACTGTACGCCACAATGGTCATGTCACCGATACAGCGAATCCGCAAAAAAAACTCTCTAGTCTCGAAAACATGGATCAGAACCTGCACAAGAGAAAGCAAAAAGGCAGGATCAAGTTCATTCAAAGAAAGTACAAAAATTATTAAAACACACTTTACGCTTACTCGAATACTCCCGAAAAGACCAGGCAGCAATTGTCGTAGCCAATTACTCTAGCAATCTTTGCGACTCCGTCACCCCCTACATACAGAAACAAAGCATAAGTTGGAGCCATCCTCTTGGCCATGCGAATAGAACCGTAAACAATTAATAATTCCAAAGGACAGTAGCAAGATGACTATAGGCAGAATACCATGAGCTTCGGAAGATAACGCCATCTATAGTTGAGAAAGTTGAAAACGTTACATGTACACCCGCACACGAGGGCTGGAAGAGAACTAGGCAGCCACCGACCAAGAGTCATTCGAGCTGGCATACCGTCCTCCTTGTGACCACAACTACCGTGCTCCACTACTCGAAAAATGTTAGAAACCTCCTCGACTTGCGCCTAGGAACACGATCATTCCCCTTGCCACCAGAGGGACCCAATACCAAACTCTCTGGAGGATCAACCAGCACAAGTATACAAACATATGGGTGAAGATGTCCGGTGGGAACTTGAGACTGTGCTTTATAGGTGAAACATCCTACCTTTTCCATGCAACCTATCCGCGTCTAAGAGTATGCCCGAAGGAGAACTCAGACATTATCTATGAAGACGTGGGAGGCTGCTTTGCCAAGCTCGTTACCTCAAGATAAGCGTGGGCTGATTGGAGGCAAAGCAAGGAGCTGCTGTATCTGTGCTCCGGAATTCAGACTCACCTTGAGCTCGCTACAATCTGTTTACCCACTTCTCCTAAACATGTACTTTTTCCTCCTACAGAAAGCTTTTCATTCAATCCCCCAGAAAGAAAGCGAAAACGTTCTGTCGGGCGAAGAAATAAATAATAAACACTTCGACACACTGTCACTGCCACCTCCTCACTCAAACTGACGAACACCCCGCACGCCACAACCTTTCACGCTCACATCTTAAGCCGCAAAACAACAGATGACCTCTCTCTCCCCCGCGTCATAGAGAATAGAAACCCTTGCAGGTAGTCTTTTTCTATTCGATGAATATCAGCGGTACAGAAGCAACTCTGTTCTGAAACGCCCTCTCGGCGGTGAAGTAACGCTATCGCACCATAAATCTTAAGACCCAAACGGAGATATTATCTGCAAATTTTCTTTGGCACATCGTTCAACTTATGGAGCGAACGGCATGGCAACATTCATCTTACAACCCCGTGGCAGGATGAACGTGTCTTTCCCGCCTTTCTAAATTACTGAATATGGTCCCAAGCAATTTTACCTCAACTACGGCAAGAAAAGAATGAACAAATGCCTTTTTACGTTCACTTTGATAACAGCGCTAAGAGGGCGAAGGGGAGGCGACACGAGAGGGTCGCCTCCTCTAAACAGGCCACTGTCTAAACGGCCGGCTACGAGAAGGAGCCTGCAATCAAAAAATAGGAAAAGTCAGTAATATACCCTTTCACCGTACGAAGTATGGAAGCACACCCACACTCGAAAAGACACGTGTGCTATAAAGGCAAAAGGAAGAACGCACCACGGAAATCTTCGAGGCCCACACCATCCACACGAAATCACCATTCCGTCAGCATAGCGACAACTGAATTGCATAAAACGGAGCACGATTACCTAAGTCACGGATCGTAGCCTTTATGCATGTGCATCATTTTACAGAAATCAGCCCTTACCTACGCACGTTTATGAATTTTTCGGTTTTAATGTTTTTGTTTCCCAGGGTATATGTTCAGCTGCGGGGAAATAGACCCTTTTGTGGTAAGTCAGCGCCCAGTTTTGTGCCACCTCCTCTTTGTCATGTCTTAGGGCTGTTATCAAACTAAGTATGTACCAAGAAGTCCGACATAACACCGCATTTTTATGCATTCACACTTGTTGAAATAGTTCGGTTGAATACTGTTATCTTTTGATTGAACCTCCAGCTTTAATCGCTCCTGATCGGTGTTTAGTTAACCGTGTCGAACTAGAGCTAAACCACTGCCGAATGCCGGCTTAGAACAAGCATTTCTGCTGCCCCTTGAACGAAAACTGAACAGTCCATATGGGACTTCTTGAACGTAGCGCACTTAGTGCTTCGGTCCAGAAAGGCCGAACCAGTAGCAAACAAAAACATCAGAGCCCCACCACCCCATAAAAGGGAAGTTTAAGAAAGCTGGCGTTCTGACTGAGTTTGCTGTGCTAGGGTTTAGCTACATTGCGTATTTGCTTTGTTGAGTTTGAAGGAGAGTGGCACGATTTCTACGAACCCAACTGAGGACCCATACAGTTGGTGACTAGAACTTGTGCCGTTTTAATTAAAGCGAAGATACGACAATCACAAATCATACTGTAGTGCACCGAAAAAATGGCCACCGAAGAGTCGCTGCATTGCGCAATGTCAAGCGAGAGGGAGACGCCGGGTGGCGAGAAGAGTTCACGACTCGGGAAGGAGGAGGCAGCGCCGGCGGAGAGAAATATAAAGCGTTGTTGCACCCATACTCTTTCCCTATGTAACCATGCATAGCTGTGCACTACATAATTTGGTAAAAAATGCGCACAATGACCAAACATACACTGCACTACCCCAAGTAGGTTCCCCTCTAAATACAAGCACAATGCCCGGAATACACTCTTTTGGTATCAATACAACACGTTTTATATCCAAATTTTGAAGCCATTTCACTGTTATTTATTTGTGTGCATTTTGCCATGCGCTAAACAGGCACTGCAGATTTAAATGACGGCCCCGGAATCCGAAAGAATAAATAAATATCTTTTTACGATAAAACAGCTTTACCGTACGCGTTTGAAAAAATGCAGTAATTGTCATTTCATTACCTCCTCTTCTACGTATCAATAAACATGTAATGCCTTTTGCACATCACCCTGTCTCAGCTATAAAAAGAACGGAATACACTCTTTTGGTATCAATACAACACGTTTTATATCCAAATTTCGAAGCCATTTCACTGTTATTTATTTGTGTGCATTTTGCCATGCGCTAAAAAGGCACTGCAGATTTAAATGATGGCCCCGGAATCCGAAAGAATAAATAAATATCTTTTTACGATAAAACAGCTTTACCGTACGCGTTTGAAGAAATGCAGTAATTGTCATTTCATTACCTCCTCTTCTACGTATCATTAAACATGTAATGCCTTTTGCACATCACATTGTCTCAGCTATAAAAAGAACGGAATACACCCTTTTGGTATCAATACAACACGTTTTATATCCAAATTTCGAAGCCATTTCACTGTTACTTATTTGTGTGCATTTTGCCATGCGCTAAAAAGGCACTGCAGGTTTAAATGATGGCCCGGAATCCGAAAGAATAAATAAATATCTTTTTACGATAAAACAGCTTTACCGTACGCGTTTGAAGAAATGCAGTAATTGTCATTTCATTACCTCCTCTTCTACGTATCATTAAACATGTAATGCCTTTTGCACATCACCCTGTCTCAGCTATAAAAAGAACAGAATACACTCTTTTGGTATCAATACAACACGTTTTATATCCAAATTTCGAAGCCATTTCACTGTTACTTATTTGTGTGCATTTTGCCATGCGCTAAAAAGGCGCTGCAGATTTAAATGATGGCCCCGGAATCGGAAAGAATAAATAAATATCTTTTTACGATAAAACAGCTTTACCGTACGCGTTTGAAGAAATGCAGTAATTATCATTTCATTACCTCCTCTTCTACGTATCATTAAACATGTAATGCCTTTTGCACATCACCCTATCTCAGCTATAAAAAGAACGGAATACACTCTTTTGGTATCAATACAACACGTTTTATATCGAAATTTCGAAGCCATTTCACTGTTACTTATTTGTGTGCATTTTGCCATGCGCTAAAAAGGCGCTGCAGATTTAAATGATGGCCCCGGAATCGGAAAGAATAAATAAATATCTTTTTACGATAAAACACCTTTACCGTACGCGTTTGAAGAAATGCAGTAATTGTCATTTCATTACCTCCTCTTCTACGTATCATTAAACATGTAATGCCTTTTGCACATCACCCTGTCTCAGCTATAAAAAGATCGGAATACACTCTTTTGGTATCAATACAACACGTTTCATATCCAAATTTCGAAGCCATTTCACTGTTACTCATTTGTGTGCATTTTGCCATGCGCTAAAAAGGCGCTGCAGATTTAAATGATGGCCCCGGAATCGGAAAGAATAAATAAATTTCTTTTTACGATAAAACAGCTTTACCGTACGCGTTTGAAGAAATGCAGTAATTGTCATTTCATTACCTCCTCTTCTACGTATCATTAAACATGTAATGCCTTTTGCACATCACCCTGTCTCAGCTATAAAAAGATCGGAATACACTTTTTTGGTATCAATACAACACGTTTTATATCCAAATTTCGAAGCCATTTCACTGTAATTTATTTGTGTGCATTTTGCCATGCGCAAAAAAGGCACTGCAGATTTAAATGATGGCCCCGGAATCCGAAATAATAAATAAATATCTTTTTACGATAAAACAGCTTTACCGTACGCGTTTGAAGAAATGCAGTAATTGTCATTTCATTACCTCCTCTTCTACGTATCATTAAACATGTAATGCCTTTTGCACATCACCCTGGCTCAACTATAAAAAGATCGGAATACACTCTTTTGGTATCAATACAACACGTTTTATATCCAAATTTCAAAGCCATTTCACTGTTACTTATTTGTATACATTTTGCCATGCGCTAAAAAGGCACTGCAGATTTAAATGATGGCCCCGGAATCCGAAAGAATAAATAAATATCTTTTTACGATAAAACAGCTTTAGCGTACGCGTTTGAAGAAATGCTGTAATTGTCATTTCATTACCTCCTCTTCTACGTATCATTAAACATGTAATGCCTTTTGCACATCACCCTGTCTCAGCTATAAAAAGAACGGAATACACTCTTTTGGTATCAATACAACACGTTTTATATCCAAATTTCGAAGCCATTTCACTGTTACTTATTTGTGTGCATTTTGCCATGCGCTAAAAAGGCGCTGCAGATTTAAATGATGGCCCCGGAATCGGAAAGAATAAATAAATATCTTTTTACGATAAAACAGCTTTACCGTACGCGTTTGAAGAAATGCAGTAATTGTCATTTCATTACCTCCTCTTCTACGTATCATTAAACATGTAATGCCTTTTGCACATCACCCTGTCTCAGCTATAAAAAGAACGGAATACACTCTTTTGGTATCAATACAACACGTTTTATATCCAAATTTCGAAGCCATTTCACTGTTATTTATTTGTGTGCATTTTGCCATGCGCTAAAAAGGCACTGCAGATTGAAATGATGGCCCCGGAATCCGAAAGAATAAATAAATATCTTTTTACGATAAAACAGCTTTACCGTACGCGTTTGAAGAAATGCAGTAATTGTCATTTCATTACCTCCTCTTCTACGTATCATTAAACATGTAATGCCTTTTGCACATCACCCTGTCTCAGCTATAAATAGAACGGAATACACTCTTTTGGTATCAATACAACACGTTTTATATCCAAATTTTGAAGCCATTTCACTGTTACGTATTTGTGTGCATTTTGCCATGCGCTAAAAAGGCACTGCAGATTTAAATGATGGCCCCGGAATCCGAAAGAATAAATAAATATCTTTTTACGATAAAACAGCTTTACCGTACGCGTTTGAAGAAATGCAGTGATTGTCATTTCATTACCTCCTCTTCTACGTATCACTAAACATGTAATGCCTTTTGCACATCACCCTGTCTCAGCTATAAAAAGAACGGAATACACTCTTTTGGTATCAATACAACACGTTTTATATCCAAATTTGGAAGCCATTCCACTGTTATTTATTTGTGTGCATTTTGCCATGCGCTAAAAAGGCACTGCAGATTTAAATGATGGCCCCGGAATCCGAAAGAATAAATAAATATCTTTTTACGATAAAACAGCTTTACCGTACGCGTTTGAAGAAATGCAGTAATTGTCATTTCATTACCTCCTCTTCTACGTATCATTAAACATGTAATGCCTTTTGCACATCACATTGTCTCAGCTATAAAAAGAACGAAATACACTCTTTTGGTATCAATACAACACGTTTTATATCCAAATTTCGAAGCCATTTCACTGTTATTTATTTGTGTGCATTTTGCCATGCGCTAAAAAGGCAGTGCAGATTTAAATGATGGCGCCGGAATCCGAAAGAATAAATAAATATCTTTTTACGATAAAACAGCTTTACCGTACGCGTTTGAAGAAATGCAGTAATTGTCATTTCATTACCTCCTCTTCTACGTATCATTAAACATGTAATGCCTTTTGCACATCACCCTGTCTCAGCTATAAAAAGAACGGAATACACTCTTTTGGTATCAATACAACACGTTTTACATCCAAATTTCGAAGCCATTTCACTGTTACTTATTTGTGTCCATTTTGCCATGCGCAAAAAAGGCACTGCAGATTTAAATGATGGCCCCGGAATCGGAAAGAATAAATAAATATCTTTTTACGATAAAACAGCTTTACCGTACGCGTTTGAAGAAATGCAGTAATTGTCATTTCATTACCTCCTCTTCTACGTATCATTACACATGTAATGCCTTTTGCACATCACCCTGTCTCAGCTATAAAAAGATCGGAATACACTCTTTTGGTATCAATACAACACGTTTTATATCCAAATTTCGAAGCCATTTCACTGTTACTTATTTGTGTGCATTTTGCCATGCGCTAAAAAGGCGCTGCAGATTTAAATGATGGCCCCGGAATCGGAAAGAATAAATAAATATCTTTTTACGATAAAACAGCTTTACCGTACGCGTTTGAAGAAATGCAGTAATTGTCATTTCATTACCTCCTCTTCTACGTATCATTACACATGTAATGCCTTTTGCACATCACCCTGTCTCAGCTATAAAAAGATCGGAATACACTCTTTTGGTATCAATACAACACGTTTTATATCCAAATTTCGAAGCCATTTCACTGTTACTTATTTGTGTGCATTTTGCCATGCGCTAACAAGGCACTGCAGATTTAAATGATGGCCCCGGAATCCGAAAGAATAAATAAATATCTTTTTACGATAAAACAGCTTTACCGTACGCGTTTGAAGAAATGCAGTAATTGTCATTTCATTACCTCCTCTTCTACGTATCATTAAACATGTAATGCCTTTTGCACATCACCCTGTCTCAGCTATAAAAAGAACGGAATACACTCTTTTGGTATCAATACAACACGTTTTATATCCAAATTTTGAAGCCATTTCACTGTTACTTATTTGTGTGCATTTTGCCATGTGCTAAAAAGGCACTGCAGATTTAAATGATGGCCCCGGAATCCGAAAGAATAAATAAATATCTTTTTACGATAAAACAGCTTTACCGTACGCGTTTGAAGAAATGCAGTAATTGTCATTTCATTACCTCCTCTTCTACGTATCATTAAACATGTAATACCTTTTGCACATCACCCTGTCTCAGCTATAAAAAGAAGGGAATACACTCTTTTGGTATCAATACAACACGTTTTATATCCAAATTTCGAAGCCATTCCACTGTTATTTATTTGTGTGCATTTTGCCATGCGCTAAAAAGGCACTGCAGATTTAAATGATGGCTCCGGAATCGGAAAGAATAAATAAATATCTTTTTACGATAAAACAGCTTTACCGTACGCGTTTGAAGAAATGCAGTAATTGTCATTTCATTACCTCCTCTTCTACGTATCATTAAACATGTAATGCCTTTTGCACATCACCCTGTATCAGCTATAGAAAGATCGGAATACACTCTTTTGGTATCAATTGTGATGAGTGGCTCGGCGGGGGCACGGTGAAAGTAGTGAAAGAAGATTTCACATCGCGGGAGACACCAAGTGGCCGCTGGGAAAAAGACGCCACGAAGAAGAAGAAGGCGAGGGCGTGGTGCGAGCAAGCGCTGCGAACCCGAGAAGTGCAGGGCGACCGAGACAGGGCACGGTTGGACTGGGCATTCCCACGTCAGACGTTCGGTCGACGTGCCGTCCGCTACGAGACCGTCGCCATCGGTGACCAAGGCGAGCTTCCGTCTGGGTGCGGCTCGGGCACGAGTGATCGCAAGGCTCTGCCGCGTCGTCACGTTCCGGCTCGAGCCAGGGTTCCTGCTGCTGCGAGGCCGACGTTCGTGGTGCGTCAGCGGCTCCATGTTCCTGCTCGGACCGCCGGGTTGCTAAGTCCTGGCCACGACTTCCGGGCCTGGTGTGCTGGGTCGCGGAGGTGTTCCGGAGCGTCCCACACCAGCTCGTTGGTGACCTGTCCGTGAAGCGGCCGGCCAAGTTTGCGAGCCTCACCCTCGACGACCACTGCGCCCCAACGAGACATACCTGTGAGCCGTGCTCAACGCAACTGTTTTGCGGGTCTAGCGACAGCCACTACCGTGGAAAGCTAACCGAACCCGTTTTGCGAACATTTCGTTTTTTTGAGTGACCTTCATCTCCTTGAGTGGCTAAATATGTTGTAAATACATTCCGTCCTGTGTGTGCGTCCGGCATTCATCTCATTGGGTTCTGCACGATCCTAGCGTAACATCACTACAACACGTTTTATATCCAAATTTCGAAGCCATTTCACTGTTACTTATTTGTGTGCATTTTGCCATGCGCTAAAAAGGCACTGCGGATTTAAATGATGCCCCGGAATCGGAAAGAATAAATAAATATCTTTTTACGATAAAACAGCTTTACCGTACGCGTTTGAAGAAATGCAGTAATTGTCATTTCATTATCTCCTCTTCTACGTATCATTAAACATGTAATGCCTTTTGCACATCAACCTGTCTCAGCTATAAAAAGAACGGAATACACTCTTTTGGTATCAATACAACACGTTTTATATCCAAATTTCGAAGCCATTTCACTGTTATTTATTTGTGTGCATTTTGCAATGCGCTAAAAAGGCACTGCAGATTTAAATGATGGCCCCGGAATCCGAAAGAATAAATAAATATTGTGAGCGCGAGACCACGAAGCGTAGAAAATCATTTATTTCACTGCTCCATTATCCGCATCACCAAACACATCGAGGAACGCTTCGTCTTCTACGAGACTGATCACCATCATCGTTAGTGGCTGGTCCGGTGTTCCGAGACGGCTTAGTCGTACAATAAACGCCTTACCTCACCGAGTAACCAAGGCCCTTACAAGTGGTGGAGGTTGCGCTCGATCCCGTCCTCAACGCCTTCCAAGCAGACCCCTGGAGCTCCGTTCAGGTAGGCAATTGGCTGTAGCAGCGATGCAGCGTGAGGCCGGAAGCAGTCCCGCTGGCACCTCCCCTGCTGCGCCTCTGGCATTTGCTATCACCAGCTGCCAGCGCGATCCCCCTCATTTCGCCGGGCTCTACCATGAAGACGTTGAAGACTGGTTGGATCAGTTTACTCGAGTCAGTGCATATAACCGTTGGGATGACGTGGCGAAGCTACAGAACGTTGGGTTTTCCTTGGACAAGGTGGCACAAACATGGTTTCTTAACAACAACCACCGGCTCGACGACTGGGCCACCTTTTGTCAGGAGCTGCGCCAGATATTCGGTAGGCCAACCGCGCGGTCAGACATGGCGAAAAGGAAGCTGGCCAGTCGCCTTCAAGGCCCTCAGGAGACGTATGCTTCTTACATAGAGGACGTTCTCGCTCTATGTCGCCGTGTGGATGCAAGCATGCCGGAAGCCGACAAGGTTCGCCATGTCCTGAAGGGCATAGCACCTTTTGCCTTCAACGCCCTTGTAATACAAAATCCTTCGACCATCAGCGATATCCGGACAACCTGTCAGCGCCTGGACGAACTGCAAGCCGTCCGTCTGCCAGCAAATGGTCTTGCTATGCAACCACAGGGGGACGTGGACCTACGCGCCCTCATACGTCAAATCATCCGCGAAGAGCTCCAGTTCAATGACCCGCCATCTCCTCCACGTGATTCCTTTCGCTCGGAAGCGCTCCAGTTGCGCGACCTCGTGAAGGAGGAGCTGGCATCCATGACGGGTGGGATGCCGACGCCACCCCCCATTACTACAACTCCCACCCCGTCCTACTCGGCGATGGTATCGCGACCGCCCCTGCCTCAAGATGCCCCGTTCGCACCCGCACATGTAACAGCGATCTCTGCAGCGACCGTTCCACGGGGGTACTACACCAACGTGCGAACCCCTCGCCAGGCTTTCCCGAGCGACCGACCCGTCTGCTATTACTGCGGGATCCGGGGTCACATATCCCGCTTCTGCCGACGCCGCATGCAAGATGAACGAAGAGGGTACGCACCGTTTGAACGAGATTTCGGTTATCCTTACGGTTCACACCGTCGTGTCTATGATTCAACCCCGCGAAGCTCATCGCCACCCTCTCCCTCGTTTGAACCGCCTCAGACCAATCGTCCCTCCCGCCGCCGATCACCCTCACCGTATCGACGGTCCGTGTCTCCTCTTCACCCGGCTTCCCACGTTCCCGACAACCACTCGGAAAACTAGCGCCTGCAGTTTTCGGAGGTGAAACTGCGTCGCTCGGAAAATGCTCAAGTCCTCCTCAACGACCATCAAACTTTTTATCTGTGCTAGTGGAAGGAATTTTTGTTAATGCTCTTGTGGATACTGGTGCAAGCGTTTCGGTTATTCATGCAGATTTGTGTTCGCGTCTCCGTAAGGTTAAAACTCCCTACACAGGTCCTTCACTGTGCAATGCTAACGGAGTCGTACTGCAACCCTCCGCGCAGTGTACAGTTCGAGTATTCATAGATGGCAGCCGTCATCACGTTCCCTGTGCAGTGCTTACTCCGTGTGCACACCAATTGATTCTGGGGTGGGACTTTCTATCTTCGGCGTCCGCTGTCATTTCCTGCAATTTACCGGCTGTCGAACTCACGGCTACCCACTTCTCCAGCGTTGATGATGAGGAGCCGCCTCGGGTGGTGGCACAAGCTGATCAAGTTTTGCTTCCTGGGCAAGAGACACTAATGACAATGTGCTCAGATAGGATTCAAGATGGTGACATTTTAGCCGTTCCTGCAGGGTCCTTCCTTCCTAAAGGAGTCGTCATTCCAACCTGCCTCGTTCGGTTTTCGAATGGGTCGGCGGTACTTGCTGCAACGAACGTCAGTTCAGAGCCGATCTTGCTGCCCAAAGGTGCTTCTATTGCTACTGGTGCTGCTGACAGCCAGGTCATGTCTGTTATGCCGATTTGCTCGTCGTCAGCAGGCCAGCGCCTTTCGGATCCTGCATCGTCATCGGCCGCTCTTGTCGCAACCATTAGCTCTGACCTCAGCCCTAAAGAGGCAGAGTCCCTCCTTGCTTTACTTGAAAGACACGCAGCTTGTTTTGAATTCTCTTCGTCGAAGCTGGGGCAGACTTCCGCAACAGCACACCGCATTGACACGGATGGCTCTCGTATCATCCGTCGCCGTCCGTATCGTGTATCTTCGTCTGAACGAAAGATCATCGAGGACCACGTTTCAGACATGCTTGAACGCAACATCATTCGCCCTTCTGTTAGTCCGTGGTCGTCGCCCGTCGTTTTGGTTCGTAAAAAAGACGGATCAGTGCGTTTCTGCGTTGATTATCGTGCACTAAACAAAATTACCCGAAAAGATGTATACCCCATGCCCCGGATAGATGACGCTCTGGACTGTTTACAAGGTGCGGAATATTTCTCGAGCATTGACCTCCGATCCGGCTATTGGCAAATCCCGATGCATGAATCTGACAAAGAAAAAACCGCGTTTTCTACCCCGGACGGACTTTATGAATTCAATGTTATGCCTTTTGGATTATGCAATGCCCCAGCTACTTTTGAGCGTCTCATGGATACAGTCCTGCGTGGACTCAAATGGAGGACATGTTTATTTTATTTGGATGATGTTGTGATCTTCTCATCGACTTTTCCTCAACATCTTGAGCGCTTGAACGAAGTACTTACATGCTTAGCAAATGCTGGACTTCAGCTCAACACAAAGAAATGCCGTTTTGCCAGCAAAACAATCAAAGTCCTCGGTCATGTCGTCAGCAAAGAAGGCATCCAACCAGACCCTGACAAAATAACAGCTGTGCTCAATTTTCCTCGACCGCTACAACAAAAAGCCCTCCGCAGTTTCCTCGGCCTTGCCTCTTACTTTCGCCGTTTTATTCCCGGTTTTGCCACCCTTGCTTCACCTCTCAACAGGCTTCTGCAATCCGACGTTCCCTTCACCTGGTCGGACGACTGTGAAAAAGCTTTTCACGCTCTTAAAGGTGCGCTTACTTGTCGCCCAGTGTTGTGCCACTTCCATGAGACAAGACCCGCACTTCTCCATACCGACGCCAGTGGGACCGGCATTGGCGCCGTTCTCCTCCAACGGGACGACCAATCAAGAGAGCGGCCCGTTGCTTATGCCAGTCGCTCTCTCACGCCCGCCGAAAAAAACTACAGCATCACAGAACAAGAATGCCTTGCCATCGTTTGGGCTGTCCAGAAATTTCGGCCATATTTATACGGCCGCCATTTCACCATCGTAACCGATCATCACGCACTCTGCTGGTTATCGACTTTAAAGAACCTTAGTGGACGCCTTGGACGGTGGATTCTTCGTTTACAAGAATACGACTTCTCTGTCACATACAAGTCGGGCAAGAAACACCTCGATGCAGACGCGCTATCGCGCTGCCCGCTATCGTCTTCACATACTGCTTGCGTAACGCCGCCGGCAAAAGCGTTGCCGCTTGCGCCTGTCAGCTCCGTTGCGGTCGGTGAACGCTTTGAGCTTAAAAAGCTCCAACAAGAAGACCACTATTGTCAAAGCATTGTCGACAGACTGAGTGGTAGAACACAGCCTCCAAACAGTCGCTTGCGCCGCCAGCAAACAAAATTTCGGGTTGTTGATGGCGTGTTGCATCGTCAAAATTACCATCCTACTGGAGAAAAGTGGGTTCCCGTTGTACCCCGGGCACTGCAGCAGAAAATTTTGGAGGCCTTTCATGACGATGCGACCGCTGGCCACCTCGGATATCAGAAAACGTATGACCGCATCCGAGCCCGTTTCTTTTGGCCTGGCATGTCCACAAGCGTATCCAAGTACGTCGCGTCCTGTACCTCCTGCCAGCGTCGCAAGCGCCCTACATCACCTCCGGCTGGACAGCTACAACCTATCTCGTGCCCCGCTGAGCCTTTTGAGGTTGTGGGGATTAAATTGTACGGGCCGCTACCTAGAACTCCTACAGGTTACCGCTGGATCGTCACAGCTGTGGACCATCTGACACGCTATTCTGAAACGGCTCCCTTGCGTACTGGATGTGCCGAAGAGGTCGCTAGCTTCTTTTTGCACCGCATCGTCTTGCGGCATGGCGCCCCTCGTGTCCTGCTAAGTGACCGGGGGAGAACGTTCCTCTCGAACATCGTTGCAGAAGTCTTGCATGCTTCACGAACTGTTCACAAATTGACCACCGGATATCACCCTCAAACTAATGGACTTACTGAAAGATTTCATCGCACGCTTTCTGACATGCTTTCAATGTACATTGCACCTGATCACAGCAATTGGGACCAAATACTCCCTTTCGTAACATTCGCTTACAATACGGCTACCCAACGCACCACCGGTTATTCCCCATTCTTCCTCGTATACGGCCGCCAACCGTCCTCGCCACTAGACACACGTTTCTTTACCGCCCCTGTATCACGTTCTGCTCCAAGCACTGAACAGTTCATCTCTCGCGTGAAGTATTGCCGCCAGCTTGCCCGTGACCGCACTACTGAGTGTCAGCAGGACAGGACAGAGCGCTACAACGCATCTCACCGGACTGTTGATTTCCGACCTGGCGATGAAGTTTTGCTTTGGACCCCTTTCCGGGTTCCTGGACTTTGCGAAAAATTCCTTCACCGTTTCCTTGGACCGTACACCGTCCTAGAGAAAACCTCACCGGTCAACTTCCGCATAACCCCCGCAACTCCACCTGCCGACCGCCGATGCCGTGGCACCGAGATTGTGCACGTGTCTCGGCTCAAGCCGTTCCATCGTCGCCCTCCCGTGTCATTGCGGCCCGGAGGCCGCCTTAACGGGCGGGGGGGAATAAGTGTGAGCGCGAGACTACGAAGCGTAGAAAATCATTTATTTCACTGCTCCATTATCCGCATCACCAAACACATCGAGGAACGCTTCGTCTTCTACGAGACTGATCACCATCATCGTTAGTGGCTGGTCCGGTGTTCCGAGGCGGCTTAGTCGTACAATAAACGCCTTACCTCACCGAGTAACCAAGGCCCTTACAATATCTTTTTACGATAAAACAGCTTTACCGTACGCGTTTGAAGAAATGCAGTAATTGTCATTTCATTACCTCCTCTTCTACGTATCATTAAACATGTAATGCCTTTTGCACATCACCCTGTCTCAGCTATAAAAAGAACGGAATACACTCTTGGTATCAATACAACACGTTTTATATCCAAATTTTGAAGCCATTTCACTGTTACTTATTTGTGTGCATTTTGCCATGCGCTAAAAAGGCCCTGCAGATTTAAATGATGGCTCCGGAATCCGAAAGAATAAATAAATATATTTTTACGATAAAACAGCTTTACCGTACGTGTTTGAAGAAATGCAGTAATTGTCATTTCATTACCTCCTCTTCTACGTATCATTAAACATGTAATGCCTTTTGCACATCACCCTGTCTCAGCTATAAAAAGAACGGAATACACTCTTTTGGTATCAATACAACACGTTTTATATCCAAATTTCGAAGCCATTTCACTGTAACTTATTTGTGTGCATTTTGCCATGCGCTAAAAAGGCACTGCAGTTTTAAATGATGGCCCCGGAATCCGAAAGAATAAATAAATATCTTTTTACGATAAAACAGCTTTACCGTACGCGCTTGAAGAAATGCAGTAATTGTCATTTCATTACCTCCTCTTCTACGTATCATTAAACATGTAATGCCTTTTGCACATCACCCTGTCTCAGCTATAAAAAGAACGGAATACACTCTTTTGGTATCAATACAACACGTTTTATATCCAAATTGTGAAGCCATTTCACTGTTACTTATTTGTGTGCATTTTGCCATGCGCTAAAAAGGCACTGCAGATTTAAATGAGGGCCCCGGAATCGGAAAGAATAAATAAACATTTTTTTACGATCAAACAGCTTTACCGTACGCGTTTGAAGAGATGCAGTAATTGTCATTTCATTACCTCCTCTTCTACGTATCATTAAACATGTAATGCCTTTTGCACATCACCCTGTCTCAGGTATAAAAAGAATATAATGACCTCATTCTCTCTATTCTCAGTAGGAATGTGGGGAAGAGATCGGCGGCAATATTGGGGATGTATTGAGCTTCAGGTATCTCTATAAGGCTGTATTAGAGAAATATCGAACACAGTGCCGTATCGAAGCTCGAAAAAACATCGCTTATTTTTCTGTTGCGGGATAGCGTACGCCACAAACAATCAGCCCAGCAGCATGGCGGTGCACAGTGTTGCTGCACTAGACGTGAGTTCACCATTACTTTTCAAGAATATCTCACGCTTGTAAGCTTGAAATGTACGGAAATAGGTTTACGCAAGATATAAAGATTTATTGGACCGCGATCGTGGCTTTCACTCAGTACGCATAGACACCGAGTACACAAAATATAGCTCAAACTGCGAGTGGGAATATCTGAATGCTTGCTGCCTTTCACACCGAGTACAAAAATGTAGCTCAAAGTGCGAGTAGGAATATTCGAATGGTTGCTCCCTTTGGTATGCACCTAGCACCTTTTAAGTCCTCTCGACTTGTGAACACACGGCCACTGCTAGGAAGATATTTTTTATTGCAGCACTTTGATAGCGTGCGTGCATGTGCGTGTGTGTTCGTGCGTGTGTGTGCGTGTGTGTGCGTGCGTGTGTGTGTGCTCGCGTGTCCGTGCGTGTGTGTGCGTGTGTGTGTGTGTGTGCTCGCGTGTCCGTGCGTGTGCTTGCATGCGAGCTCGTGTATGTGCGTGCGTTGCATGCCCACGCACGTCCACGCGGTGCTATATGGTGGTCAGAGATATACTGGTAGTGCTCGTTGGCGTTCGCGTGCACAGTCACTCGATGTAAGACACACGTCCTTGTTAGGCAACATTCGTCACGAGGTAACATAAGGCGCTGGCTCGGAACATACACAATCTCGTTTTTTATACTTGCTTATCAATTTGTACTTATGACGAATTAAACATTGTGATGCTCAGTTTACACGGGCGCCAACTGAGCAGAACGTACACTTTCTGGGTTGACACGGCGATTGAAACGCTGAGATTTTCTTTTTTGTTCCGTATGCTCAGCTTCTGCAACTCCTGACCACGGTTACGTTTGTTCCCACAGATGTTAAAAATTCGTAAAGTCTGCTCAAGCGCTTCTACAAATTACAGACTAAGGTCGGTGGTATTTCCCAACTGTCCAATAATTCTTCCAAATGAAATAGTTATTACGGTACTGTTTACGTGCGAACCGCCTAAATAAACATGCTTGCCCCGGACGCTACCAGCTTTAAGATACGCGACTTCTTCCTTTATCGGGATTACGGCCATTTCTGCACCCAAATATCTTCCTGTGTTGGCAGCATTACCTTTCTCGTGATAATCAACAACAGCTACAATTGGCACCGGGACTTCGGTAGGCTGGATTCCAGGCGCATGGTTACAACCAATTCGCGGTGATCGTCCTGGCAACCACGCGGCTGCTCCGACCGGAGAGGGACGCCAACACTGAAGGTCGTGCCTCCACGCGAGCCCGTTCTATGCTTTGGATGTGTTGATACCGAATATATAGCCAGGTGCAAAGAGAAGAATGACTCAAGAAAAAGATTTTGCGGTGCTGGCGGGTGCATGGGAAATCCGTAATCCGCTGTAAAAGGAGTCTGAACGTCGACCCGGTATATTTATAAGATACTTCTTTAGTAACTTGGACAACGAAATTTTGGTCTGCCTCTGTGTCCCACGATTCAGCCGCCGGGCCAAAGTTAACGTAAAATTTGAACGAGGCGTTTAGATATGTAGCGCCATTTCCAATGTTCCAAATCTGGAGGCAGTGTTCATACATGTCAAGACTGTCGAGCGAAAACAAAACATTATGAATATCTGAGGCAATACATCAATACCTCACTGACATTTGCCGTGTTTCTTTATGAAAAAATACTTGGATGTAAGTCTTTTGTGATATCGCATAAAGTACTTTAGATACAGCATGAAAAATTGTCCGGGGGGGCGGTGGGGGGGCTCAAGCAAACCGCACCTCTGTGCCAACGCCCACCTTACTGCCGCGCCGTGCACCTCGATGCGCGCCCGCTGAGGTACGGCTTCTGCCACCTCGCAGAAGCCCTGGACACGCACGTTCGTATGTTTCCTACGGCAAGTGCCACGTGACGCCACAATTGTCGCAGAACTCTCTGGCGGTGGCAGCCGAATTTTTTTGCGCTCTATTATATGGCTATATGCGGCTCCACGCTTTTTGCATTACGGTCTCATTAGGCTGGAGCTCCTCCCAGAAAGGTTAACACATTACTACGCCGTTTCGTTTGCCACTGAAGAAAAAAAGAGCCCATCTCCCCGCGAGGGGGACTCGAGTAAACGCGTCGCATAGGGGGTGGGTGTATTGCGTTAACGTTTAGTGTTTAGGGAGTTGGTGGTAGTGAATGCGTTGCATCAGCAGCTTTTTGACGTAGTTTGAATGAGTCAAGGATATAAGGCGCATTCGTAGCCTTTCATTCTGTGTCGGCTTTGTGGCGCAGTGGGTAGAGCACCATGTACCTTGCGTTCCGCCCACAGGCAGTGAATGCGTTGTATCAGCAGCTTCTTGACGTAGTTTGAATGCGTCAAGCATATAAGGCGAGTTCGTAGCCTTCCATTCTTTGTCGGCTTTGTGGCGCAGTGGGTAGAGCACCATGTACCTTGCGTTCCGCCCGCAGGGTCGCGGGATCGAAACCAGGCGCCGGTAAGTATTTTTTTTATATAGTGTAGGGGGAGGGGTGCAGACCTGTTGTTGAGAGCGAGGAGGGTAGCGTGATGCCGGAGAGGAGGAGTGGGGAGAGGGCACACCTGGAACGGCTGTTGCGGACGCCGAGGCACGCCAACGCCGGGTGACATCGTGAGTTAAAGAAATGCATTTAAAAATGGCTCCTTTCCACGCTGTAAAGGTGGCTGGTAAGCAAGCCCTTAAACAACACCCACAACAATTGCCCATGCGACATCACTTGAACTCACACAGGTGGCTCTACAATGAGTAAAACCAGCCGTTTTATGGAATTCGCGTGGCCGGCGCCCGAAAGCAGCAGCAGCGTCGGCTACGGCCGGGATAGAAGAGGCGGCGCCACCGCGGTAGCCCGGCCGTGAGTCGGGAGTGAAAAAACGAAGAGGAGCATCTTCCGAAGGGTGAGACAGCGGAACCTAGCCATCCTGATGTTCTAGCTTGAGGCTGCACCACCGCGCGACACAAGCCTAAACACGGAAACAATTATGCATGTGAGTTTAGTGATCTCCATTTATGCCAATTTAAACTAGTAAGTTTAGTAAGTCTGAGAATTACGAAAAAGCTGAGGGAACTTTGTGATCGCGATTTATCAGAACCAGTTGCTCATTTAGCCTTTCGTTATACCTTTCGCACAAAACCGTATTGGTATTAACCAATATAGAAAAGAGAGCGCCATTTGTGCAAGCAGTGCGCCAAAGGTAGCGTTTCTCTAGCGGCCAGATGTCTGCATGTGGTTTGCACATTTTGTCTTCCCGCCCTGAAGGCCAATCCTTGCCGTATCTTTGCCGACGACCACTAAATTCCGTCGGGTTCGGGTTGTCCTGGAACTGCTGTCGAACAAGCTAATCAAGCCGTGCGAAGGCAGAGCCCAACGGAATCGAAGCTGCGCCAAAACAGTCCCAAAACAAGCGTCGCTAAAGCAGACGACAAAGCCGTCCCGCCGACACAGCCGCCAATGAGCAGGCACTTGCGCTGCGGGAACGCTGCTTAAATTCGCCGCACGATCTGCAGTGTCCTCCGTCAGTGAACCTCTCCGCCACCGCCTCCTCCGCCCTTCCAGCCGCTGCCTTCGCCGCGTTGCGAGTTTGTTGTCGCGCACGCCACGAAAGGACCGCTGGCTGGTAAGGGTAGAAAGCTTTGCTTTAAAAGAAGGCGACGGCTATGACTACCACAGATTTGTAAAACGATTCATAAGCGGGACTTCAATGATTTGCTCTTCACGCGGTGATGAGCTCACCTTCAGTAGAAGAAGCCCTTCACTTTCGCTTTCTTGCTGCTCCATGGGTTGAAAATAAAAATGCGCACCACTGTCTCGAAGGATCTCGGTTCGTGTCTTGCCTCTTACTTGAGAATGACAGTGGTGGTGCTAGAAGAAGCTTGAGAATGGTCTTGCTGCGAGGCTGTGGTTGTGATGATGGTGATGATGACGCCCTCAATAACGTACCCGCAAGGGGCACTGCCCAGAGATAAATCACTTATTGAAATCCATTAGCACTTCGACATATTCGTTCACTTTCGGACAGAAAGAGGTCGTAAAAAAAGTTCGCTCTGATTTTAAACCCCAATTACCCATTATCTGTATCCCTCAGCCGCCATGCAAGTGACCTTCAGCAGAAAGGTAGTCCTAAATACAATTATATATGTCCCTTTTTTGCACACCCCAAATTTGTTGCGCCAATATATTATATAAGTGGAACAGATAAAGTGAAACCCAAACACTGAATAGGGTCCTTTAAAGCAGTTGTCTAGCTGCCGAGAAGCGGCAACAGGCGAGAAAAAAAATGTTCAATTGTTTCTGGGACCTCGCACCGCACACATACCTCCGTAGGAGAAAGCCCTGTTCTAAAAAGGTAGAAATGTAGCCTTGGAATCCTGCAGCGCAGCTCGGTCAAGCTCACTTCGCATTGCCGCGAACCACAAAAAAGAACATTCCACCCCAACTTTCAACGTTGATACTGCTCAAATGATAGGAGCGCATCTGAACGAGTAGTGTGTAAATGCAAACACTGTCTTCATTAATCTTGAATATCCCGCTGCTAATGGTGCGAGGTAAAGCTTATGCTTCTTCTTAATCTTCTTCTCCCTTCTCAACCAGTCGACATGCTTTTGTGGGCGGTCGCCGCGAGGCGCATGCACGAGCTTTCGGCATTTTCTTGGTTTTTCAACTCGGACCGTAAGCTGCTGAAGTCGTCGCGACCCTCCGGGTCGTACCCACCGCACACTAACCCTTCATGTGAATAAAGTTATTTCTCTCTCTCTCTCTCTAAAGCCGCGCTTCGGACAGCCTCATTTCTCGCGACACCAGCCTATGGCGAAGTCCAAATAGGTTCTACTGGAAAATTGGGTGAATCTTTTAGCAGAATGTGGAAACAGTGCATCGAGATCAGCACTATCGACAAGGCCAACACAGCCACTCATAATGTGTGATTCTAAAGTGGCCCTGCAACTGCGTTGGATCGACGTTATATAGGCGCAGAGATCACAACTTTGACTGAGCACTTCGCAAATTCCAGATTGCCTTTAGAGTGCCGGTCAGCTTATTTCATTACGGGCTTGAGAGACGGGCTGCTCCAACTGGCGTTTTTTCTCTTTTCTTGTCATCTACACTAGAAATTCAGATCAGATTCTCAATCATCTCTCATGGTGATCTAACCAATGAGGTGACTTAGTTATTTTAAAGTTTTAACTTAACCAATGTAATAAACTTTCCAACACGAGTAACTGCGAACACTTCAACGCTCATCGACCTTTTTCTTATAGGTACGGATACTACCAGTGTTAAGGCTGGTGTGATAGCTTGCGATCTGGGCGATCACTTACCTATATTCATGGCAATCTAAGAAACTATTCAGTTAAAAAACCGCCGGTTAGAGCAAGACATCTTTCTTCATAAAAACTTGGATCACTTTAGAAATGATGTGCTAGAAATCGATTGGATGGACGTCTGCAGCGCAACAAATGCTAGCACTGCAATGGATACCTTCATCAAAAAGATTAGGCACCTGTACGATCAATTTTTTTTCTACAAAGAGTTTACTACCTTCCAAAAGATCCATAAGCCCCGGATAACTAGACACCTACTCGCTAACATAAAAAAGAAAGGTGTCATGCATGCAAACTTTTTCACCCATCGTACACTAAAACTTTTTAAAGAATACAAAAAAATTCGCAGTGGCCTTAACAAAAAAATCGTTGCGCTCAAAACGAGTATTTCAATAACACATTTACAGGAATGTAGTCAAAACACGATGGCCACCTGGAAAAAGACAGGATCACTCTTTGGCAGTAATAGCACCTCCAACACAGTCTCAGAAATCCCGGTTATTGATAAAAAATTACTAGCCTGTGATCTGCAAATGCCTTCAACGAATATCTTGTGGCGACATTTCCTCACCGGTATTTCTCAATAACACGCTAAAGATGTACAATTCTTGCTCCGACTGAGTATTTCTAGCCCCAGTAACAGAGGCCAAGGTATTTTCAACAATTATCCAGCTGCGAAACAGCAACAGTTCCGATCCTTTTGATTTTAAGCTCCACCCTATCAAACTTATTGCTGGCATAATTTCCCGCCCCCTGACGAGTATACTCAACTGCTGTTTTTCTACTGGTATTTTTCCATCGAATTTGCAAACGGCGAAATAATTTTACTGTACAAGAAAGGGGACAAAGACAGTTTGGGAAACTATAGGCCCATATCAATTTCACCGATTATGTCGACAGTCCTTGAAAAAGTTTCGTGTTCTCGGCTCGCGTTCTTTACAGATAAGCAAAAAATATTATCAGATGCTCAGTTTGGTTTCTGTAAACACAGGTCTACTGAACTGGCGTTACTTGCGCAGAAGGAATTCATTCTCTGCAAAAACGAAGACAGGAAACTCGCACTTAGATTATTTATAGACTTCTCGAAGGCCTTTGCTTCGCTTGACCGAAAGCTGCTACTTAAGAACTTGGACTTTTACATTATTCGCGGTAGGGCACGTGAGTTTATTAAATCATACCTTGGCAACCGCCAGCAGTATGTAAACATGAATAACTCGTCTTCTTTTACAAAACGAACATGCCTTGGCGTACCACAAGGAAGCATATTGGGTCCCTATTTATTCAACATTTTCATAAACGACATTGTGTTAATCAACTCTTCCATAAAATTTATAATCTACGCGGATGACACAAGTTTGTTTTTAGCCGATGAAAACTGTCCAGATCTCATTAGCCCAGGCAATGAGATTTTAGCGAAATTGTGTGAATGGGCTTTGTCAAATGGCCTAATAATAAACCATGAAAAAATCAATGCTGTTATTTTCTGAGCTAAGTCAAACAAATAAATCCAATAAACAGCTTGCATTTCGATGGCCATCCCATAGAAGTAATGCAAAAGTTTCAAAACTCTTGGCGTGATATTCACAGAGCATATGCTCTGGGATTTGCAAACAGACCGGGTAGCAAAGAAACTTTCTAGAGTAATAGGACTTATTTATCGAAATTGCGAGTTACTTCCCATTAAAACAAGGTTGAGTATATGCCATGCATTATTTCAATCATGTATTAGCTATTGTTTTTTAGTATGGGGTGCCACTGCAATGTGAAATATCTCTAAACGTTCCTGACTGCAGAATAAAGTACTCAGAATAATAATGGATCAGTGGATCAGTCGGTTGGTACTTCACTGAGACAATTTGAACTAATTGAGGTACAAAAACTGTTCGACTGTCGCCTCTGTAGAGCAATAATAAACGCGCGACTACATAACACAAGTACGTTACTTACCTTGGCCAACTTGACTCGAAATAATTCTGTGTACAGCATGAGACACCTTGAACACTGGTTTGTACCTACCAGCCGGACTAGCTATGGGAATAATATACTCAGCTCCATAACACCGAGATTACGCAACACTATATATAAAAATGGTGTCGACATAGCAAATGTTACCCCAGAGGACTTGTTAGCAGTGTTTCTTTATTGATGTTGTGGGGAGCGCCTTGGCCCGACACCTTCTGGCCTAGGGGGTGTCTCCCGGAGACCCTCGCCATGGGCTCCCTTCCCTCGCCCTCCTCGCCTACCGTGCGGCCCGGTCGCCGGAGAGATGGCGCGAGTGGACGGGTAGGAGCGGCGGTGGGGCTGAAGAACCGCGCGCGGGGACTGGGACTCGGGACGAGCAGAGTGTTTCTGGTGATGGTGTGTGTGTGTATGCCCGGACGGGCGACAGCGCGTTGGACGATGTGAGTAAAGAGTTCTTTCACGCAACCGCAGTGTGCCTCATTCCTTGGCATGCCGTAGAGAGAAGGCCCACATCTGGCGCCCGAACGTGGGGCTGATGTCAAGCCCACCCGTGGACATTTGCTATCTGCGGCTGCCGGGAAGGGGCCCACTGCGGTTTGGGCGGCATTCCTTTGTTCCGGGAAGGAAGCGCCATTTTGGCAGTGGGAGACCAGGGCTTTGAGCCGTGTAGATGCATGTTTGTAAATTAGTTTTGAGGCCAGTGTTTTAGTTTGCTTAGGTTTTACGATGGCTGTAGATGCCTGAAGTTTTTCTTGCGTTTTTTTCTCTGTTGTTCGGGTAACGTCCTGAGTGGTTACATTGCGAGTGTATTTAGCGTTTGTACAGATATTAGTCGCTTGTGTATTTTGACGTGTTCCTACTGTAGTTTTTTTTGTATTTTAATGTGGCTGTAGTTCAGCCCCGTTAGTCAAATGTATTGTCTTGACGTTCGTTTTTTGCTTCCATTATAGATTTGTGTGTGGAGTGTGTTTGTCGCGTTGCGTATGTAGTAAGCTCGGCTTCCTCTGTATTTCGCGTCGACAGTTTGGCGTGATTGAGCCAGCTTTTTGTTGGGTAGTTCGCTGGAAATGGCTCCTACCACAAGGAGAGAGACGGGAGAGAAGGAGGAGCCGCAGGGCTCGGGGGGAGACTCAGCGGCCGCTGCGCAGGAGGCTGCTGGTCAGTTGCAGCCCGCAGATCTCGCCTCAATGATGAGGCAGATGACCGGGATGTTCGCGGAGATGACCCGAATGCTCGGTTCGGCGCTAGCTGCTCCCACCGCGGGTCCTGTAGTGCCGGTCTCGAAGCCGCGTTTGAATATCGAGGTTCCCTCCTATTCCGGCTACGGAGACGTGAAATCCGTTTGCGAATACCTGCAGCAACTGGATTCGTATCAGACTGCGGTAGGCGCATCGGATGATGACGTGCTGAGGC
Organism: Haemaphysalis longicornis; assembly: GCF_048455015.1. Taxonomy (NCBI): domain Eukaryota; kingdom Metazoa; phylum Arthropoda; class Arachnida; order Ixodida; family Ixodidae; genus Haemaphysalis; species Haemaphysalis longicornis. The sequence goes on from NW_027526204.1 coordinate 37,880,482, forward strand.
GGGTCCTGCCCGTGGCACTGGTAGGAAGCGCTGCGCGTTGGAGGCGCTGCCAACCGGCTTTCGAGTCGATGGCAGATTTTAAGGACCGCTTCCGCGCTGAATTCCTGCCACCCGATTACGAACACCGTATGAGGGACGAGCTTGCCCTTCACACGCAGCACCCTGAGGAGAGTCTCCTCGAGTACGTGCGGGCTATGCAGGAGCTGTACGAACGGGCCGACCCCGAGGCAGCCGACGCGGTCAAAGTAGAGCGCGTGTGCAGGCAATGCCACCCGCGCTTCAGACCGTACCTGCGGGGCCGGAGTTTTCGCCACTATGAGGCCCTTGCACAAGAAGCGCGAGTAATTCAGGCGGATTTACTCGCCGAGCTTCACTACAGCTTGCCGCCGAGACCCGAGGAATCGCTCGAACCGGGTTGCGCCTGGTCGGGAGGGGGAGCGGATAACGGCCCCACAAACTCCTCGGTCGGAAGCAACGCAGGCGACGGAAGAGGGAGGCAGGACGAAACAGCCCGCTTGTGCTGGTTTTGTCGCAAGCCTGGCCACTTTTCCCGTCAATGCCCCGAGAAAATGCGTAGCACGCAGGGAAACTCGGATCGCCGGCGACGGTGAAGAGCGGTGGCTCGTCGTCGCCGGCGGGAAGCGAGAAGAGGGGGCCAGACAGAGGGGGCGCGAGGGAGCCCCCAGGGCACCCCGAAGCTGGCGTCGACGGGCAACTGGCCCCCTTCGCATGTAGGGCACACGGGGACCCATCCTCGGTGGCCCCGTTCATGCGAGTGCAATTAGTCGGTCAAGAACTTTTTGCACTGGTCGACACAGGCTCGACAGTTTCTCTCATCGGGGACGAAATATTCGAAGCCTGCCGGAAAAGAAGAATCCGGGTCAGACCCGCCGAGACACCCTTGAGCTTAGCGGCGGGTTCGGCAAAAGCAGAGGGAGCTGTGAGACTCACGCTCGCTTTTGATGGCAGAAGGCGCAGACAGCGTTTTGTTTGCTTGCCTGGTTTGTCTGTTCCAGTCATACTGGGCAGAGATTTCCTCTCGAGGGAGAATGCTGTGCTCGACATGGGGAGGAACGGCTACCAGTACGGGCCGCAACCCCCTTTCTTTCCTTTCGCGAACGCGCCGATGCACGGTTTACACCCGCACGGGGCAAATAGAATCTACTGCGCTGCGGAAGGCCAGGGAGAGGCGTCAGGAAAGAGGAGCGCTGATGTAGAAGCGATCGTCGCATCTTTTTCAGGATCCGATGATTAGCGCCGAATGTTGGCGGAAAGTTTGCTCCCCTTATCGGAAGGGGGTGGCGGAAGCGCGCGCGCCGAGTGCAGTGGTTTCATGGGCGGCGCGGGCCACCCCGAGAGGGGGAGGAAAGGGCCGGACGGAGGAGTCGAGGCCGGCCGCAAAGGGAAAGCGGAGCGGCATCTCGCAGCGGCGCTTTCTCGCCCCCCGAGAACAGAGGCAGAAAGGAATCTGTCTTGGGGGGAGGTAGTGAGTAAGGAAGAGCTCATTGATGCCCAGAAAGCAGACGGTCTGTGCCAGCGGGTGCTGAAAAGGCTAGCGGGAGGCGTAGCTTGCACCGGTAACGCTGAGGGGTTTGACGCGTATCTGCTGGGCGACGATGGCTTATTACTTCGCTACTTTCCCCAACTGGACGACGAAGAGGCGGTTTCATCCCCCTTTCGAGTCGTGGTCCCGAGGAAGTTGCGGAAACGGTTCATGCGGTACTTTCACGACTCAGCGCTGGCAGGACATGGCAGCGGCAGTAAGACTTACGACAAGTTATGCCGTGTCGCGACCTGGCCAGGCATGAGGAGAGACGTAATGAGCTATTCCCGCGCTTGCCCTCTTTGCCAGGTAGCGAAGCCGCGCGCTGGGAAACCTGTGGGTTTCACGAAGCCGGTGGAAAGCAGCTACCCGTGGCAGATTGTAGCGTGTGACGTAATGGGACCCCTCCCAAGATCCACGCGAGGAAACCAGTTCATTCTGGTCATAACGGACCACTTTTCTAAGTGGGTGGAGTTGTTTCCCCTTAGAAAGCTAGCGTCGGAGCGGATCGTAGAGAAGCTGGTGGAGACATTCACTCGTTTCGGCTTCCCCTCCGACCTGATCACTGACAATGCTTCGTATTTCACAAGCAAAGTCTTTTCAGACTGTTGTCGAGCGCTGCACATTCGGCACAGGAAAACGAGTCCTTATCATGCTCAGAGCAACATCACTGAGAGGGTGAACAGGAACCTGAAGTGCATGCTGGTTGCGACAACCAAGGAGCATAAGGACTGGGACGCGCGTTTGCCTGAGCTGGCTTTCGCGACTAGGACTACCGTAAATAGGTCAACGGGTTTGACACCAGGTTACCTAAACTTCGGTAGAGAGATCGCTTTTCCAATGGAAAATGCACTGCAGTACGCGGCGGCGGGTAACGCCCCTTCTCTGTCGCAGTACGCGGCTAGGCTCCGGGAACGCCTTTTGGCAGCGCAACGCACGGCTCGGGAGAACCTCGACGTGGCGCGCATGGAGCAAGCCCAGCAGTATAACAAAGGCCGTCGTCACCTTGTGTACAACATCGGTGACCTAGTGCTAAGGAGAACACACCCACTCAGCAACGCTGCACGCGGTTTCACTGCAGCGCCAGCACACAAATGGCAAGGGCCATACAGAATTACGGCGCAGACGACTCTGCTCACGTATGAGATGCAGTCGCTTGAAAGCGACGAGCTGGTGGGTCCTGTGCACGTGAGCGATCTCAAGGCCTATCATGTTCGCACTGGCGATGACGAACAGGTGGTAGCGGAACCAGAAGGTGGGAGTCCCGCTTCTAATGACAGAACGGCCGGCGATAGGGTTCGCACCCATCGATACGACCTGAGGGTGCGGTAGTGTCTACCCCCCACGGGTCCGGGTCTCACGTGGTTCTACCACGGAGCAACCCGCAGCACAGTCACCGCTTCAAGTTTCATCGCGCCACCTGTGCGGTGGTGCGGGGCGTGGTTTTGTGCCTGGCCGTTACGATTACCCGCCGCGGTGGCTCAGCGGCTAAGGCGTTGCGCTGCTGAGCACAAGGTCGCGGGTTCGATTCCCGGCCGCGGCGGCCGCTTTTCTGATGGAGGCGAAAAGCAAAAACGCCCGTGTGTACGAGATTTCGGCGCACGTTAAAGATCCCCAGGTGGTCAAAATTAATCCGGAGCCCGCCACTACGGCGCGCCTCATCGCCTGCGTTGCGTCGGCGTGTTAAACCCTACAATCAATCAATGGCCGTTACGATGCCAGCCTGGGCCTGCCGACAGCTGGCCCTTCCGGTGCGACCCGGGAGCTTCGCGCCACCGGCCTGGTGGTGCGGGGCGATACGTTCGTGCCTGGGCGTTGCGAGTCCGGCCCGGGCCTGCCGAGCAGGGGGCCTTCCTGGTTCGACCCGGGAGTTGTTACCACGGCCCGGGGGTCCTGCTGCCTTTCGGAGATGCGAGGCGGCTGCGGTGCGCCTCCTGGTCGACAGTGGAGTTGTGTTCATGGATTGGAGGCCTGCTGAGCTCCCCGCGGAGCTGTATCCCTGGCGTGGAGGCGCCGGTGGGCGCAGAGCCTGCAGCTCGTTCGGGGGCTTCGAGCCTCTACGAGCGCCCGTCAACCGGGTTTGCCCCGGGTTCATCGCGGCGCCTCTGGTTCTGGCGCCGAGCAGCGGAGATCGGGACAGCGGGACGCTGTCTAGAGGAGCCGGGCCGTTCCCTGGAATCCTGCACCGGGCAGCAGAGAATGCGCTCCCGCGGACGCCTACATGGTGGCGATGGCGACAGAGCGGCATGCTGCCACACTTCGGCGGATGCCAGCCCACCCACAGCCGCACAGGGCGGCCCCAGGCGCCGAACAGCGGTTCCTCGTGCACTAGAACCCCGAGGGCGATCTTCAATGATGGACCCGTATACCGCGTTTGAGGGGGGGAGAGATGTGGGGAGCGCCTTGGCCCGACACCTTCTGGCCTAGGGGGTGTCTCCCGGAGACCCTCGCCATGGGCTCCCTTCCCTCGCCCTCCTCGCCTACCGTGCGGCCCGGTCGCCGGAGAGATGGCGCGAGTGGACGGGTAGGAGCGGCGGTGGGGCTGAAGAACCGCGCGCGGGGACTGGGACTCGGGACGAGCAGAGTGTTTCTGGTGATGGTGTGTGTGTGTATGCCCGCACGGGCGACAGCGCGTTGGAGGATGTGAGTAAAGAGTTCTTTCACGCAACCGCAGTGTGCCTCATTCCTTGGCATGCCGTAGAGAGAAGGCCCACAATGTTCACCTCACTTTATTTTTGTTACTTGCATTGCCCATGCACTGCATTTTATAGAGTATTGTATTTTTCTATTGTTATATATGCACATGGTCGTGTGGTTTTCTCTTTGTATTGCGATTGTTTCTTTGTGTATTGCACTTCAATATTACGTTTTCTATATCCAGAATGTACGACTTACACAAGTTGCAATAAATGATGTGCATGAACTTATTTGCGGCTGTATTTGCGTTGTATGCACTGTTGTGAAGGTCCAGGGGGTTAAAGCTTTGTCAAGCTGCAGTACTGCAGCTTTTCTCGAACCCCCTGATGTACAAATACATGAAATGAACTGAATCTGAATCTTAATATGAACTCGCACTCATTGACTCCCACCTCTAGCCCTAGACATTGTGACCGCGTGAGGAGACTGGTCCGACCGCCAGTCGTTTCCAAAGTGGCCAGGGAAGTGTTCGCGTGTAACGAAGCAAAATCGTCCTAATGTTAAGAAATTCAAGTTTGCAAAATTTTATTTCTGCAGAACCATGGCAAGAACTCACCGAGGCGCATAAAGCCAGCCAAATGGAGCGACTCAAGCTTACCCCGACCGGCCGAGCTACCTTGTACCGCCTCGGTTACGAGCCAAGCGTGGGACCTCAAAACCAAAAACGACGCATCCCCCATGCCTTGAGGGAATATATCATGGTTGAAAACATCCCACGCAACATGCACCCGGTTCACCACAAGGGGCGAAGGGAAGCCAGGGTCAAGGCCTTGCGAAAAGCCTACAGCAAGGACAGCTCAACAAGATACGTCGACGCTGCGAGGTACCCGGCACGAACCAAGTGGGCGTACGCGGTTAGTGTGACAAGCAGTAAAGGAGATGAGTTGTGCTCATCAACGGTCAACACAGATGACACCGACTCTGCGGAGGAGACAGCTGTCGTGCTTGCCACTACCACAGTACCAGATACCCAAGGCCGGGTGACCGTCATCACCGACTCGCAAGCGGCCTGCTGTAATTTTCAAAAGGGCCGTATCTCAGCGATGGCACTTGAACTACTACATAAGACTTCAAAAGCACGGAAAACTCCACTGAACATTTATGTCATTTGGACACCAGGTCACGAGTCCTTAGAGGGTAATGAAGCGGCAGATACCGCAGCCCGAGGCCACTCACACCGGGCTTCAACCCTGATAGGCACTCACCACACTGCCGACAACCACCCGTCCATCCCCAAGCGCAGCAGAGACATATTAGAGCACTACAGGTTATCGAGAAAACGATACCCGCCACCCCACCCGAAGCTAACCAAAGAAGAAGCCACACAATTCCGGAGACTGCAGACAAATTCATTTCCAAAATACACCCCACGCTCTTCAGCTACGACTGCAACTTCTGCTCTGGGACGCCCAACACCCTGTACCACTTGGTGTGGGAGTGTAAAGGCGTCACCGAACTACCTGAAGTCATCACACCGACACAGGAGCAGTGGGAGGTCCTGCTGAGTAGCGATGTCCTGGAAAACCAGCGTGGCCTTGTGACCAGGGCCATTCGAGCTGCAGCTGGCCATGGCATCCCGGACTAGGGACGCCACCCACCATGGATGACCGACAACCATCCCGCGCTCCTTTCTTCCCGTTCAATGGGAGCAATAAACGTTTTTTCCTCCTCCATCTGCCGAACCGTGGCAAAATGTTTTTTCCATTCTGGTACCTTTCAATCGGCTCTGCCGCAACCCTTGTTGCATTCCCAGTTAACACCAATTCAGTACGGATTGTTTTGTTTTCTGTGGGTTTCATACCAATATACACTAATATATACACATACAATTATATACAAAGGGGGCAATCTTTCGCTGCAAGGGCGTGCCGTTGGGGGCGCTGCCGTAGCAGCACGGAACGTTCCTTTCAGACTTGGCCTGGCTCGCCACTTACCTTCTTTTGCTCGTGAAGCCAGAATTTACAAAAAGGGTGAAAGCGTGGAGGAATAGAAAGGTAATACAGTAATCCCTCCTTAACTCGGAAATCCTAAAGCACGGCGAAATAAGTCGAAACTTGTTTTCGCCGTGCGTTTACCTCCCATAGGCGCCACTCGTTTGCAACCCTTTATCTCAAAACGTTATTTCGCAGGATCGCGGGTGTCTCGAAATGTTGACAGAAAGGACACAAGACAAAGTCCGCTACAGACAACTGTTAATGTCTTTGTTGTGACGCTTAGCGCCCACTACGCGCCGAAGAGGTTCGCGAACGGCAAAGTTACGCTGCACGAGGCCGATGTTCCCGTTTACGAAATTATGGTCCCTAGAAGTCTTGCTAGTCTGCCGTCCCCGCGCCTTCTCTATAGGGACCGGGCAGCTGGACGGGTGGCGCCACCACTCGGCGCTCCCCTCGTCAGTGGAATGAACCGGTGCATTGGACTACACAGCCTCCCGTTGTTTTTGTCGTGTTTGCTTCGGTGCTTTGTATGTTTTGGTGGCGTTGTGAGCAGACGTGTGAGATTAAACGAAGTCTAAACAGATGTGTTGGGTTCTTAGATGCAGTAATGACTACGTAAACTTGTCGGACGCGTCTAAAGTTGGGTATCGGCTGCAATGGCATAAGCGCTTTTTGCAGCGATCTGCGCTTGGCTCCACCTGTTCTGAGTACGAATAAAACTACTACTATTAGTATTATTTTCTTCTTAAATGCACTCACGGCTACGCAAACTTATTGGATGCTTGTAAGGTTGGGGAAGGGCTACATTGACACGAGTGCTTTGCGGCGCTCTTCGCCTGGCTCCGCGCGATCTGAGTAGGAATCAAACTATTAGCAATATTAGAATTCATTTCTACCACTCTAAATTATCTTCACTGGTTTCAATGACTACGGTTTCTATGCCAGCCTTAGCGCGGGGATACCTCGATACGTGTGCTTTAAATGGAAAGGCACCTGCATACGAGATGGATCACCGTGTAGCCGTAGAAATGTTGCGATAGTTTACACTTTCTGTAACCGTGAGCTTTGTACCTTCGGTTTTGGTGAGCGACACTGTGACAGCATGGGAGCCTGAAAGCCAAAGTGGAAAACCCACGTTTCTGGTGGTCATTTTATTAAGAGCCAAAGTTATTCACCAACTCAACAGCCCAAGTTTAAAACCATCCCTCCTCCTCTTCCCGTTTTACCCCCTGCGTAGAATAAAGGCTGGCACCGATAGTTAAAAAATGTGGCAGTGTTAACGTCAGCCGGTGTTCTTTAATGCTTAAGTATTCTTTACAGAGTACCTAAAAAATCGTGTAATGCCTTGTGAAGACACCAAAAACGCGCGATTAGTTGCCTCAAATATGGGTGCATGAGCCCGAGTCCTCCACCACAGACACTTTTCCGACACACCGGAAAAAGTTTAGATTTGGAGAGGGGGCATGGAAGTTCAAAATAAAACAGCAAAATCATCTAATGGTTATGATGGTTGAACACAAAGCTTTCTTCGTGCGAAATCGAATGGGAAATGGTCAAAGTCAAATACGCTGCGACCAAAAGACCAAATTGCGTGCTGTTCAACTTCGACGCTTAACTAGTCAAAGTTTAAATCCAGAAGGCAACCAAGGAAACCCATACGATAGAGCTTTGCGTTAAACCATCATTGTCGTTAGACGGAGGTGTGCATGATTTTTCAAGCGTAGGTGGCAGCTTGTAAACCGACCGCAGCATTCAGTTGTGAAGCTGAGTACAGGTTTCGGGCACCCTCCTGTCTTGCGTCCTTCAGTCACGCAGGAATTGGTTTTTGAAAACCCATTTACCAACTAGCCAGAAACCATTGCAATTCTTGTAAAGCAATGCTTCTCCACGACAAGCAATAACATTTTACTATCATGCGTACTATCATGCGGTATTTATTCTATCAAGGATTCCCGATGACTGTAGTAAGAGCATTTCTGAAATTAAACGCGTTTCAGCCGCAAGTAATGAAGATACGGAAGCGTCATCAGACACAATTTCTGTTTTGAGGTAAATCTTCGAAGACACCCTCCAACTTTGTATTTCGCTTGTGCACGACGTCGGCGCCGTTTCGTCATCAACTGACAAAGGCCTTCGCCGCAGCATTCCTAGATCGGTTGCACAAACGGGCTTTGTGGGAGCATTTAGCGGGAATATACTCCTCGATTCGCAAAACTGCATGCAGACATGAAAAAATTGCATGAAGCAACAAAGTTTCACTTCCAGCTTGACCTCCAGCTTGGCGCATTGAGCGTCGTCTGCTATTTGTAAATACTGAGTATTGGCGTAAATAACACACATGGCATACCTTGTAAACGTCACATCCGCACTGAAGATTTACCGATCTGAAAAATACACGTGGGGTTAAGTTCTCTTTGCAAGCCGCACAGCAGAAAAACGACAGAAAGTCATGCACAACTACGCTGCGCTGACCGCCACCGGCATTCCACTGACGAGCGGTTCGCCACGGGCGGCGCTGTTCGCTGAAATGACGCTGGTGCCATACGACGGCCGCCCGGTCCCTATGGGCAAGGCAAGGGTGTCCGCGCCGCTGATGCACGCACAGCGCTGCGCAGAGGGCGCTGCGAGCAATCGGAGCGCCCGAGCGGCCGGAGCGAGAGCTGCCGCTGGCCGGCCTGTGCCGCGCGCTACTGCTGCGGAGAGCGGGCGCTTCGGGGTTTATGCAACGCGTTTGTAGCCCGAGCCAGCCTTGAGAATTTTATTCAGATAGAAAAAAAAATTTTCTGCTAACTTCAGATATTTTTTCACGTGTGCGTGACGAGGTATGTAAAAAAATTGACAAAATTAAAGATGCCAACCGGACATGCCTGTACCATCTCTCGTGAGAACACCCCTTGATCATAAGTTCATAAAAAAATTCTGCCGTTTAGCTTTTCCCGCGTGCATCTCACGACTCATTTCTATTGTGTTGGTGATCCAGAAGAACCTGCGTAATGAATAATGCAATCGTTGTTACCGATTGCCGCCTGATTTGGCTACAAAGATAAAAAAATGTTTCGCGTGTCACTTAAGTTTGCGAATTTTCAAAATCGTGAAGTTCGTTCTCCCGTTTCTGTCGTCTTCAAATATGTGTTGACTGAACATTTCAGCTGAGATAGGTACAATTTATGGCCGTACAAATGTTAAAGTACACCTCTTAATGGCTGAATTACTTCGTGCACACTGCTTTTTTTTAATTCGGCATTTATGTTAAACAGATTCCAACTCCACTGCGGGTAAGTATGGCTGCGGCAAAGCCGTGCGCACAGGGGCCTCAAAATAAACAATGCAAAAGGTGAGAAGCTGACTTCAAGCTGCTTTATTTACACACACGTGCAAGGGACAACCACTCGGGGAACACGCAAACAAAGGGGAGTCAGGATGGTTGCAGTGCCAGAAGAGGCGGAGAGGTCGCACACATTTCACGCGTTGACAGCTTTCTGTCCGAGCAAGTTTAAATGGCTAGGATTCTCGCTAAGAACGTTGCGAGCACAACCGCAGCCCTTGAACGACACAGATAAATTGAGAAGACCTTCTCTAAACTTCGTATCCGTTTCTTGGTCGTGAGCCCATTATACGCTTTAGTTGCGCTGGTAAATTGAACGAACACCCCGGCTCGTCACAAAATTCCCACAATGATTGTAAACAGCTTGTCCCCGCTTCGGTCCCTAGAAAGTTTCGTTTCTAGGGACCATACCCTTTCCACACGCTGCTGCGACTGCTGCTCTCACTGCTGCTCCTGCGAGGCTTTCAGTTCAAATGGGGAAATCGAAAAGCCTTCACCATGTCGTCGAGAAAGCGCGCGAAGCGCGATGGTACTTGCTTTGTGCCCGGGTGTAAGAGCGGATATAAATCCTGCAAGGAGAAATATTCCATCTTCCGTACTCCCAAGGACAAGGAAAAGCTGCAGCAGTGGGCGCGTAACATAAAGCGCGCTGACAAGGATTTGGATGACGCAAGCGTCGTGTGTGAGAGACACTTCGAACCGTGCTTCATCTAGCGAAGCTTCAAGACCGTTATTCAAGGTAATGTAGTTGAAATCCCACTTGATGTGCCTCGGCTGACGGAAGATGCTGTGCCGACAGTGTTTCCCGATGCCCCCAAGTATGTGTCGAAACCTGTTGCTCGGAAGAGAAAAGAGCGCAACTTGTGCGATCAGCCGCCACCTCCGCCTCCGAAGAAACGGCACCTTGATGCAGAAGGTAGTTCAGGCGTGACGTGTAGTGCCGTCTCGCACCTGGATGACTCTAATTGTATCCCCGATGTCGCGAGCGAGCTTACCGAGCTGCGGGCGCCGCCACCCTGGACGAAGGTTGATCTCGGTGCTAGCAGTGACATAACGTTTGCGTTCTGCCATTTGAGCGACGACGGCGCCCTAGACAGTCTGCACGTGAGCCGACGCGTTGTGCTGAGTTTGAACTCACCAACAGGAGATTCAGTCAGTGCGGCAGTGTACATTCGCGGAAAGAAATTAACAACTCAAGAACTGAAGACGGCGGAGGAGGCAGAAAATGTGTTGCTCGAGGTAGGGAACCTAAAGTTGTGCCCTGGTTGTGGCTTGAAGCCCACAAGCAAATCATTTGTTTCATCGAACGGGAGCTACTTCTCCCCAAAATGCTCCCTAACTGTCTCTTCTGAAACTGCGTGTGTAGCATGCAGGTACCTGCGAAGGATAACAATGAACACGTTTTCTAGACGAAAAATGGCAAACAATAGTGCGACCGTTTCTGGGAAGGTTAATGCAAAGAAGAGAGCCTCAAAAACACGTGCCCTTTTGCGCGCGAAGCAGAAACTTGCCCGAGTGCAGAAGGTGATAGATGATCTTAAAGTCAAAAATGAAGAACTGTCCAAAACAGAATTCGAAATCAGAATCACCGGTCTTCCTCGAAAACAGCAGCTAGCTGTGAGAACGTGCTTCGAAGCAGCGAGGCGAAAGTCAACCAAAGGATTTGCATACACGGAAGAGTGGCTTCTTGAGTGCATCATAATGAGGATGAGGAGCCTGAAACTCTATGAGCACATAAGATGCAACAACATCATGGCTCTTCCGGGAAGGACGTGTCTGCAGAAGCGCATTCATAAATTCAAAAGTGGCTTTGGATTTAATCCAAGAATATTCGAGGCCCTGTCTGAAAAAACTAAAGACATGGACGCCTTTTCTCGTCACGGAGGGCTTGTTTTCGACGAGATGAAGATATCCGAGCGTCTGGACGTCACGCCTACAGGTACGAGAACTTTTTTCTGCTTTTCGGGAGGCATGTATGCCTAAAGGGGTTTTCATTCGATAGATTGTAACCTTCACGTGCTTCTATGTTACAGGTGACTTAGAAGGATTCGTGGACCTGGCACAATTTACCCCAGATGCTCAAAGGGAACAGCTCAGCGACCATGGAATGGTGGTGATCTTTCAACCATATCAAGGTATTTATTTTTCAATTGCTTACAGCTGCTATAACTTCGATATTGTATCAAAGTCGAACTAAAAAGCAGCTCATTATTTGCTGCTGAAATATGCAGGAAACTGGACACAGATATTGGGAGTGCTTGCTTCGCGGGGAAACGTCAAGGCAGATGTATTGGCGAAAATCATCGTCGAGGCAACAATCCTCTGTGAGAAAGCTGGCTTATTTATGGACTCGGTGACTTGCGATGGAGCAACGTGGAATAGATCAATGTGGAAGTTGTTCGGCATAAAAGGTAATAATTATTCACTCGTCATGGTATCTGTTACTCTCTCATAGATGACCCATCAAAATCTCGCTAACAGTATTCATGTAACACCTTCTGAGAGGTAGAAATGGTTGTCTTTTGCTTTGCTACACCTGCTGTGCCGTTATTTCTTTTCTATAAATAGAAAATTATACGTAAGCAGCATTGCAGCCTCATGCCCAAATTCTGTGTACGTTACAAAATTCATCGAAATAGATGATTGATTGCATAGATTTTGGTAACTTTCTCAATGTTTTTTTTTCGTGAAGGTACAATCAAAGGCATACAGTGCAAGGCTCCACACCCAGTTGTCCAGACGCGCCATCTGCACTTTTTTTCCGATTTCCCCCACCTCCTTAGGAACCTCAGGAACGCCTTCGTAACCATGGGGTTTCATACGCCTCAAGGGTACACAAACGTCGGATTTATCAGAGAAGCATGGAAAAGGGACTGCAAAAGCGTGTCTTTGAAGGTGATGCCAAAGATCACAAATGCGCTCCTTAGCCCCGATGCCTTCCAAAAAATGAGAGTGGGACTTGATTCCAGTTATTCGGGGATGAGGTCATCAAGGGACTTTTTTTGTACTCGAAAAAGATTGAAAAAGCCTGCGGCCCAGTGGCTCCTACGCAGTGTTTCGTTGACAAAATCAACCGGCTGATTCGGGTTATGACTTCCCGCACACCAAAAAAACCTCTTTACCTAAGATCGTCAAACTGCCAATTTTTTGAGGACTTTTTGTCCTAGCTGACAGAATGGGAACAGTATGCCAAAGTCACAAATGGCGGCTTTCTTTCAGAAAACACAGCCCAAGGTCTTCGTGTCACAATTAAAAGCACAGTTGAACTACTTGAATTCCTAACTTCTGTCGGCTTCAGATAATTGCTCACTGCGAATTTGAGCCAAGACAAACTTGAAAATGTTTTCGGAATTGTTCGGAAGATGTCAGGAACAAATGACCACCCCACTTCCGCACAGTTCCTCATCACGATAAATGCACCTTGCTAGGCCACCAAAGTCTGGCAATTGCTCGCCGCAGGTGATCACTTCCCTCATATCCGGCATAAACGCCAGCCACCAACGCAGCGAACCATTGATGCTGTTGACTGCCTCATTGATGAGGGGAATTTTAGTGGCGCAGAGGCAGCGCTTGTGTCCTGCATTTCCACAGACCACACCCCATGTGTGGTACAGAAGAGTCATGACATGCTGACATATTATATTGCGGGTTATGTAGCTCGAAAGGCATTAAGAATGACCCAGTATGAGCATTGTGGTTCTTCCTTGACTACTGATAAGTCGGAAGCAATGCGAAGCGATCAAGCTTCACAGTTTACTGCGAAATGTGATAACGGTGGCCTTCTCTACCCGTCTGGACCCCTTAGTGCAGCGATTGGGGGGCTTGAGGATAGCTTCACGACATATTTCAGTGTCAACAAGCTGCACGAAAAAAGCCTGGTTGATTTTTCGGCATTCTTGCGCAATATAGAGTTGCCCCTCCTTGGCTTTAAAGTTCATGCAGCTGCACTCACGAAAAACGAAGTAAAATTCTACGTTCTTCTGAAATTTCGTTTCGTTACAAAATCTCAGAACAATGAGAGAGCAGAAAAGCAGCAAAGGATGAAACTGTTGAAGTTGAGGAGGTGCAACTGACGATGGTTGATGTCAAATGTTTTTTCCTAGTGAACTGTTTTTCTCTTTTAATTTGCATATTCAAGGGCTGTTTTCAGTGTGAGTTTGTAAATAGATGTAATTATATTATGTGAGTTTTCGTTTGCATAAGCTTTGTATAACCACTAATATCGATCCATGATGCCCGTTTTTGCAGGTTACAGTGTGATGTTGTAAATAGGTGTAAATTATGTGGATTTTAATTGGTTTGTATTGTGTGAATCATTACATTTGTATAGCTACCACAGCCGATCATGCAAGTTTTCGCAGGCTAGAGTGTGATATTGTAAATAAATGAAATATTGCGGGTTTTGGTTTGTACTGTGTCAATCATTAGCTTTGTGTAACTACCAATGTGAATTGATCATGCACGTTTTGCAGGCTCCCGTGTGACGTTGTAAATGGATTTAGATTATTTGGGTTTTAGTTGGTAGCTTGCGTGTTAACCTTAAGCTTAGTAATTACTAATTGCCCATTACCCATCTTTTTGTTATATATATTGTTGTGTAGCCACAATGAATGAGATGTGCTCTTTTGTCATGTTTTTGTAAAGGTCGCTAGATTTACTCGAGAGGTTGCACATCGCACGCAATTTTTGTTCATTAGCCTTGTCGTATGTGTGCAAGAAGTAAACGAAATAAAACTTCAAAACTGAGATGTTTTTATTACATTGACGCTGCTCCGTGTGGTTCTGCTGTATATTTCAAAAGACACGATTTTTTTTTTCATGTGGCTTTACACAATAAGCGAAAGCGTATTCCCGTGACTTCATGCTTCGGTTAAAACTTGCGACTGATCATATTTATGGGAGTCTTTTCTTTGGCTATGCTTAGCCAAAACGAAGGGAGAACGAAAACGCGCGGCTAAAATGGGCTGAAATGAACCCAAGCAGACCTACAGAGGCAGCACGGCGAGCGCCGTCCTGAGCACCGCTCCCCCCGCCCGGCCGCGCTCCGACTGCGCGCAGCGCCGCCGCTGCATGCATCAGAGCGGAGCCCCCGCGACGGCCGGCGGACGGCAGACTAGCAACATTTCTAGGGACCATAGAGCCGCCGTCTCGGCTTCTGTCCGCGGCGTTCCATGGCCCCCCGTGGCGTGTGCGCTGGTCGCGTTCGGGCTCCGTGTCTTCAGTGTTCTTCCGACGACCTTCCCTTTTCCCCTGTTTACTTTAGTGCGTTTTTTCTAAACTACTTTCTTTCCACGCGTAATTCTCCAAGCGCGCGTTTTCGAGTCGAAACCTTGTGTCTGTGTTTTTGGTCCTTTTCACTTTGGCGGGGACATGTCTGATTGGAGCTAAGAAGCGTCTTCCTGATTGGCTGCGGGTGTGCCTTAGCCTTGTTCCCTAGCGTCCGCACACGCTAGGATGCGCTTTTTCCCCCAATGCGTCCCCCCAAAGCAAATATAACGCAGCGTCTCCGGCTATTGAGGGGGAGCGGAGAGCGGCGTGCGGCCTGCACCAGGACTCTCTTCAAAAACTCTGCCGCCCGTCGTCGTGCCCTCCCGCCGGGAGCCCTTCGCCCGCCAGCTATGTCCCGCTAAGTACTCTGAATCTTTTGACTGTCTTTTTCATCTATGTAATAAGTGTAATTGTTTCAAGTTTGTATGTGCTAAATGTTACCAATGTCATCAGTAAAGTAAACAAGTTAACCTTTAAAACTTCTTCGATGCCTCGACTTTTTTCCTCCGAACGGCGTGCTTCCGTAGCAGCAGTATGTAATCAAAATACTATGTTACAATAGGATGAAATGTACTACGCATAAGGTGATATGGAACACCATCTGTCACCCGGTTCCTTAAATTAGGGTGCACTGTCGGAAGATATGGGGAGTCGACTCCAGAGAGCCAACAAACCCCACCGAATCCACAGGGCACAGGTGACAAAGGGGGTGGCCGTCTGATGTGCGGCTTTCGCCGACCAGAGCGGCAAGAATGAGCAAGAGCCCTGAACGAAAAACAGCACAAAGACTTATATTTAGACAGGCAAGTTACAAACAAAAGCCCGAGGTAACGGATCGATAATGACAGACAACTTAGATGGAATTCAAATACAAGAAACAGTCCAATTAGACAAAATGATACAAACAGGAGCGCTAACAAATGAATATTACGAAGCGTAGCAGTTAACAAAAAAGAAAACGAACAGTTCGATGCTTATGAGAGACAGAGTCCCAGCATATTCACCGACCGGGCCGGACGATGCACCGCGGTCGGAGGCGATTCGGCTACCTGGGAAGCGCGGCTTCGTTGTAGGCCAGACCATCTGGGACGATCACGGTGATTCGAGGCCCGGGAGTGCGTTGGAGTCCTCCAGGGTGCGGGTCGCCGATGGTGTGATGCACAAACTGACAGGTGCCGTTGTCACATCACGACTGCCAAACGTAGCTGGTTTGCTTAGGCGCGGCTTGTCTTTTTATAACCGTGCCGGCGCGGAGATGGAGAGCACAACACACAACGCGCCCGCCACCGTCAGCGAATAACTTCACTCTTCTCCCTTCTAGAATCATCAACGCTCTTTAGCACTGGCAAGGCCACGCGCACCTCCTCGAAAGTACAGGAAGCTTCGACGAAACCGGAGCGGCGGAGGTTTTATTTTTGTTGTTTTCTCGCTCGGGAGCCGGCGAGTGACCGTGTTACCGTCTCTTCGTTCGAGAAAGCTACATATTGTCTCGGGGCGAATGGAACCGAACTGAATGAATCGAACGACTGCAAGAAGAATTAGGCGCTGTACAAATGAAATGAAAAATTTATAAGGTACTTTTAGACGTCGTACGCTCGAGTTTGTGACACAATCATTTGCTTTTTTGCAGTCCAAGAATATACAGTCAACCACTTTAAGCTTATTTATTGCAAGAGCCAAATCGTACGTGAACTCAACAACCTGCGTTGAGCAAGAAAATCCTGACAAAATCCATGTTTCCTAGGATGCTGGCGATTATGTTTAATCAAATGAGTCATATCCCAAGAGTAGCTGAGCTCACCTTCAGACATCGGAACTAAATTAACAGCTAGGCTTCGTCAGTGACAAGGCTATGTTGTTATCGCAAATTTAAAGTAATTTTTTTTCTAAATAGGCAGTCGTAAAATCCCATCAAGAAACATAGTGCAGGGCATGAAGTTGATCCTACCAATGCACGAGCGAGTCTCTTCTACGTTTATCACCAACAACATAGTGCAATATTTCTTGTCGCAGTTTAATTGTAAGCAGAATAACTTGCGCTTTTGCTCGCACTTGTCTTTCTTTGGTGGGGAGTCCTTGACATGGTGGCGGTTTACCTCCTGCGTGGTGGCCGCTTGCTCGACGCCCTTGAAGGCCAGTTATTTTGGTGAACCATCTCCATCTCGGATCGGACATCTCTGCCGGGTCGATGTCTCCAATACTCTCCATTTCTTGAAGGGGCGAATAGCCTCGATCTGATGCGTCGACGAAGCCGGCGGCAGAGGCGTGGTAGCGGCGAGGACTGGCGAGGCTTCGCTCACCCGTCGGTGTGGCACAGTCTTCTTGTGGCAATAAATGACATTTCGCTGGCCTAAAAGGTTCCCTGCTAACGTCCAGTGAGTCCTTGCACCTTGCCCGTTCACCGAGAACACTCATTACTGTTTGGCAAACGATTTTCGTTCATTTAAAACGTAGAAACACGGAGCGGATGAAAAACGCGTCCCCGTCGTTCGGCTCACTAACGGCTCTTTCTCCCCCCAGGAAAAAACCGGTCGGTCTCCTTTGTCTGTGCATGAATTCTCGGCGCCCAGGCGCGTGCCGTTGTTCGGCTGTATGGCGTTTGCCGAAAAAATTTTGTATAACCAGATACCTTACGTAGGCCGGTCTCCTCTTCAACACCCGTTGCCAAATATTCTGTGGCCATTCGCTTGCCGTAATTCGGCCGAGGACAGCTAACCGAAGGAAAAACGTATATTCTGGGGCCGTACGTCGGCCGGTATCCTTCATAACACTCGTTGCCGGATATTCTACCGCCGGACGCGCGGTTCACCGTTGAAACAACGAATGCACGGCAGCCGCGCTCCGGCCGGTCTCCTTTCGAACACCAACTGCTGCAAGAATACGCATATTCTGTGGCCGGTCGCTTGCCGTGCTTCGGCCGATTACCGCTTCCCGAAGAAAAAACGGATGCCCTAAGGCCGTACTTCGGCCGTTCTCTTTCTCAACATCGGCAGCCGTAAGAGAACTGAATATCTGGCAGCCGGTTAGCTGCCGTTGTGCGTTGGGACACGGGCGGACGGAAAAATACCGAAGCGCTGGTTGCCGAATGTTGGCCGTTCAACGCATGATCAGTGGCTGCCAGAACCTGGATGCTGGCCGGACATGCCAGAAAGCGGCCATAGACGGGCCGGTCTTCGGGCACACTTTCTGTGCCACCTGGGGGCTCAGTTCATTATTGCGGCTCTCGAGTTGATAAAACCTCGAGTCGTCACTTAGGGTAAAGGGCCTAAGGATGACAGTGGCGATGGTGGGGGAACGGGAGCAGTGCGGGACATAATCAGCCAGTTCCTCAGGCTGATCAAGAGGCATGTCATCGGCAGCGGCAAGTGTCAAGCCCATGCTCTGTGGGAGGCGTAAAAGGAAGAGCTGCCGAAGCAGTCGGTTGTCGAGGCCTTGGCTTTGATCGCCTAATAGCTACCGTGTGCGATGGAGCAGCTGGCAGGGTAACCTGTCGCCCCGTTCTGCCGTGTTCAGAAGCTGCTGCTGCCTTCTGCTCTCAGACTTGAACTTGCACTTGCTGATCCCGTGGGTGAAGTGGTGGTACGGCGCTTCCGGGTGCAGCCATTGAGGATACCAACAAGCCCGTACGCGATGCTGTTTGGCAAAGAGGTCACTACAATCTTGTACTTCGTCTAGTTGTTAGTGACGCTGGGAAGACGAAAGCACGCCTCGACTTGCGTGAACTGCATGTCCACGTGTTCCATGTCCAACATAGGAGTAGTAAGCTGGGCACCACCACGGCGGTAGTGTTGGGGCATGAAGCTGCTTCGCGGTTTTCACCGGCTGGCCCGCATACTCCTGCGAGACCGACGTTTCCGACATGGGGCGGCCAGAATGGGAGAGTTCGGTTTAAGTCACCATTTTATATCGTGACCTCCCAGAGTCAATCATCTTTGACCCGATATGAACCCCGAACGTAGTTTATTCAGCCAGGGTGACCCTGCGTCAGCTTACAACATTTTTAGTCCACAGCTGAACTGGGCAGTCTTCACTCCAGCATTTCAAGCCGAATTCCTAGCGGTAGTACTGCCTTTAAAAGAAGTTCCTCCGCAGCACTTGAATATAGTTATAATTACAGACTTTCTATCAGTATCTTCCGCTTTGGCATCGCGTGAAAATTTACCCCTAACCCATGCATTCAATTTTCTGGTGCCCTCCCATTTTCAGGGCATCTGCCTCATTTGGGTTCCCGGGCACAAAGGTTTACTCCTTAATGAAGAGGCTGGTTCCTTGGGGCGATCGTCTTTGGATTGCCCTTCGGTTGACATTTGCCCTGTTCCGGCTAGTATAGCAGGAGCAATGTTCCGTAGATACCAGCACCGAATGAGTGCGTAGGAAGGGGTCATCAATAATTTTGAAGAATATGCCCATTTAAAACATAACTGGAATTCCGGTTTGTGTGAATCTCGTCAATGCGATGTCACATTACCCAAATTGAGATGTAGGGTCCCCCAGCTGAACTTCTATATGCACAGGTCTGCTCTGTGCAATTTTCGGTGAACATGAGACACTAGATCACTTGTCATTACATTGCTGTGGTTTCTCAGTGATCAGACAACTTCACCTTATTAGGCCATTACAAGGAATTGAACTTCCTATCTCTATGCCAGTACTGCTGTCTCTAGGGGCCACATCACTGGGTTATTGTCACAAAGGCGTGGCTGCAGCCATTCATGCATATGTGTTCGAGACCAGGCGTCTGCCCTGCTAGCATTTATTATCACAGGTATGTTTTCTCAAATTCAACTGCCACTTC
This sequence comes from Haemaphysalis longicornis, assembly GCF_048455015.1. Classification (NCBI taxonomy): domain Eukaryota; kingdom Metazoa; phylum Arthropoda; class Arachnida; order Ixodida; family Ixodidae; genus Haemaphysalis; species Haemaphysalis longicornis. The sequence goes on from NW_027526204.1 coordinate 37,900,044, forward strand.
CATTTTGTAGCCAATTCTTCCTTCCAATTGCACGCTGCTACTGGATGCCAACAGATAGGTATCTACTGTTAAACTGTGAGCGGGCGAATTAGCCCCCTTCTTGCTCGATTATTGCCCAATCCCCCGCGTGGGTATGCGCCATAAGACGTGTAACAACAACAACCTCTCGTAGGGCGCCCGGCGTCGCACATGCGTGCACGTGGGTTCGGGCTACTTGAGGAGACCTTGCTTTTGTCTTCGTCGTCTTCTTCGAGTGTTTGTCGCGTCTGTCGTTACAGTGCCTGAGCGCGAAAAATGTGTCGTAGTACAGACATATCTTTCTTCTAATTGCTCGTAGCCGTCCATAGGCCAGTTAGGGTACTAATTTTGCGATACTTTTAGCGCACTTTTTTAGGCTTGAGAACAGCTGACTGGGGTCAGCCCACAAAGACTGTTCGACTGCTTGATAAGGAAGAAGTAGATTAAGGGGAAGAAGAAGAAGTATTTTCATCTATTACCAAGTTTTCTCTAGCACCAGCACTACCACCGTCATTCTCAAAATGGAGGCAAGAAACTAACCAACCTCTTTCAAGACGGCCCTCCGCATTTCTATTCCCAGCACCTGGAGCAGCAAGAACGGCGAAGTGACGTGCTTCTTCCGTCAGAGGTGAGTTCCCCACCATGTGAAGAGAACATTATTGACGTGTCCGCTACGAATCGCTGCACAAATGTACGGTTTGCCTAACGAATTTGTAACGCCTTTAATTTTACCCTTGGCCAATCTAGCGCCGTAGTAATGCGTTAGCTTACCTCACGCGTACTCCAGCTTAATCAGCCCGGAACACGAAAAGCGTGGCGCCTCATAAATGCATAAACAAGTGCGCAGTTCATCAGGGTGTCACATGTCTTTCTAAAATAGTGTATATGGGTATTAATTGGGAGTGAATTATCGATATCAACGCTTGAAAAAAAATACAGGAAAAACGCTTGCCAGGATGCGTTAGCTCTATTTTTGTATATAGCAGTAAAGTTTGGTTTAAAAATAGGCCGCGCATCTGCTTGCATCATCCCAAATTTCGTTAAAATCTCGTCCAATGACGGTGTAAATGAAATCCAAAAGGACATAAGGAGGTGAAGCTGGAAATCAGCAGGCTTGTCGATAAAAACCTTGATCTCAAAAAGGAAAACAAGAACCTTCGTGACCGGTTAGACGAACTTGAACAACACCACAGGCCTAAACAATCTTGAAATAAAAGGACTGCTTGTAGATTGCGACGAAGTCGAAATCGTGAAAGAGATTGGCAAACAGTTAGGGGAGGAAATTGTCGATACTAACATCGACATCTGCCACAGGGTTGACATACCACACTCGAAAGACAGAAATGTAATTGTTCGTTTCACGCGTAGAAGCAAGCGCAACGCGGTACTTGCCTAGGCAAGAAAAAGATAGAAGCAATTTGTATTCGGTGAAGACTGCACCGACGCTCAAAATTAGACAACAAATTGGGCCCACCTCCCCGCGAGGGGGACTCGAGTAAATGCGTCGCATAGGGGTTGCGTGTATTGCGTTAACGTTTAGTGTTTGGGGAGTTGGTGGTAGTGAATGCGTTGTATCAGCAGCTTCTTGACGTAGTTTGAATTAGTCAAGGATATAAAGCGCGTTCATAGCCTCCCATTCCGTGTCGGCTTCGTGGCGCAGTGGGTAGAGCACCATGTACATTGCGTTCCGATCGCAGGGTCGAGGGATCGAAACCAGGCGCCGGATAGTATTTTGTTTATATATAGTGTAGGGGGAGGGGTGAGGACTACGACTACGGACGTCAACGCGGCTGACATCGTGAGTTACTGAAATGCTCTGCGTTTAAAATGCGGCTAACTACCGAAGCCCTTGGTTTTGAAGGAGCGACCAAGCCGGTGTTCCTGAATGAACACCTGACCCATAAGAATAAGCGATTGCTCTGGGCGTCTATCGCAAAAAAGCAATCAGTTGCCTGGAAGTATGTCTGGACCAGCAATGGAAAAGTTTTGGCACGCCGAGGCGAGTCGACGCCCATTCTGCGCATTTCCACGATGTCCCATGTCGAACGCATGAATGCGCAATCGCCTGCGGCATCTTTATCAGAATGATAGCGCCGAGCACGTCAACCTCTCATGCATTCAGTTAAAGTGTTCGCCTTGAAACTTTATTATTTTTTCTCGCAAAGTTTGCAGCGAGTTCATGGGTGGTACCAGGTTTCATTTCGATAGCTTCAATAAATTAATAGCTAACAATAAATGCTCACGCAAGTATGCGTCGTTATTTCACATAAATGCTAGAAGCCTCCGTAACAAAGGTGAACAACTTGATGTTTATTTCGAGCAACTATCTCTAAAATTTGATTTTTGTGCTTTACGGAAACCTGGTACGCAGATTCCAGCGATGTGTATTTGTTTGATGGCTATTCCCATGTCGGGTTGTTTAGAGTTGAAAAACGAGGTGGTGGTGTTTCCGTTTACGCCAAAGCTTGGTTAAAATGCCACCTAATAGATGAGTATTCTCCCATCACTAGTGATTTTGAAGTGATCACGATACGCTGCTGTAGCGTTTGTATAGTGCTCATGTACAAACTCGGGGCGTGTTTGTATGTTGTTTATTTACTCAATAACCACAATTTTGATTGCGCGTGGTCCTCTGCTGGCTGCTCGGTTGCTTTTCGCACACTTTAAAATTGATTTTGAATGTGTTCTAGGTTGTATTCGCCGCAGATATTTTGCAGATGATGTATATGTGTTCCCACTAATCTATCTCCGAAGTTATATCGCCTTCAAAATTTTGTGTCAGTGCCCCTTTAAGTCGATGTGGGCACTCCAAATAGAACCGTCTGTGCGAAAGCCACTTTCAGTTGGGCTGAGGATATAATATCGACACAAAAATTGTGTAATGCGCTGACGCAAAATTCGCTTAATTAGTTTTAATGCATTCGGTATCAGAGATATATGCCTCATGTTATCAACCGCGAGGCCATGATGACCATTCTTAGGCATAGGATGTATTCTGGCCACACGACACACATTGGTTATTCATACGATCTTGAGAGAATTATTGATCATATTCATCAAATCATTCGGCGCCCGATCGAATAGTAGTTTCAACTCTTCAGTCGTAATGCCACCCGGAGAAGGCACCTCGGCGGGCATTTTCGTCATAGCACGAAAAATGTGCGCGAGGGTAACTTCCACAAAGTCGCCAGGCACGGAGGTGCCGTCTGTCTTCTGTTACCCTTCGCGGCTGCCTTTCTCTGCGGAAGCATCCGTCAACAAAACTAGGGTCAACGTAGCTCTCACGCCCCACATCACTAGAAAATAGATTCACCCCCTCCTTACTTTCCCCATTGCCGGATGACCGTATTCGCCACATTTGATCACGTAATCTGGAACTGCTGGGGCCTACCATCACCAATGCTGTGCTTCTCGGTACGTCACAAGATTACTCTCCATTTGAAGATCCTAATTTTCTTAGAGAGAGAGAGAGACTTTATTCAATGCCAGGAGAGGAGAGGTCGGGGCTACGCAGAGCCGCTCCCTCCCCCCGACGTGTTTACGTCGGACTCGGGACTAGGCCCAGCCGGCGTCGGCGAGAGCGGCACGCGAAAGGTACTCGGGAACTCGTCTCTTTCCCCCCCGTCGGCGCCTCTCTCCGCTTCTGCCTGGCGAGAGCAGCCTCGAGCTGCTGGACGGCTAAGGTTTGTGATGTCAGGTTCGGTGAGTTCGCGGCACTGACGATGGTGTCCGGCAACCATCCGTAGAGGTCGGCTGCTTCTACAGGATGCACTGCACAGTCCCACAGGATGTGGGCCAAAGTTGCGCGTTCGCGCTCACATACACTGCACACGTCACTGACGTAGACGTACGGGCACACGTGGCGGGCGAGTACCGGCGTGATTACCCATAGTGTCTGTAACTGGCGTAACAGCACTGCCTGCGAACGCGTGAGTCCCGGGTGCCGTCCGGCAACCGGGTGGGCACCTGGGGAGCCCCTCCTCACGTACGGGGAGGTGCTGGAGTTGTACCGGCTCGGCCGCCGCACCGCGCCACCGCCGACACCCGGGTGGCGCGGTGCGGCGGCCGAGCCGGTACAACTCCAGCACCTCCCCGTACGTGAGGAGGGGCTCCGGGTCTCACCCGTCGTCGTCGTCGTCTTCTCGGTGGTCTTCCGCCGCGGAGCTCGGAGGAGGAGCGGGGGCCCCGCCGGCAGCTCGGTGGCCGCCGGCCGGGCTCGCCGTTGCCGCTGCCGCGCGGTTGGTCAGTCCTCGCGCGGCGGCGTCCGCCGTCTCGTTGCGGTTGGGGAGACCTCCGCCCACGTCTCTGATCTCCGTGTGCGCCGGAAACCACCGGAGGTGGGTGGCCGGCACCGCTTCACTGATCACTGCACGACACCTCACAACGCGCACCGCACTTTCACACACGTTGTTCTTGACGTAGTTCGCGATGGCCGAGCGCGAGTCGCTGATCACCGCGGTGCATCGCGGGTCCGTCAGCGCCACCGCGATCGCCGTCTCCTTTGCCTGGCGGGCGGACGGGGCGCGGACGCTGCAGGCGCTGTACACTTCACCCGTGGTGGCGCGGACCGCCACCGCGACGTAGGCGTCGGGTCGGTCGGGGTACCGGGCCGCGTCCACGTACAGGGCGCCCGTGTCGTTTGCGTGCGTCGTGGCGAGGGCACGCGCCCTCGCTTCTCGGCAGCCGCGGTTGCGGTCGGGGTGGACGTTGCGGGGTAGCGGGAGGATGCGGAGCCGCTGCATCACCTCCGGCTGGAGCTGCGTCGTCTCGTGCCGATGCGAGTCCGTGGTCTTCGGTCCCATCCCGAGGCGCTCCAGGATGCGCCTGCCCGTTCTTGTGGAGGCGAGGCGCTCGAGCTGCGCCGTCGTTTGGGCCTCGCTGATTTCCTCGAGGGTGTTGTGCACCCCCAGCTCGAGTAGCCTGGCCGTGCTGGTGCTGCATATCAAGCCCAGGGCCGTCTTGTAAGCCTTGCGGATGGCTGCGTTGATGCGGTCCCGCTCCTGCCGTAGCCAGTAGTGGAACGCGCCGACGTAGGCGACGTGACTCATCGCAAAAGATTGCCCTTTGGCTGTTCGGCGTAGAGAGTGGTCTGTCAAGAGTAGTGTAGACTGGGGTCTACTCCGGTCGTAAAAATTTTCTAATAATAGACCTTCACTTCAGCCTGACCTCCGCAGTCTGAAGGGAATTCATGCGCGGTCTTCATGGACGCATCTCTTTAACTGCGTTACTCCTCCCTTTCCCTTCTTTCCCTACCCCTATTTTGGCGTCATGGCCTTCCCTCGATTAATAAAGGAATAGAAAACAACAATTCGGCTCCGTGGGCGCACGTGAGCTTGCGCTTTGTGAGGAGTATCCGGTGTTGTACAGGCGTGCACTTCGTGGTGGCAATGGTGCCAGAAGATGTGGCTTACCCACTCAGAGCGATTGGCTAGAACAGGGGCGCTCACCGAGAGAAACTATATACTCAGTAATTAAAGAAATACATATCATGAATGCATTTAAAATAGGCGTTTAGGGGGAAATATCAGGAGAAAAAACTCCCACCTCCCCTCGCGGAAACCCCTGTGTAGATGCGACGCATAGGCGGAGCGGCGAAGGAACCGCGTTTTATAGCGCGCATAACGTTGAGGGGACTGCGTAAGCCGCTCTCAGTCGATGACGACGCTGGCGTACTTGAAAAGCGGCGTGGACTCTAGGTGTTTGAGGCAAGCGTGGATGTTGCTTCGCCGGAGAACGGCGCACCGGTTATATGCGCAGCGCGCCCGAAGGAGAGGAAATCGCGGAAGAGAGAGTACTGCACATGCGCCGGCCTTAGCACGTCTGCCGCGGCTATGACGCAACGTGCCGCGGCTATGACGCAACACAATCCAACACAATCCACTTTAATCCAATACAATCCAAATCCAATCCAGGCCAAGCCAATCCAATTCAATTCAATCCAAGCCAATCCAATCCAATGCCCGTCGCGAGAGAGTGTTCGCTATCGGAGAAGAGAGGGGGTGAGCGGCGGAGAGCGCAGCTGGGTGGGCGAGGAGAATGGGGGAGGGTTGGACAACGCCGACGACGACGACGGCGACGACGACGCCGGAGGGACAAGGGGAGTCAATCAGATGCTCTGCATCTAAAAAAAAGAACAAACTGCCCGAACATGAGATGTAGCTTTAGGAAGTAGCCTTGGGCACACGCCACGTGAGAAGCTCCAGCCTTTTGAAGTCATCTTCTTCTGCACGGCGGACCGTGGGCGCGCCAATCGCTACCATGTCTCAACCCGCAAAATATTTCTTAGTACTAATATTTCCTTCTCTAAAACGCTTCGTATTGTTTTTTGACTAACTTACCACTTAGGACCTTTGTGCAGTAGTTTGAACGAAATTTAGAGATTTCAAAAGCACTGAATATAATCAATGATCAAAGGGTGTTCGGCTGGTCGACAAGGAAGAAGAAGAAGAAGAAGATTAGAATAAGAAGAAGAAGAAGAAGAAGAAGAAGTAGCACTATTACCTGGCACCAAGACCATTCTCAAGTTTGGGAGGAAGAAAATAACGAACCTCTTTCTATACGGCCGTGCACATTTGTATTCCCAGCACATGGAGCAGGGAGAACGGCAAAATGAAGAGCTTCTTACAACAAAGGTGAGCTCACCACCGTGTGACGAGGAAATCATTCACGTATCCGCGTACAAATCGTTCCACAAATGTGGGGTACGCCTCGCGCATTCGTTGCGCCTTCGGTTGCATCATTTCCCGATCTGACGTGATAGTAATGCGTTGTAATTTGTGGCGAGTTCTCCAGCTTTATAAGCTTTTCATGGGACATGGCGTGATGCCGCAGATTTGCATTATTACGTGCTTCATTAAAGAAGCTGTCACATGTGCAATTAAAATAGTGTTAATGCAGATACTTTCTAGCATCGTAATCTAGTTGATTGTATGTAGGGTTTAACGTGCCGACGCAACACCGTTGATGAAGAGCGAAAAAACAGCGCGAAGAACGGGACAAGGAAGGACAAACGGACGAAGCGCTGTCCGTTTGTCCTAAAAAAAAAAAACAGCGCTTTTCAGCGCTTCGTCCGTTTGTCCTTCCTTGTCCCGTTCTTCGCGCTGTTTTTTCGCTCTTCAAAAAAATGTACCAACCAGCCCAAATTTCCACCTTGTTGAAGTACCGTTGATGAGGCGCGCCGTAGTGGAGGGCTCCGGATTAATTTTGACCACCTGGGGACCGTTGCCGTGCGTTGAAATCTCGTACACCCGGGTGTTTTTGCTTTTCGCCTCCGTCATAAAAGCGGCTGCCGCGGCCGGGAATCCAACTCGCGACTCCCTGTTTAGCTGCATAACGCCTCAGCCACTGAGCCACCGTGGCAGGTAGAGTCGTAAGCAACAGCAGCGCTGAAAACTAAAAATAAAACTACAAAAACAGAGCGTGCCAGTACTCGTTAGCAGTGCATTTGCGTGCAAGAGTAAAGCTGGCATGAAAAATCAGCGGCGAATATTCTTGCGTCGCCTCAAATACAGTCAAAAGATTGCAGCCCCCTGTAGCCCCTCCAAGGTAGTGACCTGTTTTGTCTCATCCACCCCCCTCTCACGCACTTCCCCTCCTGTCTTGGTCCACCGGCCTGGAGGTTTGCGGAGTTCAATATTCCCGCTTTGGCAGTGCTGGCGCACCAGGTATTGAGAATGTTGGGAATCACAGCTCGAGCCACAAAAGCGTGGCTCGGGTGCCAACCTTCGTGTATTTGTGGTAAAATGAATGTTTCCAACGCGTTTTTTTTAAATCGTACACGCAATTATCAAACACGCATCTATTGTTAATTAAAATGACACGGCAGACTTCATTTAAGTATTGACGTTCATCCGCAAACCAGCCTTATATTATCTTTGTAAGTGACGAAAAAATGACGCATCTTTCCAGATTTATTAGATATAAAACTCTGATATGGGTGTCATTAAACACAGGAACAGAATTACATTTCTGTGGTTCAGTGGTTAAGGCGTTGGGCTGATGAGCGCGAGGTCTCGGGTTCGATTCCCGGCTGCGGTGGCCGCTTTTCTGATGGAGGCGAAAAACTAAAACGCCCGTGTGTAGGAGAGTTCGGCGCTGGTTAAAGATCCCCATGTGGTGAAAATTAATCCGGAGTCCTCCACTACGGCGCGCCTCATCGCCTGCATTACATTGGCGCGTTAAACCCTGCAATCAATCAATCCATACATCTCTTTGGTTGAGTCTGGGGAAAATGAAATTTTTATCGTTGCCCACACAAATTTTAAATCACAGTCCAGTTGGAATTAAAAACGCCAGCAAAGGAAACCCAAAAGATAACCAGGTTTGGCGATTGGAGACGCGCGTATTACATGGCAGAACGCGCAAGTCAGCTTAAGAAATGGAATGGCAGCCTCCCTAGATCAAAAGCAAGTCAGCGACTGGAACTCTTTAAAAGTGAACGAGAAACCTTGTATTGATTAAGGTAAAAAAATTACACAGACCGTAAGATATGCTAACCATTATCCTGAAATGCATACCAATAGTAGCACGAGGTAACCACCAAACCTTTGTAATGAAAACGTACCGCCAAGACTTGAAGCAAAGTCACGCCAGGTTAAGCAGGCTCTTCTCCACCCCTCCAAACACGCAAAGCTAGACAATCTTCCAGTGCGAAATCCCGAGGTAGTAACTCAATAGACAGCTGAAAATGTAGATTAACAGGTCCAACCAAGCAAACCTCACACCAAGAGATATCGACAATATTTCCCACTTTTCAGAAACGACATGCAGTTCGACCAGGCCTTGATTATTTCTAATATATATTAACGACATTGCGAACAATATAACTTCTACTATACGACTTTTTGCCGATGACTGTATAATTTATAAGGCAGATCACTACCACCAATGACGTAGCTATTTCTTAAAGCGATTTAAATACCGTCGTGGATTGGTGCCTCGTGTGGAAAGTGGAAATCAATACAGAGAAAACGAAGGTAACATTTTCTTCGAAGCTATCTACTCCATTTAATCAATACACGCTATGCAGTTCGACAATTCAAGGAACCTATTTTTTTTAAGTATCTAGGTGTGGTATTTACTCCTGATTTCAACCGGGTCATGCATATTGAACACATAACTAACAAGGCACTAAAAAAACTTGTCTTCCTAAACCGCCGTTTATATCTTGCGAGCCATGAAACTAGACTTCGCACATAGATTTCCCTCATCCGCGCAACCGTTGATTATACTTCAAATATTTGGAACCCTCACACAGCCATTCTGTCCAACTGTATCGAATCCATTCAAAATGAGGCTTCATTCTGCACTCGTACTCATCATACCAAAGTGTATCTGCATTAGAACAGATTCTCTATCTTCCAGACCTTAGCCCTTGTCGTAAATTCTTCCGTATGGCCTTTTTTTCACTCTTTTTATCATGGTGTTACATCTTTTTTGTGTGCTCATATTTTTCCAGCCCATTATGTGATCAATCGTTCTGACCACTAATGTAAAGTGTCGCCCATATTCGCAAGGACTATGGAGTATCGAACTTCCCCTTTTGTGCTATCGGTAAACGGGTGGAACGAGCTACGCCTAGAGATTGTAACGATAAATGACCCGTCTGCATTAGAATAGGCCACGCGCACATTTCTTAATGCGTAAAATTTGTGTAAAATGTGTAAAATTTCAACTGATACTTCTTGTGAGCCCTGTGTTATATCTTGTTTACCAGTGCGACTTTGAACATCAACTGTCATGTGTGCTTCTCGGAATTTACATGTACTGCAAATGTGAAATTCGCCGTGTGTTATCACCCCGTTGTTTCTTCTCTTTCTTCCAACATCTATCGTTTACCTAGTTGTGTCATATCGCTGCGTGTGGTGTTTTTACACGTATTGACGTACAACTTGTATGAATAGAATCCCCGCTTCAGGGTACTCAAATAAATAAATAAATAAATAAATAGACAAACCCAACGACATTAACGGCATCACTTCCAGCCCTCTCCTCGCAAGCGTGCAACAACTGCCACAACACGAATTTTTGCACTTAGTAGCCCCAATTGCACTAAAAGAGGGAACAGGGTCAACGAAGAAACTTCATGGAGGTAACGTTGCAGGAATATATGGACTGCCAGTTGAGTTCTGTGGTACATTCTGGGACATCCTTGGTCGTTTTACAACATACTTGCAACTCAGACAGACCCAAGCTGTTTTAAACGAGGTAGAATTAATACAGAAAAATGCCAGGAATTGAACGAACCCACGAGTTGGCGCCCCAGTACTCTGCTAGGGGTAGACTACATACATCTTCCGTAGAGTGCTGACAAAGCGCCCAAAACTCACGTTACCTGAAGTAATAACGTCATGGCAACTTGTTCTCCATGAAAGACAGAGACTGCCAAACCTTGAACATGTTAAATAGAAACATAAAAGTATACGCAAAAAGCAGACAGAATAAAGGCTGGGTTGTTTCATTAAAAAAGCACATGCGTTTGATAAAGTATAGTACAAATACATATTTGCAACATTAACAGCTTTTGGTTACCCGCAACAGTAAATTAATGTCTTGGCAATCCTTCACTGAGACATAAAGAGCGACTTAGTCTTCCACAAACAGATAGTAACCCGGAGGTGTCCGGTAGGGTATCCGTTTTCCCCACTACTGTTTGTCTCAAAAATAGAGTCGTTCTTGAAAAACGTCGAGGCCAACACGAGCACCTTAGGTCTACAGTTACCAGGAAGCGAAACAGTCAAGTAACGGGGTACGCAGACGATACCACATTGTACCTAAGGGAAGAAGACAGCGTAGTGCATATACCCAAATGTTTCGAACAGTTTTCTGAGCTAGCCGGCGCAAAATAGAACCGTGCAAAAAGTAAATCTTTAGGTCTAGGCCCATCAAGAAAGCAAAACGTATATGGTATTCCAGTAGCCGCCCACGTAGAAATCCTTGGCATTACCTACAAATCAAACGGAAGATTGCTTCAAACCTGGCATAAGGCGCTTAAGCAACTCACAAAAATGTTGAAGGAGCTTTAGCGAACGACTTCCCAAACCCAGTCAAGTGGTAACTGGCAGTGAACGTGTCCACATAGAAAATATGGTATATTGCAATAACGGTCGCCTTCGCTCGCCGCATAGCGGTGAATATCATATCTTAAACACTATGCTTGTTATAGTCGAATAGTCGAACAAGACCGCCCTGGTAAAAAAGAAACTGAGCTTGGCTAGACAGCTCGGAGAGTGGAACATTCATTCAGTAGCTAACTCCTCTGTGTCTTATGCATTGAAGAGTGTTCTTATGGTCCCTGGGATCCAGACAGCGCACCCAAGTACCCTCAGGACCCCACCTCAGTGCGTAGTTTTTGGGGGCAAAAGGCCGGCTACCTCTCCAGCACGCTTCGAGTGCGCCCACAGCAACTCAGGCACCCACCAAGGTAATTGAAGCATACAGGAACTTGACCGCACCTAACTTACAAAAGCATACAGTGTAGATGTGGATGTATATTAGCCCACTAACTCGACTGGATGAACTCAGAGAACCTCAACAAAAAACGAAAGAACTTCCCCTGGCGCACCCTAATCAACGCAAATGTACCGGTTGAAGCCGAACACATAACATGGAAAGTTTTGATGGTAAGTCTTGCCGACTAGAGCTGTTCTAAAGAAATGGAGTCTAACATCAACAGACAAGAGCGTACATTTCAGGCAGAGATAATCAAATATACATGCCCTGATGCAATGTCACTGCGAGTGGCTAAAACGTTCTGGATCACAGTGAGCAGGGAGTACAGACAGCTCCTTGTCTGGGACTTCCTGGAGGGAAGGCGGTGCCCGACAAACGCGTTAGCAGTGCTCATTGCAACGATATATTTTTGTGCACTATGGATAAACAGGTATAAGGACGTCAAACAACACGTCCCCTTCGGAACCAGTGGAACATAGTGATTCACATACACACGATGATAACAGGAAACCTGAACGTAGACTTTCCTTGGGGGCCGAAGAGTTCTTCCAAAAATAGTCTTGCCCCTTTAGTGAGGTCCGAAATGGGCGAGTGCGCATAAATTGCCCACCAATACACGGCGGATCGCCCTTTACAGGAAGATGAGTTGTTAAATAAATTAGTACTGTTAAAACATGTTTTTGGTGGTGCAACGTTTCTGATAACAGCAGGTAATACCCGTGTCTCGAGTTTCAGGTGACTAGCAGGACTGACACGTGGGCACCAGAAGAAGACTTTTGTACACATGCGCGCAAACATGGCAAAATGACCGACAAACAGAATATGTGGTTTTGGGTGATGCTTGCGTGTGATTGCGCTGGAGCCTGCGATAGTGGAAACGTCCCTCCTCCTCTCCCGCAGGCACTGGCTGCCCTGCTGTTGCAAAGTGTTTGTGTTCACGGATGCACGCCACTTGTACTTGATTTAACACCGGCAAGGCAGTTTCTTCTTTCTGCGAGTGGTGTTTATCCCTCTCTTATTCAGCAAGTCATTAAGTTCACAAATACTACAGATGGGACATACATGTATGTGTACTTTGTGGAGCCTCGAACCACGCACGTTCTGTATTATTGCATTTCACGAGGCAAAAATCGAAATTCCTTTAGTTACGGTGTTCACGTGTATGTTTTACGGTCGTATGTTATGAACCACCATGCCCGTATGCGCCATCCTTAAAGCGTATATTACGAGCTATGTCGGGAAACATACCATTCATCCCTGTTTCAAGATCTAAATTTCTTGAATTTCCTGGCACTTCAGCAGCCTGTTGCAAGAATTAAAGGATTTTGGAGAAATAGGTTCGGTGACACACTATCGTAAATGCGTAGGAAAGCTCCCACTTGCCCAGTCAGTAATGTTCTTGAAGATGTTACAGCTAAACACCACAAAACACGTCTCAGACAACAAAACAATAAAAAGAGGGGGCGCATCGGTTTAGCGGAGTTTACCCCACAATGACATTTTTACATTTCTAGGACAGCTTCTACTTTGAATACCACATATGCACCTAAACCAGTCTGCCTAGGTACCCTCTTGCGTGACCTTATATGGGGGATTCTGCTGTCAAATATCAGCGCTAATAACACTCTGCGCACTCTTTGAGAGGCACAGATCCCCACGCGACGAAGGCGAAACAAGCTCATGTAGAATGACGAATCTGCCGTGCACCTGGCGGCACCGCAAAAGCGTTCCCACGAGGCACCCTTCTCTTTGCAGCATAGCCAAATTCCGAAATACAAATCGTTACGCCCAAGCGGCAGTGCATGAAAGTCAACTTACACAACGGATCTCAACAAAGGCACATCAAGAGCGTCACGAAAACGCGCTTCCCATGGTTGCAATTGTAGCTGGGTCCCTCGCGTTCTGAAGCCGACGTTATCTGATTTCGCCTTCAGACACGCTCGAAGCAGTTTGAATTTTTAGGTGCCGAGTATCTCAGGACCGCACAATGTCCTTCCCCGTTCGTGAGCATAGCATTTACAATCGAAAAAAAATCACACAGGCATCGGCTGGATTCGGGCCCGTGTCTGGTACGTGTCAGTCGTCTTACCCATTGGGCTACGACCGTGAGTTAGTACCCGAGAGTCAAACAGCTTACTCCCTCGCCTGTAACAGTGTGGAGTACCTTAGGGCCTCTCAATGTCCGTCACCGTCCATCCATGCGCACACCACCATCAAACGAAAATCAAGCGAAATTTGATTTGAGCCGTGAGTTGCAGTTTCATTTAGGGAACAATCAAAGTGCAACGCACGGCTCAAATCGAATGACCGTCGGGGCGCAAACCGGATGTCACTAGGGGCGCAACTTGGATGTCATTTTGAGTCCCCGTACTCCGCACCCTTGCCATCATCTACGGAGTAGAGATGCTGCCATTTTTTACCTTGGTTTTCACTCAGGTTGCACGGGAGATAGCTTCGCCTCTTAACCATATTTCTTTAAAAAAAAGGATTTCGATTTTTTATTTCGCGCATAAACGCACTTTCGTGCCTTTTAGGCGTACAAGGCGACGGATATTTTTGAAAATATGTGGTGAAACGACATCCACTGCAGCAACCGTGTGCACCGCCATGCTCCTGGGCTGATTGTTTGGGGCCGTACGTGACCTGCAAAACAAAAGGAAAGGAAGTTTTGCACCACTTCGAGATAGCACCGTGTTCAATATTTCTCTAATACAGCCTAACAGAGCTAGCTGCAGCTCAACACACTTCTAATATTGCTGCTGACCCTTTCCTACGTTTAGAGTGTTAATTATATTATTTTTATAGATGCGCGGTGGGTGATGTGCAAGGCACTACAAGTTTGATGGGGCCTGAAAGAGAAGGAAACCAAATGACATTCGGGGTACTTTTTCAATCACGCGTGGTAAATCTGCCTTATCACAGACTGACATGTATTATTGCTTTTAGTGGAGAAAGCTTGTATGGTTAGGCTTCCAGAGTCAACAATTTACTCTGCGGCCTGTCTTCAGCGTATTGAAAAATTCCTACAAAATTGAGAAAGGGCGTATGATCATATGAAACCGGTTACAGTGCTACTGGCAAATAGTCTTCCAGCAATGCATTTGTGTTTTGTGGTGAAGCCGACATTAGGCGGAGTAGCTCTAGCTTGGTCATTGTAAGATGGCTTTCTCAATATTGTGTGTTACACAGTGAAATATCGCCATCTAGTGAAGGAGTATGATTACTGCCGCACTGTATACTTCTCTCCGCCGTCGTTGCCTCGCCCCCGAGACGTGTGTACTCCTCGCCATCCGTCGCGTCTCTCTTTCTCTCGCTCTCTCCCGTAACAGTGCGCAATGCAGGGATTCTTCGGTGAACATTTGTACGGCTCACTACAGCCTGAGTTGTGACCGATGTAGCAGGGCTATTATATAACCATACTGTTATTAACGGCCAATAGTGCGTGTTCGCAGTCTGTGAGTTGAGAAAAATGCCGGTGTACCATATTCAATTCTGGAAAACCTCGAACGTAGCTAAACCCCAACGTAGCGGATTCATTCAAAGCGCCACCTTTGCTGGAATCCCCTCTTTACGGGCTGGTAGAGGTCAGACTTTTTTGTGCTCACGTGGTTTGGGTTTTCCAGGCTGAAAAACTGTTTTAAGACGCGGCAAAAATATTCGTTTTGTGCCGCCAGTATCTTGTTTCTGAGCTCTGTTAGACACTGAAAACCAAACACAGGCCGTGAGCCATATCTTGGAAACTGGAGGTTCCATCAAAAGGTAACAGTAATCTACCGAACTATTTCATTTAGAGTGTCGGGACTAAAATGCATTAAAAATTTCATATTTTTGCAATATTTGCGATAAAATTGCATAGTCGACCATATTCCGCAACCTAGAAACACACAACAGACATTTTTGACTTGGCACTATGTTATATGGGCAATTTAGCTATGCTTTTCGTTGCATGAGTTGAACCATTTGCCAAAAATACGCGTCTCGGCATAGTTCACCTCCGTGAAACTTGTTATTTAAGCACAATTTCTTTTTACTCACATTCTACCTTGAGCGTGTTGCATCAATATAGCCACAGCAAAAAAATACCGCGGATGCGTTTTGTGCCACTTGCACTTTGGATGCCTAAACTCTAGCGATCGAAAAGCATTAGTATCATGCTAGATCTCCTCACAGTTTAAAACGTTTGTTTGTCTTGGTAAGCGGGTGCGAATGCCAGTTTTCCCCAGAACAATATCTGAACTAACTTAGTTGCCAGAGATTTCCTCTTTATGCAACACAATTTATGACGGCTCGTAGAATAATTGTACCCGAAACTACGCTCTCGACTTGTATGCATAGCTCTACTGTTTGTCAATGGGTCTACTTTTTGTATTTCCAAATAAACAAATGAATAACTGGCTTATTTGAAGGAGCAGTTCACACCGACCTTTGCGGGACACACTGCGCCGTGGTTCCTTGTAGTCACGCCTTTAGATGTCAGCTATGGCCGCAGTGAAAGGGATCAGTTCTCAGTTACATCAAACGTCCTGGGTTATTTCTACAGCTGAAGAATTTTCCGGTCAACGACCGCAGCTGCCGCAGCACATGCTCCTAGACTCCGCAGGTGGGGAAGGAATGAGTCTCTCCGCCCCGTGATTCAGCTGTGAACCTCTCATGCAGTTACTCAGTAGCGGCAGACATTGAAACTCAGCCGATCTTCTTTCTTATAGCGTCGCACGTTGATTATATGAATCCTTCTATTGACAATCCTTTTTCTCTTGCAGATGCAGCGATTCCAACGAAAGTGGAAGAAGACAGCCGCGATCTTCGTACCAATCTACGCACTCGCCACGTGCCTATACTACGCTAATAAATTCAGTCTCACTACATACGGAAGTCGGGTGGACCTTAGCAAAGACTGGGCCCCGTACTACAGGCGCAACAGCGGACGTGTAGGAAGAACCGATCCGCCCAGAGTTCTCTTGTGGGACATCCCATTCGGCAGATTTCCTGACGGTCTTTCGGAAAATGTTTCAACACGGCTGGTGACTTGCCCTCAGCAGTGCATCGTAAGCTACGATCGCACCATGCTGATGTCAAGCGACGCAGTGGTCTTTCACGGTCCCGAAGTGAGATTCTACGATAGCCCCAAGTGGAGAGCCGCGCGCCAGAAGTGGGTTTTCTGGAGCCAAGAGCCCCCGCCACCCGTGGGCTCACTGAAGAGAGCTTTCAACTGGACGATGACTTACCGGTGAGTAGGTGATGCTTGTGAAAAAGGGCTGCATCAGCATGGTGCACGGCTTCTCCGTGGAGTACATATTCAGATAAAATAAAGAACAGAGGTTCCCTCATCAATACTATACAAAAAATTCCTATTCTGGACAGCGATATTCCGTGTAGTGTACAGATGAACAGAGCCCTCGAAAAAAAAAAATTGGCGCAGTTTGCGCTTGGAGAAACTTGAAGAAACTTGGAGAAACACCGTAGCGATGTACTGCACAAACAGCGTTAGGGATTCGTACAGGCGCCCAGCCAACGCCTCGTCGTTCTCGGATCATCTTGGCCTTCCAAAGTTCGAGCTGGGAAACGGGCACCTCGGCTTTAAGTTTCGCGTAGGCGCCAACTCCGCCGGCAGGTCTAGCCTAGATGTTTGGCTATTCGCTGCCGGTTAGTTGGGGCGGCTCTGCCTCAATACTCGGGGTTGGTTCGTACTCGTCTCGTATGTTCTCGGGCAGCGACACGGCAGTGCTCATGCTCCGCTTCTTCTTCCTCCGGAGTTACATACTCATAGAGTTCCTTATTAAATATACTAAAGAGGAAACTGCACCTGGTAATCAATGTAATCGTGGGGGTTTATGGAAAAGCCCCCCTTTTGGCGTGGGCTTGGCATGATAATTGGATTTTTAAGCGGATTTTGGGATTTGCTTTGTTTACTATGCATTAACACATCTACGAGCTACGAGGAAGCAGAATTCCTCCCTGTTCTGTGGTAGCCTTGTTTGGTGGAAAGGCACAGAGTGCGTGATTGTACCTGGCATTGGTCTAGCCGCAGTCGAAGGACGTATGACTGAGCGCGATAATATGCCGCCGCGAACGTTGTAGCTGACAAAAAAAAGAAACAAAACGTACTTCGACGAAGACAAGGTAAGACAGATACGTGTGCCTGTATCTGTCCTATCTTGTCTTCATCCGCGTCTGTTTAACGCCGCGTTTTTGTTCTTCTTCAGGCATGAACCAACTCGTTGAGCCACAAGATTTGTTAAACTGTAGCTCATGGTCGGTGAACCGGTTCACTACGGAGACGACTTTTTCAGAGGCACGCTCAAAAGGCTTTCCAAACCCTTCAAAAACTTATTACCTGAAATAATGGTAACGTTAATAAAATCACAGCCTCTAATGAGTTTCCCCCGAAACATTGACATTTTTGTTGACTACCATCTTAGCCTGCAGAATGATAGGCAGAACCGCCCCTCCGAAAATACTGCTTTTTAATTCCTTTTGTTTTTAACAGCCTGTTTTACTTTACACTTTAATAATAACACCATTTTTTGCGCTTGTTGTGGCACTGTGTTCTAGAGAGAGAGAAACAACATTTATTTGCTCATTATGGTTTTGAAAGGGACACTGAAGTGATACGTAAACATTGCGGGATTACTAGCGCAAATTGTAGTCCGGACTCTCCAGGACATGTTTCGACCACTCTGGGCGCATTTACGCGATTTTATTTAGTAGAAAATTTAATTAGAAAATGCTGTCCTCTTCTCTTTACGCTCGCCCATTTTCTGTGGCGTTTTCGTGTGACGTCGGGAGGAGCCGAGCTTGCAATTGGCTGCCCTACTGCACGACTCCCCGGCCTTCACTTCAGACAGAGACCGTCGGCCCAGCGTTTCGTCCGCCGGCCACCGACGGGTCGTCGCAATTCGTTCGCTCAGTTGAAACGAAGCCAGGACAATTGTGAATGAAAGAACTGGCCTTTCTTTACTCTGTGAGTTTGTACACTGTATCTAGCTCCAAGTCTAGTCAAGGTCGCCTCACACAAGCGCTGCACAAGGGCGCATGTGACGCTTCGCTGACTTTACGCTAGTAGGAAAACCTAAGGCCACTTGAAGGCAGGAGAAGACTCAACGAAGTCAATATCAGTACTAAGAAAATACAATCAACTGAAACTTTACTGTACAGCGCAAAACTAGGGAGCAGGAAGCACTTTTTGCGCTGGGTGAAGAAGCACAGCGGTCAGCAGCACGACCGCACATCTGCGAACGCTTTTCCGTCCAAGAAATGCAATTGCTAGACGTGAGATATTCTGGAAGTTTGCGGGACGCTTACTGCACGGGCGCTGTATGACAAATAGTCACCTAAGGTACTTCAAATGATAAGGCTAAATAAAAGTGTAAACTGGTTATACATTATATACTTTATATATCCAACCGTAGGAAACTGGCCAGTGGCCGACTGGTCTAAGGCGCTACGTTATCGTTTTGCAAGTCCCAAGTTCGAATGCCCGAGGGTGCATCGTTTTTTTTTTTTTTTTTTTTGCCAGTTGATTTTTTTTTGTTTTCGGACGATGTTTTCTAAACTGAGTTCACCATTTTTGGGCCGTAACGTTCACTGTTCCACGAGCGAGTTTGCAGAACGCGCGCAGACTGCCACTGACGCTCTAGCGAGTTCTCGTTAGCGTGCTGCTGCTTGCGGGCAGTGGGCACAGGCCTGAATCAGCACACCCTTGGCCTTGTGCGAACACGCTCTTTACGATACAGGCATGAGTGAGGCAAGCTCCGAATATGAGGGAAAACCGCATGGCATTTGAGCGTCAGCGGTGACGCGGAGGGCGTGATCCCCTGCGTAGGCCTCGGCTAGTGATTTCTACGATTTCAAGCCGTCCTGGGAGGCTTTTCTCAGGCATTTTACAGCCGACAATATGGCAGAAGGGCGGTATGGCGGTTACTGAGATATCGAAAAGGCCCGTCCAACGATTCCGTCGGATGTCAGACATGTTGTTTTACAGAACCGAAACCGAAACTTGTTTGAATGCTAACCTCGGACATCGTCCAATCACGGTGCCATCTCCTCGCGACGTCACAGCTTTAGTTGGTGCGGCCGCCACAGACTGCGCATGGTAGTTTTTCTTCTTTCCGGCTTTATAAAATATTTACCGACTTATCAACCGGATAAACGATGAAAGGTGTGCTAAGTTGAGCCAGTCTACGCAGTGCAAGCAAAAACGGGAGCTTGACAAATTCACTTCAGTGTCCCTTGAAGCGAAGGAGACGGAGCCTCTTCTCCCCCCTCAGACGGCGGCCAGAAGACCTTGGGCTCCGGCGGCGTCTTCAGCCATTTGGACAGCCCGGATCTGTACGTCCGGGTCGAAGATGCGCAGAACGGTCTCCCACTGCTCCTCCGTCTTAATTAATAACGAAGTACCTAACAGATTCTGCTTCTGGGGACATTCCCAAATATTGTGGCGTAGGTCCGCCCTGCCCGTACATAGCTTACATTCGCTCGTGTAGAGCCCCGGGTAACAATGACTGTGGATGACCGGAATGGGGAATGCATTTGTTTGTAAGAGGCGCCCGGTTACATACTGTCGTTTGTTGAGAGTACAGTGAGCGGGACGATACTTAACCCGTTACAATTTTTATTGATTAATTATATCTCTGTACGAGACCAGGCGGTCCCTGCCCATCCCAACGCGCGAGAAGTGCTCAGATGTTTCCTCGACGTGATCGGCTCGGTTAACCAAACGTCGACCCGCGTCGTGAGCGTTCTCGTCACCTGGAAGAGAAGAGTGTGCCGGCGTGCATACGATTTGGACCTTCCTCCGGTCTTTGAAGCCGACTACAATTCTCGGTGCCTCGGGCGAGATCCGTGCCTTTGTAAAATTCCGAATTGCGGTTTTAGAGTCGCTGACAATAAATTTATCTTTCGTTGAAGCCATCGCCATATAAATGGCCGCCTCTTCTGCCGCTTCCGGCGACGACGTCAGCATCGCGGCGCTAGTTACGGAATTGCCGTTGCGGTCAATACCTTACACGGTCATGGCTTCGCGGGCCGCGTATTCCGCGGGGTCCACGTAGACCACGTTCTCGGTGTTTTTGAACCTCTTTTTTATGGCGTTCGCTCTTTCTCGTCTCCTTTCCTGGTTGTGTTCGGGATAGGGTTGCCACCTGCCCGGTTTTGGACCTGCCCGACCGGTTTTTTAAACAGCGGGCCGGTTGCCAGTCCATATCTAAAACCGGCCGTCATTGGCCGGTTTTTTGGCCCGTGGGCCGTGATTATGTCCGTTTTGGCGTTTTATAAGCGTCAATTCAACAACCAAGACGATGAATATGTGTCGACAAGCTGCGCAAAGACACGCGACCAGAGAAAATACGCAGGCGAGTGCGCTGCCTGATATGGAGGGGGACCTTAGGGAGGAACAAAACAAAATGCTACCGCCGCGGTCAGCAATTGTGGTTACGTTTCAGTGAAATCACTTTCAGTACAAACGTTATGTTATTTCGCTCTAAGAAAACACCACAATAAATGGCACTGCTTGTCAGGAACATGGCGTCTTTTTTTAACACAAAATAAACATTCTATACACCCCCCCCCCCCCCCCGAATGGCCGGTTTTTTTTTTCGGGGAAAAGTGGCAACCCTAGTTCGGGATGCATATTAATCGGTATACGGGACGATTCCCGATGCCCGAGACGACCGCAGGTGTTGCAGACTTCGACTTTCTTCTTGTGCAAGAAGCATCGATATTCCGCAACGGGGTAGGACACGTACTGCGGAACTTTGGTACCTTCGAAGACGATAATAACCGAGCTTGTCTTGCCCATTCGTCTCGCCTGGAGAATCGCAGGGTGCTTCCAGTTGACCAGGCTCTTTGTGATGTCTTCTTGCGTGTCATAGGTGGGGATGTTGCGAATCACGCCTTTCGATCTGTCGTCGGGTGGCGTCACATACGCCGTCGTAGCGTAGGTCTGGTTCCCGACTTGAATTGTTTCGATGCTATAATATTTCTTGGCATTTTCCATCGTTGGAGTACTCACGACCATGATGTCCTGTCCGGGGTGGAGGCGAAAGACATCGTCACTCGCCCTCTCCGTCGACACTGCGGCGGCGCGTAACACACCGTCACGGAGCTGTGCATAACTCACACGCGACGTGTTCAAACCATCGCGCGGTCGAATAACTAACTACCTTGATATCTTCTCTTGGAAGCAGCGGCTGACGCGGCCTGCGAACGCCCAGCTGGTTTTGGACCTTGTGTGCCTGCTCTCGGCGGGCTCCTTCCTGGTTTCGGGAGTCTCGATCAGCGAGCCTAACCTTGGTAGGCTGCTTCGTTGCTGGTGGCTGGTAATCCAGCCCCCGTCGTTTTTGTAGTCTTCGGGTGAGATTGGCTCACCCTACATTCCACGACTTCCATAATGCCTCGCTGGGTGTCGATTAAGCGTGGGCTGAGACTGCACTCTGGGCTGGAAAAGTCCCCGGCGGCTCGTGCCAGCGCGCCGCACTGTGTTCGAACTTTCGGACACTATGTATGTATGTATTTATTGCACAAAAAAACAAGAAAGGAAGGTCCACCAACAGGCGTAAATTGTCTCGCCTAGGGGCGGACACCGGAACGCCTGCTGGTGTGGGGGTGGTGGGATAGGGAGGAAAGAGTACATAGGAATAGGGGGATAGGGTAGAGGGCTAACATAAATATATGAAACATGGGCAGGAATAACCTATATACAACGTTGGGTGAAAGAGAAAAAAAAGACAAAAAAAGGAAACACTAGACAAATAAATAAATATCAAAATACAGGACACGAAGAAGTAGGACACCTGCACACTTACACACACGCACTCACACACCCACACACACACACACACACACAGGAATTCTACCCTAACAGCTACACTCCACTGCGACCCGGGCAGTTACGTAGAGTTGTAGCTTAGTGCATTGTGGAGCCCCGAGGCCCCCAGGTATGCTCCCAGGGCTTCGAGCACTTTGTCCCGCTCCCTGGCATTTCCTGGGGGCCAAAGCAGTTCCTCGAGCGGCCGCACCCCTCGGAGCACGGCCAGAAGCTCCGCCCGCCCTGCCGCAAACTTGGGGCACTCGTACAGTACATGCGGCAGGGACTGCACGGGCGCTCGGCAGTGCGTGCAGGCGGGACTGGCAACCAGCCCCAGTCGGTGCTTCCGCTCTGACGTCCACGCGGCCCCCACGCGGAGGCGCAGGACGGCCGAGCGCAGTCGACGAGGCAGGCGTGATGCCCGCCCAGCGGCAGACCCCCTCCGACACGCAGCCGCGGGTCTGGATGCCCGGTGCGGAGGTGTCGCTGGATGAGAAGGCGGGCGTCGTCCGCTGCCGCCTGGGCCAACATGTCCGAGGGAGGCAGCGCGTGAACCCCGGCGGCCAGCTCGTCTGCCCGCTCGTTTCCGTCCAGGCCGATGTGGGCGGGGACCCACTGAAGGCACAGCCGAGTGCCCCGGTCCGCCAGCTGCGCCGCTTTCTCCCGGATGCCCCGCACCAACAGGGAGTGCGAGTCGCCGTCCCGTAGACGCGCCAGGGCCACCCGGGAGTCGCACAGCAGGGCACAGCGCTCGGGCAAGGGCTCCACTTCCAGCAGCAGGTCCAGGCCCAGTCCGACACCCACCAGCTCGGCAGTGGCCGAAGATGAGGCATAGGGCAGCCGCGCCTGCCGGGTGGCCCCTCCCAGCACGGCTGCCGCTGCGGCCGACCCCTGCTGCTGCCGCACCGAGCCGTCCGTGTAGACAAGGGTGTGGCTTTCGAGGTCGCCCCAGATGACGCCCCGTGTCAGCTGCAGTTGTCCGCATGGGGGCGTCCGCCGCTTGCTGCGCAGACCTGGGATGTCCAGCCTCACTTCAGCTGTCAGAGCAGGAGCCGGGCCACCAGGTTGCGCATCCACGGGGGCCACCACCTCTTCGTAGAGCGCGAGCATGCGCCCCATGCGCGAGCGGTGGTGGCCCCTCAGTCGCTGCAGCAGCGGGCCGCCCCCCTCGGCGCGCCGCAGCCGGTCAATTTGGCCAAGCGCCCGCTGCTCAGCCGTCATCTCGAGGGTCCATGCCCCCGCCTCGGCCAGCGTCTTCTCGCACGACGAGCTCTGGGGCAGGCCGAGGCAAGCGCGGACCCATTTGCGGTGATCCCTTTCCAGCTGCCGCCAGGTCGGTTTCCGCAGGCTCACCAGCGGCAGCGCATACATGAGGAGACCCACAGCGGAGGCGTTGTACAGCCGGAGAGCCGTCCGCTGTGAGCAACCCATGTTCCGGGCCACCATCTTGTGCACCGCCGTGGTGGCCAGCTGCGCCCTGGCTCGGAGCTCCTTGGCTGCCTGCCGGAAGTTCAGCCGGTGGTCCAGGGTGAGTCCCAGGTACCGCACCCTGGTCTTCCACTGGAGCTCCTCACCATCGATGGTCAGGCGCCGGGTCCGTGCACGGGCGGCGGCGTCTGGATGCACCAGCATGGCGTCTGTCTTTGACGCCGACAGCTGTAGGCCGACGCCCGCCAGCTTGGCCCGGACTGCATCCATGGCCGCCTGCAGCTGCCGCACAATGGCTCGGCCCTGACCCTTGGGCCCCAGCACCCACAGGGCGATGTCGTCGGCGTACACCGAAATGTACACTCGTTTCAATCGAAATCAATGATGAAACAAAGGCGAGCGTATGATGTAATGGCGGTCCACGACTACACAGACGGCTTTGATGTGAGCCGCCGAGACGCTAGCGCCACATTCCTCTCGAGTGTATATTGTAAGAAACTGTTACATATTTCCTCGGGCAACCGATGTTTTGCGGGAGTCGAAACGATGCGCTCAGCGCGGAGTGACGAGGCGGCGCGTGCCGTGTCGCCACAGTGTCGTCATAGCTAGGCTAGGCTTGGCTCCGCCCACGCACCTGCGCGAAGTTAGGCCCGCCTCGGCGAGGCCTTCGTGCCGAACAGCGTGCTCCAGAGGGTTTTTTTTTTGTTGCTAGTTTTTTTTGCCAAGCTCAAGCTTAAACAGCTCCGGTGTGGAAAAAGGAGATAGCTATAAAAAAAATAAAACTTTACAATCTTGATGGACCTTTATTGAATAAAAGGACCTGTTTGTTGCAGCCCGCTGCGGTGGCTCAGTGTGCAAGGAATTCGGCTGCTGAGCCCGAGGACGAGGGTTAGATCCCGGCCGCAGTGACTGCTTTCTTGATGGAGACTAAAGCTCAACCGCCCGTGTGCAGGGGTTTCGGCACACTATAAAGATCCCCAGGTTGTCAAAATAACTAAAGGAGACCTCCAGTAGTGCGCCCCTCATAGACCACGCGGGGCTAGAGCACGTTAAACCCCTCAATCTGCCGAACTCTTATCGTCGCGACACTTTACGGTGACGCGCTCCCTTCTTCGCGCGATTCCAAAAGGTGGAAATTCAGATGTGGTATGTCAATTTCAAACAGCTGAATAATGTTTGAAGGTATGCTGTGGGTGAAAACGGCACATACTTTAACGTTACGCTAGAAATAAGCTCCTGCGAATTAACACTGTCTACAAATTTTCCGCCTCAGTATCACTAATATTTGCTTTTTTTTCGAAGGTCGGACTCGGACATCTGGAACCCATATGGTATTATTGCAGAACGCAAGACAAAGCAAAGCTACCAATATCAACAGACCTGGAAGATATGGCGACGCAAGTCAATGATGGCCGCTTGGGCTGTTAGCCGTTGCGAAGCACGCAGCCGTAGGGAGGACTATGTGAAACAGCTTCGGGAGTACGTCCGTGTCAACGTGTACGGCAAGTGCGGCCAACTAAAGTGCCCTAGAGCAAATAGTACCAGGTGTTACGAAATGTTCGAGGAGAAATACTTCTTCTATCTTTCCTTTGAGAACTCCATCTGCAGAGACTACGTCACCGAGAAATTCTTCAATGTCCTAGAATACGACATCGTTCCCGTGGTCCTCGGTGGAGCCAACTACACTGCCATTGCCCCTCCGGATTCGTTCATTGACGCGCTTAGCTTTAAGTCTCCGAAACGCCTTGCCGAATACTTAAAAAGAGTAGCCGGTGACTTTCAGCTGTATGCGAAATATCTGCGCTGGAAAGAAACGCACACTCTGGCAAATTTTCCTAGATTCGATGCCCTCTGCCGTGTCTGCAAAAAGCTGCACAGCCCATCTTTCCGACAGACGACGGTAGTGGCGGACATGTTTCACTGGTGGAACACAATGTCGCAATGTTGGTCTTGGAATTTTACCAACTGAAATAAAGTTTACGTATTCTCATCGGTCAAAGAAACTTCACAGCTCCATCCTTATTCTGTTTTCTTGAGGCTAGAAGCCTCCCCGTAATATGCTCGTCATAAACGTGTGTCAGAAGACGCATGCGGCAAAACTAACAATTCCGCTGTCAGAAGTCAATGTATATCGGCAACGTGGTTGAGGAGGAGTACTTACATTTAAAAGGAAGGCTCCCATTTGTAGGTGTTACAATGTGAGCTCATGTGCAGCGCCCCCACGCGGCGCTGATAGTTTTATGTTCAGCCGTGCAAGCCTGGCACATCGGCGAGTGGCCAGTTTGAAAAAATAAAGGCAGTTTGTTCGTTCTGGGCAAACGGCTCGGCATGTTCTCATATCTTTCGCGGGCCTGATGGCCTACTGTTCGCGGTAGTCACTTCCTACCGCTCGGACATCCGTACTTCTACACATCTAACAGTAGGTAAAGTGGAGAGGAAGGGAGAGAGGCCCCGTGAATGCTGGTACCCTTCCTCAGTGTTGGCACATGCTTGTTCATGTGCATTTTTTCAGCGTTTAAACTTTCTACGATTACACGGCAATTGGAGACGTAACCTAGATACTAATTAAACCACTGCTGTGGGAGCTAATTTAGGAAACACAGCGTCTAGCATACCAAGCGCGGCGCTCTAGCTGATCGCTGCAGGCATGGATTTTGTTCCGACCGACGACATTCGAATATTTAAGACTAGGCTTGCATCGGCCAGCCAAAACATCCGTATAGGGGGAGAAATGGCTGGAAACGCTGATTGGTCAATGTGTGTGGCGTCATTAAAATATGCATGACGTCATTATTTTTTTGGCGCTAGATTTGTTTGTTTAGTTGTTGTTTTTCCCCGGAAATTTTTCCCTAGTCTTTGGTAAAGCGCTAGAATGCCTCCCTAGTCTGCCTAGTCCCCGCGCTTGGCCAAAATGGCGGAAAGCTCTTGTTTTTCAAGCGGGCTTCTTTGTGTTGAGATTGCAGAAGTTAGCTACTGAAGGGAAAATGTGTCAAAGACATGCATATACCTTAAAATTCGACCGATGCAATCGTCGCTTTCACGCAAGAAGAATCTGGTTATTCATCATGGTGTGGTGTGTTGAGTTTCAGCACACTGCAGATGCCACTGCCCGCAGTAAAAAAGGTGAGGCATCCATGTGCTCTGTTATTAGTGCTCGGTTATTTTTATTTTGGCCTTCTTGTTTACTTTAAACATTCCTTTTACGTGAACTTTTTGGGTCCGGTTGTTTTTCTTTTGTAGAAGGTGCACGCTCCACGTGCGTCATTCCATGAACTCAGTGTGTTCAGGGAAAAAAAAGGGAGATAAAACAAGTTTTGACGACAGATTTGTTCGTGGAGCGATCGCATTGTATTCCATATTTTTCCTGCGTGGCGTGTGCAGGTATGGTTGCGCCTGTGCACTGAAATGACGACCGTCCCTGTGGAAATGACGATCACCCCCTTTGCCCACCCTGTTCAGAGCCTCAACCTTAGCAGCAAGGCGTACTTTCTAATAACATTTCGAGATCGCTTCGAACATTCCACAAATAATAAGCTTAAGCACTTGCCTATCGTGAAATTCCTTATAGCAGATTGAAATGTTGTGTTGACATGGGCAGTGCATGCTTTAACGGCGGCGTGAATCACGAAAAATGCGTTTAGATTGCGATGTGGTGTAGCTACGCAGCGCAAGTGTGAAGGCCCGTTCGCACTTGCGACTGGAGCGATAGAAGCGACGCGATTGCTGTCCGCGGCGACAAAAATTGGTCGAGACCAAACGAACAAGGAAAGCGGCAGAAATCTCGTCGCTTCTACCGCTCCAGTCGCAAGTGTGAACCACTTGCGACTGGAAAGAAACATATGTAGGTCATGTAATTGTCCTGTATTTCCCATGAAATACTCTGTGTTTGATGCCTAATAAAATAAGCTGTATCCAAAAGCTGAACCTAATCGGCGGGGGCTTACGGGGGCCTACGCTTCTATTTTTGTGCGCCTTCGGAAAACCCTGTTGCAGTAGACGATTACTTGTGGCTTCGCCGGAATGTTTTTTGTTGTTGTTTTACTCACAGAGCCTGCCTGACAGTACATCCGCCAGGTGGTAAGTGCGAGGCTCCTACAAAATAAGGCAAGACCAACTCGCAAGCCTTGCCTAATTACCTGGCATAGCACAAAATCTGATATGGCTGTCCGTGATAATCCCTTGTATAAATTTTTCGCGGCAGTTGTTTCTCGTTAGCCGACTGGGGTCCGCATGACAACCTGCCAGTAAATTTCTTTTGAACCCACTCTTCCGGCATCCGTGAAAATTCCTTTTTAAAATTTCAGTCGGCTCCCGTTTGCTGTCTACAGAGATGTTTTTTCCACTAGCAAGACAGATAGATCTGCGCTGCTTTATGCACAAGCGATAAAACTATATGTTTCAATGGAGCCAGGCATACATCGCATTTTGTGATAATGTGCTCAGGCAGCCCGGACATGGGCCGCTTTAAATAAAGTTTGATCTCTCTCTCTCTCAGGCAAGCCGAACAACAAAGTACATAGTGAAACTAGTAAGGCTTGAGCCTGGAGATTAGCTATGTTATGGCTAGCAAGAAATGAGCAACCGCGGGTAAATGTAACAAAAACGTTTTCAAGGATGGACTTGCAATAATTTATGTGCACGCCGCCATTATTGCTGCTCACCAACTTCATGCCCCCGTGGATGCAGCACTAACGTATCTGGTAATACTTCAGGGTCTTGGGCATCTTGCTGTCAATCTTTACATCACGCTTTTTCACTCCTGTGATAGTTCTAGTGTCTCTCTTCCAAAGCTGCACGTGGTTTGCAGCGCGGTATGCAGACATTTTTGCCATGAGCTCATCAAATGTGGCAACCAATGGAAAGTACCTCGTGGCCAGTTTCCTTCATTCCTTGCGATGGAGCACGTTGGTTGTGGCAACAGTCCTTAATTGAGGTGGTGTGGTGGAGCACTGAACGAGTGCAGGTGGATGCGCAGCTACTGCAGAGGAGGCCTCCCCCTTTGGCGCGCTGCAGCCAGTCGATGTGGCCCAGGGCCTGCTGCTCTACCGCCATCCCGATTGTCCTGCCTTGGCCAGCGTCTTGTGGCACTGTGAGCTCCAAAGCAGGCACAGGCGCCTTCGCGGCAGTCACCCTCCAACTGCCACCAATTTGGTTTCGGCAAGGTGACCAGCGGCAGCGCACACATCAGCAGCCCTACAGCCAAAGGCTCTCTGTTGGGAGCAGCCACAGTCTTGGGCGGCCACCTTACTCACAGCCGAGGAGGCCATCCGGTCCTGGCGCGGAGCTACTTGGCAGCCTGGCAGAAGCCATCTCGGTGGTCCAGCATGAGCACCAGGTAGCGCACCCTGGTCTTCCACCCGAGCTGCTCGCTGTCGATTTGCAGGCATGTGACCCTGCAGCAGGCCTGGGTGTCCCAGTGAACAAGCACCGCCTCCATCTCGGTGCCCGACAGCTGCAGGCTGACATTGGCGAGCTTGGCCCGCACTGCATCCGGGGGTGCCTGCAGCTGCAGAACGACGCCTCGGCAGCCCGCCATGGGGCCTAGTGCCTACAGGGCCGCGGCGGCGGCGTACACAGACAGGTACACCCTGTGCGCCCTTCTACTGGGCAGGCCGTCTGATAGTGCCACTGTGACCATGTTGAAGAGTAAGGGGCTGACGACTGTGCCCTACAGGGTGCCCACATCCACTGGTTGAGGCACCGACAGGGCGTTGCCTACCTGCCTTTGTGCCATGAGGCCCGTCACGAACGCTTCGACGGAGCCCCGCAGCTTGTCCGCAATGCCGGCCTCCTTTATGGCCAGGGAGATGACAGGGTGCTGGAAGTTGTTGAAGGCACCCTTTATTCCCCCCCCCCCCTGATAGAAAAAAAAAAGCGCAGAAGTTTGCAAGCGCCCTTAACCCTTTGAGGGTCGAATTTTTTTGAAAAGAACTTTCCCTGGTAGTCATATTAGTTTATTGCGGATTTGGAATGTACAAAATGTCTAAAGTCATGATTAAATGGTAAAAAATTATCAGGAACAGTATTTTGGGGTCAGCATCACTTAGAACTGAAAAATGTTCAATAGTATTTCAGAGTGTGGTATTCCTTGAAACACGGGTCTATGCACAGTGCCTTATCGAAGTCTGCACACATACAGCGCATGTCCGAAAATGAGCTGTCTTCCGATTCAGATTCGGTGAAAGGAGTAAACTCAGAGTCAGAAGAGTTATCGCGGTCGGTGTCATCAGAGCGGGCAGTTCGTTGGGCCATATCGCTGCTTTGCCGTGCATCTGAAGAACTCGAAGGCAACCCAGTAAACGAGGAGAGCGAGAAAACGCCGGTGATAAACAAGCTAATAGCAGCGCCAATATAGATAGAAATCAACTTCCGCCGCCCCCACAATGGAGTCTCCGATTAGGTTACTTCAGTTCCAAGCAAGGAGGGCAAGAATACCTAGTGAGCGTGGGTAATAAACAAGATAAGAGCAGCGCCAATATAGATCGAAATCAACTTCCGCCGCCCCTGATAGCGAGCTTCGATGAAGTTTCGCGCGCCTCCGATGCGATCACGTGGCGAAACTGAAACCACGAAACGCGTTAACACGTACAGACGCCGTAACGCACCGAAGCCAGAGAGTTCTGTTTTTCACCGCAAGAAGGTAGCACAATCAAATTTCAAACACTTCTTGTAAGTCCCAGGAGGTGGCAGCACCTCCCAGGGAGCATGCATCGTTAATATGGCGCGAAATTTCAAACGGATGCTCGAAATCGTACCCGTACGGCAAAGACCTTGCGGGACGGAAAACCACCGCAGTACACGTACAGCAAAAACCCTCAAAGGGTTAAAGGCTATGAAGATAAAATACATGTTTGGTTCATTAAAAAGACTGCCTTGTCTCGATAACAATGATATCAGTCTTACAGCAAAATTCGAAGGAATTATCGATATATTAAATTAAACATTTGAAGCAATGGCGAATCCCCGCCCACTTTCCGGCGGCGATTTCGCTATGACAGCACAGGATCTTGTTGGATGATTGGTGCCCAACGACCTAAGTCATCGCCAAGGAACATGATTGCGTGATTTTTGAGGGGCCTTCATTGATCTTATCATTTGATCTTATCACGCGCAAGAACAGCGCTGTTAAGGGCGAAAATTACATGAACCTGGCAATATTAGTCCACACGCAAAGCGGAATAATTCAGCCATCGGCATTTGTTAAGTCATGCCAGTTTAAATTTGCGCTTCTGTTTTGAGTCTCATCGGGGCGGAGAAGCTTGTGCTTTCGTAACATAATGAATCTGGTTGACATTTCTGCACAACCCAAATTAGAGTCTGCTGTAATGAGCTTGGTGTTCTCAAGTAGTTGCATTCCTAGCGGTCACGTTTTCAATGCTTCGTGCATAAATGCCCTATAATCTGCCTGAAGGCGTGTACTATCAAGCTATACCTTTTCTGGAGCAGCCACCCCCTTTAGTTACCACTCCGAGATGAGGTAGAGCAAGTCACTGCAAAGTTTGCCATTCAATGCTGTATCTAACTTTATATTTAGCAAGAAAAAATAACGCAAATACGGCGATGTCTGACCATACTCTTGCGGGCAGGCATGTTCTGTGCAAGCTGAGCAAAATATTGCTACGTTTTGAATTTCGTCGTAAGATCTGATGAAAGAGTTATAATGCGGTCCTACCATTTTGGTTTCAAACTTTAATGAAAGGACATACTTTTTTAGCTGACGCGTGCGCTGCCATTTTTCAGCCGAGTACACACTGCCGGTTTTAAAGCTAAACGATAAAAAAAGTATTTGGAGTTCATGAGCATGGGCGGTTCTGGAATGTATAGGGCGCACAGAAGTTTTGTAGTTTTCGTTGCAGACGCGGGAAATGGAAATTATGTTTGAAATCTTCTTTGTCCACCAGAAAACGGAGGATTGGTCAGCTGTGTAGAGCCACCAGAAAACGGAGGATTGGTCAGCTGTGCAGAGCCAGCATGACCTTCGGGCATGGTGCGATGCCCGAAACAAGTCAGCATTTTGTTTCCCGGAGTGCACCAAGAAAACATGCGTATTGGCATGGCCCCGCATACAGAAAGACCAAAGACTACCATGCTTTAGCATGAAGCGAACAGTAATGACGCAGTTAAACTATTTCCTTGGTTGACAGCAACCGTTATGTTCAAACTAAAGCATGGTTTCAGGCTACAACAGAATAGATTTGTTTCCCGGAGTGCACCAAGAAAACATGCGTATTGGCATGGCCCCGCATACAGAAAGACCAAAGACTACCATGCTTTAGCATGAAGCGGACAGTAATGACGCAGTTAAACTATTTCCTTGGTTGACAGCGACCGTGATGTTCAAACTAAAGCATGGTTTCAGGCTACAACAGGATAGATTTGTTTCCCGGAGTGCACCAAGAAAACATGCGTATTGGCATGGCCCCGCATACAGAAAGACCAAAGACTACCATGCTTTAGCATGAAGCGGACAGTAATGACGCAGTTAAACTATTTCCTTGGTTGACAGTGACCGTTATGTTCAAACTAAAGCATGGTTTCAGGCTACAACAGGATAGATTTGTTTCCCGGAGTGCACCAAGAAAACATGCGTATTGGCATGGCCCCGCATACAGAAAGACCAAAGACTACCATGCTTTAGCATGAAGCGGACAGTAATGACGCAGTTAAACTATTTCCTTGGTTGACAGCGACCGTGATGTTCAAACTAAAGCATGGTTTCAGGCTACAACATGATAGATTTGTTTCCCGGAGTGCACCAAGAAAACATGCGTATTGGCATGGCCCCGCATACAGAAAGACCAAAGACTACCATGCTTTAGCATGAAGCGGACAGTAATGACGCAGTTAAACTATTTCCTTGGTTGACAGCGACCGTGATGTTCAAACTAAAGCATGGTTTCTGGCTACGACAGAATAGATTGGCTAAAAATTGCAAAGTTGTTTACCGTGATAATTCCTTGGTTATTTCGGTTACTTAAGAAATGCTGACGATTGCTCAAAATGTGCTTCATGCAACATTTTAGAATGTATCAGTTGTGGATCCGGGAAGAATCACATTGGCGCGCACCCGTGTGTGTGTGTGTGTGTGTGTGCGCGCGTCGAGGGGGGGGTGAGGGGAGGAGGCTGGCGGAGGTGTGCTGGTGCTCTTGAGAGGGCCTGTTGTATGTGGCCGTTTATTTAATTAGGAAATTCTGCTGTCATGCACGACCGATTGAGCCTTGAAAGAACGATAGTCCTGCGCCCACAGAACTTCAAAGAAGGCCAGGAAGCATTAAAGGAAAATTCTACCAGAAAGGCAGCCCCCCTACCCAGCGATGGGAGATCTTGATGTCCAGCCCCGACCTGCGACGCAGCAAGAGCTTGCGTCCAGGGGCCAGGAGCTATTGGACTCATATGGGACTCGTGAATAGGGTTCCACCCCGTCTGACGCCTGCGAGCGTCACCTGAAATGGGCTCAGCGAAAGTTGTTTCTCTCTCTCTCTCTAGAGCTCTTCTTTGCCACCAGTACGAAAGTCCTTCACTTGCGCTGCGCACACTGCTATGGTTTTAAAATTGGGTGTAGCAGTGGATTGCAGCCACAACAAATATATATTTCATTCTTCATGTACTGATGCTACGCTGTCCCGATACACTCTGAGTAATCCTCTCCAACTTCGTGCATAATAAAATATTTGGGCCTTTACAGGAGTTGAATTTACATTTTCCCTCATTAAAAGTCACCTATCCGCTCCACCGTGGGTGCAATCAATTACCAATTCAAACGCAAATACTGCATTCGGAATAAAACAAGATAGACATTTTTTAGCTCGGAGACACAAGGTACTGTGGCATCGTGTAAACATTACGAAGTGAATATTTAAATATCAAAGAATGCATAATTGATCTGCACCGCACAACTTAACGTACAATGCAACCTCCATCGTCAAAAGACATCAGTGATCATGTAAGGATTAGTGACTGGAAGAAAATGACTTACTATTCGATATCGCCGTTGTGACTCCGGCCCCTGAATATACACTGCTCTGGGCAGCCGAATATGGCCATCTGATCGTTGTTACTGTCGCGACGCCGTCTGCCTGTGGCAGGGCTGGTGACCGTCGTGCCTTCACATTTAGGATAAAGTCTGGAACTGGCTCGGGGAGCCGCAGCACGCCCTTTTTGTCGACCCGCTGTTCTGCAGTTTCCTAGGTTAGGGGAGAATACCGCCGAACAAATCTGCGTAATCGCGGGGGTGAAATTGACTGTCGCAACATCGTCGTCGGAAGGGGACAACACTCAGTGCGCGCAATCTGAGCCCACTCCAACAAAACCCTCCGGGCCTCGACAGAAACGTGAAAAAGGAAGAATGAAGGGCTGACGCAAGGAAGAGGGGCGTACCTTGCGGTGTGTCTCAATCGCAAAGGCCCTCTGCCCGCGCACGGCATTCATTCAGCTGGTGAAATGGGTGAAACTGCACGTTTCACCCATTACGTAGCCCATCGCATTCTTCAGTTACCTTGCACGAGTCTTGAATGTGTGCCCATGGCCACTTGATCTCCCCCTTTCTAGGAGAGGGAGCGGCCGTGATCAGCCACTGCCGCTTGCACATTGTTCTGCTTAACATACAAAGATCGTCTGTTCCCGTTCGGGCCTGCATTGTACCAGTCTTCAACCATCAATGGCCGGCGGTCCCTCTTTTTTTCCGCCGCGAGTTAGTGCGGACCATGGTGCAGACCACTCCATGCTTCCCCGGACGAGTCAATCTCCTCTGCTGAGAACAACTCAGCCAGCCAATTATTCTCGGTCTTGCTGCATGTCTCGCACAAAGGGATACAACGCATGCCTTTGGCGTCCCGTGCGCTGAGCTTACCCGAAGGCACCGTCGCTTTTGGGGCTGCACCCCTCCAAAATCATCCCTCAGCGGTTCGCACCCCTCAGGCGCTTCGTTTTGTCACGGCCGGACTCGGCTCCCTTCCATGCGAAGGGTTGACATGCACTTTCGTGGCATTTTCATAGCATTTCGTGGAAAGTGCCATTAGTGGCACTTTCAAAAATATGCCGCTTTGTTCACAGGCGACGTACCAGGCATACAGGCAGCATGGCGATGGCCGGAAAAATTTCGGGAGGGGGAGGGGGGGGGGGGGCCTGAAGCCCTGAAGCCTGGTCAGCCCCCCCTCCCCCCTGGCTACGACACTGCATCAAGTAGCACGAGGGCTGCCACCTGCCTGGTAGTCTGGGTGTGCTCTAGCTCTGTCATTACGTTAGCAATGGAGTTCATCGCAGCCTGGTGCTGCCGGAAGCCTGTGAGCTGCTCTGAGATGTACATGTACTCCATTTCGTGTGCATGCTGCCAAAAACTTTTGCCCTTGCAACAGCACTACGATTGGACTCGGCTTATCCACATCAAGTTGGTTTTTATCATTCTGAGTGCTTACCGGAGTAACTTCTTGCACAAGAAGTTATTGCAGTAAATCCCACCTTGAAAGCTTTTTTATCGTATGGCTTTACGTGTGGTTGCTCATATTTTACTTGCTGTAGCATAGCCAACCGTAACATATCCAGAGGGGTGAGCTGGGCAAGTTGGTATGTGTCATCTTAACAACAGCACGAAAAAGACTGGGACGAACGAAGCAGACAAGTCGAGTGATGATTCACAACTAGTTTTTTGTGGAATGTGCACTAAACATAAACCTTGGCATCAACAGAAGAAAAGAGATGGAACACATTCCACTCGAACGTACTTCCTTGCCCTTCTCCCCCCGCCCCCTCACATGACAAACACTGGTAGAGCCTTTTACTTGACACACATGATCCTTCAGCTATGGACCACTGCCGAGCTGATAACAGAGTTTCATAAAGGAGGAACATCAAGTTCAATGCCGCACTTGTGTTTGGCGGCATGTACTGGTTAAGAAGGCGAACTCTGTCACAAAGTACTGGCGATGTAACACAATCGCCTCCCAGTTTTCAAATGTTGCACGCTTCGATTATCTCTCGGCCTGTCTGCCTGGCACGTCTGGAAAGAAGTACACAAATGGGTCCCACCGTTGGTGTGCATCGTATACACGACTATTGAGCTCTTCTTACAGAAGGTGCTCTATGGGTCCACAATAGTACTGCATGAAACCTGCCCTGTTTCAGTGCCTTTTGTAGCAAAATGCCTTAGCAACCCATGCTGTTTCCTTGTCAATGAATGATAAGCTTGTCATTACAGAACACTTGTGGGTACCCTGTATTTTGTTTCCTTTCAACATTACAGGTTTGCAGCATGACGGGAAGGAGTGCAGAGACGCCTATGCTGCGATTGCTGGCGTTGTGCAAACAAGGGTATAATGAACTATTGCCTGCAAGACTGCAAGAGGATGGCACTGCCTAAAGGTATTCTTTGTTAGAGTATAAATAAATTTCAAGGTCTGAACCCAATACCCATGTACCCTCAATAATAAAGTGTACCTCAATAATAAAGTGTGTCCACATCTTTTGACAGCTGTGTCTGTTTACTTTTCATGCAAACCTGCAACCACTGAATATGTAGCCATGCATGCAAGCAAAAAAGAAACTACACTGAAAATGACTGTGACTAAAAGACGCATCCCGTTCCCATCAAGTGCAATTTTCAGTGCACTACCACTTCTAAACGTAGCTGACTCCTGTTAATCATTTCAGTTTGCACCATGCTGTAAATGGCTGGTGATACATGTGTTTAAGCGAAGTCCTGGGAACAAATAGAATTCTTTTATTCAATTTACAATTTCCTGTTGGCCTGAGTGGAAAAAAAATACAAACCAACTAATTGGTTAGCAAAAAACCTGCGGTGACCTTGGACGTATCCAATTGAAGAATGGTGTGCCACAAATGCGAAACTTCAAACAGAATTTTTTGCTTTTGAACACTGAATAGCATTATTGACAAATGGATTAAGTGAAAGTAACCTCGGCAGCAAAAATACGAACCTATTTTAGGAAAGATCGTCAACACATGGTCAGAAGTAGAGTTCATCGAAGAGTACAATTTCCCAGCATCCACTATGGCATTCCCTGTAGCCATTTCTAGTTTCAGCGTGTAAAACTACCTTGGCTTTTTTATCCGAAGACGGCAATCACATTTTTGCACACAATGGAAGATCAGTGCAGTTCATACTTGCATATAAAATGAGTGAGTATATATACTGTTCTCTTCATGCCTGACCAGAAGAAAAGTGCAATTTGCTTCACTTCAAAGTAGGGGCTTTAGTCTGAAATATCCTGAATGAGTGGAAGCTGAATTGTCACACAATTATAGTTTTACTGCAGCGTCACAGAAGAGTTTAGGTTGTCGAGAAAAATTGGAAGCTCATCACTGCTGCCTGAGGGCCATCTTTCAGGGAAACTTGCACAAATATTATGAGCTTCGTATCGTCTAAAGTCACACTAGTGTTTTTCTAGTTTCGCTATGCTGCTGCATTCTTCAGAAATAACACTTCCCTGCAGAAACGTCTTACTGTCATTGAGAATACCCCCATGATGGTGGTTATGGCCATCCTAAGAGATTGTAAGAATTTTTAAAGGAAACTCTGCAGCGTACCATTTTCTTTGGGACTTTACAAGGCAAATTATAAATTATGCCTTCTATATCAAGCAAATGCGTACTCAGAATATGTACAGATGCTGTGAGTAGCCGTACTGGGAACTGTATGCAAATAAAATATAAGGCATATTTTATGACTGCAGTTTCATAGCACATTCACCATGACTGGCTTCATAGGTCATGATCTCAATGTATATTTTACATCTGTGCAAAAGGAACGTAGTGCACTGAACACACTTAAAGTCAATTCTAACTCAGTTAAAGTAACTCACTTAAAATCAACTCTACAGTTTACTTATATGTTCAAGGCAGTAAACCCCTGAGTTTATGTTCGGTTGATTGATCAGTTGATGGACTAACTGAAAGAAACTGAAAGTAACTCAGCAAAAAAGTGCGAACCTATTTCAGCAAAAGCATAAGTAATGCATCATGGTCAACAGTACAGTTGTCATCCAATACTGCGATATCTCTAGCACTTTACTGTGGCATGCCTCATAGCCTGTACCTGGCTTCATCGCATAAAACTCCCTTAGTTTGATCCCAAGACTGCGGTCACATTTTCATACGCGTTACCTGATAGTGCATGTCATCATACGTGAACATGTATTCATGTATTACGTACCTCAAATAAATGGTGTCTAAATAAGTAAACCTCTAAATAAAAGCAAAATATTGCAATAACTGTAGCATTGTTTAAATGTAATCTGGTAGCTTTCGTGGCACAGAGCACCTGTATCAGTTCCCTGTGAAGAGGGAAGCAATTTATGTTATTACATGTCTTATTTTTGGTAAGACAGGGGGTTTGGTGCCTTTCGGTTTGCCTCCCCCCTCCACACTTTTTTTACTCACATCCAAAGTATCTATAGGTGACAGTGATCGATTTGCTGTGGTGAGAGACCCAGGATATGGTGGTTCCCTCCATAGAGCAGCAGCATTTGCACGTAGCTGCCCTTGTCTGTAAATTAGCCAATTGCATCGTGGTGCTTTTAATCAAACTTATCTTACAAGAATTATAATATAGTCCTCCTGGCTATAAATTGTTTGCATAGTTTTTCGTATGTATAGAGAATCGCATTTTGCTGACATCAGTGGGATAAACAGGATGAGGTAACAATCAATTACACATCCACAAAGCACACAGATTGTGCCTTAAACTGAATTCGCTTATAAAATAGCTAGCGAGAAGCATATATAGCACACTTTTTAAGTTGAAACTTTCTAATTAATCCACTCATGTTCAAACATAACGCCGAATGCAGGCTATGCAAGCTATGCAGGCTATGCAAGAGCTAAGCTAGCTCTTACCGTTTAGCATTTACACTTTATTTTTATCTGAGTAGAAGATTTTGGAGCTTTCTTTTTGCTGCAATTGTATTTGGTGCACTTGAGCCCCACGATGTGCATCATGGGACAAACTCTCGTATCATGATTTTAAGGAATATATACGCAACCATGCATGTATGTACGTTGGTAACTGAGGTATGTTTTGATGTTTTGCCATCTGGCCCTTTTATCACGTTTTAATAGCGGTTGGTAGTACGGCTCATCTTGCGCCCCAAAAATAGAAGAATTATGCAGAACTGGGGCTTATTTTGCTGAGGCAATCGAATAAAATACAAAGCAAACACGTGCGCGCTCCGTGCTTGTTGACGAAAAGTCGGAAATGCTGATGAAAAGTGTCGTGTCAGCTCATAGGAACCCCAAAACTTGGAAAGCGATGTGCAGAGCACGCTTGACGCTCCTTTGGGGTGGGATGTATGCAGAAACGGAAATGTTATTATTCCTTTTTTTGCGTTAGGCTTAAAACACGTGTGTTATACTCAGCGCCCCCAGTACCAGAGGCGATAGTTTATTTTTTCACCTAATAGCTAGGAATGAAGGCGGTATTCTGTATACTGTTTATACCTCTCGAAATTACGATGCACGGCGACCACTGAAGGTCATCAGCTTCAAAATGAGTCAAGGAAGTTTAAACTGAACAAAGCAAACTCGATCATCCTGTCCAGACGCTTTTAGAATTTGTAAAAAGCTTGCATTGCACACCGCTAAGACGAGGGAGGATGGGGGGGGGGCTAGGTTGGTGAGTTACAGTGTCATTATTAATACATTATAAGCGTCGCGAGCGATGAGCGTGCGATAGCTTCCGATCAATGCATTCGTGCACGAAGCGAAGCCGACTTTCTGGAAATCGGTGGGAGCGGTGGTTGTTGTATGCTACCAACTGTCCCTGTTCTCGGTTCATTCGATGTCCAAACTATTTAGGAGTCACTGGCTCTCCTTTCATCTAAAAATGGCTCCGTCTGGGAGTCCAGGCACCAGGTCAAACAAGCATCTGAACGACGTGGGTCCAAATTGGAACTAGTTTTGTTTTAAATGGTCCCAGCAGATAGGTTTTGCTCGGGGATAACACCTGGCCCCTTAATTTTACAAATATTAGCTTTAGGAATTGTCATTCTCAGACAAAGCAGCCTAACTTTTTTACCAGCATTGTTAGCATATTTGCATTTTTTATTTCCCATATTCATTAGAAGTAATACCAAACACTAGTTGATATTACGTTCCAGCCAGTTTGAGTTCAAACAGAAGGCACAGTTGCAGCGCTTACACAATAGGCAATTAAACAGCATTTGCGCACCTTGATTGTACTGTTAAACTTGCTCCACTTTCGTCGGAGTTTTTTTTTTATTGTGAATGATGCGGTCCCACAGCTGCAACCACTTGTGAAGGACCATGTCTAGGGCCATAACAATTGTATGATGAACTAGGTAGTAAAGATAAGAAATTGTAATATACAAAGGATAAAAAAAGGCAGGAAGTTAAGAAACATCTTTAGTTGGTGTGAGGTATACTACTACTCATTAACTTGGGGATCATAATTGAAGAGCAGGATCATGATGCTACGCTCATTTGGTGAACAGTGGTGTTTAACAATGATTTATCATGTGATGAGTGGGATTCCCTTCTCAGCATCAAATAGGAAGAATCTGAGCCAGTTAATTGTTACATGTTGAATTCTACAACAGTCAGCCTGAAGACTCAGACAAAAGGAGAAAAAACAGAGCCGTGCACGGTGTTGCATGGTGCATATCATCCCTTCATTTCCTTGCCTTTTGTTTGTTATTCGAGGCTGACCATTGAAGAGTTGAACTGCTCCTCATGATGGACTTTGCATTTTACCCAACTCCTTGCTAGTATGATCAAGGAAGGAATTGAGGAGCAGGATCTTGCTTTTTGTGGTAGACAATGGTGCTTCGTCTTGTTCCTCACTTATGTGAAGAGTGGAATTCTCTTGATATTGCTCATCGGTAGCGTGAAGAACAGAATGAGCAGAGAGATCATGACCCTTCCCTTATGAGGCACAGAAATCATTCGGTGTGGAGTGCAATACTCATGTAAAGAATGGGATGATGCCCCTTCTGATTTGGTACCAAGAGATACATGCGGATGCAGAGGCATAAATTTAACCTTTTGATAAGTACGATACCCAGAAATGCTTCAGCATCACAAGAGAAAAGAAAAAAACAGCCTAAAGTTGTGCATGCTGCATTGAGACTAGGCATTTCAGCCTCTTCGACTGTTTCAGCTGTCGATAGCTGTGTGAGAAGGCGTTGTTTTTTTAACCGGCAAACGATTTCACGGGGGAAGTTCCAGAATCAGCTGTATTGACTTTAAAGGATGTGAAAAACAGATGGGAAGATTCCTGTCTACGTGGCCAAAACTGGATTTCCTTTCCCTTCTGTACTTGTTCATCCCTATACGGTGAAAGGGAGCCAAGCAAGAAAGCCATTCATTGATGGCTTAAAGGTCAACTGCACTCAAATTTCACCTCGATCAAATTTATTTTTAATGTGTAGTAAGTACCCCCAAATCAGCTGTGACACAAGTGGCAGCCCCGTAAAACGCCTCGTTAATCAGCCGTAAGCGTTTAAAAAAGCTCCGCCGCAGACCACGCTGCACCTGCCGGTGGATCGCGTAAACAGCCATGACGCGCCTGTGACGTTCCAGCCGACGGGGGCTTTTTCCTCTGCTCAGCCACGCAGCCGGAGAACCGGTCGAGCTCGGCTGCGGACGTGCGCGCGTAGAGCTTGCGCGCAGACCTTCTCCCGAGCTGGTGACCGTCCAGCCGCTCGCTGGACGGCTGCAACGTCACTGCGATGGCCGCGCTCTGCTCGGTTTCGGTTTCAAAATCGCCGATTTTTGCTGGCCGCTTGCGGCGTCCACGCGCGTATTTCAGCTGTTGTATTTTGCATGTTGCTTTCTTTTTAAGCAGACTATACGAAAATAGGGTTTTCAAGAGGTCGAAATTTTGAGTGCAGTTGGCCTTTAAGGGGTGCGTGACCCTTCTCGTAGACAGCAGTCATGGACAAAGTCTCCTCACAGTTCAAGATTCAGAAAGAAAAGAAATGCACGTAAAATGCATGTTCAATAACTTGAGGAAGAAAGCATCACATACTTGTGACATGAACAAAAATTAGAAGTCAATGTGCCTTCTCGTAATTCCTGTTCCCTCACTTTTACTCCTATAAAATAAAGTTTTGATTTGATAATTGAACTCAAGAAGCTCTAGTCAAAGAGCGTATATAGGTGTTTTACAACGCATATGTTGTATGTTTTATTGTCTGAGCACACCTAGAAGCAAACATCCAGCTTCAGTACTGCTTTCACGCTTGAAGGCACAGTTGACTCCCAATAATACGAAGTCCACAGGGACCACAATTCAATCGAACAAAATGCACCTGAACAGCATTGTCATTAGTCCGCAACTCGTTCTCTTTTTCATTTCGTTCAGAATCTTGACTTTTGTTGTGAAGTCGAGCTTATATGTCATGGGTTGTCGTGATAGTGCAGACTTATCGCTAAAATCAAAGCCTCAAATGTTCACCTAACTGCTCACACAGTGCTGTGAGAAACAAAGAAGGTTGAGGGCCTCACAAGAGATGTGAACATTGGTGCGAGTCTGAACTAGCCTGCTGCTTTATCAACAGTGCACTACCTTAGTTGTGATGGCACCGACATCAGTAGAGAACAATTAGGGCGCTGTTTCGACACTTGAAAATGGTTTTATATCGAGAAATGACCGTCACCTTGATGTTTCTATTCTATATAACTTCCAATTAACTAATATAATGGGTTCTAGCTTCAAATTATCAAGCAATTTCTTCCGTTGAAGTGCATGTAAAATTGCCGGAACCAGCACATTACTTCCAATTAAGTGACTTCTAGTTAGTGAGAGCCTACTGTACTGTCAGTGACAAGATATGTCAGCCTGGGCGTTCTGTATCACCCAAAACTCCTTTTACTTGTTCAATAATTACAGCAGAACTGGAGCATTTTGTTTCAGTATGCATCAACATTATCTTTGTTAAAAGTACCATCCAACAGCAGGTAGTGCTCAACCGTGAATGTTCAAGAAAGCCAATTTGTGATACCGCAAAAAATTTCTATGGATTTGATTGATTGAAGGGTTTAATGCGCCGACGCAACACAGGCGATGAGGCATGCCGTAGTGAAGGGCTCCGGATTAATTTTGACCACCTGGGGATTTTGAACGTGCGCCGAAATCTCGTGCACACGGGCATTTTTGCTTTTTGCCTCCATCAGAAAAGCGGCGGCGGCGGCCGGGAATCGAACCCATGACCTCGTGCTCAGCTGCGCAACGCCTTAGCCACTGCGGCGGGTAAATTTCCATTGATGCTTAGCATTCACTTCTTATCGCATTTGGACAGTGGAGCCAGTGAATGTGCCAGGTTGGCCTTTTTGGAGTGTGCAAGATAACATTTATCTGCCCTTGTTGGGGCACGGTGCCTGGCAATGTGCCAGCAGGAATGAAAACACAACACATGAAGGCGGGTGTCTACTACTCAGTGTTAAAAACTAATGACAACAAAAAAAGAGGTGTGAGGTTATAGGGGCAGGTGCAAGCATTTTGGCTAGAAATGCTCCTCTGCAGTTATTAGCATACTCAGTCATGCATCTTTGTATCTGATGGCAGGTCATTTAATGGCAAGCTTCCCAAAAAGACTCGTTATAACACGAAGCTTGCAAATTTCATGTCAAACAGTGCTATGAAACATTGCCAATTCTGCATTCATCACAGATGGCTAAATTAACTCCAAGGATTTGTGTTTAAGTCGTCAATGCAACAACCACATGCTATGAGCTTGTGTGGCATGCGCTTTGCACGATCAGGCACGTGTTGCGACTGAAGTACCGCTAGGTTGTGTGCACCAAGATGTTTTAGGTTCGACATGTTCAATGACCTCTTATTAAACAAGAAAATAATTTAAATAAAAGGCGGGGGGGGGGGCTTGCCAGCTACGTTTTTGTGCTCTGTTCGGGACACCACAGGGACTAGGTGAAGTTGCAAGCCACCAAGTGATTGCATTATTGCAGTGGGGCATCTAGTTTCATTTGATAGCTCTGCCATAATGCTAGCATGAAGTTCACACGGTAACAGCATGCCTGCCTCCATCCTTCTGTGCCAGAATAAAGTGCAGCTGGAATTATTTTTCCCTGACATGTTTACCCCATATAGAGCTGGCCGGGGGCTATGGGATAGAAACGGAAGCGCAATAGCTAGTTTGTTGATAAGATTAAATTAGGCAAAAAAAAAGCATTGCAGCAGCTCATAAGTTCTTGCGGGAGTGAACTGCCCCTTTTGGTGGTCATAATTATATGTGGAACATATAAACGCCCAGTGGGGTTTATCATACCACGAAGAAAAGACCACAGATAAGCACTTGACAGATTTATTGTTCTCAAGTACACCAAACAAGCAAACACAAAAATTCATTCCGACTCATATTATGCCAATTCTCGTGATACGCAATTATTTTTACTCGACGGACAAAAACAAAGCAAATTTTTGTTCTGTGAACGCGTCAAAAGGAGGTGTCACTTTACGTAAATCACCGGCTTTTATCTGCCTGCTACCTAGCTTGAAATTGTTGCAGATTTCCTTCAGGTTCAAATTTTGCCACGCTGGACGACGACACCGCAGACTTTTCTGTGGTCACGCCAAACAAAAGTGCCACTTTGCCTAAATCGCCAGTTTTCAGCCTGCTTTCCAGAATTTTGTTGTGCGTAATACCAGTTGCTGGGGTGATAGCCGTACTCCAGGTGGCACCTTGAAAGGGAAGGAAAGCAATAAAACAAAAACAATATTGTGTACACACAAGAGAGCTTCCAGCAGCACGGGCTGCTGTGTGGCTTAACTTGGTTTTCGGATTTTTGCGGTCCTTTGCTGGGGCTGCTCGGGGAACGCCACGTGCTATACCTTGAAAAGAAGAATTATCACCGCGACCAGCTCCACGCAAAAAAAAAAAACTTCGTTCACAATGCCATGGTCAGTTTGCAGCAGCATAGCGTGCCTTACCTTGGTTTTTAGATTTTTGCGGTCCCCTAAGGCCGCCGATGGAACGCCACGTGCTACACCTGGAAAAGAACAAAAAATCACCGCCACCAGGTCCACGCACAACGTCCATTTTTAAGCAGATCGTTGCTGCGCAGGCTTTACTTTACCTCCGTACTTGGTTTTTAGATTCTGGCGGTCCCCTGCAGCCGCCGATGGAACACCACCCTGCAAAGAACAAGAGATCACCGCCACCAGGTCCACGCACAACGTCCATTTTAACCAGATCGTTGCTGCGCAGGCTTTACTTTACCTCCGTCCTAGGTTTTTAGA
Source organism: Haemaphysalis longicornis (assembly GCF_048455015.1). Taxonomy (NCBI): domain Eukaryota; kingdom Metazoa; phylum Arthropoda; class Arachnida; order Ixodida; family Ixodidae; genus Haemaphysalis; species Haemaphysalis longicornis. Next base: position 37,944,974 of record NW_027526204.1, read on the forward strand.
CTTTTGCGGTCCCCTAAGGCCGCCGATGGAACGCCACGTGCTACACCTGGAAAAGAACAAAAGATCACCGCCACCAGGTCCACGCGCAACGTCCATTTTTTAGCAGATCGCTGCTGCGCAGGCTTTACTTTACCTCCGTCCTTGCGGCTCAGGCTCAGCGCGCGAAAACCATCACGGCGTGCCATGGGGTGGCACGTTTTGCTGCAGCTGAAAAAAAAAAGCAAAACACATGAAAGCAAAACCCTTTCGACGGGAATATGTACTGCTTACCTGGAGATTGTTGCGTTTCCGGCAGAACCATAATTTCGTTCCGATGGGCTTTCGCGCCAAAAAAGGGGCACTGGCGAGCAGCATGTCGTGCACCTGCTGCAGCTGAAAAAAAAATAATAAGAAGAAAGGGGGCAAAACCCTTTTGCCGGGAATATGTACTGCTTACCTTGAGATTGTTGTGCGTTTCCTGCAGAACCACGATTTCGTTCCGACGGGCGATGACAAAGCAATTTTCGCGCCAAAAAAATGGGCACCGGCGAGCAGCACGTCGTGCACCCGCCCGCCGCAAGCACCGGAGCCGAATGAATGAACCGGCAGGCTCGGCCGGTCGGCCGCGGCCGCAGCGCGGTGGCGCACCTTGGTGGCGCCGCCGTACGGCCAGGGACCTCTCTGGGGACCTTTTTTGGTTCCCTAGGCACCCTGGGTCGCCTAGGGAGACGGATCGCCTTTTGAGCGTTGATTTCTGTTAACCAATCAGCGTTTCCAGCCGTTCCTCCCCTTATACATAGTACCAGCCAAAGCCTCGGCCGTTATAAGACGGCGGTTCGAGACCGGCTCTTGCCTCGTTTTTTTTTTTCATCTTTAAATTGAACTATATTTTTTGTGGATTAGGTTAGTGGCGTTATAAATGCTTTCTTCGTGTGCGTTACGTCATGTTGTTATGTTTAGGTTAGGCTGCCTAGGTTCACGTTATCTAGAGGAATGTAGCGTCAGACACGCCAATTTTGTTACCGAACGGCCGTGGACGTCGATATAGTGGACTGTTTATTATGCCGTCTGACGGCACTTTATAGCGTCCTCGATAAACACGCACCGGTGTTGCCCCCAAAACCGGCGCGGTGCACAGTGCCCCACGACGGTGCGTACCGGCACGGAGCGTTGATCGAGGACAAACGGGGCGGTTCTACCCAGGCGCCATCTCTTAATCTAAGAAATCAACTCATAAAAACGTTCACAAGTAACAATACAGCACTGTAATGAGACACAGCGCTATTTGAAAGTGGTATTTATTGAAGGCCAATGATTCGAACGCGCACAACTTAAATCCGTCACACATGCGGAACAACGTACCGCCACCGCTTCCACTAAACAGCTACATACAAGCTGCTTCCAATCTTCGTTTGAGCCATAATGCGAGTGCCTGTTTTGTTCCGCCCTTCTGTTACAGCAAAACAAGTAGGTCTTCATCGTCTAGGCACTCCGGTAACAGTTCATGATAATTCGATCGAACGAAACGAATGTCACTCCCCAACTTTCTGGCAATGCGGCAATGCATGCAGCCGTCTTTGAAGTACACAAAGTTCGCGTCCTCATTTACAATCACTGGCCGTTGTTACCGCCCGTTAGGAGACTGTCGCATCGTTTCCCGATGAATTCACAAGCACGCCATCCTTGTCAGCAACAATACACAGCTCCGTCCGCCTTGACACGAGTGCGGCGATGCGCCGTCGCTACAGCAGACGGCGGAGGAAGCTCCTTCGCCGGCATCGTCCGCGATGCATCTCGGGACTGCACGCCGGCGCACCGTCGACTCTCTCGGTGCGCGGCGGTGCAACCAAAAATTGCCCCGCGACGGTGCACTCCGGTTTATCGAGGACGGACGGTGCACACCGGTGCGGTTTATCGAGGATGAAAAGGCGCACCGGTGTGCCCCGGTGTGCACCGGTGCGGTTAATCGAGGATGCTATTAGACACAGCCTTTAAAGAAGCCGCTTCACCGCTGAGAACGACAGACAATTTTACATGATCGTCTTGACACTGCCGTCTTATTTTCGAATCATCGCTGGACTGCTAAAGCCCGTGTAATAAATTTTCTGATATCCCTAACCGCTTTCCGGAATCACAAAAATCAGTGCACTAACACTGACCATCAACTATGCATCCAAAAACAAGCTGGTCACGATCATCTGCATCCTGAAATTCCACAAACCAAAGGACCGCACGGATAAATGATCATCCGACAGCTATAGGGCGAAGTAACACCAGTCACTCATCCCGTGCGGCGTGTATCTCAGTGGAGATACGCCATCAAAGAATCGGACACTTTTCTAATTCTTGAAACACCACTTACAACTTGACAATGTATGGGTACGAGTTGGTTAGTGCTCCACGCTAAACCACCGTTCAGCACAGCAAAAACTAGACGGAGACCGTGAATGACGAGGACAGGCGCTGCATCGAACTGAATTTTATTATCAAGCAGTACGTCTGTATAATAAAGCACTACCGCAAACAGAAAAGTACACTGCGTCACTGTGCAGTACACAAGAGCGCAGCCTGTCATACTGTAACCAAGACGGTCGGTGTATTTGTATAATTGCGCACTGACGTCTTAGCCTTTTTGCTTACTTTAGTGTCTTTTTAGATGTATACAAGAGAAGCTCGTTAATTCTAACCGCAAGAGGATCTCATCTCTGTTCGAATTATAATGGAAGTTCGAAACAACGAAAGAAGAGTAAGAACAATACGCAGCTATTTGGAAGCAGTTGGAAATGTCAACAAATTGATGCTTGAAAAAATAAAGTGATGCAAGCCAGCCTTTTCTCCTTCAAGGTGACAGCCAGCACTTTTTGCTCGAATTTATGTGGACGGGCTTCTCTTCAGAACTGAAGAATAGACGAGCGGCATTCAGCAACCCTGTCATAGCATCTGAGTGGACGACGGCACTATAGTTGCTGCTGCTGCTGCTGTTCCTATGTTATTGGTGCATACCAATCAGAGGATCGGGCAAAACATCACTGGTTATATGAAGAAAGAGGATTCTTACCTAATTTCGATACTCCGGGAAAATATTTTAGAGGGATTTGAGAGTTGTTTTTATGCCTTGGGGGTGGGTGCGATAAAATAAAACATTAATGATAAAATACAAGAAAAGAAAAGTCTGCAGAATTGCATACTTTCGAAGAAATTGAAGGAATGGAAATGTTTTGCAAATTCATAAAAATTTTAACGCTGCACCGGAGAGCACAGCAAACATCCCGGCGGCAGAAACCCGCGGCTGAACTCCCCAGATATAAAAGGTCCGGCATTGATAAGGCTATCCCCAGACTACGAAACTGCAGCTGAAGGAGGTGACGTCTGAGGCTTCAAAATCGTCGACACGTAAAACCGGAGTGTAAGAAGACTCGTCTTCATTGCAGTTCTGCACAGCGATATTTACACCAGATGAACCTGTGTAGAAATTTATTCTAATGGGGTACACGACAACGAAGACCTATAATAGCCTTCTATAGGTCATCGTAAAGGGCACCAGGAAGGTTTTCATGAGAAGTGTAGATGGCAGAAATCCTTCGAAAGCAATAAAATTGATGTTTGATGCCCTTGAAACTTCATCAATCTACGATAAATTGCAGTAGTTATAAAAGAAACGTTTATAAGTGGCGCAAAGGCTGATATCCTTACTAGTGAGTCTCCTGCATCGTTCAAAGTGTCCCCGCATGTAGCGAAACTCAAAGATGAACTTCATTAATACGGGGTGGCGGAAGTGATCATAAGGTTTGTAGGAGAGGAGAGTCTTCAGGGGAAGGAAGGGCTGGGTATACGATGAGGATATGTGAAGTTATGATTGGAGGCGATATCGATTTGCCCAACTTTCGTACTGCCAAGACAATACCTAGAATTCAGCACAGAATATGGGGAGCCTATTCTGTATTTTTTATCACGTTCAGAAGCATCTGTATATATTATAGCAGCTTGCTGAATTGAGGCCTAATGATCTTTCATTCAGCAGTCAGCCGGGTAATAGTTTTGCGTTTTGGGGAAAGATATATTTCCCCAAAACGCAAAACTATTACCCACTAATGCTAAATTTCCACTAATGCTCAACTTCCACTAATCCACTAATGCTAAACTTCCGGAACAAATATGTTCCGGAATTTTAGCATTAGTGGATCACCCATTACAAGGGATAGAATCACCCTATTCATCACAACACACAATAAAGAGAGCAAGCTTTGTACTAGTGTGTTTAGGGGCAATTGGATCCCGGCCGCTGCAGGTGCACAAGAAATGCAGCTGGCTCAGCCACAAAGATAAACAGCTCCGCCTCCAATTTAGAGCCATTGGCTCTCAATAAAGGGTGAGGGCATATGGTTCTTAGGCAAAGCAAACCGACAATAGCAAACGGACAACCCAGAATAGAACACACCCGAACTCTAAAATTCATGAAGCAACTTTCAAAACGTCCGCCACGGGGCATTTTGGGATTGGTTTCACCCGATTTTAATTACGTCTACTTCCCCTACCCCCACTTGACGTAGTCTTCCTGCCACAATAAAGGCTACCTCCTCCTCCTCGTTTCAAAATGTCCTCGTGGGGGGGATTGTGTAATTGGTTTCACCCGATTTTAATCTTTCTCTCTGCTCTACTCGTAGAGTTTCATACATAGAGATAATATACGTTTCATACAATATGAAACTCCATGGTTCTACTCTCCGTAACTTATCATTAGAGCAGTTTCGGAATGCCCCGGAGCTGCCCAAGTACCGCCCTTGACAGGAAACCAAATAAAAGCGGCCACTTGTCGCTTCGTCACCAAGTCCCAGCGTCATCGCGAGCAGCAAAATGGCCGCCTCCACGTCCGCGCTGTTGTAGTTCTGCGTGCGCTCCGTTTGCGCCGTTTCCGGCGGTTTTCGTCGCAACGCACTTGCACTTTTCACTAACCACCCTTGAACTTCTCGGTGCGGTTTATCATCGTCATAGTTTGGCGTGGCACTGCCGGGTTCGGTTGGCATCAAACCAGGTGCGCCAAGTGCGGACAGCTGTGTCGGTGTGTCTACAAGCGAGAGGCGACGTTTATGTGGGTGGCGGGTGTGTTTCCGCCTGTCTCCTGTGCTTAGAAGTTGGAAACAGCGCTTCGGTGATGACAGGCATTGCGCGGACATCGAGCGGTGTTCCCGGAGAAAATTCCTCCCTGGTAACGTGTGGTGTTCAGATTTTGAATCCCGCTTGGCCGAAAGTGAAGGTCTGGTGCTTCAAAGCGGGAGCGGCGGGGGCGTGCGGCTTGTTTTTAACCTCTAAACTTTTCAAGACTGTTGATACCCGGCAGTCTCTTGTAAGAGGGGATCTAGCCTTGCACACGGTAGCTCCGTGGAAGATTCGTTTTTGTTGGCTCTGCCTTGCAAGCCCGACTGTGTAAAAAGAAAGGAGAAAAGGGGAAAAAATAGAGAATGTGTGGGTGTACTCGTGTTTCAGCTGTGTCAGAACTACGGCAAGAAATCGAACCCACAACTTTGTGTTTAGCTGTGGGCCTTTGCTGAAGAGCCATTGCGGTGGGTAGAGTTGTGAAGGGACCATCAGGACACCGTATGCCTGTTTTCTACTTGAAAGAAGTAGTAGATAACTCGCTTTGGTAACCCACTCAACTCTGGCATTGTATAAAAATTCTTTTCTCTTAAAAAAAATCACTGCATTGGTAACCTTTCATATTTGTTGTTAGACATCAGCTTTGGTGCCTGTAGGAAGGTGCCAAAAAGAATTATCAGTGTGCAAACTCCATCACGCGTTGAAGTGGTGGGGGAAAAAAAAGGAATTATTGACAGCATCCTTTGTCGACAATGGCGGCCTGTCACTCAGGCGGGGTGATTGTTCTATAATCCGGCTTAATTGCCTGAAGTTTACACCACTATTTGATGTGTCAGCCTTTCAAATGAAGCAGAATTGTATGTTTTTATTCTCCTTTTAAATCTTGTTAAACGTTGAAAAGGTGCAGACATGCAAACGATGCTCAAGTTGAAGTAGTTTTAGACGTAATTGATAGTAGAAATTTTCGCATGGTAAACCACTACAGAGGTTCAGCCATGTCAGCTGACACCCGCTGCGGCGGTTCAGTGGCTAAGGCGTTGTGCTACTGGACCCAAGGATGCGGCTTTGATCACCGCTGCCATAGCTGCTTCTCTGATGGAGGCGAAAAGTGAAAACGCCTGTGCGTTGAGATTTCACAGCATCTTAAAGATACCCAGGTGGTCAGAATTAATCCAGAGCCACCCACTGCAGCATGCGTCATAGCCAGGTGTATCTTAAGCACGTTGGTCCGTAAAATTTGAGAAATTTTTGTTTTAGCAGAGCAGGATTCAGCGCGTTGTTGTGTTGGCTTAGTTTAGTTCTAACACACTTGTGCCTTCAATAATAGTAACAAGAAAATGCCTTTTCCAACCTTGGAGATAGACTGTTGTGGTTTTTTTCAATGCTTGACAAGAACTAGCCTCGGCTGAAAATTGTTAAAACAATTGTTAGTTTCCTGTTTTATTTTTTTGACTGAGTTTGAGGGTTAGGTCTGCGTTGGTGTGTCCAAAACGTGTACCGTAAAGTGTCCAAAACGTGTACCGTACAATAAGATACGTGAATATTCAGAGAGTGCTATGGACAATGAAATGCCACAAACGCTACTGCTGTCAAAAAAAGGTGTCGGAACTAACTTGAAGTGCAACGCCCATTACATAACGAAGATGGCTTCAAGATGAAGATGGCAAGTGTGGATTCAGACTTTGCCGTAGAATTTCCAAAAGTGAGACAGCGAGTAGAAGACAGTGCTGACAAGGAAAGTTAGAAAAAAGTTCAATGCTGTGTGTCAGTCTTCCGGGAGCAACTGGAGGAGATTCTTAACCACCTGGACGGTAGCACTGCAGAATATTAATCTTCTCCACTGGTGCTGGGAGAGTTATGTCAGAATCTTTTGCGTCTGTATATCAATGTAGACATGCAAGTTGGAGCAGAAATGTTATGCCACTGACTTATGTTACCAGCCTTGCTTGTCAACTGTGTCTTACTTGCCTGTAGTACTCTTTGTGGTTTTGTTTAATATGAGCATGCTTTCATTCAGTCTCGGATTGAGTCCTTAAAACAAAACAAAAAAGATAACCATTAACTTGTTGTTTGTTAATTCTAAACTGCTGACATAGCCGCTGCTGCAAAAGGCAAATAAAAAGCGGATTTGAGTTCGTTGGGAATTCAACTCGGGTCCCCACAGTAGGGGCCTAGTCCTAGTGCCTAGCCCGTGCGTAAGCAGTACGGATGCGCGCCAGCCACTGAGAACTCTTATTCCGGGGAAAGTGTGGCAAGAAATCTCGCCAAATTTGTCTGTTCAAGTTATTTGCGCCAAGGGACGAAGAACCGGAAGCGAAGAAATGGACGCAAACACGATGCAGTGGCAAACACGTCCCAAAAGTATGGCTCGGCTTTCGAGAGAGAAATGGTCACCCCTTTCTAGGTCGCTGTGTTTGTGGTGGCAATCACTGACTCTGTTTGAGGCAGCACTTCTCGGCAAAGGTCTGTGCAGGAACTTTACGTGGTGCCTGCAAGTCCGCTTTCCCGCGGAACACCGCAGCTTTGCGGGAAAGCCCGAGACACGAAATTCGCTAGTAGGTTATAGTACTTCCAAAATTTTTTTTCTTTGTGTGTGAGTATGTCATGCCGCAATGTGCCTTTCCCCTATATCATAGTGTGCCCCCCATAATGAAAAACTGTTATTGGTTTCCTTCCTGATGGTTTTTCTAGGAAGAATTTGCTGATAGTGTTTGCACCTATCTTAGGGGACTTATTTGGTATGCTTACCTCTATTTACGTTAGTCTTCCCATGTGTCTATGAAAGAGGGAAAAAATCTTTCAATAATGCGTGCGGTAAACTGTTCTTTTATTCACTAGTGGTGAATCATTGGGACAGATAGCTCGCTCCTCTGAGCACATAATGACTGGTCGACACACATATGTCAGTCTCCGTCACTCGGGCTGCATTGTCAAGAAATAATGCGAAGTTGCCATTGACTCTAAAAATATGCACTGCGCCTTTTTTTATCACTTCATATATTTTTTTTTTGTACAATTCCAATTGACTTGCAGTGTGCTCTGACATGTCTGCTAGAAGTGGTTTGATGCATAGTGTACTGCTTTGAGTGTATTTAAAAGCGGACTTACTGCGTATTTTTTTTTCTGTTCCAGCCTTAGGACTTCAAGAATGAAAACAGTGGCCTTCTGTGCGAGATTTCTACGAGGGTCTTTTTTTCTTGCCTTGTCCCAGTGGTTTCTTTTATCATTTAGGATTCTCCAGAATTTCATTTTTCATGACCTTCTGAGGAATTAACAAGTGTAACGTTGAAAGCGATACAAACAAACCTAATAAGGTGTACGGTGGAAGCAAGAGCCCACACTTGGTGTAAAAACTTGGTGTAGCCTGGTGCGCTTTTTTAAAAAAATGTCTATGTGTTGTATTGACACCAGTCCACCTTCTTTGAAGTGTTAGTTTATTACACAGAGTGTTGTGTTATCAGTGATGACTGACTGAATATTGCTGCTGCTCTGATTGTGGTTTTTCCTCTTTGTTTTTCATGTTCTGGAAGTTTGGGAAGAAAGTGTTCTGCAAGTTCCTGGCTTCCACTAAACGACGTATTCATTTTGTAATGAGAAAATGGTTCACTATATTGCGGCATGTTTGTGCTCCATTGGAAATCGTTACTGAAGTTTTCTCGTGTGTGATGACTATTGAGAAGGGTTTGTAGTTACAGCCTGTTTTGCAAATATAAAGTTTCGAATGATACTCCATTGAAGAGAGAATGAAACAAATTTTTCACTCTTTTTTTGTGACTGAATCGTAAATTAAACCTGCACAACATTTTAAGTTTTGCTGTTTAGTGAAAAAAAAGATGCTCAGTTCAGCTTGCATGGCGTGATAACTGGCGTGATAACTGCACGCACCCTCTGTGGCCACCTTATGAAAAATTGTTATTTTCCGCCCAGTTTATGATTAGTGTCTTTTCTTGTTCACGTGTGGCTACATAGGTTAGACATGCCTGCAGTTCAGTACATACTGCCTAGTAGACGAGGCTGTGCCATCAGATTTGCCGTCACAAAATCGGCGGGGACTTGAATGCACTTTTTGTGCAAAAAAAAAGCAAAAAAAAGCAGAGGTGTCACTGTGTGCAAATCGAGGAACGAAACTGAGAACGTGTCCTGCTTGTCCTGGACACTAAGTTGATTGAATAATCCTAGGAGATTCATAATTCAACTTCATCGTTGTTTTGTAATGTCCCATCACTACCGGCGGTTTTGTTTTCACCCTACTTATTCACGTCTCGTTGCCTCTTTCCGGCAGTTGGCGACGCATTCAGCAGTGCTTAGTGACCAGTAGCCGATAACAGCCCTCTCTAAAAAAAGCCTCCACCTGGGTCTCTGCACTGCAAGCTCAAAATCAAAATTCTGTCAGGGCTCGATCATTCCACGCAGGATTTTAGAGGGACGATTGGGAGGTGATGGTAGATTGCACGCATTATCGGCGGCTGTTCCAGAAAGCGATTGCACCCCCCTCAATCCGCTGCCGACCGTTCTCTGCTCGCAGGAGAAGGTGGCGTCAGCGGCGAGCTGGGCTACATGGAGTCCTCATCGCGCAGCGGCAGCCGCGGCGACACGCGCACCTACCAGTGCAACCTGTGCACCTACCACACCGAGCGGCGGGCGCACATAGTCCGGCATCTGCGCGGCCACACGGGCGAGCGGCCGTTTGCGTGCAGCCACTGCGACCGCTGCTTCGTGCACAAGCACCACCTCGACAGGCACCGGAAGCGCGCACACCCGCGACGGGAACAGCGGCCGCTGCCGCCGGCGCCGCTGGCGGACTTTTTGGAGCTGGAGCTGCAGCCCTTCGACGACGACGACGTTTGACACGGACCGGACATCTCTGTGGCCTCATCTCAAGCTGAACGCGGCTGGAATGTGCGGTACACCGAGAGTTACTCAATGTACAGCCGTTGTGAAAGTGCCCATGGGCAGATGATTTAGTAAGGTAATTGACTGACCTGTTAGTATTGGGTGACTCCATGCCAAAGGAGACTTGGCAAATTTTAATCTTCCGGGTATGCTTCCAAAATTTATTTTAGCACTTTTGAGCTGAGTTAGTTCGCAAGATAATTAGAGATAATTGGTCATTTTGGGGGGAACAGTAGACAGAACAGCGTTAGTCATAAAGCTGTAATCTTTATATTTTCAAATACTATGAACCATGGTGAATGCAATATTCAAAGTGAAACTCGGTAAAATATTTTTGGCGAAACAATTTTTTTTTGGCCTTACAGTGGCCTTCGAAGATCTTCAAAAGACATAAAAGGTGATGCGTTTTAAAACTTTTTTTGCCAAGAGGTGATTACAAGCGATCGCAACTTGTAATGTCTCCTTCAGAAACATTTTTAAAAGGTATTACTTTTTACGTCTTTTGCAGGTATTTGGAGGCCAGTGTAAGGACAAAAAAAAATGTTTCGCCAGAAATATTTTTTTACCGAGTGTCACTTCTCGACTCAAAATTGCTAAAATAAATTTTCGCAGCATATCCGGTAGAAAAATTCCCGGGCCTCCTTTGCCGGGCCTCGTTCGCCCTATTACGTTATGTACAGTTCTGCGCAAAAAAAAAAAACAGAAGACACAACTAAAGAGCGCTCTTGTGTTGTGTCTTTTCTATTTTCTAGTCCCTGTCCCCTTTGGCCCCATGTATCGAAAAGTGGTTCACGGTTAACCCCCTGCACTGTGGGTGACTGTGCTGCCATCTGTCGGCAGAACGCTCAAGTAATGCTCAAGCACACGTGGTTGCTGCTGTAAGTCATAGAAGAAAAACTGTGGAAGCATGAGGATACATTACCTAATTTAGTGTTTTCCAATATGGAGAGCAAGCTTTAGTTTATTAGGCTGTGTTATTAAAGGAGCCTTGAAGAGAAAGCACAAGTTTGGTTCATTCGAAAGATTGCCTCGTTATAATCGTACTGACACCACTTTTACCATAAACTTCGCTCAAATAAGCTACATAATTAGGAAAAAAGGGAATGGCCATGCGACCCACCAGCTCATATTCCGCAACAGAGCCTAGGATGTCATACCAGCCAACTCTGCGATTGGCGGAGGGCGGTAAAAGCAAACGCAAATTAGGCAGAGTTTGCAGGCTTGCCGAACGAGCTATTTGCGCTTAAATTTAGAGCACAATCCTTTAATAGCAGCAAGAATGGTGGGACAAACAGTGGAAGTTACGAAAGCACAGTATGCTTAGAATTACCGATGCGTACTGCTGTTGGTACTGCGCGCACTATGCTTGGTTTAGCTGCACGGAACTGTGGGGCTTTGCGGGTTGTTTCAGACGACACTGGCTAATTGACACAAGCAATGGTGTCTTACGTGAACATATTTGTCGAGCGAGCACTGTTTCATGAAACGATTATTTTCTCCCTGAACAAACAAACCAAAAGCAGAAAATGGCTTGCCATGGTATGGTGGCGCCATTTAGGTTTACTAACGGCAAATAAGGCTTCCTGTTGTGTCATTGCAGACCACGAAAATGCACGATTTAGCGGGAAAATCAAAATTTTAGCCTCAATAATTAATTTTTCAGCGAATAAAGCATTGTTTGCATTCGGACAAGCTTCGGGGGCACTATAAAACAGGAAATCTTTCGAATAACACAAATGTATTTTGTCTTCACGGCTCCTTTAAAGGGACCCTGCAACACTTACCATCGACTACTCGGAATGTATTTTGGTGTAAAGTCTATTGTCCCAGCAATCTCCTCCCGCAAGAATTATGAAAATCCGTTCACTATCACCGAAACTACGCGCGATGAAAAATCGCGTATAAATGTTCCCTCTCAACTCAACCGCGGACAACGCGGCGAAAGCTGCGCGCTGTCTCCCGGAGAGGGGGGCGGCGCGTGGCGTTCTGTTCAGCGGCCTTCGATATGTCACAGGCCGGGGAGTTTCGTCTTTTTCCCTGCAACGTGGGCAGGTCTATTTCCGGTCTGGTGCCACAAAAAAGCAGGCATGGTGGCCTGCTCGCAAGCAAGCGCTCAGGCTGGTAGGGCGTTTTTGGAGCAATAAACGTTTGTTGTCGAGTGGGCTCGTTGAAAGTGGAATACTTAGTCACTCGAACTCCGCCCGCACTCAAAATAAAAGAAACACCAAAAGCATGCGGACAGGTTCAGACATTGAAGAGGTTCATAAACAGCGCCGACGACGGCTGATCGTCACAGGAAATGTCGGAATTTAGCCAAGTTGACCAGCGACAGCCAATAGGACAGCCATGGCCCGATTGACGTCGCAGAGGCCATGCCAGGGGTGCATAATGAGCAGAATTGAAGAGAGCGCGGTTGGTTTTTCCGCTTCTTTTACGACGATTTGCGTGCTTACCGCTTCACGTGCACGTGTAATATTTGGCTCGGGTGTTTCTGAAAGTCTAATCTAAACGTCGCTCAGGTTTACTTGCACTGCACGAAGAGTGTTGCAGGGTCCCTTTAGGTCGGTGTTTCCCAAAGTCCAGTTTCTGCTCACCCTCTCCATCCCCTCTGCCATTTTCAAGGTGCATCGACAATACACTTGCCTCTCGGCTTCTGAGAAGCAGGGGTGCTCCCGCTGCCGGGATTCTGAAATGGAGTTTCACAACCGGTGTATATTGAAAAACTCTCTCATTCACCAAGTACAATGTAGGCACTTAAAGGGGGACACTGCTCTTAGAATAGCCCCCTTTCATTTTTAAGTAAACTCTGTGAAGCATGCCAGTAGTTTTGCTGCTTTTTCCCCACTGATTTCAAATATGCAACTATTTTTTTAGTCAATTGGTTCTCAAGATAATTAGTGATAATTAGTCATTTTGGGGGGAACAGTAGAAAGAACATTGTTAGTCGTAAAGCTGTAATCTTTACATTTTCCAATACTATGAACGCTGGTGAATGCAGTATTCAAAGCAGTTTTTTGGTGCACCGCTTGGAACTAATTTTGCAGCTCATTGAACTTTGGTGGCACCAGTGGCAAGGAACCATTTTGAGTGCTCATTTCAAGCACCAAAGTTCAGGAAGCTGTAAAATTAGTTCCTCGGGGTGCATCAAAAAACCGATTATCTTATTGCACTTACCAGGGTTCATAGTAATGGAAAATATAAAGATTACAGTTTTATGGCTAACACTGCCTTGTCTGTTGTTCGACAAAAAATGGCTAATTACCTCTAGTTATCTCGGGAACTAATTGACCAAATGAAAAAATAATGGCGGATTTGAAATCAGTGGGAAAAAGGCAGTAAGACTGGCAAGTTTCACAGAGTTTGCTTAAAAATTAAAAGAAATTGTTTTAAGAGCCATGTCCCCCCTTAAGGGACATGAAGACGAAATGTGGCTTTGTTTCATTTCAAAAAACCAGCCTTCCCATTCCAGCCACGAAAAAAACTTTCAAATTTCCCGCCACAGTGACATACCTAGTATGTTCAGGAGTGACCTAATATGGGCAAGCGCACAAACAGGATTCCGTGATGACATCGAGAAATTGGCGGAAAGTGGACGGGAGTCGCTGCTGCTTGATTTGTTTTATATTTTAATATCTCAATTATTCGGTTTAAGTTAGCGATAAAATTGTTGTCGTCGTCATTGTGACAAATCAGTCTTTAAATCAAATGAACCAAACCTGTATTTTGTCTTTGTGGCACCTTTAAATTTGACAGGTGATGCAGGTCGTGTGTGAGTGTGCGTGTGTGTGTGAGAAAGTTGCGTTATTTTTTTTACCTGAACTGGTGCAGTGTGGTGCAGACCAGCACAAAGGCTATGATTTAGTAAAAACCGAACGCCTGATGTAGTGCTCACACCAGTGCAGCCCAGTGCAGGTGAAAAAAAAAATGTCCCTAGTGCCTCCTGTGCTGTGACGTAGGTGCCGAGTTGCGGGAAGGTTGTGCAAGCGAAAGCAGCATGGCATCTCATGGAAAGAGCGCTCGGATAGCGGAATACTGAGGGAGTGAAACAAAACGGTTGAGTAACGTCGCTGACCAGGATTGTCGCTGTGCTTGCACTAGTTCGAGATGAGCTGACATTCCACTGTGATGTGCAGAAAATAAATATTTTGACATACTCCGGTGTCTCGTCTCTGTGGGGAAGCAAGGGGTGATTTTCAGTCAACATCGGGGTGCTTGAAGAGCAACAAAAATTTTACCACCCCTTCAAAAGAAGGTTGAGAGGAGCGTGAAAGATAAAAGTGCGTCCCATCGATCGCCAAGCCTTCAAAGAGCCAAATCGCAAACAAAGAACGAATCCATGCAATGACTTCTCGCGCACTAAGTAAACGCGTCTGCGAACGATCCAAATGTATAGCGATATATGGTTTATGAGATAGAGGCATACTATTCTACAACTTCTTTGCGATCAATGCGTGTATTGTCTTATTGGAAGACTTCCTTCTTTGCGGTTTTTCAAGTAACGGTGATGACACAGTGGAAACCCGGTTTCATGCACTTGCCTCGTGTCCAGACATCTTATCAGAGCTTTCCGGTCTACCAACCGGTCTATGCGGAAATGTGCAAGTTTTTTGACAGGACGCCAGTGGTCCCACTAAGAAAGCTTTCGCTTTAAAAAGGTGAGGCGTGCTATCTCGCTGCCCTCATCTTTGAAAACACCACGGGATGCATTATCAACCACCCCAACAGTGACCTGCTTCTGTAGTAGTTTCAAAGTGCAGAGCTGGCCTTTTTTTTATTTTTGTGGAGCCCTATTTTTTAGCTGAGCAGGAACAGTGAGGGAAGTGCTACACGTTTTGTGAACAAACCAAGATCTTCAGTTTGGGTAGAACACCACACAAGTCCCAAGAATGCTGACCTGCGATCTTGCCAGACGTGAGATTGCCTTTTCTTGCAGGACCGTGAATGGGAAGACTAAGGTGGTGAGGTTGCTGGGTTTATAACGTACTAACTGCCAGATTTCAAACCATCAAGATCAGCAGAGCTTAGTAAGGCTTCGGTATAGCAATTATTGTAAGCGTTTGATGTGGAAATAGAGCAGAAAATGAAGTGTTCTGTAGCTTTCTGGCTTTTCGTTGACATTTCTTGTTGCCTGAAAAAGTTTCCGCATTTGTAAGTGAGCTTCTGTGCTCAACGACCTTTATTTCAACAGGAAAACAAACAAACAAACAAAACTAACCTCACTTTCCTGAATAAAAAAAGGCGGAGTTTAGCAAGACACTCACGGGAAGGTAAACTGGATGTTCGATAAACGAAACAGTCGAAACATAAGTTTTTTTTTTGTTAAAGCTATGAAAAATGGTGAGGGAAAAAACAAAATGCAGCGTGGTGAGTATCGGCGCTTGTTGGATGGAGGTGTGTGCTGATTAGCAGGAAACACCCTAGCTGGCTAGATGTCCGCTTCTAAATCTCTTCTGAAAGAAGCAATCAATGATGTGGCACTACCAAGACTGCAACACAACACCGGTTGTAGCTGGTATTAGCAGCGACTGCCTGAAAGATCACATCACAGAGATTTGATGCTGCAAAGAGATACTATAGATTATGAACATTCACATACACACATAATGTGCATTAGAATGGGCAAAGTTAGAAACTTTCAAACATAGAAGCAAACAACACAAAATTCCATTTGCCTGAAGATCGAGTAGCACTATTCAAAAATTTTCAAATAAATTTTCGAAGCATTTTGGAGTTTTAAAACATGCACCAACCATCTCCACGGGTGGCGATGGTCTTTCACGCACAGCTCCGGTGACGTGCGGCCAAACGGCAGTAAGGGGGCGCTTTTGTGTAGCGCCTAGAAGGAACCTGGCGTCACCTACAAAGCACTGCTCCCCCCCATCGTACGCTGCTTCATAACTTCTATCGCAATAAATACCTCAGAGGCTGCCGTTTCTGTCGTCCCACCTCTTGCGCCCTATACCATAATGCATAGGGTGCCAAGCCCGGAGCAGTGGGAAATCTTGCTCACCGGCCCAAGCCTTGAAGACCAGGGGAGCCTACAGTCGCCCGTCAGGTCAAAATGCCCTACTGGTTTCATTTGGTCCCACTTACAACTTCCAATTAAACAAAGAGTGCATGAATAGTATTGGTACTAGTCCGCAACCCGCCTCCCTCTTTGGTTCCGTTCAGAATATCGACTTCCATTCCCAAGTCGAGCATACATGGACTGCCAGGATATAGTTGAGGCTTACCCCTAAAATCGAAGCCTGAAGCCTCCCCTAGCATAAAGTGCAGCTCACACGGCGCTCTGCACAACAACAAAAAAGTTTAGAACTTTAAAAGAGAGAGATGCATATGCTGCCACGAATCTCAACTGGTCTGCCACCTTATCAACTGTATATGGCACTGTTTTCGCACTTTAAACATTTTGAATTTTATCAGGAAAGGACGGTCCCCTCGATGCTTGTTATTCAAAATAACTTGCAATTAACCGATGTAATGGATTTTAGCTTCGAATCATCGAAGAATTCCTTCCATTGGATTGCATGTAAAATTACTGGGACCAGGACATCACTTCCAATTGAACGAAAAATTCCAATTAAGCATTGCAATTTTAAACTACTGAGAGTCGACGCTATTGTTTATGCGATTGGCAAACGCCAACGTTTCGCACCAAAGTGATGTAAGAGCTCTAGGGCGCTTACATCGCCGAATTTTAGGGCGCTTTCCCACAGTGCACCGATGTTGCGTGGCTAAGAGGCAGCCGCTCTTGGGGAGCACCTCTTATCTCTTCCCAGCACAAAAAGAGCGGGACTAAGGCTGGAGGAAGACGTAGGAGAAGCGCTGACTTGTCCTTTCCTTATCAGACATGAACAAAAAATATTAGAGGGCAAATTCAGCGCTTGTCTTGTGTGTTCCTCCCGTCTTTAATTGTCCACTCCTTTTGCGCTGTGAAGAAGATGAGTACCAACTAGCCCGGTTTTCTACATTACCTCTCATCTCCTTGGCATTGGGACAACTCCGCCCTCGTGCTTACCTTTCCGCATCCTGATAACGTGGTCGTGATCCAGCTTTGCTGCAAACACTCTCTAGATAAGAAAGCCCAGCCGCGCACCGACAGGTTTTTCTAATCAAATGATACACAAACTTGATCTCTTCATTTGCCTGCAATGTCCTTTTTTAATAGGACATCGGAAAGATGTTGTCTGGATTCCTACTTCCAGAGACGCCAGTATACAGCATTTTCAGCGAAAAGGAATCGACACTGCTCACTGGCAAAGATACTAGCAGCAGTTTTGGTCTGAACTCTGTTTACACGCTTATATTATATGCATAAAATGCCTTTCAAAGAACCTCATTTAGGATTGTGCTGCATCCGGCACAAATGTATTCTGAAGGTTGAATTAATGCACTGTAAGTTGGTACAGAGAAAAGTACCTGCAAGCAGATGGTTGGGAAATAACGATTCCATGAGGGTATACAAAGGGGGGGGTGGTTTAAAAATCAAAATAATTTTTCATGTCTTGCGTTGCCTTACAGGCAGTTTTTTTTCCCTGCAACTCAAATGAAAGGCCAGCATAAAATTGCCATTTACATTCCTTCATCACGAGGGAAGTGTGTTAATAATTTCAGAATATACAGTTCTACCCTACATATCCAGAATAGAATCACAATATGGGTATACCCTCATTACGCTGACAGTAAACATAAAAAAAGTCAGAATATAGTTATACCCTTTTTACACTAACGCTAAACACAACTGTGGTCACCACATGCCATGAATGTGTAATTCAATATCATCAGTAATGCTAAAAGCAGCAGGATAGCTTGTTTGTGTTTGTTTTATGCCCGAAAAAAATTTCACGAGAGTATATTAAACAGCCTTTTATTTTTCCGCACGCTAGCTACTGAAGCATGCTGGAGAAATTCATGTTTCACTTTCCTCGCTGAAAAAAGAATAAATATATGCTCCGACTCGCAACTGTTCGCACAAAATAATTATTTGCTTTGCACTCGCTTTGAAAGTAACACGGTATAGCATTCGCACAATCATATCGACTGGTGGTTCTGGTGCATTGTGGTAAAGCGGAACCCCAGGCACATCTAACAGTGTAGTCATCTCCAAGAGCACTGCATTTTCACCGTGTACCAAGTGACCACTACCAACAGAGTAGAGTCTCTTATCTCTTCTTATCCCTCTTTTCTGCAGCAGAGGCATCGAAAGACACGTTTCATTGCATGCGTCTGCATGGATGCCACAAAACAAACCTCTTCCACCATATCACAATGGGGTCGGGCCGTAGGCTTGCCAACCTCGACTCCACTCTAGGTGCACAGCCTACATTTCTTTATTTAGTATCAGTGTCACCCCACACACGTTCAACGCTCTAAAGAACATCCGAACACCCCCATTCAGAGGGTGCATTCCCTCTCTCAGGGCACGGCGTGGTACGTCCACATCTGGGGTGGTATTCTCGTAATTGTCCCTTTTGAAAACGTCCCTTTTGTGTCGCTTTCATCGTGACACACTTCCGGTTAAGCAGTCGACCCATGGAGGAAAGAAAAAGTGGGTGGGCCTTTGATTCAAATACTGTAACTGTTAAAGAACTAAAACCATATCAGAGTATCTTTTATGTGTTTATTTGAACGTATTTTGAAAAACTAAACGCGATGAATTTTTTTTTTGCTGCGACGTTGAAAGTGTTCACCGCAAGGGGAGGAACGCGTCCAAAGATGGCAGCTGCAGTCAGCTGTTTCCTTGTGACAGTGAAGTGTAAACAGTGCTGCGGCTACCCAGTTTTTCGCGGTTGGGCTCCGTTTTGAGGTCGGTGACAATGCCCGTGCATGAAGATAACCGTCCAGTTAGGTATTTTGGCATCGCCGCACTTGTGGTATGCCGACGCGGGCTTTTCCAAGGACCTGGTATGGTGCTTGACGTCGTTGACATTTTTGTGGTGAAAATGTCAACATTTTGTGATGAAAACTAGTGAAAAGATGTGTCAGAGGAGGGAATTTTTGTTTCTTAACGACGTACCTGTTGCGCAAGAAGTCTGCGAACGTTAAGATGGTATGTGTATGCGTAAAGTACCAATAAAAGCTTATAAATGCCATGTGGAGTGCTTGTGTAATTTTGGTCGTCTGCTCGACAGCTATCAAGCTCGCAGACGATCCTTTATTTCACTGAGTGGTGGCGGCAGCGAAGATGTACAGGCTCACGGAGGGCTGCAACAGCGATACCGTTTCTTCGTTACCGACAGCTGACTGAAAGCCACCGGTAGCAAAGAAACGAAGGCTGCATAACACTTGCTCCTCAACGCTGAGCCCGCGTGTCCGCCAACCAAGTTTGTCCCGGAGCTCGTCGCACAGCCACCGCGCGGTCTTCTTTGAGAGGTGGAAATGCTGGCGAAATGCTTCTCAAGGCATATCGAATGCGTCTACATGGCTTCTCGACTGCTTGTTCCGCCGACGAGCCAACCAAAAACCGTCTGTTTGAAATACAAATCGCCTGTTCGAATGAGTTGAGGTCAAACGCAGTAGGTCCGCCGCGCTTGCGTTATGTCACATCCAGTTGTTTGCTTTCAGCCAATCAGGGCTCGCTCAAGAGGGACACTTTTGAAAGGGACACAAAAGGGACAAAACACTACAATACCACCCCTGGTGTTGTATTTCTCAAATCTGCTCCCCAAAACATAGTAGCTGATGTGATCGATTGATTTGAGCTTAATGCGCCGATGCAACGCAGGCGATAAGGCGCGTTGAAGTGGAGGGCTCCCGATCAATTTTGACCACCTGGGGATCTTTAATGTGCGCTGAAATCTTCAACACACGGGCGTCTTTGATTTTTGCCTCCATCAGAAAAGCGGCCGCCGCGGCTGGGAATAGAACCCGTGTCATTTGTCTCAGAAGCGCAACGGCTTGGCCACTGAGCTTCCCTAGACATAGCAACCAGTCTTCCTGGTGCATTACAGTAAAGTGGAACTGCGGGCCTTTCTAAAAAGCGTTCTGTGGTAGGAGAACCAATTGCTACTCATGCACTGCGTTTTACCTTCCCATCAAGTTTTCAGAACACTAGGTGACTGCAACACATGGTTTCCCTTTTCTCTAGGATCATCGAAAGGCATGTTTCACTGGGCGTAGCTACAAAGATTTGACAAAACAAACCTGTTCCATAATATCACGATGCGTGGAGGCCTTGTCCACCTTGACTCCACTAGAAGGGACACTCTAAGTGTGCACCCTACAATTTTTTTGGTACCAGTTTCATCCGAAGCAACGTTCGACGCTCTACAACACATTCAAACGCAATCGTCCCGAGGGTGCATTCCCTCTCTCAGGGAGCAGTGTGGTCCGTCATCATGTGCACCCTCAGCTCCTCCGGCCTGCCGACGAGGCTGATGCAGAGCGCACACGCGGGGGGCTGCACAAGCTGCACCGGGTGCGCACTGAGTGTGCCCCTGGTGTGCGGTGGCGTCGTGGCGCCCCCCTGGTGGTGCGTCTGCAGGTGCGCACTGAGGGCGCTCCGCTGGGAGAAGCAGTGGACGCAGAGCGGGCAGCGGAAGGGCCGCTCGCCTGAGTGCACGCGCAGGTGGCTCTTGAGGTTGCACTTGTGGGCGAAGGTGCGCGCGCAGAGGCGGCACTGGAAGGGGCGCTCGCCCGTGTGCGTGCGCTGGTGCACGATCAGGCTGCACTTGTACGCCGTCGAGAAGGAGCACTGGCCACACTGGAACCGCCTCCGTGGGTCCACCCCTGCGCACGGTGCACAACCAGGCAGGCGGGTGCGCCCTTCAAGCGACACTGCCAACCGCAGGCGCGTGGTGCGCACGCGTGCGGGCAGAGATTGCTTCCTACAGCTAAGATGTTGTCACTCTTGTCGGAAAGGTTGCACAGTCATTTCCATCACCTTAAGGGGGACACTGGTCTTAAAAGACCTTCTTTTAATTTTCAAGTAAACTTTGTGAAAATTGTCAGTCTTGCTGTTTCTTTCACACTGATTTGAAATATGCCATCATTTCTTCAGTTTGTCAATTAGTTCTCAAGATAATTAGAGATAATTAGCCAGTTTTGGTCAAACAATAGACAAAACAGTGTTGGTCATAAAACTGTTCTCTTTATATTTTCCAATACTATGAACCCTGGTGAATGTGAAACATGAAGTGGTTTCTCGATGAATCGCTTGGAACTAATTTCACAGCTCATTAAACTTCGGTGTTTCAAATGGGCACTCAAAATGGTTCCTTGCCACTGGTGAGAATTATAAATAATTCGGGGGGCGGCGGTTATCAAGTTACCTAATTGCAAAGCATGCTTACCGCACTGGACAAGCAGAGTAAAACCGTGGGCCTCAAAATTAATATGCAGAAAACCAAAGTAATGATCAATAACCTTGGGAGAGCACAGCTGTTTGAGATAGGTTGCGAAGCATTGGAAGTGGTAAGCAAATATATCTACTTAGGCCAAGTTGTGACCCCGGATCACAACCACGAGGCAGAGATATTTAGAAGGATAAGAATGGGGTGGAGTGCATACGGCAGGCATTCTCAGATAATGAATGGCAGCCTAACATTGTTCCTGAAGAAGAAAGTGTATGACAGCTGCATCTTACCGGTACTCACCTACGGGGCAGAAACTTGGAGGCTCACTAAGAGGGTTCAACTTAAACTGAGGACAACTCAGCGCGCAACGGAACAGAAGATAATAGGTGTAACATTAAGGGACAAGAAGAGAGCGGAGTGGGTAAGGGAACAAACGCGTGTTAAGGACATATTAGTAGAAATTAAGAAGAAATAGATGTGGGCAGGGCATGTAATGCGAAGGCAAGATAACTGTTGGTCATTAAGGGTAACAGAGTGGATCCCTAGAGAAGGCAAGCTTCAAAGGGGGCGGCAGAAAGTTTGATGGGCAGATGAAGAAGTTTAAGGGGATAAATTGGTCACAGTTAGCACAGGACTGGGATAATTGGAGATTAATGAGAGAGGCTTTTGCCCTGCAGTGGGCGTAGATAGGCTGGTAATGATGATGATCTTGAGAACTAACTGACCAACTGAAAAAATGATGGCATATTTGAAATTAGTGGGAACACAACAGCAAGGCAGACAAGTTTCACAGAGTTTAGCTGATAATTAAAATAAGTTGTTTTAAGAGCAGTGTCCTCTCTTAGCAAGTGTACCACGACTGGGATTGGTTAGGGGTTGCGGTCATCACGGTAGCCAGAAGACAGTTGACAATCCTAAGTGCGTGTGAGTTTTCTTCTACGTTATCTTTGGAGAGATTTTCCCAGTTGGCATGCTAATTTATGTTTTCACTCGGCACAACTAGCAAACATGATTTCTAACTAGCAACTAGCAAAACAGGAACTCTAAAACGAATGAAGGCAGCGTTGACGACGCCTGTAAAGCTAGGATGACATCACGCCAGCTTCAACTGTTTGTGTACACATTACTGCCCTACAATAAACCTTTGGCTGGTGTTCAGTGGTTGCATTCGGTAATTCTTTCGTGTGTTTTTGTCTTCTGCGCTGTCCCCTATAAGCATGCACCTTCATCTATATAGTAACAGCAATTTGCAAAAAAAAACTGTAATGGAGAAAGAAATTAGTTAGATAACAACATAAATACTGTGTGCGAAATACAGCTAATTGCTAAAGCGAAGCTTCATATTTTTCTCTAATAGCAACTCTCCCATCAAAAAAACCAAATGCAGGAAAGCCCACTTTACACAATAGCTTTTGCAAAACGATGATGATGTAAAGTGAAATCACAGCAAGTGCTTCTAGAAAAAAAATGCTTCCTGTGGCTGAAGTAAAACCTGGGTCCCGTGAGTTTCATCATCAATCCCACACATATCTGACTGCGTCACTCCAACATGGTCAAAGCAGTTTGGAATATAGACTGTGACTTTGGCACAGGCTGCATGAGGGAAGGCTTCACATTTTAACCATCTTTCTGTTTAGAAAGAAGTTTTCATATTTTCGAGCAAGGCAACTTTACTTTGTATCCAGAAAAAGTTCATCAATTCTGACATGTGTCCCCTATGTCCAATGGCGAGGGACTAGTTTCGGTCAGTCAAATCACTCCCTTGGGCACTTTAGAGTTTTTTACCCCATGCACAACTATCCCAATCTGTTTCTCTTCCGTAGGCACCCTTGGAGGTCGTTGGCATCAACGGACCTCGTGTGATGGCTTGACAATGGCATTGCTGGCTGCAGGTAGCCTCTTTTTCTTGACAAGTAATATGAGGACCAGCACAGGAAAACTAGGCAGCAAGGTGCAAGTTTAAGTCACCTTGGCTCGGCTGATTGAATTGCACTCTTCAAGCTGTAGGCTTTGTTCAGACTGGTCAAGTTATTCATCCCCTTGTTATGCGACCATTTTATGCCTCTTACTTCGATGTTCTTGGTCTTGCAATGAGCCTAAGGCTCTTTCCGAAAGGTTTGTTACGATACCTGGTGAGAAAAAAATGGGGTAGCACTTTTAAGAAGAACACCTTTAAGGGTACTCCTGACAAAGATTGACAGCAATTTGCCTTTTGGCAGTCGAATGGTAATAATCTCCGGTGCAATGCTTCAAAGGGTAATTGCACTAAGCCTCCCAAGAGGTAGGTGCTAAACAAAATATTCTAAGAAAGTAGGGCATGTGTGAGAAACATTTGAGTTGCATGGCTGAAGAAATATTTTTTTGGCAGTCGCTTCGCTGCTACATGTAGTCTTTTTGTGATAACGCAATTGCAGTGTACCGTTTAATAATACAAGGGCCGGTGCCTTTGCAAAGCCTGTATGGCTTTCTGCGTTGGGATAATGGCGCCATCATGTTTGTAGCTACCACCCGAACAATCGTGGTCAATCTGACGCGGCCAACCGTGTTTGTTTTTGTAGTAAAGTTGGTTTGCCAGAAGCTTGCATAACTTATGTGAAGAAGACTGTTTTCTTCGAAATAAAAAAAAAGAAAATTTTGCTGAACTAAATGCAATTAGAGCCTACACAGATAAGCGTGACCCAACCGAAACATGCACTACGCAAAGCTTTTCGAGCGAATTGACCAAACACCACCGGCAATGCAAGAAACATTCGGGAGAGAGAGACGTCCCCAAACACAACACGAAATTGACGACGACAACGACGTGTGCAGTATAAAAACGCTATATTACGTCACTAAGCATGTTATAAATAGAATAACGTTACAGGGTGTTTGTGGCAGTTCTCGCGCAGTCCTACAATCTGCACGCCCGAGAACCGCACGCAACTAATAACGTGTTACAGACAAAATCACCGTCACATGTGCACCGAAACCACGTCCTAACAGAGTAAAGTGATAACACAAAGGGAGTATGTGTGGGTACATAGGAAGTCATTTCGACGTCGACATGTCAACAACGCTTCATGCAAAAAAAATCGTAAACTGAGTAGAACAGCTCATAAGAGCACTAAATTCATAAAGAGTTCACTGCTGATAATGCAGACAGGCCACAAACTTCACAGATCACTCACTGCAGGCACTAGAGGCAGATAACAACTGGTACGCCAGCATTAGGTAGTTCTGTATTTAATCGCATAAAAGCAGTCAGTTCCCCCCACAGACAGAACCGACACATAAATGCGCACAAAATGCATCTACAACAATACTGCCAGAAACACAAATCATATTCGAATAAGTGCGGCCGAACATCCAGGCCAACAGGCGAGCTTTCAGATCGCCTTGATATACCGGTGAAAGCAGTGAAACAGACAGAGGCATTAAGTCGTCACGCACCACGCAGCTAGCGGCCTTGGAAATGCTGGATACCGGCACGTACATTGGAATGCAATAAATACAAGGAGTTTCATCACTACTTCGTGCGAATAGGCCTGCATCGTGAAACGAAAAGAAGTTGAACAGCGTCGCAATGAACTCGACCCAACTGTCAAAACAGTCACGAAAACGGGTTACTTCGCACTAATGCAATGCTGTCAACACCTGTTTCGGGGTTTGGGCTAACGGAACACAGCTAGCCACTTCAAAGTGGCACAAAATGGCAAAAATACACGCACGGACTACAAACAAAAGACAGAGACTGAGTATACGGTAGAGATAATGATGTACAACAGACCCCACGGGCAACTTAGTAGTACTCAACAGCAGAGCTAGGCTCTTACAAGTGGAGCAGTAATCAAGGCTTCAGCATCAATCAAAGGTCACAAACATTCATGTCTTCAAAAAGTAATTACTGAAAAAAAAGAGCCCAAGGCTTCAGCATCAATCAAAGGTCACAAACATTCATGTCTTCAAAAAGTAATTACTGAAAAAAAAAGAGCCTTCTTGCCATGTTTGCTATACACAAATAACATTTCATTTATTCGTCCTTGAGGGCCAGGAGGCATTACATAAGGGGGGGCGTACATCAAGGTTGTAACATCTTCACAAAAATGTAACAAGGAATAACAAAAAAGAGGAAATAAAAAGACAGAAATCAGCACTGAAATGATGGCGTACGTCGGCTTTTCAACAACTGCGTAAAAAAGTAAAAATGATCACAAGTTAACAAGGGACAACAAAAGAGGAAATAAAAAGGAAGGAAATTAACACTCAAATGACAAGGCGTACGTCGAGGTTGTAACATATAAAAAAGCGACAATGGTCACACATAGTAACTAGAAACAACACTAGAAAGAAATAAAAGCAGGAATGAACATTCAAATGACAACAGCTAGACTAAGAATAAATTTTACAGGAGTGTAATAACAGACAAAGAAAGAAGAGTAAAAAAGAGATACGAAAAAGGCAGGTGGGGTCTTTAGGTAGCATCGTTTGGGTAGCTGATATGCGTTAGTTTTTCGCGACATTTTGTGCGATCGCTCCGCGAACCAATGTTGTCCGGCAGCGCGTTCCAAAGCGTGACGATGTGGGGAAAGAATGAGCTGCTCATCGCCGTCGTGCGGCCCTTTATCGCCGCCAAGGGGTGAGTGTGAGATGTACGGGACGATGTCCGAAATGGGCGCTTCAGGAGGGCGTGTCCTGACCGAGTAAAGTAAAAGGTGTGCAGGAGGCAGAGGCGAGAAATTATGCGCCGCGAAGCAAGCGGTTGAAGAGACAGAGTTTGTTTTAGGGCTGTTATGCTGGTTTGTCTTGAATATTCTGAAGCAATGAAACGAGCAGCGCGGTTTTGCACGGCTTCTAAGTCATCGCTGAGATAAGCTTGGAATGGGTGCCAAATGGATGATGCGTACTCAAGTTTCGGTCGAACGTATGGTAAATATGCAAGTTTTTTTATTTCGGAAGATGCGGATTTTAAGTTGCGTCGCAAGTACCCAAGTGTGCGTGAAGCTTCACAGCGGATTGTTTGGATATGTGTCACCCATGATAGAGATGGCGTCATATGAAGTCCTAGATACTTGTAAGCACTGGTGTGGTCAATAGGAATGGAGTGAATGCAATAAATGTTATTCACGGTGGTATGTTTGCGCGTGAAAGACATTACTTTGCATTTTGTGAGGTTTAAAGACATATGCCATTTTTCGCACCACGCAGCGATGGTGTCTATATCATGTTGTAGGGCGATAGTGTCATTAGGTGAAAGAAGGGGGTTATACAGGACGCAATCGTCCGCGAAAAGGCGCAATTTTGATGTTATGTTAGTAGGGAGGTCGTTTACGTAAATCAAAATCAAGAGTGGAGATAAGCCTGCGCCCTGGGGAACACCTGAGGTTACATTGGTTAGAACTGACTGGAAATTGTTGGCGCAGGTAAACTGGATGCGTCCAGTTTAAAACTGTTCAAGCCATTTTATAATGTTTGGACTGATACCAAGGGGAGATAGTTTTGCAAGCAGATGTTTGTGAGAAACGCGGTCGAAGGCCTTCGAAAAATCCAAGAATATTGCGTCAATTTGAAGATTGTCGTCCATGTGTTGCAGCAGGTCATGTGTGAATTCGGCTAATTGAGTTTCGCAAGACAGAGATTTACGAAAGCCGTGTTGGAAGGGGTAAAAAAAATTGATTGATTCTAAGTAAAACATTAGGTTAGATGCTATGATGTGCTCGAGGAGCTTACATGGGACACTGGTAAGAGAAATCGGGCGGTAATTGGAAGGTGCATCGCGCCTGCCTCCTTTAAAAATGGGGACTATTTTCGCTTTTTTCTAATTGTCAGGCAAGGTTCCTGTGCTTAAGGACTGTTTGAATATAAGGTACAGAAATTTACTAGAGATATGTATAGTAGCTTTAAGTAATTTTGCATTGATGTCATCGCAGCCTGCTGATGATGATATTTTAAGAGAGCGGATTAAGTTGGTTATGCCATCCAGGGTTATTTGTATTTCAGGCATTTTTTTGGGGGGGAGAAGTTGGGCAAGGGTTCTATAGGGCAAGAATTAAAATCGTGGAAGACCGATGTAAAGAATTCGTTTAGGGCTGCTGCGGAATCACTGACGCCTATGGGTTCCTCACTTGCATCGACAAGGTTTATCTGGTTACTTTGTGGTTTGGTGGAAATGGTGCGCCAGAATTTATTTGGGTTTGTGCGGAGTATTGAAATCAAATCAACTTGGAAATATTTGTCTTTGGCGTCATTTAAAGCTTTGATGTATTCAGCCTCACAGAGGCGGTGTCGCTCCCATGCTTCTGGACTGTTTTTGCTTTTTGCGGTTCTATACAGGCGCTTTTTCCGGTTTAGCAGTGATTTTACGTGTTTGTTGAACCATGGGTTATTCGAGTGTGATTTTACAGTGATTGTAGGTATATATTTCCTTTTTAAGCTGAGCAACATGTTTTTATAGAGTTCCAAGTTGGTGTTTACTGAACGTGCCTCGTACGACTTTTCAAAATTTTTATAGTAGTGAGTAAGTTCTTTATTGATTAATTCAAAGTTTCCTGTATTATAGTTTGTGAATAATTTCTTCGTAGGTGACCGTCTTTTTATTGGCATAGAGAGGGCTACATGAATAAGGTTGTGATCGCTAAGTCCGGGCAGTACTGTTACACTTGATACATCATCAGGGCAGTTGGTGAGCAAAAGATCAAGTGCGTTGTCACCTCTAGTAGGCGTCGCTATTGTTTGGTGAAGGTTAAAGTCTAGTACCAAGTCTAGAAACTGTTTGGGTTCATTCGAGGGCGACTGATTAGCCACCGCGAGAAGGGACCAATTGATGTGAGGGTAGTTGAAGTCTCCAAAAAGGATAATTGGCGCTTCGGGGAATTTATCTTTGACGTTTGTGAGGGAGTTGCGAAGGTGGTCACAAAAAAGCGGATTACTGTCCGGTGGTTGATAACAAACGCCGAACACTAATTTAACCGATGAATTGTGCACACACACCCATGTGAGCTCAAGGTTGTCATCGCGGCTGACGAGTGAGGATGACAGGCTACTTTTAATTCCTACGAGAACGCCAACTCCTCTCTTGTCTTTTCTATCATGGCGGTGTAGTGTGTAATTTAGGTTCAAGGGTAAAACTTCACAATCTTTATGTTGTCATTCAGCCATGTCTCGGTGAGAAGAATTACGTCGGCGTCAATGTCTGTGATAAAACTGTGTAACTGATCTCGTTTCAGGACTACACTTCTAATGTTGGTGAAAGCAATGTTGATATCTACAGAAGAGGATGGACGGTTGTTTGAATGAACTTGGGTGTTTGCTCTGCGTCAGTTACCACATGCTTCGGCACTGAGATGATGCTGAGGGGGGAACGGCGCAAACGCAGGGAAGCTTTCGCACTCTAAAACGGTATCGGTTGCCGCGTCGTAAGAATACGATTTACTTCCTACGTGCAGTTTATCAACGGAGAGTTTGAAGGCGCGTTTTTGAGGTCGTATGAATTGTATTAATTTGGAGCGCGCGTAACGAGTAGCGGGAGCGAAATCTTCTCGGATGGCGTAATCAGTTCCCTTCAGTTGGCGGCCCAAAGCAAGGATATTTTCTTTAGTCTTGAAGTGGTTTAACTTTACAAGTATGAGTCTTTTTTTGTTGTTACTAAATTTGCCTAAGCGGTGGGCACGTTCGATAGCGTTATCGTGCAATTGCAGCTTCAAGGTGGCAGAGCAAAATTCTACTATTTTTTTTCAGCTTCCTGCCACGTCTCTTTTTCTGCGTCATCGATACCCAGGAACAGAAGATTGTTCCTCCGCATTCGGTTGTTGGTATCTGTGTGAGCCGCTTGAAGGACCGCGATTTCACGTTTGATTGCACTTGCCTCGTGCACAACTGGGTCTGGATTATTTTTCGGTTGCGTGATTTCCAGTGCGGCAAGCCTGTTAGTGATATCTGTGATCGTTTTTTCTTGTGATAACTGTGTGGTCTTCAGATAATTTAGCTCAGTTTGAATAGCATTTTGGCATTCTTGAAGCTTACTTATGGCAGCCAGAATTTCTGTCGTAGGACCAGGGTTTAGCTCAACGTCACCGGACAGAATCAGTAACAAGTGACACAGTAAGTCAAATGCAATGGCATCTATACACACGCGAATAGCACGGCGCCAGTCTGGGTTGTAGGGGCACGACACCGCAACAAGAAAGGGGTTATCACTTCGGTACTGTGTTGAATAGCGGAGGTAACTAACCTGCGTCAAAAGATGCAAAGGCATGACTCACGGTCCTGCGGTGTCGTGCCCCGTCTGCGTCCGGTGCGGAGGCTCCTTAAGTAAGCATGGATGTCCAGAGCCGGTAATTGCTCGGGGGAGCAGGAAGGGGCAACCGGTCGCGGCGGGCAGAAGCTCGTGTAGGGAAGGATAATAACATCGGAAAGAAAAAAAAATGACCGTAGCAGGAGACAGGGTGACAAGGTATAAAATACAAAAAAAGAAGAAACCACTCCATGTACACTTCGCGTGAAATAATGAACACTCAAACACACAGAAATGTGAACCCGGGAAAAAAGATAAAAACTGCAGCAGCCGAGTGAATGAAGGCATAAATATTTTAAAAGACAGCGGTTGTACATAAAAGTAAATAAAATGCAACCACTGGTCAATAAAGTTTTCACCAACAAAACCAACCAACTGGTCAGGAGGACACGGTAAATGAAAAGTGGAGGAGGTAAGGGCCCCAAATGACGATGTCGTTGCATTATTGTTCGCTCTTTGTTCGGGTGTCAGTACACCTCTCGCGCTTTGTCGTTTCTGCGGGTAACACCTCCTGAAGGTGGTGACTTGCAATGTGCTGTCAATAATTCGTCAATCACACAAACCACAAGGATATCGTTTGATGTCGAAGGCAACTTGATGTATACACGTCATTTGTGAAAGTGACGTTTCTGAGTGGTCTGAAAGGTTGCGGCGTTTGTTTTAAATAAAGTATCTTTACCACTGAACTAACAACACTAGACACTGCACAGTTCAAACAAGCTGCCTTTGCAGTGATACGCGCTCACCAGCTAGCCTTAAATTAAGCAAGTTCGGTTAAATGCAGAGAATCGTTAGGAGCTACTCCCATGCTAACTTGTGCATTATAAGGTCTTATCAAAGTTGTGTTTTCTGAGTACCGCATTCACTCACATAATAGATGCGCGCTCTTACAGTAGGTGCAAAAATTTTGCACTGTTTTTTAACCTTCACGGAATGAAGGTCGATCATAAAATGTCGAACGCCGATCATAAAAACGCATGCAAAAGCAGCGGCTTACTGGTGGCGATTTGTGGGCTACTCAAAATCAGCGAATCAGAACGCATCAGCTACGAACATCCTAAGCCTGGTTAATAAAAGCAATTCTGTGGTTGCTAACAAAGCCTCCTCTCTCTCACACAGGGCACAGCTCAGTGAGGATGTGAAAGACAAAACACAACTTTACGACATTCGAAAGAACTCGCCTCTGGTAACACACTCACCAATGTTCTACCCTTGAAAGACACTCTTTTAGTCGAAAAAGTGAAAGAAATGTTGATAATCTTTGAAACTTTGTGCGACACAGTGATGTAATATGGGTGGGAGTGACATATTATCGGCAGCAATAAAAACATAATCATCTAACAAACTAACTGTTAGCATTCAATTGAAATGATCAAAGCTGACTACAGGCTCCACCACAATTTCCCAGCAATGTTTCTTCGCACAAACAAGATCCTTTGACATCATGAATCCAGAAAGTGTTCGAAGAATTGCAACTGCTTCGTATGTTTCCTTCAGTATCTTGATTACTTATTTAAAGTCTGCAATAAAACTTGTATCATAGTTATCGGGGCAAAGCAGTCTCATTAATAAACCAAGCTTGCAGCGTATTTACGTGCGTATAACCCGCACCAAAAATGCAATAATTTTACTGGCAAAGTAGGGGTGCTGATAATACGCGGGGTTTTTCCTTTAGTGCAGCAGCTTCATGGCAATGCGTGTTGTGCCGTGAAGCTCCTACGCAGTATCCCTGACTAAGCCTTCCATGGCAGCAATTGCGTAAAATATACAAGCACAAGGTAAAAACAAGCACGAGCGCACTCTAACAACTCAATTTTATTGGTGAATTGTGACTTTCGCCTTGCCATCAGTGTATTCTACTTGCTAAATAAACGCTTTTTCTGTCTACGTGTTGCTTGAGCAGGAGCTCTGGTGCAGCTTTTCCTGTATCAAATGTGCGGGCAATACGCAAGGATTTCTTTTTTCTTTTCCGGCAGGCTGAAAGTGGGGGTGTGGATTATACGCAGGGGGGGTTATATGCGCGAAAATACGGTATATTGTCTGCGAGGCCTATTTAACGTACGCAATGCGGTTGAACAAGACAGTTCAAGGCGTTCCAGATGCCCACTTTTGGCCAAATTTCGACAAAAACTGCCCAGCCTGACCCCAGGCTGGTTGGTGATTGCTGAGCGTCTAGCTTAATGTAAATGGCGGGTTTGATTTTCCAAAATACAGCAGTCTGTAGGTCGAGGGCACCAGACGTCTGTGCGCTTCAATTTGAAAGATATAATGGCCTAAATGCACGAAGCAGCACCTAAGAATTGACTTGGGACACACGGAACCTGATTTAACAGCAACTTAGAGAGGCTATGTCACAAAAAGAGAGCGAGAGAGAGACCGAGAGAGAGAGAGAGAGATAGAGAGAGAGAGAGAGAGAGAGAGAGAGAGAGAGAGAGAGAGAGAGAGAGAGAGAGAGAGAGAGGGAGGGGGGAAGGGAGGGATTTGAATAAACTCGGGTATTTGTTTTCCTTTGCACAAAAGAGTCCAAATAGTAATTTTTGCTTTCCAAGTGAACATGAAAGGAAGCCACCACGTCAACAGAATGTGAAAAGCCAAGCACGAAGGTGGACTTGGCCTAATGCAAAAGAGATAAAAAGTTAACGCGTGGGTAGAGGTAGTTGGTTATATCTCATAAGATTTTCAAGCACGAATATTCAGACAGGATGATTATCCAGAAGCGAACATTCAGATAAGCGAATATTTGCTTGTCTCGGTCCTGTTTGTCCCTTGTCTGAATATTCGCGCTTGAAAATCTTATGAGAGATAAAAACGTTCCCCCAGAGCACCTTCGTCTTACTGCTTAGCCGCACACCACGAGTGTCTTGCGGGAAAGCCTATCTTTGTTGCTGCAGTTTTTTCTTGGTCAGATGACATGCCATCACCCCATTTCAAAGGGGATACCACTAGCAATCAATCAATCAATCAACCAATCAATCAATCAATCAATCAAGGAAGACCGAGTGTGTTTCCTAGGGTCGAATCGTATGTTCTCAAACTGCGATACATCTAACGCTCAACTAGATCTCAACTATTCTAAAGATTGTATTTTTTATGCGGTGTTAGCAGAGCACTTCTCATTTTCAACAAGGCATAAGTTTATGTATCTGAGGTCAATAAAACAAGTGTATATTTCTGTTCTCAACCTTCAAACTACTTACAAAGTATTGTTTTCAAACAGTGCTATTCCAAATTACAGTGCTATTTCGATTTGAAAATATAAAATTTCAAATATTAGCACAAATGCACTGTTGCTGAGCATTCAAACTGTTTCCAAATCTGTCAGTAGTTCCCTGCGTGCTTTAGAAGAGATAATCATCCAAAGAACCTCGCGTGAGTTGGTACCTAACATCGGAAAATAAAAAGCAGGGTAGATTAGGGCAGATAGAAAATGCTAAGAAATACAGTCTCACTTCAGGTCTACTTTCAAACTAAAACATTTCTCCAGTACCACTGTCTTCAAAGCCCCTAGAAAACTTTTTCCAACATTCAAACACCCCTTAAAAAGGTGCCAAAAAAATTGAGAACGAAAGATCGACTTTCTTTCACCCACATTATCTGATCGCTCTGTTTCTATCTAACTGTTGCCACAAATTATTGCGAAGACAAAGAACTTCCCAGACAAAGCATCACCTGTGGTGTCTGAAAGGCATTCGAAAGGCATTTGAAATAATTCCTCGCCACTGCTGCCACCAAAGTTCAATTAGCTGTCAAATTAGTTCCAAGCGATGAAAAAAAAACTGCTTCGATTACTGCATTCACCAGGAATTATAATATTGGAAAAAAGCCTACAGCTTTATGACCAATGCTGTTTTGTCTATTGTTTGAGCAAAAATGGCTAATTATTTTTAATTATCTTAAGGGTACAGGGTAAGGCAAAATTTTGAAAAAAAATGACTTTTTGCATTTCTTCGCCATTAGAGAAGTTTAATTCCTTGTGCACATTTTCCATATTCACACTTGCCTTAAAAAGTCTTATTTCTCGATAAAAAGCAGTTTTCCCATAAGCAAGTAGTAAGAGCCCACATCCTCTTAAGAATGTTCTCAGGGTTTATTGTCATTTTTTTTTCATCAAAAAACTTCCAGTTCCAGATCAAAACGCTTTTTTGAAACCAGCTGTATTAAGAAATTGCTTAGCAACCATTGCATAGCTGATTTTTTAGCGAGGGCAATCCAATGACCCTTTGGCTTGTCGGGAGGCTTTGGCGTGGGGACGCGTTCCTTGCGGTGCACCGCGGGCAAGAACGGCACGACGTCCATTTCATCGTCCGATGTCCTGGGTGTGCCCGTCGAACTGGGCCCCCCGGACTTGGCCCCCCTTCGGGGGCCCTTCGTTTGACCCGCCAGCGCCGCAGGTGTCGGGGGCACCAGAAGTGGCACGGGCCGTGCGGTGGCGGTGGAAGCCGGTGCGGTGCCCGTGGTGTCCATGGCACTCTCCAACGCACTGGAGGACGGGAGGGCAGGGACGGGAGCGGCACTGGTCCTGACGGAAGAGGTTGCCACCACAACCACTGCTGCCTCAGCAAGCGGCGTGGTGGTGGGTTGGGCTGCCAGATGCAACCCAGGGGGGGGGGGGGGGGCGGCAGAGGGACCAGGTCAGACTCGCTGAACTGGGTCCCTGTGGAAACCAGACGCCGCTCCGCTCCCGGCGAGCTGCTTCGGCGTACCTCCCCAGAGGGAAAGAGGCCAACCTCTTCCGCGCCTCTGGGAAGGTGATGTTTTCTGTTACCTTGAGATTGATTATTTTCTGTTCTATTTGGAACTTTTCGCATTTCCTGGAGTAGGCCGCATGTGGGCGCCTGCAGTTTGCACAAGTGAGGATGTCAGAATTACAGTTCTTGGTGGGGTGGTCCTGCGAGGCGCATTTCGCACACTTTGTTTTGCCGCGGCAAGAGGCTGTACTGTGCCCGAACCGCTGGCACTTGAAACAACGGCGCGGGTTCGGAATGTAAGGACGAATGGAGCATCGAATGAAGTTTGCGTTGATATGTTCAGCAAGTGAGGACCGGTTAAAGGTCAGGATAATATGTTTTGTAGGAATTATGTTATCATCCCTGCGCATCGTGATGCGGCGCACAGCTGTGACGCCCTGATCCTTTAAACCTTCAAGCCGGTCGGCATCTGTTTCCGTAAGAAGATCTGCCTCAGAAATCACACCCTGGGAGCTGTTGAGGCTCCGGTGGGGTGTGACCCTGATGTCCAGATCATGGATGCGGGTTTGTTCAAGAAGAGTGCGGGCTTGTTCGGCATGAAGTTCTATAAGGATTTCTCCCGTCCTTATCTTTTTAGCTTGATACTTTCCACCTATTGTGTTTTGCAGGAATTTCGGAACCAAGAATACAGACAGGGAAGCGACAGGTCTTGCTGAGTCAGCTGACTCTATCACAAGGAAACGAGCATAGTTATTTGCCGTTGTTGAAAAAACAGTTGTTGGAAGAGGTGGGAATGAAACTTCGGTGCGGCCCCTTCTCAGGGGCCGATCACGTTTGGGGTGGGGGGTTTGAAAATGCCATATAGCATAGTATAACAGCAGGGAGACGGGGGTACTTTCTCCTTTGACCTTACCCTGGTAGGCAAAGAGTTCCAGGACCTCCCTGCCTGGTGAACAGACAGGGAGCCGGAGCTTGACCTGGGCTCCGACGGCCACCGTTCGTGGTTTCTAACCCTCCACCTATAAACACATCGCCACGGTTGGATCCAGCTTATGTTTGGGGGCTCGGGGTCCGCGGTATCGCCAGTACCGTCACAAAGATTGCTCGAGGTGCCCCGTGCGGGGAACCCATATTTCTTAGAGTTTTCAACCCGGTATCGTTATCTGTGTTCACAGGTTTTTCTAACAGCGCACGAAACCTTGCTCCTCTCCTCACTATAATGTTACAATCTCAGGCGATATCTATAAAAGAAAGCCGAACCTTTTCTATTCAACGGGTGGGGAAGGGCTATCTAAGCTCACATAAAGCATAATATTAAATACAAAAAATGGTTGTGTAGGCTTTCAAATGATTGAAAATAAAATCCATCTGGTATTATTAGCTTTTAGTTGAGGTCAGATGGGACGCTCCACAATACTGAGTCCCAACCTATGGTATATTTCAGCATTATTTTTTGTCTTGAATACAAGGAATGACTCAAATCCTGCGACAGGCGTTGCGCACACAAGTTGAAAAAGTGGTATAATGTGACCCTACAAAATTGTGTTACTAATTGCGGCTTAGCGTGGACTATGACGCGTGCCGGGGTGGCGGGGCACAGAATAATTTAAAACACCCAGGGATTCTTAGGCATTCACAAATTTCCTAACCCCGGAAACTTTTTGTGTCACTAATATTTTTTGTCATTCTTTTTCCTAAACTACTTAAAGTTATATGCAACTTGGTCGGCACAGTCTTACATGCACAGTCTTAAAGAGCTCGTGCTCTTGTTTTTTTTTTTTGTAGAACTGGTCAAACAATCAAACTGGTCAAACAGGTTGAACTACGAATGTCCAATACTAATAAAAGCTTCCGAGACTGCACACTTGGCTCGGCGAACTTCGGTTTGGTGTACGAGGCCTGCGAAGGGGGTTTGAGTCGACGGACCTGTGCAGGGGGGGGGGGTACCACCCCGGAACCACCCCCCCGTAGGTGCGCCACTGAGAGGGACCTTTCATAGGACTCGATAAAACGCGACAGTGAAATGTACCTTCACAAGAGCATTTCAATGTTATTTTTTTACCGATATCAACTTGCACACCGCTATTTATATCACGTCGGTATGGCACCGTTAGACGCATCAACATTTGACACTAAATTATTGCACTCGCCAGAGCATTGCGTAAATCCAAATGAAACCCCAGGCGCTCGCAAACCTTGTGAACAAAACCGACCAGGTTGTCAGCGAATGGTTTGGTGAAGTCACAGTACGCTACAGGGAAAGGAGCATAATTAGGGGGTCGGCAGCAGCCTTGTGGTTGTGCTTGTCGTTCGACGTCCTGCTGGCGGGTCGCTTAGGCAAAAGTGCGACCACATTGGTCCTGCTTCGGGGCACGTACGCCACACAATTGCGTTGCGACGAGATGAGCTTGTGGAATGCATCGTGGCGGGGGCGTTCCACGCAGGTGGCGGACGGATAAACACAGCAGCTTCCACTGCTTCACGCAGGCCTACAGAGACGCCAAGTATCGACACTCATTAGCGTAATGACCCAATACATCGCTTCACCTCTCCTAGACGGCACCACCATCTTAATGGGCAAGTTAGAGGGTATGATATAAGGCGCGTTCGCACAGCTACCAGGGCCATCCCTACCACCCTACGGGCCACCCATTAGGCCCCCATCCCATCGCAATAACTATGATTATATTGATTTTTTACTCCCATGTTTAACGTTTCGGTATTTAACTAAATAGCCATTCCTCACAAGCCACGGCAAATCTCTCCCCCTTCCTCTCTGACAGTTAGAACCACTTCACTAGGATGAAGAAGAAGATTGGAAATTCACGGCAAAGCAGAAAAGAGATTGCTCACTTCGTGAGTGCCTTCAGGCGTGCACAAGAAAATTATCATGGAGAAGAATTCAAAAACAGCTGCGAATGGTGGCAAGAGGACTCACCTGATATTCAGACGATATTCAATATCAGTTCCACTGCAATTGAAGCCCTTTTGCATTTTTATGTCTTTTCCACCACACCACAATCGCACCATGATTGAAAGTCAATTTCAATGAAAATTTCATTACAACGCTGCATCAACTTGAGTGCTTCAATTCAATTGAGCCAAATTCAAACCTATCACACATATGCTGCTCAAATTTCCGGTACAATTTTTAATTAGTTGTGGTCATAATCTTACCCTAGCTTGCGCGTAAAATATATAATGTAAAAGCTTTGATGGCGTTTCATTTCGTTCCGGTGAACAAACACCCGGGTCTTGCTCAAACTCGCATTAGGTTCATCTCGCCCTTTTCGAACAAAAAACGGCCGCATATGTGGCTGCTATGTGTACTCTCACGATGCCAATGAACCGTTTCGCGATTTCACTGTGGAAAAAGGTAACAAAATAATCGGTCACTTACGTAGAGCACGACATCACCGCAATTTTTTATTCAAAAAATGTCTGGCTTTTGCTCTTGATATTTTTCTTTGTTGCTACTTATTTTACATTTTATACTTTCATGCTTTACCTTTCCTTTTTTCTTCGACATGGAATCGCGCGTGCGCCACTGTCGCCGGCCGACGGGAAGAGACGAACAGGGAGTGCATGCGCTGCCGGAGGCACCACCCTCAGCTTAAGTGGACCTCGAAAACAACCATGGATGCGCTTTCTCTGGTATGTATCCGAACACAAAGCATCCTAGAAAACATTCTTGGAACTCGTTGCAACGGCACCAACCTTCAGAATGACTCGTTTAGGCTGTTCTGTCACGCACTGACTATACGACAGCGTCACTCGTCAGTTGACCGTATGGTACAAGAAAGTGTTACGGAGGTTGTACGTGCAAAAAGGTACGTGCCACAGGCACCAGCTAGGGTCGCCAGGCACCTCACCTGTAATATGCAGGCGGCCAGCGACGGTCTGAACCAACAGCACTCTTTTCCATTCGGGAGCCGCGCGACCTAGCCGGGCCGTCGCCGCAGGAGCATCCTGCCAACAACCACCGCATTTCGCGGCCACCAGCAGGCGCCACCGGTCGCGCACGTTCGGTTCACAATGTCACGGTGTTTCCAAACAGGGGGAGGTCCATAAAGAGTCTCGGCTCCCCTGAGCAGCCAAATAATGAAGTATAATGATCCAACTGCAATGAAGCCGCAAATATAAGTCCAACACATACACATTAAGTGCTTCGTGGAAAAGAGGTGCACCAGCGTTGCAGAGGAGTTCTTGCATGAGGAAAGTAGAGGTACTCACTCTGCCTGCTTTCTAGTGCAAAGACTGCACCGGCCAAACTATTCACTGTTTCACAATTGTTATAGCACGAGTGCTACCATTATTAAGTGTGGCTGATGACTTGGCCTGCAGTTTCTTTTCTGCTGCGTGGCTTTGCTGCTGCGTAGTGAAGCCACAGCTTAACCACCCTCTCCACTTCACTTTTTTTTGCATGGTCAAAGTTTCGCTTCAATGAGCCTGAAAGATTTCGAAAATAGAAGACGCTTGCAAGTTAAACACAGCTCTTGAACAGTGTTATCAAGCTGAGGTAATGACAGAGCATGCAAGGTGATTTTTGCTTACCAGACCGATGCCCGCCGTGGTGGGCTAAGTGGCTAAAGGGCCAGAGACATGTCCGGCGAGCGAAGCGTTTTCGCGCTCATTTTTCCACTCTTCCAAAGCGGTCCTCTAGCCTACATGCGTGCTCCTGGGCGCCACCGCAGCGGTTTCCAGAGTGCGAATACGCGCGCGGATACGCTTCCCTCTCAGCTCATGTGTCCCCCGCTTAAGGCGTTGTGCTGCTGAGCCTGATGGCTCAGGTTCTATTCCCGGCCACGGCGGCCGCTTTTCTGATGGAGTCCAAAAGCAAAAACGCCAGTGTGTTCGACATTTAGGCACACGTTAAAGATTCCCAGGGGGTCAAAATCAATCTGGAGCTCTCCACTATGGCACATCTCTTCGCCGGTGTAGCATCACCGCATTACACCTAAAAAAAACGGAAGCTCTTAGAAGGAGCACCACTGTAACCCACTGTTGATTGACAATCGAAGTGGCAGGCATTACATTCATTGAAATATGAAAGTGTTACAAAGTCCACATGCTTGACCTAATGCCCCTCATTTCCATTGATTGCTTGAGTGCGTGGTGGAATCCATCAATAATATCACAACTCACCGATGATGACGTCTGAAACGTTGAGGGCAGAAAATGTTTGTTTGCCTTTCTTGCCCAACCACCAATATTTGACAGGAACTTTCTGCATCCTACGTGAATCCAAAATTTGCCTTGTAGCCTGTCCAACGGCCAATCTTCCAAGACGTGAGAAGTGGTGTAGCTAAAACAATAACATTACGCGTAAAATTGACCAACTCTCTTAAATGTGCCAAGTTTAGGAAGTGAAACAAGGTAAAATATTGATACCAGTCGTGTCTTTTCGCTCTGTATCAGCTAGGAATCAAAATCCTGAGTCATCAAAGTCTTTATTAGGGGTTTATGCAGAATTTCGATTTGGGGGGTGGAGAGGGGCGGGTTGTATAGATCCCTAGGCAGGGTGCTTGTGGTTGTGGAATCGTTTTAGGGGGGTGTCGAAGCCATTGGGGGGTGTTGGGGAGTTGTTAGGGGGGTGTGTATAAATCCTTGCTTTCAATGGCTCCGAAAGCACGTCTTGCTAATTTTGGGAACTGGAAATAGGACCGGCACACAGACTCTGCATGATGGCGTCGAGTTGTCGTCCCTGGTGTTCCACTCTCATCAGGATCGTTTGTAGAGTCCTGTGCATTTTCAGTTCGTATTCTAAAAAAAAACACAATATCATTTTGTTATATTTTGCAATGAAATCGTAATTCTTTTTAAGCTGCTTAATGCAGCATGAAATTACACTCTTATTGCGAAATACGATTTTAGCTTATACATAGTTCCTAAGGGGCAATACATACATTTTCCATGATTACTAAGCAATACACCTTTTATCTCCTTTTTGGGCAATAGCACACACTACTTAAATTGCAACTATGCACGAACATCAGGTTTACCACCACCATTGAGGCAAGGCACGGTGTCTAGGGTGTCAGGTGCACATTGCCCACAGTTACTCAGTAACACGTTAAAATTCTGCCTGAATTGTCTGAACTAGGTATATAATACACAGTACAAAGTACATAAGTATACTTTAAATTATCAAGTTTGTCCCAATAGGCATACTAGCAAATCTTCGTTTGACACATATCACGTAACCCATTTATTTAACCAAGACTGCAGGAAAGCGTTCGTTTTACTTTACAAAGTGCACACTCACTTCACGAACAGGGGTTGTTTTTTAAGTGGCTTACCAGAAAAAACAGAGGGGCTGGAAATGATGTGGCTGCCAGGATTCAAGCTGTTTGGTGGTATTCCATCAGTTCTGACTCTAGGAACTGCAAGCTAATAAAATCAGACGTGAGCAACTAGACACTTTGATACAAAGACGTTACAAAAATGTGTAAGAGATTTGCTACAAGCTGTTCATGAAATATGAGAGGTGGCAATGTATTCAAGAGAATTTTGAAGAAAGGAATAATTAGAGTAAAGCAGTTCTTGTATAACAAAGCTGCACTGTAATTGGCACAACTCACACACTCCTAATTCAGCAGTGGTCCTTTCTCTCATAAATTTGTTCGGACTACCCTAGATTTTTTTATTAGCACCAAAGCATTGCACACAATGGTTTCTTTTTTCCTCCATCCCACAAACAGCTGTCACTGCTAGGAATCAAATCTGCGCCTTTGCGACCTGTAGAAATGTTACCATTATGGCCACTGAGCCAACACAATAAGTCATCTGCATAAAAAACCACAATCCTCACACAACCTTGCTGTAATGTAAGATCGTGTTATTATTTTACCAAGTTTATAGTCTGCTCACTGAAAATTGCAGCTTTCCCTTAAAGAAATGGAATTTTTCAAATCAATGCGTGTTCTACCTCTGCAAATAAAATAGTCTGCCGCATTTAGATTCTTTGCTAGAGGCACAACATAGTACTGCATGTACACAAGTTCACTCCTTGTAGCGCATATGAGGACTTCTCATGCCGTGTCACAAGCTAACTCACTACAGTTTAATGCACTATTAACATGAAAGCGTGAAAGGAATGCAACTTTCTAGCATTGAGCATGGTAGCGAGGGAGCTCCGTATCAACACTCTCAGAATCGCCAAGCCTCCTTGTTGACCTTTTCCCCTCTTCCGTCTACAATCACTCTCACTGTGCAGGTGAGACGTATCCTCTGCTCTCCTCAATGGCCGCTGGGCTTAATTGTAAGTGCCTTGGAACAGTTTTACTACCTCTATAACTGCAAGTTAAGTAGACATGCTTAAGGTCCCCTTACGTATTCGAATTAACAATGTCTGAATGCGATGGAGAACTTTTACAAACTGCAACAAGCTAAAACTTTTACTTAAATGACCGCGAAGACAACATACAACTTCGCTCGTAAGGTCAACGCTAATCTATATTCTAGCTTGACCATACACTTTGCTATAAGTAAAAAATATATCCTTTTTTAGGTTGATTAATAGCATCATTGGCACCTTTGCTTAGAAGAACCATTGGAAGGGAACCTAACTGTATTTTATAACAACATCAAAGCAATAAAAAAAACACTGCTCTTACATGACAGCTAGCCTTGCATCTCTACTTCAGCTTATTATCTGACGATTGACAGGGCTGCTGTGTTTATTTCTCAAGTGCATAAATGTTCAAATATAGCTTCGAGATAATAAGATCTTTTTATATTAGTGACGCTGTTTTAACCTATCATTTAAGTACTGCTGAATAAGTATTGTACTCACAAACTTTGCATAGTTTTTCATCTAGCTGGTTAACAATATTCATACCAACTCCAAATATACACATGGGTTTGCTTGAAGGGACCCTGTAGCACTTATCATCGACTACTCGGAATGTGTTTTTGGGTAATGTCAATAGTCCTAGCAATCTCCTCTCACAAGAGTTATGAAAATCCGTTCCCAATCACCGAAACTACGCACGATGAAAAATCGCACATAAATGTTCCCGCTCAACTTACCGCGGACAACGCGACGAAAGCAGCGCGCTCTCTCTTGGAGAGGGGGGCTGCTCGTGGTGTTCTCTCCAGCGGCCTTCGATGTATCACAGGCCGGGAGTTTTCTCCTTATCTCCGAAACATGGTGGTGTATATTTCTCGTCTGGTGCTACAAAAAAAGCAGGCGTAGCTGCCTGCTCACAAGCCCGCGCTCAGACAGCGGGGGGGGGGGGGGGGGGGGGGCTTTATGAAGCAATAAAGGGTTGTTGTCTAGTGGGCTCGTTGCAAGGGCAGTTTTGAGTTCTTCACTCAACTCCACGCGCACTGGAAGCGTAAACGAAACACCAAAACTGTGCGTACAGGTTCAGGCAAAGAAGCGGTTCGTGCAAAGCGCCGACGATGGCAAATCGTCGCAGGAAATGTGAGAAATAAGCCGCGAAGTTGACCACTGACAGCCAATAAGAAAGCCATGGCCGCGATCATGTCGTTTAGGCCATACCACGGGTGAATAATATGAAATATTGAACAAAGCGCGGTTGCTTTCAACGCGTCTTCCACTGCGATTTGCGCGCTCACCGCTTCACGTACACATGTAATATTTCTCCTACGTATTCCTGGCAGTATAATCAAAAGGTCGCGGAGGTTTACTTGCAGTGCTTAAAGAGGGTTGTAGGGTCCCTTTAAGTGCAAGCATTTGTCACGTGTAGAATATCAGCTTAATAAGCATTTACTTGGAGTAGGAATACTTCAATATTCGAGGCCTACCTAAGTGAAATTTTTTTTCAAGCATTCTGCTTTTGTCGGGAACATGAGCCTGAGAAACTATGAATATTTTTCAAATATTTTTGTCATATATCACTGTGCATCTGTAATTCAACCCTGATGGGACCACATGATTTCGAGAATACCTCGAAGGTCAACCACGGGGAGGGGCAAAAGAAT
Source organism: Haemaphysalis longicornis (assembly GCF_048455015.1). Taxonomy (NCBI): domain Eukaryota; kingdom Metazoa; phylum Arthropoda; class Arachnida; order Ixodida; family Ixodidae; genus Haemaphysalis; species Haemaphysalis longicornis. Next base: position 37,988,143 of record NW_027526204.1, read on the forward strand.
GAATAGCAATGCTGTTCATTGCTGATAATTGCATGTGTCCTGGTTCTTTGCTCTTTAATTTGGAAACGTACTTCACTCATTCCGGCAGCTTGTAACAGACACAAATTGGGATGATGTTCTTATAGACGAAAACCCTGAATCAGCTTACAATACATTTGTGAATAAGTTCACGGCGTTCTATGGTGTTTCTTTTCCTTATAAGACACACACCCCATCAAACAAAGCACGCAAACCATGCGTTACAAAAGATATTCTGAAACTCATTAGAAAGCCCGACTGACCGTACGGCCGTTTTATTAAAACCAGGTGTCCTCAACTATTAAAGTTATTTAAAGAATTTTGAAATTACGTTACCAAAGAGCTCAGGGCTGCTAAAAAACGCTATTACCTCAATCTTTTTAGCTCATCAACAAGACGCTCAGAAGACGTTTGGGGAGTTTTAAATTCTTTAGTTCAACGCTCACCAGAGCCCATCAGCCGCATAATGAAAGATGATCTTGAAATAACTGGGGTAGATTTGGCGAATGCTTTTAATAACCATTTCTTGTCTGTAGCCCCCCCATCAACAAGCCAAAGACGTAATCTATCATTTATGAAATCATGTAACCAAAATTGCATGCTTTTAGACCCAACTGATCCCAGAGAAATCATAACAGTTTTCGTGGAATTAAAAAATAGCAAAGCAGAGGATGCATATGATTTTGAGATTATACCTGTAAAATACGTTATCGATGTTATATCAGGCTGCTTAGCTCACATTTTTAACGCCTGTATATTAACTGGTATATTTCCAGCTATTATGCAACTTGCAAGAGTCACAGTAACATATAAGAAAGGAAACCGCAATGAATTTTCCAACTACCGTCCGATATCTATTTTACCCGTTTTTTCAAAGGGCCTGGAAAAAGTAATTCTAAAACGTTTAACTTCCTCTGCTGATCGATTCCAAATATGAACCTCATCTCGATATGGTTTCCGAAAACACATGTCGACTGAATTGGCGCTACTAGCACAAAAAGAGTATATACTAGAACATTTTGAAAATAAAAATATGGTTCTCGGCGTTTTTTTGGATTTCACAAAAGCCTTTGACCTTGTTAACCATGATATAATCCTTCTCAAACTGAACATTATGGATTCCGTGGCAACGTACTATCTCTAATATCTTCTTATTTACAGTATCACTGTCAGTTTGTTGACATAAACCGAAACCATTCTACAATAAAACCCGTAAAATCAGGTCTTCCGCAGGGGAGCATACTAGGCCCATTTCTTTTTATTCTTTATATAAATGAAATCGTCAATATTGATAATTCTGTTAAGTAAGTTATATACGCTGATGACACTAGTTTGTTTTTCGCAGGTACATCCGGAGTTAATTTAACTGAATGCGCCAACAAAACACTGCAACTCATAAACAATTGGGCTTTCCAAAATGATCTGCAGATTAATATCAGTAAAACTAAGGCAATATTATTTCGTCCAAGGAATACAGTCTTTAAACTTCTTCCCATACTAATGAACAATACAGAGATAGAAACTGTGCCGTCTTTCAAAATTCTAGGTGTTTATTTCACAGAGCACATGTCATGGGATAAGCATGTCAACTATATAGTGGGGAAATTATCTGGTGTTACCAATTGTCTGCGACAACACTGGCTTTATTTTCCTGTTTCAGTCAGTGTTATTTTTTATAATTGTCTGTTTTCGTCATTGTAGAGTTACGGTGCGCTGGTATGGGGAATAACCACGCTTGAAAACTTAGACAGAGTGCTCGCGCTACAAAAGCAGATGGTACGTATAATGTGTAAAGTACACTACTTGCCCCATACAAGCTCTCTGTTTCAAGAACATAGAATAAATAATGTAAAGTCTCTCTACAGATATAAATTACTCCGGTATTACAAATCACAAATAATAAAAACACCAACCTACTGGCAACACTTGCACAACTTCGAAAAACTGTAAACACATATAACATCCGTCGTCCCGAGCAATGGAAAGTGAATACATGCCGTACCAACTACGGAAAACAAATGCTTAAATTTTGTTTACCATCTTTGCTTAACGAATTTTACCTTGTACAAAATGTCGACATTTTTTTCTGTTTCGTTCAAGGATTTGCGGAACATGTTCTTTTGATTGCGTTGTTTTGTAGAATTCTGCTGTTCCTCTTTTTCTGTATTTTGTTTATTTTCACATTTTGAGTGTTTTTGCGCTTCCGTGCTACCGGTTTTTTCTGTTTATACTTTAGCCCTTCTTTTAAAAGTAAAACCTACGTAATCACCGGTTACTTAAAGAATGCCTAGTATTTACCTGGTTATAAACATGTATTGTGTAGTTATTTATGGTCTCTAAATCTTATGTTTTCCTTTTCTGTAGTGACCGTGTTTCGTCACTGCTCTACTTGTGAGAGTTCGATGTTGTGAGAAGAAAAATAATGTACCTTGCCAAAGATGTACGTGCCCTTTGTAGCACTCACTATATGCCATGTAGGGGGCATGGACCCCGTCAAGCCACTATATGGCTTTTTGTCCATGCCGCCAAACATCACTGATGTTGAAATAAATGAATTGATTTGAATTGAATTGAATTGAACTCCAAAGGCTGTGAACTATGTAAGGTTTAAAGGAACCATGAGGACATGTCTCAAGCACTAGCATCTGGTAGTTGCTCAGCCCTCACACACATTTACAGCAGTACCTTGCATATGCAAAGTGCTGCTATCGGGTGATGCTTTTCCTCTTGTGCTAAATTTGTTGGCTGCTGTGTCTCGCGCACAACAATTAAATTCACAGTGCCAGTTAGTCGCCTCTGACCAATGTGTGTCCTTGTTTGAAGTAACACGTGTGTAGTTATGTGAAAAAGCACAGGAGCTTCTTGGGACCTTGTGGACTGCCGTAATTAAGCCAGAAAGTTCGGTTAGTGGAGGTTGGCTGCAATAAACTTAAAACAAACAAATATTTGGAATTATTGCTACCCACAACACAGAAAGAAATAATGGCGGAAAATCACGCAAAGTTTGAATAGCTCCAAATGGCTGTTGATATCAATTTGGTCCTGGCCTTGCTTCAGCTTTGAGCGAACTTTTCACGTGCTGCATTTCTGGTGACCACCGCCAACACATCCCCTCGATCCCAGTTTTGTGGATGATGGAAACAGCATTGCCCTATTCCGGCAAATTGACAATAAAGTAGGGGTCACCTTATACGAGACAGCAAAACATTAGTTTTTATTTTATATTGCCCACTTTTACAACATGCACTACAGCGTTACAAGAAATAAGGGAAACAAAAGCAGCAATAAAAATTACGCCCACCTCCCCTCGCGGGAACTCTGGTATGATGCAACGCATCTCATGGGGGGTTGCATTGGCGTTTTCCATCGTATTGATTACGCTTATAGCAGGGATTCTCACGCGAAGAGAAGGTGGGCGTAATTTTCCATTTTCACGATGCAATGCACACGCAGTACACGTATGCTCAGGTACGGTGTTTATTGCAGACGAGAATGAGTGGCTTGTGATTCGTAAAGTGCACAGTTAGCGGCTCGACGATTGCATCAAATAATCGTCGAGTACTGCGAAAGAGTGCAAGCGTAACGCGGACGACCGTCGACTGAGACCGTCGGAGCGTGGCATGCCGCTTTATATTCACATCGCCCGAAGGAGAGGAGAACACGGAGAGAGAGAGTACTGCACATGCGCAGCGCGCACAGAGCTGAGCGCAGCGCCGCCCACCGGCGCCTAGCAACGAAGTGAGAGTGCGCTGCGCCAACCCGCAGCTGTTTGGGAGAGAGTCTTCACTATCGAAGAGAGGAGAGGAGGAGAGGCGCAGCTGTGCGGACAACGCCGGACAGACGCAGGAAGGACAGAGGGGCGAGCATGAGATGCGTTGCATCTAAAAACTGAATTAACAAATGTACACCCGGTGGCAAAATAAGCCGGGGCACGCGAGCGCGTGACGAAATGCATCGCCGCTACATCTGACGTTGCACTTCTGGTGTCGAGACCTCCATGCGCGCATGCGCGTCCAGCCATGCTCGCTTCGCTGTCTTTTCTTTAATTTCAACCAGCCAAGCTGATCACATTCAGCGTATGGTCATAATGGTCACTTTCCTCGCCAATGTGCCTCGCTCGCACACGCTTCGTCTAGGAAGCCTACATGGACTGCGCCTTCATCGAAGGCGCGGCGCATGTACGCTTCCTAGCTTCGGAAAGCGTCGGTGGTAAAAGTTGCGTTGCTGGCTCGGCCCGGGTCAAACAGATGACATGTCTTGCCCGTCTCGGTTACGAGTTTGTGCCACATGTATTCAATCGCGTCTTTTTATGTTGTGCGTAAAACATGCAGTTGGTTGGTAATAAAAATGAGCACAGCAACACGGAAGCAAATTGAGGCGAGAAATAGATCATTTGAATAAGCTGTGATGAGAAGTCACCTCGCACAAGTTCTAAAGCACGCATTGGCGCAAAAACGCTAGCGGAGATCGGCGTAACCATGGGTTTGGCAACAAGAACAAAAATAGCAATTGGTGGGAATACGCGTTGAATTGATTGGCACAGACACAGACCAAAAGTATCCCGTTTAGACAGCGAAGCAAATGCCATCGCCCTTAAACTAAGATATCGAAATGTCGTTTAAATGCATCCTTTACCAGAACCAGGCATATAAAGCGAAGCAGTCTTTTCCCACGCCACTCGCCGCCGAAGCATGTGCCAGCAACACGTGTTGAGCAGAAAAACGTACGCCTAGTAGAAAGCGCTCAATACTTCAGCTTTGCTGCTTGTAGCGAAAGAAAAGACGGGGCGAGTCTACAGAGGTTGAACGCGTAGGCGCACATCGGTGTCTCAACACCACAAGTGCAACGTTAGAAGTCGCGGCGATGCATTTCGCCACGCGCTCCCCTGTCCCGGCATATTTTGCCGCCGGGTGTACCATTGAATGGTACTTCGCAGAGAAAAAATTACAATCTTCGTTTTAGGAAAAACCCTCATGCACTTCTTCGAGACCTTACTAAGAGGACAAAAGTGCAAGCTTGAAAGCTGGAGAACATAACAGATTGCAAAGGTGGATAATCGGCAAGGGAAAGTCTAGAGGTTCTTTGCTGCTTAGACTTGCGACCTATGATACATGGTGCCCCAGATGACATGCGAGCAATGTTGGCTATCAAGACAATGGACCCATCACTGAGCTGGCAGCAGCTGTTTCTCGCCACAACTCCTAGAACCACATTGCCTGCCGACGTCATATTCTTAAACCTTGGGTCTTGACCGGAAGCAACAAGTGATCCTGAATCATGTGCAACGGAGAAACAAGGGTAATTGTAGCCTTATGAGCTTTTTCCAGAAATATATCCTTTTACGCCAACCTATAGGACAGTTGCACTAGGGGATACTTGGGCTTACGCACCATCCTTTCTAGTGTCAACCAATAGTTCTTAAATGGAAACGCACTCCATGGGTCCAAGGGGACCAAATGCTCAACATCAGTTGTCAAATACAACAATCCATGCTCATTCTGTGTGATACGGTGCTTACCATACGCAGCAGCGACGCCCTTAACAAAATAGCTCAAAACAAGATTTGCATACTAGACATCACATGTCGGCGTACAAAGTGTTGGAAAGATTAGGATAGCCACATGAAAAGTAAGAGGGTTCTGGTACAAGTCTTTAGGTAATGCTGTAGAAAGGACTACAGGCCCTACATACAACAAATGAAACGTAGTTCAGTGGATTTCCAGCGATCCATTCCTGGAAAACTTCGTGGCCTCCCATTGAAGTAACTAGATTCGGCTAATTCCAAGCTTCGTTCTGAAACATGGTTGGTTACAAGAGTCCGCTGGCTTTGTCGTGGCTTCCGAAACCGCAGAACCAGTAGTTTCCGCATAACACTAAGGCAAATAAGGTGCATGTAATCAAAGGGAACATTCGTAATAAGGACTATGGGAAGTTCCTGCAAAATACTTGCACCATGGTGGCGTTCTTTCTTTTTTTCTGTCACAAAAGCTCTGATCTGCGCGCTTTGCACTTTGACCAGCTGAAGAAGCCAGGATGGTCTTTTGTGTTCGAAAAAAAACCCTGTTTGGGAGAATCATATACTAATGCATGCAGAATCACAGGAAGGGTCTGTGACTTAACAGTTATGTCATCATCTAACTAGTTTTCGTCTCATCAAGAAAACCTGACCGCAAATCCTTCGCGTCACTGGGCTTGCTATGGCCGAAAAAAACACTCACAACAAATGGCTCATTCTCAACAATCTTCACACGGCTAAGGATGACCGAGAAGGTTGTACTCTTGCTTTTACATATTTCCAGGCCGTCTATGTTGAAGGTAAGGCTGATTTCTTCAGAGAGCTCTGGACAATCCTGAAGCATTTTTCGCCCTCCTGCTTCTACAAAGAAGTGGCGGTACCACCACCCAGAACGTTGCGAAGTACCACTGGACCCTGGTGTGTGCAGCAGTGTTCTTGCAGACGACGGCAGGGAAGAAAAACACGTGTGGCTGCGCAACCCGCCAAGCAGTGATGTAACTGCGGCAGGGGTCGATTTAGAGTTGACCGACCACTCCTGCAGCTTCTGCCGAAACGCCAACGTGGTGTCTTTATCGTCTTCGTTAACAGAACTGTCGTCTGACAACTCGTGATCTCCGCTGGGCAGGGGCCGCAGAGCGTGACTCTCGCAGTGGAGACGGTGTATGGACCTTTCCCCGGTATACGTCGTCCTAGCAGTCGCCATGGCGAACATAAAATGGCAGTAAGGCATGCCCCAAAAAATGTTTGGTTTTCGGGGAACTCGTGCACGAAACGATCCGGTCTTGCCTTCCCTCCCGCACCCACCCATCTCCCGTGCCTTTCAAGTGAATGTCAGTGTAGGAGGCGCACGCTCACGTGGTTAATCTGCACTGGCTGTAACACCCCTTTTTCTTCACTTTTTTTAGATGCGAAGCAGCTTATGGTCGAGCCTGTTCCCTCAGCCGTTGTGTGGGTGCCAGTGTGCGGCGTCCGTACCCCAACTCCGCATGCCTGGCCAGGCACCGCTGATGATGATTGTGGCAGGATGCCCCTGGGGACTGGCCAACCAAAAAATCCATCACGAGATAGCTTCGCGTTCAACCACTGTCGTCATCTTCCGGTAGGGGAACTCTGAGTATTATGCGAGGCTTTGCTCCTCTCCTCTCTGACGCTCCTCTGCTCTCCGGCATTCCTCCTTTGCTCTTCGGGATTGCGCAACAAATAGCAACGCGTGCGGCTCTGCGCGATATTGCGAAGCAGCTTAGAGTTAGAGACGCGGCGGTAGCCCCTGCATACTCCGCTGGGGGCGCCACTGTAGCTCTGCGGTATAAATGACGCGCAGGCGTGCTCCGCTCCCCTCATTCTCCCAACGCCGCGATCGAACTGATAACTAATAGGAACTTGAGTCGACCCCATGCCTGCTACGCATTGTACTCAGGGTTCCCGCTGGTGATGATTGTGGCAGGACGCCACTAGGGATTGGCCAAACAAAAAATCCATCACGAGATAGCTTTGCGTTCAACCACCGTCGTCATCTTCCCGTAGGAAAACCCTCAGTAGTATGCGAGTCATTCCCCCTCTCCTCTCCACAGCTCCTCTCTTCTCCGGGCTTGCGCAACAAATTGCAACACCTGCTGCTCCGCGCGTGATAATGAGAAACAGCTTAGTGTTAGAGACGCGACGGTAGCCGCTGCATACTTCGCTGAGGCGCCACTGTAGCTCCGTGGTTTAAATGACTCGCGCGCGCTCTCCCCTCCCTTCATTCTCGAAAAGAGGAAGAGGAAGAAGACGCGCTCGGCCGGCTGCACTTGTCTCTCCTTGCAGTTTTCTGCTCATTGTGCCGGTTAATTAGCCGAAACTATTGCGAAAGTGCATTGCCTGAATGTGCGAACCTACGAGGATTCTCTGGACACCCGAGTTCGAGGTAGGGGGACATTTTTTCGGAATTTAGAGACGATTTTGTGCCCCGCGAGGAGCGCCCATCATTAGGCCTAACGTCGAATTCGGCTCTGCCGAGGGAAGCGGTAGGCCTGGCTCTCGGGCCCCGCCGAACTGAGGCCAACTTTTCCGATTTTGGATACCAGGCATCGTTTTTTGACCTAAAATGGCTACCGCAATGCGTGTAGAAGTTGATCGCGTTGAGATTTCTCCAGAACAAGTGACCAGAGCCCACGGATGGAAAACCGCTGGGGAAAAAATCAAGCAGAACAACGCGATGGACCTAAGCCTAACTCGCAGAAAGAAAGGGATCCAAGATGGACAGGCCGCCGACCTCGACGGTGCCACGGGCGGCGTTCTACGTCAGCAAAGGACACAGAAGAAGATAAACAAAGGGAAATTGCTAAAGGCCGCGCGGCTGCCGGAGCTGCCGCGCGACGACACAAAGGTCATTATGCGGCCGCGCGGAGGGCTTCGTGTGAGCCAAGTGTCGCAGGCAAAAGTCAGCAGAGCAGTAACGGCGGCTCAGATCGGCGCAATGGAAGCAGGAGAAGACGTGATTTGCTTGAACAACCAGCAAAATATAATCATCATAAGTACGCCATCGCGGGACAGGGCAGACAAGTACGTGGCCGTGGAGTGCATCGATGTTCGAGGCACGGCGAACGCGGTCAGGGCCTATGAATCGGCCCCCCGAGGCACCGTCAAGGGTGTGTTATACGCGGCGTTCCCTTGTAGGACACGGCCGAAGAGATCCAACACCTCATAGGGCATAAATAGAATCCGACTGCACTTCAAGTAAATCGCATCGGCCAGACGAAGACCGTCGTGATAGCGTTTGAGGGCCACAAGGTCCCGAATTACGTTAAGTACGGCAACGTCTTGATGGAATACACGTTACATCGGAAACAAATCGATGTTTGCTATCAATGTGGAAGAGTGGGTCACCGAATGGATGTGTGCCCGAACCCGCAAGATCGTATCTGCCGGGGCTGCGGACTGAGTAACCCGGACGAAGAACACGGGTGCGATCCCAAGTGCGCACTATGTAGCAGCAAGCACATGACGGGCGACCGCCGATGTAAAGCAAAATACAAGACGCCGTACGTGGTCAAACGCCGCCGTTTGGAACGCCAGAGCGCGGAGGAAGAGTCCGACGAAAGAGACCAAAAGAAGAGAGGTCATGCCAGGCGACCCCAACGGAGCTCCGCTTCGCGGAGCCGATCGAGGACGCCGGCCCGCGGGGGCGGGGACAGACACCAAAGCCACCGGCGCCGCCGCCGTCAGTCGCGCTCCTGCTCCCGCGGCCGCACACCATCAACCAGGCGCGGTGGAGCGGGAGGCGTCGCCGGCAACCGCCGCACCAGTTCGAGGTTCCGGGCCAGCTCCAGGGCGATTTCCAGATCGGGGACCGGGCCGAGCACACGCCGAGGGATCCTGCTCGCCGAGAAGAAGGTGGGCTGGACAGATGGATCTCCCGCAGCTCGAGCGGAAGAATTTCCGCCGCTCGTCCCTAGCGCGGTAACTCCCCAGATCCCCCCTCCGCAACCCCAAACTTCTAACCAAGTAGCATCGGCTGCAAAGCCGAAGGACGAGAGTGCCGAACTCACAAAAATCATAGAAAAACAGAACATGCAGATTAAGTCGCTGATGGATAAGATCGCGAAATTGGCCAGCGAACATACAGCGACCAGAGTGGTTGCTCAGCAAACAGCGAGCGTAGCAGCCGCGGACCCCACTGAGAAGCAGAGAAAGATGCCGAGGAGGGAGACGCCGCTGGCCCGCATAGTGCGGGAAGGCGCGTCGAAGACCGCACAGGAAGCATCGGGTAGCCAAGAGGCGATGGACGCCGAGACGACCCCAGCCAGCGAGGCCGGCAAAGCCGCAGCCCCAGCTCCGGAGGTACAGAACCCAAGTTGGTGCAAGGTGATCGAGGAGAAGCTCGAAGCGATCCTCGCAGCAGTCAACCGAGTGATCGTCAGGGTAGACAACCTCGAAGTAAAGGTTGAAACGCTATCCGTAAAGCACAAAGTGGATGGAACTGATTCTGGAAGACACTCAGGATATCAGAATCAGTTCCATCCACTTTGTTTGACGCACGGAACCCTGAATGATGATAGCATCAGATTTCTTGATCTTCGTTTGCAATTTTCTGATGGCCATCTATGCTGGGCCTACGAACCTCGGTGCTTGAAAACCGTCCTCCCGTATAATTCCGCGCATTGTAAATTAGTAAAGCGGGGAATCGTAAAGCTGTGTGTGTCAAATGCGCTTAACAAATCGTGTGTTCACCTGACGAGAGCCAGCCTCGAAGGTCAGACGGCTCGGCTTACTGCCGCCGGATATCCGTTGCTTTTACAGACTTCTGTAGCCGAGAATGTTTTGAAACAGGCGATGAATGAACGACGCAGGCATGATGCTCCAAGAGATACAGATAAAAGGAAATGCACCACTATTCCTTACATTCACGCGATCTCACAAAATCTTAAAAAGATTGGAAAGCGCGTTGACGTAAACGTGCTCTTCTCGGCCCCTAAAAAGCTATCAAAACTTTGCAACAAAGTGAATGAGTGCTCCGTGTTCACCGATACTTGCACCACAAAGCATCGCACGCAGTTTGTGGATTGCTCGGAAGGCGTGGTATATTCAATACCATTAAATAAGTGCAAGAAGAAGTATATAGGGCAAACAGGACGATGTCTAAATGACAGATTACGCGAGCATCGCAATATTGTGAAGAAAGAAGATAAAGAACATCTAGGCGCGCACTTTAAAGAATTGTGGTTGCTACCCTGACCTGAAAAAATGCTCCATGATTCATAAAAGCAATAATCAACTGACGAGAGAGATAGTTGAAGCCTGCGAAATCCTTTCCAACAAAGACGTATGCGTCAGCCGCCGTCTGTCATGCTAACCGACAAAGAAATCGCCTTTTTATCTTGTTAGTGAACGTGATCCGCCGTGTAGGCTCGAAAAATGGATGTGTATCTTTCCTCTACCCCCTTCCCCCATGTGTATCTTCCCCCACCCCCTTCCCCTCCTTTGTTGCAACGGCGATATGTATTTAAGTATTTTCGTGCAATAAATCGCCTGTTGCTAGTCTGCGCTGTGTCTAGTCCACTTCACGTCCTCGTTTACTTGCGCTGTTCAAAAGAATGTCGTACCAACACGCCCAAGCTTCTACCTTAATAAACAGATGACACAATGACATTATCTCCATACTGTTGAGTCGGTGCACATGATCCTTACAGGAAAACAACACCAGCTAGCCGCTGCACATGATCTTGGTTTGGGAAATTATAAAAGGAGCCTAGGAGGAACCACGCTTATTTAAATGTTCTTGGTTCTGTGTTTGAATTTTTTGTAACGTCGATCTAAATAATTAAATGTAAATAAGGTGTAAATATTTTATCTTTATCGGTGTACAGTGTGCGAAACAGTGTGCAGTTTTAAAATGATCGCGCAGTGAAATGATTCTGTGTGGCTTGGAGCTTTTCTGAGAATTCCGGTCGCGAATCCTGTATTTGCGTGCTTTACGTTGACTTGACTGAAGTTTTCAGACATCTGTCATGTGTGCTTCGTGGGTACAATTTGTAAAAAACCAACGTAAATGTTTGCGCATGCACGACGCTGTTTGCTCGGTATGCAGAACTCAATAGAAAAATCAGCAAAAAATGAAGAAAAAAAGCAGAAACAATGAGCTCAAGCAGAAAGCCTTAAGCATCCCGCTCATTCCTCCGTTGCCACAACACGATAGAAAAACCATCAAACAACGAAGAAAAAAGTATCTGCACGCTAGCCTAGATTGAGCACGGCGTGCGCGGTCTGCTGCGTTGGCGAATGTGATGAAAAAAGGAGCAAACAGTAAATACACAACGTAGGTACCTTTCCCATAAAAAACCTCGGTACATTATTAGCATTTTCTACTATTTTGACACCAAAAAAGAAGTGTAGCCCCTCGGAGACTGCCCGTCGCACGCCTGCCCGCCGCTTCCCGAGGCGCTAAAGCGCTCGGGCGGGGCACGCGAGCGCCACCTCGTGGGGTTGACACTAAGCGCCTCACTCGGAGGCGGCCGCTTTTTCCACTACCCAAGTGTTCTAGTTCACTATAGCGTAAGCGCCGCTGCCATGTTCGCGCTGACACTAGCGCCAGTTTCCCTTCTAGGTATTGGTTTAAAACTCTATGGCAGCGCCCAATGGCGGGGAGAGATGGGCGAGGAGAGAACGTAGAAGCTATGGTAGAAGCGGGCGGAACCCGTGTCGCCACCTGGCGGAGGAAGGCGAGGACGCCGCCGCCGTAGCGATAAGTGCGCGCGTCGAAGGAAGGCGGCGTGAGCGTCTAGCCCTGTGCGATGGCGGGTGTTCCTATGCGCACGTCACGTGGGAACAATTTTTATGTTTATTTCGCATGCTGCCTTCAAACACTTTTTTTTATTTTAAATGCAGAGCATTTGTATAACTCAAGATGTCACCCGTGCGTCGGCGTCCGCAGCAGCCAGCCTCCGCCTACACTATAAAAAGAAATAACAGTTACCGGCGCCTGGTTTCCATCCCACGACCCTGCGGGCGGAACGCAAGGTACATGGTGCTCTACCCACTGCGCCACAAAGCCGACACACAATGAAAGGTTACGAACGCGCTTTATATCCTTCACTCATTCAAACTACGTCAAGAAGCTGCTGATACAACGCATTCACTGCCTGTGGGTGGAACGCGAGGTACAAGGTGCTCTTCCCACTGCGCCACAAAACCGACACAGAATGAAAGGCTACGAACGCGCCTTATATCCTTGACTCATTCAAACTACGTCGTCAGCGGCGTGCGTTGGCGACTCAGCGGCGTGCTAGTGGCGTGATAGCTGCGTGGTGTACACGTGATAGCACCAACCCCCCAAACACTAAACGTTAACGCAATACACCCACCCCCTATCCAACGCATTTACTCGAGTCCCCCTCGCGGGGAGATGGGCCCATTTTTTTACTTCGCACGCCGCGTGCCAACAATTTTATTTCTGATTCACACGCAACTGAAAGGGAGAGGAGAAATGCATCACCTTGGGCCGAATTCTGCTATCCGATGCCTATCCGATGCGCTTCGGATGATCGTGACGCCAAAATGACGTAAAAAATCACCACCGCCCCGCCCTCGGTGAGCGCGTATAGTACGTCATGTGCCGGAAGTGCGTGTCAAGCGCCTTCGGGGACAGTCCCATAACTTTGAAATGCTGCCACAGCGAAATTAATAAAATTGTTTAGACATAAAAACATGTTTTTTTGTTTATCTATTTTCATGGGCAGTATGGTTAGCGAATAAATCAAGTAGCATATTTATTATCCAACTTTGTTTACGTTGCAGGCGCAATTTTGTTTACTTTTTGTTTACTTTGTTTACTTACAAATTTGCGGGCGCATTATTTCAACGTATTTATTTGCCGGTTCAGTACAGACTGAAGGGGAACTACACCATGTCGTCGCATAAAGGCGTCACTGTGGGCCCTAACGTGACGCAGGCGCAGGTGCAGTTTCTTCGTCAGTTTGTAGAGGAACACCATATCATGTTAGCGGAGTCGTGCGACAGGTACACGGTGGAGCGGAAACGGCGGCTGTGGGAGGATGTCACCCGCCTCCTGAAGATTCTGCGTCTAAAGGTCCAACGAGACGAAAGACCCAACGAGACGAAAGGTCCAACGGTGAATATTCTGTCTCGTTGGATCTTTTGTCTCGTTGGACATTCAGACTCGGTGGATATTTCGTCTCATTGGACATTCAGGCTCGGCTGGACCTTTCGTCTCATTGGACCTTTCGTTTCGTTGGACATTCAGGCCCAATCAGACTCGGTGGATATTTCGTCTCATTGGACATTCAGGCTCGGCTGGACCTTTCGTCTCATTGGACCTTTCGTTTCGTTGGACATTCAGGCTCGATTGGGCCTTTCGTCTCGGTGGATCTTTCGTCTCGTTGGACATTCAGGCTCTCATTATTAAATGAATGTCCGGAGCACTCTAACGTTACCTTGAATTACCTCTACCGCAATACGGTTGTGGGACTTTCTGCATTTTCACATGCAATAACTTTTACGCGATAATTTGAAGTGAAATGTACGCCTTGCACATCTGAATTACGTCATAAATTTGAGTCTGCTTGCAACGCTATTGACGAAAGCGAGCTTGGTCGCGGGTACGTTGCTGATTGCCCAAATAGGTCTGCAGCTTTTTTATTCGAACCTGTTTTATCATACGTGCGAACTTTAAGGGTGTTTCTGGTTTCTTTGGTGTGCGATAATATCACCGATAAAATAATGTTCCCCAGCTTCATGCGCATTGGAGGCACGTGAGCGGTAAGCAAACAAGCAAACAGTCACGTGCTGTTTTATCCAAAAGAGGAGGGTGCTACGCCAGTCGCCTGAGCCCTATTCGCACAGCCGTCACCTTCAGCGTCACGGCACCGTCAGGTCAAAAAACCGCGACACAGACGTAAACGGAATATCGTTCGTACTGGTGCTCTCCGTCAGAGTACAGCGCCGTCTGCCTAGTGATCAGTTTAGCCTTGAATTGAGCGTGCTTAATCTGAAAAGTGAAGAAAATGGCTTAGATTTTTACGTGTGCTCCCTTCTTGCGAAATTTACCCGTAAAAATTTGTTTTCTGATTGGCTGGTTTACCACAGGCGTGGTACCGTCGCGTTGACGAACGGAAACTTAGAGTTCGGCTTCCCGTTACCGTCACACCATTTTCGGCGAAAAATCTCCCGAGAAAGCGTGGCCCATGAAGGAAGACGGTGATGTGACGGGGTGAAAAACGGCTTTGTGAATGAGGGCTAACACTCACCGCGGGAGAGAGATAGAGAAAGACTTTATTTATGGCCAGCAGGGAGTGGGAACGCGCGCGAGTGTCCGTCAGCTGCTCGCAGCCCGTAAGAAGCGGTCGATGCGGGAGAGGGTTGTATATTCTCAGTTTGGTCTCATCAAGGCTCCAATTTGATGTGTCATTTGGCATCCAGGATTTCACATAATAATCAGTTGAGATAAAACCTCTAACTTAATATCTTCCGTTCTATAAATTCCTTTACATTTTGCGTCCACTGATACAAACGATGTTATTGTGCTTCACGCTGTCATAAGAGCAAGCCCAAATACCAACTTCAAGCCTTGGAATGATCATAGTCTTCAGTTTCAGATCTCGAAACTTTTCTTGCCCTTTCCTCATCCATCCGCAACACTAGAAATTTGGCTAGACTTCTGTCCGATGCCCTCAGCAGCATAAACTCAGCACCGGGACATACAGTCTGTTACATTGATAAATAGAACACTTCAAAAAATATTTTCTGAGCGTATCGCTGCTCTGTTCGCACTCAAACTTTGCACGAAGGTGACATTTTGTGGTCTATTTTGTCTGGCACTGGAAACAACGACACCTTACATCACCTTGCATCCAATGGGCTACGTGTGCTGGAAACCGACAAGGAGGGTTCCTTCGTAGTCATGCCGGAAGTTCTTTTTGGTGAGAAGGCCTTAGCAGCGGTAGAGAAAAACGTTACGAAAACT
The DNA here is from genome assembly GCF_048455015.1 of Haemaphysalis longicornis. Lineage (NCBI taxonomy): Eukaryota > Metazoa > Arthropoda > Arachnida > Ixodida > Ixodidae > Haemaphysalis > Haemaphysalis longicornis. Next base: position 38,003,634 of record NW_027526204.1, read on the forward strand.
GATGTTGACTTGCTTGCAAGGAAAAAAGGAAGCTGCTCTCTGTTGACTGATATGAATTTGAGCAAATTGGCTCAGGCAGTCAAGAGGGCCAACAAGCTTCACCTTGATGTTTTCTTTACCACTAAAACGCACAAGCATAGCATTCCTTTTCGTGTCATTGTTACAGAGCGAGACACGGGGCAGTATCGACCCTTTGCAAAAAGTCGGACAACACTGAGAATTCAGCGGTGGTAACACTGGTGGTGAACGCGACGACGCCATTAGAAAGGAAGCAGCTCGTAGCAACGCCGTTGCGGTTGCACGTTTGCGCCCACGGCTTCACGAGTCTGTTGCCCCACGACGCGTATGCAATTACGCGGACGGTGGACGGTAGCTACTCCATAGAAACTCTGTGCTCGCAGCCTTTTCGCTTCCTTTCTAATGGCGGTGCAGCGGGTGCACAGTGTTGCCAGAGTGGCTTGCTGCTTTTCCGCCAACGATTTGGCCGTTTTGCAAAGGGTCTATTGTGTTTGTGGTTTTCTTCAGAAGTGTTTATCAGCTTTGCACGTACAAGATTTTTTTCTTGTCCCCAATTCACTCGCGGTAGCGGAAAATCCTAATATGCATACCCTTTCATATACCACTGCCATTACCACTGATGTAGGTGATTTGTTTTACTCGCTTCCTTATGTTCACATTTTGCCAGCTGTTAAAGAGGCTTTGAAGAATGCGAGCGGCATCGCCGTTCCGTCCTTCATGGAGCTATTGTGTTTTTATTTAAATTCTTTGGTAGTATATTACGACGGTGAGGTACTTGCGCAAAAGTCCGGTGTGTGTATTGGTTCGCCAGTGGCCCCAATTCTAAACAATATCTTTCTTGCAAAAGTTGACCGCTTCCTTGAAAAGGATTTAAGCGGTATGGTGAAGAATGTTACCCGTTATGTGGACGATTACTTGGTTATTTTCGACAGAGCTTCCAGCCTCAGGTCTACGCTTAAACGTTGTTAAAGAAACGGCTCTTGGCCTTAACTTTATGTAAAAGGGTCGAAAGTTGGGCAAGTTGGTATTGACGCATCTTAAAAATCCAACTGCGCGCAAATTAACGAGGACGTGAGCACACTGAAGAGCACTCTGAGCACTCGCTTGGGGTGTCTTCAGTGTGTTCACGTCCTCGTTAATTTGCGCGCAGTTGGATTTTTAAGATGCTTAACTTTACGGTCGAAACAATGAAAGAAGTTAGCATTCAGTATTTAGACTTCTGTGTTCAGTTTAACAGATGCCACACTTGTTGGATGCACGCCCCACGGTCTGTTAAGCCAGTGCTGCATTATTCCTCTGGTCGTTCCAAGCTAGTGCAGAATGCCTTCGCTTTATCATGTTTCCGTTCTGCTGTCACAAAGCCATGTGTTCATAAAATAGGAAATAGCTTCGAAGGCCAAGTGGTAAAGTTAAGGCTGGCTGGATTCCCGGAAGCCCTGTTAACTTGAACATGTGGAAAACTTGTGAAATTGTTTACGTTTGGAAATAAGAATGCCGATGTAGACGTTGACGCCAATAGGCAAAAAAATGTTGCTGTCATTCCTTACCTTCATGGCATTACGCATAGGCTGAAAAAAGTAGGGTTGCGGTAGGGTGTGCAGGTTGCTATAACAGCCCGCAATAAGCTCCGTTCTGTTTGCGCCAGAATAGATAACACGGTGAAGCGTAGGTCTGATAAACAAGTGGCAGGCTGTGGCGTTAAGCATGCGAACCGATGTGTTTCTTGGGCAACGGGAGTTGTTTATAGCATTCCCCTGTCATGTGAGCCAAAAGAGCCGATGCATAAATGTACGCTTAACTGAGCATCATTTATCGTTGAAGGGTCCCGCCAGTTCTCATTTGTCATCAAACAGTACCCAATGTGGCTGCTCACCGAATTTACAAGGCAGACATTTTGTTTACACATAGACGGCAGATCACACGTGAAGTTGTAGAAGCTTTCCACATTGCAGACAGGGAGGACACGTGCGTTAGCCAAGCGAATGTGTTGCTTCACTCAAAAGAGTTTGCTTATCTGCGGGGGTCGTGATTGGGCTTTTCTCGCGCATATCAGTTCACTTTTGGTACATTTTGCTTCGCTAGCACATCTATGCGAGTGTTTTTGTTTTTCTTGCTTTTTGTTTTTTTTTGTGTTGTGGTTCCTTATGCATATATATTTTCTTTTTACCTTATAAAATTAAGTTGTTAGACTAGCGGCTGTCCTGCGCGTTTCTTCCCTCCGTCTCAGTGCCTTCTACGCTGGTTCCGTTCAAGACAGTAGATACCTGTTTATTCTTCAAATAAATAATATCAATTTTTGACTATGGCAAAATGGCGGCCATTACGGAGGGGCAAGCTGATCTTGGATCGGCTGTGCCACCTGGGATAAGAAAAACGAAACGAGCGATGACGATTTACGGTAGGAAGGAGCCGAATGAGGTAGCCGATGATCGGAAAACCTCTTTTGTCGATAGCTTAGGATGGCCACAAATAATTACATCTGATCTAGTACAAATCATAATACTCTATTCCTGCGGTTCATCGTTGTCGATACCAGTCATCTGTTTTCAGATGAACTGTCGTCTGCTGTGCCACGTTGCCCCGCTTTCCGAAATAAGTCTCACGATTCTTTGTTCACATTCGTTGCTTTGTTCTTGTTTTAATTTTTTATTATTCGGAGGGCGCGTGTCTGTGCTTCGGACATGGCGTCATGAGATCATTCACAGCATACAAAAACGAATATCATGTTCACCTGCTGTGAATGATATCATGGCGTCATGTCACAAGCACAGAATTTTCGCCGTTCGGGTGGCTTGAGAGACAGGTAAGGTGTGCCGTACATAACGTGCCTTATGAAAAAAGCTTAAGTCGGATGTCGTCTGGTTCCTTCCCTCCAGCAAGTCTGTGCTTGATGCGGTGAATGAATTTGGTTAGCTGAGTAATGGTGCGTTGAAGTTGTAGTACTGCATGGAAGCCTGATCCGTCCTATAGGATGGTGAGTCCGAGCAGGCTCAAAGCCAACTGCACTCAAAATTTCAGCCTCCTGAATACGTTATTTCCGCATAGTCGGCCTAAAAAGACTGCATGCATGCCTAGGAAAAAAGGGCTATGAGTTCGTCTTTTGTGGGACTAGTTGACTTTGCCCCACGGGGACTAAATGTGAGTGGACGAACGGTTAGTACGCCACCCGGTTGGTCAGTTCCGATACTCCCCAATGGACGAACTGGTGAAAGGAAGTCGCAAAACCAAAAACAAAGAAATGAACCTAGCACCAGCAGGAACCAGAACTCCGACTCCCGGAGCAGTAGCCGAGGAGCAGAATACGCTACCACGCCGCGACGGAATTGTCAGTAGAAAATGTGTATTGAAGTCTACGCCGTGCAGTACTGTGCACAACGCCACATATTCATTGAAACCCGCGGGTCATCCGTGGTTCTCTAGTTAAAAGAGCAAGGAACAAGTTCTCCTCACTAAAAGCCTTTTTCCAAATCTGGTGAACTGCAGTTGCGTAGTGGCAATATTGCGTAGTGGCAATTTTAACGGTTACTGCGGAAATTTGGTGGGACATATCTTCATATACAAAGGAAACCTTTCACATAGTTATCTCAGCTATGGAATTTCGTGTCAGTACTCAAGTTTTGCGCGTAACACAAATAGCTCTGGCTTGCAGCTATTTTCTGGTTATTATAAAAAGAATGTCACGTACGAAAATGTCATAATGCCCCAAGACTTTTCTCAACCGAGTATTTATCAACTGGAATCTTAAACTTCTGAACATGCGGATACGCAATATTTTGGATGTGTTGTTAGAGTTCCGGAGGCTTTGAAGGCGCGTCAGAAAAGTAGTTCATTGCTTTCTGGATGGCTTATTCGATCTACTTGCTGTTCTTATTGGCAGCCACAATATAGAAAGTATATAAAAATAGGCAAACAAATTATAGTTTGCCAACAAGCAATACAAGGAAGTCAAACTTCGAGACTGACCTAGAGGCGTCATTCTTCAGCGAGTTCAATGAAGCATGATGTAAATCAGACAAGAGCAAGACCGAAGACAGAGATAGCTGCAATTTAGGCTTATCTTGTGCATGCGCTGCGCTCCTTTGAATTCTTTCTTGTTGACTTTTTCAGAATTAATATTTTTGGCGATTGATTCAAACACCAACATTCATAACTTCTGCGTGATACTGATTTCTAGTAAAACTTGGCAAATATTTTTTCTCACTATATGCAGTATATGGGGTGTGCAACAAACTCAACAAGTACAATCATGCCACAAGTTTTGATATGGCTCCCTTTCTCACCAAGGCGCACTCATGGTATCTCAATAATGTGTCTTATTAATTTTGGTTCATTGAACGTGTTAAGGCCTACCCTATTTCAATACCAGCCACTTTTTATTGAGTCATCCTAAAATAGAGTGTTCGCATGAGAACAACTTTTAAAACAATATTTAAACAAAACATATCAAAGACATACGATGTACTTTATAAGGCTCCTATGAGCCTAAAATGATTTATGGTGTTCGCCAACAATCTGCGTTTATCTTTCCAGAAGGTTCGCACTATAGCTTAACCAAATGCATTTAACTGAAAAATTTGATGACCAGTGTTGGCCGTAAAATACACGCTAGAAAAAGGAAAGAAAATGGGTAGCTACAACAGATATTTTTCATTTCGTTTTGAATTTGTTCCCACTTTAGACTTCTTACCTCGCAGGAAGCTGAAAAAGTAAATATTTTGACCATATATGCTCAGAGCTCCTTCAAGCCTTCGGTAAAAGTATATTTAGTGCTCTTGATTGTGCATAATGCACGTGTTGCACTAATGCCGGTAAATATTTTCTTGCAGTAATTCTATCTATTTACACTTCTGCATAATGGAGAGGTATGAGCTTTAGAAACTAAAAAAATCGTCCTTGAAGCTTACTCGCCCAATTTATTTCATATTTTTCATATTTCATAGATTTTTATTTCCTCAGAAGTACGAGGAGGCAGGCGGGGACTAAAGGCTACAAAGCCTGACAGAGGCTCCAGCCCCCGTTGGTACCGTACAACGATGAGGCAAATCAAACAAGCTAGAAATTCTAATGAGTTTTACAAAAATACAAGCAACATGTAGAGCACAAGACATTACAGAAAAACATAGGAAAGGTACAGTAACGTACATTAGAGTACAAAAGAGTAAAGTAAAACAAAATACAAGTGGACAATCAGAGTAGAACTATGATTGAGTTTTAAAGATAGACACAGCTTCAAAACCTGCGCATTAAACAGGTCGAGACGACATCCACAGCTCCAGCAATTAAAGCAGATATTCTTATTTAAGAGGTATTCTTTCGCCTGTGTTTTAAATATGTTTCTACTGCATTTGAAATCAATGTGGTCTCCAACTTTGTTGAGTATTTCAGTGCGTTGAAACAGAGAAGACTGCCTGCCGTAGTTCGTTCGCAGTTTCTGTGTATGTATTTTGGCACACCTAAGAGGGTATATACTGCTATTGTCGTTATGTTTGCCATGGAGATTTTTTTGTGTATAGCTTTTAAAAGCTTCATATAATAAATTCGGTCAGCCTTAAGCATACTATACTGAACACATAGTGGACCCGTTCTCAAGTCTGCATAGTGCCCTTGAAAATTGGCAAATAGGCGGAGAACTCTTTTCTGTAAGACGATCAGCCGTTTGTAATGTTTTGTTTGTTGTTCCCCACGCTAATATCCCGTAGCAAAGCCTAGAATAGACAAGAGTGTTATATAGCTGTGTTTTCAACCAAAGCGGTGTTAGGCCTTTCAATCTGTAGTGAACGCCAATATTTTTTGAACTTTCATTCCCTAAGGGTTCTATATGAGGATGCCAAGATAATTCTTCATGAAACCATACTCCTAAGAACTTCTGTTCTTTGACTTGGTTGATCATATTGCCCCGATATTCAATATGAATGCCTTGATCTATCTTCTTAATTATTGGTCTAAAAATGATATAGGTAGTCTTCGATGCATTCAGCTGTTATTTTTGTGTAACCACTTTGCCAACATTTCTAAATATCTATTTGCTTCATACTGGAGTTCGCTTATACTGCTACCGGAGAAAAATATGTTCGTGTCATCTGCATACATGGCTATCTCGGGTGTACAAGGTATGGTTGGAATATCATTCACATATATTAATAATAACAACGGTCCCAGCTTTGACCCTTGCGGAACACTCTGTTCTATTGTCAATAACTCCGATGAAATACGGTTAAATTCAACAAATTGCTCCCTATTACTTAAATAGCTCCTTAATAGGTCAGCCGCTATTCCGCGTATTCCTAATTTTTTTAGTTTTCTAAGCAATATTTCATAATTGATAGAGTCAACTGCTTCTTGTAGGTGCATGAATAACCCGAGTGTAAATTTCTTTCCCTCTATATTTTCTATTATACTGTCCCTAATATTAGGCCGAGCTTCCTGCGTTGTCTTGTCTTTTTTTTTTTAAAGCCGTACTACTGATACGGTGAAATGACCTTGTGTGGGTTGAAAAAGTTTGTTAGTCTATTATGTAGCACATCTTCAAATATTTTTGAAAAGACAGTCAACACAGAGATTGGCCTGTAATTGGACAACTGGTCATCGCCACCACCTTTGTGAATTGACCTAACTCGTGCTACTTTCAATTTTTGAGGAAAAACTCCAGTAGATAATGTCAAATTAATAATAAAAGCTAAAACTTCACTAATTTCAGAAGCGATGTGTTTAACAGGAAGTGGTGCAATACTATCGATGCCAGATGCGACGTTGTTTTTGAGTTTAAGAATAAAAGTTTGCACCTCACGCGCGTTTGTCGGACTTATAAAGATAGAGTTTGGAAGTTGTGACTATTCCAGTATAGCGCTACTTTTATCTTCATCGACTTCCGAAATGTAAGCCCCTGCTTTGATGAAATGCCTATTCATTGCGATTGCCATTTCGGCTGATTCTACCCGCCTACCGTTCAAGCGAGCAACATGCGACTGCGTGCTCTTCTTGCGGCTCGTTATCACATTCACTGTTTCCCATATCTTTTTTTAATCGTTACGTATATCGTCAAAGAGGCGTTCATAGTATCTGAGCTTGGCACTTTTCAGGTCGCTCTGCGGTTTGTTTCTATATTTTTTTAATTGTGGAAGCAGGTTAGGGTCACGGGTTCGCACAAAAGATTGATACATTGAGTTTTTCTTTTTAATTCGTTTAAGAAGTTGTTGATCTATCCAGGGCTTTCGCACCTTTCGGCAATTTCTTTGTTGTGCCACTGGTTGAAACGCTAAGTCGTAGCATGCCAGTATGTACCTCAAAAATAGGCCATAAGCTTTGTTTGAGTCTTTTTGAGCGAAAACTTCCTTCCAGTTGAAAACTTTGACAAGGTCTCTAAATTTCTCCATTCCCGAACTAGTTAATCTGCGCCGAAAATTTCTGTCACAAGTATTGCCGCTTACAGTAGCCTTCGTGTTGGCAAAACAAAACACTGGTAAATGATAACTAAGATCAGCTGAAAGCACGCCAGCCTGAATCTCATCGATGTTGATATTAGAAAGACAGACATCTAGCAGGGTAGCACTACCAGAAGATACCCTAGTCGGTAGTTCCAGGAGATTTGTGAATGCATGGTATGCCAGTACGTTTTTTTATTTCCAGAGACCACTTATCTGCTGAACTCAAGTCTATATTGATATCCCCCATAATAATACAAGAGTGGTTATTACTGCTACCAAACTGAAGGAGTCGTTGAAGAAAAAGGCTAAAGCTTTGTCTGTCACCATTTGGTGGTCTATAGACAACAGACACTGTGGTCTTTCCCAAACGATTTGTTAAGCACTCAACATCGTTATTACTCCTAGAAACGTCGTCAATGACCGTATACGGTATTGATTCTTTAAGGTAAATTGCCACTCCACCCCCCCTCCTGGCCTGTCTGAAAACGCGTTTTGATCGGTATCCACTAAAGAATGAAATCGCATCATTTTTAGTCAAACAAGTTTCCGAAAGGCACACCAGATCAAGTTCAGGTTTAATTGTTTCAAAGAAGATATTAATGTCATTAAGCACTTACGCATCGGAAAGCGGAATTTTCAAAAGGCAGATACGTTTAGCTTGTGTTCAGTCGACCAGCGTAACAAAGAAACTAGTATAAAGTTGTGCGCGAAGTCGAAACACTAAACGGAAATAGCACCTATGTGCATATATACTCGGAATTCTGGTAAAACCCCTGCTCCCACGTCTTCAAAATTCTCTCATTTTTGTTTGTTTTCTCTCATTTTTCTTTGTCTTTATCTGTCTCTTTTTTAAAGGGGTTAAGAAGGCCAAATGCAACAGTATATTTCGATGGAGCCAACCTTTGGTCACTCACTGGACTCCATACCATCCACGAAACACGTTTTTTTAACCGAAGAACAATACGAACAATTGAAAACATTGAAATTTTACGCCTCACGACGACAGCGGTGGCGTAATAGAGAAATACCCGGCCTCTTCGGTTCAAGAGCACCACAGTGCTTAATTGCGTACATTCCCAGAATACGTTTAATTTACTAAGACCGCCTCCCATTTATGTTTATTTACTGCAACGCACCGGCAGCTCAGAATGAAAGGCAGTGACTGCGGTACTGAGCACACACTTGCGGTTGGTGACTACGCAGGGTTACTTAGGAGACGCAAAAGCATCAATGTGTCTACATTTTAGCGCATGTTATAGATCATTAGGCATCATCAATTAGTCAGTAGCCCTCCACCATGCGTGGCTGTCCGCAAAATACTGGCTGTATATTTTGTTCCGCAATCCCCATTTTAACGCATGTGTAATATTTTTGTTATGGTTACCGGGATAATGGATACCGGTGTCCGATATCGTTCTCGGATGAAATAACATACAACAATTGAGGGATGGACAACTATACTTGAAATGAAGGAGCGAACAAGAGAGAGAGAGTGCCAGCCGCTGATGCTACTTGAATGCAATTATTTGTTCTCAAAGCAGTTCAGCTGATTTTGTGCGCACGTTATTTATAGTCAACCATTAAGGAGTGCTCCTGCTAACTCGAGAAGATAGCCCATACGTTTCTAAAAAAATCAATTGAGCAGAAGTTCGTTTTTCTCGCTTACGAGTAATTGGCGACATTTTGTCTAACAATTTTGGCCTGTCTCACAAGCCATTAATTATACGATGGTACTCTGTGCCGCGAACAAACAGATTAGTCTGATAGATTTTCATACTCAAATTCACACTTTTTTTGCTTGTTATATGGTGGAACTATTTTGAGGAGGTTGACGAAAGCCACCCGATACGGCACGTACGTGTGCCACCTTTTATAATGACGCAAAAGTGAGGCCTGCACACGACTACCTGTTTTGTCACAACGCTCATTTTATTAACGTGGTCTAACATTTCGAATTACATACTTGAACCCATCACTATTTGCTTAATCTTCAAAAAAATGCGTGTCTTGACTGAAACAGTGGGGCCTTAGTATTGTTCCACCCTTAGTCTCAGTGGAACTTTCGTCTCGTTAGACATTCAGGCTCCATTGGACCTTCAGACTCGGTGGATTTTTCGTCTCGTTGGACCTTCAGACTCGGTGGATCTTTCGTCTCGTTGGACGATCAGGCTCGATTGGACCTTTCGTCTCGTTGGACATTCAGGCTCGCTGATCACGTGACGAATTGGACCTTTCGACTCGTTGGACCTTTCGTCTCGTTGGACATTCAGGCCACAAGCGGCTGAAATCAGTGGATCGTCACCGACACTGACGTACGCTGAGCTGTCTATGTGGACTGCGGCCCCGCTTCACACGGGGACCTCAACCTTGACCACAGAGTCGGTCTCTTTGCTCGTCGAGCTGTCAGCTACGCACACGGCGCTACTCTGCCCAGCGAGTTCCCCTTCTCAAACTGGGTCTTCGTGCACGATAAGTGCGCTTCTACCCGTGTCTTTTGGAAAGACAACGATTTCCCCCATCACTCGGTTTGCCTTATCGGAAACACTTCCCCCTAGGACGTTCGGCCCCGACGTCCTGACGGTATTCACAACCGGGATGCTATCGCCATCCCCAAGAAGGAGGATGATACGTAGTATCATCCTCCTTCGATATCTTAAGTGGTGCGCTGTCGCAGAACTCTGGAGGTGTTTCCTCCTTTCTGATGGCGGAGACACTCGCCTCTTTGTTTCCGGAGCTATACTGGCCTTTTTTGGCCTTCTCACGGTTATTATCTCGGCCACTATTGTCCTCGCTCGCATTTCCGTCATCTGATGAGAATTCCGCCTTCAACCATCGTATCTCGAGTCGCCTTTTTTAGAATCTCGAGTTCAGCTTTGCGTGCTTTCTCCCCCCGCTCCGCTTTCACTGACTTCCTTTCGGCTTCTGCTTGGCTGGCTTTCTCTTCTCGCTCCGCTTTCACTCGCTGCCTTTTGGCCCCTGTCTGGCGGGCTTTCTCTGAAAGCGGGGCGAGGTCTCTTCTCGCCCCGCTTTCACTCGCTCCAACTGGAGCTGTCTCTGAAATTCTTTCTCTCTTTTTTTTTCAGCCCTCTCAGCCTCTTCTCGTGCTCCCTGTCTTGCTTTCTCAGCTTTCTAGCTTTCGCCTTTTTCTTTCTGCGCCACCCACTTTCGTAGTTCGGCCCCTGACAGGCCCATCTTTCAGCCCAATGCTACAATTTTCTCTAAATTCATGATTGCAAATGTATCGCAATCTAGTCACAATACTCTAGCCTACAGCTAGGTAAACGTACTCAGAGAAAGTTAGCGAGAGCAGCAACTTATAAAGGCAATAGCAATTTATGCCGCATAAGTTCCAGGCTCTTTCTTTTTCTTAACGCTCACATCAGACGTCCTGTCGCGGATGCCAGAAATTGTCACCGTTTCCTTAATTGTGTCGCGAAACGGAGGTCTCTTGATGTTTTCTGGTTGTTTTGAGTTTTGTTCCTGCTGCCGGGGCTCTTCCTCCCAAGTGTTCTGTGTGAAAGCGGTTCGGACGCGGCGATGCCCTGGCCCCCTTTTTTCTAAGAAGCGCATGCGGAGCGTGTCTGCGCGCTGACCAACCGGGAAGAGCGGATGTTGAGGGGTGCGAGCCATCTTCTCGGCTTCTGTTACCGCGGCCGCGGTGTTCCATTCCCCCCGTGGCGTGTGCGCTGGTCGCGTTCGGGCTCCGTGTCCTCAGTGTTCCTCAGACGACCGTCCTGTTTTTTTCCCTGTTTACTTATGTGCGTTTTGTCTAAACTACTTTCTTTACACCCATGGTTCTCCAAGCGCCCGTTTTCGGGTTCGGCCTTGTGTCTGTGTTTGATTTTTCCTTTTCACTTTGGCGGGAACGTGGCTTATTGGAGGTAAGAAGCGTCTCCCCGATTGGCTGCAGAAACCCTTGTTTCATTGCGACCGCAAGCTGCAGGATGCGCTTTTTCCCCCAATACGTCCCCCACCAGACCGCTTGGAGCGGCGCCTCCGGCTATTGGGGGCGGCAGGCGACCTGCCCCAGTACTCACTTCAGGAACTCTGCCGCCCGTCGTCGTGCCCTCCCGCCGGGATATCGAGATACAGCCAGCCATGTCCCGCTAAGTACTCTTAATCTTTTGACTGTATTTCTCGTCTTCATCCTTCAACAGTAGCGGTGCTGGACAAATTACGCCGTTACATTTGTGGGCGCTGTTCCAAGATGTGGGGAGTCGACTCAAGCTAGCAAACAACCCCACCGAATCTAGGAGGTTGCCGTCTGATGTGCGGCTTTCGCCGACCAGATCGGTAAAAAAGAGTCAGAGCCTTGAATGAATCAACACCACAAGGACTTATATTTGAACAGGCAAAACACTGTACAAGCAGGAGGACAAGTAACGTTAACGAGAGGTAGGTTAAAATGATAACAAATGCGGGAAACAGTCCAAATACAAAATGTACAACAGTTAGCTTTCACAATGAATATTTGAGGTAGAGAAGTATCCTTAAAGAAACTGCGTTATAATTTCACTAAAAGAAAGACAGTTCGATGCATATGAGAGACAAAGTCCAAGCATATTCACCGACCGGGCGGGACGATGCACCGCTGTCGGAGACGATTCGGCTACCTGTGAAGCGTGGCTTCGTCATAGGCCAGGCAGTTCGAGACGATCACGGTGATTCGAGATCCGGGAGTACATTGGAGTCCTCCAGGCGCGGGTCGCCGATGATGTGGTTCACAAACTGGCAGAAGCAGCTGTCACATCATGACGTCCAAACGTAGCTAACTTGCTTCGGCGAGAGTCTCTTTTTATAACTGCGCCTTCGCGGAGAGAGATGACACAACCCGAAAAGCGCCCGCCGCCGACGAGCGCACAACTTCCCTCTTTCTCCCTTCTAGAATCATCGACGCGCCTTAGCACTGGCAAAGCTACACTCGCCCCCTCGAAAGAACTTGAAGCTTCGGTGAAAGGTGAGCGGCGGTGCTTTTATTTTGGTATTTTCTTGCCGGCGAGCCAGCGAGTGGTAGCGTTAACGCCGCTTCGTTTGAGAGAGTTCCAGTGTTTTATCGGGGCGAATACAACCGAACCGAATGACTCGGACGACTGTAACAAGAATTACGCGCTGTAGAATAAAATGAAAAATTTTAAATGCAGAGCATTTCAGTAACTCACGATGTCACCCGCGTTGACTTCCGTAGTCGTAGTCGGCAACCCCTAAACTATATAAAAAAAATACTATCCGGCGGCTGGTTTCGATCCCTCGACCCTGCGGGTGGAACGCAATGTTTACGGTACTTTTCTGTCCTCATGGTTCCTTTAAACCTGACATAATTCACAGCTTTTGGAGTGAAGTAGGCTTCGAAATTAAAGAGAAAAGTACCATGACACATGCCATTATCAGCAGTGCATAGCATTGCTATTCATTCATTTGCCCCTCCGCGTGGTTGACCTTCGAGGTAATACGAAATCATGTGGTCCCATCAGGGTTGAATTACAGATGCACAGTGCAACATGACAGAAATATTTGAAAAAATATTCATAGTTTCTCTGGCTCAAATTCCCGACAAAAGCAGAATGCTTGAAAACAAAATTTCACTTTAAGTAGGCCCCGAATATTGAGGGAGGCATTCCTACTCCAAGTACTTTCTCATTAAGCTGATATTCTACATGTGACAAATGCTTGCACTCAAAGGAACCCTCCAAAACTCGTTAAGTACTGCAAGTAAACCCCCGCTACCTTTTGATTATACTGCCAGGAAGACGTGGGCGAAATATTACATGTGTACGTGAAGCGGTGAGCGCGCAAATCGCAGTGAAAGACGCGTTGAAACCAACCGGGCTTTGTTCAATATTTGTTATTATTCACCCATGGCATGGCCTAAACGACGTGATCGCGGCCATGGCTTTTCTATTGGCTGTCACTGGTCAACTTCGCCGCTCATTTCTCAGATTTCCTGCGACGATTTGCTGTCGTCGGCGCTGTGTGCGAATCGCTTCTATGCCTGAACCTGTACGCACTGTTTTGGTGTTTCTTTTACGTTTCCAGTGCGCGCAGAGTTGAGTGAAGAGCTCAAAACTGCCCTTTCAACGAACCCACTAGACAACCATCGTTTATTGCTTCATAAAGCCCTCCCTGCCTGAGCGCGCGCTTGTGAGCAGGCAGCCACGCCTGCTTTTTTTGCGGCCCCAGACCAGAAATATACACCACCAAGTTCCGGAGATAAGGAGAAAACTCCCCGGCCTGTGATACATGGAAGGCCGCTGAAGAGAACACCACGAGCCGCCCCCCTCTCCGAGAGAGAGCGCGCTGCTTTCGTCGCATTGTCCGCGGCAAGTTGAGAGGGAACAATTATGTGCGATTTTTCGTCGCGCGTAGTTTCGGTGATTGGGAACAGATTTTCATAACTCCTGCGGGAGGAGATTTCTACTACTATAGACATTACCCAAAAACACATTCCGAGTAGTCGATGATAAGTGCTGCAGGGTCCCTTCAAGCAAACCCATGTGTATATTTGGAGAGGATATGAATATTGTTGACCAGGTAGATAAACTATGCGAAGTTTGTGAGTACAATACTTAATCAGCAGTACCTAAATGATAGGTTCAAACAGCGTCACTATTATAAAAATATCTTGTTATCCCGAAGCTATATTTGCACATTTATGCACTTGAGAAATAAATACAGCAGCCTTGTCAATCGTCAGATAATAGCTGAAGTACAGATGGAAGCCCAGCTGTCATGTGACAGCACTCTTATTTTTAAAAAAAGAAGAAAATATTGTCCTAGTGCCTTGATATGGTTCTAAAATACAGTTAGGTTCCCTTCAAATGGTTCTTCTAAGCAAAGGTGACAATGATGCTATTATCAACGTGAAAAAGGAGACATTTTTTTAGATATGGCGTTGTTTATGGTCAAGCTAGAATTTAGATTAGTGTTGATCTGATGAGCGAAGTTGTATGTTGTCTTTACGGTCATTTAAGTAGAAGTTTTAGCTTGTTGCAGTTTGTTAAAAGTTCTCCATTGCATTCAGACATTGTTAACTCGAATACGAAAGGGGATCTTAAGCATGTCTACTAAGCTTGCAGTTTTAGAGGTGGAAAAACTATTCCGAAGGCACTTACAATGAAGCTCAGCGGGCATTGAGGAGAGCAGAGGAAACGTCTCACCTGCACAGTGAGAGTGATTGTAGCCGGAGGAGGGGAAGGGGTCAACAAGGAGTCTTGGCGATTCTGAGAGTGTTGATACGGAGCTGCCTCGGTACCATGCTCAATGCTAGAAAGTTGCATTCTTTCTACGCTTTCATGTTAATAGTGCATTAAACTGTAGTGAGTTAGCATGTGACACTGCGTGAGAACTCCTCATATGCACTACAAGGAATGAACTTGGCTACATGCAGTACTATGTTGTGCCTCTAGCAAAGAATCGAAATGCCGCAGACTATTTAATTCGCAGAGGTAGATGACGCATTACTTTGAAAAATTATATTTCTTTAAGGGAAAGCTGCAATTTTCAGTGAGCAGACTATAAACTTGGTTAAATAATACCACGATCCTACATTACAGCAAGGTTGTGTGAATATTCCGGTTTTTTATACAGATTACTTATTGTGTTGGCTCAGTGGCCAAAATGGTAGCATCGCTATATGTCGCAAAGGCGCAGATTTGATTCCTAGCAGTAACAGCTGTTTTTGGGATGGAGGAAAAAAGAAACCATTGTGTGCAGTGGTTTGGTGCTCATAAAAAAATCTCGGGTAGTCCGAAGAAATTTATGATAGAAAGGACCACTGCTGAATTAGGAGTGTGTGAGTTGTGCCAATTACAGCGCAGCTTTGTTATACAAGAACTGTCTTACTCAAATTATTCCTGTTTTTAAATTCTCTTGATTGCATTGCCACCTCTCATATTTTAAGAATAGCTTGTAGCAAATCTCGTACGCATTTTTGTAACTTCTTTGTATCAAAGTGTCTAGTTGCTCACGTCTGATTTTATTAGCTTGCAATTCCTAGAGTCAGGACTGATGGAATAACAACAAACAGCTTGAATCCTGGCAGCCACATCATTTCCAGCACCTCTGTTTTCTTCTGGTAAGCCAAATAAAAAACAACCCTTGTTTGTGAAGCGAGTGTACACTTTGCAAAGTAAAACGAACGGTTTCCTGCAGTCTTGGTTAAATAAATGGGTAACGCGGTATGTGTCAAACAAAGATTTGCTACTATTCCTATAGGGACAAACTTGATGATTTAAAGCATACTTATGTACTTTGTACTCTGTATTATGTACTTAGTTCAGACAATTCATGCAGAATTTAAACGTGCTACTGTGTAATTGTAGCATCGTGCACCTGACACCCTAGACACCGTGCCTTGCCTTAATGGTGGTGGTAAACCTGATGTTCGTGCATAGTTGCAATTTAAGTAGTATGTGCTATTGCCCGGAAAAGAGAAAAAAGGTGTATTGCTTAGTAATCATGGAAAACATGTATTGCCCCTCAGGAACAATGTATAGGCTAAAATCAAATTTCGCAATAAAAGTGTAAGTTCAAGCTGCATTAGGCAGCTTAAACTGAATTACAATTTCATTGCAAAATATAACAAACTGATAGTGTGTTTTTTTATTAAAGAACTGTAAATGTAGAGGACTCTGCAAACGGTCCTGATAAGAGTGGAACACCAGGGACGACAACTCGACGCCATCATGCAGCGTTTGTGTGCCGGCCCTATTTCCTGTGCCCAAAATGAGGAAGACGTGCTTTCGGGGCCATTAAAAGCAGAAATTAAACGCACCCCTTAACACCAACCCAAAGAAATTCCACAACAACAAGCACCCTGCCTAGGGATCTATACAATCCCCCCCCCAAACATCCCACCTACACCCCCCAAAATCGAAATTCTGCATAAGCCCCTGACTAAAAGACGTCGATGACTCAAGATTTTGATTCCTAGCTGACTGGGAGCACAACGACACGACTGGTACCGATATTTTACCTTGTTTCACTTGTTAAACTTGGAATATGTAAGACAGTTGGTCAATGGGAATATTTTGAACATGGCGTGAGCCGTTCCCGTGATTTTGTGGACTTAGTATGCTTATAAACGACTCCAGTGACGACGAACAAACTGCGTGAGACAAGGCAGACGATATCACGCATTCATAGCAAACCCCCTTCACAACGCGCGCGCACTGACGTCACGGGTCCGGCCCTTTAGTGGAGTGATCCACTACATGAGGTGGTGCCGTCCTTGAGTTATAATTTAGTATAGGAACAAACTCGGCAAATTCCAAGCTTCGTTCTGAAACATAGTTGGGGACAAGAGTCCGGTGGTTTTGCCGTGGCTTCCGAAATCGCAGAACAAGTAGTTTGCGCATAACACTAAGGCAAATAAGGTGCATGTAATCAAAGAGAACATTCGCATTATGTCTATGTGAAGTTCCTGCAAAACAATTGTATCAGAGTGGTGTTCTTCCTTTGTTCTGTCCCGAAAGCTCTGATCTGCGCGTAACTTCTGTCTGATATCTGGAAAACACACCCGGTTCTTCTCATGTTTGCCTTTCACAATGCACTTTAGGCAGCTGGAGAAGCCAGGATGGCCTTTTGGGTACAAAAAAAACCCTGTTCGGGAGCATAATATACTAATGCATGCAGAATCACAGGAAGGGTTTGTGATATAACAGTTATGCCATCATCTAACTACACTTTCGTCTCATCAAGAAAACCTGACAGCAAATCCATCGGGTCACTGGGGTTGCTATGGCCGAAGAAAACACTCACAACAAATGGCTCATTCTCAACAATCTTCACACAGCTAAGAATGACCGAAAAGTTAGTACTCTTGCTTTTACATATTTCCAGGCCGTCTATGTTGAAGGTCAGGCTGAGTTCTTCAGGGAGCTCTGGACAATTCTGAAACATTTTCCGCAGTCGTGCTTCTGCACAGAAGTGGCAGTACCTCCCCCAGAACGTTGCAAGGTACCACTGGACCCTGGTGTGTGCAGCAGGGTTCTTGCAGACGACGGCAGGGAAGAAAAACACGGGTGGCTGCGCAACACACCAAGCAGTGATGTAACCCCAGTAGGGGTAGATTTAGAGTTGACCGCCCACTCCTGCAGCTTCTGTCGAAACACCAACGTGGTGTCTTTATCGTCTTCGTTAACAGAACTGTCGTCTGAAAACTAGTGAACTTCGCTGGACAGGGGCCACACAGCGTGACTCTCGCTGTGGAGACGGTGTATGGACCTTTCCCCAGTACCCTTCGTCCTAGCGGCCGCCACGGCGAACATAAAATAGCAGTAAGGCATGCCCCTAACAATGTTTTGTTTTCCGGGAACTCGCACCAAACGTTCCGGTCTTGCCTTCCCTCCCGCACCCAGCCATCACCCGTGCCTTTCACATGAATATCAGTGTAGGAGGCGCACGCTCGTGTGACTAATCAGCAGTGACCGAAGCACCCTTTTTTTACTTTTTTAGATGCGAAGCAGCCTATGGCCGAGCCTGTTCCCTCCGCCGTTGTGTGGGTGCCGTTGTGCGGCGTCCGCACCCCCACTGCGCATTCCTAGCCAGGCACCGCTGATGAGGAGTGTTGCAGGATGCCCCCAGGGATTGGTCAACCAAAGAATGGATCACGAGATAGCTTCGCGTTCAACCACTGTAGTCATCTTCCGGTAGGGGAACCGTGAGTAGTATGCGAGGCATCGCTCCTCTCCTCTCGGAAAAACGCCGCTAGGTGGCCGACCGATGTGGGCCTGCTTCACATCGGCTCCGTCAAAGACCGCCCCAAAGACCCACCAATGGCCGGCGCTGCGACGAAACTATCACCGTCGACAGAGTCTCGTCAGCGCGTTCCCCGGATACCAAGCATACGTCAGGCAAGCCACTAATTTTCATCTGACAACGCCGAGAAATTTCGAAGCGGCGACCGCCACGCTAACCTTAAATGGAGGATTAGCTGCGCTGACGTAGTGGCTCGCCTCGGAAAGCTCGCCACCTTGTTCGAGCTTGCCCGCAACAAAGCCGCCGCTGCTACCGACACAACGAACAAGTAGCTGCGGTCGCCTCCCTACCCTTCTTCACGTGCTCTTCGTTCACCGCTCGCTCTGAAGACGGGGCACACGCTCACGCGATGCACTGATCTGCGCTTGAACTGCTTCGGGCCGTCGTCACACAGCTTGGGATAGCAGTGGGCCTGCGTTAGGCCTAGCCCGTCCCCGACCCCCCGCGCGCGCCATGGCGGCTGCGCCCGCGGTACCTCACGACGAGATGAACACCCAGGGAGAGGCCCCGGCGATTATGGACTGCGAGGGTGACGACGTCACCGCCGAATTCGAGACCAACGAACGGACTCTACCTCTACAACGCGAGCACGACCAGACGCACGAGACGGAGACGGAGGACGACGACGGCTGGATCATCGCCGGGAGGAGGCTTCGACGCCGGGCCGCAGCGCCCCTCGGTAAGCCGGTCCCTCCTTCTCCTGCAGCCTCGCAGCCTCGAGGTAGCGATAGCTTTGTTTAGAAAGTGACTGCCAGACTTAGCAGAGCGGCGCGCATGCCCATGGCGCTACTGAGATACGAGACCAAGATTATCATACGTCCGCGCGGCGGGCTTAACGTACCGAAAACGGAGGCCACGCGCCTCATGTCAGCCATTTTCGCAGCAGCCGGGGTTACCATGCACGAATCCAGAATAGACACTATTTGTACGAGTTCGACTCAGAACATCATAGTGATCAGCACGCCCGATGATGGTTGCGCTCGTAGCTACGTGCACATTAGGCAGCTTCGCATAGGCAACGCCGAGAACGAGACCTTCGCGTACGTGTCCGCCCCGGACGGCACAGTAAAGGGAATCATTAGAGCCATAGACACTACGGAGACGCATCAGGATCTACAGAACAACATCGTAAGCGAGACCAACCCCTTGGCACTAGAGGCCCACAGAATAGGAAACACCACCACGGTTACCGTGGCGTTCGAGGGATCTGAAATACTTATTCGATCAAGTACGGGGCCATGATAGTGCGGTGTAGCCTGTGCAGGCAGCACCACGAGTTCTGTCGGTGCTGCGGGACACTAGGGCATCGCGCGGACGTGTGTCCGAACCGGGAGACTAAAGTGTGCCTTGCGTGTGGGAGACGCGAGCCGGAGCGAAACCACGAGGCCACGTGTAAGCCCCGTTGCAAGCTCTGCAACGGGGCTCACGCAACGGGAGCCACGGGCTGCCTCGGGCTGCCGATTCAAGGTGCCCCACGTGGTACTCTAAAGGCGAGGGGCAAAAGAGCCATAGTGGAAAGAGGCCAAGCAGCAGCCGCCGCAAAAGACAGTGGAAACCATAACACAGCTGCAATCGAGAGTTCACGCCCCCGTTGCGGTGCCGCAGACGGAAGTAGGCGGGTCCGTTAAGACGCCGGCGTCAGCGGCAGTGGGCGGAGCAAAGAACAACAGAAACGGCCAGGCGCAGCCTGCGACGGGCGTGACGTGGGCCAAGGTGACAGCTGGCGGGACGAGCTACGGCAACCCCGCACTCTAGCGAGAGCTGCAAAAAGTTCGCCACGAAAACATGCATCTGAGAGCGCAAATGGAGATACAAGAAAAGATCCTACTCGCGCTAAATCGCAAGCTGGACCTGCTACTCGCAGGCAAGATACCGCAAGAGCTCCCACCGCGAACCCCAACGGTTTCAAGGGACTCACCACAATCGCCGCCCCTTCCACCGATTAGGATCACATTCGAGCCCGAGGAGGTGGAAGAGACCTCCGAAAGCAACAACCCAACGCCTGAAAACGTCGCGGCGAATTGCAGCGACGCTCCACGGGAACAAATGGACACGGACAGCGAACCGACCAAGAAGAGACAGGCACTGAAGTCAAAGATCCGCGAGCAACAATACGTGACCAAAGAAGAATTCTACAGTTTTCAAGACGCGTGCGCCAAGCAATTCGAGACGGTCAACACGTCCCTATCGGCCCTCGAGGCCACGCAGGCAGACATGTCGGCTAGACTGGCCAACCTACAGACCGGCTTCACCAACATGGAGCAAATGACGACGACAATCTACAAGAAGCTCACGGCGAAGCCGCCGCCAGTACCGCTTCCTGAAGCACAGCCGTAATGACAATAAAGACCGCGGAGAAGTCACACGAACTCATCATCTAGCAGTGGAATGCGAACGGGCTCTGGGGGAGGAGAGCGACATTCTTGCAGCACATTGCACGCGCGGAGAAGAGACCGGACATCATCCTCGTCCAAGAAACGCACTGCGAGCACGCCCCGAAAATCCCGGGATACCGCTCCTACGCTTTTGCTCTTCCCAAGACTCCAGAGAAGGGGGCCCGCATGCACGGCGGCATCTGCACTTTCGTGAAGAAGGGCATGGTCAGCCTCGAACACAGACTCCTACACGCCACGAACGTGGAACACCTAACGATAGAAGTGGTGATCGGAACCAAGAGCCGAGCCAGAAAGGAGCACGTGTACATCATGAACGCGTACACGAAACCCAAATACGCGAAACAACGCTACGGCACGCTGATCAGCAAGATCAAGCGGCTGGCAGAGAAAGGAAGGAAGGAAGGAATAGTATAGGAAAGGCAGGGAGTTTAACCAGAATACTGTCCGGTTGGCTACCCTACTCAGGGGAGAGGGGATATGGGAAATGAAAGGGAAATAAAGGACAGCGGTACATATTAAAGGAGCAAATGAGAGAAAGAAAAGTAGAAAAAACACAAGGCGTGACCAGGCAACTATAAAGGCGGTACAAACAACGCACACAACCAGAAAATGCATAAAAATAATACGGTCCATTGATAAAATGGGTGAACTAAGGGCACTGCACTATAGTAATGTCCTTACAATCGTTGAGACAGGCCCGTGTCCTTCAAAAAGAGCAGTAGGGCTTTTATAGCCTTTTCGGCCTGTGTCGGACAACGCCTATGGCACTAAATTGTCTGCGCTGTAAAGGGGAGGTCGTCGAGTGGGCGAATTGTGGTGGAGAGCTGTTGCCTCGGTGTTATGAAGCCGTCACAACGGCACAGAAGGTGTTCAATCATCTCGTCGGCGGCGCACGCATCACAAGCAGGGCTGTTGGCCATTCCAATGGTGTAGGAGTAAGCACCGGTGAAGGCAACACCTAGCCACAGGCGACAAAGTAAGGTGACGTCCGAGCGTGGCACAATATTAGGTAGGTGGCGCTGCAAATCTTGGTCGAGCGAGTAAAGACGAGCGTTGGAGAACTCGGGTGTATTCCACTTGGCGAGAGTGACTTCCCGGGCAATGGACCGCAGCGACCTTGGCAGGGGACCAAACAACGCTGCTCGGCGGAGACTTCAACGCCCCGCACACGGTGTGGGGCTACCAATACGACACGGTGAAGGGTCGCAGCCTCCTGGCAGAGACTCAGGCGGCGGGGTACCACCTCGCCAACGACATCACGGTCCCCACCAGACAGGACATGTCGACGGTGCGCCGAGATAACAACCCGGACCTCACCTTCAGCAACAACGTGAAGGTGAGGTGGCGAAACACACTGGAGACGCTCGGCAGCGATCACTGTATCCTAGAGGTCGCCGTTCACCTCAAAAGTCGAGCGAGCCCGCATCGCAAACAAAGAATCACGGACTGGTACAAGTTTCGTGCCAACCTCGGCACCGTGCCCGAGAACATCGAGGACATTGAGGCATGGACGGCCGCGGTGCTACAAGAATCGAAGCGGGCCACCATCAAGTTCGAGACGGAGGAGGACGCACCCGACGTCGACAGCAGGCTAGCACACCTCATCGAGGCGCGCAACTCCCTCAAACGCCGGTGGAACGGCCAGCGGCACAACCGCAGGCTGCGCAAGAGGGTGGTGATACTAAACAAAAAATTAAAGCCGTTCCACTCAACGTGAAAGCTGTCGTAAATGCAGAGCAGTGATTCGCCATAACGGCCTGTGGCACCGTTATCCGCTTACTGCTACTACCCATCACGCTCTTCGCCTCCCTGTCTGACTTCTCTCTTGATGAATTGAACGGAGGTTTGTCCAAAGCAGTTCAAATTTCCCGCCTTCGCAGTGCTCTCGCGCCCCCGGCCTGGAACGAACAGCGCGAGCGGTTCTCGCACGTGCCGGCACCTTACTGCGCAGTCCACAACGGTCCCATCTCCCCGCGAGGGGGACTCGAGTAAATGCGTCGCATAGGGGGTGGGTGTATTGCGTTAGCGTTTAGTGTTTGGTGAGTTGGTGGTAGTGAATGGGTTGT
Source organism: Haemaphysalis longicornis (assembly GCF_048455015.1). Lineage (NCBI taxonomy): Eukaryota > Metazoa > Arthropoda > Arachnida > Ixodida > Ixodidae > Haemaphysalis > Haemaphysalis longicornis. Next base: position 38,026,293 of record NW_027526204.1, read on the forward strand.
ATCAGCAACTTCTTGACGTAGTTTGAATGAGTCAAGGATATAGGGCGCGTTCGTAGCCTCCCATTCTGTGTCGGCTTAGTGGCGGAGTGGGTAGAGCACCATGTACATTGCGTTCCGCCCGCAGGGTCGAGGGATCGATACCAGGTGCCGGATAGAATTTTTTATATAGTGTAGGGGGAGGGGTGCGGACAACGACGGTGCGGACTACGACGGACGTCAACGCGGGTGACGTCGTGAGTTACTGAAATGCTCTGCATTTAACAGGGAAATCGAGAAGCACTGCGAGACGCTGAATCGCCAGCGCTGGCACGCCATCTGCTAGGAGGCCGACGGGCAAATCCACAAAAGCCGAACTTGGAAGTTGCTCCGACACCTGCTCGACGACACCAAGACCAAGAGCATGAACAGCACGTCTTGGCGCGAACCCTCCTCAAGGCCCGCCGGGAGCTCGGCGACGACGAAGTCCGGCGCCGGCTCGACGCCAAGTACCTACCGGCCACGCCACCCTCGCCCCTGCCGACCTACGAGGGCGACGTCAACCCAGAACTCGACGCGGACATCGAGGAGTGGGAATTTCGCGCGGTTCTGCAAAAGATCAACGGAAAGTCGGCGACCGGCACCGACGGCTTGTCGAACAAAGACTGCGCAACCTCAGCGACGGCGCAATTGCGGCTCTCACGCGGTACTACAACAACTGCTGGCGCAGTGGCGTCCTGCCCCGCAAGTGGAAGGAGGCGCGCATGGTGCTCATCCCGAAGCCCGGGAAACCGCCATACATCGAGAACCTGCGCCCGATATCACTGACGTCTTGTGTGGGCAAGGTCCTTGAACTCGTTCTTCTAAATCGGTGGCAACGGTATCTGGAGGAGAACGAGCTATACCCCAACACCATGCTCGGATTTCGGGCGGGACTGAGCACCCAGGACGCGATGCTCCTCCTAAGGCACGAAATCATAGACCGGACGACCAAGAGATCCGGAGAGACAGCGGCCATCCTTGGCCTCGACTTATTAGGAGCGTTCGACAACGTACTGCACTTGTCAATACTGCGGCAGATGTCCCGCCTGAACATGGGCGAGCGATCCTTCCAATACGTCAAGGATTTCCTCACGGAGCGAACCGCGACCATGGTGGCGGGAGACCTGGAGTTACCGACGAAAACGCTCGGCAGCAGGGGCACGCCGCAGGGAGCGGTGATCTCGCCGACGCTGTTCAACCTCGTTATGATCGGGGTGGCCGAACGCCTCGGCTCCCTCCGAAGGGTACGACACACCATATACGCCGACCATCTCGTCCACGGGCAGAAGCGACGGCGAGATCGAAGAATCGCTCCAGCAGGCCGTCGAAGCGGTCGAAGAACAACTTCAAGGAACGGGCGTCCAATGCTCTCCGCCCAAGTCGGAGCTGCTGCTGCTGCGGCCACCTCGAAGTAACAAGACCGACAACGACGAGCCGAACATCAACGTGCGCACGACCGGCGGTACCAGCATTCCCAAGGTTGACACCCTGCGCGTTTTGGGACTGCACATCGAGAGCACGCGCCGTAACGGTTACACGATACAACCGCTCCAAACCAAGGTACACAGGGCGATGGGGTTCATCAAGAAGATATCCACGAAGAACGCCGGCATGAGCAGCGCAACACACTCAAACTGACACAATCCTTCGCTGTCAATCACCTGGCCTACGTCGCCGCCTTCCACACCTGGAACGCCGCCGAGCGTAACAAGCTGAACGCTCTCATACGCAAGGCACACAAGGTCGCGCTAGGTCTATACACGCACACTAACACGGAAAGGATGTTAGAGCTAGGAATACATAACACAATATAAGAGATTGCAAAAGCGCAGCAACCAGCGCAGACGGCTCGCCTCGAGCAAACGCGCACGGGCAGGGCGATCCTAGAACGATTAGGACACAGGCCGCGGCTGCAGGAGGGTAGGAACCGGCTGCCGGTTCCGCGGGGCCTGCTCAAGAAACTGCAGGTCCCACAGCTGCAGCAGCACATGGACCCACAAGAGAACAAGGAACGACGGCTGGCCAGAGCCCGAGCGCTGACCGGCACGTACTCCAACGACACCGGCGCCGTGTACGTGGACGTGGCCCGACACCCGTGCCGACGACACACGTACGTGGCCGCAGCAGTCAGACCAACGACGGCCGAGCTCGTCACGGCCGGCAGCGTGCGGGCCAGGTCGGCGGAGCAGGCGGAGGAGTTGGCCATCGCGCTGGCCCTCTCGATCCCGGCATGCACGACAGAACTGAGCGACTCCCGCGGGGCAGTCACCAACTTTGAAAGAAATCAAGTGTGCGCGAGTGCGGTGAGTGTGTGCCGGGCCCCAGACCCAATGCGCGCGCCGATAACGGCACGGTGGTTCCCGGCCCACATGGGCGCAGTGGGACCCGAGCCCAACCGGAACGAGGACGCGGACAGGGCGGCGAAGGCGCTGACAGGACGCCCAGCCGACCCGCGACCCGCTGTGCCTAGAACAACCGAAACCGGCAACGACGGAGTGGACGGCGACTACAGCGAGGACGTCGACGGCGACGACACAGAGGCGGAGGAGCCCGCCCCGGTGACAACGTACGGAGGGGTCCTGGAGTGGTACCGGGAGCGTCGCAGACGCCAGCCGGGGCCGCACCCCGACCTCACCAGGCAGGAGGTTGTGCTCCTCCGCCAACTGCAAGTGAGAGCAACGTGGACTTCCGTGTGGGCCGTACACGCGAGCCCGGAGCTCTACGAAACCGATGTGTGTGCGGTGTGCGGGGCCGCGAGGGCCACGCTAGCCCACATGATGTGGAACTGCGACATGAACCCTGTCTCATCCGAGGCCCTCCCGCCTCACCTCGCCCGTGCGGTGGGCGAAAGAGATCTGGACTCTCAACGGGCCGCCGCGCAGTTTCCGCTGAGGGCGGTCCAACACCAGCAAGCGTGGGTAGTTGCCCCCTCCTAAGAGGGGAATAGCTCCTGTAGCCGAAAAGCAGGCAAATAATGATGTTACACCCCCCCTCCTCTCCTCTCCGACGCTCCTCTGCTCTCCGGCATTCCTCCTCTGCTCTCCGGGATTGCGCAACCAATAGCAACACCTGCGACTCCGCACGATATTGCGAAGCAGCTTAGGGTTAGATACGCGACGGTAGCCGCTGCATACTCCGCTGGGGCGCCACTGTAGCTCCGTGGTATAAATGATGCGCGCGCGCGCTTCGCTACCCTCATTATCCCAACGCCGCAATCAAACTGAAAACTAATCGGCACTTGAGACGACCACATGCCTGCTACGCATAGTACTCAGGGTTCCCGCTGATGATGATTGTGGCAGGATGCCCCTAGGGATTGCCCAATCAAAAAATTCATCACGAGATAGCTTCGCCTTCAACCACTGCCGTCATCTTCCCGTGAGGGAACCCTGAGTAATTCGCGCTGATGTTGATTGTGGCAGGATGCCTCTGGGGATGGGCCAATCAAAAAATCCACCACGACATAGCTTCGCATAAAACCACCGTCGTCATCTTCCCGTAGGAAAACCCTGAGTAGTATGCGAGTCATTCGTCCTCTCCTCTCCACAGCTTCTCTCCTCTCCAGGCTTGCGAAACAAATGGCAACACCTTCTGCTCCGCGCGTGATAATGCGAAGCAGCTTAGGGTTACAGACGCGACGGTAGCCGCTGCATACTCCGCTGGGGGCGCCACTGTACCTCCGCGGTTTAAATGACGCGCGCGCGCTCTCCTCTCGGTTCATTCTACTCCGCAACGCCGCGAACGAACTGACAACTAATGGGAAATTGAGTAGACCCCATGGCTGCTTCGCATACTACTCAGGGTTCCCCTACGGGAAGATGGTGATTTTTTTTTCATTTTCTTTGCTTCCCTATTGGTAGCTAAGTGCTAATAGCATGTTCAGCCTAGAAAATTTTAGCCCGTTTCCTTTGAAAGCATTTTTTGTGTGTACGCACGCACTCAGTGCGAACTGTTCGAAAAAAGGAAATAAAAACATGCTGCCATAGGAAGCATAGCCGCTCCCCAAGGAGAAAGCTGAAGGGGTGCCAGTTTGTTTATTTCGCCCGAGCAAACTGCCAAGATTGGTGCATTGGCCGCCCACGCATTCGCAGATCTCTACTTGAAAATGGTCCATTACATACACGGCAGTATATTACACAAAAAAGTCCTCCACGTCGTAATCGGAACCTTGCTGCTGCTGGAGGTTGCTAGGACTTGGATTATACCTACAACGCGAGCGTGCACTAGCATCTAATTAAGTTGCTTCTAACCAAATCCTACGTTGTTGGGATGTGGACGGGTCCGGCACAAATTCTATTTGCGCGCTGCCAACTAACACGGAAAATGCATCGATGGGGCACTTCCGTTTCCGCTTGAACTGCCGTTCTCTGCTTTCGGACATAACTAATCCAGTAAATTACTCAGAGCACTCAACTTTTGTTATCTGCCCCCCCGACAGGTGACTTGCCTCAGTGCGTGGCTGCCAACTCTCTCAATCCCGACTGGCTACATGGCCATCCTCATTCAACTTTCAACTTGGCTTGACTAAAATAAATACTTGCGCTTCGTGGCCAGCAGCAAAACACAAGTGCTTAATAACTGTTTCGCACAAAGTGCACATACTAACCATTCTCTCTCTTGCCTTATTTTTAATTTTAAAATTTCCTGAAGATGTTTGTACTCTTCTGAATACTGAACATGTAACCAGCCAGTAAAGTATAACCAGTAATTTGTTACCTGAAGTACGAACAACGTAGACAAAAACAGTAATCACTCTCTATATCTGTATCTGCGCGTGAAAACTATAACAGCGAGCGTTCCCATTGTCTTCTAGCGACCAGCATGAGCACATCCTGAGAAAGTCCTGAAATAAATGTTTCTAGGATATCAAGAGCGCGGATGTACTGAGTATGTCCTGAGGACATCGCGGGAACAGAGAGGACGTTTGGAAATTAGATAGGATAGTCTGTTTCCAGGCTCCTCGGTTTTCAGAAGCTGCTGCAGCCTGCTGCGCACCGAGTAGGAGTTGCGCTGACTAATCACAGCCTTGAGGTTCTCGTACGGTACTACTGGGAGCGGGGTAACGCGGACGTCGGCAAGCTTGTCCGTGATGCTGATTAGCAAAGAGGTCACGACAATGTGTTATTTCATCTCCCGTGATCCGAAGTGATCCAGTGGAGCGGAAAGTGTGCCTCGGCTTGCGCGAACCATGCCCATGAATTACAAGTCCAGTACAGGGGTAGCGAAAGGGTACGACCAAGGCGGTAGCGCTAGTGGACGAAGCGGCTTCGCGGTCACCGCCACCCTGTAGCTTGCCCGCATATTTCATAATCATCACCACCAGCCTATCTACGCCAACTGCAGGGCAAAGGCCTCTCCCATTTTTCTCCAGTTACCCTGATCCTGTGCCAACTGTGACCAATTCATCCCCCAGAACTTCTTTATCCCATCTGCCCATCTAACTTTCTGCCGCCCCCTGCAACGCTTGCCTCCTCTAGGGATCTACTCTATTACCTTTAATGACCGATGACTATCTTGCCTTTGTATTACATGCCCTGCCCACGTCCATTTTTTCTTCATAATTTCTACTAATATGTCCTTAGCACTCGTTTGTTCCCTGACCCAGTCCGCTCTCTTCTTGTCCCTTAACGTTACACCTATCATTTTCCGCTCCAGTACCCGCTGAGTCGTTCTCAATTTAAGTTGAACCCTCTTAGTGAGCCTCCAAGCTTCTGCCCCGTAGATGAGTAGCGGAGCCGTCATACACTTTCTTCATCAGCGACAATGGTAGGCTGCTATTCATTATTTCAGAATGTCTACCGTATGCATTCAACTCCTTCTGATCCTTCTAATTATATCTGCGTCATGGTTGGGATCCGGGGTCACAAGTTGGCCTGAGTAGATATATTCGCTTACCACTTCCACTATCTCACGCCCTATCCCAAACTGCTGTGCTGTCCCGATGGTATTGACCGTTACTTTGGTTTTCTGCATAGTAGTTATCAGGCCTACGCTTCTACTCTCTTCGCGCAGTGCGGAAAGCATGCTTTGCAATTCGTCCCCCGAGTTATTTAGCAAGGCAACGTCATCAGCAAATCTGAGGTTACTGGGGTGTTCTCCATTAACCCTTACTCCCACCTGTTCCCAATCCAGGGTTCTGAATACTTCTTCTTAACATGCTGTGAATAACATTGGACAAATTGTGTTTCCCTGTCTGACGCCATTTCTTATAGGTATTTTACTGCTCTCCTTATGGAGGATAATTTGTTGGAAGCGAAAGCTTGGAACTGGCCTGGCTAGAAGGGACAAGATCCATCCACATCGCCAGTTAATGTCCCGACCGGCCCAGAGACATTCAGTTGCAACAGGAATTGGAGTCACTTTTTTGTTGTTCCTCCTGAATTGACACATACCCACGGGGAGGATTGGCCAGGAATCCGGCGTGAGGAAGACAAGCGCGGCCACTTAAAAGAACAGATGATTTACTCCTGGCGATTACTCGGCCGTGTGAGGGCACTTGAGCTTGCGGCTTGCCAGGAGCACCTGGTGACGTCGAGGCGTGCACGTGGGCTCACGCCACGTGAGGAGCTCCCCCCTTTGTCGTCGTCGTCTTCTGCGCGGGGGAGTCGCTACTGTCGCGCCGGTCGCCACAGTGTGTCCACGCTAAAAATATTTCTTAGTTCTAATATATCTTTTTGTAAAATGCTTTGTATCCTTTCGAGGACTAATTTACCGCTTAGCCCCTTTGTGCAGTAATTCGAAAAGAATTGTGAAGCTTAGTTGATAATTTTCCGCTTCGTGAGAAGTCTGCCGCCATTCCGAAGACATTTCGTGGGTGCGTGTCGCGAGTTGGGATGTGAACTCGTGACATTGGAGATAGGCTTGTACTTAATCAACAGTACACGATTATTATACAGAACTTTTTTGGTCTGGGAAACAGCTGGGGATATCACGAAAGTTTCTTATTTATGATGGCTGTAATATCCAATTGACTATTTCCTACTAAGACTACAGGGCTCAAACGATAGTATAAGCCAGAGCATCTTCCATAGCGATTCAGTTCTATGATTCCTAGAGCCCTTTTTGTAAATTAGGTACAATGATACGGGTCTTCGTACCTATATTTTAGTACCTACCATTTTATCCACTCATAGCTGTGCCTTAGAGAAAGGAACTCGAGATCGCCATGCTACCTAATGCGAAATTTGGGCGTAGCAGCAGTGCGTTGAGGCAGCACTCACTCGTGGCTTCTAACGACAGCAGATATATGGTGAGCCTCTGCGGGGGCGGCGCAAAGTGCGTCTAAGGAAGGGTCCGCGAAATGAGTCTTAAGCGAACGCACATCATAGTCACGCGCACGCCCTTCCCCCGTTTTCTCCCGAGCGTCGCGCTGTCGAGCGCCTCGTGCAGGCACAGCATGCTGCCTCCTCCACTCTCCCACCGCATACTTACAAATAGCGCTGGCTTGCGCTACCATGGTGAACCGCCCTCCCCTCCCAATTTCCCAGCACTCTCCTCCTTCGCATTCTTTCATCGTTCGCTTTTTTCCTTCACTCGTCTGTGCAGGCCATCGTTCCTTCAGTTACGCCGACAACCGGCACAGCCAAGAGACGGCGGCCAAAGGGATGCGCCCTAAAATTGCACGCTGAAAAACGCGCACGAAGAGATGGGTGCCAGCACCGATCAAATCACAGAACCCCACCTTTCGAATCTAACTCTTCTCTCGAAATGGACCTACAGCCTCTATAAAGCTAGCCTCCTCGACCGTGTTGCCGATATGTCGTGACGGCGGAATTATTAGTTTTACCACACGGCTCTTCTTACACACTTTTTTGCGAAGCATATATATGGAGAAAGATTTGGACACAAGAAAAGAAAATGAAGATGCAACTGTAAGTTTCTTTCACGATGAGAGCACATAGGCTTTATTTTACTTGGTAAAATTCCAAGACCAACAATGAGACAATGTATTAAACCAGTGGAACAAGTCTGCCACAACCGTCGTCTGCCGGAAAGATGGGCTGCGCAGCTTGCTGCAGAGGTCGCAGAACGAGGGTGGGAATCGATCCCGGTCGACGCGTCGCCTATTTTTCCAGCGCAGATACTTCGCATACAGCTGAAAGTCACCGGCTACTCTTTTTAGGTATTTGGCAAGGTGTTTCGGTGACCTAAAGCTTAGCGCATCAATGAACGAATCCGGCGGGGCAATGGCAGTGTAGTTGGCTCCCCCGAGAACCACCGGAATTATGTCGTGTTCCAGGACATTGAAGAATTTCTCGGTGACGTAGTCTCTGCATATGGAGTTCTCAAAGGAAAGGTAGAAGAAGTATTTCTTCGCGAACAGTTCGTAGCATCTGGTTGCATTTTCTTTCGGGCACATTTGGTCTCCGCAACTGCCGTACACGTCGACATTGACGTACTTCCGAAGCTGTTTCACATAGTCATCCCTACCGCTCGCTGCTCTGCAATGGCTAACGGCACAAACAGCCATCCGTGACTTGCGTCGCCAGATGTTCCGGGTCTTCTGATATTTGAAGTTCACAGTTACGTTGTTTTCTGCTATAGTGCCGTATGGGTGCACAATGTCCGAGTCTGACCTTCAAAAAAAAGAACAAATATTAGTGAAACTAAAGCCAAACGTTTGCAGACTATAATTATTGTAGGAAGGGTAGGTCTAGTACAACATTAAATATTCTACCATTTTTACACGCAAGCATATCTTGATGCATTTATCACCTCTTTATGAATAATTTAGCATAAAAACAAAGATGAGCAAGCGTGAAAATTTAGACGATCAGCATTGTACAGAGAATATTCGTGCGGCAGTCTCACAGTCGTCAGGAATGAAGCAATATACGTAAATATATGAGCAGTTACAGCGTCCGTCAATACATTTTAGCACTGCACAACAGTGTTTAGAACAGGAGCACAGGCGAGAAGTGAGGTTTCGGGAATAAGAAGTGTGACGAATGATGGCGCTCTTTTTCTTATTTTTTCTGCACGTTGAAAATGGCGCGGTGCGATATGTTTTTCACGAGTCCCGTGGCATGTCAGTGAATATAGCAAGCTAAAAACCCACAGTTGAACAAAATCGAAGTCCGCATTGCTTGGGTACACGGCCCTGAACCCTGTTCGGGCAACCAGGCAGCCGACGAGGTCGTACTCGAGAGTGCACATTTTTTTCACGTGATAATTAGTCGACACGGCCGCCTACACATCAGCCAGTGAGGCGGCTATACCCCCATAACAAGAACCGAGAGAGCGTTTGATGGACAAAACTCCAGCAGCAAACAACATCACTTTACCACCGCTCCCATGCTTCAGTAATGCCTTCACCACCTAATTTCACTTAGAACACTGAAATACATCAAAAGTCGCAGTTGACATTCTACCTCATGGCACCCATACTTCCGCAAGTACACCAGCGAACCTGAGTCATCTGGTATCGCGACGTCCGAGTTTCAACAAACACAACTGCAACCTAGCCCACAATAATTTTAACGGACATTACTCCACCAAATAGCACTTTATTTAGTTCAGAGTGGCCTATCATGCCTAGCGTACCGCAGACCTCAGAGTTTCTAGACACTCGCGATGGAATATTTTGCCCGGCCGGGCTGTTCTGATGTACTCATGCCAAGAATGGGCAATAGAAGTACTGAACCATCGTACGCGCGGAGTAGAAGTGACTCAGTAAAATCGAAGAACTGTCTCGTCACCCCTAGCCCTTGACCGTTCCTGGCCTTGTGCCTGTCTAGACAATTGCTCTCCAAATCAGTAGGTTTTACTACTAGTACCACGTCCGTTCCTTTTGCACTAATAAAATGGGCAAACCAATGATTCCAGAAGACACATGTGTCTTTGAAGTGTGAGGTCTTTCATGGTACGCGCTTCTAATCGGCATGTATAGCAAAGGGTGATTTTCAACGCCCGTTCACCGCAGATGAACACAGGTGTTTTTACACGTATACTGTTGCCAACAGTGCTGTCATCTTCTCCAGTAACCGCTGGAACCTCACCGACCACTCAGTGACGACACCTATGACGTTGCTGCGGCCCTCCGGTTAGCGCCTCTTCGTCGTCGTTACGTAGGCGCTGTGTGCGCCTACCTGGCACACAGATACCAATGGCACTTCCATACCAATTCATATGGTCTTTCCATACGGTGTTTTCCTAACAACGCTACGCCCACAGCGCAAGGAGTAAATGCTGCAACGCGACAGAATGGACAAAAGCAGCTTCTTCTGCTCCGGGTACAACAGAGTCACATCCAATTGCTGCAACAATTAAGGTTTGTTCGACCGACCTTACGAAGCTAGCATGTGATCAACCACCCAACTCGCCTGCTATGTTCATTATGACATACCTGTTCATTAACGTGGCTCTGCATGTGCAGTGAATAGGGTATTTCCCGGGATATCACCGCTATCCAAAGTTGCGATAAAACCACAGAAGTGCTAAAATGTAAATTCTCTGCCCAACGGAGTAATAAAAGACATCCAGTGTTCTTGCCTCCCAAATGGGGGCGTTCTCTCACTGTTGTTGATCGTTTCATGGGAAAGCTAATCGAGCACGTAGAACACAGAAGACTTCAAAAAATAAAAGGCAGGCAGATTTAAACTTTCACACCATGATCAGATTTAGAACAACGTTATAAACTAAAGACGTACTGTTACAACTAAAACATGAGACAGTAGACAGAAATGTACATGATGAAGAGACCTAAAAGCCATCGTAGGCCTTGTCCTAAAAAAGCCGATAACGTGCGCCACGACGCCATGCAGCAAAGTCCCGACGTACTACTAGGTGACGTACTACTAGGTGAGGGATTTTTTCTCGGACAGGACGGCAAAACTCTGAATTGGCACCCTGGAATCGGAAGACCTTTAACTGGAAGGGAAGGCCACACCGCGGCGTTCTGTCATCTCCCTCTTTTTGCGCAATATAGCAATTCTCGTCTTCCGGCGGAATTGACGAAAATTGAATTCTTACATCATAGCATCTACGCTGGTGCCTTCACGCTCTGGGTAGCCGAGGAAAGTGATTGCACAATGCAAAATACCTAAAGAATCAATAAATTAATCGAGACCTACGGAGGTCCAAGGAGCCTTATGTGATCGCCAGAACAATAGCAATGACTACTACATCGAGCAAACAAACGGAGAAGCGGACTCCCCAAAATTATCTACGAATAAACCTACACGCAAAAGTCGACCTCATAACAATTTTGCCGATCATCAATGTTCTGGCGCTACGGATTCAAGCGAATGGGTATGACGCCGAAGCCATCAGCTTACTGTAAAAAGCGTAAAATAAAAGATCAGATTGCCATCCAAAGTAGCCAATAGACACTTAGGAGTCAAACGAGCCAACCTAATCAGAATGATAAGCCCTTCCTGTGAGAAGGGTGGTCTACGCAGCACCATTCCTTTTACCTATAATACACGAAAGAAAAAAATCAGCAGTATGCTTCGAATAGTATACAAAAAGTCCCATACACAGCCAAGGGCCCGCAACTCACTCAAGGAGCTAATCGAAGCCCAGCCAGTCTCCCAATCGGAGCGACTCACAAGGAGCGACTTGGAGATACGTGCTAAGATTCCTAAGCAATGATTATGATTTGCAACATGCGAATGAAGTTCACATTAACCCCAATGCACGAGCACATTGTACAGACAATCCTCCTTTACCCAGGAACATGCATTCAGTGCGTTATCAAGAGCGCAGACAAGAAAGAGCGAAAGCTGCTACAAACGCTTTGAAAAGACCAATGATGCGATATACGTCGACGCTGCTGACTACATGGACTGCACCGCCCTGGCAATAACTGCGGTTGACCAGCACGGCCACCTTATACTTCAGGCTCTTATCACTCAAGCGGACATCAGACAGTGAAAGAAGCTGCCATTGCCATTACGTCAGTATCAGCCCAGGCAGGAATATATATAAGTGACTCTAAGACGCCAGTTAGAAAGATCGTGAGAGAACGCATATAGCAGAAGCGCTGAAAATTATGAATGGATAAAGCGGCGCAAGGTCTAGAACAGTACAAATAATATGGGCGCCCACCCATACAGCCCTACAGAAAAAAGGGAAGCTGACAACTAAGCTAGGGGAATAGCCGACAGGGCTGTCGTAAGAAGCGCCACAGAACAGCCCTCGCCCAGACGAACCCGCTGTGAACGTATGGTCACTTACAGAGGCCCTAGGTCATTGTCGATTGGGCCGGCTACAATACCCAGAGGTACACAAAACATAACACAAAAACAACTATTGCAGGTACACTACTACAGACAGAGATGAAGCCCAACTAAGATAGTAGACGGTCACCACTGTCCAGAACTGCGCAGCAAAATATGTAAAAACTGTGAAGAGCAATCACCCACTTGAAACACATGCTCTGCTATTACTACCACCGATAAAGCAAGAAAAATGATAGCTACACGCCCGCAGTGGGAGAAGGTAGTGCTCAGCTCGCACGACGAGTCTGGCTTGGGCTGTCCGAATGCCCGAGGCCGGCACCGAGGATATGGGCTCTTGGACGATGGCTGAAGAGAGAGGGAAGAGATTCCAGGAATATTCAACCCCTGAATCCATCCTGGGCAAACACTCTCTCTCTTTCCTCGTGGTCTGAAGGAAATTCTTTTCCTGATCGTCCTGCACCGCCTGTTCAAGCAGTTCGAGGTCAAATTACCCTAGGAATGTAGTATCGGGGGGCCACCGAGCCGAGTTCCCACAGATGCTCGCGCCTACGCTAAAAACCACTACGCACAAGGTTTTTTTATGCCCGGTACTATGGGGCAGGCCAATAAGATCTGCAGTCTGTTCAGGGCCTGCCATTTCATCCAGTGCATCACATATCTTGGCTGCATGCGGCAATTCCGCCCGTAGGATTAGGGCATGGTATATTGATATTGTGAGACCCAGTGACTACACTCCCAGTACTTTGGGTTATGTTACCGGCGCTTCTTCGTAATCACCCACTATCATCAGTGCTAGCCCCGATGGGCTCGGCATCATCATCACTTGTAAATAATCATCATCACCTCTTGATCTTCTTCCTTGGCCCGAGCGTTGGAATAAACGGCCACGCAAACCGTCGTCTCTCAAGTGGTGGAGCGTGCGTCTTGATCCCCCGTCCTCCATCTCTGAGTGCACCCCTGGAGCTCCGTTCGGGTCGTCGCTTGCTGCGAGACGCCATGCCTATGACAGCGGAACGTGCCACCGGAACCGGCAGCGGTACCGGCAGTGGAACCGGCAGCGGAACCGGTGGGGCGGGCTCAGCCGCCGTCCCACCGTACTTCGTCACCAGCCGCCAGCGGGATCCACCGATGTTCGCTGGCCTTCGTAATGAGGACGTTGACGAGTGGCTCGATACCTTCGAACGCGTCAGCGCCTTTAACAGGTGGGACGACCGCGCGAAGCTTGAAAACGTCTCGTGGTCCCTGGACGAAGTCGCCAAAACGTGGTTCCGGAACAATGTGCACCGCATTGATGACTGGAACGATTTCACCACGCAGCTGCGCCAGATTTTTGGCTCTTCCTCGGCCTGCTCAGACATCGCGAAAAAGAAGCTGGAGGGACGATTCCAACATCCTTGTGAGACGTACACGTCGTACATTGAAGATGTTGTGGCCCTGTGCCGAAAGGTCAACAAAGACATGACGGAGGCTGATCGCGTGCGCCACATCTTGAAAGGGATCGGCCAGTTCGCCTTTAATGCCCTGGCCCTTCAGAATCCGACTACCGTTTCGGATGTGAGGACAACGTGCCACCGCCTGGACGACCTTCAGTCGCTCCGTCTGCAGCAGGGTACCATGGCCCGGAACAGCGGCGATGAGGACCTCCGGGCTCTAATACGCGAACTCATCCGGGAAGAACTTGACGGCCGCACCTCTGTGCACGTCCCTTCTGCCAGTCCCTACTCGTCTACACCTAACCTGCGAGAGATCATTAGAGAGGAGCTTGCCGCGTGTACTCACGGAAGACTTCCCGCAGATCTTACCCCTCCTCCAGTCACGCCATCCTATTCCGAAGTGGCTGGCAGGCCGCCTCTGTCCGTGGCAGGCGTCCCCGCCCAACCACTTCCTGGCTATGTGGCAGCGGTCAACCCGGTCCCTGGGCCGCAGCCTTACTATCCAGCATGGCGACCGCAGCGCCCTCAGCCCTCTTTCAACCGGCCGGTGTGTTTCTACTGCGGAATTCGCGGGCACATTTCGCGGTTCTGTAGGAGGCGTTTAATTGATGAGCGACGTGGCTACGAGACGTACGAACGTGACCGACCAAACCTTCGTTACGACTACCGCCAGAGGGGTTACCCATCTCCGCCACGGCGGTCCTCTCCTCCTGCCACTTCCGAGACCCCAACCAATTCTCGTGCCTCGCGACGTCGTTCCCCATCACCATTTCGACGATCTGTGTCTCCGCTTCGCCCTGTCGTGCATGACCCCACCCACCTCTCGGAAAACTAAGTCATGCAGTTTTTGGAGGGGAAACTGCATCTATCGGTACATTAGCAACTCCTCCAGAACACCCATCGAACTTGTTGTTAGTATCAGTTGAAGGTAACGATGTCGGAGCTTTGGTGGACACTGGAGCAAGTATTTCTATTATTCGAGCTGACTTTTGTAAGACACTACGAAAGGTAAAAACCCCATACAGTGGCCATTTATTACGTGGAGCGAACGACACGTCCATCCAACCTTCTGCCTTCTGCACGGTACGCGTTTCTATCGACGGGCTGTGTCATCACATTCAGTGTGCGGTGATCTCGGAGTGCCCCTATAAGCTTATTCTTGGTTGGGACTTTCTTTCGTCGACTTCCGCTGTTATTTGTTGCCGCACTCCTGCTATTAGCATCACAGACGTTCATCACTCAGCTGTCCCGGAAACAAGTACGCCTCGTCTGGTGCTACGTACCGATCACGTTGTGCCCGCCCGCCAAGAGCACATTCTTTCAGTTTCCGCTGACAAAATCGTTGACGGCGATGTGCTGGCCATTCCGTGCGGCCGCCTCCTTTCACGAGGTCTTGCAGTAGCCGCTTGTCTGGTACGATTTTCCCGAGGGCGCGCCTTTATCCCTGTGCGTAATACGACCTTCGAAGCGGTTCTGCTCCCGCAAGGCTGTGCGATTGCTTCTGTTTCTGCCGACGACGTGTCCATCCTTCCGTCTGGTACTCTTTCCACAGGCAGTGGGCCTTCCACGACCGTTTCCTCTACGTCACCTCTTGCGGTCACCATCGGTCCGGACCTTACCCCATCACAGAAATCCTCAGTACTGGAACTTTTACACAAGCACCGTGCCTCGTTCGACACCCATTCAAAGTTCCTTCCTCGCACCCCTGCAGCTACGCATCGCATCAAAACTGATGGATCAACTATTGTTCACCGCCGCCCGTACCGAGTCTCCCCATCAGAACGGCAAGTAATTGAGGAGAACGTGAACGACATGCTGCAGCGTAACGTTATTCGGCCCTCATCCAGTCCTTGGTCTTCCCCAGTCGTCCTGGTGGAGAAAAAGGATGGTTCCGTGCGTTTTTGTGTAGATTATCGGGCCCTCAACAAAATCACCCAAAAGGATGTGTATCCTATGCCCCGGATCGACGACGCCCTGGACTGCCTTCAAGGAGCCGAATACTTTTCGAGCCTTGACTTGCGCTCTGGTTACTGGCAGATACCGATGCACGAGTCCGACAAGGAAAAGACGGCGTTTGCTACTCCCGACGGCCTATATGAATTTAATGTCATGCCTTTCGGCTTGTGCAATGCCCCGGCAACGTTTGAGCGGATGATGGACTCAGTGCTCAGAGGACTAAAATGGAAGACCTGTTTCTGCTATCTTGACGACGTGGTTGTCTTTTCCTCGACATTTGCTGAGCATCTCCAACGCTTGGACGAAGTGCTTACGTGCATCTCCAATGCTGGACTACAGCTCAACTCAAAAAAATGTCGTTTTGCGACCAAAAATATCAAGGTACTCGGCCATGTCGTTAGCAAGGACGGGATACGACCCGACCCCGACAAAATCGCTGCTGTTGTCGGATTTCCGCGTCCATGCCAACAAAAAGATCTGCGCAGTTTTCTCGGGTTGGCCTCGTATTTCCGTCGCTTTGTCCGGAACTTTGCCACCATTGCGGGCCCCCTCAACCAGCTCCTACAGTCCGGCGTAGCTTACGTTTGGTCGAATGAGTGCCAACAAGCCTTTGAGGCATTGAAAGCCGCCTTAACGTCTAGCCCGGTACTCTGCCACTTTGATGAAAGCAAGCCCGCTATCCTCCACACAGACGCAAGTGGCCACGGAATCGGCGCTGTTCTCCTTCAAAGTGATGCTCAGCTCCGGGAGAGGGTCGTTTCCTATGCTAGTCGTTCGTTGACACCCGCCGAGAAGAATTACTCCATTACAGAGCAGGAATGCCTTGCCATCGTTTGGGCTGTTCAAAAATTCCGGCCTTACCTCCATGGCCGTCACTTTACAGTGGTCACAGATCACCATGCACTATGCTGGTTATCTTCCATGAAAAACTTGTCTGGGCGCCTTGGTCGCTGGGTTCTCCGCCTCCAACAATATGATTTCTCCGTGACGTATAAGTCCGGAAAGAAGCATACGGACGCAGACGCTCTGTCTCGTTGCCCATTGTCTTCTCCGTCGACTGCTCTCCAGGAAAGCCTCGACCACGATGTCCCTTTGGCACCCATTACTTTCCCTAGCTCTGCTGGACACGGTGACTTGCCCTCGCTACAGCGAGCAGACGCATACTGCCGCCCCATCATGGACTACCTCGACGGCCGTGTGCCGCCTCCGACCAGCCGTGCACGTCGTCAACTCGCCAAGTTTCAACTCCTCCATGGTGTCCTTTACCGCCAAAATTACCATCCCAATGGCAACAAATGGGTCCCTGTAGTACCTGGTCCACTTCGACGTCGTATCCTCGAAGAATATCACGATGCGGCAACGGCTGGGCACCTTGGCGTCGCAAAAACATGCGAGCGAATACGTAGCCGCTACTTTTGGCCTGGCCTATCTGCAGCTGTGGCCAAGTACGTCCGCTCGTGCGCCTCTTGCCAGCACCGCAAACGTTCGACTACTCCGCCGACCGGACTACTGCAGCCTCTTCCTTGTCCTTCGGCTCCCTTTGAGACCGTGGGCATTGACTTGTATGGGCCGCTACCTGCGACCCAATCTGGGTACCGATGGATAGTTACGGCTGTAGATCATTTGACTAGGTACGCCGAAACTGCGCCTATTCGCTCTGGCACCGCCGCAGAAGTGGCAGACTTCATCCTGCACAACATTATTTTGCGCCATGGAGCTCCACGCGTCCTTCTGAGCGACCGCGGCAGGGTTTTTCTCTCAACCGTTGTTGAAGAGCTTCTGCGTGCTTCGAACACGGCCCACAAAACAATGTCCAGCTACCATCCCCAGACGAATGGTCTGACTGAGCGGTTTCATCGAACACTGTCGGACATGCTCTCCATGTATATTAGCCCTGATCATCGCAACTGGAACGTTATCCTACCCTTTGTAACATTCGCTTACAACTCCGCAAAGCAAAAGACTACCGGCTATTCACCGTTCTTTCTCGTCTTTGGCCGCTCTCCATCGATTACTTTCGAATCCAATTTTTTCTACGCTCCTGTCGCCTCTGATGCACCATCGCATGAACAGTACGTTTCGCGGCTCGCCCACTGTCGAGACCTCGCGCGACGTCGAACAGAAATTCGGCAGCACGAACGGAAAACCCGCTACGACGTGAAGCATCGCTCTGTGCGGTTCCGTCCCGGGGATGAAGTGTTGCTATGGACACCCGTTCGCGTCCCCGGATTGTGCGAGAAGTTCCTCCACCGTTTTCTTGGCCCATACCAAATCTTAGAAGAGACCTCTCCTGTGAATTATCGCATCACGCCGGTAACTCCGCCTACAGATCGCCGTCGCCGTGGCACTGAAATCGTTCATGTATCCCGCCTGAAGCCATTCAACCGCCGTACCACCGACTAACTCGCGGCCAGGAGGCCGCTTCCGCTCGCGGAGGGGAAATTATGTGAGACCCAGTGACTACACTCCCAGTACTTTGGGTTATGTTACCGGCGCTTCTTCGTAATCACCCACTATCATCAGTGCTAGCCCCGATGGGCTCGGCATCATCATCACTTGTAAATAATCATCATCACCTCTTGATCTTCTTCCTTGGCCCGAGCGTTGGAATAAACGGCCACGCAAACCGTCGTCTCTCAATATATATTTTCGGCTTGGCACTGCGCGTGTGTCATGCGCGAAGCCTGAACAGTACAAGAGACGCCTCCAGAAAATTCTAAATATATAAGTAAATCTATAGATGTAGGATTTCTAGAAGCGGCGACCACGACGTCATGTCCAAGTACTGCCCCGTTAAGTACAAGGCTAATGAAACTTGTCACAAGATTACTTGCGACCACAAGGCGCCAGCGTAAGACTGTTGTCTTGTAGGGTTCAGGTTTCTAACCAGTACGCACTTTTGACAAACCTTGAAAACGGAGTTTCGTCCATTAAGCCAGCATGTTGAGACCGAGGACCCTCCTACGTATAATGATGTAGTCAAACGTGGTAAGGTACGCCATAATCAGCTTGATCACTACAACGACACAACACTGGATGTCAGTGGAGAGCACGAAAAACTCTACGTTTCAGGAAAAAGTCTGACGTCAGTCTTCGTCTACGAATGACGCACCTTGTGTGGGCAGTGCTGTCGGCGGAGATTTAAAGGGAGACTTAGCTGTTAACATAATACGGGACTTACTTCTCCATTACCTACGGGCTCAAAAACCACTGTACACTAACACCAAAAGATTTCCTAATCATAATAAATGTGCAGAGTAGCCTAGTTTGCTTATGTGAGATATATGTCACTTCTGCAGTGAGATGAAAAATAAAACTCTCGTATTGTAGACTGCTGACGCCATCGAATGAAAACTAAACTCAAATGCTTTTCTTGTTTACTTATTATTTTAGTAAAGCTCTGCAATGTTTCCAAAAGAAGCAAACTAGGCCTTTGGGGGAATTCCTGTGCATTTGTAAAACTTTTCCTGTTGTGGTGCTTTTTATGCCCGTGGATCATGAATTAGGAAGTCCCACAGAAATGTGATCAGGTGAGTCACCCTTAACGCACCGCATCCGACGCAGAGTACCGACACACGAGCGCAACAGGAGGGGTGGTGCAGGACGGACGCACTGACACGCAGTTTGAGCTCCTTAATTCAATCAACACTGCAACTCAGCAAGAAAACCATGCCCGCAGCCCAACATACTCTCCAGACCTTTCGTGGTGTCTTGCAACGCAGCCTGTGTCTTCGGACGCGGGTGCGGATAGTTGGGCCAGTAACCATTATTCCTATCGGCCTCGGCTTCGCTGCGTTTGTGAGAAATCCGCACCGATACCTGTGCCTAGTCCCAGACTCCGACATTTTTCGGAGACGCCTGAAGACCTCAGCCTATGGAGGTACCTCTGATGCCCTTCGTGTGTTACGTCCCACCTTTGGGAGTGCCACGCTGACTTCTTGGGCCGACGAAAACGAGCCAGCACCCGACCTACATTTTATAAATCTGTGGGAAGCTCACTTTCGAGCAGAACTGGCGGCCAGCGCAGAGACCGCACTTCAAGAATTAGGCCGGTTAACCGTCTCACTGCTGCACCACGCTGCCATGAGAAATACCCACCTCGACAATGGTGGCTGCAGCAGTATTACTCACCAGGGCCATCTACCAGCAGTTCTATCTCGCGTACTTTCTGCAGATTTGGGTTGCGTAGATGCCCCCAAAACCTTGTAGCCACTGCATGCATCACCTAGGAACGTGCCCTGGGCAGCTTTCTTCTAGAAGGGCTAAAGAGTTATCACCAAACTGCGACCAGGCTGCTCCACTATTGGCCTGCCTAACCACTCTTCTACGCGAGAATGGCTCGCCTCACAGCCAGGAAGACCTTGGAGGATATAGGCGCTATGCACCATGATTAAGCTTCTTGCAGCTATTGACAAGGCGAAATTGACCACAGCAACAGGCCCGCGTTTCATACCCTACGAGCTGTTGAATAACATCGAAGGTCCCATTATACAGTAGTTAGTAATTGAATGGACGCTTTGGTCTGAGGTGTCATTCTTCTCACACTGAAGCACACGGAAGTTGCACCTATACCAAAACCTGGGAAACCTCCTGTAGCTAGTTCGATAACATCTGGTCGATCACACTGACGTCAACCCTGTGTAACATCCTAGGACAGACGCTAGCTATGCGCCTCTCGTGCTGGCATTGTGGTTGGAGCGGTACACATGGCACCGCCCGGCTCATACTGGGTTTCGTCCACACATGGAAACAGATGGCGGCCTGGACCATATTTCGTACACTGCGCTCTTAGGTGGCCGATCCCTGAAAATACGCCCGATCCTGGACAAGCACGTTTAAAAGCTTATGATAGCGTCAGACACTCTGCCATAAATTGCATTCCGCACTGGCTCGCCTTCCGCCATCAGCATGCCGCTTCTCGGGGTCTTTTGAACAAAATCCGCTTGCTCACCTTCCGCATACGCAAGAAATGTGTATAAACTGTTTCAGAGCGGGGGTGCCTTGGGGCACATGCTGTGTTCTGTGCTATTCAACAAGGTAATATGACCTCTGGCACGGCAGCTGGATGAAGTACTGCACACTTCTTTCCTCGTCTAGACAGACGATGTGATTGCGTGGTCAGTTCGCGATGATCGGCAAAGACAGCAATCTGGTGTGCAGGCTACCGTGGACATAATATAGCAGTGGCGCTCACTTGAACGCTTGAACTTGTTTTCTAGAATGACTACTAACATTTCAGTTATCAATCGCTGGGGCCTACGCCAGCTGTCGCAGACACCAACATTCCCCATTTTCAATGGTGAGCCCCTGGAGTGTGCAACTAATTACGGGTATTATAGCTGAAAATAAGCAAAGCTGATTTGGCAGATTTATGGGTTCACTACAATCGACAAAACGACAGTTTCCTCCCTCCCTGCCTTAGCGGGAGAAAGTGAGAGAACCCATGTTCCTACGAAACCACTGCGCCCTCTATCTGTATGTCTGTGTAACGTTCTCTTCAACGCCATGGGTGAGTCTGGGAACCGGCCTCTACACCGGCATGACGCACGACGTACAGCAATATTATAACAAGGATCGCCATAAAACAGCTGCGAAGTTACATGTATTCACCGCCTAGTGCAGAAGAGCAACCCATCCTTCCCGTTCTACGTACGAGGTGGCATGCAGGTATATCTAGACTTAGGGGTAGACAATGCCATCTGTCATAGGAGCCATGTTTGCCCTTCTACGCCGGCATTTATACAGACATGCATTTTGGCGCAGCTGGTTTTACTTCCGATGGCTTGTCTGCTCTATCCGCCTTCTTTACCTTCGCATGTATACTGATTCCATGTAACTAAAAAACAGCACTATGGAACTGGACCCTAAACGACAACAAAGGGCGCTGACTAGCAAGAGGGAGTTTATTCCGCGGGCTGCGAAATATACCGAAGGAAGAGAAGAAAAAACAGCCAATCGGTGGTTACCAACCTTCAGTGAAATGGGCACGACATGTATCTTCTAAGCTACTAACCTCCCTACTCATCGCTGTCCCCGACAGACTGGATAGGCGATTGACCAGGTGTTCGCCAGTGGGACTAACACGTCGAACGTTTCTTGTGACATCTCTTACTTTTTGGTGCAAAAGCCTCTGTTTTGCTTTATATGTTTTGTTAGTTTTTGTTCTATGGTATACAGCAACATTATCTGTGTTGCCCAGCTGATGCTCCGCCATGAAAAACCCCAAGTATACAAATTTTTGCAATTTATAGGGGGAGTGAGTGAAACACTTTATTAAGGACGAGAGGCCATGAAGCCCTGTGAAGAAGTGCCCTCTTTGTCCGCGGACCTCGAACTGACACAAATCTCATCCGAACTTGTCTCCAAGAAAACTTGGGGACAGTGTTATCAACACACTTTCAATCCTCGTCCTCCAAGCCTCGCCAAATAAAACAGAAGCCCTCTTCCTCTGTCCCCAAGGAGCCAAGAAACCACGACACCTCACAATTGAAAGAAGCCACAAATTACCATGGGCACCAAAGCTATGATACTTAGGACTTCTCGTCGACCCCAAACTCATCTGGAGACCTGCCCTCAATGCCCTCAAAAAACAGGCTGACGCTGCCAAAAAAATCGTTCGCAAACTCTTGCCCACAGCACGTACTGTTCACAGACCTTGGCACTCCGCATCTACGAAGCCCTTGCAGGTTCCCGGATCCTCTATGCACTACCCCTCATAAACCTCGCTGCAATTCAATGACAGCGCCTCGATGCCCACCAACGCACAACAATTCGTTAATGTCTAGGACTTCTGCGGAGCTCTCAAGTAGCCAAGACACCCTTTGAACTCAGGCATGGCCCTTTTCCTTGCAAGCCAAACAAAGAGGTCTCCAACACATCCCCCGACTCCGTAAAACACAACACGGAATGGCACTCTTGAACCGCCTCCAGTTAAGACCTCACTCACACATGAGAGCACTGGCGAAATTATGCCAAGAAATCTTCCCCTCCAAACATAAACACCACTAAACCTGAAAACTTGGCCTTCCCCATATTAAAAGACCCCCACTGCTCATCAGCACCACCTTACCAGGCACCACGTCAAAACGTACCACCCCCACATGCGCCCTGTACCAAGAGGCAATGGCACGTATACACGAAACCTTCGCTAACAGCACACACATTTACACGAAAGGATCCATCCTCCAAAGCACCGGAACAGGCGCAGCTGCTTGTATTCTCTCATCCCTAGACGACAATCGTACCTGCCATCTGAACTTTACTGTTAGCAACACGACATCAGAAATCGCAGCCCTACATCTGGCCTGTACCATGGCAAAAGACCACTTCCCACTTGACACCATAACCACCTTCTCTGACTCAAAGGCTGCGTTGCAAAAAATCATCTACCCCAACCGTGCTGCCCCATGCATTCACAGCCTAACTGGGAAGATTCACCAACTTGAAGAAGAAGAGTGCAAGGTCCACTTCCAATGTATCCCAGGCCCTGGCCCGTGCTGCTTACAACTCTCACCAACACTCCTTCAACATCTTCCAAATCGACGAGGCCCGCAATATTATTAAACGACACCTAAGTGCATCCCACCCCGACTCCCGACTCTCCCACACAAGTTCTCCGCGCCCCCTCCCAGCCCACGGCCTCTCCCGAAAGGACCGCTCTCTCCTCCGGCTCAAGACAGACTACTTCTGGACCGCCGACCGCAGACATTGTCTACAAAAGACAGGTTCCCCCTTGTGCCACCTATGCCAAGTCGCAAATGAGACAATTCAACACCTCCTCGGCAAATGCCCTCACCTTGACCCCCTCGCAACTCTATCATCAATGCACTGAGAAGACTCAGACTACCACACTCCACACTTCAAGATGTGCTCCTCCCAAATAGGCCGGAATCCACCCGCCTCAAAGTAGCATCCCTCATCGTCAAATTCGTCGAAACCTCCGGTTTCTCTGAAATCCTCTATGCTCAACCCTACCAGCCCTCCCTATACCTCTTTCCATCCCCTACACTCCTTCCGCTCCCCCCACCTAACCAAAACCCAGTTAAGGTGTCCTCTCTGAGAGACAGTTTCCGGGTTTTTTCCCACTCCCTTTCCTCTCCATTACCCAAAAAAGACAACAAGAAGTGAGGATGGCAGAGGGGGAGCAGAAAGGGAGGAGTCACAATTCATCAAAATTCACACTGTACACAGTTCTAGTTTTCAGTTCCTATTCACAAGATGCACAGTTCTCTCTGTCAGTGGCACCAAAATGCACATTTTGCACTGTTGACATTGGTCGTGGATGGGTATGTCCAGTCCGGAACAGTCTGTAAGACCGCTACACCAATTTGTACAGACAGTTTTCAAGCACGTACTGGGTAACTATTTCATGAGTTGCAGGGTGGTCACAGACACGACTAACGTGCTCCAGTTCATTCGTACGTGCAGGACCTACAGTTAGCAGTTGAAGGCGGTTACGGGCGAAGATAGGACAGAGCCAAATTAAGAGAAAGAGATTTGGTATGGCATCACTTTTGCACTGGGGGCATCGGTGCAATTGAGAGCCTGCCGGGGCTGACGACTTATGTACAATGTTTGGAGTATGCGTTGCATTTGCATACAGTTTATTGCCGAATACCTCGCCCGAACATGAAAAGGGCTTGAGAGGTGCAAGGATGCCAACTGGAGTTTCAGCTTGCAAACGCCTACTGGTTTCTCTTTTGAGGAGACGCAGCTGGAGTTTCCCATCTGCTTGGAGAGAGGGGACGGGCGTGGCGGGCACAGTGGGAGGTCATTGTAGCCTCTCCCTGGCAGCGTCGTGAGACGTGCGGTTGCATTGTGCGACAGAAGTATGTCCCGGAGTCCAAACAATGCGGATTTGAAATCCTTCCATTTGTAGGCCTCGTATTGTTGTCAGGGTATTTGTCGCCATAGGTTTCGGGGAAATTGAACGATTCAATTCTCGGACAGCAACATAAGAATCGGTGATACTGCGAAATTTCTTTGCGGTGAAGGGGCGGAATGGTCATAAATTGGCCGCGTGGCTTCCAGAATTCCCAGAAGTTCTACTTATTCTACAAGGCCATATCTTTTGGCAATTTACTGGGATCCATTCAATTCTGGCAAGTCTGTAGATGTCCATTCTGGCAAGTCTGTAGATGCAGTAGCCGCCTTGATCCCATTCAAAGACGCGTCGGTGTAAATGTCAATTTTGTCGCCTGCCTTGTCATCTGCGAGCGTGCGAACTTATTGTTCCCGTACTATTCCGTTATGGTACCGGATTAGGCGTCGACATGGAATACCGATGGAGGGGCGTTACCACGGAGGGATTGGTGGCGGCGAATCCTTGCTGTCACAGTCGCCATTTAGGCGGTCTCATTTCTGGAGTCTTTTTCCGTATGGCGAATGGTCCAGATGGTATTGGAAACGTAGTTTGGTCTCTTCAATGAAGTTAGTGAGAGGCGGAAGAGGAATTACTTCGTGAAGGGTGTCTACCCGGGTGAATGAGGGGAGGCCACTAATCACACGGAGAAGCTGCCGATTCATCTTGTGAAGAGCATTAACATGTGACTGTTGTAGCTCATAGACCGGGAAGCCGTAAGTCAAACGTCCATGTGCCACTGCACGCGCGAGCATGGTACAAGCTGCTTGTTGCGCCCTTACATATTTATTAGATACTCGTGTTACGAGGTGTAAGGTGTAACGCTAGGTTTTCCTAAGTGAGGCTATTCACTGTTTTGGACTATTACAGCTGCTGAATGGAGCACCTAGCAGTCGAATGGTGCCGTTGCAAGATTCAAGAAGTGTATCCCCCACTTGAAGGGAGATAATCTGGTCCTTACTTGTACGCCGTTTACCATCGACGCTGAACAGTGCTGTTTTGTCGGGGATAGCTGTAGCTGAAATTGGGACAGCGTATGTTCCAAGCTCAGGACTGTGGCTTGCAACACTGTTTGCGTAGCTTCTGTTGTGTCATAATCGGTGGCTTCTGTCCATACCCCAATTTCGTTCACGAAAAGACCGTATTGAAATATTATGCATGCATGTTTTTTGTGTATTGGCATTGTGCGCACGGTTCCGCTAACAATATCTGAGTGTAAGAAGTGCAAAGCAATAATTTTCCACAGCCTGCAAACGGAAGAGCAATACGAGAGCGGATTACTGGGAAAGCTGGTGTTGCAATAGTGACAAATTTATCACACACAAACAAGGAATGAGGCGAATGGTGTACCTGTAATGGGCTCACAGCGTTTTATCACACCCCTTCCGCCACTGCTTGCGGTATCGGAATGGGTAACCGCATACACCGACGTGGGAAAAAAATCCCGCGCCTTCCCGCGAGGGTAACACGAGTGAATGCAGAGCATTGGGGCCTCAGTACTGATTGAAGGCAGTGTTGCTTCCATCGCTTCTTCCGTGATGC
The DNA here is from genome assembly GCF_048455015.1 of Haemaphysalis longicornis. Taxonomy (NCBI): domain Eukaryota; kingdom Metazoa; phylum Arthropoda; class Arachnida; order Ixodida; family Ixodidae; genus Haemaphysalis; species Haemaphysalis longicornis. Next base: position 38,052,284 of record NW_027526204.1, read on the forward strand.
TGGAGTAGCAGACACGAGTAAACGTGGGCACGAGCGTCAACCAAGGAAGGAAGGAGCAACTCAGTGACTGAAACACGAGCGACCGCTAGCCGCTATATTTGCAGCGCGCGCAGTAGAGGGAGAACAGTACGGGGGGGGGGGAGAGCGCATGCGCAAGCAGCACGCGCCCTTCCACGCCCCACCGCGCTGCTATCACGACCGCGACGGAGCGAACGGGATGACTACGACGCATGCGCGCGCCAGCTGGTGTTGAGAGAAAGGAGGGAAGGAGAGGCGCACCTGCTGCGGACGCGGAGCTGTTGACACCGTCCGACGCAGGAAGAGGCGAGGCTAAGAAATGCTCTGCATTTAAAAGTGACTGATACAGGGTGATTTTCAGAGATTTAGAATTGCAATGTGGACGTAGCGAGGAAACCCGTCTGTACTGGCCGCAACACTCGATGTGTCACACCTTCGCAGCCTACTGAACTGCCAGTAATAAAGGCCCTAGGGCGTCTAAAACGTTTTATTCCAGAAACAAACTGGAAAGGCTTCCAAGGCTAAAAGCTGCGTTACGCAGCTTTACAGGGCCCCAGAGGCCATTACAAGACATGTAGGCGTCACTGGACAATGATATATCATGGAACGCAGCAATTAACATTGACACTGCAGCTGAACCAAACACATTGTAACAATATAAAGTATATTGACAGCAATACCAATTTGACATGAGTAAACATACACACGATCTATTTCTACAAACAGGATAGCACAGGTTTCAACGAATGCAGTCCTCCAAGTTCACAAAGCATTCGTTCAGACTCCTAAGTGTGAAATTATCTGCGCACCTGTATGTATTTAAAATGAATGGAAAATTGTACTGAAGCATTTGTAATTTATAGGTTGTTCGAAAGCGCGTCATCCAGAAAACTGTGTTTCGTGTGTGTACAGGGTGAGAGTGTTGTTTTGAGGTTGTCACTGTAGTTACAAAATCACGCGTATGTCAGATGAAAAATATATAAACGTAGAAACCGAAAATACTCCATTTTATCTGCACAAATAACCGTAAAAGTGCGTTGTAAATTTAGTGTTGGGTACAAATATGAAACGTTTGCAATGTGGCGGATAATTTGTTTCTCCAACATGATAATTTTTGTCATGTTGGCCTGAGACGTTGTTGACAGAACTAAGCTGCAGTAATCAAGATGTGAAACAGAGCATGATCTACGTTAAGTTTCACTTGAAGAGGAAGGAATGACCGAAGTGTTGACAACGCTCCAGTTGCAGAGGAAAGTTTTTTTACAGGGGATTGAAATGTGCGAGTCGCAGCTGAGATTTGACGAAAAATTCACACCCAAAATTTTTTGTGACTCAACAAGTGCAATGTCCTGCCCTTCATACCTAATGACATTTTGGGGTGGACACGCCCTATTTTTGCACAAAACATTACTACTTTTGCTTTTATAGGGGTTGATTCTGATGTGATTAGACTTTGACCATATATGGAGCATATGAAGAATATCATTACAATTTCAATTAGAACGTCTAGGTCAGGTCCTAAGAGCAATAGAGAGCTATCGTCACCCTATATAATACACTTCACAGTTTTGTCGATAGTAACGATGTCATTGGTATATACGTTAAAAAGCAAGGGCCCTAAGACGCTGCATTCTGGTACGCCACATGGAACCAGTAAATGAGTTGACCTATCGCTGCCTATACAAACACACTGTGTTCTTCCGTGCACATATGATTGTAGTAAAGATAAAGGAACGCCACGAATACCATAGTGAGCCAGCTCATGATGAAGAATTTTGTGATCAAGGCAGTCGAATGCTTTGCTGAAATCTATAAAATTTTACAGTATTGTTTCTTTAAGCAGAAGCAAAGCATTTTCGGTCGACTTGCCTTTGCGGATACCGTACTGGGCTTCGGTTAAAATGGCATATTTATCTAGAAAGTTTGTTATTCCTGAAAAATTAACTTTTTCTAAGCCTTTGGAAAAATAATAATAACTGATATAGGTAAAAAATGAGATTGTAAATTTCTATCTCCCCCTTTATACAAGACTGATAATCGGGAATTCTTTATCGCTGTTGAATATTTGCCTTTTTCAATAATTAGACTAAAAATGTTTGAAAGAGGGACGCCAATGTGCTCTATAACATGCTTTATCAGTGGTATTTGTGAGTTATTAATGTCAAGAGCATTGCTATTTTTCAGGCACTTGAAAGTTTGGCAGACCTGTTTCGTTTGTCGAATCAAAACGTAAGCTTCACGCAGGACTAGGGCATAGCATTTCTGGCAGGGGCAGATTTTGGTTACGAGGACTATTTGAAACCAAATGCAGATTGAAGTGGTCTGCAAGTGCTTTACCGGTTAGCAAATTTTCATTATGTATTATATTGCCTGGTGGGGTACTTCTATTTTTACGGCCCAAAATGCTATTTACCGTGTTCCAAACTACAAGTGGGCGTTGTGCCCCGATATTAGAAAACAAGTCTTGATAGTAAACTATTAGCACATTTGAGTTGAACATTGAGTCGGTTTCTAAGCATCTTGAATCCTTTAGGTGTTTCGGATATTCGTGTGCGTAAGACTTTCTGAAGGCGATTTTTCTTTTTTATCACTTCAAGTGAAACCGTGTAACCCATGGCTTTCTTGGTTTTTTAGCATGGTGTGAAATTTCTAAAGAGGAAATGTGCGAGGTTAATCTCCGTAAATATTTCTATGAATAAAGAGTATGCATCATTCGTATTTTCCTGATTCATAACACAAGACCAGACATGACAGCTAATGGCAATTTCAAGGCGCTCTAAAGCCTGATGGTAAACAAACTGTGTCCTAAAAGTATCTATACGACGCTCTCTCTTTACTCCAGCAGAGTAAAGCATAAAAACTGGACAGTGGTCACTTATGTGTGACACAATTGTTCTATCATCGGAAACCCTGTGTAGATTAGTAAATAAAAGTTCGAGAGGTGATGATGTTGAGGTTGTAATGTGTGTGGGGAAGTGATTAGATTCACAAATTCAATGATTTTATACAGGTTGTAAAATCGTGTATAGTGGGGCTGTTGTCGAGGACATTTATTTTGAAGTCTCCTCCGCAAAAATTGTTTAAACGAATAAAATTTAACAAAGTTTCAAACACAGCAATAAAGCGAGAAATATTTCCATCGTGAGGGCGATACACTACTGAAACAATTTCTTGATTGCACTTAAGCGTTATTACCTCATATTCACAGGCAGATACGCAGAAATCAGACAGAAGTTCAAGTGACGGCAGGCTAACACATAAACTGCGACGCCACCACCTCGACGGTTTGGGCGATCAATGAACAAATGTTTGTAACCGTCAAGATGCAACATTGCGCAGTCGTCACGATACCATGTTTCGGTAAACATAATAATTTTAAAATTAAGTGAAAACTAGCTCAGGAACTGTGCAATGCTATCTTCTTTGTTCAGCGTCGAACGCGTATTAAGGTGTAGGACAGAGTAACTCGACAATTGCTGGGTGTGGACAGATTCGGGAAGGGCGAGTTTGTTATAGCGCATTATTGGGAGAGGGCTTTTACCGGGCTGAGAGTCGTCAATCTATTTTGGGCATATCTTTGCGAAGTCATTTTCGCCACCGATCACAACAAAATGTGAGTTTTCAAATTGCCTTGAATATATCCAGCCATTGTACGACCACACAGACTTCCATCCATGTTTGCACTTGCGTTTCGTGGCCACTCCCAATAGCCTTTTGAGCGTAGGACACAGATGCTCGTTAACGAAAATGGGGGCCGAATCATTGAGCCCGATGTCGCTGTTCGTCAGCCTTATCTTCTTTGCCTTGTTTGGCGTCGCATCCCGCTTCGCCCGGGATTTAAACTGAACAATGATGTTCTACACGTCGTATTCCGCATAGGAACACGATGGCAGGCCACAACGCCCGATTCCGAGATAGGCTCCTGAACACGTGTGCCAATTTTGGAAACAATGTCCATAACATTCTCACCATTAGTTTTGGCAAAGCCCTTGATCTCAATGTTCTCATTACGCGAATCTTGCTCCACTTGAAGCACTGTCCTTTCTAGGTCAGCTCCCTTGGACTGCAAAGTTGCGCACTCCGCAAGAAGTTCATCATTTTGCTTTTTAGTTCAGCATTGTTTGCGCGTTCGCGTTTAAGCTCTTTCTGCAGTTCCTCGATAGTTTTGTCCGTGAATTCTAGACTTCCACTCATGGTTTGTTGTTCGTTGCAAATCTCGCGCATTTCAATACCTAAAGACACCTAAAATGCATTGCCTGAACGATTACGTGCGTTTAAGTGAAGCCAACTCTAAAGGGCATCTGTTGGGGCCATTCTACAGACATATGCAAGTAATGAGAGTAATGACCACACCAAAATATCCTTACGGAGACATGAAGGAAGGCGTGTAGGGAAGCGGTGCAAGAGGTTTCTACACAGTGTATTTGCAATCCCGATAGCACCGCGCAGGCAAGGCCCAGATCCTCCTCTACTTGAAACATCGTTAGGTAGCGCGGTAAAGACAGACAAAAGTAGAGACGACACAGGACTAGCGCAAGTCCTGTGTGGCGTCTACTTTTGTCCCGTCTTTCCCGCGCTACTTAACCATGTTTCACAGTTCGAACCAATGAGCCCACATTTAGGCGTTGACAATTACTCTTCTACTTCTACGTCTAGCTCGTTTTCAGAGTCCGAGTGCGCTACCCTCATCTTCTTTCGGCTAGTACCTGGCACATGTACCAATGTGGTACATACGCTATGCACGAACTCTTCCTCTGCTTAGCCTCTTCAGCTAAGACACCATAGCATAACCTCGCAAAGACACCGTAGCATAACCCCAGCGGCGGAAAGTGCCGTCTCGGTGGTAATTATTGCGACGCTGGTGGCGGACCATGGTACGGTTTCAGCTGGGCTACGTGAACAACGTCGGTTGTTGAACGGTAGGAAGTTGCTAATGGCATGGCCGGTGTTATTCCTTACGTGACATCGGTGACTTGTCGGATGACACGGTAAGCGCCAGAATAGGGAAAGAGGAGTTTTTCAGAAACTCGCACGTGGCGCAACGGCGACCACACCAGGACAAGTTATCCCGGAGGAAAGTCAAGGTTTAGGTGTCGGGAGTCTTAGCGCACATTTTTGGAGACTGGTGATGAGAGAAGGTTAGAGCGGGCAACTTGGCGAGTGGGGTCGAAACGAGCAATGGCGGCTTCGCCATACTCAGTTGTGGGCTCAGAAGGCGGTAAAAGCGTGTCAAGCGGCAAGGATGGCTCGCGGCCGTAGAGCAAGTAGAATGGGGACGAGCCTGGAGTGTTGTGACAGGACGAATTGTAAGCGAACGTGCCGTAAGGCAACGCCACGTCCCAGTCACGATGGTCGGTGGAGAAGTACATAGACACCATGTCTGTGAGCGTCCGGTTGCGCCTTTCCATAAGGCCGTTGGTCTGTGGATGGTAAGCAGTTGTGACCTTGTGTGGTGTTGCACAGGCACGCAGAAGGTCCTCAACAACTCAGGACAAGAAATAGCGGCCTCGATCAAAGAATTTGGCGAGGTCCCCGCACGGGGCACCTTGAGTATTCATGGTGACGGTGTTGGCGACACCGCGGACCCCGAGCCCCCATACTCTTGCTGTAATCTACCGTGGCTACGAGTTGTAAGGTGAAGGGCAGAAACCACAAACGGTGGCCGTCGGAGCCCAGGTCAAGCTCCGGCGGATGGGCTCCCTGTCTGTTTACCAGGCAGGGAGCTCCGGGACCTCTCAGGCTATCAGGGTAAGGTTTGAGAAGGAAGTACCCCCGTCCCCTGCTTTTTTCAATATCGCATGGCTTTTTCTTTATCCCCCCAATCCAATGATCGGCCCCCTAAAAGGGGCCGCACCGAAGTACTAGCTAAAGGTAAACCAGAACATTTCCACAAATTTCTTGTCATTCACTCTGCAGAAACCACTCCTGTTGCAAAGAAGTCTGTCATTCTGTTGGCAAAGTGCATTGAGTCTGTTGTTGGTTCAGACTATGATGCTAAGAAACTCGCCTCAGGTGATGTACTGGTCGAAGTAAAAAGGAAAAATCAGAGTGAGAACCTACTGAAACAGACGACGTTGGCCAACTTGACTGTCACTGTGACACCACACCGGACCCTCACCTCCTCGCAAGGAGTCATATCAGAGAAAGAACTAGAGTCTGAGACGGAAGCAGATCTTGAGGCGCTCCAACCTCAACATGTAACTGCAGTAAAACGAATCGTGATTCGGAGAGCAAACCAAGAAATTCCGACAAAGCATCTAATCCTAACGTTTGATCGCACAACGCCTCCAGAAAAGGTCAAAGTGGGTTTTCTTAGCTGCAACGTACGACCGTATGTCCCAAATCCGAGGCGCTGCTTTAAGTGCCAACGGTACGGCCATGGAACCCAATCATGCAGAGGGAAGCTGACATGTGCCAACTGTGCTGAGACAGGTCACTCCTCAGAAGCTTGTGAAAGCACCACTCAGAAGTGCCCGAATTGCAGCGGACCGCACGCTGCTTATTCGCGTGCGTGTACACAATTCAAGGCCGAAAAGGAAATAATTCACATAAAAGTAAATGAAAACATCACCTATCCAGAAGCGCGCCAAAAGCACAAGCTGCTTTCGGCCACATCGTACGCAGACGCCGCCCGCCGGGGGTTGGGGCGGCGTTTGGTCAGCACGGCAACACAGTGCAGCCTTCTTGCTGACGTGTTGTTGTCCCAACCCCCAGCTGAGCAGCCACCTGCTGCCTCTACAACACCTGTAGAGGCTGCGGGGGCCCCGTCTCTTGCCGGACTGCCTTCGGTAGTCCAGAGTAGTCAGGAATCGCCCAGTGTGGCGACTCCAACGAATGCGGCGAGTGCGATCGCTGCTGGGAGCTCTGCCGCTCTCACTGTGTCCTCTCCACAGGCCCTAGGGACACCTGAGGGCACGGAGGAGATGGACACGGTAGGGCCCACAGAAGCTCCCATCCTAGCCCCGCCGCCTGCCCCGCCCGCGGCGCTTGCGGCTGGAACCAAAGGCACCCGTAAGGGTGCCAAGTCCAGGGGGCCCGGTCCGCCGGACACCCCCCGAACATCTGATGAGGAAATGGACGTCGGACCGTTCCTGTCTGCATCACTCCGCAAGGAACGGGCTGCGGCGTCCAAACCAACAGAAAAGCCAAAAAAACCCGCTCCAAGAATACAAGCCCCGATAGACAAAACATGAACCCACACACACATTCCAGTAGCTCTTAAAGGTACATAATGGGAACAGAAAATATCATCCAGTGGAACTGTAGAGGCCTCCTTAACAATCTTGATGATGTCTACGAAATATTGCATTCCAATCCGCCAAGTGTGATGTGTCTACAGGAAACACATTTAAACTCCAAACACACAAATGTCTTGAATAGTTACATGGTATTTAGGAAGGACAGGGCTGGTGGTGGTACATCTTCAGGTGGTGTGGCCATCATTGCCCGAAAATCATTGGCATGCCACCCTATCCAAGTACAGACTGTCCTTGAGGCTATTGCCATTAGAACCATAATTTTCAATAGGCTAATAACAGTGTGCTCCATCTACATCCCTCCTGATTTCCAGCTTTCAAGCTCCGATTTCGAGGGCCTTGTAGATCAGCTACCAGAACCTTTCATTCTTATAGGCGACCTCAATGCACACAACACTCTTTGGGGCTCTCACCGCACAGATGCCCGAGGTCGCCTAATCGAAAAATTTCTAATATCTTCAGGAGCATGCCTATTTAACAAAAACAAGCCTACATACCACAATATAGCACACAACACTTATTCACACCTCGACTTGGCCATTGGCTCTGCAGTACTCTTTCCATCACTTGAATGGGATGTTGGCACTAACCCATACGGTAGTGACCACTTCCCTACCTCACTAACATACATAGATAAAGGCCCTAGCAGTTCCCCTTCCCATTGCAAGTTTATAGAAGCAAGAGCAAACTGGAACACATTCACAGAGACATCTCAACTACACTACACAGACATAACACACTTACCTGTAGAGAAGGCAACCCAGCTCGTCACGGAGCACATTCTCGCCGCCGCCAAAAAGTCAATACCCCAGGCCTCTGGGGCCCCGCGCAACCCGAGAAGGCCCTGGTGGAATGACGACTGCAAGCGTGCGCGGGAGGCCCAGAACAAGGCGTGGGGCATCCTCCGTAGACACCCCACAAGTTTTAACCTTATTTCTTTCAAAAGAGCGAAGGCATTAGGTAAGCGTGTGCGCCGTGAGGCAAAACGGGAGAGCTGGCGCGCCTTTCTCACATCCATAAATTCATACACAGACACCCACAAGGTATGGACCCGAATACGTAAACTAAAAGGACAACACACACATAGCCTGCCCCTGGTTAGCACCACAGGGGACACTCTGGAAGATCAGGCTAACACACTTGCACAACACTTCCAACACGTCTCTAGTTCTGCGCACTATACAAACACTTTTATGCAACACAAAACATCTGCCGAAAAGAAGCCTATACGCGACAAGAACAAGTCAAAGTCTGGATACAACTGTGAATTTACACTCCATGAGCTGAAGATTGCTCTTGCCACTTGTAAACCTTCTGCTCCAGGTGCAGACAACATTACATACACTATGATTCAACACCTACACGCAGACACCCTTGAGACACTCCTGCACCTATACAACCAAAAATGGCTATCGGGGCACCTTCCAAGGCTTTGGAGGGAGGCCATAGTTGTGGCTTTTCTGAAAGAAGGGAAGGACCCTTCTTCTCCCGCAAGCTATAGACCTATTGCCCTGACAAGCTGCCTGTGCAAGCTCTTCGAGAAGATGATTAACCGGAGGCTCATGTACTTTCTTGAGTACAATGGTCTTCTCGAGAGCTGCCAGGCAGGCTTCCGGGCAGGGCGATCCACAAACGATCAATTAGTTGCACTGGAATCTTACATTAAGGATGCCTTTATACACAAACAGTACTGCATGACCGTATTTTTTGATATCGAAAAAGCATATGATACGGCATGGCGTTACGGCATCCTTGCAGACTTAAAATCGTATGGTGTAACAGGTAATATGTTGAACACTCTTGATAGTTACCTGTCCAAACGAACATTTCGTGTGAGAGTCGGGTCAGCACTGTCCAGAGTTCACATTCAAGAAAATGGCGTGCCTCAAGGCGGAGTTTTGAGCTGCACGCTTTTTATCGTCAAAATGAATTCGCTTCGGAAAGCATTGCCTCCATCGATCTCCTGTTTAGTATATGTGGATGATGTACAAATATCTTTTAAATCTTGTAACATATCCATATGTGAACGTCAAGTCCAGCTTGGGGTAAAGAAACTCTCTCGCTGGGCAGACGAAAATGGTTTCAAACTTAATCCCACAAAAAGTACCTGTGTCGTATTCTCAAGGAGACGTGGAGTAAGGCCCGATCCTGAAATAAACCTCAATGGTGACCCAATCCCTGTTAAAAAGGAACATAAGTTTTTGGGTGTGGTGATGGATGAAAAACTTACATTCATATCTCACATCAAACAACTCAAACAAAAATGTCTAAAAACAATGAATATTTTGAAAGTCCTGTCTCACCAATCATACGGTGCAGATAACCAACTCCTGCTGCGCCTTTATACCGCTTTGGTAGGGTCTCGTTTAGATTACGGTAGTGTTGTCTACGGGTCGGCCACAAAAACAGCGCTAAAAATGCTCGACCCAGTGCTGCACCTCGGGCTTCGCCTCTCGTGTGGTGCTTTTCGTACAAGCCCTGTCGAAAGCCTGTATGTGGAGTGTGACAAGTGGTGCCTGGAGTACCAGCGAATTTATGTTGATCTTTTATATGCTTGTAAAATATCATCAATCGACAACCATCCTTTTAAACCTGTCTTTATGGATACATCCACGTCACAGCTGTTTTTAAATCGTCCATCTCTGTCTCTACCTTTCTCACTTAGGGTGAGAAGGGAAGCTTCTGAACTGTCAATCTCCTTTTTGGACACATTCAGAACATCTACCATTGACTTTATAGCCCCCTGGCAATTTCGCCCTGTATTGTGTGACCTGTCCTTTACACAATTACAGAAAAGCACAGTACCACAAATCGCGATTTCACAGCATTTTCAGTATCTGCAGCAAAAATACCAGGCTGCAGAATTTTTTAGTGATGCATCGAAAACTTCCATTGCGGTGTCTTGTGCTGCGCACGGACCCAACTTTACGGCCTCTACATCGATGCATGTAAACTCGAGCATCTTCACGGCGGAAGCATATGGCATTTTTCTTGTTGCTGGTCATATTGTTCAACATCACATTCAAAAATCCATCATCTACACAGATTCACTCAGCGTTGTACGAGCATTATCATCCCAAAAGCGTTCTAAAAATCACGTCATAAATCTAGTTTTTAAGACTTTAATGTCAGCGTATGTCAAAAATCTCGAAGTGATTGTATGTTGGGTACCGGGTCACTGTGGGATTGCGGGAAATGAGACCGCAGACCAAATGGCCGCCGCTGCGGCACACACGAACACAGTGGACATTACAAAAGTACCGTACACCGACCTCAAGCCATACATAAGAGAACACCTTCGCAGAACCTGGCAAGCCAACTGGAGCACACAGACAGACAACAAGTTACACCTAATTAAACCACACCTAGGACCATACACTACTGACTCACACAACAGATTCATTGAAGTTGCACTAGCTAGATTGCGGATAGGCCACACACACGCAACACACTCCCATCTGCTCACTGGTTCTCCAAGACCCTTGTGTAGCAGTTGTGGGGAGGGCCTATCTGTAATTCACATTCTCATTACATGCAGAGCACTCCACAGAACAAGACGCAAATATTTCCCACGACTATACAGACAACACATCCCACTACATCCAGCACTGTTTTTAGCGGATGATCCCATAGTCCCCCTACAACGTACTTTTAGGTTTCTTAGCGAAATCAAATTTTTACAGCTTATTTCCTATCACGCGTAATTCTTGCACGTAGTTTCATGCCCTGCACTATCACACCCTGGCCTTTTACACCAGCCATCCTCATCGTATCACTGATTTTACTATTTTAATCTCTGCTCTTATTGAGTAGTCTTAGGGATTACATCTTCAACCGTCATACACAACCATTGCTTTGGCGCTCTTTGCCCTAGTTGGCCTTGCGCCATAAACATCCAATCATCATCATCATCATCAATTTGGCGAGGTGCTCTATGATGAAGAATTACATAGCGGAGAAGGAAATCGGCAACGTCGGATGCGCAGCAGGTGGGAAGAGCACGGGCAATGGTGTAGCGCGTCACGTAATCGGTGGCGACTGCTATCCACTTGTTGCCCGAGCTAGACACCGGGAAGGGACTGAGGAGATTGACACCAACACTATAAAAGGGCTCAGTGGGGATGTCTAACAGTTCTATGAGACCTGGCGGTGACGCGGTGGGCTTCTTGTGTCGTTGGCATAGGTCACACGTGGCCACATAACGTTGGACAAAACGGTAAAGGCCAGGCCAAAAAATCGCCGACGCACACGGTCGTACGTGCGGGAATCACCCAGGTGACCAGCCGTAGGTAGGTCATGAGATTGTTTCAGGATGTCTAAACGAAGCTGGTTAGGAACAACAAGCATGAGTTCAGGGCCATCAGGACGGAGATTCTGGCGGTAAGGGATGTCATCCTGGAGTCGAAATAGATGCGTGGTAGGTGCAGGGGGGCCGATGGTGAGACCGAGGGGGCCGAGAGGCCGAGGCCAATAATGCATTTGAAAGAGGGATCGCGACGCGGCTCATCACCGATTCGGAGTAATCCCGAAATAAATAACGAGCGGAATTAAGGCAGAGGATCGAGTGGGTCAACCGGATAACGAGATAGGCAGTCAGCGTCACGATGAAGGCAGCCAGACTTGTAGACGACGGGAAAAGGATAGTCTTGAAGGCTTAGCGCCCAGCGACCCAAGCGTCCGGTGGGATCTTTCAACGAAGAGAGCCAACATAGCGGATGATGACCTGTGACGCCATTGAAGGGCCGTCCATACAGGTAGGGGCGAAACTATCTAACGGCCCACGCAAGTATAAGGCATTCCCGCTCGGTGATAAAGTAGTTGCGTTCGGCGGGGGAGAGGAGGCTACTGGCGTCCGCAATAACACGGTTATGGCCATCCTGGCGTTCAGCCAGCATGGCGGCGATCCCATGACCGCTGGCATCGGTTCGCACGTCGTTAGGAGCAGCCGCGTTAAGTGGGTTAAAATTGGGGAAGACGTAAGGATAACGTAAGGATAGGGTGTGAAAAACCTCATCTTGGTCGATACCTCAGAAGAAGTGAACGACTTTCTTTAGAAGGTCAGTGAGAGGGTGGGCGATATCGGCGAAGCTTTTGGTTAAACGTCTAACTACGCACGGCGTCTGTAAAACACGGAACCGGGAAGTTCTTTACGGCATTGACTTCGTCTGGGTCAGGCTGAACTCTTTCAAAGCCGACGAAATGGCCGAAGATCGCAATGCGGCGGCGAGCAAATCGACATATAGAAGAGTTTAGTTCTAGGCCAGCACGTCGGAAAAGGGAAAGGGTGTCCGAAACGTGAGATAGGCGAGTTTCAAATGATGGTGAAAACACAATCACGTTATCTAAGTAACACAAGCACGTTGACCATTTCAGCCCGCGAAGTAGAGAATCCATCATTCTTTCGAACATCGCTGGCGCATTGCACACCCCAAACGGCATGATCTTAAAATAGTAAAAACCGTCGGGTGTGACAAAGGCGGTCTTTTGCCGGTCCATCTCGTCGTCAGAGAAATGCCAATACCACGAACGGAGGTCGTTTCAGGAAAAGAACTCTAACTCCGCCCCATGAAGGCAGTCGAGAGCGTCGTCTATTCTTGGCAGTGGGTATACGTCCTTCTTGGTTATCTTTTGACTTGGCGGTAATCGAGGCAGAAGGGCCAGGTTCGTCTTTATGTTTGACCAGAACCACTGGGGACGCCCAGGGACTGCAGAGGAAGGCTCGATCATGTCTTTATAAAGCTTTTTTTTCACTTGTTTTCGGAAAAGATTGCGTGCCGGATGGGACACTCGATACGGTCGCCTGTTAATTGTTCTGGCATCGCCTGCATCATTCGGTGCTTCACTGCATGTGTTGACCCAAGGGGCGGTTCTGGAAGTCAAAAATGTCCCAATACGATAGAAGTAGCTCGCGTAGTTCTTGGGCTTGTGGTCGTGAAAGTTCGGCGCTGATCATTGTGCCAAATGTCTCCGCTAAGGTCGTAGTAGATATGAGGTCACCAGAGGAAGCCGGTAGGGAAGTGTCGACGGGTAGTGCAGAAATTTCAAAGTCATGCAGCGAAGAACCTGAGGCGAGTGAAATTCCTTGGGGAAGTACTTGCCAATGCAATCCAAAATTTAGAATTGGAAGGATGGTCTGGCTGTTTTTGAAGGTTACGAGAGTTCGGCAGGATCACATTGCGCGTTAGGAGAACGTTGGTGGCAGGGGACACGAGGTACGCACCGTCAGGGAGAGGGTGGCGGGAGGACGAGGGAACATTCGTGACGGCTTCAGAGAGCAGACGGATGAGCTCAGCTGAACATAACGGCGAGGAAACTAAGGCGTGTGGAGCATCGGGCGAAAGCGGGACTTTGAGGCGTAGTACATCCGTCGCGCAATCTATTAGTGCAGAATGTTCTGCTCAAATGTCAAGGCCCAGAATGAAATCATGCGTCAACGTTTTTAAAACAGAGAACAAGACTGTCGTTGTGTGGGCTGCAATGGTTACACGAGCCGTGCACATCCCTGTAACGGGCGGTGTCCCTCCATCAGCGACACGAACATGCGACATGGTTGGCGTCAAAACTTTCCGGAGGCGACGGTGAAGGGGAGCACTCATTATCGAGATATGTGCGCCAGTGCCTATAAGAGCGGCGATCAAAACGCTGTCTACTTCAACGTCAATTAAGTTACCTCTATTCGGCAACTTCACACGAGGATTTTCGGGCTGGGGTCGAACTGCAGCGTCATCTCTGCGCGCTTCATCCATCAGTTTTTTTGGTGAGAACCGTCAAGGAGGTGCCGACAGTGAAAGATGTCGGCGCTGTGGCGAACGTGACTGGTGGCGTGGCCGTGGGGCGAGCGTCAAAATCGGGAGGCAGAGCTAGCGGCATTAGCGACGGATTCTGGCCACGTGCGAGGGGGAAAATGGCGGGGCACGTCAGTCGAGTAACGGTTTGCCGAGACGTTGTTTTTGGAAACTCGACGCCAATTGTTCTGACAGTACCGAGCGACATGGCGAACAGGGTTACAGGTCAAACACATCGGCTAATCGTCTGCGGTTCTCCAGTCAGCGGGATTTCGGTAGTGTGGAGGGTCTTACACATTGCGAGGTCCTGGGGGAGCATAACTGTGGTGGGCGGCAGGAGTACTCAAGGAGAATACTTGCTGGAGACCCATGTTGCTAATTTCGTCTCGAACGACAGCTTTAATCAGCGAACTGGCTGCAACAGAGATGTCAACCGCATGGGGCAGAGTAACGGAGAAGCAGTGGCTTCCATTTCGCGGCGCACTATTCTTTGGACAGTGTGTTCAAGGGAGTCGGGGTGAGAAGTCGCGGACGAAAACGGCTGGGGGGATGGTGGCTCGCAGGAAGAAGTCACAGTGGTGTTGGGCAACCGTTGGAATTGCTGCGTGATGGGGCGGCTCTTCGCTTGCTCGAACAGTCGGCATTCGTTTAAAATGCCATCGACTGTAGTACAGCCTTTACACATCAGCACGTGAAAAGCGTCATCAGCTATTCCCTTAAGCACATGCGCAACTTTGTCCTGCTCAATCACCTTCTTGTCGACTTTAGGGCAGAGATCCAGGACGTCGTGAATACAGGAAACGTACGGTCCGGCCGACGTCTGGGCACAATATGCAAGTTCCATTTTTGCGCGTAACTGGCGTTGGATGGGATTGCCGAATATTCGCAAAAGTTCGGCTTTACAGAAGCCCCAAATGGTTAACCTGGCTTCATTGGTTTAATAACACGTGAGTGCCGCACCTCTCAAGCACAAAAGAAGACTGGCAAACGTGAACGTATGGTACCATCGTCAGTACCAGTGAAGAAGCCGGCCACTCGGGGCTGCGAAACGACGACCAGTACAGGCGACGACTCGCTCGGCGGAGCTATGTTGCAGGAGGAATATGACGCCCTCTCCGGAGATGCGTGGTGAAGGATCACGACGCCTTTAGGATCGGATAGCTGAGATGAGAGGGGGGGGGGTGTCTGGCAACCTCTACCAAGATGTTACTGTGGCGTGAAGGAAGACGTGTAGCCAAGTGGTACAAAAGGTATCCACACAGTGTATTTGCAATCCCGAGGGCACAGCGTAGGCAAGGCGCAAGATCCTCTTTAACTCCTACGTCTAGCTTGTTTTCTATGTCCGAGTGCGCTACCGCCATCTCCTTTCGGCTAGTACCCGCCACATACCCCAATGTGGTACATAGGCTATGCAATAGCTCTTCCTCTGCTTAGCCTCTTAAGTTAAGACACCGTAGCAAAATCAAATTTTTTAAAGCCGAAAGCCTTAAGGTCATTACTGTTCCGGCAATGTAGCTGGTCGGTGCAGAAATTCGTCTGTGCGGCAAGGAATAAATGAAAAGACTCGTTTTTGTTTGTATGGAAACCGAACCCTGGTCTCCAGAATAGGGTAGGGTCACAGTGTGCTATTACAGCTCTAGCTCGGAATGTTGCCAGCTGTGGACCACGGCTCGCCGTAGAGCGTAAGTCACCTACATAATATTGCGTAACAGATGAACACGCCGACACTTTAATAGAAGAGGCAAACCCCAGCAGTGGAGAGCACAGCTCCCGGAAAAGCTGTGGCGTGATGTGGCGACTGCTGAATGCGGGTGACATTATGAAGAAGAGAAAGACAAGAGAGAGAGGCGAATAGATGGGGATCCTCTGAAAGAATCCTGGCCAATTATCACCAGTTTTTTCCCTTCAAACTATGCAAGCAAGATTAGGTCGCCCTAAGACGTTTTCTCCCCCGAGTTGGTCGGTGTACTTCGTTTTGTGCAGAACTTGCGCGTGGCGTTGGAAAAATGGCGATCAAAACAAAAAATGCCTTATAGTTACCCCCAACGCTCTCTCATTGCCTTCCCCTAACAATACGGCACTTCGAGTTTATTCCATCTTCCTTTTTTCCTTCAAGGTCACTTGACCAAAACCTGGCAAATCACACTCTTCTAATGAATCACTCATTTTATTCTTCACAAGCCGCACTGGTTAACATCAACAACGAAAAGTGCACCGGCCTCCTGGGTGTTTTTTTTTTGTCGCAACATTTGGCAAATGGGGTCTCACACGTTCACAAGCTGTTATCAGTGCTGTTCTAGGACATGTCGTTCTATGACCATGTAATGTTTTGTCACAGAACTCGCCACTTACGGAACTACTGCAGGCGGACAGCGTGCCGAATTATTTGCATGTCCTATACATGGTTACAACTTAAAAACGGCCACGGAAGCCCCTGCTGTGCCTCATCACCGCAGCCGGATGTTACTCCGCGCTGCACCAGTAGTGCGTTACTGGGAATATTTGGAACATGGCATGAGCCGTTTTCGCGATTTTGTCGACCTAATATTCTTATAAACTGCTGCAGCAACGACAAGTAAACTACATTAGCAACGGCAGGTGGCATCACGCATTCATAGCAATCTCCTTTCAAACACGTGCGCCTGTTGACTTCCGCGTGCGTTGCTTTGGCGGAGTGTTATCATGCATGAGCTATTGTTCTTAACTTGTTCCCGAGTATAGCCACTAATCTGTCAGATATAACGAAATCTCCAAGGTTGAGTGAGTTACTGCGCAGTGATATTTAACATCAACCTTTATTTCAGCAGTACGGCTACGAACGAAAGGTATAATGATTCCGCGAAACTTTCGCTGGCGAAGAAAATTTGTCCTGGTCCAGGATGTTAACCAGCCGGGTTAAGTGCCTATCTAAGGCAGTGGTCCCAGTGACAGGCGATGGTTCCGGATTGAAATCCTGTACCAAGATAAAGTTTTCTGCACTGCCAAATTCCGCGAAACCAGTATAGCCTTTTTGCAGAAGTTCTGCCAAGGTTTCTTAAATGCGCAAGGGATCTGTCATTGCAAGCAATACGAAATAATTTCTCCAGATTGGGATTGCTCTCGCCGAAATGTGGTGTGCCAGAAATTATCGAACTGACCATGCAGAAAATAGGCATGCATGCGTTAAGAAAACGAGCCCTAAGTTTGGCTGAAAGAAAATGCGTTGGTAGGGCGTAAAGTGTGCTCAGTTTCTTTGGCAAAGCGTCCTGCAAAATTTTTGCACATGTGGTCCGCCAGGAATTAGCGAAATGGCCATCGGTATAATAGACACGCATGGGGTAAGAAAATGAGCCCTAAGTTCGTGTGAACGACAATGCGTTGGTACGGCATAAATTGTACTCAGTTATTTTGGAAATACGCTCTACTGAGTTTTGGCTAAGCTTGAAACGTAGGTACACTCAGGCAAGCGGGTTGAATTGAGCACAAACGATGTGAAGAAAATAACCCAGCACCGCGAGAGGATTGCCGAGCACCTCGCTGAGTTGGCTCGTTTGCTTGCTTGATTGATTGCCAGATTTACTGATTGATTGACTTGGTTTATTTATTTATTTATTTATTTATTTATTTATTTATTTATTTATTTATTTATTTATTTATTTATTTATTTATTTATTTATTTATTTGTTTATTGATTGATTGATTGATTGATTGATTGATTGATTGATTGATTGATTGATTGATTGATTAGCTGACTGACTGACCGACTGACGCATACATTGAATAAGGCAGGTACGAAGGTAGGTAGGTAGTAAGCAGGCAGACAGGCAGGCCGGTAGATTGCAGAGCTTTACTTGTGAAAGGTTCGCCTGGGCTGTGAGAGCGCTGTAGGTTATGGCTCCGGATTAATCCGAAATATTGACCCGCCGGCGCATACGCTTTTCATCTCCATCAAAAAAGCAGCCGGCGTGGCCGGAATCCAAGCCGCGTCCTTTGACTCAGCAACCCCACGTCTGAGCCACTGCGCCACCGCGTCGATTACGTGGCGATGTTTGTCCAATGTAACCCGCCCCCTCGCCGCTGCAGCTAAGGGATCATTTTATTCACTGCCAGCTCTTTGCAGCAGGTCACACACGATTGTCAATGTGCATTCAGCGATTTCATTTTTTGCTTCCACGGCTGTGTTCAGCTGTTGTGATAATAGAGCAGCCGTATGAGTATCATTCATATTGATGAGGGAACCTGTGCCCTGTCTGGTTTAAATGTATAAGTGCTCCAGAGAGTAGCCACGGACATTGCTGATAGAGGGTTACTACGAAAGCAATACCTACTCACCGGTAAGTCATCGTCCAGTTGAAAATTTCCTTTAGCTTCTGGAGGGAATAGGTGTGTGGCGGGGACTCAGGGTTCCAGAAAACCCACTTCTGGGCCGGGGCTCTCCACTTGGGCATATCGTTAAAGCGTATGTCCCTGGCGTGAAAGACGACCGCGTCGCTTGACATCAGCGTGCTGCGGTTGTAGCTCACAAAGCACTGCTGAGGGCAAGTCAGTCGCCGAGTTGTTACATTTTTTGAAAAACCCAAGACAAATTGGCCATACGGGAGGTACCACAAGAGCACTCTAGGTCCATCGGGTCTTCCTGAACTTCCCACCTTTGGCCTGTTGGGCGGGGGCCAGGCTTTGCTTCGGTCCACCCGACTGCCGTGAGAAGTGAGGCTCAATTCACCACAGGCGTAGTACAGGCACGCGGCCAGTACGCAGATTGGCACAAAGATTGTGGCTACCTTCTTCCACTTTGGGGGAGATTCCTGCATCTGAAATTGCGGGGAAAAAGTTCCTGACTAGAAGAATATATCCACTCTGTTCAGAAGGAAGAACGGCTGAGAAATGTACCACTACTCAAAAAGACACCACAGTAGTGAACGGAAGAAAGACACCACTACTGAGTAACTTTACGTTAAGTTCATAGCTGCATGACGGAGGCGGAAGCCTCGTACCTCTGCCCTTCAGCAAGATCACAGGCATGTGGTGCCGCAGCTGCGGGCATTGACTGTGAAAGCCATTGAATGAACGGATCACCCAGAGCATTTTAAGAGGCTTAGTATTCAGCCATACCCCCGCGCCCATAATTTATAAATGAATGCTCCAATACCTTAAACCACGTTGGAAATTTTCCTAGAAATGACCGTGGGAACTTTTCGGTGTGAATTGTTCCTTCAGCTAAGCCAGTTATTTTTTTTGTAAACAATAAAAACCGCCCAACTGACAAACAGCAAACAAATGCACAGAAATCGAGAGCATAATATTAAATACGATTATTCACCAAGTCGTGGTGAAGCGTATTTTATATAAAAAGAAGCACACTGCAACGAATTTATTTGACAGATTGGTCTGCGAAAAATGGTTTTGCGCCGCCTAGTATACAGCCAAACAAACCTTTTAACCTGTGACTATGTTTGTGACGAGACAATATTGCAGGATGCTAACTTTTTCTCGCTGCCAGAACTCGGGCGTCTGACGCAAAAATAAGTAAACGTGTAGTAACGCTGTTTTTTCTGTCCCTGTACAGTACATTCCCGATAATTGAAACTCGGATAATTTAAACTTTCGAGCAATTAAAAAAATTCCAAAAATTTGGTTGACCCCGCTGTGTTTTCAATGTTTTTTAAGCCGCTCAGTTCAAACTGCTAAATTGCGAAAATTCGCCTAAATCCTACATTTTGATGGTCTGCGGGAAAGTATCGGCCGCATTTGCCGCTACTAGCTGCCCCTTTAAATCTTTACATTGCCAACAGTCACAAAAAAGCCAATTGCTCGCACGCACTGCAACTGGCTCCCCTTGGCGGCATCGAAAACTGTGCTTTTAAGCCTCACGCTAAAACAAAGCAGTCATCTCTTGGTGATTAGTTCGTTAAAGTGTGAATAGCACTTCATTATCGGGTGTGAATGATGTAGCATTATTAAATATATGTGAATGTTTCATTGCTAGACAAGTTGGTATATTCTCCCCAAAATAATAATGAGAGCTTCTGATAATTCAAACAAAATCTACGAGTGTCAATAATCGCGATTCCACTGTATTTGTGGCGGCAAACTCCCGGTGAAAGGTGAGTTAGAGGGAAATTGTGCTTGAATACCAACTTGTACAAATTAAAGCGGACAAGTACTGCTGAGAAGCGCGTTTTAACCCGATAGCGTTATCAGGCAGATTTTTCGATTTTTTCAGTGGCTGCTGTGATGAGTATTTGACTGATTGATTGACTGTATAACGCGCCGACGCTTTCCAAGCGATGAGGCACGCCGTAGTTAAGGCTCCGGATTAATTTTGACCACCTGGAGATCTTTAACGTCCACCGAAATCTCGAACACAAGGACATGTTTGCTTTTCGCCTCCACCAGAAAAGCGGCTGGGAATTTAAAACGCGTCCTTGGGCTCAGCAGCAGAACGCCATAGCCACTGAGCCACCTCGGCGAATCCGGGCTGAATAAGCGTCCGCACAAACACGTCATCACTTGAACACGTAAACTTCAACTGAGGCAGCCAGATGTGACGGGTCGACTGAATCTGGAATAACGCGACGCGGTAACTAAAGTGTGGACAGAATGAGTCCTGTTTCAGACTGTTGCCGCAGCTGTCGTAATCTTTAGAGAACGACGTCAGTTCATGTCCCAGGCAACCGAACTGCGTGACACGCCGTGTTTTTGCGTCTTTACCTCACAATATGGCTGTTACGTCGTTAGTCTGATCATAGCATAGCAATCATACTAAAGCGGAGACGAAGAAACGACGAGTATTTTAAGCTGGTGCCGAACCTCCGCAATGAAGCGTGTTCTACACTCTGTCGGTGTTATTATGCTCGGAAGACACGCTCACCAGCCGTGCCCGCAACTGTCTTTACCATACTAAAGCGCGCGTGCACCAGAAGTTAAAATTTCAAATTCTCGGTAATTTACGTGCCGGGACCACATATGGGCTATGAGGAGCGCAGTAGTATAGCGGTCGAGATTGTTTCTACCCCCTAGGTAACTTCAACATGCGTCGCAATTTTGATACACGGGTGCTTTTGCTTTCCACTTCGTCATGAAAACTGCCGCTGCGGCCGGAAATCGAACCTGCGTCCTTGGGTCAGCAGATGACCACCTTACTTATTCAGGTACCGCGGCAAGGTTTCCACCAGACGTGATGCCATAGGGTCAGCTAACTAAAACAGGGGACAAATAATTTGCGCCAGTGTCCAAAAAACCAAGGAAGGCCGACTACCGGCAGAAATGAAATAAAAGAAAGCGGAGTATATTTTCATACCAGGAATTTTCAAACCACGTTACAAAATTCCCGAGCTTTTCTGTCCTACGCTAACTGTGTTGGGCACATGACGGACAACGCCACGAGATATACTAAAAAAATTAGCGCCAATCCACCCTGCGAATACAGTTGGAAAGCAAAGCTGTAAGCGGCACCCGCAACGATTACCCATGCGACGTCACTTAAATTCCCTCACGTCGCTCTACAAATAGTGAAACCAGAGAGAAGCGAAATGTACTTAACCACACCCTCTAATACTTCAAACAGATATTCTTGGTAAGGGTAAATTAATGCATGATGCATGAACTGTGGTTGGTTGAGTTGTGTTGGTGTAGCACATAAGTGCAAACTCTTTTTTTGTACAACTAGAGCTCAAACACGGTATCATGCGATCTCACTTCGTCTCTGCTGTCGCGTTCTGGGGCGACGAAATCGGCTGCAGAGACGGTGGGAAAAGCAGGAGGAGATGGAGAATGAGGAGGAAAAACCGATATTCAGATTTCTGAACGGCCCAGAGTGTGGCCCAGGGGAGTGGTTCCTTCTTCACTCTAGTCCATATTCAGTCCGCGCCACCTGTTCTTTGTCCACCAGCTGAAGCTGGGTAGGCAGACAGAGGCTGAACACAAGTATCTCCTATGGCTCTTGTTCGGTAGTTGACGGAGAGAGAGGAGGGTGCTCAGGGCTAAAGTCGCACACCCCGATTATGTGGAAAAGTGTGCCTACTTATAAGCCAAATTAACATTCCGCGTAGTAGCGATGCGGGTGCTTTAAGTGAAGACGCGTCGCGTGTGTGAAGTAGCCGGAGTGTATGAGCGGTAGAGTAGTTTGTTGTTCGATGGGTAGTTCAGGGTAAGGCGAAGGTAGGGTCTGTCTCAAAAGGCGATAATGCTGGGTTGCGCCCCTGAACGAGAAAAGCGGGTGACTGTCCTGGTGCAGCTCCATAGCACGGGAGGTAAAAGTGCAGGCTTGGTGGGCGTATTCATTGCTCTCCATAGAAGCGTGTGCGGGTTTCCAGATTAGCTGAAGGGAAACATTTGTGGAGAAGTTTTTTGGCACACGCATTGCCGGTCGGGACACCAAACCCCACTAGTAATTCTGGTAGGCTTCTTGGGAATCGGTGACTACTTTACGAACCCCTGATTGAGTGAGAGCCAAGGCGATGGCTGCCTCTTCTGCTGCCGTCATGATTTCAGTCTTGAGTGAGACACAGTGAAGGAGGTTGGTTCCGGAAATAGCCACGATTATGGCGTACTGCTGCCCTCGATGTTGGGAGGCGTCTGTGTAGATAACTGCATGATCCCCACCGAGGGTGGTGTTGAGCGCTTGAGCCCGCGTTTGTCGGTGACATTGTCGTGGAAGGGGGTTCATATTTCTAAGCAAAGATAATATCTTTAGTTCTTGTCATCAAAAGTACAAAAGTAAATCAAGCGGAGTGAAATTCTCTGCTGCCCAGCCAATGTGGTTAAGGATGCGGCGACCCGCCGCAGTTCTGCTCATTCAGAGCTTCTGGATAGAAAGATGGCCCTCGATCAGCTCTTGCACCGTGTTGTAGAGCCCCGTGCTGAGCAGCCTCTCTGTGGAAGCATTCATTGGAAGACCAATGGCTTGCTCAACTGCCTTTCTAATCATTATATACAGCATCTTTATGTCGTCCTTGCCGAGAAGACAGGGGGTGGACGTAAGTGACTCTTGAGAAGACAAAAGCTTGAACTAATCGAAAGGTATCGATTTCCTCGAGGCCTCGCTTCTTGGTGACAATTCGCCTAATAGTGTGTATAATGTTATTGATGCTGTGTTTGAGGCGCTGCATGGACGCGTCACTCCTGGTGTTGGCGTAAATATGTAGGCCCAGGATTTTCATGCTGGGGCTTGTAGTGATGGCCTGGCCATCAAGGAGCATTTGAATGTGTTCCTTGATATGTCGTTTGGCGTGAAGGCGGATGACAAGGAGCTGAGGTTTTTTACATGGACACTGGAAGTCACAGGCTTTAGCACATTGGCGTAATAGAAGTCAGATTCCATGTGTCGGTGGGAGCGTCCTTTAATTGATATCGCGTGGCATTCAGCGAGAATGCAGTGGTTAAACCCGCAGATGTGCATGGTTAGTGCACCACTTGTCTTCCCCGTCTCCGTGTGGGCTTGTAGCTAAATCGGTAAGACAGCGTGCTCTAGCTTTGTTACTCTATTAGTTCCATCTTCGATTCCTGGTAGTGCCAGTAAATTTTTTTAATATTTGTACGCAGGAGTTTTCTGTTGACACCAGCGGCCGCGAAAGAACCCTTGGAGGGTACAGGCAGAAAGCTTTGCTTTAAAAATCAACTAAATAACACCGTCATGGAGCATATAAGGCAGCGCGGAAAATCTCAATTTATTATCGTGATACGAACTGACACCCGCTGTACCACCACGGTAAAGCGGGATTCACACGACGGAGAAACCCTCTCTTTTTGGCCCGCGGGACACGCTCACATAACCGGTTTTAGGTTCCGCCCCTCGGTGGGGATAGCCCGCGGTGGCTCCGCGAAAGAAAATGCCTCCGCATGTTTTCGCTCGACGACGGTGGCCCTCGGCGGGGAATGGAACCTGTTCCTCGGAGCTGTCGTCTCCTAGTCACTCCGCGTAGCTCCGCACGTGTGGATGCGCCGCCAGGCCGGATAATCTGGTCACGTGCTGTTGACGTCACATATCCGTCCGCCTCCGTGAGAGGGTTTCTCCGTCGTGTGAATCCCGCTTAACGGGATGGTTACCCAGAGACGCGTCTAGAGGGAGAGGAAGGCCAACAACTCGATAAAGGAAAGAAATAAGGAACTTTAATGGCAAAGAATGGAGAGACAGAGAGAGAGAAATTGAAAGAGAGAATGAGAGAGTAATGTTTATTAAAGACAAAAGAGCCAAGTGGTCGGTTTCCTCAGTTCAGGACCCCGTTGGAGCGTCCAGCGGTCTGAGCCCGGTGAATCTTCCGAAGCTGTTCTGCGGCGCTCGAGCTGCTCGAGCTGGCTTCGGCGCTCAAGCTCACACAGTTTGATCGATGGGATAGAAATCACGGAAAGTCAAGGGTTGAGCTGCACTCCGACACCATGTGGTGAGAGTGCAGGGCGCTTTGAGGAATCGACACTGTGGGTTGCATTGCGTGGCCAGATGAAGTGCAGCTTGCTGAAATGAGTTCGTTTCTAGGATACGTCAGTAGCGCTCCTCTTTCTTGCTGAGAGAGGCATTTGCTGGGGGAAACGAAAGCCGGGCTAGCCTATAGTGTTGCGTCACCTACTGGAATGACGTCAAGGGGATGGCCGTTTCTAGCCAACTCTCTCGCAGCTCTCGACTGGTTACACATCGAGCAGTCTCATTTGCAAAGACATTGCAACAGAGAGAAGCGTGAGCCGGTATCCAGACAACCGATACCCTTTTCTTTGGAGGGTTCCTGCACAAGATGTTCATTGCGGTGTGTGAGATGCAGCCTCAGAGAGAGCTCCTGCCCGCTGACTGAGAATCCGCGATGATTACTTCCGCAGGAGTTTGCGTTATCACCAGTGCTATAGCTACCTCTTCAGCCTGTGGCGTCAGTACTTTCATGAGAGTGGGGCTGGTGACGTGGCTGTCTATCTTCAATACAGTCCCCACTGTTACTCCTCGTCTTGCATAATCTGCGGCGTCGTGTAATAAAGTTTTTCGTTGGAGCCATATTTTTTTCTCCAGGGCTCTAACTAGCGCATCGCAATTTTTTGGCAAGGGGGCACTGTGATGTTTCGGCGTAGTTCACCGGGGATATTTTCTGTGGATTCTAGAAGGCGATCATGCATGTTCATGCCCAGTCTCAGTAGAAGGGTGCTGTCCGCATCCATCCTTTATAGCCGGCAGCGCTGACTAAGAAGGCGGCCCTCAATCAGCTCGTCCAGTGTTGTGAAGCCCAAGCTTGACGAAACACTCGTTCGAGGTGTAAGATGGCAAACCCTGCGCTTCTTTGTACACCTTTGGCCAGAGCGTAATAACTTCTTCTCAGTCTTAGTTAGTAAAGCATAGGGCGTCACATAGCAGAACCTTTACATGAGGAATTCCTGGATAAGCCTAAGTGTGTCTTCTTTATCCCTCTTCCTCTGACCTTGATCAGACGAAACGTGTCAGCAATCTCGCGACTATTGCTTTCCAAATTCCTTAACATCGTGGTGGTTGCGCAATCTGCTTGGAAAATCATGCCTTGTATTTTGATTTGCGGAGACGGGGTTATAGTGGCACCGTCCAGTACGATGTGCATTGATAGTGCATCGGCTCGCCTCCCCCCTTTACTGCGCACTAGGAGCAGTTACGATTTTTCTGGGCCGCACGAGAGTCAACAGTTCTTGGCATACTTGTGCACCGCATCAGCCGCCATTTGGAGGCTGTCCTGCATCTCTCAGTCCGAGCCCACACCGGGGCACACCGTGATATCGTCTGCAATCGTGTAAGTCTGCGATGGACGCCACTTGTTCAGGCAGGCCTATGAGGGCAATATTGAAAGGAAGGGGGGACAGGACCGCTCCTTAGGGCGTGCTGTGTCTGCCAGTGCGAATGGGTTTTGTTTGAAAGTCTCCAACCTTGAGGGTGGCTTGGCGTCCGGAAAGAAAGTCCCTGACGTAGGAGTACATGCGGGTTCCCCATCCGAGTTCACTGAGATTAGTCAGTATGGCTTCGTGAGTGACGTTGTTAAAGGCCCCTTTTAAATCAAGCGCAAGGATGGCCTTAGGTGTGTGTCTATTGGTGTGATCTATGATGTCCTCCTTCAGTCAAAGGATGGATTCTGGCATCGCGGGATAGGAGCAGTTGGAGGTTAATGGGAAATGCATTTGGCCTTCGGTGGACTTCATGCGGCTATTGTTGTTGTTTTTATTGCTGTTGTTGATGCTGGCGACAACGATGATGATGAAAAAGTTCTGAGTTTTGGCCTTTCTAACGCCTCCGAAGAAAGCAGAAAACCACTCTCTTAGCACGCAAGGAGCGCCTGGGAAAACAAAATCGGTACAGGCCACGAATAAGAAGGCAAGCACCATGCAGAAAAGAAATGACTGTACGCCACAATGGTCATGTCACCGATACAGCGAATCCGCAAAAAAAACTCTCTAGTCTCGAAAACATGGATCAGAACCTGCACAAGAAAAAGCAAAAAGGCAGGATCAAGTTCATACAAAGAAAGTACAAAAATTATGAAAACACACTTTACGCTTACTCGAATACTCCCGAAAAGACCAGGCAGCAATTGTCGTAGCCAATTAATCTAGCAATCTTTGCGACTCCGTCACCCCCTACATACAGAAACAAAGCATAAGTTGGAGCCATCCTCTTGGTCATGCGAATAGAACCGTAAACAATTAATACTTTCAAAGGACAGTAGCAAGATGACTATAGGCAGAATACCATAAGCTTCGGAAGATAACGCCATCCATAGTTGAGAAAGTTGAAAAATTCCCCGCATTTCCCCGAGGGGAAGAATGTGAAAGTGCGAATGCACGAGTTGAATTTGCGCGGTTCGGTAATGTTCGCGAAAGAGAGATCACACACACACACACAACTACAAAGAAAGAAAGATGCATTTATTCACAGACACCTATTTGTCTTGTCGTTGTACTTGATTGTTAGAGCGGATCTCAGCTTTGAAATTTCGTGTCAGTACTCCTTTAAGCAGGTGCATTAGCCCTTCTCACGCCCGATTCTTGGCCAATCCCCCACGTGGGTATGTGCCATGTCAGCGGCCAGGCAGCGTGCGCCCATCTCCACGTGCGCGGACATCGCCGGTGGACGCAGGTTCAGGGTCGCTTAAGAAGTGCATTAGCATTTAAAACGTTACATGTACACCCGCGCACGAGGGCCTGGAAGAGAACTAGGCAGCCACCGACCAAGAGTCATTCGAGCTGGCATACCGTCCTCCTTGTGACCACAACTACCGTGCTCCCCTACTCGAAAAATGTTAGGAACCTCCTCGACTTGCGCCTAGGAACACGATCATTCCCCTTGCCACCAGGGGGACCCAATACCAAACTATCTCGAGGATCAACCAGCACAAGTATACAAACATATGGGTGAAGATGTCCGGTGGGAACTTGAGACTGTGCTTTATAGGTGAAACATCCTTCCTTTTCCATGCAACCTATCCGCGTCTAAGAGTATGCTCGAAGGAGAACTCAGACATTATCTATGAAGACGTGGGAGGCTGCTTTGCCAAGCTCGTTACCTCAAGATAAGCGTGGGCTGATTGGGGGCAAAGCAAGGAGCTGCTGTATCTGTGCTCCAGAATTCAGACTCACCTTGAGCTCGCTACCATCTGTTTACCCACTTGTCCTAAACACGTACTCTTTCCTCCTACAGAAAGCTTTTCATTCAATCCCCCAGAAAGAAAGCGAAAACGTTCTGTCGGGCGAAGAAATAAATAATAAACACTTCGACACACTGTCACTGCCACCTCCTCACTCAAACTGACGAACACCCCGCACGCCACAACCTTTCACGCTCACATCTTAAGCCGCAAAACAACAGATGGCCTCTGTCTCCCCCGCGTCATAGAGAATAGAAACCCTTGCAGGTAGTCTTTTTCTATTCGATGAATATCAGCGGTACAGAAGCAACTCTGTTCTGAAACGCCCTCTCGGCGGTGAAGTAACGCTATCGCACCATACATCTTAAGACCCAAACGGAGATATCATCTGCAGATTTTCTTTGGCACATCGTTCAACTTATGGAGCGAACGGCATGGCAACATTCATCTTACAACCCCGTGGCAGGATGAACGTGTCTTTCCCGCCTTTCTAAATTACTGAATATGGTCCCAAGCAATTTTGTCTCAACTACGGCAAGAAAAGAATGAACAAATGCCTTTTTACGTTCACTTCGATAACAGCGCTAAGAGGGCGAAGGGGAGGCGACACGAGAGGGTCGCCTTCTCTAAACAGGCCACTGTCTAAACGGACGGCTACGAGAACGAGCCTGCAAACAAAAAATAGGAAAAGTCAGTAATATACCCCTTCACCGTACGAAGTATGGAAGCACACCCAGACTCGAAAAGACACGTGTGCTATAAAGACATAAGGAAGAACGCACCACGGAAATCTTCGAGGTCCACACCATCCACACACGAAATCACCATTCCGTCAGCATGGCGCCAACTGACTTGCATAAAATGGAGCACGATTACCCAAGTCACGGATCGTAGCCTTTATGCATGTGCATCATTTTACAGAAATCAGCCCTTACCTGCGCACGTTTATGAATTTTTCTGTTTTAATGTTTTTGTTTCCCAGGGTATATGTTCAGCTGCGGTGAAATAGACCTTTTGTAGTAAGTCAGCGCCCAGTTTTGTGCCGCCTCCTCTTTGTCATGTCTTAGCGCGGTTATCAAACTAAGTATGTGCCAATAAGTACGACATAACACCGCATTTTTTAGCATTCACACTTGTTGAAAAAGTTCGGTTGATTACTGTTATCTTTTGGTTGAACCTCCAGCTTTAATCGCTCCCTATCGTTGTTTAGTTTACAGTGTCCAACTAGAGCTAAACCACTGCCGAATGCCGGCGTAGAACAAGCATTTCTGCTGCCCCTCGAACGAAAACTGAACAGTGCATATGGGACATCTTGAACGTTGCGCACTTAGGGCTTCGGTCCAGAAAGGCCGAACTAGTAGCAAACAAAAACATCAGAGCCCCACCACCCCGTAAAAGGGAAGTTTAGCAAAGCTGGGGTTCTGATTGAGTTTGCTGTGCTAGGGTTTAGCTACATTGCGTATTTGCTTTGTTGCGTTTGAAGGAGAGTGGCACGATTTCTACGAACCCGACTGAGGACCCATACGGTTGGTAACTAGAACTAGTGACGTTTTATTAAAGCGAAGATACGACAATCACAACGCATACTGTAGTGCACCGAAAAAATGGCCACCGAAGAGTCGCTGCATTGCGCAATGTCAAGCGAGAGTGAGACGCCGGGTGGCGAGAAGAGTGCACGACTCGGGAAGGAGGCAGCGCCGGCGGAGAGGAATATAAAGCGTTGTTGCAGCCATACTCCTTCCCTATGTAACCATGCATGGCTGTGCACTACATAATTTGGTAAAGAATGTGCACAATGACCAAACATACACTGCACTACCCCAGGTAAGCTTCCCCTCTAAATACAAGCACAATGCCCGGAATACACTCTTTTGGTATCAATACAACACGTTTTATATCCAAATTTTGAAGCCATTTCAATGTTATTTATTTGTGTGGATTTTGCCATGCACTAAAAAGGCACTGCTGATTTCAATGATGGCCCCGGAATCCAAAAGAATAATAAATATCTTTTTACGATAAAACAGCTTTACCGTACGCGTTTGAAGAACTGCAGTAAGTGTAATTTCCTTTCCTCCTCTTCTAGGTATCATTAAACATGTAATGCATTTTGCACATCACCCTGTCTCAGCTATAACGAGAATATAATGGCCTCATTCTCTCTATTCTCAGTAGGAATGTGGGTAAGGGATCAGCGGCAATATTGGGGATGTATTGAGCTTCAGGTATCTCTGTAAGGCTGTATTAGAGAAATATCGAACAGAGTGCCGTATCGAAGCTCGAAAAAACGTCGCTTATTTTTCTGTTGCGGGATAGCGTACGCCCCAAACAATCAGCCCAGCAGCATGTCGGTGCACAGTGTTGCTGCACTAGACGTGCGTTCACCATTACTTTTCAAGAATATCTCACGCTTGTCAGCTTGAAATGTACGGAAATGGGTTCACGCAAGATATAAAGATTTATTGGGCCGCGATCGTGGCTTTCATTCAGTAGGCATGGACACCGAGTACACAAAATGTAGCTCGAACTGCGCGTGGCAATATCCGAATACTTGCTGCCTTTGACACCGAGTACAAAAAATGTAGCTCAAACTGCGAGTGGGAATATCCGAATGGTTGCTCCCTTTGCTATGCACCTAGCACCTTTTAAGTCCTCTTGACTTCTGAACACACGGGCACTGCTACGAAGATATTTTTTTTATTGCAGCACTTTGATAGCGTGCGTGCATGTGCGCGTATGTGCGTGTGTGTTCGTGCATGTGCGTGTGTGTGTGTGTGTGCGTGTGGCTGTGCGCTCGTGTGCGTGTGCTCGCGTGTGCGTGCGTGTGCGTGCGTGTGCGTGCGTATAGGCGTGCGCGCGCGCTCATGTGCATGCGTGTGTTTGCGTGAGTGTGTGCGTGTGCTTGCGTCTGTGTGTGAGTGCGTGTCTGTGCGTGCATGCGTGCGTGCGTGCTCGTGTATGTGCGTGCGTTGCATGCCCGCGCACGTCCACGCACTGCTATATGATGGTCAGAGATATACTGGTAGCGCTGGTTGGCGTTTGCGTGCACAGTCACTCGATGTGAGACACACGTCCTTGTTAGGCAACATTCATCACGAGGTAACATAAGGCGCTGGCTCGGAACACACACAATCTCGTTTTTTGTGCTTGGTTATCACTTTGTACTTATGGCGAATTAAACATTGTGATTCTCAGTTTAAACGAGCGCCAACTGAGCAGAGCATACACTTTCTGGGTTGACACGGCGATTTAAACGCTGAGATTTTCTTTGTGTGCCATATGCTCAGCTTCTGCAACACCTGACCACGGTTAAGTTTGTTCCCACAGATGTTAAAAATCCAGAAAGTCTCCTCAAGCGCTTCTACAAATTACAGACTAAGGTCGGTGATATTTCCCAACCGTCCAATAATTCTTCCAAATGAAATAGTTATTACGGTACTGTTTACGTGCGAACCGCCTAAATAAACATGCTTGCCCCGGACGCTACCAGCTTTAAGATACGCGACTTCTTCCTTTATCGGAATTACGGCCATTTCTGCACCCAAATATCTTCCTGTGTTGGCAGCATTACCTCTCTCGTGATAATCAACAACAGCTACAATTGGCACCGGGACTTCGGTAGGCTGGATTCCAGGCACATGGTTACAACCAATTCGCGGTGGTCGTCCTGGCAACCACGCGGCTGCTCCCACCGGAGAGAGACGCCAACACTGAAGGTCGTGCCTCCTCGCGAGCCCGTTCTATGCTATGGATATGTTGATACCGAACATATAGCCAGGCGCAAAGAGAAGGATGACTCGAGAAAAAGATTTTGTGGTGCCGGCGGGTGCACGGGAAATCCGTTATCCGCTGTAAAAGGAGCCTGAACGTCGACCCGGTATATTTATAAGAAGATACTTCTTTTCTAACTTGGACAACAAAATTTTCGTCTGCCTCTGTGTCCCACGATTCAGCCGCCCGGCCAAAGTTAACGTAAAATTTGAACGAGGCGTTTAGATATGCAGCGCCCTTTCCAAATTTCTAAATCTGGAGGCAGTGTCAATACTTAGTTAAAACAAAACATTATGAATATCTGAGGCAATACATCAATACCTCACTGACATTTGCCGTGTTTCCTTATGAAAAAATTACGCCCACCTCCCCTCGCGGGAACCCTGGTGTGATGCGACGCTGAGGGGGGGTTCAAGCGCAAGCGGAGAGCAATCGTCGACCGAAAGGCCACCGAGGAGCGGCACACCGGTTATATGCGCAGCGCGCCCGAAGGACAGGAGACCGCGGAGAGAGAGAGTACTGCACATGCGCAGCACCGCGCGCAGTGCCACCCGCCGGCGGGGTGAGAGCGCGCTGGGCCGCACACCCGCAGATGTTGAGAGAGAGTGTTCGCTCTCACCTGGGCATGCGCCGGCGCCAGTGCGTCTGCCGCGGCTATGACGCAACACAATCCAACACAATCCACTTTAATAAAATCCAATCCAAATCCAATCCAATCCAAGCCAAGCCAATCCAATCGATTCCAATCCAATGCCCCTCGCGAGAGAGTGTTCGCTATAGGAGAGGAGAGGGGTGAGCGGAGGAGAGTGCGGACACCGACGACGACGACGGACGCACGCACGAAGGACAGGCCGCCGACAAGAGATGCTCTCAGCGTCGCATCTAAAAATACATTGACGTTTGACTTTTCTAATATTGCATAAAGTACTTCAGCTACAGCATGAAAAAATTACGCCCACCTCCCCTCGCGGGAACCCTGGTGTGATGCGACGCTGAGGGGGAAGGGGGGGGGGGTTCAAGTGCAAGCGGAGAGCAACGGTCGACCGAAAGGCCGCCGGATAGCGGCACAACGGTTATATGCACAGAGCGCCCGAAGGAGAGGAGACAGCGGAGAAAGAGAGTACTGCACATGCGCAGCACCGCTCGCAGCACCGCCC
Organism: Haemaphysalis longicornis; assembly: GCF_048455015.1. Taxonomy (NCBI): domain Eukaryota; kingdom Metazoa; phylum Arthropoda; class Arachnida; order Ixodida; family Ixodidae; genus Haemaphysalis; species Haemaphysalis longicornis. The sequence goes on from NW_027526204.1 coordinate 38,084,830, forward strand.
ACCGGCGGAGTGAGAGCGCGCTGGGCCGCACACCCGCAGATGTTGAGAGAGAGTGTCCGCTGTCACCTTGGCACGCGCTGGCGCCAGTGCGTCTGCCACGGCTATGACGCAACGCAATCCAACACAAGCCACTTTAATCCAATCCAATCCAAATCCAATCCAATCCAAGCCAAGCCAAGCCAATCCAATGCCCCTCGCGAGAGAGTGTTCGCTATCGGAGAGGAGAGGGTGTGAGCGGAGGGGAGTGCGGACGCCGACGACGACGACGACGGACGCACGCAGGAAGGAACGGGCCGCCGACAAGAGATGCTCTCAGCGTCGCATCTGAAATTGTCCGGGGGGGGGGGGGGGAGGCGCGGCGGGAGGGCTCAAGCCAACCGCACCCCTGTGCCAACGACAGTCTGCAGAAACCCTGGAGACGCAAGCTCGTATGTTTTCTGCGGCAAGTGCCAGGTGTCGCAGAACTCTCTGCCGGAGACAGCCGAATTTTTTTGCGCTCTATTATATGGCTATATGCGTCTCCACGCTTTTTGCATTACGGTCTCATTAGGCTGGAGCTCCTGCCAGAAAGGTTAACACAATACTACGCAGTTTCGTTTGCCAGTGAAGAAAAAATTGGCTCCTTCCCACCCTGAAAGATGGTTGTTAAGCAAGGCCTTAAACAACACCCACAACAATTGCCCATGCGACATCACTTGAACTCACACAGGTGGCTCTACAATGAGTGAAACCAGCCGTTTCCTGAATTCGCGGGCCGGAATCCGAACGCAGCAGCAGCGTCGGCCACGGCCGGGCTAGATGCGGCGGCGCCCGCCGCGGTAGCCCGGCCGTGAGTCGGGAGAGAAAAAGCGGATAGGAGAGTCTTCCGAAGGGTGAGACAGCGGAACCTATCCATCCTGATGTTCTAGCTTGAGGCTGCACCACCGCGCGACACAAGCCTAGACATGGAAACAATTATGCATGTAAGTTTAGTGATCTCCATTGATGCCAATTGAAACTAGTTAGTTTAGTAAGTCTGTGAATTGCGAGAAAGCTGAGGGAACTGTGTGATCGCCCTTTATACACACCAGTTGCTCCTTTAGCCTTTTCTTACACCTCTTAAAACAAAACCGTATTGGTATTAACCAATATAGAAAAGAGAGCGCCATTTGTGGCAAGCAGTGCGCGAAAGGTAGCGTTTCTATAGCTGCCAGATATCTGCATGTGTTTGCACATTTTGTCTTCCCGCCCATGAGGCCAATCCTTACCGTATCTTTGCCGACTTCCACTAAATTCCGTCGAGTGCGGGTTATCCTGGAACTCCTGTCGAAAAAGTTAATCAAGCCGTGCGAAGGCAGCGCGCAACCGAATCGATGCTGCGCCAAAACAGTCCCAAAACAAGCGTCACTAAAGCAGACGACAAAGCCGTCCCGCCGCCGTAGCCGCCGGTGAGCAGGCACGTGCGCTGCTGGAACGCTGGGTAAATACGTCGCGCCAGCTGCAGTGTGATCATTCAGTGAAATGCATCGCCCCAACCCCCCCCCCCCCCCCCCACTCCAGCCACCGCCTCCGACGCGTTGGGAGTTTGTTGTCCCGCATGCCACGAATGAACCATTGGATGCAGGGGCAGAAAGCTTTGCTTTACAAGATAGGGCTACCTAGTCCTGCCAAAGATTTGTAAAACTATTCATAATCGGGCACTTCGATGATTTCCTCTTCACAAGCGGGTGAGCTCACCTTTGATGAAAGAAGCCCTTCACTTTCGCCTTCTCGCTGCTCCATGGGTTGGAAATGAAAATGCGCACCACTCTCTTGAAAGATCTCGGTTCGTGCCTTGCCTCCTACTTGAGAGTGGCGGTGGCGGTGCTAGAAGAAGCTTGAGAATGGTCTTTCTGCGAGGCTGGGGTTGTGATGATGCTGATGATGATACTCTCAGTAACGTACCCGCGAGGGGCATTGTCAAGAGCTAAAGCACTGATTGAAATTTATTAGCACTTCGACATATTCGTTTACTTCCGGAAAAAAAGAGGCCGTACAAAAAGTTCGCTATGATTGAAACCCCAAATACCCATTATTTGTATCCCTCAGCAATGCAAGTGACCTTTAGCAGAAAGGTAGTCCTAAATACAATTATGCATGTCCCTTTTTTGCACACCTTAAATTTGTTGCGCCAATAGATAATATACGTAGAACAGATAGAGTCAAACCCAAACGCTCTATAGGGTCCTTAAAAGCAGTTGGCGAGCTGCAAAGAAGTGGCAAGAGGCAAGAAAAAAATGTTCGATTGTTTCTGGAACCTGGCACCACACGCATACCTCCATAGGAGAAAGCCCTGTTCTAAACAGATAAAAATGTAGCCATGGAATCCTGCAGCGCAGCTCAGTGAAGCTAGCTTCGCATTGCCGCAAACCACAAAAAATAACATTCCACATTAACTTTAAATGTTGATACTCTTTAAATGTTACGGGCACATCTGAACGAGTAGTGTCGAAATGCCAACATAGTCTTCATTCATCTTGAAGATCGCGTGGCTAATGCTGAGAGGTCCTCGTCTTCTTCTCCCTTCTCAAGCAGTCGACATGCTTTTCTGGGATGTTGCCGCGAGGCATATACACACGAGTGTTCGGAATTTTCTTGATTTTTTAAATGGGATAGTAAACTCTCGAGCCGCGTTCCAGACAGCCTCATTTCTCGCTGCACCAGCATGTACCGGAGTACAAATATGTCACACGGGGAACTTGGGTGAATCTTTTAGCAGAATGGGGAAAGAGTGCGTCGAGATTAGCACTATCGACGAGGCCAACACAGCCACTCATAATCTGTGATTTTAAAATGGCCCTGAAACTGCGGTGGGCATTTTAAAACATCATATCGACGTTTTAATGCAGCAGAGATCAGAACTTTGAACGAGCATGTTGCAAATTTTAGACTGCCTTTAGAGTTCCTGTGAGCTTATTTCATTACGGGCTTGAGAGACGGGGTGCTCCAACTGACATTTATGCTCTGTCCTCCTTAGCTTCACTGGAAATTGAGATCTCCTTCTCAATCACCTCTTTTTAAAGAAGCACTAAAGACAAAACACAAGTTAGGTTCATTAAAAAGTCTCTTTTGTCCCAATAACAAAAATACCAATTTAGCCCCGACCCCGAAAACATATGGAGATATTAAAGATAACATATTCCACAATGGTGACTTTGCCACTTTGCGGCAGTTATTCTTTTACATCACAAAAACATGTTTCTCGGATTGTTATTTAGTAGCCCAAGCTACCGCCAAGGAACATGGCTTTGAAATTGTAGTTGGGGCTCTAGTAGTATTTTATGGTACAGTATACCAGACCCCTCTTTCGAGACTGGAGAGGAACGGAAAACACTCCGAATGAGAGAGCATTGCGAAAAATCCGCGTGTCACAGAAACTAACTTTATTTTATTTAATACTTTATTCAGAGATTACGCCGCATTGCTCGAAGGTGTTACAGCAGGGTGGTTGCAGCATTGAAATCAACAAATCTTTATTTTTACAGCACGCATGCGCTTCAGACGACCTGTTCCACTCTTTAACGGTTCTTAGAAAAAGTGATTTAGCGAGTACACTCTAAAAAATACATATTCCCAAGAGGTTCGAAAGCACTTGCATTTAAGTGATCCTTCTTCTAGGAGTTTTTAAAACGTGGGGTAAGGAGTTTTCGTTTACGACATCAAAACAGAACGTTTTTAGGAATAGAAAGATGGTATTTAGGGAGTTTTAAGAAATGCTCTGGAGAATTTGAGGTCAAAATGGAGAATTGATTACTCCCTCAAAAGCGTTTTAAGTGCTGTTTATGGAGTTTTCAGGTGGTCGACTAGGAGTCTATTTTCGCCCCTTGGGGAGGACGTATAAAACTTGGGGGTGGTTTTAGGAGGGTTCCAGTGAGCATTTTATTCTTTTTAATGGAGTTTTTACCGAGGTTTAGGACCCTATGGGGGTATTTTATTGCTTTCTTGGGTAGCTTTTACAAAGCCAGAAGGCAGGTTTTCGCCCTGCAAAGGAGTACGAGTGGGGACAAAACTTCATTCAAACACAACATTAAGCGTCAAGAATGTCCCGGGCAGGTTCACCAACGCCAACTGCTCCGTGAGCTGCTCCGAGGCTATCCATGTAGTATTGAGTCTTTCAAAGTATTTTTTTTTCTTTTAGCCCTCACAAAACGTTTTGGAGCCTTTACTAGAAAAAGAGCAGTATGTTAATCACCATTAAAGAGCTTTAATGAAAGGTTGACGTCTGGGGTACTATTTTGAAGTACAATGGTCGCTCGCTTTCTCAATCCTCGGAATGGAATACTTGGCTTTTGTTCTTTTTTTTTAAATAGGCCTACAGCATAGATGCGGTTTAAAGAAAAATATATACATGCTGGATTGCTACCCTTATACTTCTATACCTTATTAAAGGTAGAAATTATCATACAAGAATGAAAAATGGTTGTGACATTGTTAACACAAATTTATTTCTGGGTAATGACCAAATACAAACCGGAAAAAATTATTTCACACAAAAGCATATGCAGTAATACATTGAAGTAAAATAAAACTAACTGTATTGAGATTTTTTGAAATTACGTACAATCATTTTATAGCCATAAAAAGAAACTCTCCGTCTGATCTCACAAAAACTGCTTCGATCCATGGTCGTCCCACATTGCTCGGTACTTGCAAGTCCTAAAGTATGCCAAAAAAATCAGAAAACTGTCAGTCGTCCTGGGGTATTTCCCTTTAAATATCTAAACAATACACGCAAAGGACCCCAGCTCTGTAAACATTAAGAGTGCAAGGAAACAAACCAGGTCATATGCATGCCCGCCAACAGTATGACTGGACAACTGCAGGAAGCGTGCGAGGGGACTTTTATCCTGACAAGCAACAAAAACAGAAAAATCAGTCAGACACAAAAACAGCTTACGTAAAGGCCTGTTCAAAGTTTTATATCACACAAATAAAACACAACGCAGACACCATGGATAAACAACATAAAATAACTGCAACAATTTGGGGTGGTAACCAAAGCTTATAGACCAGGTTTGCTTTTATAAAGTTTAGGCTGAATAAGACTGCAAGTGCTGCAATAAATTAGGTGCAAATACGCGGTTAGAGGTCTTTGGGAAAGGTCTTTGTCCTACAGTGGACGAACCCAGGCTGATCGAGAAGATGAAATACATTAGACGCTCGTTAATTTGAAGCTGAAGGGGACCAAGAATTCATCATCATCATCATCACCAGCCTCTCTACGCCCACTGCAGGGCAAAGGCCTCTCCCATTATTCTCCAATTACCGCGGTCCTGTGCCAACTGTGACCAATTTATCCCCGCAAACTTCTTGATCTCATCTGCCCATCTAACTTTCTGCTGCCCCCTGCAACGCTTGCCTTCTCTAGGGATCCACTCTGTTACCCTTAATGACCAGCGGTTATCTTGCCTTCGCATTACATGCCCTGCCCACGTCCATTTCTTCTTCTTAATTTCAACTAATATGTCTTTAGCACCAGTTTGCTCCCTGACCCACTCCGCTCTCTTCTTGTCCCTTAATATTACACCTATCATTTTCCGCTCCATTGCGCGCTGAGTCGTTCTCAAAATAAGTTGAACCCTCTTAGTGAGCCTCCAAGTTTCTGCCCCGTAGGTGAGTAGCGGCGAGTACTCTTGGCAGTAGCGGCGAACCACGTACGCACCGCTCTGAAAACTTCATGTTTTTACTACAGGTTAGTAAGAACCTATACTGTACAAACTACGTTTGCTTTGTGAACATTTCGTCGCTGCTGCCAAGTGTACAAGTGTATAGCATTGCTATAGTAGAGTGCTTTGTTTCACCGTGCTTGAGAGCTTCTGTTCAGCACTTGTACGATGACAAAAGATGCGGGAAAACTGAAAGAGGAAATGAAAGGTGAAATAGCTAAACTGAAGGAAGAAACGAAGCAGGAACTAAAGACATTTCGAGAAACCATTGAGAGGGAGATGCGGATCGAAATCCGTGACCTGAAAGCTGAACAGAAAGAAATAATTAAAAGTCTCGATAATGCCCATGACGAAATACGTGACCTCAAAAAAGTACTACATGAAGCTGCTGAAAAAAACAAGCAACTTGAGAAAATGAACGAGGCGCTTCGCTCCAAATGCTCGTTCACAGACACAAAGGTAGAGGGCATCGACAATAGGTTAGTTCAGTCCGAACAGTACTCAAGGCGAAGCAACCTTGAAATCCAAGGTGTCGTGAGAAAAGAACACGAATCTGTTGCAAGCATAATTGCAAAGATCGGTTCCGCAATCAGCGAGCCGATTAGCGAGAGCGATATTGAGGTCTGCGATCGCGTTCCAACTCGGAACGCCGAAAAGACTAACATCGTTGTCCAGTTCCGCTCACGGGCGAAACGCGATAACGTCCTAACGAAAGCCAAAAACAAACGCCTCACCAACAACGATCTCGATCTAAACAGCCCAGCGGCTGTTTATGTGAACGAGCACCTCTACCACACACTGAAGAGGCTTCTTGCAATGTGTGTCAAGAAAAAGTACGACTGCAATTGGAAGTCTGTATGGACCAGTAATGGCAAAAGTTTTGCCAGGCAATCTGATGGGGCAACCAAGGTGCAAATCTCCAGCGAGAAGGACGTTGAGAGGGTGTTTGGTGCTGGGAATGGCAGCCAACCCTTTGAGCAATCCCCAAAAGAGGGCAACGGACAGGCGCGGCCACTGGCGGGGGTTTCTAACCCTGAGGGTGCTGCGAATTCTGGTGTAGATAATGTTTGAGCCGCTACTTGCCTACTAGCCCCGCTCTGATGAGTTGCCACGAACTTTTAGCTCCTTCGGCACTCAAGAAGCTTGTAAATGAAAATACACTAGGAATTTTTCATCTAAACTGTCGCTCAATAAATAACAAGTTTGATGATTTTCAGTTGTTTTTTGATTCGCTAGGTTTCTCTTTCAATGTGATAATGTTCAGTGAAACGTGGTATGATGACGAATCCGAATATTTTGCACTAGATGGTTATACGCACTTTTTCCTAAACAGACCCGATCGCAAGGGGGATGGCGTGTCGATGCATGTTCATAATTCAATTCGCGCTGAGCAAAACTTGCAATTTACGTTTGTAAAGGATGATCTCGAACTATTGACTGTGGAAAGTCGAAATAGCACTTTTAGTGTCATATATCGTTCCCCAAATGCCAAACTAGACGCCTTTTTTCAGACACTAGAAGCCCTTTTCGATTACGAGTCTTCAAATGGAAGACCCCTCTATCTGGCGGGTGATGTGAATGTAGACATGAAATGTTTACCGAAACCAGGAAAGGAACTTAAAGCATTAATTGATGCCTATGGTTTTTGCAACGTTATCGAAGCCCCTACGCGCATTACATGTTCCATGGCAACGCGTATTGACGTTAGCATCACTAATGCCGATAAACCCAACATAAAAGCCGGTACCATTGCCGGTGACATCAGCGATCACCTTCCAATCTTTGCTTTCGTTAACAATGCTGGACCAGATACCGATTGTAGGCCGAATAATTTGAAATATCGTCGTGTTGATATTAACACATTAAGCAACTTCCGGAACGTGATTTCCGCAAATGACTGGAGCTACGTCTTATCACTAAATGACGCTGACCGAGCCTACGACGCTTTTCTGTCCAAAATTAAGGCCATTTATGACGCTTCCTTTCCTCTCAGGCATGCCAGGAAATGCAAAAATAGGAAACCCTGGATAACGGCAGAATCAATCCGGAAACTTAAATGTAAGAACAAGTTATACGCGCAGTTCATAAGATCACGGGATCCTGAAAAACTAGATATATATAAAAAATACCGAAATCAGTTAAACCGAGAACTGAAGATAGCAAAAGTGGAGTACTTCAGCAATTTTTTCGATATCTCTTCAAATAACAGTGCGCGAGACCAATGAGACCAACTAAAACGCTTGCTCAACTTCGGGTCGCACAGCCAAATTGCTTCGATTGAAAAAGAATGGGAAGTTCTGTGCGGGAAGGAACTTTCCAACCAGTTTAATCTGTTTTTCGTCAATATAACAAAAGCGTTGTGTGCACCACTAGATGTCCCTGTTAGTTATTTCTGTGGGACAACAGGCGTGCAGGAAACGCTTTTTATGTTTCTAACAACAGAATCTGAAGTAGTATCAATGTTTTTAAACCTCCGAACAAGTAAATCCAGGGATAAAGACGGTTTTCAAATTCACCCGTTTAAATTTGTAATAGACATTTTGGCCCCGACACTGGTCCATATCTATAACCTATGTCTCAGTACTGGCGTCTTCCCAAAACAAATGCAAATTGCAAAGGTTGTTGCCATACATAAAGGTGGTTCTGTTTCTGACTTTTCTAACTACAGACCGGTATCTATTCTTCCAGTATTATCTAAGGCACTAGAGAAAATTATTCATTGCAGGTTATCAAACTTTTTAAGTAAGCACTCTGTGCTTTCCGATTGCCAGTTCGGATTTAGAAAACAGAGATCCACTGAAATGGCATTACGAAACAAAAAGAAATTATAATTGACGCTTTGAAGAAAAGCTCCTTGCTGTCGGCATATACGTAGACTTATCCAAGGCATTTGACCTGATTGATCACTCCGTCTTATTTCAAAAGCTCAGTCACTATGGCATTCGGGGAATTGGCCTTGCTTTAATACAGTCATACCTAATGTACCGTAGACAAATGGTGTGTTTTATTGAAACCTTGTCAGACGATGAGTCCATCACGTCTGGTGTACCGCAGGGCAGCATTTTGGGGCCTTTGTTGTTTCTAGTATATCTAAATGATATTATTGATATCCCTTTTTCAGTTCATCTCGCAGCTTACGCTGATGATATTACAATGCTTGCCACAGGAAACACACTAGCTGAGTTGTCACTCTGTGGCAACAAATTTTTGAAATATTTGCGTTGCTGGTGCAATAGAAATCGTCTGAAAGTAAATACCTAAAAAACGAAGGCTGTGATATATAGAGAAAAAAATAGAGCAAAAAATGGTGACATCGAATTGCTTTTGGGAAATGACAAGATTGACATCGTGTCCAGTATAAAATCTCTCGGTGTCGTCTTCTCGGAGACGCTGAATTGGGATATACAGGTTGACAGTGTTTGAGCTAAAATGAACAAATTAAATGGCTTGTTATGTAAACATAGGTTAACACTTCCCACACAAGTTAAACTGCTCATTTACAACGCATATATTGTACCTGTGGTCACTTATTGCCACATGGTTTGGGGAACGACGACAAAGTTTAATAAACAACGCATTCTTGTTGCGCAAAAAAGAGCAATAAGGCTGACAGCTAATATACCGTGGAATGCTCACACAGAAGAATGTTTCAGGCAGTATAATATTCTAAGAGTAACTACCCTGTATACATATAGGCTACTTTGCATTTACAAAACTGCTGTAACAATGAACAATGCCTTCATGATAACAATCTTTAAGCTAGTGCGTCATGAACCTACTTATAATATACGTCCCTCTAATCCATCGATCCTACCCCTAAGCAGCACCAAATACCGCACACAGTCTTTATCTTGGAATCTACCCAAATACTTAAATATTCTCGATGGTAATAACGTTAATATTCGACTGTTTTCCACAACAACTTATATAGAATTGATGCATCTTCTTGAGCCTTCTACCGAATAGGCTCATCTAAGTAGCAATTTTACAATTAAATGTCACGATGTAATATTTTCGCTGTATTTTTTTTTGCCTTTGACATTACAATTGTGTAATGGTACTTGTGTGGAATTGTGTACTTGTATATATTTAGAATATGTTTTTACCGCACCCCGAACCCGTTTGGAGGTCGTGGGTTCGGATCCCACCTGGCGGGCATTTTTTCACCACTTTCTTTTCGACTCAAAAAATTCTTCATCTCTTTCTATGACCCACCACAACCTCCCCTTTGCTTTCCGAGGTTTACTTGACTGCCAACCCTTATTTTCTGTCTCTCTCTCTCTCTATATATATATATGTATATATATATATATATATATATATATATAGCTATAGAGTACTGCCGCCGCACCCAGAACGTCCACTTCATCCATCGACCATGGGATGGAGTGGCTGCCATCGGTTCGTGTGTTCGCGGCAGACGGAGTCCATCCGGGCTACGAGGGAGTGGCCGTGATGACCAGCCACCTGAAGCAACTTCTCAGCAACGCCGCCCGCTTCACACGGGAGTGGACGGACCACGCCTCAGATTGTGCAGCTACCCCGGCCTTTACCGGACTTTTGGACTTTCCTGTGCTCCCGCAGAGGCCCCCACACACTGAAAAGGACGAATTGAGCTTCCAAATCGTGGGCGGCGCTCGCCGAAAATCCCCGCGACGCCCCACGCCGGGTGCTGCGACGGCTGAGGGGCCTGCAGCGCTGCCGGCCGTCCGACTCAGCTACGCCCAGGCGGCTCGCGCGGGGCCATTGGGGGCGACAAATTGACAGTGCGGCGGCTCAGGTGAGGTCCGCTCTGGCGTGAGATGGTCCAAATCATTCCTATCATTACGTAAAACTGTGGAAAAAAAAGTACGATTTACCTCACATGCTTCCTATCTAAATTCCTACGTCAAGAGTAATTCGGCGCCCAAGGGTCTCCGGTTGTCACCTTCAATGTCTACGTTTAGTGACACTGAGAGAAAGGAGTGGGAAAAGATCTTAAATGACGCGTCCGTGAGCCTGACGAAATTGGTTATGAAGCACAGCAGTCGGAAGGCCAAGGAACTCAGATCAGCTGAACTCGTAAAACGCCAGGAAGTAATTCTCTCTAATCTGGAACAATCTGAATTGGAAAGATACGAAGATAAAAAACCCAAAATTGTGGAAAACAAAAAGGCAAAAAAATGCAAACGGGACAAAATTTCAATTCGCGGAGACGACGGCGCTCTGATGGTGGTTGCCGGGGTGGAGGCCAGGGGAGGACAAGAGACTCTATGCGACTCAAAAAACAGCCTTAAATTCTCTAACGTTTTGAACCTCCCAAATAAACAGCCCTCTCCAGCTGAGCGCAAGCACTCGCATTCTAACGTTGTGAACATCTCAAGTAGGGAGCTCTCTCAGGCGGAAATGAAATTACTGTCAAAGGGCCTAAACTTCTGTCCTTCATCGGGAAACGTTAATGAATTCGAACTTTATCAGGACCTGGACAACTTTGCGAGAAACCTGCGCCTTCCGGAATGCTTTCATGGGCGTCCAACTGAAAGCAAAAAACTACTTCCTGCCCCTTCAGACAAAATATGGACACCAAATGAGCAACGGGATAAGCACTTGAGTCTATACATTTCGGCCGTGCAAAAAGATATAATCAAAAAGTTCGAAAAACGGTTGCCCATCCGCAGCAACCTCGCTAGTGACGAGCGTGAAGCCCTGAAGTGCCTGAGTGAGGACACTGCCATTGTAATAAAACCTGCAGACAAAGGGGGGGCTGTGGTAATTATGAACAAGACTGACTATTTAAACGAGGGACAGCGACAGCTAGCTGACGAGACATTCTACCGCAAGCTCACAGACGACCCAACATTGCGATTTGAAGCTGAAATTCTGGATGCACTAAAGTCCTTGCTGCGTGATGGGAAAATAACCGATTGGATGTATGAAGCGATGCTACCCCAAAATTCTAAGCCAAGACGTTTCTATCTTCTACCTAAAATACACAAAGTAAACAATCCTGGTAGTCCAATTGTATCCAGCAATGAAACGGCAACGGAAAAAATATCCAGTTTCATTGACCACCTAAGTAAAGACATCCCGCAGACTTTCCCCTCATACGTAAAGGATACAGGTCATTTTCTCGGCGAGGTTTGAGGCCTCGAGGTCCCAACGGGCAGTTTTCTCGTCAGCATGGATGTTACGTCCCTGTACACTAACAGTCCTCACTCTGATGGCATCCTTGCCACAGTCTCATGCTACGGTGACTCTAATTTCTGCTTGGACGTAACCCCTGGAACACTGAAAACCCTCCTCCACCTCGTCTTTGAGTACAATCACTTTGAATTCGACAATAGCCACTACCTCCAAATTAACGGCACAGCCATGGGTACCAAAATGGCACCTACACACGCCAATATCTTTATGGCGTCATTAGAAACAGAGTTCATTGCAAATTGCTGTCCAAAACCTATCATTTATAAACAATTCCTCGATGACATCTTCTTCATTTGGAATAATGATGAGGCAAGCCTCAGGGAATTTATCTCAGAAATCAACTCTCTGCATCCATCAATCAAACTGACCTATCAAATATCAACTGAAACCATAAATGTTTTGGATGTCACGCTCATATTGGACCAAGGGAGAGTCTCAACAACATTGTACAGGAAACCCACTGACCACAAACGATACCTTCACTTCTACAGCAGCCATCCCCGCCATTGTAAAACAAGTATACCCTACTCACAACCACACCGGTACCGCAGGATATGCTCTGGACGGGACGATTTCGAAAAACATGCTGAGGAACTAAAGACCGCCCTGATTGGTCAAAAATATCCAGAAGAAATTATTGACGATGCGATTAGCCGAGCACGCAATTTACAAAGAGAAGACATTCTGACTGAAACCCTAAAAGAAACCCACCATGAGACTAACTTGGTCCTTACGTACTCGTCCAAAACTTCCCAAGTAAACAACATCCTGAGACGACATTTTAATATCATAAGGCAGAGTGAGCGCTTGTCGGCTATTTTTCAGCGCCCCCCCCGTGCTGTGTACAGACGGGCCAGAAACTTGAAGGACCTTTTGGTCAGGGCAAAAACAGAAGTACCTGAGCGAACTCTAGGCTGCCGGCCATGCGGCAAACCGCGCTGTAAACTTTGTCCCCACAGGGAGACCACTAACGTTGCCCAGGCCACCAGGTCAACCTTTAAATATGAAATCAAACACAGCCTCATCTGTGACACCCCTAATGTAATCTACAAACTCCGCTGCCTTGTCTGTGAGGAGGAATTTAACGGCCAAACAAAAACATCTTTCCGCAAAAGATTTAATAATTTCAAGTCACACGTGAAGGGCCTCCCCGACCTTCCGCTGTCCAGGCATCTCCGACTCCCGGGTCACTCGTTTGCAAAAATACAGGCCGTCTTGATTCAGTCCGGCTTCCGCAGCACATACGAGCGGGCACAAAGAGAATTCTTCTTTATAGATAAATTTCGGACGTTTGCCGAAGGAATAAATGAGACCAAAGGGAGATTGAGTTGCTTTCGAAACTGACGTAACCACCCTGAGATGTTTTGAGGGAAGGCGAAACAAATAATCATCCCATAGCTTTTTTTTTAGTTCGTAGAGCACATCCTTCGCCCCTGAGGGGAACCGCGTTGTGCCGGCATCTGTGAGACGAGGGGGTCGGTGGGGGGGAGAAGCGGGAGGGCGGATGGCGGTGCGGTACAGTTAGCGTGGCGAATGCCCCTCCGGCGGCGGTGAGGTGATAAATCCTTCTCCGCCTGTGGCTCTTTCCAATGCGTAAATCGTTTTCTACGCAAACTTTCCTGACCATTTCACTCAGACGGACCCGTACGAGCCTCCGCGCATTGGGGACTCACTGATCCTTTTTTTCAAGGCTGTCCACGAATGTTTCGTTTCCCGATCAGCTTCCTTCGGGCACCTGCGGCCATGTGGTTCTTGTCTCTGTCTAACGACGGTCTCAAACCGCCATTAACAAATGCCTCTTTTTCGTTCTTTTTTACCATTCATCACCAGTAGGCAGAGGTTGGCATGCTTCTCTGCCATCCACAGACTTTTAGTTCAGGCTTTTTAGCTTCGACTCTCCAAATTTTATGTATCGCTCCCTCTCCGCACGCAAACGCAGCACGCCGTTTTCTCTGTAGACACACATTTGTTTAACTTTATGCGTCTGTTTTCTGTCTATCAATTCCGCAACTGTGCCTCCTTCCCATTTACAACTTTCCTCTTTCCCTTCCTCTTTTCTTGCTTTTTCACACCTTCTGTAGTATAGTTACGCCATCGTATTCTTACTCTCCCCCTCTTTTACTCTCCCCGAGAGCTCTCATTGACGAGGGTGAGGATAAAGGGAAGCCCTCGGAGGCAAAGTGTGCATAAGCGGTTTTCTGTCTATTCGAAAATAACCCCTGAAGAAGAAAGGTTCTCCTTTTGCAACTGTTGGGAACAATAAAACCCTTGTTCAGTGTTTTCCAAGTGTCTGCACCCAAGTTTTGACCTATTGCTACGGTGGTCCGGAACTTCTTACCTGCTATATATATATATATATATATATATATATATCAAGGTTGCAGTCGTCATTGCCAGTGCTATTCGGCTTTTTTCGAAATATATAATAGGGCCGAATGACGTGTGCTTGTCACGTTTCTTTTTGATTCATTGATAAATAAGCGAAAATATAAGTCGAGAAAAAATCCGCCGTTTTCCGGGAGCGGGACTCGAACCCACATCTCCGCATAACCGGTGCGGTGCGTTAACCAATTACGCTATCCCCACAGCGGCTTCTCTCTCGACTTTAAAGCGGGGGTTTATATTTACAAGAGCTCTGAGGCCGGTCAACTAGCGCCGCCCCTCGACTGCCGCGGGAGACGTAGAACGTCTTCTTTCCCAGCGGGCGCCACGTAGAACGTGGTCGGAGGTCGGGGTTAGCAATTGGCATATCCGAACTGCTGGAGCCAGTGCCTCGTAATGCATGTAGCAGAACAGAGAGATACGGGACGAGGGACTCGGTAAAGATACATATCAAGGTTGCAGTCGTCATTGCCAGTGCTATTCGGCTTTTTTCGAAATATATAATAGGGCCGAATGACGTGTGCTTGTCACGTTTCTTTTTGATTCATTGATAAATAAGCGAAAATATAAGTCGAGAAAAAATCCGCCGTTTTCCGGGAGCGGGACTCGAACCCACATCTCCGCATAACCGGTGCGGTGCGTTAACCAATTACGCTATCCCCACAGCGGCTTCTCTCTCGACTTTAAAGCGGGGGTTTATATTTACAAGAGCTCTGAGGCCGGTCAACTAGCGCCGCCCCTCGACTGCCGCGGGAGACGTAGAACGTCTTCTTTCCCAGCGGGCGCCACGTAGAACGTGGTCGGAGGTCGGGGTTAGCAATTGGCATATCCGAACTGCTGGAGCCAGTGCCTCGTAATGCATGTAGCAGAACAGAGAGATACGGGACGAGGGACTCGGTAAAGATACATATCAAGGTTGCAGTCGTCATTGCCAGTGCTATTCGGCTTTTTTCGAAATATATAATAGGGCCGAATGACGTGTGCTTGTCACGTTTCTTTTTGATTCATTGATAAATAAGCGAAAATATAAGTCGAGAAAAAATCCGCCGTTTTCCGGGAGCGGGACTCGAACCCACATCTCCGCATAACCGGTGCGGTGCGTTAACCACTTACGCTATCCCCACAGCGGCTTCTCTCTCGACTTTAAAGCGGGGGTTTATATTTACAAGAGCTCTGAGGCCGGTCAACTAGCGCCGCCCCTCGACTGCCGCGGGAGACGTAGAACGTCTTCTTTCCCAGCGGGCGCCACGTAGAACGTGGTCGGAGGTCGGGGTTAGCAATTGGCATATCCGAACTGCTGGAGCCAGTGCCTCGTAATGCATGTAGCAGAACAGAGAGATACGGGACGAGGGACTCGGTAAAGATACATATCAAGGTTGCAGTCGTCATTGCCAGTGCTATTCGGCTTTTTTCGAAATATATAATAGGGCCGAATGACGTGTGCTTGTCACGTTTCTTTTTGATTCATTGATAAATAAGCGAAAATATAAGTCGAGAAAAAATCCGCCGTTTTCCGGGAGCGGGACTCGAACCCACATCTCCGCATAACCGGTGCGGTGCGTTAACCAATTACGCTATCCCCACAGCGGCTTCTCTCTCGACTTTAAAGCGGGGGTTTATATTTACAAGAGCTCTGAGGCCGGTCAACTAGCGCCGCCCCTCGACTGCCGCGGGAGACGTAGAACGTCTTCTTTCCCAGCGGGCGCCACGTAGAACGTGGTCGGAGGTCGGGGTTAGCAATTGGCATATCCGAACTGCTGGAGCCAGTGCCTCGTAATGCATGTAGCAGAACAGAGAGATACGGGACGAGGGACTCGGTAAAGATACATATCAAGGTTGCAGTCGTCATTGCCAGTGCTATTCGGCTTTTTTCGAAATATATAATAGGGCCGAATGACGTGTGCTTGTCACGTTTCTTTTTGATTCATTGATAAATAAGCGAAAATATAAGTCGAGAAAAAATCCGCCGTTTTCCGGGAGCGGGACTCGAACCCACATCTCCGCATAACCGGTGCGGTGCGTTAACCAATTACGCTATCCCCACAGCGGCTTCTCTCTCGACTTTAAAGCGGGGGTTTATATTTACAAGAGCTCTGAGGCCGGTCAACTAGCGCCGCCCCTCGACTGCCGCGGGAGACGTAGAACGTCTTCTTTCCCAGCGGGCGCCACGTAGAACGTGGTCGGAGGTCGGGGTTAGCAATTGGCATATCCGAACTGCTGGAGCCAGTGCCTCGTAATGCATGTAGCAGAACAGAGAGATACGGGACGAGGGACTCGGTAAAGATACATATCAAGGTTGCAGTCGTCATTGCCAGTGCTATTCGGCTTTTTTCGAAATATATAATAGGGCCGAATGACGTGTGCTTGTCACGTTTCTTTTTGATTCATTGATAAATAAGCGAAAATATAAGTCGAGAAAAAATCCGCCGTTTTCCGGGAGCGGGACTCGAACCCACATCTCCGCATAACCGGTGCGGTGCGTTAACCAATTACGCTATCCCCACAGCGGCTTCTCTCTCGACTTTAAAGCGGGGGTTTATATTTACAAGAGCTCTGAGGCCGGTCAACTAGCGCCGCCCCTCGACTGCCGCGGGAGACGTAGAACGTCTTCTTTCCCAGCGGGCGCCACGTAGAACGTGGTCGGAGGTCGGGGTTAGCAATTGGCATATCCGAACTGCTGGAGCCAGTGCCTCGTAATGCATGTAGCAGAACAGAGAGATACGGGACGAGGGACTCGGTAAAGATACATATCAAGGTTGCAGTCGTCATTGCCAGTGCTATTCGGCTTTTTTCGAAATATATAATAGGGCCGAATGACGTGTGCTTGTCACGTTTCTTTTTGATTCATTGATAAATAAGCGAAAATATAAGTCGAGAAAAAATCCGCCGTTTTCCGGGAGCGGGACTCGAACCCACATCTCCGCATAACCGGTGCGGTGCGTTAACCAATTACGCTATCCCCACAGCGGCTTCTCTCTCGACTTTAAAGCGGGGGTTTATATTTACAAGAGCTCTGAGGCCGGTCAACTAGCGCCGCCCCTCGACTGCCGCGGGAGACGTAGAACGTCTTCTTTCCCAGCGGGCGCCACGTAGAACGTGGTCGGAGGTCGGGGTTAGCAATTGGCATATCCGAACTGCTGGAGCCAGTGCCTCGTAATGCATGTAGCAGAACAGAGAGATACGGGACGAGGGACTCGGTAAAGATACATATCAAGGTTGCAGTCGTCATTGCCAGTGCTATTCGGCTTTTTTCGAAATATATAATAGGGCCGAATGACGTGTGCTTGTCACGTTTCTTTTTGATTCATTGATAAATAAGCGAAAATATAAGTCGAGAAAAAATCCGCCGTTTTCCGGGAGCGGGACTCGAACCCACATCTCCGCATAACCGGTGCGGTGCGTTAACCAATTACGCTATCCCCACAGCGGCTTCTCTCTCGACTTTAAAGCGGGGGTTTATATTTACAAGAGCTCTGAGGCCGGTCAACTAGCGCCGCCCCTCGACTGCCGCGGGAGACGTAGAACGTCTTCTTTCCCAGCGGGCGCCACGTAGAACGTGGTCGGAGGTCGGGGTTAGCAATTGGCATATCCGAACTGCTCGAAATATATCCGAAATATATATATATATATATATATGTATGTATGTAGCGAATCAGAATAGGAAATGAGGGGCTCGTTGAAAATAACACAGAAATAAGGGTTGGCAGTCGAGAAAACCTCGGAAAGCAAAGGGGAGCATTTTTGGCGGGCATTTGGCGGGCATTTTTTCTTCACTTACTTTCTTTCTTTCCAAATTCTTAATCTGTTTCAATGATCTACCACATCCTCCCCTTTGCTTTTCGAGGTTTTCTCGACTGCCAACCCTTATTTCTGTGTTATATGTATGTATGCATATATAGCGTATATAGATATATGCTATATATGGACCAAGAATTAGTTCAAGTTAATTGCAGTTCAAATTACGAAGAGGGCGCTAGGAATGAGAGTTAAGCTTTTCCGGCCTATTCTACGACTGTAGCTGATCGCAGGCCCGACGATCAGGCGATACAAAAACCTGCAACAGCTTGACCCGAATAATGGCAACGCCCACTGAGGAAGTAAAACACGCTACGGCATGCACCAAAGTGCTGGAGAGCCCGTGAAATGAACTTTGTACGCAGTGCAAACCTGTTTGTGCTTCTCACTCACTCTATTGGGTGTGTAGTAAACTTGGTTTTGTTTTGCAATGCATTGTATTCTCTATGCGCCAATGTTTATAAATTCAAGGAGTGGTGTAAGCCAGGGGCTGCTAGTTCGAACTGACTGTTGGGAATACCGCTCTGTTGGAATTATCGGGAATTTTCCCCTACCGAAATACACAGTTTAGTGCCGGCACCTGGACATCCATTTTGATTATCTGTAATTTCAAATTAACCAATTTGAAATTAACAAGCTTTCACTGTATGACATGTGCTTTTTTAGAGCAATAAAACGTTTTTAGTGGCCATTGTGGTGCATTAGTGGTGCATTCATGGTCACTCTCTGTAGCAACCTCAGCTTACAATTTCATCACAGAATATGGTGCACGCCTGCCTCAAAACAAACAAACCTAACTTGCAAGCCTAACTTACTGACACAAACTTTTTGTGTTGGGTTTCGTTCATTGGTATGGTTACCTATCAACCCACACGTTATTCAATGGTCCATTATATGGCTGGTCGCAGCCTAAATATTTATTTACAGCCTCGAGAAACAGGAGCAGGAGTACGATAACTTTAGCAGGCTACGAGCATCCAATGTCGTGAACTATCCAGGCAGCTTCATCAGCTGAAATATTGCCTACTATGTTAGAGTTACTCATTCCCCATTGTACTGCGGTAAAAGTAGTATGAATTTTGGTGTTTGACTGTCACCCAGGTTTCGTCAGAGAACGGTTCCCTTTTTAACCATTTTAATACGAAAGTGTTTTATGCCAGGATCCACCAAGATTTTAGTGACCTCGTATTAGTCACGGAAATGACATCGACATTAAAACGCGGCGCAGCAAGGATTAGAGCCAGGTGCTCCGTCGCCGCAACGGGAGGTGCCAGGCGCTTTACCGAGTCCGCTACGGGCTCAAGCGCAGACAGCAGTATGAACACGCCATATATCTCTCCTCTCACCTCCTCTATTTTGGTGGTGCTGCTGTCTAAGAGTGGTAAAGCGATGTAGTGCATCACGATGCTAATGAGCGCCGAAAGTTGGCGCCAGCTGAGCTCGTCGCAAGCCAACCGTCTGCCATACACTCCACTTAGCAGGGTCGCAGCGGTCGCACATTCGTGAAAGCCACGCTCCAACAGGTTGTCGCTCGCCAAGCACACCCACAAGAAAGCCCCGCAAATCATGAATCATGCTCTTTCGCTGCAGCGGACCGTGAGTTCACCAAACGATTCGCTGGCAACCCATTCGGTTTCGTTCGCATGGTCTGCGGGCGCCTGTGGTTTCATCGGGGTTTACGCAGGGCTCCGGCGCGTGCAGTCCAGTGTCTAATATTGGTAAGACTGACGGTGCCATACCGAAGACATAGCAATAGCGATGTGCATGTTCATATCGATGCAGAATAAACATTGAACTGATTCTGTGAAGGAACACCTCACTTTCGTGTTTTACCGATTCCTGTAAAGAGGCAATAATCACATTGTTTCGCTTAAAGGAATTGAGACGAAATTTTTATGTCGCGTTCTTTTTTGTGTGTGATGGGTACCTACCAGCTCAGTTATCATGGAATTGCGCAATGGGCGGTGGATTTCAGCGTAAATAATTATTTACAGCCAGTTTTTGTTGTGCTAGTTTCTTTTTTATCAAACCAACACCGAGGTGGCCGAGATCACACAAGGGCATTCATGAAATCACTATTCTCGATGCACCACAGCCGCTCTGGACATGCGCGTGCACACGTCCAGCCCAGCCCTGGTCTCAGCGTTCGGCCAACGTCAGTCCCAAAACGATGTCATGATGCCCAAGGCAGAGAAGCGCGCTCCAACAGCAGCCAGTGCTTTGGGTACGGCTTGGGAGCCCTGACTACGGTAGTTTGGTGCGATGCGCCCAGCACGTCATGCTGATGCCGATGTCAAAATGGTATCCATTCAGAGCTTTCTCATGTACACAAAGAATAAAATTGTTTTAAAATAAGTTTTACTGAATGGTTACGGTTGAAGCTTCCTGGGATATATCGCCACATACAAAGGAGCTTTTCCCATAGTTATTTAAGCTACGAAATTTGGTGTAACGACTCTTTTCAGAAAGTGCTGTGACTTTTTGTTGTAATTGTTGTTTCTTGGAAGATACGTCAGGAATTGAGCTATTTTTTACTTCACTTACGCGAAATCTCAATGCCAGACGCCTGCCCTAAATTGGCTAGTTGTCGTATGTCTTTCTGCAATTCAACTGATCTTGCTCCTTGCCCGCCGACTACGTTTTTTCATGTATTCCCATTTTCTTTCTGAAGGCGACTGTGTCACAAAAGCAATAGCGTCAGTACATTGAGAAAAAGAGAGATTGAACTTAGATTTAGAGCACGCTCTTATGATGGGGGCGCTGGCTCGCCAGCTAAGAAGACTTCTAGTCATAGTATTTACTCGGAGGAAATTTGGAGCTAGTGTCTCGACAAGCTGCTATCCTTGGGCGACCGTTCTGCCATGTACCAGATAGAAACATTCCCCTCGTTCTTGCCATGGCTCATGGACAGGCTGAAATGATGACAGGCTGAAATGACCGACTGCTGACCAGGAAAGCGACGACCAAGACACTGTCATGGCTGACTCACCGCAAGCAACATCTATCGCTGAGAACACTTCTGCTCCACTGCCCTGCGTTCCTCCACCACCATCAACTGCTACGGCTCCGACGACCGCAGAAGTATTGACATCCCACACGACGAGTCCCGTGCCACAGACCACACCAGCCACTGTGAGTGCCGGCGTAGGTGCATTTCCAGCAGCCCTGACTAACGCTGTCACCCATCACACCCCTGACATTTCTGACAATCATGATGACATGAAATTCGACACAAACAGCGGCCGTACCATCTTTCCGCCAGGCCCCTGGCAACAAATTCTCTCTCATCGAAAAGCTAGAAAGGCTCAACTGGCCCAAGCTCCGCAACACCGCAATGCAAAACCGCCCGGCCAGCTCGACTGCCAAAAACAACTATAAAATTGTCTACCGCCCGCGAACCGGCTTGAACCTCTCTGCCTGGGCCGATCGAGTCATCACGAACGTCCTACAAGCCGCTAGTGGCATTGAACCCACCACGTTCCAGCAATTTATGATCCTACAAGTGCAGACCCGGCAAAACCTCATCATCGCCAGCACAGCCGACGAGGCATGCGCCCTCGCGTTGAGCGCCACCACTCACATCCAACTCAACCACATTACTTACGACCTCCAGCCATACTTGAAACCTCCACCCGGCACCGCTCGGGGTGTTATACATGGATTGGAACCGACAACCAACGCCCACCTGTCCAATGTTCTCGCCTCGGACGATGCAACAATCCTACATGCACGACTCCTAGGCTCTACCACGTTGGCTGTCATTGCGTGTTTCCGTCTCCGAAACGCTGTACCGCAAAAACATCTGGTGACGTCACACAAGAATAAAAAACAAAAAACAAATACGCAGAAGCTGTCTATGCATTAAGTAGTAATAAGGATAATCATAAAAAGTAAAAATATTGCTGCGCGTGTAAGCATTTGCATCGAAACGTTTCACGCATTAACGAAAGTGGATCGGATGCGCCACGAGCGCCTACTAGTGGTAGAAAGCACCCGTAAAAAAAAAAGAAACAATGGCGTCTTCTGATGTGTGCGATTTGTCCACAAAGTTCGTGTAGGAATTGTTACGAATGTAGGGCTCTAAAGTCGTCTGCGCCATGTGTGTCTTGCCAATTCGTCATTTGTACGTGAGGAAGTCGTGGTGGGCTGTTTTTACTCGTAGCGTCGTCACCTATCTCCTGCCGAGAACGTCCTGGCTTTATTTGTTGCTGGTGTGTTGTGTGTCTGTGTAAAATCTCCCTGATGGAATTTGAGTGGCTTTGTGCTACGACAGCAGTGGTGACAAGCTACAAGGGTTCTTTTTCTGGCTGTGAACATGGGCTCACCCGACGTTAAACGTGAGGCCTACGTAGCTGGTGTTACAACTCACATTCTGTTTCACTCTACTGACAACGGAAGATATCCTTTACGGAGTGGTTTCGCAGGTTGCTCTGGGCGGTAGTACAATCGGAGCAACGATGCGTTTTTATCCTGTACACAATCGTCTGATACTGCGTATCTGACGAACAAAGCAGTGTGAATGAGCGCGAATATTGTTCAGGTAATCAAATGCGCTGGCGGTATATAGGGTGTTTCATGACTGCTATAGACTATGGTTGTTCGTTATTAAGCATAAGAAGTTATGTCGGCTGTACAGATACACTGCACTGCACATCGTGTGTGTGTGCGTGTGTGCGTGTGCGTGTGCGTGCGTGTGTGTGTGTGCGTGTGCGTGCGTGTGCGTGCGTGCGTGCGTGCGTGCGTGTGTGTGTGTGTGTGTGTGTGTGTGTGTGTGTGTGTGTGTGTGTGTGTGCGTGTGTGTGTGTGTGTGTGTGTGTGTGTGTGTGTGCGCGCGCGCGCGTACGCATATTACGGAGGTGGTGCCACATGTTGGCATCTACGGATAATATGGCGGCACCTGGTGCTTCTGCGGGCCACTACATCTTTCCCTCCCGGGGAACAAACAATAATTAGACTAGACAGTCCTGTCTGCACAAATCACCAATACGGTCACCGTTTGTGTGCAGAAATAACCAATACAGTCACTGTCTCTATGAGCCCTTACAGCTGTCGAATCACTGCACGTAATCTTGGAAGTGCACTGGAGGTCTGAGATTTCTCCTGGGCCGGTCAGGTGGTGGCCCTGGCGTTGAGTTCGTTTCCCTCTACCGGTACACTTCACTCCTCAGTGCCAGAGCCTGGAGCCAGACTTTGTGGCTGCGAACCTTGCGGCTGTGGTGGGCTCGGTGGCACATGTGGTGGTACAGCGCGTGAAGACTCAAGTTGATCTGCCGATGAACTCGCAGATTGCGTTTGTGGCGGACCCCCAGGTGCAGTGATCCAAGTCTTCGATGGTGCAGCTCTACTTTGGTAGTCCGTCAACGGGGGCATGTTGTACGTGCAAGAGTTGTCCTTAGTTTCTTGCCCTGGCGATGCCTCTTTTGGTACCGCTGATAGCTGTGAGGCGTTCCAAGTTCGACCGTCTTCTAGATAGAAGGACCAGCGGCGAATTTCTTTGAGGATTTTTAATAGTGGTCCATAACTTGGAGCCAGGAACTGGTCCAGGAACTGGTTTCTTCACTCGTATGTAGGTGCCAACTTGGAACTTGGGGACTCTTGCAGCTCGCTGTTGTTCAGCGTATGCCTTACTTTTTCGTTCACACTCTGCGACTCTTTTTCCGAGTCATCTCCCGTAAAGGATTTGTGCTGAAGTCAGCAGTCAGCTGACCAATGACGTCCAAAGAAGTTCTTATATGTCGGCCATGTACAAGAACGGCCGGGGAGAGACCGGTGGTGCTGCCAGGGGTGGCTCTGTATACTCCCAAGTACTCAGTCACAGTTTCCTTCACTGGACGCTGCTCCAGCAGAGCCAGTTGAATGTGTAACTTCAGTACACGATCAAATCTCAACGAGACCACTTGCCTGTGGGTTGTACACGGCAGAAAAGATGTGGTTGATTCCACGGTCTTCAAGGAAGGACTCAAAGTCCCTTGATGTGAAGTCGACCCTCACGTACGAAGAGTGCTAGAAGCAACTTCGCCACCGTGTGAGTGGTAACGTCAGTGCAAAAAGCCACTTCTGGCCATTTTGAAAAATAATCAACTTCTGAAATGGCAAATCGGTAGTCTCCAGGTGCACGCTTAAAAGGAGCAAAAACGTCAATAGCTATCTTGTCCCAAGGTTTGTCAGGAAGAGGAATTGGCTGAAGTGGTGTGGGTGAGATCTTGGCATTTTTTTCCGTGTACTGACAAATGGAACTGCGGATACCTGTTTCATCATGTTTGCCTAACCCTGGCCATCATACTTTTCTCGTAGGCGTTTTTTGGTTTTCACGATACGAGGGTGGGATTTGTGAGCCAGCTGGACAAAAGTCGCTGTGAGCTTGACAGGAACTACGATGCGCTGAGTACGGAAGAGCATGCAATCAACTGCTGTCAACTCCTTTCGGACTTCATAGTATGGAGTCAGCTTAGGTTCCCGACTCTTGCGGGACGGCCACGATGTCTGCACGTAACGGGAAACTTCTCGGAGAGTGTTATCCTCCACTGTCGCTTGTCTCAGTTCATCTTGATGTACAGACGTCACCAGAGACACTATTTCTTCAGACTCGCGTGGTTTCGTGGTGGGCGGTGACAACTTGTTTGAGTGCTGTGGATGCAATTTGGGGCCTTGTGTCAATGTTTTATTTGGTTTGTGTCAATGTTCGGCCATAGTAAGGCAGTGTAATTCTGTGCCCACAATCTGGAAACCAAAAGCTTGTACGGCATCAATACCCAGAAGTGATGTTCCACGTTGGGTAATGTGGAAGGTCACTAAAGCTGTTTCCTATTTGTGCACAGTGAGGGCAGGGAACTGTCCACGCACAGGAATTTTTCAACGTGAAAAATCCAGTAATGTTGGTTGCGATTTCTTCAGCTGAACTTGGTCTCTGAATAGGTTTTGAAAGCTTTGTTCTCCCATTATCGATACAGCTGAGCCAGTATCCACTAAAAATTTTATGATGCGCCGGGGTGATGCCAGAGAAACAGGTTGAACCCCGACATCAAAGTAGACACCCGTACGCTTAATTATCAGTGTGAACAGTAAGAATGTTCATGACACTCTCAGCGTCTTCCTCTGGAACAATTCAGCGGCCGGCCTCTTTCACGCCCGCGACGCAAACTTCAACAATACTGTTGAAAGTGACCTCGAGGCGGCCACACGTGAAGCAGGTTCAACCGCGGGCTACGGAGGTAGACAGTTGTCAGTTTTGTGCGCCGCAATTTCCACATGCGACGGTGTTTCCGGAGTACGGGATGACAGCCACTACATAGGACACTACAGTAGTATTCTTTACAAGTTATGAAAAAGGAACCAAAGACATTGCTGGATTTGGACCCCGTCATTGCAGAAATCTGAAAGTATGTGGCCCCGCGGCATTACTTCATGTGTTTTTGATAAGTTGATTTCGAAAATCCACATACACGCAATGTTTTATTATGCCGGCTACGCTGCTGGTTTGTTGTTCCCGTTGCTAATGAAGGTGGCATCAAAGGGGACGACTAAGGGTGTACTGATCTCAAATTGCCGTTATTTTGTTGGCAGTGTCGGGTTCTGGCTGAAGTGTCGTCAGCTATTAAAGTTATTTTGGAATTGTGCAGTGCATTTCTGACGAATGAACCCAGTAATTTATCTTTTCTTTATTTTTCTTCAGAGTTTGTACAATGACCTTCGTGAGCAATAAAAATGTGCTTTTGAAATTGTGCTTCATAGTGATGGCTGGAGTTTTATGATTACATTTTGGTGCTTGTGCAGTTTAGCAGTAGAGTATAAATTTTTCCAAAGGAGTTTACAAAGTGCATTGGCAAACAGTCAGGTGTCCAGCGTCCCCTTACAATGATAGAGCCATTATTCTACCAAGTGGGACAACTTTTTAAGAGACTTCCCATAAATCTAAACTTTGTTAAGATTCAACACCTCTTCCATACACTTGGAAGTTATTATTGTTCTAGCAACTATGACGAGTTGGAGGGCCTTCAGAGTGCTGCGTCAGTGATTTTCAAGCATGCACAGTTGCATCGGATTATGCAGCTGCGGTAAGAATAGAAAATGATGCGGCATCTCAGAATAGTTCAGGACCTTAGCGCTTCATGTTGCTGCATTTCAAGAATATTATGGCTGTACAGCTGCAGTAAGAATAGGAACCAGTTGCCCAGTAGGTTGCAATGGTTTGATGTCAGTTCTTCGAGGTGCTAATGTTGCTCCTTTGCAGAGGTGGGCTGTTGCTTCTGACGAAGGCTCCGGCAAGAATTGCAGACTTATGTAGTACGCTGGAATGGATTCATGGGAAGCCTTCGGGCTGTAAAGCCGCTGCTTCTCAAGCACACCTCTTGTTTACAGCCATGAAGCCGCGGTGAGAGAACATGCCAGGCCTTAAGACTGTGAAGTTCGTGCTTCTCAAGAACACAACAGTGTAATTTTTGTATTGTACCCACACCTCCACGATGACCTTTGCCAGCTCTCCCAGTATTGGCGTTTTCAATGTGCGTGCACAGCCTGGACAGCTTTCATGGTGCCGAAAACACTACTCGAACACTGCGCCATGAAATTATTTTCTTTATGTTGTGCGATGGCTTATCAAGATACGGCATCACTCTCACCTTGTTTTCATCGGGCCTCTGCACTTTCGTTTTGCCTTTTAAACTTCATACGGAGGCAGTCTGCAACCGCCTTAAGCACTGGTGTCAGAAATCCCTCTGCAGAAAACCCTAAGAGTCTGGCGGTCAATGTGTTCCTGGATTACGTGGACACAACTTTTCTGCAGCGCACTGCAGAAACGTAATGTGGCTATGCCTCATCAGCGATGGCTCAGAGTCACTGCACTCGCCTCATATGGGGGAAGTACTGGGTTCTGGTCTGCGCACCGCCGGGCACCCACTGGATTCTTTTATGGGTGCAGGTGTCCCTGGTCGAGTGCGGGCCTTTGAAAGGATAACTCACGCCTGCAAAGCTGCCTTTACCCTTGCAAGGGGCTTCCGACCTTTGTATATCTGGTGGGGCCCCGGCCTTCTACAACACCGCATTGCCGAAGGGAGGAAGAGTCTGGCGGCATGTCCTACCACAGGCGGTTACTGAGTAGAGTGTGCAGCGTAGCTGTGGAAGTCACCATGTGCATTCGTGTGCCTTGGTGGTGCCGGGCCCCTATTGAGAAAATAGGTACAAGCCTGGTGCTCGGCCCTTGTTACCACTAGATGATGCTCCTGACGTGTGACTACACTTGAAAAGTTGACCCAGCTTGTACAGGAAATCACCTTTATGCAATGAGGTGGCTGGAAAGTGCAATTTTTTTATGTTTGTATCCCCACACGATTGATCAAATCAATATAAGAAAAAGGGACTGCTAGCACACATCTTCACCTCAAAAATTGCAATTAATGGGACAAAAAGTCTATGCAACTTGTAGCGAAAACTGGAAAGCGGCAATAAAGTACATAACTAGTTTACTGAAACACTGGCACTGTCGCCAGTTACTGAAATTTCAGAAATTGGAGCTGAGCTGGTGGTAGATAGTGGCATTGGAGTTGTAGAGAATAAGTGAAAACAGTTTTGTCAATGGCACCTGCATGATTTCGGTGACACAGGTTTTGGGAATTACATTCTCAGATGTAGGCTATAATTTCTATTTTAAGCACCTCCAATGCAGCCTACTAAGGAATGGTGCTATGAGATGCCCCATACCTTGCACTGTACCAACAAAGTGACGTGACTCTGGTCTCTGAACCACTGTTAGATGGTACGGACATTAAACAAAACCGTTCGCAAATGACAGTCAACAGGTGCAGTTTAATTTTAACGCTCTCTTTATCTACTTTTGCTGCTAACCTTCCAATTTTGACACATACGCGTTCTGGGGAAATAGAAATTTCGAGAAATGTGTGCACGGCCCCTGCAAAAATGGTCCCAACTCAGATGCTGCAGTATTATTCCAATATTATTCCTGCGATTATATCGTTTGTTAGCTGGCTGAGAAAGAAATCGTGCAATGTACTTTCCACCCTTGCATTTCAGAAATACAATACCCAGAACTACAACTTTTTCGAGGGCTGTGTTTTTGTTCGTGAACTTGACTAAAGATAGTTATTACAGGTGCAGGATGCGCTCTTTATCATGCGTAGATAAGGTGACGGGGATTTCAAAAAAGCCCTTGCTTATATCGTTCCGTCCAGGCGGAACGCCAAACAGCGTTCCCGGCTCACAACTCGCAGTGAAGGCAGTCTGTGTGCATTTTTACCATACCGCTACCGCTCACTGTTAATTAGTAAATACCCTTAATAATTACATCGATAATTACAGCTTCGGCGACGGGCCTCGGGGCAAACAACCGCACTGAAATGAACCATGTGAAAAGCTTGGCATACTGCTGAAAAACAATGCGATCAAAACCATCACAACCATTGTCACTCGAGAATGTAAACACAAGCAGCCCGCCCGCTGTTTATTATTATTATTTTTTTGATAACTGCTGCTACCACTAGTAGGCGCTCGTGGCGCATCCGCCCCACTTTCGTTATTGCGTGAAACGTTTCGATGGAAATGCTTACACGCGCAGCAATATTTTTACTTTTTATGATTATCCTTATTACTACTTAATGCATAGACGGCTTCTGCGTATTTGTTTTTTGTTTTTTTTATTTTTGTGTGACGTCACCGGAAGTTTTTGCGGTACACCGTTTTGGAGACGGAAACACGCGCTGTCATTACCTTTGGCGCACAATGAGTGCCCTTCTACATACGCGCTCACGGCAATTTCACCCGCTGCCGCCCTTTCCGCCACACCGTCCAGCTATGCACGCTTTGCGGCGACCTGGGTAATCGCCACGACGTATGCCCAAATCCCGACACGCGCATTTGTTCCACTTGCCATGTTAAAAATCCCTCCGTCAACCACATCTGCAACCCGCAATGCCAACTGTGTGGGCTCCCCCATCCTACTGTCAGCAAGAACTGCCGTCGCCGATTCCGCCCGCCACCACCGCCAGTTCAAGCTCGCACCAACCAGACGTACCGATCGCCTCCCCGCCACCCACGAACGTGCAAACGTAACGGGGCAACACCGCCACTACAGCATTCAATCCCAGGGTGAGATGGGCTAGCGTTGCGAAACAATTTCCTGCTGCTTATAACTGCCTTCCTGCACTACCACCCATTGTTCAAGACCTCTTTCACCCCGTACCCTCCAACTCCCTATCCCCCGCAGAACTCGCTCTTGTCAAGGAAAACGCAGACTTAAAAGAGCGCATCCTATCCCTTGAAAAAACCGTCCACGAACTGTTAGAACAAAGTGTACGCCCTCCCACGCCCTCAACCGCCTCACCCCTCCTCCACACTATCTACCAACCGCCCGCGCCCAAATCTGCTACCATCCACACCAAACATCTCCCATCTCTCTCACACCCCCTCCACACCGCCAACCGCCCTCCCGGAAGGAGACCCTTTACCGTCAGCGTCAACTCATTGCCATACCGACTGCGACAAAAAATACCGCCACCTCGAAAAAAAACTGACTCAAACACAAGCGTCCTTTATGGCCACCATTCAATCCACCATCGTAACAACCGTTACCAAAACCGTTGCCCGCCTCCTGGAACCCCTGGCTGCCAACCTCACCAACCTCGAGCACATCATTGCTGAACTAACACCAGTGACCCAGGAGCAGGCCGAATGCATCGTACACTTGGAGAAAACCATGCTCGCTCCCCATAAAAAAGCCAAGGCGACTACCTCTCAGGTCACCCCACCATCCGGCCAGCCTGAGCCCCTCATCACACATGTCTACCAGGCCTCCAGCGTCTCACCCGTCTCCCTCAGGACTGACTATTTGGCAGTGGAATTGTCATACGTATAAAAACAAGCAGCCCTCTCTGACCCATCTAAGTCAACTTCACGCCCCCTATGTGATTGCTTTACACGAAACGGAAACACCTCACATATCACTTCGTAATTACATCACGTACGCACAAATCCCATCAGCCTCGCACCGCGATACTCGTTCATAAATCACACACAGCACAAGCACACACCCTTCCCATTATTGGCAATATACCTTCATTGAACTCATCCCGCCTAAGAAAACTCTCACAAGTCTATTTATTCTTAATATCTACAGTCCCCCGCAGCACTCCCTAGCTTCTATAAATTCCATCCTTCACAAAGTTAAACCTACGAGGAAACATCACCGCCTAGTCCTTCTCGGCGACTTTAACGCCCCTCATACTGCATGGGGTTATCCCAAAACAAGTAAAAAAGGAGCGCAAATGCACGACGCCGCTCAACAAGCTCACCTCACGCTCTGGACCGACCCCTCATACCCCACCCGCATAGGCAACAGCGTGGCACGAGATTCCAACCCCGACCTCACATACACTCACAACATACCACGAGCCACTTGGACACGCTTCGACGAAACCTTAGGCAGTGATCGTTATATCATTGAATTCGCCATCAATCACACCCGAAGTTCTCAAACAATCGGCAATGCTAAACTCAAAGACTGGAAATCCTTCTGTGACTCCCCTCTTCCCACCACAAATTGAAGACATTGAAACATGGACCCAAGATATCCTCAAAACTGTCGAAGCCCACACCCGTACCCTAGCTATAACAGAAGATCACCCTTCGGTAGACATGCATCTCCTACATCTGTGGGATGCCCGCCGAGGTATTATCCGCCGCTGGAAAAACAAAAACACAACAAAAACTCAAAACACGCATCGCCCACATAACACAACAGGCAGCCGACTATGCTCGCACCTTACACAAAATTGGCCACAATTTTGCAACCGTCTTCAAGGAACTCTCAGCATTAAGTCTACATGGAACATCCCCCGCTCCATGCAGGGTACTAAGCCTAGCAAAGCAGATACCGGCCACACCATCCGTTGCGTAATCCACAGTCACCACCTCAATGAAACTCAGCTCCACGCGCAACTCCTCACACCATACGCAGACCACGCAACACAACCACCAAACATTCCACCTAGCAATTACCAAGGAAAAGAAAATCCCGACCTTGACGCCCCCTTCACTCTCATTGAACTCACCTTCGCCATCAGTAACCTCACTCGTAACACCACACCAGGCAAAGACCGAATACACTACAAACTACTCCGGAACCTGAACCCCGAATGCACAGCCGCACTTCTTTACTATTTTAATCATTGCTGGACAACCAACTATCTGCCCCCTCAATGGAAACGTGCCGAAATCACGCTCATTCTGAAGCCCAGGAAGCCATCTTCGTTCCGTACCTTTAACATCTTGTGTAGGCAAGTTATATGAACACCTAGTTAATAATCGGCTCACAGTGTAGTTTGAATAAAACAGCTTACTTCCTCATACCATGTTTCGCTTCCGCGCACACCTATCCTGTCAAGACGTCCTGTTACAGCTAAAAGATGAAGTCCTTTCACAAACCAAACGCGCTATCCTAGCTCTGGACATTATAGGACCCTTTGACAATGTATCACATCAGCCTATACTCGAAGGATTCCAATTAACTAACTGCGGCACACGTACATATAATTACATACAAACTTTTCTTACTGATCGCACAGCCAACCGAAACCTCGGCCCCATCCGATCCGTCTCCTTTCGTGCCCGACCGCGTCGTACACCCCAGGGGTCAGTCATTTCTCCACCCATCTTGAATCTTGCCCTGCTACAACGTCCGCCACTTCTACAACAAATTCCACACATACAACACGCACTTTATGCAGACGATCTGACTATTTCGACCACAGGGGCTTCGATTGGGGAACAGGAAGACGTCCTCCAAGAAGCCATTAACACCACCGACAACTACCTTACAGCCCGCGCCCTCAATTGTGCACCAGAAAAATCAGCCCTTCTTGTCCTCCAAAAACGCACGCAAGGCCGTAAACGACAACCCCTCCCAGACCCACAATTAAGCCTACATGGCGCTCCCATCCTAACCACCCCTACAATTCGTGTTCTGGGACTTACTATCCAATCAGACCGCGCAGGCATTTCTACTATTCATACGTTACAAGAAACGCTATTACAAATCACGCACCTGATCAAACGCATTGCTAATCGTCGACAAGGCCTGAAATAAAATGACCTCGTGCGCCTAAATCAAGCCCTCCTAATTAGCCGCATCACACACGGAACTCCATATTTGGCTCTCGAAATTATCGAAATACAAAAACTCGATATAATCGTCCGGCAAGCCTATAAATTAGCACTAGTGCTACCGCCGACAACTTCCGCTGCCAAATTTCTACAGATGGGACTTCATAACACCTGGGACGAACTTCGAGAGGCACATCATGTCAACCAGATCGAACGACTTAAGCTTTTACACACTGGCTGTCACCTCCTCCGTCGCCTCGGCTACCAACTACCTGCCACTCATCACCCCCGACAAGGCATCCCTCTGGAACTAAGCCATTGCATCTCCGTCGCCTCAATACCCAAGAATATGCACCCCCTTCATAACCAGCGTCGCCGACGAGCCCGGATTCGAATGCTTCGCAAGACGCTTCAAGTCAAGCCACGATACACCCGCTACGTTGACGCCGCCAAATATGCCGATAAACCAGCATCGCAATTTCAACGGTAGACCACCGAGGAATTGAATTGGCTTCCGCAACAGTAATTAGCAACGATTCCACAACTGCAGAAGAAATCGCAATAGCCCTCGCAGCCACTACATCTCAAGACAGTGTCACCATCGTCACAGGTTCGCAAGCTGCCTGTCGCCATTACGCCGCCGGTCACATATCTCCCTTAGCTATCCGCATCCTACAGTCCATCCCTAACCCTCCTTACCTCTACATTCTCTGGACCCCCGGACATGAGTCTTTGGAAGGGAATGATGCGGCTCATGCTGCCGCCCGCGCGCATATCTACCGGGCGTTCCCCTCCAACACTCCAGCATCACCGTCGGAAGTGCACCATTCTGTGCCCTGGAAAATTCAAAGACATCCTCTGACATTACCGTCTCGAACGCCGCATCTTTCCCCCACCCCACGACAAGTTGACTAAGGAAGAAACCATCACGCACCGCCGCCTTCAAACCAACACCTACCCGCACGGCACCCTCCTCCACGCCTTTCATCCCACCTCTTGCTGCGCCCCCTGCAAGTACTCTCCCCAACCCTGCACACTCTACCATATGATTTGGGCGTGCTCCCACACACCATCCCTCCCCTCTACTCCTTCCCCCAACCATGAGCAGTGGGAAGGCATGCTAGCCAGCCCGGAGCCCGGCGATCAGCTTCGGCTGGTTAAAGGGGCCCGCCTGGCAGCGACCGCCCAAGGACTTCTGGACTGAGAAGACCCCCATTGCCACTACTACAAAAACTAATATTGAAATAAAGTTTATTCATCCCCCTCCTCCTTCTTTGTTCCTTAAAGTGGTGCACTTGTAATCACTGCTTTGTATTTCAACCACTCCTGCTATAGCCCTTAAAGGGCTGCAGTTTGTGAAAATAAAATAAATAAATAAAATGAAACTCTCGAACGAAGCCATATCTCGTGCCCACCGGCTAGGAACTTTTTTTTCCAAATAAATGATTCCAATAATAGCGAAACTTAACGGTTCTAAAGCAAAATGCGAAATTTTTCTCTCAAAATCTTAACTGAAAACTGCAGGTATCACTGTAAGTGAAGACTTCTGCATTTTTATATGCACTGCACGCAAGAAACTTATCGAGTTCGGGAAAGCTTACGGTGAACAATTTTGTGTGCGTTATAACAAACTAATAATCAAAAGGAAACCTTATATGTACCATCCAGCATCTAACAGTGTCTGTGAAATGAAGTCCGGAACCGGTGCTAACGAACCATCTTTTCATCCTTCCAACATGTCTCAATCTACAACATAGGCCAGGCACGGGGGGTAGTTGTGCAGACGTCCAACTATCGGTTGTGGTAACAAACATTCGTAGTGTGTTAAAAAATCGGGAATCCCTACGCTCAGTAAACGATTCGTGCTCAGCTGATGTTATTGTATTAACGAAACATGGTTGCATAATAAATTACGGGACAGCAAGATTCTTGAATGCAAGAAGAAATGTAAGTTTTAGCGCTATGACCGATACGTTAGATCAGGAGGCGGTGTTCTAATAACAGTCGACTGAAGTATAGCATCATCATCGGTTCAGGCACACAGCTATACTGAAATCACGTGGGTAACATTATCACTTAAGTATCGTAAAATCCTAATCGGAGCGTGCTATAGACCCTCATCTAGTGACCACTCCTTTGCTAACAACCTTCATGGTGTTGTAAACCTCATTTCTGTCCGCTTCCCTAAGTCACCGATTTTGCTCTTACGCGACTTCAACTATCCCAACGTAAGTTGGAAGGTTGATGAACCCGTTTCCGGCGTTAAAGCTTGCGACCCACAGCTATTTGTTGATTTTAGGGGCGAAGCTCCTCTTGCTCGGGCCCTGTCACGGCCGTACACGGCACATTGATGATGATTGTGGCAGGATCCCCCTAGGGATTGGCCAACCAAATATTTGCCGAAGAGGTCATAACGTTCAACGCGTTCGTTGCTACCCAACAAGGAGGAGAGGAAGAAGAAGAGGTTGTCGATCGTCGCCTGCAAGCTCAACCCGGGCCCTGTCCCGTCCCTCGTTGCTGCCATACACGGCGGAATGATGACGATTCTGGCATGATCCCCCTAGGGATTGGCCACCCAAATATTGGTCGAAGAGGTCAAAACGTTCAACGCGTTTGTAGCTACCCAACAAGGAGGAGAGGAAGAAGAAGAGGTTGTTCGTCGCCAGCGAGCAAAAGACACGTACCGGGGGTACGCGACACAAGACGCTCTGCAGTAGGCGACGGCCAACGTCGCTAAAATGTCACACACCGAATTCGCCCACTTACCCACGGAGATTCTCATCGTCCCAAATAAGCCCTACATAATCACCACAAACATTGACGTCATCGACGGGCTTGTCAACGGAGCGGTGGACAAGTCGAGTCTTTATATGATGTGTGGGCGAATGTTTCACGGTTTTACCGATAGGCATTTTAGCTTCGCCCCTCTCATCATCATTACACTTCGTGGAGATGGTGGGACTTTTTTTTCTGAGTTCCACTTCACCCAAATGGTCATTCAACCCACCAGGTGTACTGTAAATTCCGCTAACACTCGATCTCGTTCTGACATCGCCTCCTGACACGGTCACCTCTATATCACTTTTACCGCGAATCAGTGATCACTCACAGATCGAGGTTAGTGTAACTGTACCAGTGTAACATTTAAAAATGCGTGTAAAGTACATCCGGGATTGCGCTAAAGCGGACTACAACTGCGTTAACGCGCAATTATCGAACTTTGTTGAAGAATTCTTGGAACACCTCACAAATCGCTCCGCAGAGGAAAATTGGAATCATTTCAGAACAAAAGTACTTGAATTAACAGATAAGCATGTTCCCATGCGCGCGATAAAACATAATCACACTATCTAAACTCGCAAACAAGAAAAGCGAATTTTTCGCGCTGCCAAGGGTACACACCCGTCGGAACAATGCCGAGCTTATCGCCACACCAACACCAAGTACATTCGTCTGTGCGAGAAGCTACAGATTTCTTCTTTGAAAGAACATTACCGTTGACGCTCCGTACTAATCCGCGCCAATTTCGGCGAGTTATGGGAGGCGGAACGGAGGACGATAACAGTATCAGTCCTGTTGATGGCGACACCTTGCCTGCTTCACAATGTTGTTCTGTTTTAATACTTTTTTTCGAAGTCCTTCTCAGCGATTGTTCTGCTGATGCAAATGTTAGTGATTCTGAGTTTTGTTCAATACATCCTATTGTTATTGACCCAGCTGGCGTTTCTTGAATGATTGATACCTCAAAGCTGTCTTCTGTTTGTGGTGTCTATTATGTCAATTCAAAGGTCCTCACAACACCAAAATATGTTCATCAATTATCTTGACTAAAATTTTTCAACAACTGTTATTGACCCAGCTGGTGTTTCTTGAATGATTGATACCTCAAGATTGTGGTGTTTATTATATCAATTAAAAGGTCATGAACAACACCAAAATATGTTCATCGATTATCTTGACTAAACTTTTCCAACATTCTCCCTAATGGGGCTTTCTTTCAATAGATTGAAAAACCGGAAGGGTGATTCGGTTACATAAATCCAGTTGTAAGCAACACATCAATAACTACCGAAATATTTCTCTAACTTGCATCGTATGTAAAATCCTCGAACAATATTATATCGAATTTCCGCACACTTGTACGGTCATTCCTTTTTAACAGATAACAACATCGCTTCCGCAAACATTATTCGTACAAAACTTAGCTTCCATGCTTTACTCATTTCCTTCATAACATTCTTGATCGTGGCGCTGCAGTATACTACATATTTTTTTTTTTTTTCAGCAAAGCATTCGACAAGGTCTCACATATGCTTTTGCTTCTGAAATCAAGTAAGCTAAACCTTGATATTAGTGCGCTTGCCTAGTTGCGTTGTTTTTCTACTAATCGCTTTCAATTTGTAACCGTTAATCATTTCGACTCACCTTTGTCCCCAGTTCTTTCGGGGGTTCCACTGAGTCGGTCCTTGGACCGCTCCTTTTCCTAATTTGTATTAACGACCTCCCATCTCGCGTGCATTCTTCTATTAACCTCTTCGCTGATGACTGTGCCATTTATCGTGAAATAAAAAAACGTTCTGATTCCCTGGCACTTCAGTCTGACCTAAACGCTGTATCTTTATGGTGCAGGGGATGACGTTGAACATTAACAAATGTAAAGTAATGCATGCATCACGCACCAAGCACCGTCCTCAACCTATACCCTACAGCATTATACTCTTGACATCGTAAGTTCTTACAAGCATCTAGGAGTCTATATTTCAAATATTCTTTCATGGGATCAAGACGCTCCGTATCTATCAAACAATGCAAAGCGCTTATTAGTGTGCTTGAAGAGCAAGGTTTTATCAATATCTTCTAGCCTCAAGCTACAACTCTATAAAGTGCTCATTCGCCCAAAGCTTGAGTACGTGGTCTCAATATGAACCTAGCCCACGAATTTCTAGTTACAGGGGTAAAAGCAATCCAGAACCGCTCAACTCCTTTCATCCTGTCGAACTATATTCAGAATACTGCTGTGTCTTATATGAAATGAACATTGCTTTTGTCTAATCTTTCGTTGCTCCGCAAGATCCTTTGATTATCTTTGTTTCACGAAGTTTATTTCCACGCGCATCTTCACAATTTTTCTATCCGCCCCATCTTACGTATTACGCACTGTCGATCATCGCAACAGATTTGCCCCGTTACCCTGCCAAACAAACGCATTTTAATATTTATTTCTACCCCGCACGGTGAGAGAATGGAATTACCTTTCCGAAGCGCTGGTGTCAATACATGATAACAAGTTATACAAAACTAGCCTACTTGCGCGTTTTTTCTGTTTTTCATAGGCCTGCTATTCATGTTTAAAATGGTGAAAATTTTCTTGATTGTTTTTCGACATCGTCTAATGTCCGCATCAAATGCTGTGTGACTTTGCATTGTACATTTTTCCCCACTCCCCTCTGTAATGTCCTCAATGGTCTTGAAGGTATTCGAAAATAAATAAATAAATAACTTGACACTTAGCGGTCATCGAATTGAGAATATCTTCGCTGACGGGCGGCCTTGTGACGATGCAGATATTGGGGACTTCTAGGGCCTCGATTGTGATGTGCTGGCCATCGTGCTTACTTTTAAGCGTCAAGGACACCCGGTTGCACGAAACAGCTGCGGTCGTGCGAGCATTTCTGAAAGTAACCATGGTAAGAAGTTCGACCCCGTCGACGGGGCAATCGAGCGCGCGGGGCACATCGCGTCGGATGAAGGTCCGCTGCCTGCCAGAATCCAACAAAAGGCGAACGAGTAGCTGGCAGCTTCTGCCGAGGCACCATGCACGGCCTGTCTGCCGAAGTACTGGCGTGGGTTCTGCAGCACTAGTCGAAGTGGACGTCACTGCATTGGCTGTGCCGATTGTCACCCTGTGGCTGGGACTGGGATCTGGTCTTCTGCTGGGGGGTTCGAACCTTCCATCCGTGCGTTGGATGTCGCACATCACCGTAAGGTGCCGATGTGAACAAATGCCACCTACCAGACTGTTCGCTGACCAGCACTGCTTTGCAAAGTGGTTTCCCTTGCTGCATCTGAAGCAGCACTTGTTGCCTGCAGACGCTTCCGCTTCTCCTCGGGCGATATTGCTGCTATGCAGTAGGCGATGACATAATCTCGAGCGTTGCAAAGTTGACACCTGTGTAGCCCCGGAGATGGCGATTGGGTAACGAGAGTCATAGCGGTTCGCGGATTGATGCGTGGAGGCGATGACTGCTGTCTCCCCTGGCCGCGGCGCGTGGATAGAACCGTACGATCAGATGCGCTCTCCTCTCGAATTTCTACCTGGATGCGGAGGAAGTCCCGGATAACTTCACTTTTCTTGGACCTAGCCGAAGGGGAAGCAGAGACCTCCGACCCATCCTGCTGCGCCTCTTTCAGCATTCGCCGGTACAGGAGGCCAGTGTAATGTGGTAAGGTCCGCAGCAGTACGCGATGGAGCGCGACGGAGTATTGGACCGGGAAGACGCCCAGGCCCTCCAATGCGTATATGCGAAACGTGACTGTGTCGTAGAGGACCCGCAATTTCTCGGTGTTGACCGAATTCTGCACCGGCTCTAGGGCGAGCAATTAGTCCAGGTGGTCGTCCAAGAGAAGGTCCTTCTGCACAAATAAGTCGGTGATAATTTTGATGGCGAAGTCGTAGTTGTCTTCGGCCAGCCTGATGTCATCGACCGCGTCGTTGGCGTGACCAGTCAAGTACGAAAGCAGGTACTTGAACTTCTCAATGCGTGGCACAGTCACGTTCGAGTGGATGCTGCAATCGAACTGGTCCCAGAATCCTTGCCAGTCGCGTCGGTCGCCCAAGAATGTCGGTATCTGGAGTTTCAGGAGTGCGGCGAAGCGGGTTCCCTGCGTTTCCTGAGGGATGCCCGGTCGAGGCTGCGAAGGTGCGCTCCTACAAGGCTCACCAGACTCGGCTGTAGCTGCACTGGCTGAAGGGGCCGGGCTCGTGACGGAGCGCACGCGCGTGCGAAGGGCGCATATGCGCTCGTCGTAGTCAACTGCATCCAAAACATCGGCGTCAAATTCCTCTTCCGTAAAACCTACCTGAATCTGGCTGTCCAACTCGTGCAAGGCTCGCTGCTAGTCAAGAATGATGTCCAGAAGCGTCTGCAAGTCGAGAGTTGGTGCCGCCGGGTTATGCAGCAGCGCGTCGAGTGCTGCCATCTTCGTGACGGTGGTGTGGAGAACTCCCCGGAGTCGACAAAGCTATTCTATGACGGGAGTCGGTGAGACTCCGCAGCTGGAGGTGTTAAAACTTTATAGATCATCATCATCGCTGCACTGATGAGATCATCGTCATCGGTGCCCGTAATCTCTCGTCAGCAGCTCTCACTCGAGCTGCTTCGTCGTTCACTGGTCGCCATCTTTGTAAAATAAAACACCACCGTGTCACCGGGACGTCGTGGCCCTTGGTCTCGCCTCTTATTTTACATTTTGGTGCTGAGAAAGCCGGGATGAAGGCCCCCTGTGATTCAGACTTATCTGAACTTGTGACTATTAGAAGGAGAAATACCTCTCGATGCCGGCGATGGACCCTTCTGATGGGAAGAGCCACGGTGGTGCTACCGAAACCAACCGGCGTGATGGGAAAATTACACGACGATGCAACCTCACCCGCGACGACTGTCCGATGGGTCCCAAACTAATTTTGTGAAAGGTGAGGTGCACGCTAAAGCTCATTGCGTAATAAAACATACATATCCTGAACAGAGTATTCCTATGTGTGCGATCCGCCTTGATTAACTGAAAACAAGAAGAGAAGAGGTGCGGTTCATTGCTCGAAAACTACGCGGAGACGCAGAAGCGGCACTAGGGTTGCCCACAATGACAACCATGTTTATGAAGTGTTAAAGAGGATCTATAGGCACATACAAGCAGGATCCTTTCCGCACCCCTATCTTCAAAGCAGAATGTACCCCGAGATATACGAGAAATACTGTAGCTTCTGTGGGCAATTGGGCACGCTTCAGCACGTCATCGGAGAGGTCGATTTCACCGAGACAATCCCCCCACCCCTTACCCAACCCTCCACCACCCTTCCCACACCCCTTAACGAGCGATGGGAGACCTTGCTAACCAGCCCCGCCTTGCAAGACCAGCTCGTCCTGATCTTCAGGGGCCAGGCAGCCGCGGAAGCATATGGGTCCCGTGAAGAGGGAACCACCCCATCCGGCACGTAGTCGCCACAATTTTGTGCGGCTAAATAAAGTTGTTCTCTCTCTCTCCCTCTCTCTTGCATGCGCCAGTTTCGGAAAAGGGAAGTTTAATCGAGATCATTAAATGAGAGAATTCAACCGTTCATCGACACTAACTCTCTGGATGAGCAATATGCCACTAACATTGACCATGAAAATGAAATTACTTTTGTCATTATCCAATTATACCATCACCTGAAAACCAAGAAATCCCGCGCCACACAACAGTGCGAAATAATTGAAAAAGTGCATTCATCTGCAAACTTCGGGGCATTTTTCACATTGACAGAGCAGTGCTATGAACCACAGTACTTGAAAACTCTGATGAAGCTTCGACGACAGAAACTGCACATCTGTCACATGTACTACCCCAAGGGGAAAGTGAAAAGATGACCTGCTCGTTGGCAGCACGTGACGTTCAGTCAAAAGGCACCAGGATTTTGTGTTCATTTCAAGATTTCCCGGAAAAGACCCCGATTGAGACAGTCTGCTCACTTAAACACGTAACAGTGGCACATGTGCCGTATAGCGTATGTGTGCAGAATAAAACCATGGACACGTTTCCTCGGAAAAAAAAACGACAAGATAAAAGAGTAATATCTGTAATAAGCAGAAAAGCGACGCACGAAATTGAAGATTGAGATACTGACATTTTCCAGAGACGTTGTAAGATTTCCCCTACGCGAACACAACGCATTGTATAGAAAACAGTACATGGCAGGCAGCGTTGGAAGGGCAAGTCATCTGGAAACAATCTAACTACGAGACTACAGAGACTGACAAAGTCCGGCAGCCATCAAGACACTGTTTTCAGGCCGACGTGAAGAAAGCTGAGGAACTTGCAAAAGCGCCGAAAATGTCAAAGTACAAAAGCGCCGAAGATGTCCTACGAATTTCCTCCTGGTTGCGTCGTCTGCACCGACTCTACCGGCCTGTGCTCCGAAGACGGCCCCTGCTGCGACTTTGCCTACCGATTGCCTCAGAGTACCCGACAAGAACAAATGAACTTACGACACCTACTGTACGCGGACTGAACACGGCTTGCTTGTGGGCGGGGATATGTTAAAACTTTATAGATCATCATCATCGCTGCACCGATTAGATCATCATCACTGGTTCCCGTAATCTCTCGTCATCAGCTCTCGCTAGAGTTGAGCTTCATATTTCACTGGTCGCCATCTTTGTAAAATAAAAAACTACCGTGTCACCGGGACGTCGCGGCCCTTGGTTTCGCCTCTTATTTTACAGGGGGTTTCGGCACCAGACATGTGTGTAGCCAAAGGGAACCTGAAAACCAGGCGTGCGGCTATCAACGGTGTCTACGAACGACTGCCGCGTGAGCCGCGCTCATGGAGCGAGCTCCCGCTACCTGCGCTCGTGGCGCGCTTCCTTCTCCTTATTCAGCATTCACTATTGCGGTATGTTTTTGCTCAATTGAAAATTATTATTACTGAAGTTTTCTTCTGTGTGATGACTTTTGAGAAGCATTTGAAGTTACAACCTATTTTGTAAATATAAAATTTTGGATGATACTCTACTTAAGAGAGGAGGAAGGAAATTAGTCACTCTATAATTGTACCTGGATTGTATAATCGAACGTGCCCAATAATTTACGTTTCGCAATTTACGCTTCCCAAGAGATGCTACGTTCAGGTGTAAAACATGCGCGATAACCGTGCACACCCTTAATGGCCAACATAGGAAGGGGAGACTGTTTAAATTTCAGCCCGGTTTATGCTTGTTGTGAACTTTTTTTCTTTTTTATGTGCTGCTACATAGGTTAAACATGCATGCAGTGCAGTACATATCGGCTAGTAGATTGAGGCTATTGCACAGGGTTGTTTGCACCACATAAAACCTTTGTAAAAACATAACTAAATGGGGTATACGACAACGAAGGTCCGTAATAATCCCCTCTAGGTAATCATTAAGGGCACGAGACAGGTTTCCAAGAGACGTTTAGATGGCAGGAATGCCTCCAAGACAATAAAATTGATGCTTGATTCCCTTAAATCTTCAACAATCTAAGATACCTTGGAGCGGTTAATAAATGAGTTGGCTTAATGGCGTCCACAACAGGCCCAAAGGCTTGTATCCTTGCTTGTGAGTCTCCTGCATCGTTCGATGTGATTCCCGGATGTTCCGAGACCCAAAGAACACGATTTGTATTGGAACTGGGATTAAGAAGTGATCACAACGTCCGTAGGACACGGTTGTCTTTACGCGAAGGAAGGCCTATGTATACGAAGAGTCCCATTGGACACAGACATCCATCAAACATCCGTTGGACATCCGGTTTCGGACATTTGGACGTGCATCAGACATACGCAGAAAACCAGTGGACGGTTTACGGAAGCCCGTGGGGTGTTCCGATGCAAAGGAATTGCTTATCGTACAAACGTCCGACAGACGTCCCAGCCGGATTTTCCGACATCCGGAGGATGTTCAAAATCGGACATTTCCAAACCGAAATGTACAGGGGACGTCCAGGGTATAACAAAATGCACATATTGGATTTCCGCCGGGCGTCAGTTTCTAGTCCCCAATTTTTCGAATCCGGGAGAACCTGTACTCGCTGTAAGCCTCAGTGCTTTAATGATAACATGCCTTGAAGCACTACTCCAGCTTTAAGAATACTTAATACAATTAAAAGCCCCTTCTGAAGCTTGTTTTTCCACAACCTTAATTATAAATGCTTGCACCATGCGCTCTGAGGACAGACAACTTCACACCCTATTCATATTTGTCTTGCCAAGAGTGCGAACAGTGATGTTACAGAAGCATAATAGTGGAACGTTGCAAGCTTATCGTCACGACTTTTCAACAAGGACTATGCATCTACTGCGGGCTGTTGTGACAACATAAATAGAAAGAGTTGTAGTAGGCAGTTACCATCTCGGTGAACAGGATGCTTCAACATGGCAGCCCGCAGTGTACACATGGTTCCGTATTAAAAAGCGGTTATGATAATAAGCTCGCAACTTTCCACTGTATTATACTACTGCAAACATCACTGCTCCCACTTTTTCGAAGAAAAATATGAATAGGGTGTGGAGTTTTCGGTTCGCACTGTGCGTGGTACACGCATTTCTAATTATGGTTTTATCAAAAACAACCTACAGAAGGGGATTTTGTATCGAGTATTCTTAAAGCTGGAGCAGTGCTTCAAGGCATGTTATCAATAAAGCACTGAATTTCACAGCAAGTACAGGTTTTCAAGTTTACTAGAAAATTGAAACCTACACTATTACGCTTTCTGAATCTATACCGAGTATGTTTGGTATATTTCCATTAAA
The DNA here is from genome assembly GCF_048455015.1 of Haemaphysalis longicornis. NCBI lineage: Eukaryota > Metazoa > Arthropoda > Arachnida > Ixodida > Ixodidae > Haemaphysalis > Haemaphysalis longicornis. The sequence goes on from NW_027526204.1 coordinate 38,128,510, forward strand.
TTGCTGAGACAAACCTTCCAGCAATGCACGCTAAAGAACAAAGAGTTAGCTTCAAAAATTGAAGTATTGAGCAGTTAAGCAGGCAGCTAAAAACAAATATGCTGAATGAAATAGATATAGCACACTGCAGATTACATGTTGCCAAGTATGGCATACAAACCAGAAGAAACGAAGTCGCAAAGCTTGAAAATTCTTTATTTAACGCTGTAGAACCTCCAATGTAAGTAAACCCTTTCACGTTCCCGGGCCCATGCATCGGGCTTCATGCCAGGAACATCTTGGCTCAAAATTTTCCCCAACTCCTCGGTCAGCACCTGCGAAACCAAAAGCAACATTTGCGTGTTTCTTTTTGGAGCCACCCTACAGAAGAAGTCAAATACGTGTAAATTCCAACTTCATGGTTTGTTTTGTCCTATGTACGGCTACATTTTTAGACACACAAAAAGAGTTTTAGCCTGCTTGTGAACTTTTTTGGCTCGCTCGAATCTAAAGCTAATGTAGTGGCATGCCAACAAATACCAATGACGTTCGAAGTTTTTTTCACTGCACCTTTCAAAAAACAATTTTTACGAGACATTGGGATCCTTCACTGTTGTGGTTTTATGTCGGAACATGCTTCTGTCATCACTTCATTGCGAACTAAATTTTTGACTCTTGAAAACCTCTACAAAACCAAATGATAGCTGAAACTGCTAGGATTCGCAGTGCTTCGCTAGGTTCCCTCGATCTCACTAACTGACGAGCTGCCCTGTCGTGCGCACTAGGATAAGCAGTTTGCGGATAGTGTACTTAAGAACAAAGACCTAGGTTACTTAAAAAAAAACTACATACCTCGGTGGCATCGAGCAAAGCTATTCTATGCCCGCCGAACATCCTACAATATAAAAAAATCACGCCATATCCACGGAATGAATGATGATAAGTGGGGCGAAGCCTGAGAGGGGGAGATCATCGGTAACCGTAACTCTCCCGTGAAAGTTCGCCCATTACATCATTAAAAAAGACGTAAGACTGTGTGCGTACATTGTACAAATCAGCTTTTATTTTCGGAGTCAATGCTCCCAGGCCCAGACCTGGTGAAAGACCCCGCGCCATCGAGGACTATCCCGCCCCACCACCACAATTTGTCACGTAGGATGGGACACAACGGTAAAGAACTTTTATTTAGGGCGATAAAAATACGTTTTCACCTACGCGCTTTGACGGCGTCTATCAATTATGCGGTGCGCGCGCCGTACTGGAGGGCGCCGGATTAATTTTTACCACCTGGGTATCTTTAACGTTTGCCTAAATGTCGTACACACGGGCATTTTCTCTTTTCGCCTCCATCAGAAAAGCGGCCGCCGTGCCCGAAAATCGAACCCGCGTCCTTGGGCTCAGCAGCCCTCCGCCCTAGCCACTGAGCCATCCCGGCGGGTATTGACGGATACGTGCGTCTACAAGCGCATGCAGCAAACATGGCTAATACATTAGCACACGCTTCATGCCCACGTCAGCAAAATGCGTTAACTTCGCCACGTTCGCCGCCATCAGCCGCACTATTCGCCGCGAGATCGACATGTAGGTCGCGGCAGCGTCGCGCTGCTAGTGTGGATGCTTCGCTGAGCGGCACAGGAGAATGCACACTGTGGGTGCACTTCGTGCTTTTCTCGCGTAGTATGTGCGCACGAAAGGCGCAGACAAGAGTGGTGTCCTGTAGTTCGGTTCCTTAACGTTCAATTTAAAGCATGAAGTGACAATGAAATTTAATAGTACGCCAAAAAAGGGGTGACACATCGGGAATCTCAGAACGCCCGCAATAATGACAATGAACTTATACGCCGTGACCCGTACCAAGCTTGATCTTTGCAGACTATGGCTGTGAGCCTTCAATAAAATCATAAATAGAAACAGATCAAGAAGCCTCTATCTATGGAATTCAGTTTACAACAGCAGTTTCAATCGCTTTCGCTGGTAGCATGACGCATTCTTGCAGTTGTGGGATGCCCTGAAATGGTAACACTACTTAACTGACCCGACATTTTTTTCTAAGAGCTCACAATATTTTTGTGCGTTCGAAAGGCAACATAAAAGTACTGACTTTTAACCAGCGCAGAGATATAAATGCAACCGTTCTAACACGTCTTTTGCGCGCTACTTTAGGTTTTTTGCGCGCAAACTTTCAGCGACTCTGAAGGCAGGTTTAATGAATAACGGCGTCGGACCACTTATTTAATGCTTTCGTCGCAAGTGACCTTGCGAAATAAATTGCTAACGCGAGAAGTACAATCAACATCTCATGTTTAGCTAGACTCGCAAAGTGACAGGCAGGTTTACAGTGTGTAAACCAAGCTTCTGGGACCTCACAGTGAGCGCAGATTTTCTGTTACGGCTGCATTGTTGGCCATTTGAGTTCTTTTAAAAATCTAGTAGGTGGCTAGAACAGCGAGGTGTGTTTGTATTCTTGCGTAATGTCGCTTACGAAACAAAGATGGCAAATGAATTTGCCCTGTTGCAGATGCAGAAAAACGTTTCTTTTCATTTCTCGTTACGAAACAGCGCAACGGGTTACCGGTAACTACTTTGTGTTTTAAACTGAACTTCGTTTTTGTCTTGGCATTTAACTCTTGAGGATTGGTTAAAAAAGGCACGGATAAAAGTTTTCTGTGCATTTCGTTTTTTTCTTTTTTTATGGGGAGGGAGGGGGTAAGAAAACGTTCCAAGCGCAGCGAGAAGAGAACTCATGTAACGCGAAAAGCCAAGCGTTGGTTATCAGCATTACTTGAAATCGAAAGTACGCTAGGCGTCGTGTTCCGTATCGATGAAAAAGCAGCACTTCAACAAGTAGACGCCAGAATTTTCAATGCTGATTAATCACCCTTTTGGCCCGAGATTGTCCAGGGATTGTGGCTCGCCTTTTTTTTTTAAATATAATGAAAGCGAGCATTGTGGGGAAAATACAAAAATCCAACAAGTCATGTCACACACCCTCCACACATGTGGGAAAAGAACAACGCGCATTATATCACGCGATTTTTTCTTCTTTCTTCTTTAAAATTTCGTCCACCTTCAGAGGTTAAGACGCAACCATATTAGGCATTTAGTTATGCTGAGTGAAATACAGTTCTGGACAAGGTGATTTATGTCGGGATTTGAAAAGGGGATATATAAAAATGACACACAAATTCCACAGGACAGGCGCAAACTCAAAACTGCTTAATTTTTCCCAACCCCCCCCCCCCCTTCACCCCTGAAATACGCTTGCACGTCCAAAGAAACGTATTTTAAATAATATATAACATTTTCACAGCAACGGCTGTCCAAAAATGGTACCTATTTTCAAAAAGGTACGGGAACAGGCGCTTGCGGGTGTAAAATACGCACCCGCTAATGTATGGGCGATAGCGCACGGGTTGTGTGCAGTGTAATTGTTTTTGTTTGTTTCTTCTTTCTATAAGTACACCGCGCAATATTACAAGGGTGTGGCAGATGCACGGGTATGCAGGTCTTGTCGCTTCTTAGCCGTTTCGCGTATTAAACTTTTATATTTTCAATAACCACCACGCCAACTTCAAAAAGCACACTTTGACGTTTCCGAAACGGCAGACGACTGCACTCATCAATAAGAAAAGTGCAATGCGTCGAAGTAATGTTTACAACATATTTCACATACAAGCGGTGACCACGGCAACGATGTTTCGTGGAGCTAAACCAGCGCATTGACCCGCAACGGCCGCTGATTATTGCGTCTCTAAAGGAAATGCGGAAGTAGAGGTAACTATGTCATTGCTTACTGCCAAACAAGTACACATACTGGTTGTTTTATCGTGTGCAGCGCGCGTCTTGCGCCGCAAGCAACGTGAACCGACCGACGACGCGAGAGCACCAGCCACACTAGGAACGGTTCGTCTAGTCGCCGCCAGAGGCCGACTGTGTTCCATCTCGGGGCAAATAGGGCACCTTGGCGTAACCACTACTGCCGCGTCCTCTCTTCTGGGGTCGTGGAATCACCCACTACCTAAAACGCACCGTGCGGTTTTTTAAATGTTTCGTGACACCGTGCCTACATTTCACCTCAAGGCCAATGCATAACGCATCCCCGCAACGAGCACACATAGTAAACATTCTTACAACCCTTTTCGTAACCTTGAGTGGGCGTAAAAGTAGTCACTGTGCGCACCACGTCGTAGGTAGCGCTGGGCTGAATGCGATCGCGGGCATACTCAACGACTTTCTCTTTCAACGAGAGTACTTGCACGTACCGCTGATAGCTTTAAGGAAACGGTATAACTAATTTATCGCGCCTATGTTTGCGAAGAAAAAATGATTCCCAGAGCGCGTTTTTACAGTCATTCAAAACGCGCGGCAGGCGCCTCGTATGCGTTGTGAAATCCCCCCCCCCCTCCTACCCCCGAGACTATGTTAATTCCCTGCGAGGCCAGATGCGCTTATTTCACCTTCAATTTCCACATATGTGAATTCTATACCTCTATGAACTCTACGTGAACTCTAAGACGGGCGTCGTCATATGCGTGCCGTACTCGTGAAGCTCGGCAACAATGTCAGGTGTCGTGAAATTGCTGCACTCGCTCGCTGGAGCGCGGCCCGAACTCTGTCATTGTTTCCTGCCCTTGCATACTATTTGCTCACCCCTGCACTTTGTAAATTCCCTTCTGTTTAACTACACCTCGTGCGCCCCCATTTCTTGCCTACTTTTCTTCCAGTACAACTCCGCCAGCACCCGTTCGACGCGTACGTTGTCGGGGAGTGTAGGCGAGCGAGTATGGCAATTTCACGACGCCTGACGTTGTTGCCAAACTTCAAGAGTACGGCACACATATCACGACGCATATCGCGCCCTGAAGACCGCGAGGCGGACGGCCGCGACGGCGGCAGCCGGTCTTGCGAGCGCAATAGCTGCGAAGCGCACTGCACGGAATTAAGTCGGGGGGAGGGAGGTTCAACACGCCTTCGAGGCAACGCGCTAAGCCAGTTATGCCTAACTTCGGCACAGTGTGCGGCGTTTGCAGTGCACGGAAAGCTAAAGACAATTTCCCCGTCCCCTCCCCACTCTCTGGCACTTATAAAAATGCCTTGCCTTTCATTGAGGACGCAAAAAGATGTCTAGAATAAGAAAGCCCAGGCACAGAAGTACATGAAGGAAAATTATGATAACTTGTTTATTGGCTTCTTTGAGCAATATGAACTCAACAAAACAATAATATTGCAGAAATGTTTAGATATTGCACAACTGCAGTCCGTATCATATTTGATACAGTGGGCTTTGCTCGTTAATGCAGGTACAGGAAGACAGGTCCTCAAGGCTTGTGGAATTCATAAAAGCAATTGCGATCTTTGTTCAGGCAAAGAGTCACCTCGCACTTGGAACAACTAACTGAACTGAACCTGTTCTCACTTGGTGGACAGTTCTTGCATCGAAGCCTTTTGTTAGTTACGAGAGGAAAGTGGCCAACACCGTCTTTCTTGACTTCATTTTGGGGCTGTTTCAGAGCGATCTTTCTTTTCTTTGGAGCAGGTGACGGCAGGCTTGGGGGACGTCCTTTTCTTGCTTTCCCACAGAGCATCAAACATTCCGAAAGCTCTGCGATGAATGTTCTCAGCTTCATTGGTTTGTTGTTCAGATGACAACATTGGCGCCGGTGGAGGTTCCACGCCTTCACAACACAGATAAATAGCGTGTGGTACAGAATGTACATGTACCAACGCCTTGATGTCATGTTGTATTTGTAAAGAGCAACTTGATAATTGTGCTGGTCGATGCCACCCATGAAGCTGTTATACACAGCGACAATGGCCGGTCGTGGTACATCGACGTGTGCTTTATTTTAGCCTTGCGGTCGTATCGCTTGACTTTTTCGACAGGTTCCCCTGACACAAAGTTCAAAACTAACGTCACTGCTTTTCTGTCGAACCAGCGCACAACAGAAAGACCGGTGCCATTGTCAACACGGTGATCATAGGAACCTTGTCCAAGTGATTTCAGGCGTTTTTCGTTCATGAGCGAACAATCCTTGAGTCGATTTTGGCGCAATGTGCCAACGTACTGTATTCCGCGGCCAGTAAGCTCCTCAACGAGTTCCAAGGAACTGAAGAAATTGTCAGCGGCTACCTTGTAGCCTTCATCAGACGGCAGCTTGCTGCACATACTCAGGACTGTGTCTCCGCCAAGCCCATACGCGTAGTTACTGTCACCCTTCCCTTGGTAAACATCAAACTGATATAGAATACCAGTTGCCCCAGCACGCCCCCACAGCTTGAAACCCCATGGTACTGGTTTGCTGGGCATATACTGTTTTAGCGTACTTCTTCCCATGAAGGGCACCATCATTTCATCAACTGCGTTGTACTCCTCTTGCTCAATTTTCTCAAGATTTCGCTGCAAGGCCACAATCCACGGGCGGAGCTTCCAGACTTTGTCTTGTTTTTCTTCTTCTGTAACTTGCAAGTTATCTGTAACTTGCAAGTTATCTACAACATGCAGACATGCCATTAATTTCAGGAAGCGATTTCTCGGCATGGTATCAGCTATTGGCGAATGCCTGCTGCCTTGCTCCCAGTGACATCGCACGTTCGGCATTTGGACAAGACCCATTTTCAGGTACATACCAATGTACTGCTCCACTTCAGCTACACTTGTGTTCACAGATCTTCCGTACTTCTGGGTACTGTGGAGGTTTGTTTGTTCTACCAGCATGAGCAGCATTTCGTCTGTAAGAAGACGTTTGAAAAGCATTATTGGAGTTTCCAGGTCACCTGGTTCGGTAAACGTCCCCGAAAAGTCCGGATGCGCTATCTCGAACAAGGCCTTTTCGCAGTTTCTTCTAGGAGGGGAAGATGACGCGACAACGGAGCCACCGAAGTCCTCCTGCTCTTCCTCGTCACTTGAGTGACCAGGGGCATAGTTATTAGTTGCTGTCCACTCCTCGTCATCGCTGTCAGAAAGGTCGCTGAAGTCGCTCACATCGTCCCCAGGTGCGACACGCTCGAGGATGTTTCTGATAGGGCCATATAAAAAAAAGACTGTCTTAAATGAGGAGAATGCGCGACATAAAGAACAAGACACCTTCTCAATGCAAATTCAGCACGAGAACACACGTGCACTCCAAGCACTCACGTCACAATGGCGCGAATACCAAAGTAAAAAAAAAGGCTAAACAAACGCCCACTGAACGCGCATTCCAAGCACTCACGTCACAATGGCGCGAACCCCAAAGCAAAAAAAAAAAGACTAAAGGAACGCCCGCTGTATCACATATGATACGCATAAATTCCGCACGGCGTCATGGTGGACGAAACTGCTCTGCATTACAAAAAATTGCGTCGGGAGAACCGCGGACGTACACAACAAAAAATAAATACACCCACTGCAGTCGAAAAACGATAGCTTACCTTTTCTGGAGTAGAAAGATCGGCATGGTATTTCCGCGCGCGCATCGGTGGCGGCTGCCATGTTTCAAACGTACCGCGAAGGCCCCTGGTGTCAAGATTTGGAAGCAGCCACACGCAAAAATAATTTTCAGCACGTGAAGCATAGAGATAATATACTGACTCTAGAGGGAAAGCGCGCCACTGAGCCAATGCATTGGAACCGTACGACACACAGGGGCAGACATGATACAACGATTTGAAGGTTGCCAGCTGAGATTTGGCTTACTAAAAACGGCGAAAGTAATGGGTTGTAATCTGGCAACGTGCTACTGTGGCGTTTCCGCGTCCGGCTAGCGAAGCATGCCGGGATTAATTGTAACATGGCGGACCGCTGGCCAGGCGGATTTTGTTAGGCGCCGTCGACAGCATTGCGTAGTTTATCTCCGGTGGGTAGGTAACCGACGTGTTTTCGGTTTAGAGTGTGACTTGTATGTACTGAGACTATTTGAGCAAGATGTGGTAACGTTCACACAACTCTTGCGCGCAAGCTCGAATGCGACTGGTCGCATGCGCGAGGACGCCAAGCAATCAGCTGATCCGTACTGGGCCGCGCAGAAAAATAAATCTCCGTCATGATCTCCGTGCATTTTTGCGCTGTGCCGCTTTGTTTGCCAATCTGTGACATTTTGCGAGTCGCTCAATGCTTTTCAAATGAAGTGAAGTGAACTGTGGCTTTAGCTGAATGTAAAACCTTTATCCACACAAAAAAAAAAACGTTATCGCATGGGCCAACGCTCATATTGCCGGTGAGTCGCAGCCCTTTGAAGCACAGGAACGAAAGAGCGCGGTCGATCGCAGGCCAACGGAGTGGCAGAATGCATGCCAAGAATGCATGCGAAATACAGTCTGCGGCGTGTCCCGTTTTCCTTTCTGTCTGTGTTCGTCAAGTTCTACCTGCTTTCCACTACTTCAAAAGGAAAGCTTGCGGGACTGAATGGGCAGTATCAAATGGGCAGCAATTTTCCGCACAGAGCGTGCGAGGAGAGAACATTGACCTATTGTGACTGATTAAAAAAGAAACCGCATTTCGTTACCTACTTTGTCGTTCTACCTTCACGAACGTTTGCGCGAAAGTTCGAAGCACGAAGAGCTGTAAGAAGTTCAATGAATAAACGGAACAATTATAAAAGCTCCTTTTATTTCTCTTCCAACGGTAACGACGGCTGGCTGCCACTCCGTGAACTTGCGGTAGTCAAGGTCAGATCGGAATCGCTGTTCCGTCGTCAGTTCACGGGTAATAGATAGGGTGCTCAACGCGAAGAAACGAATGACAGTCTCACAAGCGCCCGGGGAGGCACTCGCTCAGCGCGTGCACCGAGTTGTACCAGTTGTGCACATTCTGTACGCACGCAGATCTGTGTTGGAGACTGCACACACACACACACTGCGCAAGTCAGGCGCAAGGGCTTCGCCACTTCCTAGCACACTTTAAAAAAATCGAAACCAAAACTGAACTGCGCACTTACTCTTTGTTCGCTAATTAGAGCTTAATTACACTAAAAGTTTTTTATAGACCTAGTTTTAATTATAGAGGGAAATATTTGTAACTATTTTGCTTCAGTTTTTTGTTTGAGTTAAATAATTACGAAAGAACTTTTTAGAAGGCTGACTACAATTGATCTGGCCACCATGGAAATTGTATCATGTCAGCGCCCACGATTCGTACGGTCTCGGAGCTCGCTTTACCCCCCTGACGTGAAGAGTGCCGCACAGTGGTTTTCAAGGTTCCAGTTTCGATTTCTTCCAGCGCAGGAAGTTTCGAATTCACCGTATCAATTTTGATACATAGGGCGTTCTGGGGTGTAAAGCAGAAGGAATTCTTGCTCTAAGATCATCGACGTTCGTTGGCGGTTAGCAACTCCGGCTCACAATTAAAGCGAATGGCTATGGCTATACGGCTTGACATGGCTTGACCAGTGTTGGCTTTGCATCGCACAAAAGAAAAACAATGAAAAACTTTAGTTACGAGAACGTACGTTTTAGCCTCAAACAATACAACATTGTAAATCAACCCAACTGTTTTTATGAAACTTTACGAGATCTGCTGTGTTTCTTTTCTTGAATTCGAACATAACTACATAAAGATGACTTGTACAGGCCCCAACGAGTGTTTTGTGTGCGAGCCAGAAAGGCGCGAGCGCACAGCTATTACAATTGTTTTCTGAGCTAAAAATTGTTTGCCTCCCGCTCCAGAGCAAAAATATAGATAACATAATCAACTCGAGGCTAATTACGATGTTACAAACATGATCGAGGAATATTGCTTCAACCGTACAGACGTACGATGCGTGTCCAGTGGTCTTTATGGTTGGGACTATAGTAAACGTCCCTACACAAACGTGGCTCAGACGTCCGTCGGACCGAATTGAACGGACGTTCACGTTTCCCAGAAAAATACACCCGAAGTACGTCCGCCAGACGTCGAGCGCGGGACTAGGACGTTTGGCTGTAAAACGGACGTCCTACGGATATCTGTGGCCAATGGGGCGAATTAGAAATTATGATTGGTGGCGATATCGCTTTGCCCCACTTTCGTATTGCCAAGACAACTGCCTAGAATTGAGAGTAGAATTGGGGAACCTATTCTGTATTTTTCATCACGTTGAGAAGCATATGTATATATCATAGCACCTTGCTGAATTGAGGCCTAATGATCATGGAGTAGACCATTTTGCAGTCGGCCAATTATTAGTTTTCATTTTGTGAAACATGTTTCGGGAGAAGTTTAGCATCAGTGGATTACCCATGTCGAGCGAAGGCATCGCCCTATTTATCGCAACACATAACTAAGACAGAACGTTTTGTACTAGAATACTTTGCGGACAAGGGGATATAGGCCAGGGGTACCCCAGAAACGCGGCTGACCCATCCACAAAGATCAACTGCTCCTCGTTTGCTTTAGAGCCATACCCCTCAATAAAAAGTGACGCCCTATGGTTCTAGGGCATAGCAAACCGACAATAGCGAACCCAGAGTAGCACACACCCAACTCCAAAATAAAGCCCACGTACATTCGGTATATCATTAAAAGAGAACCTTGGTGCATTCTGATCTTTGTATGGCCTTTATATGGTGCTCTTTGTATGGTCTTTACTGACGGCGAGGAGCACAAAACAGTATCAGTGCAGCAAGTAGAAATATCATTGGTGAAAGAGTATAAATATTCAGGAGTATGGCTGAACAACAGCGAAGATTACACGCAGGCGCATGAGGCTCACCTTAAGACGAAAGGAAAACGGAACGCGGCTATAATGAAGCATAGAGCCCTCTGGGGATACAGCAAATACGAGGTCCTAAGGGGAGTCTGGAAAGGGGTCATGGTACCAGGATTAACTTTCGCTAATTCGGTTCTGTGCATGAAGCCAGAGACCCAAGCGGGCCTGGAAGTAAATCAGAGGGCGGTAGGCAGATTGGCCCTAGGGGCCCACAGTAAAACTACAAATGAAGCGGTACAAGGGGATATGGGCTGGTCGTCTTTCGAGGCGAGGGAGGCGCAGAGCTAGATAAAGTTTGAGGAGCGAATTCGTGACATGGAGGACGAAAAATGGGCCGCGAGGGTGTTTGAGTACCTGTATTTGAGGAGCGTGGACACGCGGTGGAGACGGAGGACCAGACAGCTGACCAAGCGGTACGGAAAGGCGGTAGGGGAAAGCGTGGTTTACACAACAGTTAAAAAGCAGGTAAAGGCAGCAGAGACGACGAAGTGGGCACAGAGAATGGAAGCGAAAAAAACGCTAGGGCACAGAAACGGGAAATTGAGAAGGAGGGATTCTATGGCAATACGAGAGGCAGTGCGTTGCTCTTCGAGGCACGGGCAGGGTGCCTGAGAACCCGGGCATACACGGGTAGCTACAGGCAGCAGGATGAAACGTGTGCATGATGCGGCAGTGATCGGGAAACTATAGACCATATTGTCAGGAGCTGCACAGAGATACGGCCACCGCGGGGTGAGGGGGAAACGACGCTGGCGGAGGCTTTGGGATTTGGGCAGTGGGGGAACCTCAACTTCAAGGCCATAGAGGTGACGAAGAGGCGACTGGAGTGGTGGTGGAGGAAAAGTAGGAAAGGGATGGGTACGCAGGCGGAGTAATCATACAGATGAGAATTTAGAACAGCGAGGGGAGAAAAAAGGGGGGTGGGGGCGATGAGTTTAAAACAGAAAAGAGGGAGAGATGGGAAGCTTATCTATAGGTTAGCTGGGAGTAGGGCAAGTAAACGTAATAAAACAGGCAAGTCGGTTGCTGAAAACCGACGCCCCGATTCAATGGGGAAGCCACTAATCATCATCATCATCATCATGTAAACATGGCGGATGCTTTTTGCACAGGCCGCTTGAGCTCCTTAATAACATGGCTGCCCTCGCACGGCTGCCGCCGGCTCGCTGCTCCTGCTGGTTCCTGGCTGGCACGCTGGCCGCGTGTTTACTTGCGCCGCGCTAGTGAAGGGATGTTACGCCAGGTGACCAGATGGCCTCGACTGGCACAGACCACAGTGAACAGCAAGTGAGAACAAATCCTTTATTGACATCCGCAAGTTTACAGAGGCCAGGACATCATTTCATTTCGATCGCTGCAATTGTACGTCGTTTTCGTGACAACATTTTTTTTTTGCCATAACAACTCGTTCACTTCCGCTAAGATTTCGAACGAATGGCACCATGCTTCCAATATTCTGCTGCCCGTATCTTTGTTCTTTTTGGACGTCGCACCAAGTTACGAAGGGCACAGACGCTTGGAAATTCTCTCGAATTAAAGCGATAGTTATTGCGAACTCTATCGCTTACGGCGAACATATATACATTTGAATGTAGCAATAGAACTAAAATCCGTGAGCGAGTGTTCGAGGCACGGCGTTTTTTTCTCTATCTCTTTTGGCGGGTGCGCCAGGCCCCAAGCACGCGCTAAGCAGCATCACAAGTTCAAAGAAAATGAAAAAACAAACACCTATGGCGTTAAAAATATTTATCTGACTTTCTTTACCAACACTTTAAAATTTTAAAAGTACACCGATATGCTCTGTTGCGTGAAAATTGCTAACTAGTTTATTTACAGTAATGCTTCTTGCATAGCCCATTATTATACTTGATGCTGGCATAAGCACTACCTGTACCGTTCAAGAATAGGATGTACATAATGTTGGTATCAGCTGTTTATTACGCTCTAGGGCGGTTACGAATCATGTGCTCTAAATAATACTCATGAATGAGATATTTCACTTGCTGATGACATAGAGAATGTAATTAAACACGCTTGGTCTAACTAATTTTACCTTCATATATACACAGTAAAAATGCGACATGAAATTTAATTTTCATAAGCAAGAGAGGATAAATATGATTTCAGAACCCAGCTGCACAATAACGTATTACGCGCCCTGTGTTGACTCGCACTTGAACTTCTAAGAGCCACATGGTTAGTTTCATTACCCTGATCAACACCATTTGCTTCAATGAGCTGAATTTCACCTCGTTAATCTTGTATTCTTTTTGTTCTCATCGTCTTATTTTCTGTATGCGTTTCAACGATGTCTATACTTCAGCCAAGAGCCCCCCCCCCCCGTTATGTAATGCCCTTTCAGGTGTAAATAAATGAAATTAAATGTTGAATTTTGCCAGTTAAAATGTGGATGGCCTGATACTGTATTTACAGTAAAATTTCAAAAGCACTTTTTATGCTTCAGGGATTGATAAAAGTAAAAAAACCATGCACATCAGTAAGCAAGACTTACAAATATGATTTGACACTGCTATGCATGGACTGCACTGCACAGTTCGGTACACGACCTAAAGTTCTTAGTCTCCTTGCAGGTTCAACCAATAGTATCTACTATCTTCCATTCCTTACAATTTAGAGCAAGACCTGCCTGCGTGCACTATTTTTGGAAGTGACATCATGGTGCATTGATTGAATAGTTTTCACCGACTTGTGCAACAATTTGCAGTCGGTGGCTACATGTAAAATTGCGCCGTGGAGGGAACTGGGATTTTCACACGTTTACTAACTGAGTGTAGCAGTGGCCTCCCTTGTTATATTTGATACAAAAAGCCCTTGCGAGGTATTCACAGGACCCATCCAACTCTCTAAAGCAATCTGCCCTTGAGGTACAAAGCACCACACCTCCTCCTTACTCACTTTTACCAAACGCTTATCCCTGTTTCTAGATGACCCGGGCTATTACATCTCCAGACCTCCAAGGCAAACTCTGACCCCTCACATTTCTTTGTGTACAAACGTTTAAAGCCCACCTGCAAGGTCCACACGGCGCTATTAACAAAGGAGACACCTACTCGATCACCAGAGCATAGAATCATAGTGTCTATCAGAAATGAGCTGCTCCAATAAAGTTTACTTCCTCTCACCTTCTTGCACAAACTTGCTTTAGGCTGATAACAGGAGCTGTACAGTTGGTCTTACAGCAATTTGTTTGTGCGAAGTGCTGTAAATGAACAGAGAAAGTGAAGTACACTTGAGCAGCAGTTAAAGGAAACGGAAGAGAGTAAACTAGAACCCGCATTTGCTTTCTTACATTTGCTAATGTGTTCGCATCGTGATTTATTAATAAACGTTGGATTTCTGGGCTAGAGTGAGCTTAGTGGCTAGCTACGTAACAGTATCACATCGCACATTTTTATGCGTCTCAATATTTGCAGTATACCGAATACTCGCCCGAAGTTAAATATTTTTAGACACAGAATATCGTGTTCTTGAATTGAACAACAACTATTCCATGCATACTCAGAAATATGCACATCACATGCATGAACGCATTGATATATGCTGACCTTCTTTTTAACATTTGGTGAAAATACCTGGCACTTTGTAACATTTATCTGCAAGCAACATAATACATTTGCTCGTGCTGAGAACTTGATGTGGTCGCCTTCCGGTGTGTGCTTCTTTGTTCTTTGGTTGTATCTGCAAAAAAAAAGAAGGAATGAATGAAAAATGTAAATTAAATTGAAAGAACAAATAATTTAGAGAATCATGTCACACAAATTTAGAGAAACAACTATAAGTGGATGTTAAATATACATAAACACACCAGTCGGGCGCATGGCTGTCATATCAGGCAAGCCCGAAGAGTTGAAATGGCCTGCCAGTCCTCGGTGCAGTTGTTGCGTGCGGTGACAATCTTGAAGGTTCAGCCAGAATGTCTAAATGAACACCGACCTCTGAAAAAAAATAACGCAGTATTTTTAGTTCACGCGTATTAACCATGACGCAAGGATAAGCTGTCACAAGGCATACTAATATAACCTAACTCGCATCGCCACGTCTCTATGAAGGCAAACTTTAGTTGTAGCAAAGCGCTGTTGACTAAATGCTCACTAACGCGTCAAAACAGAAAGGCAACAGTTAGGTAAAGCCTGGGCGAATGACTGTCTTTTGGTAGCCTCAAAAGTTCCATCCAAAATAATGCCACACCTTTTGTGGCAAATGCGCCCACAACTTTTCGGGTTCTAGATAGTCAGAAATGTTCGTGAGCGGCCAGGAGAGTTGAGAGGCTGTTTAGTAAGGGTTTTTCTCTTTTTTCAAGTTTTTCTTCCTAACTCCGCATGCACCCTGATCAAAAACTTCAAGGAATGCAGATTTTATATTTGAATCATGTAATAATAAAATATTCCAGCGGAAGTCATGCACAAATAACGTATTGACGGCGACAACGGTTTCGTTTGCACCGTGTTTCTAGCGGAGTGCATAACACTCACCTTCTGTTTGAAGAATCAAATATTCTGGCCTCGAAAGCTGTCTTCCGATGCGGAATTTCCCACATTTGTCACTCCACAAGCATCAATTCCCGTGTTTTGCCAGTCCTCTTAACAACTGATGGACGCAAAAGCACATAACAGCAGTAACAGTCACGAAATCAGTGCTCCACGCACATAGAAACGGTGGGCCGTTGCAGCGGTTTCAATTTGAATTGGCGGCTTTGTGGTTGCGAATTCAGAAGCGAGGTGGTGCACCAGTCGGCTGTTCGTAAAAAGTTGCGTACATTTTTGCTCAACGGATGTTTCATGGGGAACTTGTTAATAATATTTCTGAACAGCACATTGTAAGCAAACTTTGTTGGCTCTCCGGGTCGCGGAATGAATGTTTTGTATTCTCTACCAAAAGTAACCTTTTGGTTGCGCCGTCTGGTGGACTTGATGGTCCAAAACTGCGCTGTAGGTTGTTCATGTGGGGCGTCGATTTTTACGCCGGCGTCGATTTTACGCCGCTGGGCACGAGTGGAGAGCGTGAGCGCGAGTGAGTGCGAGTAGTCAGAGCGGAGTGGCGCGCGTGAGTGTGAGTGAGAGCGAGTGGTGAGGGCGGAGTGGCGAGCGTGAGTGCGAGTGAGTGCTTCAGTATAAATATATTTTTTTGGAGTGAGTGTGAGTGACTGGCATCCAGTTTTGCCGAGCTATGCCTAGAGGAGATTATTACGGACCTTCGTTGTCGTGTGCGCCATTTAATTAGGTTTTTAAACAGGTTTTATGTGGCGCAAACAACCCAGTGCAGTTACTGCTTTCACGACAAGTCTTCCTGCCACTACGTTTTTATCTGTGGACGATTTTGAAGCCTCAGACGTCACCTCATTTAGGTGCAGCTTCGTAGAGTCGGGATAGCCTTACCAGTATCGGTTCGTTTATATCCTGAGCATTCAGCCACGGGTTTCTGCCGCCGAGATGTTTGCTGTGCTATCCGGCGCTGCATTATAAATTCTTATAGATTTACAACGGAATTCGGTTCCCGGAATATATTCAAAAGTATACATTTCTGCATTTTTTTTCTTTTCTTGTATTTTGTCATTATTGTTTTTTCTATCGATTCCTCCGCCATGGCATAAAAACAACCTAAAATCCCTCTAAAATATTTTTCCAGGGTATCGCAATTACGTAACAATTCCCTTTCTTTATATAACCAGTGATATTTTGGCCAATCCTCTACACATATGACTGAGGAAAAGCAGTAGCAACAGCACCTAGCGGCGCCGGCCACTCCGATGTTCTGACCGGGTTGAATGCCGCTCGCCCCAGTACTGAAGAAGCCGAAGAGAAGCCCGTGTACATTATTCGAGCAAAAAGCGCTGGCTGTCACATTGAAAAACAAAAGTCAGGCTTCAATCACTTTATTTCTTATAAAATTTTTTACTGCTTCCTGATTGCTACATACTGTTCTTATTCTTATTTCGTTAGTTCGAACTTCCATTAATTCGAACTCAGATGGCCTCCTCTTGCGGTTGGAATTTACGAGTTTCTTTTGCATATCTAAAGCGACTAAACTATGGTAAAAGGCTACGACGTCACTGCGCAATAAAACAAATACACAGGCCGTTTTCTTCACGGTGTTCTTGTGTACTGCACAGTCACGCAGTGTACCTTTCTTTTTACGGTAGGGCCTTGTCATACAAGCGTATCATTTTGATCATAAAATTCAATTCGATGCAGCGACTGTCCTGGTCACTCACAGTCTCTGTCTGGTTTTTGCTGTGCTGAACGGTGGTTTAATATGCAGCCCCAACCAACTCTTACCCATGCATTGTCAAGTAATAAGTGGCGTTTGAAAGATAGGAAAAGTGCAGGATGGGGAAATTGCCCGATTCTTTGATGGCTTATCTCCGATGAGATACGCGCCGTACGGGATGAATGACTGCTGTTACTTCGCGCTAAAGATTTCGGATGGTCATTGATCCTGTGCGGTCCTTTGGTTTGTGGAATTCCAGGATGCAGATGATCGTGACGTTGGTGACCGGATTGTTATCGATGCATAGTTGAGGGTAAGTGTTAGTACACTAATGCTTCTGATAAGCAAAGGCGTTTGGGGATGTCAGAGAAATTCTTAAGCGTAGTTTGGAGCCAAGCGAGGATTCGAGAATGAGTCTACAGTGCTCAGACGAATATGTAAGCTGGTTCGTTGTCCTCAGCGGTGCTTTTCTGTATCCCACAAAGCGCTTTCCCTGAATTAGGTCCCATAGCATTGCTCTAGCACTTATGTTCGTCTCCAATTGCGGTGTAATCCTAAGATTCCACTCTAAAAAAAGCACATTAACAACCATGTGCCAGCATTGAAGAAGGGTACCCGCATTTAACATGTCACAGGGCCTCTCTCCCTTCCTCTCTCTTTTTCCTTAAAATGGGCGCCTTCCATTTCGATGCAAGTACTACTACTCTGCCGCGTAGCCGATACGCACTGAGTGCTGTAAACAGAATTGTTAGTTTTGCCTCATGAGTCTTCTAACACACGTTTATTATGACCATATATATGAGGAGCCCTTGCTATCCATCCCCGCCTTAGAAGACCAGCTCGTCCTGGCACCCAGGGGCCAGGCAACCGAGGAAGCAAATGGGTCCCGTGAAGAGGGAACCACCCCATCCGGCACGTAGTCGCCGCAATTTTGTTTGGCTCAGTAAAGTTGTTCTCTCTCTCTCTCTCTCTCTCTCTCTCTCTCTCTCTCTCTCTCTCTTTCTCTCTATCTATCTAGCCTCAAGAAAACAGAATACGCATAGAGCTGTGAACTTTATTTAACCGATGATAATAGATAAGCTTTTATTCAATTGGTAAAATTCCAAGACCAACAATGAGCCATTGTGTTCCACCAGTGAAACATGTCCGCCACTACTGTCGTATGTCGGTAAGATGGGCTGTGCAGCTTTTTGCAGACGTGGCAGAGGGCACCGAATCTAGGAGGATTTCCCAGAGTGTGCGTTTCTTTCCAACGCAGATATTTCGCATACAGTTGAAAGTCACCAGCAACTCTTTTCAAGTATTCGGCAAGGTGTTTCGGTGACCTGAAGCTTAGCGCGTTAATGAACGAATCCGGAGGGGCAATGGCTGTGTAGTTGGCTCCACCGAGGACCACAGGGATGATGTCGTATTTAAGAACATTGAAAAGCTTCTCGGTGACGTAGTCTCTGCAGATAGAGTTCTCAAACGAAAGGTAGAAGAAGTATTTCTTCCCGAACATTTCGTAACATTTGGTACTATTTGCTCTAGGGCACTTTAGGTGTCCGCACTTGCCATACACGTCGACACGGACGTGCTCCTAAAGCTGTTTCACATAGTCCTCCCTACGGCTGGGCGCTGCGCAACGGCTAACAGCCCAAGCGGCCATCCTTGACTTGCGTCGCCATATCTTCAAGGTCTGTTGATACTGGTAGCTTTGGTTTGTCTTGCGTTTAGCAATAATACCGTATGGGTTCCAGATGTCCGAGTCCGACCTTCTAAAAAAAGCAAATGTTAGTGATAGTGACGCGGAAATTTGCAGACAGTATTAATTCGAAGCAGCTTATTTTTAGCATAACGTAAATTATTTGCCATTTCCACCCGCGGGATACGTTCAATCAATATTCAGTTGTTTAAAATTGACATATCTGAATTTTCCCGTTTTTGTATCGCGTGATGAATGGAACGCTCCAACGTAAAGTGTTGCGACGATAAGAGTTTGATAGATTGTTGGATTTAACACGCCGAAGTTACATTTGTGCTATAAGCCGTGCCCTACTGAAGGGCTCAGGATTAATTTGGACGACCTGTGGATCTTTAGCGTGCACCGAAACCTCTACACACGCGTGGTTCGGCTGTGGTTTCCATAAGGAAATCAAGCACCGCTGCCGGGATCGCACCCGCGTCCTTCGGCTCAGCAGCACAACGCTTTGGCCACTGAGCCAGCGAAGCGGGCTGCAACAAACAGATCCTTTTATTCATCCCCAAAACTCTGCTGCATGCGGGTCAAACACGATTGTAAAGTTTTATTTTGGCATTTCTCGCCACTTTTTAATGACGGTGCTGTTTAAGCTGGAGCTTGATATGGTGGCGTCCGCAAGAAAATAGTAAGAACAAAATTGGCTGGCGATTACAATATCCCTAATGCGATATTTGGGCACAGCGGTTGAGCTGTTTTGTCTGTGCGAAATAGGTTGAGGCAAAGAATTTCAGAAAGACATATTTGTATGGTTACAGAAAACTTGTATTTTCAGTGGCTGACGACGCACATACACCGGTTTCCACACTCATTGTTCAGGCATCACTCGGGGTTTTGCCGTCGGCAGTGCGGAGCCTCCCCTCTGGCAGCTCGTTTATCTGGAGCGGCTGACCAAGGACACGACCGGTTCCCTCACTCGCAGTTTAGTGCTCGCTCCTGATGGCTGCAGTGCGCTGAGGCAGCATTTAATCATGGGTTCTCGCGACGGCAGCTATGGTGAGCCTCTGCGTCGGTGGCGCGAAGTGCGTTTCAAGAAGGGACCGCAAATTGCGTCTTTGGAAGCCAGCGCACATCATCGCCACGCGCATGCCCCCTCACGTTTTCGCCAAGCTTCGCGCAGTCGAGCATCTCGTGCGGGGACAGCATACTACCCCCTCTCCCCGCACACTTTCGGAAAAGCGAATCCCGCTACTGCGCGAACAGCCCTCCCCTCCCAATTTCTCGAGAGTCTCCTCCTGAGCTTTCTTTTACTCCTCGGACTTGCCAACGTTCGCTGGATTACACCGACTGCGACGTCCCTCTGCCCAGGAAGAGGCGCCAACAGGCTGCGCCTAGAGAAAAACTCCTGACACGCTAGCTGCCCGGCATGGAAGCCGCGCCGAGCCTCGCATAACTTCGCGCAGCTGCGAAGGCGGAGCCAAACCTAGCTGTAGCCATGACGACACTGCGCCGACGCGCCGTCAGCGCAGAGTCACGAGGCGTCTTTGTCGCGTCGACAGGACGCCGCGACCAGTGATGCCAATTTAGCGGATTTTCCGCTAAATCTGGCGGATTTCATTTTATTCTTACGGGGAAAAAATTAGTCTAGCGGCTAGTGGATTTTTTGACGGGCCATTTTTATACATAGCGGATTTCTGGCGGATACCTCACGCAGTGCACCGATTCAAAATCGCCCTGCAAGAAACCATTTACGTGTCCTCTAAAAATGCAGAAATTGCTTAACTTCAGGGGTTAGGAGGGCTCCTGTTCACTTGCTCCGCCTATCTCAGACAAACAAATCCGTGAGGTTTCAAAACGGCTCTGAGACAATCGAAAAAATTCAAAACCAGTGGAGCAAAATCACAGTCCTGGACTGGAATCAACTATCGTCCACGCAGTCGTTCTGGTGTGAAGTTCACTCCTATAAGGACGCCTGCGGCGAAAACCCGTTCGCCGAGCTGGCCGGATTTGCCATGTCGATGCTCGGGCTGCCGTATTCAAATGCCGAAGTAGAGATGAGGTTTAGTCAGCTTAACATAGTAAAATCCAAGATGAGGAACAAGCCGAAGCCCGAAACAACAAATGCCATCCTCGTCGTAAGAGCGGGACTGAAGTGACACCAGAAAAGTTGTTTTGATTACGAACTTCCCGCAGCAGTTGTTAGTGCAATCGGGACATCTGCAACGTATGTGCAACCAAGTCACCTTTCTGGCCCCTCAACGAGTACCAGCGGTCCTGTGGAGATGGAGATGGTGTCAGACGACGGCAGCGGCGACGAAGACCTCGATGTGTTTTTCGTTGACCTGTGATTTCTTTTTTTATTTTTCACCAGTGTGAACATTTATAACTTTTAGCCTCTTCTGTGATGAGGTTGACCAATGACGACCACCGCAGCACTGAAACCTGAAGTGTTCTGTTAGACTCATTGGAAGACTCTTTTATATATTATTTCAGCTCTCGTAGTTTTGGGGAACTTTTAAGAATGATAAAGGTATTTATCATACGAAATTGCACTGTTATTTTTTAATAAAATAGGCCCTAGCGGAAAATTTAGCGGATATGTTTTAGAATCTAGCGGAATCTGGCGGATTTCCCATTGCTTTTTAGCGGATGTCTGACGCCCAGCGATGGCAACACTGGCCGCGACACGGAGGGCCTCATGACTCCGCGCTGAGCACATCATTAAACTCCCGCAAGATATGGGCAGGCCGAAGTATGCAACCGCCTCAGAAGAAATGCGGAGCGTGAACGCTGTCGTGTCGCCTCCCGAGAACAAAAGAGATGACTGCGATCCAAATCCCAGTATTTCGCGGAGCCGCCCCGCATAAACGCAGCGAATAACCGAATATCTAGGTTAGATCTGACGGGGGAGTTGGCGCCTATTCCCGAAATTTGGTGGCGACATGCCCGCTTCCCAGATAGCATTTTGCAAAGCCAGACGATTCGAGAACGGTGAGGCGTTCGCTGTTGGTCTGGACGAATTCCAAACACTGGTAGTGCTTTACATCACTCCGTTGTTTCTCCAGCTTGGCACCACTAACGCAAACTGCGCCAATTTTTTTGTTATTATTGCAGGGCTCTGTACAGCTGTCCAGAATATAGATTATTTCAGTCGAGAATATGATTTCTTAAATATTTATGAGAGAACCTCTGCTTTTTTTATTTTGTTTTAACGTGTACTCTATGGAGAAACCGTAGACCATGCTGATGGAGCACTTTTTCAAAAGCGACACCTACTCACCGGTAAGTCATCGTCCAGTTGAAAACTCCCTTCATTGAGCTCACGGGGGGCGGGAGCTCTTGGCTCCAGAAAACCCACTTCTGGCCCACGGCTCTCCACTTGGGCATATCGTCGAATCTTATTTCCGGGCCATGGATGCCGACTGCGTCACTTGACATCAGCATGGTGCGATTGTAGCTTACGATGCACTGCTGAGGGCATGTCACCAGCCGTGCTGAAACCTTTTCCGAAAGACCGTCAGGAAATCTACCAAATGGGAGGCCCCACAAAAGCACTCTGGGCAGATCGATTCTTCCTACACGTCCGCTGTTGCGCCTGTAGTACGGGGCCCTGTCTTTGCTAAGGTACACCGGACTTCCGTTCGAAGTGAACCTCGATGAATTAGCGTAGTATAGGCACGTGGCGAGTGCGAAGATTGGTACGAATATCGCGGTTGTCTTCTTCCACTTTCGGGGCAATCGCTGCATCTGCAAGAGGAAAAGGACTGTCAATAGAAGGATTCATAAAATCAACGTGCGACGCTATAAGAAAGAAGATTGGCTTAGTTTCGCATCTAGCACTACTGAGTAACTGCATGCGAGGTTCACAGCTGAATGACGGGGCGAAGACACTCATTCCTTTCCCGCTTGCGAAGCCTAGGAGCATGTGCCATGGCAGCTGCGGTCATTGACTGGAAAATTCTTCAGCTGTAGAAGCCGTCCCAGGGCGTTTTATGTAATTAAGAACTGATCCCTTTCACCGTGCTAACAGCTGACACCTAAAGGCGTGACTACAAGGAACCACGGCGCAGTTTGTCCAACAAAGCTCGGTGTGAACTGCTCCTTCATATCACCCAGTTATTCATTTGTTTATTTGTAAATAACAGACAAAGTCCATTCGACAAACAATAGATAATTGCGTACAATTTGCCAGCATAGTTTCCGATACGATCATTCAAGAACTCTTCATATCTATGGTGTATAAAAAGGAAATCTTTGGCAACGATTAAGTTGAGACAATGTTCTGGGGAAAACAAGCATTTGCGCCGGCTTAGCTAGACAAACGGACGATTGAAAACTGTGACAAGGAAATTTAGCAGAATAGTATTGTTTTCCGATCGTTAAAGCTCAGGCTTTGAAAGTGCAACTAAAAAAAGCGTATTCATGCTCTAACAAAATAAAATAATTCCGCAAAAAATGGGAGACACGGGGAAGTGAAGACGGACACACACAGTGCAACTTTGTCTCTGTCTCCTTTTTTGTGCGCAATCCTTTAATTTTTTTATGGAGTACCAACATTCCCGGGATGCTACCCTTATTAGGTATCCACACTATTTTTTACTGTGGTTTTCTTGATGCTGATGCTGAACCTGAAATAATTAGATTGACTTCACAAATAAATATTCTCGCGCGAAAAATGGGGCACTGGGAAAATTGCTTGCACAGAGACAACCTACTTTATTTGGTATTAAAGGAGCCATGAAGAGAAAATGCAAGTTGGTTTTATTAGAAAGATTTCGTGTTTTATAGTGCCCCCAGCGCTTGTCCGGATACAAACGGTGCTTTATTCACTGAGAAATTAAACAATTTAGGTTAAAATTTTGATTTTCCCGCTCAATCGTGTGTTTTCGTGGTCCTAAGTGACATCACGGGAACCGACCGCTCTGCAGCCTAGAGTACCTTCATTCACGCATCCGCCGTACAGGGTAGAGACACGTAACGCTGGCGCCGCCATGTTCGGTTGCTCGCTCGCCGCCGAAGCAAGTCATTGTGTCAAAACCGCGCTAAAATTATCGCCGCAACGCGGTTTACTGAAGAAGTTTGAATCATATTGTCTGTTTCGCGTTGCTAGGTCTCGTGGGAAACGAAAAGAATAACGCGTTGAGCCCGTTGGCCCAAATGCGGCGGCACGGGACCGTTCAAAGGTTGTCTCCACCCTGTAGCGGTGTGGTTTGTTCCCGCGTTTCTTTACGTTCCGTAACCTAGATGGCGCCACCATACCGTGGCAAGCGTTTGGTTTGTTTTTGCCCGCATTTAAACCTGGCTTGTTTTTGTTCTGGGAGAAAATATTCGTTCCCTGAAACAGTGCTCGCTCGACAAATGGAGTCACGTAAGACACCGTTGCTTGCGTCAATCGGCCAGTGTCGTCTGAGACAACCCCAAGCCCCATAGTGCTGTGCAGCTAAACCAAAGCATGCTGTGCGCAGTACGAACAGCAGAACGCATCAGTACTTCTATGTTTACATGTGCTTTCGTAACTTCCACTGTTTGTCCCATCATTCCTATTGCTTTGTAAAGAATGTGCCCTAAATTTAAGCGCAAATCGCTCGTTTGTCTAGTTTGTAAGCTCTACCTAATTTGCGTCTGCTTCTGCCAGCCTCCGCCAATCGCAGAGCTTAGCCGATGTGACATCACAGGTCCTGTTGTGGGAAATGAGCTGGTGGGTCGCATGACCATTCCCGTTTTTCCTAATTATGTAGCTTATTTGAGCGATGTTTACGTTAAAAGTGGTGTCAGTATGATTCTAACGAGACAATCTTTTGAATGAACCAAACTTGTGTTTTCTCTTCATGGCTCCTTTAAAGATGTACGGGACGAAACTTGGGAACAATCGAAATCACGGGTTTTTTCACTCTGTTCAGATAAACTTGACATTCCTATTAGTAAGGAAGACATCGAACGTAAATTGCTATATTAAGGAGCAGATCAAACCTGCCCACAGGCTGGGGTCTTTCCAGGATGGTGAGAACCGCCAAAACATTGTTAAACTTGCGCGGTTTAAAGTTAAAAGTGTTAAATAATGCATATTTGTCAGCCAGGCCAAGACATAAAGGTTCACACATTTCTATCCGTGAGGATTTTCCGTCGAGCGTTAGGCTCGCAAGGAAAAAGTTGTACGCATATGCGAAACAAAGAGATTTCTCCAGTTTTAAGAAGAGATTCGATATGCTGCAGATGAACAAAAAGCAATTTTGTTATGACGCACAATCAGAAGTTAATTCCCAGCGATTACCGCAGGCTTGCCCGACCCCGCTTTCCTCTCCACCGCAAGCCACTACTAACTCTCATTCATGCATCACGAAAAGACACAAGATTAGTAATTGTGGCTAACGTCCGCAGTTACATGTCAAAAAAAGATACCGTGGAATCCATTCTTGATGACAACAGCACTGACATGGCCATCTTCATTTATTCTTGGTTATCTTTTGACATTAACCACACTTGGCTACTGCAAACCGATTCCCCCTACACTGCTTTCCGACGCGATAAAATGGACGAAAGGGTGGTGGTGTCCTCGTATTCACTAAAAGCAACATTCCTTCCTACCATCTCCCGAACACTTGTACACACGAAATCCTTTGTGTGCACTTATCCGCGCCATCACGCACATGCGTACTTATATCTTGTTATCGCACGCAAGATTCTGGCTCTTCTTAACAAAAGAACTTATATCTATCCTTCTAGATATAACCTCTAAATTTCTCTGTTCCAACTGCATTCTTTGTGGAGATTTTAACTTTCCGGACATAAGCTGGGTCAGTCTAACAGCATCGTCACGCCAGTGAAAAGATTTGCTTCACTTAGCACTAAACTTCAACACCGCGCAAACCGTAAACTTTCCAACCCGTGCCCCAAACACTCTTGACCTGGTTTTGACTTCTCACCCGGAAAACATTCAATCGTTATTTTCTGTAGACGGGCTGAGTGATCATAGTATTTGTCTATTCAATTTGACTACTCCCGCTCCAATCAGACAGCGTTCAATAAAATAATTTCGAGACTATAATAAAACTGACCTTTCCAGAATTACCAGTGAACTTAAAACCTTTTTTCAATACCTAAATTAAACTGCCTACAAAAGGTCTGTAGACAAAAACAAGCGGTTGTACAATAAAAAATTACTGAGTCTAAGCTGTAAATACGTACCCCTCGTTCGCATCCGTGGTGTGATGGGAAGGCCCTGGTGCACAAACCTGTTAAAAAAACTAGCTCGATGGAAAAGCGGCTCTTCAGAGTGGCAAAAAAATCTGATACTGCCCCGAAATAAAAAAAGTACTGCAACTGTTTGCCAGAGTACAACAGGCTCTTGAAGTGCTCAAAGAAAAAATTCTTTCACCAGGACCTTCTCAATATCGTCCGTGGAAATCCCCAAAAATTCTGGAACATACTCCCTCCCAACAGATATCAGTCGCATAGCATTACAATAACCAATTCTGATGGGTCACACGGTCCAGTCGAAAAATGCTCTGACGTCCTAAACTCATATTTTAAATGCGGAGTACCTTAGAACCTTACAATGTCCGTCCGCGTCCGTGCGCATAGCATTTACAATCGCAAAAAATCACACATCGAACTGCTGGATTCGTGCCTTTGCCTGGTAGACAACACAGAGTTAGTGGTAGTCATCGTACCCATTGGGCTACGGCCATGAGTTAGTAACCGACAGTCAAACGCCTTACTCCCTCTCCTGTAACGTTGTGGAGTACATTAGGGCCTCTCAAGGTCCGTCCGCGTCAATTCGTGTGGCCACCACCATCAAGCGAAATAGGGTATAATCAAGGTGCAACTGACGACTCAAATCGAATGGCGGTCGGGGCGCAAATCAGATGTCACTCGGGGCGCAACTTGGATGTCGAGTCCCGTACTCCGCACCCTCGCCATCATACACGGGTGGAGTTGCTACCCTTTTTCTTCCGTTTTTACCCGTGAACTTTCCACCAGAATTCCTGGTTTACCTAATTTTGACTACCGTGACATTCCTGTCATAGAAAAAACTGCTGAAGGTATCATGAACCTAATAAAAAAACTTAAGATTTCTAGCTCCCCCCCCCCCATCTGACAACACTCCAGTGAAAATACTAAACGCTACGAACGTCATTTCTAGCCAGGTCGTACAAATAATTTTTACGCAGTTTGTACGCGAGTGTACCATGCGGAAAGACTAGAAAATAAACAACGTAATGCCTGTTTTCAAGTCTGGCAAGCGCTCCGACCCACCAAATTATCGCACGATCTCACTTAGATATATTGCCTGTAAACATTTGGAACATATTGCCGCGAACCATGCATTGGGGTTGTTTGTTCTTGTTTTGTTTTGAATGCTCTGCCGCGCCTAGCTATGAAATCTGTGTCGCAAGTGAACCGCATTTTCCATTCTTTATTTTTATGCCGCATGGATTATATCCTTCTGATAAGTAGAGCGCTTCGCCCTAACGTCACTAGCCTAGAATAATCTTCATTGATCTACAATGCTCTGGATGTTCGAGAAACACTCGCGCCGAAAGATAAAAGCCTGCAGAGCAGACAGCGTATTCGACTCACCACCGCTCGCCTGCGCACGTCACTTTGATGACTGCTGCTTCGCCGCCTTTGTATTCGTCTAGTTGTTAGAGCAGCACAACTTGGCTCCAGTAAACTTGTTTTTCTTGATGACAACTGCGTCGCCATTGGCTTCGTGACATCTGGTAAAGGTGAGGGATGCGCACCCTTTATGCTCCTTACCCCCTCTTGAAGCCGACAACCCAACCCAAGCAGTGCAAACCGCCGACTTCAAGGTTCACGGCCGATTGTGGTCTCCTACCAGAAAAAAAGAAGAATAAGACCACCGCAACCAACAACATGGTGCATGAAGCCACTCCTCCCATCGTCCTGCAACAACCTAGGGAGCCACCTTCATTCCGCGGTTCTCCTGCTCAAGACCCTGAGGACTGGTTGGAGAACGTGGAGCGTGTTCTGATCTTTAACACGTTGGATTAAGAAGAAACGTTTCGGCATGTGTCCTTCTATTTGGAGGATGCAGCTTGAACTTGGTTCGAGAACCATGAAAGCTCTCTGACTGACTGGTCTCTCTTCAAGAGCGAGTTCCTGAAAACGTTCGCCACCGTCGTGCAAAAGAAACGAGCCGCAATTTTGCTAGAAACGCACACGCGACACCCCAACAAAGGGGTAGTGATCTTTGTTGAGGACATGAAGAGGTTGTTTCGACGTGCGGGTCCGGAAATGACAGAAGAAACGAAACTAAGGTTTCTCATGCGAGGGGTAAATCAAAAGCTTTTTGCTTGCCTTATCCGCAACCCTCCTAAGATGGCAGCGGAATTCGCGTCTGAGGCGGCCGCCATGGAGAAGACGCTGGAAGTTCGAACGAGCCAGTACGATCGCCGGGTTAATGCGCTGGTTTCCGAAACGATCGGTGCCGGAGCTATAAGCTGTTACACACTGCGTGAGAACATCCGAGCAGTGGTCAGGGAAGAGCTTCGGAAGCTTTTTCCAACGACACTGCAACCTCAAGTGGCTTCCCTGACAGACGTTTTCCGTGAAGAGGTTCAACAGGCACTGGGGACTTCTACGCCATCCGAAGCAACCCGCGAAACACAAGCGATGACCTACTCTGAAGCGGCTCTTCGTCGACCCCGCCCTGCTCCAACCTGTCGTTCAAAGGCCCCACCGTACTGCCGCCCACTTTCGCCGCCGTCCCCACTGTAGCCGCCGTCCAGCGTGCTGCCATCCACAGACCAAAACCTGACGCCGAGGGAGACCGATGTTTGGCGAACCGCCGATAATCGTCTGCTGTGCAACCACTGCGGAGAAGCCTATCACGTCTACCGTCGCTGCCCATACAAGACACTCGGACTGCCTGGCTTCTCCGTCGACACACCTCGCCCTTTCCCCGGCCAACGACCACGTGAGATTGACGACTACCTATCTCAAACCAGCCGTGGCCCAGCCCGTTTCAACCGTTCGCCGTCGCCCTACCTATACCAATTTCCGAGCCGCCGTAGCAATGCTGACTTCACACATGGAAGGTCCCCCAGCCTACGTAGGGCAAAATAAAAGAAACTTCTGGAGGTAAAGCTGCACAACGAGGAAAAAATAAAAACCCTCTAACGACGCAACGGCTAGCCGAGGACCATGATTCACGACATGCCCTCAGCCCAACGACCCAATCTAACCCGGACGTCAAACCCGAACACAACAACGACAACGACACGGCCCGACACGTACCCGACATGACCAATCCTTCCGCTGAGAAGACCGCGACAACGACAACGCATAATGCCCGACCGCCAGAATGCACAAGCCGACATACGACGCCCCGACACACCCAAAACTTCAGGAAAGCGTCGTCCGACGTCCAGCAGTCAATCGGTGGCTTTGATGTAGTCGCCATCATCGACACGGGAGCCGACCACTCAGTAATGAGCACGTAATTCGCATCTAAGCTGAAGAAAGTTACGATAAGATAGGATGGTCAGCACATACGCGCAGCACGACGCCATCTCGTAACGCCAAGTGGAACGTGCACATCGCGCGTCACTATAGAGGGCACCACGTACCCTGCTCCATTCGCCATTTTGCCTAACTTCTCCCACGATGTAACTCTTGGAATGGACTTTATGACGGACAACAGTGCGTGCAATGATTGATATGTAGACAAGGTCAGTAACTGTTTCCTCCTATCACTCCATGACGTCGGAACCGAACCCAGAACACCGTGCTTCTGTACCGATCGCCGACGATCACGTCACCCTGCCACTCCGCGCAACCTTGTTGATCACCGTCTTCTGTGAATATACTGTTCCTGACGTCGACGCTATCGCACAGACTGACCGAAAATTGCTTCTCGACCGAGGTGTCTCCGTCGAAAGAGGCACTGCGCTCTTTAAGCAATGCAAATCCCACATTTTGGTCACTAATTTCACCGAGCAGTCCCAGTATCTAAACAAGGGCGCTGCAATTGCGTTCCTCCAACAAACGCTAGAAACAAGTCAAGTGATCACGGTCGCCAACTCTGAACGCGCACACGAAGATACTTTCAAGCTCCCGCATCCTTTCGTCGTGAACTCGGCGCTGCCGCAAAAAAATCGGCACCAATTATTAGACTTGCTACGTCGCTACAGCGAGTGATTTTTGTCGAACTCAAAATAACGTCAGACACCCTAGCGAAGTGCCGAATTATAACCGATGGGCTGCGCCGGTCGTACGGGTGGAGAAAAAAGACGGCACATTAAAGTTTTGCGTTGACTATCGGCGTCGGCACAAAATCACCAAAAAGTACGTGTACCCCCTGCCACGAATCGACGACGCCCTCGACCACCTCTGCCACGCGAAGTACTTCTCATCGATGGATCTGAAGACAGGCTACTGGTAAATAGGAGCGTACGAGAGTGACCAAGAGCAGACTGCATTCATAACCCCGGACGGCCTTTACGAGTTCAAGGTGATTCCGTTCGGGCTGTGCACGGCACCAGCAACCTCCTTTCAAAGAGTCATGGACACCGTGCCAGCTGGCCTGATGTGGCACACCTGTCTCGTATACCTCGACGACGTTGTGGTATTCGCCCGAACTTTCGGAGAACACCTTACAAGGTTGGAGTCTGTATTTGAGGCTATCCGTACGTCCGGGTTAATGTTGAAGCCTAAGAAGTGCCCCTTCGCGTACGAGGAACTCAAGTTTTGGGCCACGTCGTCTACGCCGCGGGTGTGCTGTCTGACCCGGCGAAAACGGCAGCCATAGCGAACTTTCCAAGACCGAAAGACAAGAAGGGCGTGCGAAGATTTCTCGGACTCTGCGCATGCTACTGGCTCTTCGTTGCAAACTTCGCACGCATTGCAGAGCCACTAACATGCTTGACGAAAGATAGCACCCCTTTCCGCTGGGAAAGTGCCCAGAGGAAGCATTCTGCGAGCTCCTACAACAATGCAAACACCGCCCGTGCTCGCGCATTTCGACGAAGACGCCGAAACGGAAATGCACACGGACGCCAGTGATATAAGCTTTGGTGCCGTCTTTGTCCAAAATCAAAGCGGTTGCGAAAAGTTAATAACTATGCCAGCCGTGGACTGATGAAGGAGAAAAACTACTCATCCTCTGAGAGAGTGTGCTTGGCTATCATATGGGCCATTTTAAAATTTTGCCCATGCGCATATGGTAGACCGTTCACGGCGTTGACAGACCCCGATGATCTGTGTTGACTCGCCAATTTGAAGGACCCCCTGGCCGTCTTGGGCCAGGGGGTATCAATCCGGCAGCAAACAGTCCGAAGCCGACTGTCTGACCCGCGCCACCGTCGACCCACCATCTCAATACTCCGATGCAGACAGCGCGTTATTCGCAGTCGTGACGAAGAGCGACCTAGCCGCCCGGTAATGTGCGGACCCCGAGTTACGCGTCATATGGACTACCTCGAAGGACGTAGTATCGCCGTGCCTAGGGCCTTCAAACGCACATTACCAGCATATAGCCTCAAAAACTTCGTACTCATGAAGAAAAATTTCAACCCCGGGACGAGAACAAATTATCTTCTTGTAATCCCTGCAGACCTTCGCGACGAAATTTTGGAAGCGTACCACGACGGACATCTCGGAACAGCTCGCACTACTGCAAAAATCAAGGCGAAGTACTTCTGGCCCCGACTTACATACGACGTCACTCACTACGTTCGGAGTTTCCGTGACTGCCAGCGACGAAAAACGCCACCGACGAGACCCGCCGGGCTTCTGCAGCCGATCGCCGTCCCATCGAGGCCCTTACAACAAATGGGAATGGACCTTTTGGGCCCGTTCTCTACGTCACGATTTGAGAACAAGTGGATTGTCGTAACGACAGACTACATGACGCGCTACGCAGACACCGCCGATCTTCCGAGGGGGACTGCACAAGAAGTTGCGAAGTTCTTTTTAAACCAAGTTGTGCTGCGGCACGGCGCCCCTGAAGTCCTAATTACGGACCGCGGAACGGCCTTTACTGCGTAGCTGTTTCAGAGAATCTTACGCTACAGCAAGACGTATCACCGAAGAACAACGTCGTACCACCCAAAACGAGCGGACTAACGGAACGTTTGAACAAGATTATTGCGGATATGCTGTCTATGTACGTCGACGTTGAACGTAAGACCTGGGACGAATAGCTCCCGTATGTCACGTTTGCGTACAATACGGCTATCCAAGAAACTACGTGGTGGGCGCCCTTCGAGCTTGTCTACGAAAGACGGCCAACTACGATGCTTAGCGCCTTGCTGCCGCACGTAGAAGACGACGACCTCAATGCCGACGTCCAAGGGCACCTTCAGCGTGGGGAGGAGGCCTGCCAGCTCGCTCGAATTAGTACAACGGGCCAGCAGATACTGAATGCCGGACGCTGAAATCTCCGACGCCGAGACGCCGAGTACCACATAGGGGATCTTGTGTGGGTTGGGACTGCCATCCGACAACGCGTACTCAGTGATAAGCTTCTGTAACAGTAATTCGGACCCTACCAGATTCTACAACGTGTTGGCCAATTAACCTACGAAGTGATCCCCAGTGGTGATTCCGGCACATCACGACGACGCACACGACCGGAGTCGTCCACGTGGTTCGCCAAAAACCGTACTTCGCAAGATGACGAACTTTTTTGTTGTTGTTTTGTTGTTGCTGTTTGTTCGGACTGTCGTTTTATTTTAGCATCGGGTCGATGCACTCTTAGAGGGGGGGGTAATGCCTCGAACCATATAGGGGTTTGTTTATTTATCGTTTGTTTTTAATGCCCGGCCGCGCCCGGATCTGTTATCTGCGTCCCGTGTGAAGCGCGTGTTCCAGTCTTTATTTTTATGCCGCACGGGCTATCTCATTCAGATAAGCAGAGTGTTTCGCCCTAACGCCGCTAGCCCAGAATAATCTTCTGTGATCTACAATGTTCTGGATGTGAATCGACGGTTCCAGAAACGCTCGCGCGAAAGATAAAAGCCTGCAGAGCAGACGCCGCGGCATTTGATTCTGCAACGCTCGCCGACGCAAGTCACTTTGTTGACCGCTGCTTCGCCGCCTCTGTATTCTTTTGAGTTGTTAGGGGAGCACAAGTTCGCTCCAATAAATTGTTTCTCCTTCAAGACAACGGCGTCGTCCTTGGCTTCGTGACAATATGATGTCAGTATTGCCGAAATAGTTCGGTAGACTACTGTCATTTTTTGACTGAACCTCCAGTTTTCAAGATATGGCTAAGGTCTGTGTTTAATTTACAGTATCCAACCAGAGATGACCCACACCAGAATGCCGGCACAAAACCAGCATATTCGCTGCGCCTCCAACAAGAGGTGAAGCGATTTTAAGCCCTGAATCTCGAAACCAGTGCAGCACAAAAATAAAACCACATCTACCACCCCGTAAAAAAGGAATCTATAGCGAAGCTGGCACTCGGAGTGAATCTGCTATGTTGGGGTTAAGCTATGTTGGTGGCTTCCTATGTTTAAATATAAGGGCCGTGGCCTGGATCTGAAGTCACAGACTGAGCACACACACTACTGGTGGTTAGGAGCAGTGACGTTATATCGTAGCGCGTCCAAGTCTATCACAACGCAGGCTGTAGTGAGCTGGGTAAATGCGCACCAAAGTATCGCTGCATTGCGCAATGTCACAGGAGAGAGACAGAGAGGGACAGACAGACAGACAGACAGACAACTCGGGTGGCGAGGAGTATACACGACTCGGGAACGAGGCGACCACAGTGTAGAGTAGTATGCAGTATATAATGGGGCTGTAGTTATCTACTCCCCTCTTTGGCAATATTTCACTGTGCAACACACAATGTGAGCAAGCCATCTTATAATGAACAAGCTAGCACCACTCCGCCTAAAGTCGGCCCCATCTCAAACGAAAGGGCACGTCATTTTATTTGCCTTCTGGTTACGGATAGTCGGGTTTTAGTCGCTTCGATGGACTCGGCTTAACAACGTGCTGCCATCTGTAAGTGAACTTGCAACAGCGTGCGACGCTAATTCTTTAAAGCAAAGCTTTCTACCTCTACCAGACAAAGATTGCTTCGTGGCGTGCGGGATAAGAAACTTCGAACGGGGATAAGGAAGTGTAGGGCGGTTTCACTCCCCGAGCACATTCTCGATGGCGCGGCGATGGGGCGCTATAACCCACCGTTCCCCCCACCAAGCGGCCTGCTCGCACCAGAGGGCGCGTTGGAGGGACAGCTTGGTCGTCAACTTAGCGACGGTTTATTTTCTCCTGCTCTGGCAGGCTTCGCGTCCATTGTGCTTTTCCTTCCAACGGCTTGAATAACTTGTTCGACAGCACCTCCTAGGTAACCCGGACCGGACAGAATTAAGTGTCGTACGGTAAAGATACGTTAAGGATTGGTTTGCAGGTCAGGAAAACAAAATCTAGACACCACAACCAGACATCTGGCCGCTAGAGAAACGCTACCTTTTGCGCACTGCTTGCCACGAATGTGACTCCGTCTTCTAAATTGGTGATTACGAATTCGGTTGTGCTTTGACAAGTATAACAAAAGGCGAAAGTAGCAACTGGTTCTTATCAATAGCGATTATAAAAGTCGCCTAAGCTTTCTCGCCAGTCTCAAACTTACTAAACTAACTGGTTTAATTAAATTGTATCAATGGGAATGACAAAGTTCACATGCCGTATTGTTTCGGTGTCTGCGCTTGTGTCGCGCGGTGGTGTAGCCTGGAGGATAGCTAGGATAGGATAGCTAGGTTTTCGAAGTTTCACCTTTTGAAAGACGCTCCTCTCCATTTTCTCTCACTTCCGACCCGACGCACGGCCGGTCTACAGCGGCGGCGTCGTCCGCCGCTCTAGCCCAGCCGTGGCCGACACTCCTGCGTTAGGGACGCAGCCCCCGCGAATTGCAGGTAACGCCTGGAAGAATCTCTGGTTTCGCTCTTTGTAGAGCCTCATGAGTGAATTCAAGCGACGTCACATGGGCAATTGTTGCGGGTGTTGTTTAAAGCTTTGCTTTTCAACCACCTTCGCAGCGTGGATTGGAGCCAATTTTCTTCCGCCGCGATATGGTAACGCTTATTGCGCCATCTGTTGAATGTTTTGCAGAGCGAGTTGCCTGTTCCCCCATCTGCCAGATGTGTGCCTAGAGCTTTTATGAGAGCCAAAACTAGTGCTAACAAACGCCTCGGCGCCAGTATGGAACGAAAAACGTGCAGAACATAATACAAATATCATTTTACCTAAGTACGCACAGTAGTGGAAGCATAGCAGCACACAACGCCCTGAACCACAAGACCCGCTTTGAAGCACACTTTTTGTTCAACTTCAAGACAACCAAGAACTGGTTTCGAATGAACACATCGTCACGGCATGCGCTTTGATGCCGAAGCGCGAAATGAAACCCGATCGATTGCCTCCTGTTCGTCGTAAAGGTATCACTCGCTTCTTGCGATTTACGGGGGAAATAGGTCACTTTTTCAGGCGCAAGCCGAGGTGGTTTTTAAAAAAATCGCGAACACTCTGCATAACCGACGCGGGTTTGAATCGTCGCAATTGCTAATTTCAACATATTAAGCGCAGTCCACAGTCACCGTCGAATTTCATCGCAAAGTGAACGCGACCAATGCACACGGTCACCGTCTCGGGAGCAAAACTTTGTTCGGTCGGACAGCACTACTTGAGGGATAAAAAATCGGCTCCAATCTACGCTGGGAATGTGGTTGGAAAGCAAATCTTTGAACGACCCCCACAATTGCTCATGCGATGTCGCTTGAATTCACACACATGGCTCTAGAAAGAGCGAAACCAGATATTCTGCCAACCGTTAACTTGAATTAGCCGGGTCGGCATACCGAAAGCAGGAGCGTCGGCCACGGCCGGGCTAGACCTGCGAACAACGCCGCCGCTGTAGCTCGGCCGTGCATCGGAATTGAGAGAAAATGGAGAGGAGCGTCTTTCGAAGGGTGAGACAACGCAGCCTAGCCGTCCTGATGTGCTAGCTCGGGTCTATACCACCGCGCGACACAAGCGCAGACAAAAAAACAATTTGGCATGTGAGCTTAGGATTCCCGTTTATACCGATTTAAACTAGTTAAGTGAGTTTGAGAATTGCGAAAGAGCTGAGGGAACTTTTATAATGCTATTTATCAGAACCAGTTGCTCCTTTCGCCTTTTGTAATACTTGTCAAAACACAACTGAATTGGCATTCACCAATTTAGAAAACGGAGCCACATTCGTGGCAAGCAGTGTGCAAAAGGTAGCGTTTCTCTAGCGGTCAAGTCTGTTTGCGGTCTCTGCATTTTGTTTTCTCACCTTCCAAACCAATCAATAACGTATCTTTGCCGTACGACCACTTAATTCCGTGGGGTCCAGGTTACCCAGGAGGTTCTGTCGAACAAGTTAACCAAGCAGTGCGAAGGGAAAGCGCAATGGATGCGAAGCACGCCAGAACAGGTCAAAAACAACCGTCGCCAGGGCAGACGACAAATCTGTCCCTCCAACGCGCCCTCCGGTGCGAGCAGGCAGCTAAGCCAGGGCAACGCTGGGTAATAGCGCCCTATCCCCGCGCCATCTAGAATGTGCTCCGGGAGTGAAAACCGCCCGGTCCCTCCCCATTCGGAGTTTGTTGTCCCGCACGCCACGAAGGAATCGTTGGCTGGTGAGGTAGACCGCTTTGCTTTAAACTTCTTCTAAGAGACGCAAATTACTGTCCGCAGAAGACAGGAACTGTTGAAGGCCGACGTGCTGTGCATAAGGAGATAACAGACATGTCTCTTTGCGAAAGAGCAATATTCATCGCAACCGCTACCGGCACCACGGCTTGGCAGCTTGCAAATGTGGTAATTGCTTGAATTATACCTGTAAATTTATAATTGTTTATGACTAATGAAAGCGAACATGCAAAGAAAGATGTTATGTGCACCTCTGAGGGCGTCTGTGCGCGGTTCTCATTCGGTTGTACGTCACGGGACTATTGGCAGATCCGCTCAGTCGCCGTTGACGTCCGCTCTGCAGGGCGGCTGATGGCTCCTTTTTGTGATTATTTACGCGGTAATTTTCAAGGTGCTGACGTAGCTACTGCTATAGTAGATTTCTGCGGATCTCAATCTATATGTTGGAACCAACCTCGGTTTTGTCTTCATTGTCCCTTTAAGTAGAACGGCTTTATTTCTGAGTAATTTGTCTTTCTTTTTAGGCGTTGCTAAGATTATGGCACCACAAATTATCCTCATTAAAACTATTTTAATGGCACATGCGACAGTTGCATTGATAAAGCACTTAATAAGGCATATTAGCGGCGTCACGCTTTATCGCGTTGTAGGCTTGTTAATCTGGAGTACATCGCAGGAATTATAACGGATTACTATCGCGTTTGATCTGACACTGACTACAAAGAAGATGCTACGAATGCGCGAGGCGTGTCCCACATTGTGAAACGATTCATAGGCGGATACGTGAATGATTTCGTCACACGACGGTCAGCTCACCTTTGATGGAGGAAGCCCTTCGAGTTGCCGTTCTTGCTGCTCCATGTGCTGGGAATACAAATGATGATTGATTGATTGTAGGGTTTAACGCGCCGACGCAACGCAGACGATGAGGCGCGCCGTAGTGGAGGGCTCCGAATTAATTTTGACCACCTGGGGATCTTTATCGTGCCCCGAAATCTCGTACACACGGGCGTTTTTGCTTTTCGCCTCCATCAGAAAAGGGAATACAAATTCGTGCGACCGTTTAGAAAGAGGTTGGTTAGCTTGTTGACTCCAACTTGAGGATGGCGGTGGGGGTGCAAGAAGAAATTCGAGAATGGTCTTGTTGCGAGGTTGGTTGGTTGTTTGATTGGTACCAAAAATCAATGGCGCGTACCCACTTTTGGGGATTGGCCAAGCCAGATTTGGTAAAATGGTTAGGAATTCAAACTAAGGGTAAAATACAGCTGTGGAGAATGTAAGGAACATGATGGTAACAAATTTGAGAACCCAAGAAAAAAAACTATTACATAGTGAAGCAAAAAATGATACTACACGTACCAGAAAAAGAAAGCACGAGAAGTGTTTTAACAGGGTAGGAGACCTGATTGTGAAATAAAAGCGTGAAGGGTGCGACAAACATCCCAGTGTATATACCTAACCCCGATGCCCCAAATGACAGTAAATTCGAAACAGACAAGGAAAGTCACTGGCGCCGGAGGGGAACCTCCAGGAATCGCTTTCGGAGAGGGGAGAACCGCCGGCAAGACCAAGACAGCAGGAAATGTTCAATTGTCTCCTCCTCTTGACAAAACTCGCAAATGGCGGTCAGGAATAACATTCTGAGCATCACTATTGTGCCGTACTGACTTTCAACGAGCTTCTGAACTGTTTCTTTGAACACATGTGAACTTTGTGTGCATTGATTTCAGAGTAGCCTAATTGTTTCATCACCACAGAGAATTGTTATGCAAAGTGTAGGCTGCCCGGAGTACTTGGAAAGTGATTGTTTTTTGTGTGTGTTTTTCGGGCAGCGCGGTTACCGCTAGTCGCTGCGTGCTCATATGTGGTTTCATAATAAATTCTCTTCTCACACTCGCAAATGGCCAAAGGTGCTATGCGTGCGCGGTGAGGGCAGAAATTCAAAATGGGCCCTTCGCAGCGAAAGCTGGTCAATGTGACCTCGCACAATCGCGACTGCACAACGTCACTCTTTCTTGTATACCGGAGGTGCTCGATTTCGCGGCAGCCAGAGATACTGTCTGGGGGCAAGCTGTCCAGCGAGCTACACCTGCGAAACCGGGATGCAGCAACTTGGGCTATGGGGTGCACAGCATCAACCAGCGGTCCATTCAATGCCACACCTGCCAGATTATCAGCTGTTTCATTAAGGTGGATACCCCTGTGTCCTGGAACCCAGACCAGGTGGATGTTTTGTACATAGGGTGGTACGAGCATCAAGTGCGTTTGGCGAAGAGGAGTAAAGCTTGGAGTAGATAGGGTGGAGCAGACTCAAAGCGAGTCCCTAACAATAAGCACTTTCGAATGGTCTTCATTGAGTTTTCCAATGGCGAGGGCAATCACCAAAAATTCTGCCAAGAATATTGTTGTGAAATTCCATAGGCGCAAAGAAAATGCCTAGTCAAGTGCAGGTGAAAAGATACGAATACCAGCCTTTCTTTCCTGAATAGACGCATCTGTGGCCACAACCACGTGGGTGGGAAACTTCTCTAAATGGGTGATTAGAAGACCATATATCGTCTTCTCCAGCAAATATTTAGAATTGGAGGAAGAAATATTATGAAAATCAATTCCCACCATCGCATTTCATCAAATCATACGAAATTTCTTTTGTTGTTAATATTCGGAGACATCCCTTTTCATGTCGTCCACACCTTGCAATTTTCCAGCCGAATAGATAACCACTAGATTGCTTTACTTCGACTGACCCAGAGAAGTGTCTGAAGGTGATGAATATATGTGTAGGATTGCAGCAAAACATTGGTTGATCTCCGCACTGGTACAAGGCCAAAATCAGCAGTTTCTTTAAAATGTGTTCGGAGCTCGTGCTGTTAAGCATGCAGGGCAAGCCATCCAGTCACTATCTGCCATACCTGCTTTGCCGAAAAGTACGTCTGTATCTACTCCTAGTTCAGAATACAATCGTGCAAGTTTTTGCAGTTTTGTCTTGTTTGATAGCTGTGATGAAGTTTAATGTAGTGCTTCAATGCTGAAGACTTCCTAGAAGTTGCTTATGCAGAAAAATATCAGAGCTTGTGCATATTCACACCATAGTGTGTACAATTTATTAGGTTGCTCAGGTGCAAGCTAGTTTAGGAGAATTCACCTTTCGAACTCTAAATCTGGCTATCAGTTTGTGTGGCATTCCTACGGAAAGGTGCTGGTCAGGAAGGCGAGCGGCGATCGAGCGATAGTTATTCGGGACGAGCGAGATCTGGCCGCTTTAAAGTGATAACGTCAATGCATAAGCGTCAGAAGTTAAACCGTAGACAATGGCGTTGCCGCAGTTCGATCAATTTTGTTATGACACTGTATCGCTAAAAAACCTGTGCCCCTTTTCAGTTTTTCATTTGAATGCCAGAAGCATGAGAAATAAATTTGATGAAGTTTGCTTGTTTTTGTTAGAGTTAAAATACTCTTTTGACTTGCTGTGTTTCAGCGAAACGTGGTTTTTACCTGATGAGTGCTATTTTATAAGTGGCTATGATTGTGTTTCTGTGTCTCGTCCGCAAAAGCGTGGTGGTGGAATTGCTGTTTATGTTCGCTCGGACTTATCGTATGAAATTGTTCCCGATTTTAAGAATGTTGATAGTAGTTATGAATCACTCGCTATCAAATGTTATAACACTTTGTTTGCTCTTGCGTACCGCCCTCCTTCTGGATCTGTTGAAGACTTTCTCAAATTCTCAGAAAGGTTGTTCGAATTAAGCACCGCTCTAAATTTAGAAACAGTTTTGGTAGGAGATTTTCATATCAATGCATGTTCTACAAATCCATCTTACTTACTATTTCAAGAAATATTTGAATCGTATGGCTGTTCGAATGTAATAGACTCCCCTACGAGAATTACGCCTTCCACGCAGACAACTCTTGATCTCTGTGTGACGAGTTTTCCTCGAGACAACATAAAAGCAGGGGTTTTGATGTGCGGCCTTAGTGATCACCTACCCATCTACTGTCTCATTCCACATAAGCGTCCGTGTAAAACTGGCCATGAAGGGCTAGCTAGAAACTATTCTGAACAAAACATAAAAAACTTTATTGAACTTGTTTCTGCCCATCCCTGGCACAACATTACGGAGGCAACCGATGTAAATACTGCTTACGATGCCTTTTTGTCTACCTTTACATCCTTTTATAATACATGTTTCCCCCTCAAACCACTCACACAATATAAGAAATCAAGAAAACCCTGGATATCAAAAGACCTTTATAAACGAATCAAGCACCGAAATAAGCTATTCCGATCGTTTTTAACCAGCAGAAAGGAAAACGACTTTCAGATATTTAAAAAAGTACGAAACCAACTAAATAAGGATATAAAAAAGGCGAAGCTTGACTACTATATGAACAAATTCCAAGGTACTTTAGGAAATACACGCTTTCTGTGGAAAGCGATAAACGAAATACTAAATAAAAAGAATTTAATGAAACGAGTTCACTTTCAAAGAAATGGGCTGTCGGACCTAGATGTTGCAAATACTTTCAATTCTCAGTTCATTGACGTGGGAGCTGCCCCATATGTCCTTAAACAAACACAGTGTGACCAGTTCATAAAAGAGAGTTGTCCCTCTACCGTGTTTATGCATGCCACCGAACAGTATGAAGTTCAAAATATAATTTTATCGTTAAAGGATGGTTGCTCCTCTGGTGCAGATGGTGTTAAATCAAAACCGCTGAAAGCTGTTAGTCAGACTGTATGTTTTCCCCTTGCACATATTTGTAATCTAATTCTCGCCACAGGTGTATTTCCGGAAAAAATGAAGTTAGCTCGGGTAGTGGTCATTCATAAGAGCGGCTCATTAAATGATTTAAATAATTATAGGCCTATCTCCGTACTCTCTGTTTTTTCAAAAATAGCCGAGAACATCATGCGAAGAAGAATCACTGCGTTTTTGACCGCGCATAACATATTATCCGAAGAACAATACGGCTTCCGAAAAAACAAATCTGCAGAAACAGCCCTCCTAGGAATAAAAGAAAAATTGCTCCAAAATATAGAGGAGAAAAAAATAACACTTGGCCTATTCCTTGATCTGAAAAAAGCTTTTGATTGTGTCCAACATGACGTTCTTTTTCAAAAACTTCCTTT
Organism: Haemaphysalis longicornis; assembly: GCF_048455015.1. Classification (NCBI taxonomy): domain Eukaryota; kingdom Metazoa; phylum Arthropoda; class Arachnida; order Ixodida; family Ixodidae; genus Haemaphysalis; species Haemaphysalis longicornis. Next base: position 38,169,845 of record NW_027526204.1, read on the forward strand.
CTATGGGATACGTGGTGCCGCATTAGAATTATTAAAAAGCTATCTTACGAACAGAACTCAGTTCACGTCAATAAATGGGGTCATTTCTGAAACACAATACATAAAATACGGAGTTCCACAGGGATCCATCCTTGGGCCTATCTTATTCCTGCTATATATAAATGGCATTGTACACATCAAAGGTTACACAAATATGGTATTATATGCCGACGACACAAACGTGTTTTTTTGAGGCGTTATGCGCACGATTTGTTTGGGCAGGCCAACACCTGGTTAGACCGTTTATGCTCATGGCTAACTGCAAATAAACTACAACTGAACGTAAGTAAAACAAAATACATGCTTTTCAAATCAAAAGGAACACAAACACCGATTGGATTACATCTGCAATTTCAGGGTGCCCAAATACAACACACATCAACAATTAGATTTCTGGGGGTTGTATTTCACGAAAATCTATCATGGACACCACATATTGATGCACTTAGAGTAGATATTTCCCGAGCCGTAGGAATATTAAATAAGCTGAGGTATTATTTCCCGCCAAGTTTAAAACGCGCTATATATCATGCTCTTATACACTCCCGTCTGAATTACTGTTCATTAGTGTGGTCAACCGCAAACAAAACAAGTTTGGATCTCCTACAGGCACTTCAAAATCGAGCTTTGCGTGCAATAGGAAATATTCAACTCAATGAAGACATTACTCCGTACTACACCGAATATAAAATTCTTGACGTCCGCAAAACACTGACGTATAAATTGTTCATTGAAATATTGCGACAATACAGCTCGGACAGCCGGTTTCTACTCAAATACCAAATAACAGAATGCCCATATGAGTTGCGAAAAATTTTGTTAACGAAGCCAAGATCCAGAACAAACTATGGTGACCAAAAACTGTCTCACAAAATACCCCATGTGTTGAACGAACATCCGGTGATATTGGAAGTCTTAATTTCAGGAACAACGCCGTCACAATACAAGAAATTCATTAAACAGCTACTCTTTTTTATTGTATAGGTATGAAGGTATCATTGTAACTATAAGCGAAACTGTTTTGTAACACCACGCACTGCTCACAATGTTTTGAATTTGTTTCTGTTCTTGCATTTTGCATTTTACTTTGTTTTTTTTCTGTACCCCAAATTTAAACAGCTTGGTACAAAAATTGAAATCCCATCCAGTTGTATCCAGTTATATCAGTGTGTCCTAGTGTCTTCTTTTCCTTGCAAATTTTGCTTGTAATTTTTTTTTCTTGTACCTTTTATTTTTTTCTTGTACTTTTTATTTGCTTTGTCGTACCGCTTGCGGCTGAGGGTGGCGTGGCCTTCGTCAGGCAACTGGTTTGCCTCTAGCCATGCCCCCCAAGGCAATGTTTTGTAATATTGCCTTGAATAAACTTGAACTTGAACTTGAACTTGAACTTAAGTGGCTGATGCCACTTCATTTATTTAGATGCATGGGCTTCAGTGCATCCTTAACATGTTCCTATACTGTTTTTAGGTACTCGCACTAACCATATGTGACTGCAGGAGGGAACTCTCTAAGGCGCTACTTGCTCTGTAGCACACTTTTGGTAAATGATGCGGTCTGGGTTTCGCGCCATTAGGGCGCAACCTAAAACCACGAGGGATATGTCACGTGCTGCCTCACTATGAGCCAATTGTTTGTTGGTGAGTCGCATGAAGCCCAGCCCATGTTGATTACAGAACAGCGTGTCAGAGTGGTCATCCACAGTACGTCGTCAGTTTTTACAGCTGAGACTGTGTTTAATGAGAGCTTTATTCGCCACTGCACATTACACCACTCAAGAAGCCAGCGCTGCGCTCCACACAGCGCCATGTCGCCTACTGGGACCAGTTTTCCAAGCGCCTTGCCACGGTGGAGCTGGTGAAGGGGGTAGAGCTCTTCCAGGATCTAAATCGCAGTGCCAGGTGTCTAATGGGGAGCTCAACCACTCCAGAGGGGGCTACGATGCCGGACCTAAGGCTACTGCAGCTGAGGGCAGAAGTCTTGTTGCTGAAGGGATAGCCTACCGGCTTTGCCTGCAGACGCCCCGTCAACTGACTTGGCAGGCAGTGATGCGTCGAATTGCGCATCGTAATTCTCCTGGAAAGGCCCTTCATCGCCTCCTCGCAGCGAAATCGCCGGGAGAGGTCGATATTTTCACAGATGCCAGCCTCTCCCCTTCCCATATTGGCCTGGCGTTGTTCAGCTCGGCCGCACCTGTACGGCTCCCTCACACGCCATGCTTTTACCTCTTCCCCCCTGGAAGCGGAACTCCAGAGCATCCTCAGCGCACTGGATCATTTGGCCGTCACTATGGCAAACCCGCCACCTCCACGCATCCGCATTCTCACAGACTCTCACCAAGCCCTCCGAGACCTACGCAAGTCCTTCACCGGTCATCCAACAGTGCACAGATTGCCACACATGACCACAATTCTGGCCCGTAATGGGATAGCTACCCATTTGGCATGGGTTCTGGGTCACACCGATCCGGAGAGGGGGGGGGGAGCAACCAGGCTGCACATGATGCAGCACGGGACTGTCTTGGTAGTAGTACCCCTCCCCTGGTTCACAACGCGTCGCTCTCTTCCCCCTGCCCTCGCCTTCAACTTCATCATGCACGCCAGGCAGATAAGTGCCGTCTTTCTTCTGTTACCCCTCCCAGCTACCTGGCTCTGTGGAGGCCTTCGTCAACAAAGCTAGGGCCAATGCAGCTTTCACACCCCACATCACTAGAAAAAAGATTGACCCAACGGGGCCCCCCTTCCTACTGTCCCCACTGCCAGATGACCATATTCGCCACACTTGATCACCTAATCTGGAGCTGCTCCGGCCTATCCTCCCCAACGCTATGCCTCCCAATACCTCACAAGATGCCTCTCTATTTGAAGATCCTAATTTTCTTAAAGCCCTTTGGCTGTTCGGCGTAGAGAGTGGTCTGTCAAGAGTAGTGTAGACTGGGGTCTACTCCGGTCGTAAAAATTTTCTAATAATAGACCTTCACCTCAGCCTGACCTCCGCAGTCTGAAAACTCATGCGCGGTCTTCATGGACGCATCATCTCTTTAACTGAGCTACTCCTCCGTTACCCTTGTTAACCTACCCCTATTTTGGCCTCATGGCCTTCCCTCGATTAATAAAGGAATACGAAAACAACAATTTGGCCTCGTGAGTGCACGTGAGTTTGGGCCTTCTGAGGAGTATCCGGTGTTGTACAGGCGTGCACGTCGTGGTGGCAATGGTGCCAGAAGATGTGGCTCATCCCCACTCAGCGCGATTGGCTAGAACAGGGGCGCTCACCGAGAGAAACTATATACTCAGTAATTAAGAAATACATATCACGAATCCATTTAAAATAGGTGTTTAGGGGGAAATATAAGCAGCAAAAAAAGAACAAACTGCCCGAACGTGAGATGTAGCCCCAGGAAGTGTTGGGCACACGCCACGTGAGAAGCACCCGCCATTGAAGTCATCGTCTTCTGCGCGGCGGCCGCGGGCGCGGCAATCGCTACCGTGTCTCAACCCGCAAAATATTTCTTAGTACTAATATTTCCTTCTCTAAAACGCTTCGTATCGTTTTTTGACTAACTTACCACTTAGGACGTTTATGCAGTATTTTGAACGAAATTTATAGACTTCAAAAGCGCTGAATACAAGCAATGCTCAAATGGTGTTCGACTGGTCGACAAGGAAGAAGAAGAAGAAGAAGAAGAAGAAGAAGACGAAGCCCTATTACCTCGTACCAAGACTATTCCCAAGTTTTTGTCCGCCTCCACCACCGTCATTCTCAAGTTGGGGGTAAGAAACGCACCAACCTCTTTCAATACGGCCGTGCGCATTTGTATTCCCAGCACATGCGGCAGGAAGAACGGCAAAATGAAGGGCTTTCTACAACAAAGGTGAGCTCGCCACCGTGTGACGAGGAAATAATTGACGCGTGCGCCTATGAATCGTCTCCTAAACGTGGGGCACGCTTCGCTCATTCGTAGCGCCTTCGTCTTCAACAGTGCCCGATCGAACGTGATAGTACGTTGTATGTCGCGGCAAGTTCACCAGCTTAAGCTCATAACTTGAGGCAGTGTGACGCCGCAGATATGCATGTGGATGTATATTAGCCCACTGTATGGATATTAGACCACATGTGGATGTATATTATTCCAGTGAGATGTGGATGTATATTAGCCCACTAACTCGACAGGGTGAACTCAGAGAACCTCGACAAAAAACAAAAGAACTTCCCCTGGTGCACCCTAATCAACGCAGATGCACCGGTTGAAGCCAAACACATAACATGAAAGTTTTGATGGTACGTCTTGCCGACTAGAGCTGTTCTAAAGAAATGGAGTCTAACATCAACAGACAAGAGCGTACATTTCAGGCAGAGATAATCAAATGTGCATGCCCTGATCCAATGTCACTTAGAGTGGCTAAAACGTTCTGGGTCACAGTGGGCAGGGAGTACAGACAGCTCCGTGTCCGGGACTTCCTGGAGGGAAGGCGGTGCCCGACAAGCCTGTTAGCAGTGCTCATTGCATGGAGGAAAAAAAAGCTTAGGAGAGGCCCGCAGCTATCCCCGCGCATTGGCAAAAGTGTGGAGGAAGTCACGTGCTTTCGGCGGCCATTGGAAGTCGCGTTAGCAACGGCGTCCTAGCAACGGCCCGCCCGCCGTCCGCCAGTCATGGAGGAAAGGCAGCGCCTGCCTTGCCCGATTGCGAAGATTGCTGCTTCGCTTTGCTGCCTTGTGGTCTTGTGGAACTCGAAAAGTATGCTGCGAGTTGCGACAGCTGCGCCGATGTGAATATGTCATTGAATTTCTACTTGCAAGTGCACCTTGTACCGCGTCAAGCTTTTTCTCCGGTCGCGATCACGACGCGCCTATTGAAGTGCAGATATCGTGAACGCGCCGTCCTGTCGTACGCGCGGACACCCGTCAGGTAGATTTTCGGGAAGTGATACACGGTGTGCAGTACGTAGGCGACTTGCAACCGAACGATAAGCAACTCAATTTTTTGGTTATCGCCGCTGCATATAGTTTGCTAGGCCGGCAATGCGCGGCAGTGCCTTTGCAATTGTTACAAGGTAGATTCTCATTTGATATAATTCCATCGTCCTATTACCTTAGTAGGTGTCCGTCTGTTGACTGGAAAAGTGCTGTATCTGGAATCTGGATCTTTTTGTGGTCTGGCTCTGGATTTCGCTTTACAACGCTTCAGACTGCGAGGTTAGTGTATGAACGTTTTCAACTGATATCACCTTGAATTTATTGACACTGAGACAAGTTGAAACTTGGCAAAAAAAAAGTTTATTGACGCCACCCACCCTCTCCTTTTTTTTTTTGCTCAATAAAACGTTTTGCCTCCTCCTCCTCCTCCTCCTCCTGCTCCTCCTCCTTCGCGAAAAATTCTATCGAAGGCAGGCGAACAACGGTAAAAAACATTCCACAATTTTTTAGCTTGAAATCCGCATGAAGTGCTGCTTACCTATATATATAGAACGGCCGTTTAATTGACTACTCATCTCTGGGATTGCCAGTGAAACTGCAACGCAAACTTGGGCACTTTCCAGTCCGGTAGCCGCACGGCGTTCGCCCACTAGCTTGCGGCGTTCTCCATCGCTTGGGAACCTATAAATGGCGGCGATTGCAAACAAAGGATGAATGCACACCAATGTACAGCAATACTAGTCAGTGGAATGATGCACTAACCGGTGGAAAGTGACAACCAATTCCTTGGGTACCGATCGCGACTTGCAGCCTGGCATCGAGCATTGCGGCATTGTTAGAGCGAGCCGCTTCGCAAAACTGCTGCGGCCACACTGAAGGCCGTCTAACGGTGTAACCGTGAGTTTAGGTTCACGGTCACGCGCTGCAAAACGGCCTTCTACCTGCCTATCATCTGATTTCCGACGGCTCGGCGCTGGCAGATGCAGACGACAAGAGAGGCGATACAAGTCGGAGGAGGCGGAGAAGGTGCACCGAGAGAGAGGGAAAAAGAGTCCGCCATTCGACTTACAAAAATGGCGTTTCCGGCTGCGCTGGGTGTGACGTCAGGGCCTCTCCTAAGCTTTTTTTTCCTCCATGGCTCATTGCAACGATAGATTTTTGTGCACTATGGATAAACAGGTATAAGGACGTCAAACAACACGAACCCTTCGGAACCAGTGGAACATACTGATTCACATACACACGATGATAACAGGAAACCTGAACGTAGACCTCTCCTTGTTGGGGGCCGAAGAGTACTTCCAAAAATAGTCTTGCCCCTTTAGTGAGGTCCGAAATGGGCGAGTGCGCATACATTGCACACCAATACACGGCGGATCGCCCTTTACAGGAAGATGAGTTGTTAAATAAATTCGTACTGTTAGTACGTGTTTTTGGTGGTGCAACGTTTCTGATAACAGCAGGTAATACCCGTATCTTGAGTTTGAGGCGACTGGCGGGACTGACACGTGGGCACCCGAAGAAGACTTTTGTACACATGCGCGCAAACATGGCAAAATGAGCGACAAATAGATTATGTGGTTTTGGGTGATGCTTGCGTGTGATTGCGCTGGTGCCTGCGATAGTGGAGACGTCCCTCCTCCTCTCCCGCAGGCACTGGCTGCCCTGCTGTTGCACTGTCTTTGTGTTCACAGATGCACGCCACTTGTACTTGATTTACAACCGGCAAGGCAGTTTCATCTTTCTGTGGGAGGTGTTTATCCTTCTGTTATTCAGCAAGTCATTATGTTCACAAATATTACAGATGGGACATACATGTATGTGTACTTTGTGGAGCCTAGAACCACGCGCGTTCTGTATTAATGCATGTCACGAGGCAAAAATCGAAATTTCTTTAGTTACGATGTTGCGCGTGTATGTTTTACGGTCGTATGTTATGAACCACCATGCCCGTATGCGCCATCCTTAAGGCGTGTCTTAGTAGCTATGTCGGGAAACATACCATTCATCCCTATTTCAAGCTCTCATTTTCTTAAATTTCCTGGCACTTCAGCAGCCTGTTGCCAGAATTAAAGGATTTTGGAGAAATAGGTTCGGTGACACACTATCGTAAATGCGTAGGGAAGCTCTGACTTGCCCAATCAGTAGTGTTCTTACAGATGTTACCGCTAAACACCACAAAACACGTCTCAGATAACGAAACAATAAATAGAGGGGGTCGCATCGGTTTAGCGGAGTTTACCCCACAATGACATTTTTACATTTCTAGGACAGCTTCTGCTTTGAATACCACATATGCACCTAAACCAGTCTGCCTGGTTACCCTTGTGCGTGACCTTACATGGGGGATTCTGCTGACAAATACCAGCGTTAATAGCACTTTGCGCACTCTTTTAGAGGCACAGATCCCCACGCGACGAACGCGAAAGACGCTCATGTAGAATGACGAATCTGCCGTGCACCTGGTGGCACCACAACAAGCGTTCCCACGACTCACCCTTCTCTTTGGAGCATAGCCAAATTCCAAAATACCTATCGTTACGCCCTAAAGGCAGTGCATGAAAGTCCACTTACACAACGGATCTTAACAAAGGCACATCAAGAGCGTCACGAAAACGCGCTTCCCATGGTTGCAATCGTAGCTGGGTCCCTCGCGTTCTGAAGCCGACGTTATCTGATTTCACCTTCAGACACGCTCGAAGCAGTTTGAATTTTTAAGTGCGGAGTATCTCAGGACCGCACAATGTCCGTCCGCGTTCGTGAGCATAGCATTTACAATCGCAAAAAATCACCCAGGCATCGGCTGGATTCGAGCCCGTGTCTGGTACGTGTCAGTCGTCTTACCCATTGGCCTACGACCGTGAGTTAGTACCCGAGAGTCAAAGAGCTTGCTTTTTCGCCTGTAACGGTGCGGAGTACCTTAGAACTTCTCAATGTCCGTCAGCGTACATCCATGCGCACACCATCATCAACCGAAAATCGAGTGAAATTCGATTTGAACCGTGTGTTTCAGTTTCATTTAAGGAATAATCAAGGTGCAACTGACGGCTCAAATCTAATGACGGTCGGGGCGCAAATCGGATGTCACTGGGGGCGCAACTTGGATGTCATTTCGAAACCCCGTACTCCGCACTCTCGCCATCATCTACGGAGTGGAGATGCGGCCATTTTTTACCTTGATTTTCACTCAGGTTGCACTGGAGACAGCTTCGCCTCTTAACCATATTTCTCTAACAAAAGGATTTCGATTTTTTATTTCGCGCATAAACGCACTTCCGTGCCTTTTAGGCTTACCAGGTGACTGATATCTTTGAAAATATGTGGTGAAACGACATCCACTGCAGCAACCGTGCGCACCGCCATGCTCCTGGGCTGATTGTTTGGGGCCGTACGTGTCCAGCTAAAGAAAAGGAAAGAGAAGTTTTGCACCACTTCGAGATGGCACCGTGTTCAATATTTCTCTAGTACAGCCTAACAGAGCTAGCTGCAGCTCAACACACTTCCAATATTGCTGCTGACCCTTTCCTACGTTTAGACTGATAATTATATTTTTATAGATGCGAGGTGGGTGATGTGCAAAGCACTACAAGTTTGATGGGGCCTGAAAGAGAAGGCAACCAAATGACATTGGCGGTACTCTTTCAATCACGCGTGGTAAAACTGCTTTATCACGGACCGACATTTATAATTTCTTTTAGTGGAGAAAGCTTGTATGGTTAGGCTTCCAGAGTCAACAATTTACTCTGCGGCATGTGTTAAGCGTATTGAAAAATTTCTACAAAAATGAGAAAGGGCTTATGATCATATGAAACCGGTTACAGTGCTACTGGCAAATAGTCTTCCAGCAATGCATTTGTGTTTTGCGGTGAAGCCGACTTTAGGCGTAGTAGACGAAAAGCAGAGAGGGGAATATTGCTTAGGACAGTTACCACCTTTAACAGGGAAAAAAAGTATTTCGGGCCTAATAAGCTTTAGTACCTGGCTTAAGCACCGCTAGTATTAAACCAAGAGTGTAAAACATGGTTATATTAGTCCTTTTTGGTAAGATGACATGTCATCACCTTGCTTCAAAGGGGAAACCAATAGCAATGATCATCAATCATCATCATCAGCAGCAGCGCTAGCTTCGTCATTGTAAGATGGCTTTCTCAATATTGTGTGTTGCACAGTGAAATATCGCCGTCTAGTGAAGGAGTATGATTACTGCCGCACTGTATACTTCTCTCCGCCGTCGTTGCCTCGTCCCCGAGACGTGTGTACTTCTCGTCATCCGTCGCGTCTCTCTCTCTCTCGCTCTCTCCTGTAAGTGCGCAATGCAGAAATTCTTCGGTGAACATTTGTGCGGCTCACTACACCCTGAGTTGTAACCGACGTAACCGGGCTGTAATATAACCATACTGTTATTAACGGCCAATAGTGCATGTTCTCAGTCTGCGAGTTGAGAACAATGCCGGTGAACCGTATTCAATTCGGGAAAACCTCGAACGTTGCTAAACCCCAACGTAGCGGATTCATTCAAAGCGCCACCTTTGCTGGAATCCCCTCTTTTCGGGCTGGTAGAGATAAGATTTTCTTGTGCACACGTGGTTTGGGTTTTCCAGGCTGAAAAACTGTTTTGAGGCGCGGCAAAAATATTCGTTCCGTGCCACCATTCTCTTGTTTCTGAGCTCTGTTAGACACGGAAAACTAAACACAGGCCGTGAGCCATATCTTGGAAACTGGAGGTTCCATCAAAAGATAAAATTAATCTACCGAGCTATTTCATTTGGAGTGGCAAGACTAAAATGCATTAAAAATTTCATATTTTTGCAATACTTGCATAGGCGACCATATTCAACAACCTAGAAACACACAACAGAAATTTTTGCCTTGGCACTGTGTTGTATGGGCAATTTAGCTATGCTTTTCGTTCATTAGTTGAACCATTTGCCAAAAAAATGCGCGTCTCGGCAGATTTCACCTCCGTGAAACTTGCTATTTAGGCAAAATTTCTTTTTACTCACATTCTACCTTGAGTGTGTTGCATCAATATAGCCACAACGAAAAAATACCGCGGAAACGTTTTCTGCCACTTGCACTTTCGATGCCTAAGCTCTAGCGATCGAAAAGCATTAGTATCGTGCTAGATCTCCTCACAGTTTAAAACGTTTGTCATGGTAAGCGGGTGCGAATGCCTGTTTTCTCCAGAACAATATCTGAACTAAGTTAGTTGCCAGAGATTTCCTCTTTATGCAAAACAATTTATGACGGCTTGTTGCCTAATTGTATCCGAAACTACGCTCTCGAATTGTATGCATATCTCTACTGTTTGTCAATTGGGCTGTCTACTTTTCGTATTTACAAATAAACAAATGAATAACTGGCTGATCTGAAGCAGCAGTTCACACCGACCTTTGCGGGACACACTGCGCCAAGGTTCCTTGTAGTCACGCCTTTAGATGTCAGCTGTGGCCACGGTGAAAGGGATCAGTTCTCAATTACTTCAAACGTTCTGGGTTATTTCTACAGCTGAAGAATTTTCCGGTCCACGACCGCAGCTGCTGCAGCACATGCTCCTAGACTCCGCAGGCGGGGAAGGAATGAGTGTCTCCGCCCCGTGATTCAGCTGTGAACCTCGCATGCAGTTACTCAGTAGCGGCAGACATTGAAACTCAGCCGATCTTCTTTTTCAATAGCGTCGCACGTTGATTATGTGAATCCTTCTATTGACAATCCTTTTTCTCTTGCAGATGCAGCGATTCCAACGAAATTGGAGGAAGACAGCCGCGATCTTCGTACCAATCTACGCACTCGCCACGTGCCTATACTACGCTAATGAATTCAGTCTCACTACATACGGAAGTCGAGTGGACCTTAGCAAAGACTGGGCCCCGTACTACAGGCGCAACAGCGGACGTGTAGGAAGAACCGATCCGCCCAGAGTTCTCTTGTGGGACATCCCGTTTGGCAGATTTCCTGACGGTCTTTCGGAAAATGTTTCAACACGTCTGGTGACTTGCCCTCAGCAGTGCATCGTAAGCTACGATCGCACCATGCTGATGTCAAGCGACGCAGTGGTCTTCCACGGTCCCCAAGTGAGATTCTACGATAGCCCCAAGTGGAGAGGCGCGCGCCAGAAATGGGTTTTCTGGAGCCAAGAGCCCCCGCCCCCCGTGGGCTCACTGAATGGAGTTTTCAACTGGACGATGACTTACCGGTGAGTAGGTGATGCTTGTGAAAAAGGGCTCCCTCAGCATGGTGCACGGCTTCTCCATGGAGTACATATTCAGATAAAATAAAGAACAGAGGTTCCGTCATCAATACTATACAAGAAATTCCTATTCTGGACAGCGATATTCTGTGTACTGTACAGAGGAACAGAGCCCTGGAACAAAAAATTAGAAGCCGTTCCACTCAATGTGAAAGCTGTCGGAAATGCAGAGCAGTGATTCGCCATATTGGCTTGTATACCGCCGTTATCCGCTTACTGCAACCATCCCATGCGATTGAAATTTCGCGCCTTCGCAGTGCTCGCGCGCCCCCTGCCTGAAACTGCTCGAGCGGGAGTTCTGTTCTCTTTGTGCCTTTCTCCCCGCACGTGCCGGCATTGCACTGCCATCGTAAATTGGGCCCATCTCCCCGCGAGGGGGACTCGAGTAAATCCGTCGCATAGGGGGTGGGTGTATGGCGTTAACGTTTAGTGTTTGGGGAGTTGGTGGTAGTGAATGCGTTGTATCAGCAGCTTCTTGACGTTGTTTGAATGAGTCAAGGATATAAGGAGCATTCGCAGCCTCCCATTCTGTGTCGGCTGGCGCAGTGGGTAGAGCACCATGTACATTGCGTTCCGCCCGCAGGGTCGAGGGATCGAAACCTGGCGCCGGATAGTATTTTCTTTTATCTAGTGTAGGGGGAAGGGTGCGGACTACGACTATGGACGTGAACGCGGGTGACATCGTGAGTTACTGAAATGCTCGGCATTTAAAAAAAATTGGCGCAGTTTGCGCTAGTGGTGCCATGTGGAGAAACAGCGTAGCGATGTACAGCACGAACAGCGTTAGGGATTCGTACAGGCGCAAGCCAACGCCTCGTCGTTCTCGGATCATCTTGCGTTCCAAAGTTCGATCTGGGAAACGGGCGGCATCTGGCGTTCCAAAGTTCGATCTGGGAAACGGGCATCTCGCCTTCAAGTTTCGCGTAGCCGCCTACCCCGCCCCCAGGTCTAGCCTAGATGTTTGGCTATTCGCTGCCGGTTAGTTGGGGCGGCTCTGCCGCAATACTCGGGGTCGGTTCGTAGTCGTCTCGTATGTTCTCGGGCAGCGACACGGCGGTGTTCATGCTCCGCTTCTTCTTCCTCCGGAGTTACATACTCATAGAGTTCCTTATTAAATATACTAGAGAGGAAAGTGCACCTGGTAATCAATGTAATCGTGAGGGTTTATGGGAAGGCCCCCCTTTTGGCGTGGGCTTGGCATGATAATTGGATTCTTAAGCGGATTTTGGGATTTGCTTTCTTCACTATGCATTAACACATCTACGAGCTACGAGGAAGCAGAAATCCTCCCTGTTCAGTGGTAGCCGTGTTTGGTGAAAAGGCACGCAGTGCGTGATCGTACCCGGCATTGGTCTAGCCGCAGTCGAAGGACGTATGACTGAGCGCGAGAATATGCCGCCGCGAACGTTGTAGCTGACGAAAAAAAGAAACAAAACGTACTTCGACGAAGACAAGGTAAGACAGATACGTGTGCCTGTATCTGTCCTGTCTTGTCTTCGTCCGCGACTGTTTAACGCCGCGTTTTCGCTTTTCTTCAAGTATGAACCAACTCGTTGAGCAACAAGTTTTGTTAAACTGTAGCTCATGGTCGGTGAATCGGTTCACTACGAAGACAAAATTTTTCAGAGGCACGCTCAGAAAGCTTTCCAAACCCTTCAAAAACCTATTATCTGAAATAATGGTAACATCAATCAAATTACCGCCTCTAATGAGTTTCCCCCAAAACATTGACATTCTTGTTGACTACCAGCTTGGCCTGCAGAATAGTAGGCAGAACCGCCCCAGCGAAAATGCTGCTTTTTAATTCCTTTTGTTTTTAACAGCCTGTTTTATTTTACACTTTTATAATAACACACCATTCTTTGCGCTTGTTGTGGCACTGTGTTCTAGAGAGAGGGAAACAACATTTATTTGCTCAACATGGTTTTGAAGCGAAGGAGACGGAGCCTCTTCGCCCAACTCAGACGGCAGCCAGAAGTCCTTGGGCTCCGACGGCGTATTCGGCCATTTGGACAGCCCGGATCTGTACGTCCGGGTTGAAGATGCGCAGAACGTTCTCCCACTGCTCCTCCGTCTTAATTAATAACGAAGTACCTAACGGATTCTGCTTCTGGGGACATTCCCAAATAATGTGGCTTAGGTCCGCCCTGCCGGTACATAGCTTACATTCGCTCGTGTAGAGCCCCGGGTAACAATGACTGTGCATGACCGGATTGGGGAATGCATTTGTTTGTAAGAGGCGCCAGGTTACAGACTGTAATTTGTTGAGAGTACAGTGAGCGGGAGGATACTTAACCCGTTCCAATTTCGATTGATCAATTATGTCTCTGTACGAGACCATGCGGTCCTTCCCCATCCCAGCACGCGAGAAGTGCTCAGATGTTTCCTCGACTTGATCGGCTCGGTTAGCCAAACGTCGACCCGCGTCGTGAGCGTTCTCGTCACCTGGAAGAGAAGAGTGTGCCGGCGTGCATACGATTTGGACCTTCCTCCGGTCTTTGAAGCCGAGCACAATTCTCAGTGCCTCGGGCGAGATCCGTGCATTTGTAAAATTCCGAATTGCGGTTTTAGAGTCGCTGACAATAATTTAGCTTTCGTGGAAGCCATCGCCATATAAATGGCCGCCTCTTCTGTCGCTTCCGGCGACGACGTCAGCATCGCGGCGCTATAGTTACGGAATTGCCGTTACGGTCAATAGCTTACACGGTCATGGCATCGCGGGCCGCGTATTTTGCGGGGTACACGTAGACCCCGTTCTCGGTATTTTTTATTCTCTTTTGTAGGGCTTTCGCTCTTTCTCGTCTCCTTTCCTTGTTGTCTTCGGGATGCATATTCCTCGGTATCGGGGGGACTATGCCCGATGCCCGAGACAACCGCAGGTGTTGCAGACTTCCACTTTCTTCTTGTGCAAGAAGCATCGATATTCCGCACCGGGGTTGGACACGTAGTGCGGAATTTTTGGTACCTTCGAAGACGATAATTACCGAGCTCGTCTTGCCCATTCGTCTCGCCTGGAGAATCGCGTGGTGCTTCCAGTTTCCCAGGCTCTTTGTGATGTCTTCTTGCGTGTCATAGGTGGGAATGTTGCGAATCACGCCTTTCGATGTGTCGTCGGGTGGCGGCACATACGCCGTCGTAGCGTAGGTCTGGTTCCCGACTTGAATTGCTTTGATTCTACAATACTTCTTGGCATTTTCCATCGTTGGAGTACTCACGACCGTGATGTTCTGTCCGGGGTGGTGGCGAAAGAAGTCGTCACTCGCCCTCTCCGACGACACTGCGGCGGCACGTAACGCACCGTCACGGAGCTGTGCGTAACCGACACGCAACGTGTTCAAGGCGTCGCGCGGTCGAATAACAACCTTGATATCTTTTCTTGGAAGTGGCGGCAGACGCGGCCTGCGCACGCCCAGCTGGTTTTGGACCTTGTGCGCCTGCTCCCGGCGAGCGCCATCCTGGTTTCGGGAGTCTCGATCAGCGAGCCTAGCCTTGGCTCGGCTGCTTCGTTGCTGGTGGCTGGTAATCCAGCCGGCGTCGTTTTCGTAGTCTTCGTAGGGTCCCTAGAAATTGTTCCGGGTGAGATTGGCTCACCCTACACTTCCACGACTTCCATAATGTCTCGCTGGGTGTCGATTAGGCGTGGGCTAAGACTGCACTCTGGGCTGGAAAAGTCCCCGGCGGCTCGTGCCAGAGCGCCGCACTGTGTTCGAACTTTCGGCCACTAAAGCGTTTCAATCAGAATAAATGATGAAACTAAGGCGAGCGCATGATGTAATGGCGGTCCACGAGTACACAGACGGCCTTGATGTGAGCCGCAGAGACGCTAGCGCCACATTCCTCTCGAGTGTATATTGTAAGAAACTATGTTATATATTTCCTCGGCCGATCGATGATTTGCGGGAGTCAAAATGGTGCGCTGAGCGCGGAGTGACGTGGCGCCGCGTGCCGTGTCGCCGCAGTGTCGTCATAGCTAGACTAGGCTTGGCTCCGCCCACGCACCTGCGCGAAGTTAGGTCAGCTTCGGCGAGGCCTTCGTGCCGAACAGCGTGCTCCAGAGGGGTTTTTTTTTTTGCTAGTTTTGCTCAAGCTTAAACAGCTCCGCTGTGAAAAAAGGAGAGAGCTATAAAAAATAAAACTTTACAATCTTGTCGGACCTTAATTGAATAAAAGGATCTGTTTGTTGCAGCCCGCTGCTGTGGCTCAGTAGCCAAGGCGTTGGGCTGCTGAGCCCGAGGATGAGGGTTCGATCACGGCCGCATTGCCTGCTTTGTTGATGGAGACGAAAGCTCAACCGCCCGTGTGTAGGGGTTTCAGCACACGATAAAGATCCCCAGGTTGTCAAAATAACTGAGGAGCCCTCCAGTAGTGCGCCCCTCATAGACCACGCGGGGCTAGAGCACGTTAAACCCCACAATCTGTCGAAGTCTTATCGTCGCAACACTTTACGGTGACGCGCTATCTTCTTCACGCGATTCCAAAAGGTGGGAATTTAGATGTGGTATGTCAATTTTAAACAGCTGAATAATGTTTGAAGGTATGCTGTGGGTGAAAACGGCACATACTTTAACGTTACGCTAGAAATAAGCTCCTCCGAATGAATCCTGTCTACAAATTTTCCGCCTCAGTATCACTAATATTTGCTTTTTTTTTCGAAGGTCGGACTCGGACATCTGGAACCCATATGGTATTATTGCAGAACCGAAGACAAAGCAAAGCTACCAATATCAACAGACCTGGAAGATATGGCGACGCAAGTCAAGGATGGCCGCTTGGGCTGTTAGCCGTTGCCAAGCACGCAGCCGTAGGGAGGACTATGTGAATCAGCTTCGGAAGTACGTCCGTGTCAACGTGTACGGCAAGTGCGGGCAACTAAAGTGCCCTAGAGCAAATAGTACCAGGTGTTACGAAATGTTTGAGGAGAAATACTTCTTCTACCTTTCCTTTGAGAACTCCATCTGCAGAGACTACGTCCCCGAGAAATTCTTCAATGTCCTGGAATACGACATCGTCCCCGTGGTCCTCGGTGGAGCCAACTACACTGCCATTGCCCCTCCGGATTCGTTCATTGACGCGCTTAGCTTTAAGTCTCCGAAACACCTTGCCGAATACTTAAAAAGAGTAGCCGGTGACTTTCAGCTGTATGCGAAATATCTGCGCTGGAAAGAAACGCACACTCTGGCAAATTTTCCTAGATTCGATGCCCTCTGCCGTGTCTGCAAAAAGCTGCACAGCCCATCTTTCCGACAGACGACGGTAGTGGCGGACATGTTCCACTGGTGGAACACAATGTCGCATTGTTGGTCTTGGAATTTTACCAACTGAAATGAAGTTTATGTATTCTCATCGGTCAAAGAAACTTCACAGCTCCATCCTTCTTCTGTTTTCTTGAGGCTAGAACCCTCCTCGTATATATGCTCATCATAAACGTGTGTCAGAAGACGCATGCGGCAAAACTAACAATTCCGTTGTCAGAATTCAATGTGTATTGGCAACGTGGTTGAGGAGATGCTTGTTCAAGTGCATTTTTTCAGCGCTTAAACTTTTCACGATTACACGGAAATTGGAGACCTAACGTAGATGCTAATTAAACCACTGCTGTGGGACCTAATTTAGGTAACACAGCGTCTAGAATACCAAGCGCGGTGCTCTAGCTGATCGGTGCAGGCATGGCTTTTGTTCCGACCGACGACATTCGAATATTTAAGACTAGGCTTGCATCGGCCAAAGCGTCGGCCGTTGTAAGACGGTGGTTCGAGACCGGCTCTTGCCTCGTTTTTTTTTTTTCATCTTTAAATTGAACTATATTTTTTGTGGATTAGGTTACTTGGGTTATAAATGATTTCTTTGTGTGCGTTACGTCATGTTGTTATGTTTAGGTTAGGCTGCCTAGGTTCACATTATCTAGAGGAACGTAGCGTCAGACACGCCAATTTTGCTACTGAACGGCCGTGGACGTCGATATAATGGATTGTTTATCATACCGTCTGACGGCACTTTAGACACGGCCTTTAAAGAAGCCGTTTTGGTGGATACAAAATATCACCGCTGGGAACGACGGACAATTTTACATAATCGTCTTGACTCTGCCGTCTCATTTTCTAACCCTCGCTGGACTGCTAAAGCCCATGTAATAAATTTTCGGATATCCCAAACCACTTTCCGGAATCACAAAAATCAGTGTACTAAGACTCACCCTCAAGTATGTATCGAAAACAAGCTGGTCACCAAAGGTGTGCATCCTGGAGTTCCACAAACCAAAGGACCGCACGGGATGAATGATAATCCGACAGCTATAGCCCGAAGTAACACCAGTCACTCATCCCGTACGGAGCGTAAACGGAGGTAAGCCATCGAAGAATCGGACACTTTTCTCATTCTTCAAACGCCACTTATCACTTGACAATGTATGGGTACGAGTTGGGTAGTGCTCCGTGTTAAACCACCGTTGAGCACAGCAAAAACTAGACGGAGACCGTGAGTGACGGGGACAGGCGCTGCATCGAATTGTATTTTATTATGATGAAATACGTCTGTATAATAAAACACTACCGTAAACAGATAGGTACACTGCGGGACTGTGCCTGTCATACCGTAAACAAGACGGTCTGTGTATTTGTATAATTGCGCAGTGACGTCGTAGCCTTTTTGCTTACCTTAGTGTCTTTTTAGATATGCAAAAGAAGCTCTTATATTCTAACCGCAAGAGGATGTTATCTCTGTTCGAATTATAATGGAAGTTCGAAACAATGCAAGAAGAGTAAGAACAATACGCAGCTATTGGGAAGCAGTTGGAAATGTTGTCAAAGTGATGCTTGCAAAAATAAAGTGATGGAAGCCTGCCTTTTCTCCTTCGAGGTGACAGCCAGCACTTTTTGCTCGAATTTATGTGGGCGGGCTTCTCTTCTGAACTGAAGAAGAGACGAGCGGCATTCAACCACCCTGTCATAACATCTGAGCCTACGGCGGTACTAGCTGCTTATTACCTAATTCTTACCTAAGCACGATACTCCGGGAAAATATTTTAGAGGGATTTGAAGGTTCTTTTTATGCCCTGCGGGAGGATGCGATAAAAGAACACATTAATGATAAAACACAATAAAAGAAAAAGCTGCAGATATGTATACTTTCGAAGAAATTGAAGGAATCAAAATGTTTTGTAAATCTATAAAAATTTTAATGCAGCAGCGGAGAGCACAGCAAACATTTCGGCTGGCAGAAACCCGCGGCTGAACTCTCAAGATATAAAAGACCCGGCATTGATAAGGCTATCCCCAGACTACGAAATTGCAGCTAAAGGAGGTGACACGCCTGGGGCTTAAAAATCGTCGACACATAAAAATAGAGTGTAGGAAGATTCGTCTTCATTGCAGTAACTGCACAGCGATGTTTACACCAGATGAAACCTGTGTAGAAGTTTATTCTAATGGGGTACACGACAACGAAAGCCCGTAATAACCCTCTCATCGCAAAGGGCACCAGGCAGGTTTTCACGAGAAGTTAGATGGCAGAGATCCTTCAAAGGCAATCAAATTGATGCTTGATGCCCTTGAAACTTCATCAATCTACGATACATTGCAGTAGTTATTAAAGAAACGTCGTTTATAAGTGGCGCAAAGGCTGATATTCTTATTAGTGAGTCTCCTGCATCGTTCAAAGTGTCCTCGCATGTAGCGAAACTCAAAGATGAACTTCATTAATACGGGGTGGCAGAAGTGATCATAAGGTCCATAGGAGCTAGGAGAGTCTTCAAGGGAAGGAAGGGATGCGTATACGAAGAGGATATGTGAAGTTATGATTGTAGGCGATATCGATTTGCCCACCTTTCGTAGTGCCAAGACAATACCTAGAATTCAGCACAGAATATGGGGAACCTATTCCGTATTTTTCAGCACGTTCAGAAGCATCTTTATATTATAGCACCTTGCTGAATTGAGGCCAGATGATCTTGGAGTAGACCGTTGAGCAGTCGGCCGGGTAATAGTTTTGCGTTTTGGAGAAACATTGTTCCGGAAGTTTAGCATTAGTGGATTACCCGTGTCAAGGGATAGAATCACCCTATTTATCACAACACACAATGAAGAGAGCAAGCTTTGTACTAGTCTGTTTGGGGGACAATTGGATCCCGGCCGCTGCAGGTGCACAAGAAATGCAGCTGGCTCAGCCACAAAGATAAACAGCTCCGCCTCCAATTTAGAGCCATTGGCTCTCAATAAAGAGTGAGGGCATATGGTTCAATTAGGCAAAGCAAACCGACAATGGCAAACGCCCAACCCAGAATAGAAAACACCCGAACTCTAAAATTCATGAGGAAACTTTCAAAACGTCCGCCACGGGGCATTTTGGGATTGGTTTCACCCGATTTCAATTACGTCTACTTCCCCTTCCCCCACTTGACGTAGAGTCTTCCTGCCACAATAAAGGCTACCACCTCCTCCTCTTCGTTTCAAAATGTCCCCGGCGGGGGATTGTGGGATTGGTTTCACCCGATTTTATACTTTCTCTCTGTTCTACTCGTAGAGTTTCATACAAAATGAAACTCCATGGTTCTACTCTCCGTTTCTTATCATTAGAGCAGTTGTGATTGGCAGCTCGTTACTCGGACGTTGATGGATGGCCCGCGAGGCAGTATTTCTGTGAAAGCGTCCATCGCATTGTAGAAATGTAGAAGGGTCAACTTTGTACGCCCGAGTGGATGCAGGAAGTAGAGAAAGTATTGTGTATGCCACGTTTTTAGGCATAATATGCTGGCTTAGGCAAAGCTAGCGTTTTTTATATGTCGCATATTTTTGTGATGTCTGAAACCGGCAAAAAAAGCCGCGGTGGCTCAATGGCTAAGGCGTTGCACTGCTGAGCACGAGGTCACGGGTTCGATTCCCAGCAGTGGCGGCCGCTTTTCTGATGGAGGCGAAAGCAAAAACGCCCGTGTGCACGAGATTTCGGCGCACGTTAAAGATCCCCAGGTGGTCAAAAGTAATCCGGAGCCCTCCACTACGGCGCGCCTCATCACCTGCGTTACGTCGGCGCGTTAAACCCTACGATCATCATCATCATCAATTTCCGAGAATATCAGCAAAATACATTTTCAGTGGAGCTGCAGTGGCTTCCCACCTCGACTTTTTTTTCATTTAACCTAATTCAATGAGTAAACGTTTTGGTATCACCAATCATGAATTTGCGGCGCGCGACTTCCGGGCTTCAGACACTGCATGCATACGCCGAGGCCAGCACCGGGCCGAAAAAAATTGTTGAACGCGGGCCAACTGGCCCGAACCTTTGCAGTGCACTAATCCAACCAATACACGAGATCTGTTTTTAATAACTTTCCGGAAGGCAGCGGAAAGCATCAACATTCACAATCGTAATTATCAGAAAAGCACCATACGGCACAGTTTATAGCGCGATAATTTTAAAACTTTACAGTTAATTGGTACTGGCCATTCCTTACCATGAAACAATTACGATATTACAAACGCACAAGTTCATAACAAGTGCTGCCAACGTCTTGCGGACGTAAGATATTATAAAACAGTTATGAATTCAACAAATAAAAGATGGCTAAAACAAATCGCAAATATAAAATCTTTGTAATAGTCGCATAAATGGATTAGGGGTACAGTCCCACAACACGCTATTGCACTATGCTTTAAAACTTCATGGGCCGTGGCCCTTCGGAAATGAGAGACCGCCGCAAGCATATGCCCTCTCCAAATTACAAACAAAAGAAAGAGCCAAGAATATTTAAAGATCAGCGTAGTGCCGGCTTGACTGCTCTTGCAATTACACACACAAAAATAGTATGTGCAGCAGCTTAAGAAACATCAAAACCGAGCGTGAACCACTCAGCAGCATAGCGGCAACGCGCGCCGCCTCGACATCTCCTCGGGCGGGGCGCACCAGCTTTACGCACGACGGTTAACATGTACGGCTTCAAGGGCGCTGTGGGGAGAAGGCGCCGCTTTTTCCACTACCCAAGTATTCTAGTTCACTATAGCGTAAGCAATAGTTAGCTATAGCGTAAGCTATAGTCCGACGGGCTCAGGTTTATTTTATTAAATTTTGCAGGGTACGGGCGGGGCTCGAGCTTATATTTAAAATTTTGTGGGCTTCGGGCCGGGCCTAACAATTGTGGTTTGCGCAGTGCTCTAGCGTGATGAAATTTAAAAAAACGGAAATGTGCATAAGTCGGCCTGCCTAACGCACCAGGCTGTTTCCGCGGCTGACGAAATGCGACATAAACATTAGCAAACAATGAAGAAACAGTATCCACACGCTAGCCTCGATCACTAAAGTACGACACACGCGGTCTGCTTGGTTGGCCAAATGGGTTGAAAAAATGAACAAATAGTACGTGCGCACGGCATAGCTGTACTTTTCCCATAGGAACCTTGCTACCTTAGTAATAGAATTCGCAAAGCTATTGCAACGCGCAGTCGCCGCACCAGGGATGAATTTACACTGCAATAGAACTGATGCCCCTCGAATACAGTCGAAAATGAAAGCTGCGGGTTGCGTTATTTATTTGCTTCCGTTCTCCATTGTTTTGTGTGTTTTCTCACACGCGATGCGTTTTCGTGCATTACCGGGACTTGTTTGGCGTTGCTCGCGCGCTCCGGCGAGTTGACGCTTTCGTGTGGTACTGTTTCGTACCTGTTCTTGCTTCAAGCGCACCGAGCTTCTATTTCGCACTTGCATTTCGACTCACATGTGTTTGGCTTCTGTTTTTCCCTTCGTGTTCCTATAGTCTGCTACAGTTAAGCGGTCCACACGTTCGTTGGACATACGTGGGTGAGCGCACACATGTGGTATTTATTTACAGAATGGAAAGCGAACAATAAACAGATGACACAATGACATTATCTCCCCACTGTTGAGTCGGTGCACATGATCCTTATAGGAAAACAACACCAGCTATCCGCTGCCCATTATCTAGGTTTGGGAAATTATAAAAGGAGCCTAGCAGGAACCACACTTGTTTAAATGTTCTTGGTTCTTTGTTTTAATTGTTTGTAACGTGGATGTAAATAATTAAATGTAAATAAGGAGTAAATATTTTATGTTTATCGGTGTACAGTGTGCAAAAAAGTATGCAGTTTTAAAATGTTCGCGCAGTGAAATGATGCTGTGTGGCTTGGTGCTTTTCTGAGAATTCCGGTTGCGAATCCTGTATTTGCACGCTTTCCGTTGACTTGACTGAAGTTTTAAGACATCTGTCATGTGTGCTTCGTGGGTACAATTTGTAAAAAAACAACGTAAATGTTTGCGCATGCACGACGTTGTTTGCTCGGTATGCAGAACTTAAAGGAAAAATCAGCAAAAAATGAAGAAAAAAAGCAGAAACAATGACCTCAAGCAAAAAGCCTTAAGCACCCCGCTCATTCCTCAGTCGCCACAACACGATAGAAAAACCATCAAACAACGAAGAAAAAAGTATCTGCACGCTAGCCTAGATTGAGCACGGCGTGCGCGGTCTGCTGGGTTGGCCAATGTGATGAAAAAAGCAGCAAACAGTAAATACACAACGTAGGTACCTTTCCCATGAAAAACCTTGGTACATTAATAGCATTCCCTACTATTTTGACACTAAAAAAGAACTGCAGCTGCTCGGAGACTGCCCGTCGCAGGCCTGCCCGCCTCTTCCCGAGGCGAAAAAGCACTCGTGCGGGGCACGCGAGCGCCACCTTGTGGGGTTGACACTAAGCGCCTCACTCGGAGACGGCCGCTTTTTCCACTACCCAAGTATTCTAGTTCAGTATAGCGTAAGCGCCGCGGCCATGTTCGCGTTGACAATAGCGCTAGTTTCCCCTCTAGTTATTGGTGTAAAACTTTATGGCAGCGCCCAGTGGCGGGGAGAGATGGGCGAGGAGAGAACGTAGAAGCCATGGTAGAAGCGGGCGGGACCCATGTCGCCATCTGGAGGAGGAAGGCGAGGACGCTGCCGCCGTAGCGATAAGTGCGCGCGTCGAAGGAAGGCGGCGTGATCGCCTAGTCGTGCGTAGAATTCCTGTATATAGCTCCCGCAGTGAGCTAAGAGGTGCGCTACCCTTTTCCACGCGGCGCCGTGATGACATCACTCCGGTTATCCTTATAGTTGACTTAACGCAATCTTTATTTTTACACTCAGCGGCCTGCTCTTCTTGTAGTTGTATTTCTGTAAAGTATGTGTCCACTGTGAAGTATTTAGGTTTGTATTTCGATAGAGACCTTTCTTGGAATTCCCACTTAGCTTATGTATGTAAAAAAATTCGTGCTGTATCATCTTTGTTGTACAAATTAAGAACATTTATTCCATTTTCGCTGCGAAAAGTCATTGTACATTCCCTTTGTTATAGTGTGCTTAGGTGCGGTATTACAGTATATGGTCACTGTTCATTACGTTGGATAGAGCGAGTCAATTCCATTTTGCGTTTTTTGCTGCGTACCATTGCATATGACTTGTGTATGGAGAAAGATGACAATGTATTCAAAACCTTGATGTTGCCCGATTTTACCTCGCTTCTAAATGAAACCGTTATGTTAAAACATTTCTGGATTAATACATTCAAAACGTGTTACACTCCTGCTCGGTCCCTGAGACCGAAGCAACGTTATGCAATTCCTCGTTGTTCCACAAGGTACGGGAAAGGAACACGCCGTTATTATGTGCCAGCTATATTTAACACTTTGCCATCTGTCTTTTTTGCGCATGCTCCGAAATATAAACTGAAAAAGGCTTTAAGGCGCATGCGCTAGTGCTTTCCAGACATTTCGGGAATACTGCATGGTTATCTGTTCTTGGTTGGTACTGCGTACTGTAACATATATAATATTTTTTTTAACGCTTGTCGCCTGCCAGGCTCTGACTGACAAGCCAGTTGCGGCTTAGGTAGGGCTGATTATGTACATGACTTTTGTTTGACTAATAAATATTATTATTATTATTATTATTATCCATGCCACGCACAGAAGCCCCCCACTACGGCTGCGCCGCAGCCGCCGACGCGGGCGGCCCCGCGCCCCGCCCAGGAACAGCAGCAGCACCAGTGTGAACGACATCGCAGGAATCCAGCGTAGCCGCCGTAAGGCGCCGCCGACCGAAGCGCCCCCGCCGCGCGTCGGCCGCCGTCGGAAGCGTGGCGGCGAGACTCCTACACTCGCGATGGGCGGCTTTCCCGCAGTAATACGGATAACAAGAAGCGGGTGGTCGCGCAACTCTTAGCTCCCTGCGGGAGCTATATAAAGGAACTCTAGCCGTGCGTAGAGTTCCTGTATATAGCTCCCCTAGGGAAGCAGAGTTGCGCGTCCATCCGGCATCTTGAGTTCCAAGTCGTGCGGGAAAGCCACCCTTCTTTCGTGAAAAAGCTTCCGCCAGGCCACCGCGCCAATGGCAGCGGCGAGGAGAAGTGGCGAGGAGTGGCCGGGCAAAAATTGGGCCCATCTCCCCGCGAGGGGGACTCGAGTAAATGCGTCGCATAGGGGGTGGGTGTATTGCGTTAACGTTTAGTGTTTGGGGAGTTGGTGGTAGTGAATGCGTTGTATCAGCAGCTTCTTGACGTAGTTTGAATGAGTCAAGGATATAAGGCGCGTTCGTAGCCTTTCATTCTGTTTCGGTTTTGTGGCTCAGTGGGAAGAGCACCATGTACCTCGCGTTCCGCCCACAGGTAGTGAATGCGTTGTATCAGCAGCTTCTTGACGTAGTTTGAATGAGTCAAGGATATAAGGCGCGTTCGTAGCCCTCCCTTCTGTGTCGGCTTTGTGGCGCAGTGGGTACAGCACCATGTACCTTGCGTTCCGCCCGCAGGGTCGTGGGATCGAAACCAGGCGCCGGTAAGTATTATTTTTTTATATAGTGTAATATTGTAGGGGGAGGGGTGCGGATTACAACGGACATCGAGTAAGTGGAGCTTTCAATAGCTCCCCGGTACCACACGAAGTACAACCGGTTATACCCAATAGCAACAGTACAAAAATAGGGCCAACCGGCAAGGAGAATTTTGTCCACACGAAGTAGAGAGAAATTAACGGGAAAGACTTTCTTGCGACCCACCTCCAGGGGGACGAACCCGGGGGGACCCCTCTTGTCCCCCCTAGGAAAAAGCCGGATAGGGTGGGTTGCTGGGAACGGGAACTTGGACATCGGGATGGGTTATGGGAAAAGGGTGGGAATGAGGGAAGCAATTTTGCTCCAATCCTTTTGTCTGACTCTCTTCCAAGACTGATTGCTCAGCGAGGGCATCAGACAGTGCCAATTGCCAAATATGCAGTCCCTGCCACGGGTTACCGCTCACCCATAGGGTCCGATAACTGGGCCCCAACTGTTGGAGACAGGAAGTACCCTATTTAGTGGCGACGGCCGGGTCCCCCTCCGACCCCCAGCTCTGCGTCCGATGCGTACTAACGTCCTCGATCAACTGTCCCGCACAAGGTACTCATGAATCACCAGTGAAGCTTTCCACTATACACGGGTACTTGCAACACCTGCTTTTCACGGTCTCCGGACACCGGAAGTTTGTATGCGAACGTGAACTGAAATCCATGTTGGCAAGCCAACCACGTTTGCAAGGGTCCCACATTTCTGCGAGCCCTTTTCTTATGTCCTCCTCTGTGGCTACTCTTTCGCTCAATGGAACAAGAGTCTTGTGGCATTGCCGCTTTTGCTGGGCGGCTCGGCAGAGGAGATCGGTCCGGGCCTAATAGCCGTTACTAAGCCAGGAGAGTGTCCCCGGTCGGTGTACTAACCTCACCTTTCCTCGTTTTTCCCGTGCGGAACACCCAGTAGCTCGTGGTAGCACTTCCCGTGGCAGCCAGAGAAGATCAATCTATAGGCCCCTCACAGCAACGTTACAGGGGGGCGCGACCGCCCCTCCCGGCCTCATACGGACTGTACAACATCTGGCCCCCATGACACTTGGTTACAGGAGTATGTCACTCCCCCCGACTTCTAGCGATCAGGTCACTGGCCCCGCCAAAGCTTGCGGTTACAAGGGTCGCCAGTCCCCCGGCCCGTAACGGTTTCCCGAATTTAATCGGCATTCCCAGTACAACGACTGTACGCTTGCGGCACTTGCTACTTTCGCAACTTGACACCTACCGGCCTCCTCCCACGCTGGATTACAGGGGTTCGCATCGTCCCCCAGCCAAAGAAAGTCATAGTTGATCGATCTCGATCCGCTTTCCTGCTTCAATCGCATCACCAAGTGCCCGGTTGACACCCGACCGCCCGACCTCCGCGTAGGACCTGATTCCAGTTGTACCAGGAACCTCCGCAGTGGCGGCCGTTTTGCACGCTCCCTGGGCAGGCATTGTGCGGCCTCCCCGATTCCTCGAGGAGGTCTCGTGGAATTACCGTACTTCCACGCTCTGGCCCCTATGACATTAGGTTACAAGGGTTTGTCACAACCCCCGGCCTGCAGACCAGTTCGCAAGTTCACCAGAACGAGACCCAAGCTCTGGTTACAGGGGTGTGCACGCCCCCGGCTCGGTAGTGGTCTACCCATTGTTTCAGCAATGGTACGCCAACACTACGTGCGAAGTGTACCGCGTGAGCGCAGTGATTACGTCGCAACGTTGACCCGCTGGCTTCCTCTCACGCTGGATTACAGGGGCGCGTTACCACCCCCAGCATTTGGCCTCCTCCCACACTGGATTACAGGGGCTCGCTACTTCCCCTAGCCAAAAGAGTCATAGTTTCTCCACAAATACCATCTTTCGGGATACAAGGGATCCTCTGAGCAACTCCCAGTGGCTCTGCACTCTCGCCCCCAAGACTGAAGGTTACAAGGGCTCATCAAGTTCCTTCGGTCAGCAGATCAGTTCGCATTAAAGGCCCCTTCCATGCTCCGGTTACAGAGGTTCGCTACACCCCCGGCCTCATTGTGTGTTCCCATGCTTCAGCATGGCACGGTAAAACGAACTGTACCGCATGTACCCCTATGACTTGGGTTACAAGGGCTCGTCACCTCCCTCGGCGAGCAGATCGGTTCGTGTTTATAGGCCCCTTCCTAGCTGCGGTTACAGGGGCTCGCCACTCCCCCGCCCTCATAGTAGCGCTCACATTGCTTCAGCAACCGTGCGCCACTATAACACAAACTGTACCGCTTGGTGCAGTTGCACTTCGCAACATTGACCCCCCGGCCTCCACCACACTGGATTACAGGGGCGCGTTACCGCCCCCGGCCAAAGAGAATCATAGTTGATCCACAGAAATTTGCGACCGCAAATTTTGTTCGAATTAACATTGCAAGCACCAACCTCGGTAGCCACCCAGGCTGTCCGGGCCTGCGTCCGCATCACGCATCGGTGTTCTTGGAAGGCACTTGCCCTCAGAGTGCACGGGAGTTGCTTAAGCTCAAATGGGCGTTGAATACCCAATACAGTGGGCCTGGCACACCACTGACTCCTGCCATTGCGACGGACCAAAGCAGGACAGCCGAAACCGACCGACACAGCCCAGTCCGCCGGCAGGGGGGGCCACGTGCAGGCTGGCAGTAAGATTTCCCCCCCACTACTACGGACAACTAGAACGGGTGAGATCGTTAGTTAAACAAATGCTCTGAATTTAAAAACTGGCGCACGATATTGGAACGCTTATCAGATGAGCGGCCACCGCTGCCGCCGCTTCCACAACCAGAGATGCCCAGTTGAGTAGAACTGACTGTGCTTAGCACTGAAAACGGGCTTTCTGTCGAGCTGGAACCCGCGGCATGTGGCAATCAGACGCGCAACTCTTGCCCTACGCGATATACAGGAACTCTAGCCGTGTGCGATGGCGGGTGTCACTAAGCTTCGTCGTGGCTTCGTCGTAGGCCAGGCCTACCAAGGGGGGGCCACGTGCAGGCTGGCAGTAAGATTTCCCCCCCACTACTACGGACAACTAGAACGGGTGAGATCGTTAGTTAAACAAATAATCTGAATTTAAAAGCTAACTTGCACGCCCCGCAGTTATAAAAAGAGACTCGCCCCGAAGCTAACTTGCTTCGGGGCGAGTCTCTTTTTATAACTGCGTCTTCGCAGAGAGAGAGGACACAACCCGAAACGCGCCTCCGCCGACGAGCGCACAACTTACCTCTTTCTCCATTCTAGAATCATCAACGCGCCTTAGCACTGGCAAAGCTACACTCGCCCCCTCGAAAGAACTCGAAGCTTCTGTGAAAGCTGAGCAGAGGCGCTTTTATTGGTATTTTTTCGCCGGCGAGCCGGCGAGTGGTCGCGTTAACACCGCTTCGTTCGAGAGAGTTCTACTGTTTTCTAGAACCGAACTGAATGAATAGAACCGAACTGAATGACTCGGACGATTGCAACAAGAATTAGGAGCTGCACAATAAAATGAAAAATGTATACGGTAGTTTTACGCGTCGTACGCTCTAGTTTGTGACACAGCCCCCCAGTTTCAGAATATTATGCAAAAATATTCCGAAAACTCACAAAGTCGGGAGTACGCGTCGTTCACCCTTAGCGAACAAAAGATGCAGCGCGTACTAACGAAAATGCAAGTACAGTACAATCTCGTACATATCTCGCGTGCAGTCTAAGGGGATAACATAGATTCCTCAAAAAGTACACAGCCTAGGTACAAATGACCACTTCAAATAATATAGCTGTTATGAGGTACTAATTGAAAAGACATAACAAGCTAGCGCACATTACAAGGGTCTGGAGAAAAGTCATTACAAGTGAGGAACTTGCGGAAAGTACAGACTAATGTAGTGCCAAAGTGTTGTAGGCTCACATACAATGAGTGATTTAGTGCCCAGAAACACATACACTGGACTGGTACAATGAAACTCACAATGAACATAATGTGCTGTTCAGAGCAATATACAGAGTAGAAAAAGATGCAACCGCAAAGTTCACGAATGCTACAAGTGGTTAATTTTAATAATACGCAGCAAATGTACTGTACAATAGTGAAAGCAAAGTTCATGCAAAACGCCACTTGTGCGTGAATACACAGCGTATACATTGCACAGCTAGAATGACAACATATACACAAACCTCACGTACACTAAAACAGACACAAATAATGAATACATTTTTCAAGTATACAGCACACGACGTCAAGATACAACTCGGTCATAGAATACTACTCATACCACACATGCATACCAGAATTCGCATTCTTCATGTTTAGCCCGTGTTTGTCAGGCGCTTGCGTAACTGCGCCTGCGGAATTCTTCTCTTCGGGGAAGTTCCTTTCCAAATGTCGCGCGGAGCGACAAACTCTTCCGTGTCCGCCGTGATACCGGGCCCCGAAAATGCTTCAGTGTCTGGGCCTTCGTCTGGCGAACATCGGAGCGCCTAGCGACTTGGCCTTCCCTCACCTTTCCTCCTGTAGTAACTGACTCGTTCTTCTTTACACCTGTCCGATGTGGGCAATGCCGGTACACACGTTTGCTTTTACGCTTGAGATTAACCGCGCGCTCATTTATCCGGCAGTTCATTTGCTTGCCGAATTTTGTAGGCCGGTTTTTAATGACTTGTTCTTTCTATGCTCTTCGGCACTCCTTCCCCTTCGAGGCGGCTTCATCGCAGGGGCCGCATATTTTGAGTGCTGGAATCGTGCTGGCTTCGCTTTGGCCGGTGCTCGTGTTACGACGAGCACGGCTCATCGAATCGGAGTGCCCCGATTACTGGGTCTTCTTTCGTGACGGCGGGTGGTTTTTCTTTCACCATGGAAATCAGTGGATTGTCGCCGACACTGACGTACGTCGAGCCGTCTATGTGGAGTGCGGCCCCACTCCGCACGGGGACCTCAACCTTCACCGCAGAGTCGGTCTCTTTGCCCCTGGAGCTGTCAGCTACACACACGGCGCTAGTCTGTTCAGCGAGTTCGCCTTCTAGAACTGAGTCTACGTGCACGATAAGTGCGCTTATACCCGTGTCTTTCGGAAACACGATTTCCCCCATCCCTCTGTTTGCAATATCGGATACACATCCGTCTAGGCCGTTCGGCCCCGACGTCATAACGCTTTTCACAACCGGAATACTATCGCCATCCCCAAGCTCCGCGTCACGATCCTTAGGATCATCTTCCTTCGATATCTAAAGTGGTGCGCTTTCGCACAACTCTGGAGGTGTTTCCTCCTTGCTGATTCCGGATACACCCGCCCCTTCGTTTCTGGAGCTATATTGGTCTTTTTTTTGCCTTCTCATTGTTATTACCTTGGCCACTATTCTCCTCTCTCGCATTTCCCTCATCTGATGAGGATTCCTGCTTCAACCATCGTATCTCGAGTCGCCTTTTTAGAATCTCGAGTTCAGCTTTGCGTGCTTTCTCCTCCCGCTCCGCTTTCGCTCGCTTCCTTTCGGCTTCTGCTTGGCGGGCTTTCTATTCTCGCTCCGCTTTCGCTCGCTCCAACTGGAGTTGTCTCTCTTTCTCTTTCAGCCCTCTCATCCTCTTCTCGTGCTGCCTGTCTTGCTTTCTCAGCTTCCTTGTTTTCGCCTTGTTCTTGCTGCGCCACCCACGTGGGTGGCGCAGAAAGAACAAGACGACAAGGGGCCGAACTACGAAAGTGCTTTCGTAGTTCGGCTCCTGACACGCCCATCTTTCAGCCCAATGCTACAATTTTCTCTAAATTTATTATTGCAAATGTATCGCAATCTAGTCACAATACTCTAGCCTACAGCTAGGTAAACGTACTCAGTGAAAGTTAGCGAGAGCACCAACTTATAAAGGCAGTAGCAATTTATGCCGCATAAGTTCCAGGCTCTTTCTTTGTTTTAACGCTCACACCAGATGTCCTGTCGCGGACGCCAGAAATTATCACCGTTTCCTTAATTGGGTGCACTGTTCGAAGATGTGGGGAGTCGACTCAAGTGGGCAAACAACCCCACCGAACCTACAGGGCACAGGTGACGAAGGGGGTAGCCGTCTGATGTGCGGCTTTCACCGAGCCGATCGGTAAGAAAGAGTCAGAGCCTTGAACGAATCAACAACAGAAGGACCTATATTTGAACAGGCAAAAGACTGTACAAGCACGAGGACAAGTAACGTTAACGAGAATGAATACAAATGCGGGAAACAGTTCAAATACAAAATGTACAACAGGGAGCTTTACAATGAATATTTTAGGTACAAAAATACCTTAAAGAAACTGCGTAACAATTTCACTAAAAGAAAGACAGTTCGATGCATATGAGAGACAAAGTCCCAGCATATTCACCGACCGGGCCGGAAAATGCACCGCTGTCGGAGACGATTCGGCTACCTGTGAAGCGTGGCTTTGTCGTAGGCCAGGCCGTCCGAGACAATCACGGTGATTCGATACCCGGGAGTACGTTGGAGTCCTCCAGGGCGCGGGTCGCCGATGATGTGGTTCACAAATTGGTAGAAGCAGTTATCACATCACCACGTCCAAACGTAGCTAACTTCCCTTACAAAACTTTTTATCGCCTTGGTTTTGAAAGTTTATTGAGTTTTGTCGAAAGAACCTAATGATTTCTTTTTAAGTTTCTTTTGACTCTGCCTATAGAGTTTCAAAAGTTATTTGGCCACCGCGTTCCTATTGAAATGGGAGGAAGAGTTTCAGTAGGCTTTTTCTATCGAGTACTTATTGAAGCTTGATAGACTAGATCTATTAAGTTTCTATTAAAGTTCCCTACAGAGTTTAAAATTAATATGCATAAAACTTTTTTTGAGTTTCAAAAGACTTTTTTTATCGAGTAATAATTGAAACTTCGAGAAAAAAGTTCCTGCGCTTTTGAAGCCGCCCCTTTTCATAGGGGTCATTTCCAGGCGTCGATCCCACTTTCAAGGGTCAGCACTCGACCAGGGACTCCTGTACCCATTAAAGAAACCGGTGGGTGCCCGGTGGTACCAGGATTCGAACCCAGTACCTCCCACATACGAGGCAAGTGCTGTACCTCTGAGCCATCGCTGCGGTTGAAAGTTCCTGCTTTTTTGCAGCTGCCCCTTTCCATAGGGGCGATTTTCCGTGCAAGCCGGGAACTTCCCAAGCGTTGTAGTCCCACACAAGGGCCGAGCGCCAGGCCGGGGAGTCGCTTGTACTTATTTTACCGGTAGGTGCCCGGCGCCACCAAGGCCCACGAATGCCATGGCGCCTTCCACAGCCACGGTGGACGCTCAACTCGCAACCGCCTGTGGCAGGACATGCCACCAGACTCTTTCACCCCCGCCAATGGTGCAACGCGGCATGATGGCCGGGGCCCCGCTAGATGGACAAGGGTCAGGGGCCCCTCGATTGGGTAAAGGCAGCTTTCCAGGCATGGATTCCCCTCTCAAGGGTCCGCACTCGACCAGGGACGCCTGTACCCATAAAAGAAACCGGTGGGTGCCCGGCGGTACCAGGATTCGAACCCAGTACCTCCCGCATAACATGCGTGTGCTGTACCTCTGAGCCATCGGTGCGGTCTCGAAATAAAATTTCGAGACCGCAGCGAAGCATTTTTATATAAATATAATTCGAATATAAATATAATTTATATAAATATAATTCGAAACATTATTTGTAAATTCGTGTAATTAAGCGTTATTTGCCGGATTTAAGTTTTAATTGGAACACATTAGAGTTCACTTTTTGTACATGATGTCTGTCTTCAATTGGTTTTGAAAGCCTGTATATACAGCGTTCATTTTTTCTCACTTTGCAAGATTTGACGATGGCATATATGTGAAAAAACTGCCTGGCGAAACGAGACCACTGACAACAACAGCGCCGGAGAGTGCTTCCCGTTCCGGAACGGGGTAGCTAGATCTGATGTGATGGGGGACAACAGCGCACTTCCCTATCATGTTAAACCAACAAGCGTAGTCACTTTAGTGCATTTCACATCTGACATCACCCGTACGTGTAAAACCAGCAGGGAATCGATATCTTTCGCCTTTTTTCCTAGTGCCGTGGCAATCCGCATGCTCTCGCGGCAAGGCAATTAAAATTGATTTTCGACATGCATCTCCGGCCCCGCTCTATATAGCTGCCGAAATTGCTGGGAGTGGCCTACACAAACTATTGAAGCCAATTATATCATTTTTTAAGATTCCAAGTTTGGTGATCGCGGTATATTCATCCTTTAAACTGCATATGTTACAGACATTTTCATTCTCCGTGCACCGCCTCCATCGAAAAAACTAGGATGAAAAACTTCAAAGTGAGCGAACAGAAACTTTCTTGAGTTATCACGTTAAAACTACAATAGAATTTCTTGTGAGCTTATATTGACTTAGTTGCTTTAGTGAAGACCCTACAAAAATTCAAAACAGTTTTCTTAGAGCAGACTCCATAGAACTGCTATTGAACGAGTTCAGTAAAATATGTATAGAATTTTATCCAGCCTGAGTAGATGGAGTTTTTATAGGGAGGTCTCTTTTGAAATTTCATAGAGATTTTGTACATATGAGTAGAGTGAGGTTTTATAGGGCGGTCTCTTTAGAAATTCTATAAAGATCTTATAGAGATGAGGAGAGTGAGTTTTTATGGGGAGGTCTCTTTTGAAATTTTATGGAGATCTTATAGAGATGGGGAAAGTGAGTTTTTATAGGGAGGTATTTTTTGAAATTCTATAGGGATCTTATAGAGATGAGGGTAGTGAGTTTTTATGGGGAGGTGTCTTCTGAAATTCTATAGAGATCTTATAGAGATGGGGAGAGTGAGTTTTTATAGGGAGGTCTTTTCTGAAATTCTTTAGCGATCTTACAGAGATGACTCGTTAGGTCATGAGTCTGCCATGAGTTTCAAATGAGTTCCTTTAGACTCAATAAGAACTCTATAAAAGTTTAATAGGATCGCAACATTCATTTTTGTAAGGGCAATTGCTTCAACGAGAGTCTCTTTTTATAACTGCGCCTTCGCAGAGAGAGAGGACACAACCCGAAACGCGCCCGCCACCAACGACCACACAACTTCCCTCTTTCTCCCTTCTAGAATCATCGACGCGCCTTAGCACTGGCAAAGCTACACTCACCCCGTCGAAAGAACTTGAAGCTTCGGTGACAGGTGAGCGGCGGCGCTTTTATTTTGGTAGTTTCTTGCCGGCGAGCCGGCGAGTGGTCGCGTGAACACCGCTTCGTTCGATAGAGTTCCAGTGTTTTGTCGGGTCGAATACAACCGAACCGAATAACTCGGATGACTGTAAGAACAATTAGGTGCTGTACAATAAAATGAAACTTTTTTACGGTACTTTTAGACGTCGTACGCTCGAATATGTGAGCATAATGCATCCCCCCTCTCCCCGGAGTGCGGGCATAATGCAAATGCTGGGTGCGTCGACCAGGTACGGTGGTCTACGATTCCAGCCTCACCGTAGATTTTACTGTCTTTGCAGTTAAACGTTGAAGTCTGATTCCCTTTTTTGGCTGTGTGCAAAGAAAGCACGTGCAGACGTTATCTGGCTATGTGAAGAAGATGGGCACCAAGGTCCACTGGAAGCGATATTTCTTTGTTCCTGCCTAAGCCTTCTTGAATTCTAAATTGCAATGCCGGGCTCCAGAGAGGACGTGAAAAAGTCAGTGGGTTTATGTCGTTGTGCCGAGCGCAGTTGTATTCGGTCACAAGATGCCGACCTCTGGCCTGAAATACAACCCAATAAGACGTCTAGCATCGCAAGCTGAGTGCAGCAGAATGTCAAGACACTTGCCAAGCTCGAGTTTCCCTCATAGATCTCTGAGAGAAGCTTTTGTTAAACGTTAAAGATTGCCTAGTGGACAAAACTAATCTGCAGCGGTCTACTTCCCAGTCCTCAACACGCCTCACATCCTTGGTTGCATCTTCCGGGTTTTAAAGTCGAAAATATTGTTTTCAACTTTGCCCTAAGATATATGCTAGTGTCATTGTAACGAGGAGTGTTTTTCAACAAAGTCAAGCTTTGGGTTTTTTTACGCTCCCATTAAAGAACTTTCTAAACACTGCTGTAGGTTCTGCTGCACTTTTTTAGGGGAAGTGTTCTCAGGACTTCCCTTTCAGCACTCCTGAATATTGAAGAAAAGTGGGATTTCTCGAGCTTAATGCGGCGCCACAACCCAAAGAGGCCATGAAGACCTATACATGATCGGCTCAAATAAAAAGACTGCTCTCCACACGCATATAACACACTCCCACCTGCTCACAGGATCTTTAGGACGCCTGTGCGGCAAGTGTGGACGCCTGTGCGGCAAGTGTGGAGAGGACACAACATGAAAAAAACATTTCTTCGAAATCTGCAGATCACTCCTTCCACTGCACCCATCACACTTTTTAGCCGATGAATCAGTATTTTCTGCCCAATGTGTTAGGTTTTTAGCAGAGATGAAATTTCGGCAGCTCTTATCACGTGTAATCATCCTGGCCCTATACACCAGCCATCTGAATGGTCGTCTGTATTGTTAAAATTTGACTTTTACTCGCAGGTTTTAGTATTAGATTCACACCACCTATTAAAAAGTCGTTCTTTAGCTCTCTTTCCCCTTGATGGTCCTTAGCTATTTAACGCCAACCATCATCAAAAAGACTGCTCTTCCCTGATAACCAAGATACCATTTTTATCACAGAATTGAAACAAATAATTGGCATTATTAAGAAAACATATTGAACAGCAGGCGGCTCTATAGCCACTTTCCGGCAATTTCTCTATAAAGCCACAAAACATTGTTCGCGTCATTGCCAGTCGCCAACCTAGGCCCACAAGTGAGGAACATGCCTGGACAATTCTAGAGGGGCTTTGAGTTCTAACTTGAGTTCTAACGTGTAGTTAGCTCACTTGGTACTATGGTTTTATACTGGCAATTACTACCTCACTCCTGCCCACAGCAGGATACTGAAGCACGAAGTTTGCAATTTTTCAATATTTGTTGCATTTTTCTTTGGTTCAAAAAACTCCCCCTGTGGATGAGGTGGAGCTATTGTGGATGGAATGAAGCTGAGTGGTTTAGCAGAAACTAGTCGTTTCAAACTACACAAAGTTGTATTTTGTCTTGATGGACCCTTCAAATCTGCAGGCACAGTGAAGAACATTCCTTGACCTCTCGATGGTTCATAACCGCATTATCGTCAGCCGAAGTCAG
The DNA here is from genome assembly GCF_048455015.1 of Haemaphysalis longicornis. Classification (NCBI taxonomy): domain Eukaryota; kingdom Metazoa; phylum Arthropoda; class Arachnida; order Ixodida; family Ixodidae; genus Haemaphysalis; species Haemaphysalis longicornis. The sequence goes on from NW_027526204.1 coordinate 38,206,018, forward strand.
AGTCGGGTCGAAACTTGGGTATTACACGCCAAAGCTGTGTGCATGCTGTAAGGTGTGGTGCAGTGGAAGGCTGGCGATCAGTTTCCGCCACCCGAGGTTGCTTAACGCAAAAGGGGTAAAACTCTGGTTGATCTTTCTTTCATGGGACTCGATAAAACGCAAAAGTGAAATGTACCTTCACAAGAACATTTCAGTGTTAATTGTGCATCGATATCAACTTTAACATGGCTACTTATATTATCTCGGTATGGCACCGTTAAAAGCATCAACATTCGACACTAAATTATTACACGCGTCGGAGCATTTCATAAATGTTATACAAACCCCAGGCGCTCGCAAACCATGCGAACAAAATCGAAGTCACTGTAAGCTACAGCGAAAGGAGCATAATTTGGTGGTCGGCGGCAGTCCTGTGGTTGTGCTTGTCCATCGACGTCTTGCTGGCGCGTCGCTTAGGCAAAGGTGCGACCACATTGATCCTGCTTCGTGGCACCTACGCCACACGCTTTCGTTCCGACGAGATCAGCTTGTGGAATGCATCGTGGCGGCGGCGTTCCACGCAGGCGGCGGACGGATAAACACAGCAGCTTCCGCTGCTACATGCTGCCCTACAGAGCCCCCAACTATCGGCACTCATTAGCGTCATGAACCAATACTTCGCTTCACCTCTCCTAGACGGCACCACCATCTTAATGGGCAAGCTATAGAGAAGTACATAAGAAGCGTTCGCACAGCTATCAGGGCCAACCCTACCACCCTACGGGCCACCCATTAGGCCTCCCATCCCATCGAAATAACTATGGTCATATTGATTTTTTACTCCCATGTTTAACGTTTCCGTACTTAACTGAATAGCCGTTCCTCACAAGCCATGGCAAATCTCTCCCCCTTCCTCTATGACAGTTACAACCACTTCATTAAGGTGAAGAAGAAGATAGGAAATTCATGGCAAAGCAATAAAGCATAGAGTTTCATACTAATATATATTAGTATGAAACTCTATGCAATAAAGAGCTTGCTCACTTCGTGAGTGCCTTCAGGCGTGCACAAGAAAATTATCCTAGGGAACAATTCGGAAACAGCTGCGAATGGTGGCAAGAGGACTCACCTGATCTCCATGTGTAGTTTTACTGATATCGAAGCCTTTTTGCATTTTAATGTCTTTTCCACCACACACACAATCGCACTATGATTGAAAGTCGATTTGAATGAAAATTTCACAAGAATGCTCCATCAACTTGAGTGTTTCAGTTCAATGGAGCCAAATCCAAACTTATCACGCATATGCTGCTCAAATTCCTGGTATAAGTTTTAACTAGTTGTGGTCATAAACTTACCCTAGTCGACGCGTAAAATATATCGGGTAATAGCTTTCATGGCGTTTTATTTAGGTCTGGTTAGCAAACACCCGGTTCTTTCTCAAACTCGCATTACGCGAATCTGGCTCTTTTCAAACAAAAAACTGCCGCATATGTGGCTGCTTTGTGTACTCTCACGATGACAATAAACCGTTTCGCGATTTCACTGTCGAAAATGTAACAAAATAATCGGTCACTTACGTAGAGCATGACATCATCGCGATTTTTTATTTCAAAAATGTTTGCCTTTTGCTCTTGATATTTTTGTTTCGTTGATACTTAATTTACATTTTATACTTTTATGCTTTACCTTTCTTTTTTTATTCGACATGATATCGCGCGTGCGCCACTGTCGCCGGCCGACGCGAAGAGAAGAAGAACAGGGAGTGCATGTGCTGCCGGAGGCACCACGCTCAGCTTAAGGGACCTCGAAAACAACCATAGATGAGCTTTCCCTGGTATGTATCCGATCACAAAGCATCCTTTAAAACATTCTTAGTACTCCTTGCAACGGCACCAACCTTCGCAATAACTCGTTTAGGCCGTTCTGTCGCGCGCTGACTATACGACAGCGTCACTCGTGAGTTGACCACATGGTACAAGAAAGTGTTACGGAGGTTGTACGTGCAGAAAGGTACATGCAACAGGCACCACTTAGGAGAGCTAGACACCTCACCTGTAAAATGTAGGTGGCCAGCGATGGTCTGAACCAACGGCACTCTGTTCCATTCGGGAGCCGCGCGACCTGGCCGGCAAGTCGGCGCAGGAGCGTTCTGCCAACAACCACCGCATTTCGCGGCCACCAGCAGGCGTCACCCGTCGCGCCCGTTCGGTTCACGACGTCACGGTGTTTCTAAACAGGGGGAGGTCCATCAAGACTCTAGGCTGCACCGAGCAGCCAAATAATGAAGTATAATGATCCAACTGCAATGAAGCTGCATATATAAGTCCAACACATACACATTACTGCGTCGTGGAAAAGAGGTGCACCAGCATTGCAGAGGAGTTCTTGCATCAGAAAAGTAGAGGTACTCACTCTGCCTGCTTTCTAGTGCAACGACTGCACCAGCCGAGCTTCTCACTGTTCCACAATTGTTATAGCACGAGTGCTACCGTAATTAAGTGTGGCTGATGATTTGGCCTGCAGTTTCTTTCCTGCCGCGTGGCTTTTCTGCTGCGTAGCGAAGCCACACCTGAACTACCCTCTCCACTTCACTTTTTTTTTTGCATGGACAAAGTTTCGCTTCACTACGCCTGAAGTATTTTTGAAAATAAAAGACGCTCGCAAGTTAAACACTGTCTTGAACGGTGTCATGGAGCTGAGGTAATGACAGAGCATGCAAGGTAATTTTTGCTTACTAGACCGATGCCCGCCGTGGTGGACGCATTGGCTAACGGGCCAGACACATGTCCGGCGAGCGACGCGTTTTCCCGTTCGTTTTTCCCCTCTTCCAAAGCGGCCCTGTAGCCTACATGCGTGCTCCTGGGCGCTACCGAAGCGGTTTCTAGAGTGCGAATACGCGTGCGGTTACGCTTCCCTCTCAGCTCGTTTAAGCCGCTTAAGTCGTTGTGCTGCTGACCCTAATGGCTCAGGTTCTATTCCCGCCCGCGGCGGCCGCTTTTCTGATGGAGTCGGAAAGCAAAAACGCCCGTACGTTCCACATTTCGGCGCACGTTAAAGATCCCCAGGGCGTCAAAATCAATCTGGAGCTCTCCACTACGGCACATCTCTTCGCCTGTGTAGCGTCACCGCATTAAACTTAAAAAAACGGAAGCTCCTTGAAAGAGCACCCCTCTAAACCACTGTTGATTGACAATCGAAGTGGCAGGCATTGCATTCGTTTAAATATGAAAGTGTTACAAAGCCCACGTGCTTGACTTAATGCCCCTCATTTCTATTCATTGCTTAAGTGCGTGGTGGGATCCATCAATATAATAACAAATTACCGATAATGACGTCTGAAACGTTGAGGGCAGAATATTGTCATTTGCCTTTCTTGCTCAACCACCAATAATTTACAGGAGCTTTCTGCATCAAAAGCGAATCCAAAATTCGCCTTATGGCCTGTCCAACGGCCGATCCTCCAAGACGTGAGAACTGGTGCAGCTAAAACAAAAAACATTTCGCTAACAGTAACGCCCTATTTGGGCCGCGCGGAGAAACATCCGGCTACGCTGATAAGGCACAGCGGCAACTTCCGGTGCCATTCTTAAGTTGTCACCGAGTATAGTAACTTCAATTGGAGGCCACGAAGTTTTCCAGAAATGGATCGCTGGAAATCCACTGAACTACGTTTTATTTGTTGTATGTAGGGATGTAGTCCGTTCTACAGCATTACTTAACGACTTGTACCAGAACCTTCACACTTTCCATGTGGCTATCCTAATCTTTCCAACACTTTGTACGCCGGCATGTGATGTCCAGTCTGCAAATCGTCTTTTGAGGTATTTTGTTATGGGCTTCGCTGGTGCGTATGCTATGCACCGTGTCACACACAATTAGCACGGATCGTTCCATTTGGAAACTGATGTTGAGCATTTGGTCCCCTTGGACGCATGAAGTGCGTTTCCATCAAAGAACTATTGGTCCACCCTAAAAAGGATGGTGCGTAAGCTCAAGTATCCCCTAGTGCAACTGTCCTATAGGTTGGCGGAAAAGGATATATTTCTGGAAAAACCTTATAAGCCTACAAGTTACCCTTGTTTGTCCATTGCACATGACTCCGGATCACTTGTAGCTCCCGGTCAAGGCCCTAGGTTTAAGAATATGACGTGAGCAGGCATTGTGGTTCTAGGAATTGTGGCGAGAAACAGCTGCTGCCAGCTAGTGATGGGTCCATTGTCTTTATAGCCAAAATTGCTCACATGTCATCTGGGGCACCACGTATCATATGTCGCAAGTAATTGTAGCAAAAGGACCTCTACACTTTACCTTGCCCATTATCCACCTTTGGCATCTATACTGTTCTCCAGCATTCAAGCTTTCACTTTTGGCCTCTTGGTGAGGTCTCGAAGAAGTGCATGAGGGTTTTTCCGAAAAGGAAGATTGTAATTTTTTTCTTTCCGAAGTACCATTCAATTGTACACCCGGCGACAAAATATGCCGAGGCAGGCGAGCGCGTGGCGAAATGCATCCCTGCGACTTCTAACGTTGCACTTCTGGTGTTGAGACACCGATGTGCGCGTGCGCGTCCAACCCCTGCATACTCGCCCCGTATTTTCTTTCGCTGCAAGCAGCAAAGCTGAAGCATTGAGCGCTTGCACTACTCGTAACATTTTATGATCAACACGTCTTGCTGGCACATGCACCGGCGGCGAATGGCGTGGGAAAAACCTGCTTTGCTTTATATGCCTGGCTTTGGTAAAGGATGCATATCAACCTTTCCATATCTTAGTTTTAAGGGCGATGACATTTGCTTCGCTGTCTAAACGTGGAACTATTGGTCTGTGTCTGTGCCAATCAATTCAATGCGCATTCCAACCTATTGCTATTATTGTTCTTGTTGCCGAACCGAGGGCCAGGCCGATCTCCGCTTGCGTTTTTTTTGGCAATGCGTGCATTAGAACTTGTGCGAGGTGACTTCTCATCACAGCTTTTTTCAAATGGTCTATTTCTCGCCTCAATTTGTTCCCGTGTTGGTGTGCTCATTTGTATTACCAACCAACTGCATGTTTTAGGCAAAACGTACAAAAACGCGATGGAATAAATGTGGCACAAAATCGTAACCGAGACGGGCCAGGCATGTCATCTGTTTGATCGGGGCCGAGCCAGCAACGCACACTTCAACGCCGAAGCTTGCCGAAGCTAGGAAGTGTACAATGCGCCGCGCCTTCGACTAAGGCGCAGTCCATGTAGGCTTCCTAGACGAAGCGTGTGCGAGCGAGGCACACTGGCGAGTTAAGTTACCCCTATGACCATACGCTGAATGTGATCAGCTTGGATGATTGAAGTGAAAGAAAAGACAGGGAAACAAAGCGTGGCTCGATTCGCATGCACGCATGGAGGTCTCGACACCAGAAGTGCAACGTCAGATGTAGCGGTGTTGCATTTTGCCACGCGCTGGCGTGCCCCGGCTTATTTTGCCGCCGGGTGTACATTTGTTGGTTCAGTTTTTTATTGCTGCTTTTGTTTTCCTTCTTTCTTGTAACGCTGTAGTGGTTGTTGTAAAAGTGGGCAATATAAAATACAAACTAATTATTTTCTTTCTCGTATAAAGTGACCCCTACAATATTGTCACATTCCCAGAACAGGGCAATTCTGTTGCCATCTTCCACAAAACTGGGATCGAGGGGACGTGTTGGTGGTGGCCACCAGAAATGCAGCACGTGCAAATTGACTCGTAGCTGAGCAAGATCAGGACCAAAATGACTTTAACTGGCATTTAGAGCTATTCAAGCTCTGCGTAATTTTCGCCATTATGTATTTCGGTGTTGTGGATAGCAATAACTCCGAAAATTTGTTTGTTTTAAGCTTTATTGCAGCCAACCTCCACTAACCGAACTTTCTTGCCTAATTACAGCAGTCCACAATGTCCCAACAAGCACCTGTGCTTTTTCACATAACTAGACACGTGTTACTTGAAACAAGGACACACATTGGTCAGAGGCGACTAACTGGCACTGCAAATTTAATTGTTGTGCACCAGACACAGCAGCCAACAAAATTAGCACAAGAGCAAAAGCATCATCAGATACCAGCACTTTGCATATGAAGAGTGCTGCTATAAATATGTGTGAGAGCTGAGCAACTGCCAGATGCTAGTGCTTGAGACATGTCCTCATGGTTCCTTTAAACCTGACATAGTTCACAGCTTTTGCAGTGAAGTACGCTCCAAAATTAAGGAGAAAAGAACCATGACGCATGCAATTATCAGCAATGAATAGCATTGCTATTCATTCATTTGCTCCTCTTCGTGGTTGACCTTCGAGGTATTGAAGAAATCATGTGGTCCCATCAGGGTTGAATTACAGATGCACAGTGCCACATGACAAAAATATTTGAAAAAATATTCATAGTTTCGCAGGCTCAAATTCCCGACAAAAGCAGAATGCTTGAAAATAAAATTTTACTTAAATAGGCCCTGAATATTGAGGTATTCCTACTCCAAGTACATCCTCATTAAGCTGATATTCTACATGTGACAAGTGCTTGCACTTAAAGGGACCCTCCAACACTCTTTAAACACTGCAAGTATACCCCCGCTGCCTTTTTATTATACTGCCAGAAATACGTGGGTGAAATATTACATGTGTACGTGAAGCGGTGAGCGCGCTAATCGCAGTGAAAGACGCGTTGAAAGCAACCGCGCTTTGTTCAGTATTTCTTATTATTCACCCGTGGCATGGCCTAAACGACGTGATCGCGGCCATGGCTTTCCTATTGGCTGTCAGTGGTCAACTTCGCGGCTTATTTCTCAGATTTCGTGAGACGATTTGCCGTCGTCGGCGCTGTGCAAGAACTGCTTCTATGCCTGAATCTGTAAGCACAGTTTTGGTGTTTCTTTCACGTTTCCAGTGCGCACGGAGTTGAGTGAAGAACTCAAAACTGCCCTTTCAACATGCCCACTAGACAACAACCGTTTATTGCTTCATAAAGCCCTCCCTGCCTGAGCTCGCGCTTGTGAGCAGGCAGCCACGCTTGCTTTTTTGTGGCACCAGACTAGAAATAGACAACACCATGTTTCGGAGATAAGGGGAAAACTCCCCTGCCAGTGATACATCGAAGGCCGCTGAAGAGAACACCACGAGCAGCCCCACTCTCCGAGAGAGAGCGCACTGCTTTCGTCCCATTGTCCGCTGCAAGTTGAGAGGGAACAATTACGTGCGATTTTTCGTCGCGTGTAGTTTCGGTGATTGGGAACAGATTTTAATACTCTTGCGGGAGGATATTTGTAGGATTATAGACATTACCCAAAAACACATTCCGTGTAGTCGATGATAAGTGCTGCAGGGTCCCTTCAAGCAAACGCATGTGTATATTTGGAGTGGATATGAATATTGTTAACCAGCTGTATGAAAAACTATGCGAAGTTTGTGAGTACAATACTTACTCAGCTGTACTTAAATGATAGGTTAAAACAGCGTCACTATTATAAAAATATCTTGTCATCTCGAAGCTATATTTGCACATTTATGAACTTGAGAAATAAACACAGCAGCCTTCTCAATCGTCAGATAATAGCTGAAGTACAGATGCAAGGCTAGCTGTCATGTGAGAGCACTCGTATTTTTCAAAAAAGAAGACAATAACGTCTTAGTGCCTTGATGTGGTTATAAAATGCAGTTAGGTTCCCTTCCAATGGTTCTTCTAAGCAAAGGTGACAATGATGCTATTATCAACGTGAAAAAGTAGACATTTTTTTAGTTATGACATTGTTTTTGGTCAAGCTAGAATTTAGATTAGTGTTGACCTTATGAACGAAGTTTGTATGTTGTCTTCACGGTCATTTAAATAGAAGTTTTAGCTTGTTGCAGTTTGTTAAAAGTTCTCCATGGCATTCAGACATTGTTGATTCGAATTAGAAAGGGGACCGTAAGCATGTCTACTAAGCTTTCAGTTTTAGAAGTGGAAAAACGGTTCCCAAGGCACTTACAATGAAGCTCATCGGGCATTGAAGAGAGCAGAGGAATCGTCTCACCTGCACAGTGAGAGTGATTGTAGCCGGAGGAGGGGAAAAGGCCAACAAGGAGTCTTGGCGATTCTGAGAGTGTTGATACGGAACTCCTTCGATAGCATGCTCAATGCTAGAATTTTCCATTCTTTTTACGCTTTCATGTTAATAGTGCATTAATCTGTAGTGAGCTAGCTTGTGACACTGCATGAGAAGTCCTCATATGCACTACAAGGAATGAACTTGGGTACATGCAGTACTATGTTGTGCCTCTAACAAAGAATCTAAATGCCGCAGACTATTTATTTAGCAGAGGTAGATGACGCATTGCTTTGAAAAATCACAATTCTTTAAGGGAAAGCTGCAATTTTCAGTGAGCAGACCATAAACTTGGTTAAATAATAACACGATCTTACATTACAGCAACGTTGTGTGAAGATTGTAGTTTTTTATACAGATTACTTATTCTGTTGGCTCAGTGGCCAAAATGGTAGCATCTCTACAGGTCGCAAATGCGCTGATTTGATTCCTAGCAGTGACTGCTGTTTTTGGGTTGGAGGAAAAAGAAACCATGGTGTGCAATGCTTTCGTGCTCATAAAAAAATCTCGGGTAGTCCGAAGAAATTTATGAGAGAAAGGACCGCTGCTGAATTAGGAGTGTGTAAGTTGTGCCAATTACAGTGCAGCTTTGTTATACAAGAACTGTCTTACTCAAATTATTCCTTTCTTTAAAATTCTCTTGATTACATTGCCACCTCTCATATTTTAAGAACAGCTTATAGCAAATCTTGTACACATCTTTGTAACTTCTTTGTATCAAAGTGTCTAGTTGCTCACGTCTGATTTTATTAGCTTGCAATTCCTAGAGTCAGGACTGATAGAAGAACACCAAACAGCTTGAATCCTGGCAGCCACATCATTTTCATCACCTCTGTTTTTTCTGATAAGCCAATTAAAAAACAACCCTTGTTGGTTACGCGAGTGTACACTTTTCAAAGAAAAACGAACGGTTTCCTGCAGTCTTGGTTAAATAAATGGGTAACGCGGTATGTGTCGAACAAAGATTTGCTACTATTCCTATTGGGACAAACTTGATGATTTAAAGTATATGTATGTACCTTGTACTCTGTATTATGTACTTGTTCAGACAATTCATGCAGAATTTAAACGTGTTACTGTGTAATTATGGGCAAAGCGCACCTGACACCCTAGACACCGTGCCTTGCCTTAATGGTGGTGTTAAACCTGAGTTGCAATTTAAGTAGTGTGTGCTAATGCCCGGAAAATAGTTAAAGGTTTATTGCTTAGTAATCATGGAAAACATATGTATTGCCCCTCAGGAACTATGTATAGGCTAAAATCAAATTTTGCAAAAAAAGTGTTAGTTCATGCTGCATTAAGCAGCTTAAACAGAATTGCAATTTCATTGCAAATTATAACAAAACGATATTGTGTTTTTTTAGAAAAGAACTGTAAATGTACAGGACTCTGTAAATGGTCCTGATAAGAGTGGAACACCAGGGACGACAACTCGACGTCATCATGCAGCGTTTGTGTTCCGGACCTATTTCCAGTGCCTAAATTGAGGAAGACGTGCATTCGGAGCCATTAAAAGCAGGGATTTTTACGCACCCCTTAACATCCCCCAAAAAGATTCCACAACAACAAGCACCCTGCCTAGGGATCTTTACAATCCCCCCCCTCAAACATCCCACCTACACCCCCCCCCAAAATCGAAATTCTGCATAAACCCCTTATTAAAAGACGTCGATGACTCAAGATTTTGATTCCTAGCTGACTGGGAGCACAAATACACGACTGGTATTAATATTTTACCTTGTTTCACTTGTTAAACTTGGCACATGTAAGACAGTTGGTCAAGGGAATATTTTGAACATGGCGTGAGCTGTTCCCGTGATTTTTTGGACTTAATATCCGTTTAAACGACTCCAGTGACGACGAACAAACTGCGTGAGACAAGGCAGACGATATCACGAATTCATAGCAAACCCCTTTCAAAACTCGCGCGCACTGATGTCATGGGTCCGGCGCTTTAGCGGAGTGATACACTACATGAGGTGGTGCCGTTCTTGAGTTGTAACCGAGTATAGGAACAAACTCAGCTAATTCAAACTTCGTTCTGAAATATGCTTGGAGGCAAGAGTCCGGTGGTTTTGCCGTGGCTTCCGAAACCGCAGAATAAGTAGTTTGCGCATAACGCTAAGGCAAATAAGGTGCATGTAATCAAAGAGAACATTCGCATTAACGTCTATGGGAAGTTCCTGCAAAATACTTGTACCAGAGTGGTGTTCTTCCTTTGTTCTGTCCCGAAAGCTCTGATCTGCGCGAAACTTCTGTCTAATATCTGGGAAACACACCCGGCTCTTCTCATGTTTGCCTTTCACAATGCACTTTAAGCAGCTGGAGAAGCCAGGGTGGCCTTTTGTGTACAAAAAAAAAGCCTGTTTGAGAGCATCATATACTAATGCGTGCAGAATCACAGGAAGGGTTCGTGATCGAACAGTTATGTCATCATCTAACTACACTTTCGTCTCATCAAAAAACCCTGACAGCAAATCCTTCGGGTCACTGGGCTTTGTATGGCCGAAGAAAACACTCACAACAAAAGGCTATTCTCAACAATCTTCACAACGCTAAGAATGACCGAAAAGTGAGTACTCTTGCTTTTACATATTTCCAGGCCATCTATGTTGAAGCTTAGGCTGAGTTCTTCAGGGAGCTCTGGACAATCCTGAAGCATTTTCCGCAGTCCTTCTTCTACACAGAAGTGGCGGTACCTCCCCCAGAACGTTGCGAAGTACCACTGGACCGTGGTGTGTGCATCAGAGTTCTTGCAGACGACGGCAGGGAAGAAAAACACGGGTGGCTGCGCAACACACCAATCAGTGATGATACCCCGGCAGGGGTAGATTTAGAGTTTACCGCTCACTCCTGCAGCTTCTGCCAAAACACCAACGTGGTGTCTTCATCGTCTTCGTTAACAGAACTGTCATCTGACAACTAATGATCTCCGCTGGACAGGGGCCACACAGCGTGACTCGCTGTGGAGACGATGTATAGACCTTTCCCCAGTACCCGTCGTCCTAGCGGCCGCCACGGCGAACATAAAATAGCAGTAAGGCATGCCCCCAGCAATGTTTTGTTTTCGGGGAACTCGTGCACCAAACGTTCCGGTCTTGCCTTCCCTCCCGCACCCACCCATCACCCGTGCCTTTGACATGACTGTCAGTGTAGGAGGCGCACGCTTAGGTGACTAATCAGCAGTGGCCGAAGCACCCCTTTTCCTTTACTTTTTTAGATGCGAAGCAGCCTATGGTCGAGCCTGTTCCCTCCGCCGTTGTGTGGGTGCCGTTGTGCGGTGTCCGCCCCCCCCACTGCGCATGCCTGGCCAGGCACCGCTGGTGAGGATTGTTGAAGGATGCTCCCAGGGATTGGCCAACCAAAGAATCCATCACGAGATAGCTTCGCGTTCAACCACCGTAGTCATCTTCCGGTAGGGGGACCGTGAGTAGTATTCGAGGCATGGCTCCTCTCCTCTGCGACTCTCCTGTGCTATCCGGCATTCCTCCTCTGCTCTCCGCGATTGCGCAACCAATAGCAACACCTGCGGCTCCGCACGATATTGAGAGGCAGCCTAGGGTTACATATGCGACGGTAACCGCTGTATACTCCACCGAGGCGCCACTGTAGCTCCGTGGTATAAATGACGCGCGCGCGCGCTTCGCTCCCCTCATTCTCCCAACGCCGCGATCGAACTGAAAACTAATGGCAGCTTTAGTCGACCCTGTGCCTGCTACGCATAGCACTCAGGGTTCCCGCTGATGATGATTGTGGCAGGATGCCCCTAGGGATTGGCCAATCAAAACATCCATCACGAGATAGCTTCGCGTAAAACCACCATCGTCATCTTCCCGTAGGAAAAGCCTGAGTAGTATGCGAGTCATTCCTCCTTTCCTCTCCACAGCTCCTCTCCTCTCCGGGCTTGCGCATCAAATGGCAACACCTGCTGCTCCGCGCGTGATAATGCGAAGCAGCTTAGGGTTAGAGACGCGATGGTAGCCGCGGCATACTCCGCTGGGGGCGCCACTCTAGCTCCGCGGTTTAAATGACGCGCGCGCGCGCTCTCCCCTTCCTTCATTCTCCTCCGCAACGCCGCGAACGAACTGACAACTAATGGGAAATTGACTCGACCCCATGGCTGTTTTGCATACTACTCAGGGTTCCCCTACGGGAAGATGGTGAATTTTTTTTTAATGCAGAGCATTTCTTTAACTCGCGATGTCACCCGTTCTAGGCGTCCGTAGTAGCCCGCATCGCTCGCAGGTGCGCCCTCTCGGCGCGATCGTGGAGTGATAAAGGCGGGTGTCGGCGAGGCTGGAATGCACTCATCGCCGCGCTCTCTCGTCTCCTCGCCTACTCTCCGCTCGAATCGCGCGCTCTCTCCGCGGTCGGTTCGCGCCCAACAGGTGGGGGCGCGCGCGTCACGGGATCAACAACATCTGTGGCGTGATCGTGACTTCAGCATCGCGCGCGCGTGGCGCGATCGTGGCGTGATAAAGGCGGGTGTCGGCCAGGCTGGAGCGCACTCATCTCCACGCTCTCTCGTCAGCAGTTGCCGCAAGTGCAACAACATTACGTAACGCAAACTACTTAACGTCGTGCGCCCCCGGAAATGCTCTGCATTTGATCGTGCCCCTCGCGAGGGGGATGTTTCTTCCATCAGGAAAACGGCTACCGCTGGCGGGAATCGAACCCACGTCCTCGGGCACAGCATTTCTTCCACCCGTCGTCTTGTCATCATTCACTCAGTTAGGACGGTGACGCTGCTGAGCCCAGAACGGACGCCAAAGGGCTGCGCCCTAAAATAACAGCTTCAAAATAACATTTTTTCCCCACCTTGTGTTCACGATGCCGAAGGTGGCTGCTTATCAGCGCAACGTACTGGTGGCGGTAATCTTTGGCTTCGCGCGGCTTGCTTATTCGAAAAGGGAAAGAGTGGTGGCTTATCTGCACAACGTTCTAAAGCGTGAACCGCATGGTCAAATTTCTTCTCGCGAGAACATCCAGTGCAAGCTGCAGGCACAGTGTCGCCAGTGCTGATACAACTGGCATGGTGTGTGCAGCTCGGTAAGAAGCAGCAACATGGCGTCAGCACTGACCGTTAGGTGGTGTAGGCAGCTGCAGTGACCGCTTCTAAATGCTCACTGAAATGCCACACGAGGCGCAAGCGAAGATGCTCACGCAAGAAAAGAGCTGATAATCTGGGGAAAAGTGACATATAATCTGCCACCGACCCACGTTGCTTATGAAGGCGCCCATCAAAAATACAGAAGGGGGGGGGGTAAGCCTAAACATCTCTGGCGTGGCCAGCCGGCTGCTCGGAGCGCTTCGAATCTCCCGCCATTAGGTGCGCATCTCTTCATTTTTGCAAGTTGTCGGGCTCCTCCCTGCACATCTTCCCATTGGTGGAAGTCGTCAGGCTCCTCCCACTGCCACGCAAAGAAGCCACCGCGAGCGTGCAATTGTCGAAACGAGCGTAAAAAAACGCACACGCAACGCCAATGTGCATAAATCGTGTGCAAAAACGTGCCATGCAGTTCACGCTTAATAGAAATGACTTGCTGTGCACGGGCGTAAAGGTGCGCTGCTATCTTCCAAGGTGCGTCAAGCAAGGAAAGTTGTGGTTATCACGTACGCGCGCAATAAAGAGTGCCTATTTTTTTTCATTTTTGTTGCTTCCCTATTGGTAGCCAAGTGCTAGTAGCTTGTTCGGCTCGAAAAATTTAGCCCGTTTCCTTAGAAAGCCTTTTTTGTGTGCACGCACCCACTCAGTGTGAACTCTTCGAAAAGAGGAAATAAAAACATGCTGCCCTAGGAAGCATAGCCGCTCCCCAAGCAGCAAGCTGAAGGGGTGCCCCTTTGTTTATTTCGCCCGAGCGAACTGCCAAGAATGGCGAACCGGCCGCCCACGCATGCGCAGATCTCTACTTGAAAATGGTCCATTACTTACACGGCAGTATGTTACACAAAAAAGTCCTCCACGCCGTAATGGGACCCTTGCTGCTGCTGGAGGTTGCTAGGACTTGGATTACACCTACAACGCCAGCGTGCACTAGCATCTAATTAAGTTGCTTCTAAACAAATCCTACGTTGTTGCGATGTCGACGGCTCCGGTACAAATTCTATTTGCGCGCTGCAACTAACGCGGAAAATGGATCGATGGGGCACTTCCGTTTCCGCTTGAACTGCCGTTCGCTGCTTTCAGACATTTCTAATCCAGTAAAATTACTCAGAGCACTCACCTTTTGTTGTCTGCACCCGCGACAGGTGACTTGCCTCAGTGCGTGGCTGCCAACTCTCTCAATCCCGACTGGCTACATGGCCATCCTCATTAAATTTTCAACTTGGCTTGACTAAAATAAGTACTTCCGCTTGGTGGCCAGCAGCAAAACACAAGTGCTTAAAAACTGTTTCGCACAAAGTGCACATACTAAACATTCTCTCTCTTGCCTTATTTTTACTTTAAAATTTGCTGAAGATGTTTGTACTCTTCTGAATACTGAAAATGTAGCCAGCCAGTAAAGTAGAACCGGTAATTTGTTACCTGAAGTACGAAAAAAGTGCACAAAAACAATAATCACTATCTGTATCTATATCTTCGCGTGAAAACTATAACACCGAGCGTTCCCATTGTCTTCTAGCGACCAGAATGAGCACATCTTAAGAAATTCCTGAAATAAATGTTTCTAGGATATCAAGAGCAGTGATGTACTCAGTATGTCCTCAGGACATCGCGAGAACAGAGACGCCGTTTGGAAATTAGATAGGCTAGTCTGTTTCCAAGCTCCTCGGTTTCCAGAAGCTGCTGCAGCCTGCTGCGCTCCGACTAGGACTTGCGCTGACTAATCACAGCCCTGAGGTTCTCGTACAGTACTACCGGGAGCGGGGTAACGCGGACATCGGCAAGCTTGTTCGTGATGCTGATTAGCAAGGAAGTCACGACAATGTGTTATTTCATCTGCCGTGATCCGAAGTGATCCAATTGAGCGGAAAGCGTGCCTCGGCTTGCGCGAACCATGCCCATGAATTACAAGTCCAGTACAGGGGTAGCGAAATGATGCGCACGACCAAGGCGGTAGTGCTGGTGGACGAAGCTGCTTCGCGGTCACCGCCAGCCTGTAGCTTGTCCGCATAATCCATAATCAGCATCACCAGCCTATCTACACCCACGCAGGGCAAAGGCCTCTCCCATATTTCTCCAATTACCCTGGTCCTGTGCCAATTGCGACCAATTGATCCCCCCAAACTTCTTGATCTCATCTGCCAATCTAACTTTCTGCCGCCCCCTGCAACGCTTGCCTCCTCTAGGGATCCACTCTATTATCGTTAATGACCAATGACTATCTTGCCTTTGTATTACATTCCCTGCCCACGTCCATTTCTTCTTCATAATTTCTACTAATATGTCCTGAGCACGCGTTTGTTCCCTGACCCACTCCGCTCTCTTCTTGTCCCTTAACGTTACACCTATCATTTTCCGCTCCATTACCCGCTGAGTCGTTCTCAATTTAAGTTGAACCCTCTTAGTGAGCCTCCAAGCTTTTGCCCCGTAGGTGAGTGCCGGAGCCGTCATACACTTTCTTCTTCAGCGACAATGGTAGGCTGCTATTCATTATCTGAGAATGTCTTCCGTATGCACTCCACCACTTTCTGATCCTTCTAATTATATCTGCGTCATGATTGGGATCCGGGGTCACAATTTGGCCTAAGTACATATATTCGCTTACCGCTTCCACTACCTCACCCCCTATCCCAAACTGGTGTGCTGTCCCGATGTTATTGACCGTTACTTTGGTTTTCTGCATAGTAATTATCAGGCCTGCGCTTCTACTCTCTTCGTGCAGTGCGGAAAGCATGCTTTGCAATTCGTCCCCCGAGTTAATTAGCAAGGCAAAGTCATCAGCAAATCTCAGGTTACTGAGGTGTTCTGCATTAACCCTTACTCCCACCTGTTCCAATCCAAGGTTCTGAATACTTCTTCTTAACATCCTGTGAATAGCATTGGACAAATTGTGCTTCCTTGTCTGACACCCTTCCTTATAGGTATTTTACTGCTCTCCTTATGGAGGATAATTTGTTGGAAGCGAAAGCTTGGAACTGGCCTGGTTAGAAGGGACAAGATAGATCAACATCGCCAGTTAATGTCCCGACCGGCCCAGAGACATTCAGTTGAAACAGGAATTGGAGTCACACTTTTATGTTGCTCCTCGTGAATTGACACATACCCACGGGGAGGATTGGCCAGAAATCCGGCGTGAGGAAGACAAGCGCGGCCACCTAAAACAACAGATGATTTACACCTGGCGATTATTCGGCCGTGTGAGCGCACGTGAGCTTGCGGCTTGGCAGGAGCACCTGGTGACGTCGAGGCGTGCACGTGGGCTCACGCCACGTGAGGAGCTCCCCCCTTTGTTGTCGTCGTCTTCTGCGCGGGGGAGTCGCTACTGTCGCGCCGGTCGCTACAGTGTGTCCATGCTCAAAATATTTCTTAGTTCCAATATATCTTTTTGTAAAATGCTTTGTATCCTTTCGAGGACTAATTTACCGCTTAGCACCTTTCTGCAGTAATTTGAAAAAAATTGTTAAACTTAGTTGATAATTTTCCGCTACGTGAGAAGTCTGCCGCCATTCCGAAGACATTTCGTGGGTGCGTGTCGCGAGTTGGGATGTGAACTCGTGACATTGGAGATAGGTTTGTACTTGATCAAGAGTACACGATTATTATACAGAATTTTGTTCTGGGAAACAGCTGGGGATATCACGAAAGTTTCTTATTTATGATGGCGGTAATATCCAATTGACGATTTCCTACTACGACTACAGGGCTCAAACGATAGTATATGCCAGAGCATCTTCTATAGCGATTCAGTTCTATGATTCCTAGACCCCTTTTTGTGAATTAGGTACAATGACACCGATCTTCGTACCTATATTTTATTACCTACCATTTTATCCACGCATAGCTGTGCCTTAGAGAAAGGAACTCGAGATCGCAATGCACCCTAATGCGAAATTTGGGCGCAGCAGCAGTGCGATGAGGCAGCACTCACTCGTGGGTTCTAACGACAGCAGATATATGGTGAGCCTCTGCGGGGGCGGCGCAAAGTGCGTCTAAGGAAGGGTCCGCGGACTGAGTCTTAAGCGAACGCACATCATAGTCACGCGCACGCCCTTCCCCCGTTTTCTCCCGAGCGTCGCGCTGTCGAGCACCTCGTGCAGGCACAGCATACTGCCTCCTCCACTCTCCCACCGCATACTTACAAATAGCGCTGGCTCGCGCTACCATGGTGAACCGCCCTCCCCTCCCAATTTCGCAACACTCTCCTGCCTCGCATTCTTTCATCGTTCGCTTTTTCCTTCACTCGTCTGTGCAGGCCATCGTTCCGTCAGTTACGCCGACAACCGGCACAGCCAAGAGACGGCGGCCAAAGGGATGCGCCCTAAAAAGAAAAATGCGCACGAAGAAATGGGTGCCAGCACTGATCAAATCACACAACCCCACCTTTCGAATCTCCTTCTTCTCTCGAAATGGACCTACAGCCTCTATAAAGCTAGCCTCCTCGACAGTGTTGCCGATATGTCGTGACGGCGGAATTATTAGTTTTACCACACGGCTCTTCTTACACACTTTTTTGCGAAGCATATATATGGAGAAAAATTTGGACACAAGAAAAGAGAATGAAGATGCAACTGTAAGTTTCTTTCACGATGAGAGCACATAGGCTTTATTTTACTTGGTAAAATTCCAAGACCAACAATGAGACAATGTATTAAACCAGTACAACAAGTCTGCCACTACCGTCGTCTGCCTGAAAGATGGGCTGCGCAGCTTGTTGCAGAGGTCGCAGAACGAGGGTGGGAATCGATCCCGGTCGACGCGTCGCCTATTTTTCCAGCGCAGATACTTCGCATACAGCTGAAAGTCACCGGCTACTCTTTTTAAGTATTTGGCAAGGTGTTTCGGTGACCTAAAGCTTAGCGCATCAATGAATGAATCCGGCGGGGCAATGGCAGTGTAGTTGGCTCCCCCGAGAACCACCGGAATTATGTCGTGTTTCAGGACATTAAAGAATTTCTCGGTGCATATTGAGTTCTCAAAGGAAAGGTAGAAGAAGTATTTCTTCGCGAACAGTTCGTAGCATCTGGTTGCATTTTCTTTCGGGCACTTTTGATTTCCGCAACTGCCGTACACGTCGACATTGACGTACTTCCGAAGCTGTTTCACATAGTCATCCCTACCGCTCGCTGCTCCGCAATGGCTAACCGCACAAACAGCCATCCGTGACTTGCGTCGCCAGATGTCCCGGGTCTTCTCATATTCGAAGTTCCCAGTTACGTTGGGTTCTGCAATAGTGCCGTATGGGTGCACAATGTCCGAGTCTGACCTTCAAAAAAAGAACAAATATTAGTGAAACTAAAGCCAAACGTTTGCAGACTATAATTATTGTAAGAAGGGTAGGTCCAGTACAACATTAGATTATCTACCATTTTTACACGCAATCATATCTTGATGCATTTATCACCTCTTTATGAATAATTTAGCATAAAAACAAAGATCAGCAAGCGTGAAAATTTAGACGATCAGCATTGTACAGAGAATATTCGTGCGGCAGTCTGACAGTCGTCAGGAATGAAGCAATATACGTAAATATATGAGCAGTTACAGCGTCCGTCAATGCATTTTAGCACTGCACAACAGTGTTTAGAACAGGAGCACATGCGAGAAGTGAGGTTTCGGGAATAAGAAGTGTGACGAATGATGGCGCTTTTTTTTCTTATTTTTCCTGCACGTTGAAAATGGCGCGGTGCGATACGTTTTTCACGAGTCCCGTGGCATGTGGGTGAGTATAGCAAGCTAAAAACCCACAGTTGAACAAAATCGAAGTCCGCATTGCTTGGGTACACGGCCCTGAACCCTGTTGGGGCAACCAGGCAGCCGACGAGGTCGTACTCGAGAGCGCACATTTTTTTCACATGATAATTAGTCGACACGGCAGCCTACACTTCAATCAGTGAGGCGGCTATACCCCCATAATAGAAACCGAGAGAGCGGTTGATGGACAAAACTCCAGCAGCAAACAACAGCACTTTACCACCGCTCCCATGCTTCAGTAATGCCTTCACCACCTAATTTCACTTACAACACTGAAATACATCAAAAGTCGCAGTCGACATTCTACCTCATGGCACCCATACTTCCGCAAGTACACCAGCGAACCTGAGTCATTTGGTATCGCGACGTCCGAGTTTCGACAAACACAACTGCAACCTAGCCCACAATAATTTTAATGGAAAGTACTCCACCAAATAGCACTTTATTTAGTTCAGAGTTGCCTATTATGCCTAGCGTACCGCACACCTCAGAGTTGCTAGACACTCGCGATGGAATATTTTGCCCGGCCGGGCTGTTCTGATGTACTCATGCCAAGAATGGGCAATAAAAGTACTGAACCATCGTACGCGCGGAGTAGAAGTGACTCAGTAAAATTGAAGAACTGTCTCGTCACCCCTAGCCCTTGACCCTTTCTGGCCCTGTGCCTCTCTAGACAATTGGTCTCCAAATCAGTAGGTTTTACTACTAGTACCACGTCCGTTCCTTTTGCACTAATAAAATGAGCAAACCAATGATTCCAGAAGACACATGTGTCTTTGAAGTGTGAGGCCTTTCATACTGCGCGCTTCTAATGGGCATGTATAGCAAAGGGTGATTTTCAACGCCCGTTCACCGCAGATGAACACAGGTGTTTTTACACGTATACTGTTGCCAACAGTGCTGTCATCTTCTTCAGTAACCGCTGGAACCTCACCGACCACTCAGTGACGACACCTATGACGTTGCTGCGGCCCTCCGGCTAGCGCCTCTTCGCCGCCGTTACGTAGGCGCTGTGTGCGCCTACCTGGCACACAGATACCAATGGCACTTCCATACCAATTCATATGGTGTTTCCATAGGGTGTTTTCCTAACAACGCTACGCCCACTGCGCAAGGTATAAATGCTGCAACGCGACAGAATGGACAAAAGCAGCTTCTTCTGCTCCGGGTACAACGGAGTCACATCCAATTGCTGCAACAACTAAGGTTTGTTAAACCGACCTTACGAAGCTAGCATGTGATCAACCACCCAACTCGCCTGCTTCGTTCAATATGACATACCTGTTCATTAACGTGGCTCTGCATGTGCAGTGAATAGGGTATTTCCCGGGATATCGCCGCTATCCAAAGTTGCGATAAAACCACAGGAGTTCTAAAACGTAAATACTCTGCCCAACGGAGTAATAAAAGACATCCAGTGTTCTTGCCTCCCAAATGGGGGCGTTCCCTCACTGTTGTTGATCGTTTCATGGGAAAGCTAATCGAGCACGTGGTACACAGAAGACTTAAAAAAATAAAAGGAAGGCAGATTTAAACTTTCATACCATGATCAGATTTAGAACAACGTTATAAACTAAAGACGTACTGTTACAACTAAAATATGAGACAGTAGACAGAAATGTACATGATGGAGAGACATAAAAGCCATCGTAGGCCTTGTCCTAAAAAAGCCGATAACGTGCGCCACGACGCCATGCAGCAAAGTCCCGACGTACTACTAGGTGACGTACTACTAGGTGAGGGATTTTTTCTCGGAAAGGACGGCAAAACTCTGAATTGGCACCCTGGAATCGGAAGACCTTTAACTGGAAGGGAAGGCCACACCGCGGCGTTTTGTCATCTCCCTCTTCGTGCGCAATATTCTCGCCTTCTCGCCTTCTCGCCTTCCGGCGGAATTGACGAAAATTGAATTCTTACATCATAGCATCTACGCTGGTGACTTCACGCTCTGGGTAGCCGATGGAAGTGATTGCACAATGCAACATACCTAAAGAATCAATAAATTAATAGAGACCATCGGAGGTCCAAGGAGCCTTATGTGTCCGCCAGAACAATAGCAATGGCTACTACATCGAGCAAACAAAAGGAGAAGCGGACTCCCCAAAATTATCTACGAATAAACCTCCAGGCAAAAGTCGACCTCATAACAATTTTGCCGATCATCAATGTTCTGGCGTTACAGATTCAAGCGAATGGGTATGACGCCGAAGCCTTCAGCTTACTGCAAAAAGCGTACATTAAAAGATCAGATTGCCATCCAAAGTAGCCAATAGACACTTAGGAGTCACACGAGCCAACCTAATCAGAATGATACAGCCCTTCGTGTGAGAAGGGTGGTCTACGCAGCACCATTGCTTTTACCTAAAATACACGAAAGAAAAAAATCAGCAGTATGCTTCGAATAGTATAGAAAAAGTCCCATACACAGCCAAGGGCCCGCAACTCACTCAAGGAGCTAATCGAAGCCCAGCGAGTCTCCCAATCGGAGCGACTCACAAGGAGCGACTTGGAGATACGTGCTAAGATCCCTAAGCAATGATTATGACTTGCAACATGCGAATGAAGTTCACATTACCCCCCAATGCACGAGCACATTGTACATACAATCCTCCTTTAACTAGGAACATGCATTCAGTGCGCTATCAAGAGCGCAGACAAGAAAGAGCCAAAGCTGCTACAAACGCTTTGAAAAGACCAATGATGCGATATACGTCGACGCTGCTGACTACATGGACCGCACCGCCCTGGCAATAACTGCGGTTGACCAGCACGGCCACCTTATACTTCAGGCTCTTATCACTCAAGCAGACATCAGACAGTGAAAGAAGCTGCCATTGCCATTATGTCAGTATCAGCCCAGGCAGGAATATATATAAGTGACTGTAAGACGCCAGTTAGAAAGATCGTGAGAGAACGCATATAGCAGAAGCGCTGAAAATTATGAATGGATAAAGCGGAGAAAGGTCTAGAACAGTACAAATAATATGGGCGCCCACCCACACAGCCCTACAGAAAAAAGGGAAGCTGAGAACTGAGCTAGAGGACTAGCCGACAGGGCTGTCGTAAGAAGCGCCACAGAACAGCCCTCGCCCAGACGAACCCGCTGTGAACGTATGGTCACTTACAGAGGCCCTAGGTCATTGTCGATTGGGCCGGCTACAATACCCAGAGGTACACAAAACGTAACACAAAAACAACAATTGCAGGTAGACTACTACAGACAGAGATGAAGCCCAACTAAGATAGTAGACGGTCACCACTGTCCAGAACTGCGCAGCAAAATATCTAAAAACTGAGAAGAGGAATCACCCACTTGAAACACATGCTCTGCTATCACTACCACCGATAAAGCAAGAAAAATGATAGCTACACGGCCGCAGCGGGAGAAGGTAGTGCTCAGCTCGCACGACGAGTCTGGCTTGGGCTGTCCGAATGCCCGAGGCCGGCACCGAGGATATGGGCTCTTGGACGATGGCTGAAGAGAGAGGGAAGGGATTCCAGGAATATTCAACCCCCGAATCCATCCTGGGCAAACACTCTCTCTCTTTCCTCGTGGTCTGAAGGAAATCCTTTTTATGATCGTCCTGCACCGCCTGTTCAAGCAGTTCGGGGTCAAATTACCCTAGGAATGTAGTATCGGGGGGCCACCGAGCCGAGTTGCCACAGATACTCGCGCCTACGCTAAAAACCACTACGCACAAGGTTTTCTTATGCCCGGTACTATGGGGCAGGCCAATAAGATCTGCAGTCTGTTCAGGGCCTGCCATTTCATCCAGTGCATCACATATCTTGGCTGCATGCGGCAATTCCGCCCGTAGGATTAGGGCATGGTATATTGATATATATTTTCGGCTTGGCACTGTGCGTGTGTCATGCGCGAAGCCTGAACAGTACAAGAGACGTCTCCAGAAAATTCTAAATATATCAGTAAATTTATAGGTGTAGGATTTCTAGAAGCGGCGACCACGACGTCATGTCCAAGTACTGCCCCGCTAAGCACAAGGCTAGTAAAACTTGTCACAAGATTACTTGCGACCACAACGCGCCAGCGTAAGACTGTTGTCTTGTAGGGTTCAGGTTTCTAACCTTTACGCCCTCTTGACAATCCTTGAAAACGGCGTTTCGTCCATTAAGCCTGCATGTTGAGACCGAGGACCCTCCTACGTATAATGATGTAGTCAAACGTGGTAAGATACGCCATAATCGGCTTGATCACTACAACGACTCAACACTGGATGTCAGTGGAGAGCACGAAAAACTACTTTTCAGGAAAAAGTCTGACGTCAGTCTTCGTCTACGAATGGCGCACCTGGTGTGGGCAGTGCTGTCGGCGGAGATTTGAAGGGAGACTTAGCTGTTAACATAATACGGGACTTACTTCTCCATTACCTACGGGCTCAAAAACCACCGTACACTGACACCAAAAGATTTCCAAATCATAATAAATGTGCATGGTAGCCTAGTTTGCTTATGTGAGATATATGTCACTTCTGCAGTGAGATGAAAAATAAAACTCTCGTATTGTAGACCGCTGGCGCCATCGAATGAAAACTAAACTCAAATGCTTTTCTTGTTTACTTATTATTTTAGTAAAGCTCTGCAATGTTTCCAAAAGAAGCAAACTAGGCCATTGGGGGAATTCCTATGCATTTGTAAAACTTTTCCTATTGTGGTGCTTTTTATGCCCGTGGATCATGAATTAGGAAGTCCCACAGAAATGTGATCAGGTGAGTCACCCTTAACGCACCGCATCCGACGCGGAGTACCGACACACGAGCGCAACAGGAGGGATGGTGCAGGACGGACGCACTGACACGCAATTTGAGCTCCTTAATTCACTCGACACTGCAAATCAGCAAGAAAACCATGCCCGCAGCCCAACATACTCTCCAGACCTTTCGTGGTGTCTTGCAACGCGGCCTATGTCTTCGGACGCGGGTGCGTATAGTTGGGCCAGTAACCATTATTCCTATCCGCCTCGGCTTCGCTGCGTTTGTGAGAAGTCCGCACCGACACCTGTGCCTAGTCCCAGACTCCGACATTTTTCGGAGACGCCTGAAGACCTCGGCATATGGAGGTACCTCCGATGCCCTTCGTGTGTTACGTCCCACCTTTGGGAGTGCCACGCTGACTTCTTGGGCCGAGGAAAACGAGCCAGCACCCGACCTACATTTTATAAATCTGTGGGAAGCTCACTTTCGAGCAGAACTGGCGGCCAGCACAGAGAGAGACCGCACTTCAAGAATTAGGCCGGTTAACCGTCTCACTGCTGCACCACGCTGCCATGAGAAATTCCCACCTCGACAATGGTGGCTGCAGCGGTATTACTCACCAGGGCCATCTACCAGCCGTTCTATCTCGCGTAATTTCTGCAGATGTGGGTTGCGTAGATGCCTCCCAAAACCTGGTAGCCACTGCGTGCATTACCTAGGAACGCGCCCTGGGCAACTTTCTTCTAGAAGGGCTAAAGAGTTATCACCAAACTGCAACCAGGCTGCTCCACTATTTGCCTGCCTAACCACTCTTCTACGCGAGAATGGCTCGCCTCACAGCCAGGAAGACCTTGGAGGATATAGGCGCTATGCACCATGATTAAGCTTCTTGCAGCTATTGACAAGGCGATATCGACCACAGCAACAGGCCCGCGTTTCATAACCTACGAGCTGTTGAATAACATCGAAGGTCCCAGTATACAGTAGTTAGTAATTGAAGGGACGCTGCTTTGGTCTGAGGTGTCATTCTTCTCACACTGAAGCACACGGAAGTTGCACCTATACCAAAACCTGGGAAACCTCCTGTAGCTAGTTCGATAACATCTGGTCGATCACACTCACGTCAACCCTGTGTAATATCCTAGAACAGACGCTAGCAATGCGCCTCTCGTGCCGGTATTGTGGTTGGAGCGGTACACATGGCACCGCCCGGCTCATACTGGGTTTCGTCCACACATGGAAACAGATGGCGGCCTGGACCATATTCCGTACACTGCGCTCTTAGGTTGCCGATCCCTGAAAATACGCCCGATCCTGGACAAGCACGTTTAAAAGCTTATGATAACGTCAGACACTCTGCCATAAATTGCATTCCGCACTGGCTCGCCTTTCGCCATCAGCATGCCGCTTCTCGGGGTCTTTTGAACAAAATCCGCTTGATCACCTTCCGCATCCGCAAGAAATGTGTATAAACTGTTTCAGAGCGAGGGTGCCTTGGGGCACATGCTGTGTGCTGTGCTATTCAACAAGGTAATAGGACCTCTGGCACGGCAGCTGGATGAAGTACTGCACACTTCTTTCCTCGTCTAGACAGACGATGTGATTGCGTGGTCAGTTCGCGATGATCGGCAAAGACAGCAATCTGGTGTGCAGGCTACCGTGGACATAATACAGCAGTGGCGCTCACTTGAACGCTTGAACTTGTTTCCTAGAATGACTACTAACATTTCAGTTATCAATCGCTGGAGCCTACGCCAGCTGTCGCAGACACCAACATTCCCCATTTTCAATGGTGAGCCCCTGGAGTGTGCAACTAATTACGGGTATTATAGCTGAAAATAAGCAAAGCTGATTTGGCAGATTTATGGGTTCACTACAATCGACAAAACGACAGTTTCCTCCCTCCCTGCCTTAGCGGGAGAGAGTGAGAGAACCTATGTTCCTACGAAACCACTGCGCCCTCTATCTGTATGTCTGTGTAACGTTCTCTTCAACGCCATGGGTGAGTCTGGGAACCGGCCCCTACACCGGCATAACGCACGACGTACAGCAATATTATAAAAAGGATCGCCCTAAAACAGCTGCGAAGTTACAAGTATTCACCGCCTAGCGCAGAAGAGCAACCCATCCTTCCCGTTCTACGTACGAGGTGGCATACAGGTTCATCTGGACTTATTGGTAGACAATGCCATCTGTCATAGGAGCCATGTTTGCCCTTCTACGCCGGCATTTATACAGACATGCATTTTGGCGCAGCTGGTTTTACTTCCGATGGCTTGTCTGCTCTATCCGCCTTCATTACCTTCGCATGTATACTGATTCCATGTAACTAAAAAACAGCACTACGGAACTGGACCCCAAACGACAACAAAGGGCGCTGACTAGCAAGAGGGAGTTTATTCCGCGGGCTGCGAAATATACCGAAGGAAGAGAAGAAAAAACAGCCAATCGGTGGTTACCAACCTTCAGTGAAATGGGCACGACATGTGCTTCTAAGCTACTAACCTCCCTACTCATTGCTGTCCCCGACAGACTGGATAGGCGATTGACCAGGTGTTCGCCAGTGGGACTAACACGTCGAACGTTTCTTGTGACATCTCTTACTTTTTGGTGCACAAGCCTCTGTTTTGCTTTATATGTTTTGTTAGTTTTTGTTGTATGGTATACAGCGACATTATCTGTGTCGCCCAGCTGATGCTCCGCCATGAAAAACCCCAAGTATACAAATTTTTGCAATTTATAGGGGGAGTGAGTGAAACACTTTATTAAGGACGAGAGGCCATGAAGCCCTGTGAAGAAGTGCCCTCTTTGTCCGCGGACCTCGAACTGACACAAATCTCATCCGAACTTGTCTCCAAGAAAACTTTGGGGCAGTGTTATCAACACACTTTCAATCCTCGGCCTCCAAGCCTCGCCAAATAAAACAGAAGCCCTCTTCCTCTGTCCCCGAGGAGCCAAGAAACCACGACACCTCACAATTGAGAGAAGCCAAAAATTACCATGGGCACCAAAGCTATGATACTTAGGACTTCTCGTCGACCCCAAACTCATCTGGAGACCTGTCCTCAATGCCCTCAAAAAACAGGCTGACGCTGCCAAAAAAATCGTTCGCAAACTCTTGCCCACAGCACGTACTGTTCACAGACCTTGGCACTCCGCATCTACGAAGCCCTAGCAGGTTCCCGGATCCTCTATGCACTACCCCTCATAAACCTCGCTGCCATTCAATGACAGCGCCTCCATGCCCACCAACGCACAACAATTCGTTAATGTCTAGGACTTCTGCGGAGCTCTCAAGTAGCCAAGACACCCTTTGAACTCAGGCATGGCCCTTTTCCTTGCAAGCCAAACAAAGAGGTCTCCAACACATCCCCCGACTCCGTAAAACACAACACGGAATGGCACTCTTGAACCGCCTCCAGTTAAGACCTCACTCACACATGAGAGCACTGGCGAAATTATACCAAGAAATCTTCCCCTCCAAACATAAACACCACTAAACCTGAAAACTTGGCCTTCCCCATATTAAAAGACCCCCACTGCTCATCAGCACCACCTTACCAGGCACCACGTCAAAACGTACCACCCCCACATGCGCCCTGTACCAAGAGGCAATGGCACGTATACACGAAACCTTCGCTAACAGCACACACCTTTACACGAAAGGATCCATCCTCCAAAGCACCGGAACAGGCGCAGCTGCTTGTATTCTCTCATCCCTAGACGACAATCGTACCTGCCATCTGAACTTTACTGTTAGCAACACGACATCAGAAATCGCAGCCCTACATCTGGCCTGTACCATGGCAAAAGACCACTTCCCACTTGACACCATAACCACCTTCTCTGACTCAAAGGCTGCATTGCAAAAAATCATCTACCCCAACCGTGCTGCCCCATGCATTCACAGCCTAACTGGGATGATTCACCAACTTGAAGAAGAAGGGTGCAAGGTCCACTTCCAATGTATCCCAGGCCCTGGCCCGTGCTGCTTACAACTCTCACCAACAGTCCTTCAACATCTTCCAAATCGACGAGGCCCGCAACATTATTGAACGACACCTAAGTGCATCCCACCCCGACTCCCGACTCTCCCACACAAGTTCTCCGCGCCCCCTCCCAGCCCACGGCCTCTCCCGAAAGGACCGCTCTCTCCTCCGGCTCAAGACAGGCTACTTCTGGACCGCCGACCGCAGACATTGTCTACAAAAGACAGGTTCCCCCTTGTGCCACCTATGCCAAGTCGCAAATGAGACTATTCAACACCTCCTCGGCAAATGCCCTCACCTTGACCGTTCGCAACTCTATCATCAATGCACTGAGAAGACTCAGACTACCACACTCCACACTTCAAGATGTGCTCCTCCCAAATAGGCCGGAATCCACCCGCCTCAAAGTAGCATCCCTCATCGTCAAATTCGTCGAAGCCTCCGGCCTCTCTGAAATCCTCTATGCTCAACCCTACCAGCCCTCCCTATACCTCTTTCCATCCCCTACACTCCTTCCGCTCCCCCCACCTAACCAAAACCCAGTTAAGGTGTCCTCTCTGAGAGACAGTTTCCGGGTTTTTTCCCACTCCCTTTCCTCTCTATTACCCAAAAACGACAAGAAGTGAGGATGGCAGAGGGGGAGCAGAAAGGGAGGAGTCACAATTCATCAAAATTCACACTGTACACAGTTCTAGTTTTCAGTTCCTATTCACAAGATGCACAGTTCTCTCTGTCAGTGGCACCAAAATGCACATTTTGCACTGTTGACATTGGTCGTGGATGGGTATGTCCAGTCCGGAACAGTCTGTAAGACCGCTACACCAATTTGTACAGACAGTTTTCAAGCACGTACTGGGTAACTATTTCATGAGTTGCAGGGTGGTCACAGACACGACTAACGTGCTCCAGTTCATTCGTACGTGCAGGACCTACAGTTAGCAGTTGAAGGCGGTTACGGGCGAAGATAGGACAGAGCCAAATTAAGAGAAAGAGATTTGGTATGGCATCACTTTTGCACTGGGGGCATCGGTGCAATTGAGAGCCTGCCGGGGCTGACGACTTATGTACAATGTTTGGTGTATGCGCTGCATTTGCATACAGTTTATTGGCGAATACCTCGCCCGAACATGAAAAGGGCTTGAGAGGTGCAAGGATGCCAACTGGAGTTTCAGCTTGCAAACGCTTACTGGTTTCTCTCTTGAGGAGACGCAGCTGGAGTTTCCCATCTGCTTGAAGAGAGGGGACGGGCGTGGCGGGCACAGTGGGAGGTCATTGTAGCCTCTCCCTGGCAGCGTCGTGAGACGTGCGGTTGCATTGTGCGACAGAAGTATGTCCCTGAGTCCAAACAATGCGGATTTGAAATCCTTCCATTTGTAGGCCTCGTATTGTTGTCAGGGTATTTGTCGCCGTAGGTTTCGGGGAAATTGAACGATTCAATTCTCGGACAGCAACATAAGAATCGGTGATACTGCGAAATTTCTTTGCGGTGAGATGGGCGGAATGGTCATAAATTGGCCGCGTGGCTTCAAGAATTCCCAGAAGTTCTACTTCTTCTACAAGGCCATATCTTTTGGCAATTTGCTGGGATCCATTCAATTGTGGCAAGTCTGTATATGTCCAGGCAGTAGCCGCCTTGATCCCATTCAAAGACGCGTTGGTGTAAATGTCAATTTTGTCGCCTGCCTTGTCATCTGCGAGCGTGCGAACTTATTGTTCCCGTACTATTCCGTTATGGTGCCGGATTAGGCGTCGACATGGAATACCGATGGAGGGGCGTTACCACGGAGGGATTGGTGGCGGCGAATCCTTGCTGTCACAGTCGCCATTTAGGCGGTCTCATTTCTGGAGTCTTTTTCCGTATGGCGAATGGTCCAGATGGTATTGGAAACGTAGTTTGGTCTCTTCAATGAAGTTAGTGAGAGGCGGAAGAGGAACTACTTCGTGAAGGGTGTCTACCCGGGTGAATGAGGGGAGGCCACTAATCGCACGGAGAAGCTGCCGATTCATCTTGTGAAGAGCATTAACATGCGACTGCTGTAGCTCATAGACCGGGAAGCCGTAAGTCAAACGTCCATGTGCCACTGCACGTGCGAGCATGGTACAAGCTGCTTGTTGCGCCCTTACATATTTATTAGATACTCGTGTAACGAGGTGTAAGGTGTAACGCTAGGTTTTCCTAAGTGAGGCTATTCACTGTTTTGGACTATTACAGCTGCTGACTGGAGCACCTAGCAGTCGAATGGTGCCGTTACAAGATTCAAGAAGTGTATCCCCCACTTGAAGGGAGATAATCTGGTCCTTACTTGTACGCCGTTTACCATCGACACTGAACAGTGTCGATGGTAAACGCTGAACTGTTTTGTCAGGGATAGCTGTAGCTGAAATTGGGACAGCGTATGTTCCAAGCTCAGGACTGTGGCTTGCAACACTGTTTGCGTAGCTTCTGTTGTGTCATAATCGGTGGCTTCTGTCCATACCCCAATTTCGTTCACAAAAAGAGCGTATTGAAATATCATGCATGCATGTTTTTTGTGTATTGGCATTGTGCGCACGGTTCCGCTAACAATATCTGAGTGTAAGAAGTGCAAAGCAATAATTTTCCACAGCCTGCAAACGGAAGAGCAATACGAGAGCGGATTACTGGGAAAGCTGGTGTTGCAATAGTGACAAATTCATGACACACAAACAAGGAATGAGGCGAATGGTGTACCTGTAATGGGCTCACAGCGTTTTATCACACCCCTCCGCCACTGCTTGCGGTATCGGAATGGGTAACCGCATACACCGACGTGGGAAAAAAATCCCGCGCCTTCCCGCGAGGGTAACACGAGTGAATGCAGAGCATTGGGGCCTCAGTACTGATTGAAGGCAGTGTTGCTTCCATCGCTTCTTCCGTGATGCTGGAGTAGCAGACACGAGTAAACGTGGGCACGAGCGTCAACCAAGGAAGGAAGGAGCAACTCAGATACTGAAACACGAGCGACCGCTAGCCGCTATATTTGCAGCGCGCGCAGTAGAGGGAGAGCAGTACGTGGGGGGGAGAGCGCGCATGCGCAAGCAGCACGCGCCCTTCCACGCCCCACCGCGCTGCTATCACGACCGCGACGGAGCGAACGGGATGACTACGACGCATGCGCGCGCCAGCTGCTGTTGAGAGAGAGGAGGGAAGGAGAGGCGCACCTGCTGCGGACGCGGAGCTGTTGACACCGTCTGATGCAGGAAGAGGCGAGGCTAAGAAATGCTCTGCATTTAAAAGTGACTGATACAGGGTGATTTTCAGAGATTTAGAACTGCTATGTGGACGTAGCGAGGAAACCCGTCTGTACTGGCCGCAACACTCGATGTGTCACACCTTCGCAGCCTACTGAACTGCCAGTAATAAAGGCCCTAGGGCGTTCATATGGTGATATCAATCTAAAACGTTTTATTCCAGAAACAAACTGGAAAGGCTTCCAGGGCTAAAAGCTGCGTTACGCAGCTTTGCAGGGCCCCAGAGGCCATTACAAGACATGTAGGCGACACTGGACAATGATATATCATGGAACGCAGCAATTAATATTGACACTGCAGCTGAACCAAACACATTGTAACAATATAAAGTATCTTGACAGCAATACCAATTTGACATGAGTAAACATACACACGATCGATTTGTACAAACAGGATAGCACAGGTTTCAACGAATGCAGTCCTCCAAGTTCACAAAGCATTCGTTCAGACTCCTAAGTGTGAAATTATCTGCGCACCTGTATGTATTTAAAATGAATGGAAAATTGTACTGAAGCATTTGTAATTTATAGGTTGTTCGAAAGCGCGTCATCCAGAAAACTGTTTCGTGTGTGTACAGGGTGAGAGCGTTGTTTTGAGGTTGTCACAGCAGTTACAAAATCACGCGTATGCCAGATGAAAAATATATAAACGTAGAAACGGAAAATAGTACATTTTATCTGCACAAATAACCGTAAAAGAGCGTTGTAAATTTAGTGTTGGGTACAAATATGAAACGTTTGCAATGTGGCGGATAATTTGTTTCTCCAACATGATAAGTTTTGTCATGTTGGCCTGAGACGTTGTTGACAAAACTAA
Organism: Haemaphysalis longicornis; assembly: GCF_048455015.1. Classification (NCBI taxonomy): domain Eukaryota; kingdom Metazoa; phylum Arthropoda; class Arachnida; order Ixodida; family Ixodidae; genus Haemaphysalis; species Haemaphysalis longicornis. Next base: position 38,237,728 of record NW_027526204.1, read on the forward strand.
GCTGCAGTAATCAAGATGTGAAACAGAGCATGATCTACGTTAAGTTTCACTTGAAGAGGAAGGAATGACCGAAGTGTTGACAACGCTCCAGTTTCAGAGGAAAGTTTTCTTACAGAGGATTGAAATGTGCGAGTCGCAGCAGAGATTTGACGAAAAATTCACACCCAAAAGTTTATGTGACTCAACAAGGGCAATGTCCTGCCCTTCATACCTAATGACATTTTGGGGTGGACACGCCCTATTTTTGCACAAAAAATTACTACTTTTGCTTTTGTAGGGGTTGATTCTGATGTGATTAGACTTTGACCATATATGGAGCATATGAAGAATATCATTACAATTTCAATTAGAACGTCTAGGTCAGGTCCTAAGAGCAATAGAGAGCTATCGTCACCATATATAATACACTTCACAGTTTTGTCGATAGTAACGATGTCATTGGTATATATGTTAAAAAGCAAGGGCCCTAAGACGCTGCATTCTGGTACGCCACATGGAACCGGTAAATGAGTTGACCTATCGCTGCCTATACAAACACACTGTGTTCTTCCGTGCAAATATGATTGTAGTAAAGATAAAGGAACGCCACGAATACCATAGTGAGCCAGCTCATGATGAAGAATTTTGTGATCAAGGCAGTCGAATGCTTTGCTGAAATCTATAAAATTTTACAGTATTGTTTCTTTAAGCAGAAGCAAAGCATTTTCGGTCGACTTGCCTTTGCGGATACCGTACTGGGCTTCGGTTAAAATGGCATTTTTATCTAGAAAGTTTGTTATTCCTGAAAAATTAACTTTTTCTAAGCCTTTGAAAAAATAACAATAACTGATATAGGTAAAAAGTGAGATTGTATATTTCTATCTCCCCCTTTACACAAGACTGATAATCGGGAATTCTTTATCGCTGTTGAATATTTGCCTTTTTCAATAATTAGATTAAAAATGTTTGAAAGAGGGACGCCAATGTGCTCTATAACATGCTTTATCGGTGGTATTTGCAAGTTATTAATGTCAAGAGCATTGCTTTTTTTCAGGCACTTGAAAGTTTGGCAGACCTGTTTCGTTTGTCGAATCAAAACGTAAGCTTCACGCAGGACTAGGGCTAAGCATTTCTGGCAGGGGCAGATTTTGGTTACGAGGACTATTTGAAACCAAATGCAGATTGAAGTGGTCTGCAAGCGCTTTACCGGTTAGCAAATTTTCATTATGTATTATATTGCCTGGTGGGGTACTTCTATTTTTACGGCCGAAAATGCTATTTACCGTGTTCCAAACTACAAGTGGGCGTTGTGCCCCGATATTAGAAAACAAGTCTTGATAGTAAAATATTTTAGCACATTTGAGTTGAACATTGAGTCGGTTTCTAAGCATCTTGAATCCTTTAGGTGTTTCGGGTATTCGTGTGCGTAAGACTTTCTGAAGGCGATTTTTCTTTTTTATCACTTCAAGTGAAACCGTGTAACCCATGGCTTTCTTGGTTTTTTTGGCATGGTGTGAAATTTCTAAAGAGGAAATGTGCGAGGTTAATCTCCGTAAATATTTCTATGAATAAGGAGTATGCATCATTCGTATTTTCCTGATTCATAACACAAGACCAGACATGACAGCTAATGGCAATTTTAAGGCGCTCTAAAGCCTGATGGTAAACAAACTGTGTCCTAAAAGTATCTATACGACGCTCTCTCTTTACTCCAGCAGAGTAAAGCATAAAAACTGGACAGTGGTCACTGATGTGTGACACAATTGTTCTATCATCGGAAACCCTGTGTAGATTAGTAAATAAAAGGTCGAGAGGTGATGATGTTGAGGTTGTAATGTGTGTGGGGAAGTGATTAGATTCACAAATTCAATGATTTTATACAGGTTGTAAAATCGTGTAAAGTGGGGCTGTTGTCGAGGACATTTATGTTGAAGTCTCCTCCGCAAAAATTGTTTAAACGAATAAAATTTAACAAAGTTTCAAACACAGCAATAAAGCGAGAAATATTTCCATCGTGAGGGTGATACACTACTGAAACAACTTCTTGATTGCACTTAAGCGTTATTACCTCATAGTCACAGGCAGATACGCAGAAATCAGACACAAGTTCAAGTGACGGCAGGCTAACACATAAACTGCGACGCCACCACCTCGACGGTTTGGGCGATCAATGAACAAATGTTTGTAACCGTCAAGATGCAACATTGCGCAGTCGTCACGATACCATGTTTCGGTAAACATAATAATTTTAAAATTAAGTGAAAACTAGCTCAGGAACTGTGCAATGCTATCTTCTTTGTTCAGCGTCGAACGCGTATTAAGGTGTAGGTCAGAGTAACTCGACAATTGCTGGGTGTGGACAGATTCGGGAAGGGCGAGTTTGTTATAGCGCATTATTGGGAGAGGGCTTTTACCGGGCTGAGAGTCGTCAATCTATTTTGGGCATATCTTTGCGAAGTCATTTTTGCCACCGATCACAACAAAATCTGAGTTTTCAAATTGCCTTGTATATATCATGCCATTGTACGACCACACAGACTTCCATCCATGTTTGCACTTGCGTTTCGTGGCCACTCCCAATAGCCTTTTGAGCGTAGGACACAGATGCTCGTTAACGAAAATGGGGGGCCGAATCATTGAGCCCGATGTCGCTGTTCGTCAGCCTTATCTTCTTTGCCTTCTTTGGCGTCGCATCCCGCTTCGCCCGGGATTGAAACTGAACAATGATGTTCTACACGTCGTATTCCGCATAGGAACACGATGCCAGGCCACAATGCCCGATTCCGATATAGGCTCCTGAACACGTGTGCCAATTTTGGAAACAATGTCCATAACATTCTCACCGTTAGTTTTGGCAAAGCCCTTGATCTCAATGTTCGCATTACGCGAATCTTGCTCCACTTGAAGCACTGTCCTTTCAAGGTCAGCTCCCTTGGACTGCAAAGTTGCGCACTCCGCAAGAAGTTCATCATTTTGCTTTTTAGTTCAGCATTGTTTGCGCGTTCGCGTTTAAGCTCTTTCTGCAGTTCCTCGATAGTTTTGTCCGTGAATTCTAGACTTCCACTCATGGTTTGTTGTTCGTTGCAAATCTCGCGCATTACAATACCTAATGACAACTAAAATGCATTGCCTGAACGATTACGTACGTTTAAGTGAAGCCAACTCTAAAGGGCATCTGTTGGGGCCATTCTACAGACATATGCAAGTAATGAGAGCAATGGCCACACCAAAATATTCTTACGGAGACATGAAGGAAGGCGTGTAGGCACGCGGTACAAGAGGTTTCTACACAGTGTATTTGCAATCCCGATAGCACCGCGCAGGAAAGGCCCAGATCCTCCTCTACTTGAAACATGGTTAGGTAGCGCGGTAAAGACGGACAAAAGTAGAGACGACACAGGACTAGCGCAAGTCCTGCGTGGCGTCTACTTTTGTCCCGTCTTTCCCGCGCTACTTAACCATGTTTCACAGTTCGAACCAATTAGCCCACATTTAGGCGTTGACAATTACTCTTCTACTTCTACGTCTAGCTCGTTTTCGGAGTCCGAGTGCGCTACCCTCATTTTCTTTCGGCTAGTACCTGGCACATGTACCAATGTGGTACATACGCTATGCACGAACTCTTCCTCTGCTTAGCCTCTTCAGCTAAGACACCATAGCATAACCTCGCTAAGACACCGTAGCATAACCCCAGCGGCGGAAAGTGCCGTCTCGGTGGTAATTATTGCGATGCGGGTGGCGGACCATGGTACGGTTTCAGGTGGGCTACGTGAACAACGTCGGTTGTTGAACGGTAGGAAGTTGCTAATGGCATGGCCGGTATTATTCCTTACGTGACATCGGTGACTTGTCGGATGACACGGTAAGCACCAGAATAGGGAAAGAGCAGTTTTTCAGAAACTCGCACGTGGCGCAACGGCGACCACACCAGGACAAGTTATCCCGGAGGAAAGTCAAGGTTTAGGTGTCGGGAGTCCTAGCGCACATTTTTGGAGACTGGTGATGAGAGAAGGTTAGAGCGGGCAACTTGGCGAGTGGGGTCGAAACGAGCAATGGCGGCTTCGCCATACTCAGTTGTGGGCTCAGAAGGCGGTAAAAGGGTGTCAAGCGGCAAATATGGCTCGCGGCCGTAGACCAAGTAGAATTTGGACGAGCCTGGAGTGTTGTGACAGGACGAATTGTAAGCGAACGTGACGTAAGGCAACGCCACGTCCCAGTCACGATGGTTGGTGGAGAAGTACATAGACACCATGTCTGTAAGCGTCCGGTTGCGCCTTTCCATAAGGCCGTTGGTCTGTGGATGGTAAGCAGTTGTGACCTTGTGTGGTGTTGCACACGCACGCAGAAGGTTCTCAACAACTCAGGACAAGAAATAGCGGCCTCGATCAAAGAATTTGGCGAGGTTCTCTATGATGAAGAATTACATCGCGGAGAAGGAAATCGGCAACGTCGGATGCGCAGCAGGTGGGAAGAGCAGGGGTGATGGTGTAGCGCGTCGCGTAATCGGTGGCGACTGCTATCCACTTGTTGCCCGAGATAGACACCGGGAAGGGACTGAAGAGATTGACACCAACACGATAAAAGGGCTCAGTGGGGATGTCTAACAGTTCTAGGAGACCTGGCGGTGACGCGGTGGGCTTCTTGTGTCATTGGCATAGGTCACACGTGGCCACATAACGTTGGACAAAACGGTAAAGGCCAGGCCAAAAAATCGCCGACGCACACGGTCGTACGTGCGGGAATCACCCAGGTGACCAGCCGTAGGTAGGTCGTGAAATTGTTTCAGGATGTCTAAACGAAGCTGGTTAGGAACAACAAGCAGGAGCTCAGGGCCATCTGGACGGAGATTCTGGCGGTAAGGGATGTCATCCTGGAGTCGAAATAGATGCGTGGTAGGTGCAGGGGGGCCGAGGCCAATAATGCATTTGAAAGAGGGATCGCGACGCGGCTCATCACCGATTCGGAGTAATCCCGAAATGAATAACGAGCGGAATTAAGGCAGAGGATCGAGTGGGTCAACCGGATAACGAGATAGGCAGTGAGCGTCATGATGAAGGCAGCCAGACTTGTAGACGACGGGAAAAGGATAGTCTTGAAGGCGTAGCGCCCAGCGACCCAAGCGTCCGGTGGGATCTTTCAACGAAGAGAGCCAACATAGCGGATGATGACCTGTGACGCCATTGAAGGGCCGTCCATACAGGTAGGGGCGAAACTATCTAACGGCCCACGCAAGTATAAGGCATTCCCGCTCGGTGATATAGTAGTTGCGTTCGGCGGGGGAGAGGAGGCTACTGGCGTCCGCAATAACACGGTTATGGCCATCCTGGCGTTGAGCCAGCACGGCGCCGATCCCATGACCGCTGGCATCGGTTCGCACGTCGTTAGGAGCGGCCGCGTTGAAGTGGGCTAAAATTGGGGAAGACGTAAGGATAACGTAAGGATAGGGTGTGAAAAACCTCATCTTGGTCGATACCTCAGAAGAAGTGAACGACTTTCTTTAGAAGGTCAGTGAGAGGGTGGGCGATATCGGCGAAGCTTTTGGTTAAACGTCTAACTACGCACGGCGTCTGTAAAACACGGAACGGGGAAGTTCTTTACGGCATTGACTTCGTCTGGGTCAGGCTGAACTCTTTCAAAGCCGACGAAATGGCCGAAGATCGCAATGCGGCTAGCAAATCGACATTTAGAAGAGTTTAGTTCTAGGCCAGCACGTCGGAAAAGGGAAAGGGTGTCCGAAACGTGACATAGGCGAGTTTCAAATGATGGTGAAAACACAATCACGTTATCTAAGTAACACAAGCACGTTGACCATTTCAGCCCGCGAAGTAGAGAATCCATCATTCTTTCGAACGTCGCTGGCGCATTGCACACCCCAAACGGCATGATCTTAAAATAGTAAAAACCGTCGGGTGTGACAAAGGCGGTCTTTTGCCGGTCCATCTCGTCGTCAGAGAAATGCCAATACCACAAACGGAGGTCGTTTAAGGAAAAGAACTCTAACTCCGCCCCATGAAGGCAGTCGAGAGCGTCGTCTATTCTTGGCAGTGGGTATACGTCCTTCTTGGTTATCTTTTGACGTGGCGGTAATCGAGGCAGAAGGGCCAGGTGCGTCTTTATGTTTGACCAGAACCACTGGGGACGCCCAGGGACTGCAGAGGAAGGCTCGATCATGTCTTTATAAAGCTTTTTTTTTCACTTGTTTTCGGAAAACATTGCGTTCCGGATGGGACACTCGATACGGTCACCTGTTAATTGGTCTGGCATCGCCTGCGTCAATTCGGTGCTTCACTGCATGTGTTGACCCAAGGGGCGGTTCTGGAAGTCAAAAATGTCCCAATACGATAGAAGTAGCTCGCGTAGTTCTTGGGCTTGTGGTCCTGAAAGTTCGGCGCTGATCATTGTGCCAAATGTCTCCGCTAAGGTCGTAGTAGATATGAGGTCACGAGAGGAAGCCGGTAGGGAAGTGTCGACGGGTAGCGCAGAAATTTCAAAGTCGTGCAGCGAAGAAACTGAGGCGAGTGAAATTTCTTGGGGAAGTACTTGCCAATGCAATCCAAAATTCAGAATTGGAAGGATGGTCTGGCTGTTTTTGAAGGTTACGAGAGTTCGGCAGGATCACATTGCGCGTTAGGAGAACGTTGGTGGCAGGGGACACGAGGTACGCACCGTCAGGGAGAGGGTGGCGGGAGGACGAGGGAACATTCGTGACGTCTTCAGAGAGCAGACGGATGAACTCAGCTGAACATAACGGCGAGGAAACTAAGGCGTGTGGAGCATCGGGCGAAAGCGGGACTTCGAGGCGTAGTACATCCGTCGCGCAATCTCTTAGTGCAGAATGTTCCACCCAAATGTCAAGGCCCAGAATGAAATCATGAGTCAACGTTTTTAAAACAGAGAACAAGACTGTCGTTGTGTGGCCCGCAATGGTTACACGAGCCGTGCACATCCCTGTAACGGGCGGTGTCCCTCCATCAGCGACACGAACATGCGACATGGTTGGCGTCAAAACTTTCCGGAGGCGACGGTGAAGGAGAGCACTCATTATCGAGATATGTGCGCCAGTGCCTATAAGAGCGGCGATCAAAACGCTGTCTACTTCAACGTCGATTAAGTTACCTCTAGTCGCCAACTTCACACGAAGATTTTCGGGCTGGGGTCGGACTGCAGCGTCATCTCTGCGCGCTGCATCCATCAGTGTTTTTTGGTGAGAAGCGTCAAGGAGGTGCCGACAGTGAAAGGTGTCGGCGCTGCGGCGAACGTGACTAGTGGCGTGGCCGTGGGGGCGAGCGTCAAAATCGGGAGGCAGAGCTAGCGGCATTAGCGACGGATTCTGGCCACGTGCGAGGGGGAAAACGGCGGGGCACGTCAGTCGAGTAACGGTTTGCCGAGACGTTGTTCCTGGAAACTCGACGCCAATTGTTCTGACAGTACCGAGCGACATGGCGAACAGGGCTACAGGTCAAACACATCGGCTAATCGTCTGCGGTTCTCCAGTCAGCGGGATTTCGGTAGCGTGGAGGGTCTTACACATTGCGAGGTCCTGGGGGAGCATAACTGTGGCGGGCGGCAGGAGTACTCAAGGAGAATACTTGCTGGAGACCCATGTTGCTAATTTCGTCTCGAACGACAGCTTTAATCAGCGAACTGGCTGCAACAGAGATGTCAACCGCATGGCGCAGAGTAACGGAGAAGCAGTGGCTTCCATTTCGCGGCGCACTATTCTTTGGACAGTGTGTTCAAGGGAGTCGGGGTGAAAAGTCGCGGACAAAAACGGCTGGGGGGATGGTGGCTCGCAGGAAGAAGTCACAGTGGTGTTGGGCAACCGTTGGAATTGCTGCGTGATGGGGCGGCTCTTCGCTTGCTCGAACAGTCGGCATTCGTTTAAGATGCCATCGACTGTAGTACAGCCTTTACACATGAGCACGTGAAAAGCGTCATCAGCTATTCCCTTAAGCACATGCGCAACTTTGTCCTGCTCAATCACCTTCTTGTCGACTTTAGGGCAGAGATCCAGGACGTCGTGAATATATGAAACGTACGGTCCGGCCGACGTCTGGGCACAATATGCAAGTTCCATTTTTGCGCGTAACTGGCGTTGGATGGGATTGCCGAATATTCTCAAAAGTTCGGCTTTACAGAAGCCCCAAATGGTTAACCTGGCTTCATTGGTTTAATAACACGTGAGTGCCGCACCTCTCAAGCACAAAAGAAGATTGGCAAACGTGAACGTATGGTACCATCGTCAGTACCAGTGAAGAAGCCGGCCACTCGGGGCTGCGAAACGACGACCAGTACAGGCGACGACTCGCTCGGCGGAGCTATGTTGCAGGAGGAATATGACGCCCTCTCCGGAGATGCGTGGTGAAGGATCACGACGCCTTTAGGATCGGATAGCTGAGATGAGAGGGGGGGGGGTGTCTGGTAACCTCTACCAAGATGTTACTGTGGCGTGAAGGAAGACGTGTAGCCAAGCGGTACAAAAGGTATCCACACAGTGTATTTGCAATCCCGAGGGCACAGCGTAGGCAAGGCGCAAGATCCTCTTTCACTTCTACGTCTAGCTTGTTTTCTATGTCCGAGTGCGCTACCGCCATCTCCTTTCGGCTAGTACCCGGCACATACCCCAATGTGGTACATAGGCTATGCACAAGCTCTTCCTCTGCTTAGCCTCTTCAGTTAAGACACCGTAGCAAAATCAAACTTTTTAAAGCCGAAAGCCTTAAGGTCATTACTGTTCCGGCAATGTAGCTGGTCGGTGCAGAAATTCGTCTGTGCGGCAAGGAATAAATGAAAAGACTCGTTTTTGTTTGTATGGAAACCGAACCCTGGTCTCCAGAATAGGGTAGGGTCACAGTGTGCTATTACAGCTCTAGCTCGGAATGTTGCCAGCTGCGGAACACGGCTCGCCGTAGAGCGTAAGTCACCTACATAATATTGCGTAACAGATGAACACGCCGACACTTTAATAGAAGAGGCGAACCCCAGCAGTGGAGAGCACAGCTCCCGGAAAAGCTGTGGCATGATGTGGCGACTGCCGAATGCGGGTGACATTATCAAGAAGAGAAAGACAAGAGAGAGAGGCGAATAGATGGGGATCCTCTGAAAGAATCCTGGCCAATTATCACCAGTTTTTTCCCTTCAAACCATGCAAGCAAGATTAGGTCGCCCTAAGACGTTTTCTCCCCCGAGTTGGTCGGTGTACTTCGTTTTGTGCAGAACTTGCGCGTGGCGTTGGAAAAATGGCGATCAAAACAAAAAATGCCTTATAGTTACCCCCAACGCTCTGTCATTGCCTTCCCCTAACAATACGGCACTTCGAGTTTATTCCATCTTCCTTTTTTACCTTCAAGGTCACTTGACCAAAACCTGGCAAATCACACTCTTCTATTGAATCACTCATTTTATTCTTCACAAGCCGCACTGGTTAACATCAACAACGAAAAGTGCACCGGCCACCTGGGTGTTTTTTTTTTTGTCGCAACATTTGGCAAATGGGGTCTCACACGTTCACAAGCTGTTATCAGTGCTGTTCTAGGACATGTCGTTCTATGACCATGTAATGTTTTGTCACAGAACTCGCCACTTACGGAACTACTGCAGGCGGACAGCGTGCCGAATTATTTGCATGTCCTATACATGGTTACAACTTAAAAACGGCCACGGAAGCCCCTGCTGTGCCTCATCACCGCAGCCGGATGTTACTCCACGCTGCACCAGTAGTGCGTTACTGGGAATATTTGGAACATGGCATGAGCCGTTTTCGCGATTTTGTCGACCTAATATTCTTATAAACTGCTGCAGCGACGACAAGTAAACTACGTTAGCAAAGGCAGGTGGCATCACGCATTCATAGCAATCTCCTTTCAAACACGTGCGCCTGTTGACTTCCGCGTGCGTTGCTTTGGCGGAGTGTTATCATGCATGAGCTATTGTTCTTAACTTGTTCCCGAGTATAGCCACTAATCTGTCAGATTTAAGGAAATCACCAAGGTTGAGTGAGTTACTGCGCAGTGATATTTAACATCAACCTTTATTTCAGCAGTACGGCTTCGAACGAAAGGTATAATGATTCCGCGAAACTTTCGCTGGCGAAGAAAATTTGTCCTGGTCCAGGATGTTAACCAGCCGGGTTAAATGCCTATCTAAGGCAGTGGTCCCAGTGACAGGCGATGGTTCCGGATTGAAATCCTGTACCAAGATAAAGTTTTCTGCACTGCCAAATTCCGCGAAACCAGTATAGCCTTTTTTGCAGAAGTTCTGCCAAGGTTTCTTAAATGCGCAAGGGATCTGTCATTGCAAGCAATACGAAATAATTTCTCCAGATTGGGATTGCTCTCGCCGAAATGTGGTGTGCCAGAAATTATCGAACTGACCATGCAGAAAATAGGCATGCATGCGTTAAGAAAACGAGCCCTAAGTTTGGGTGAAAGAAAATGCGTTGGTAGGGCGTAAAGTGTGCTCAGTTTCTTTGGCAAAGCGTCCTACAAACTTTTTGCACATGTGGTCCGCCAGGAATTAGCGAAATGGCCATCGGTATAATAGACACGCATGGGGTAAGAAAATGAGCGCTAAGTTCGTGTGAACGACAATGCGTTGGTACGGCATAAATTGTACTCAGTTATTTTGGAAGTGCGCTCTACTGAATTTTCGCTAAGCTTGAAACGTAGGTACACTCAGGCAAGCGGGTTGAATTGAGCACAAACGATGTGAAGAAAATAACCCAGCACCGCGAGAGGATGGCCGAGCACCTCGCTGAGTTGGCTCGTTTGCTTGCTTGATTGATTGCCAGATTTACTGATTGATTGACTTGGTTTATTTATTTATGTATTTATTTATTTATTTATTTATTTGTTTGTTTGTTTATTGGTTGATTGATTGATTGATTGATTGATTGATTGATTGATTGATTGATTGATTGATTGATTGATTGATTGATTGATTGATTGATTGATTGATTGATTGATTGATTGATTGATTGATTGATTGATTGATTGATTGATTGATTGGCTAGCTGACTGACTGACCGACTGACGCATACATTGAATAAGGCAGGTGCGAAGGTAGGTAGGTAGTAAGCAGGCAGACAGGCCGGCAGGTAGATTGCAGAGCTTTACTTGTGAAAGGTGCGCCTGTGCTGTGAGGGCGCTGTAGGTAATGGCTCCGGATTAGCCGAAATATTGACCCGCCGGCGCATACGCTTTTCATCTCCATCAAAAAAGCAGCCGGCGTGGCCGGTATCCAAGCCGCGTCCATTGACTCAGCAACCCCACGCCTAAGCCACTGCGTCACCGCGTCGAGTACGTGGCGATGTTTGTCCAATGTAACCCGCCCCCTCGTGGCTGCAGCTAAGGGATTATTTTATTCACTTCCAGCTCTTTGCAGCAGGTCACACGCGATTGTCAATGTGCATTCAGCGATTTCATTTTTGCTTCCACGGCTGTGTTCAGCTGTTGCGATAATAGAGCAGCCGTATGAGTATCATTCATATTGATGAGGGAACCTGTGCCCTTTCTGGTTTAAATGTATAAGTGCTCCAGAGAGTAGCCACGGACATTGCTGACAGAGGGTTACTACGAAAGCATTACCTACTCACCGGTAAGTCATCGTCCAGTTGAAAATTCCCTTTAGCTTCTGGAGGGAATAGGTGTGTGGCGGGGACTCGGGGTTCCAGAAAACCCACTTCTGGGACGGGGCTCTCCACTTGGGCATATCGTTAAAGCGTATGTCCCTGGCGTGAAAGACGACCGCGTCGCTTGACATCAGCGTGCTGCGGTTGTAGCTCACAAAGCACTGCTGAGGGCAAGTCAGTCGCCGAGTTGTTACATTTTTTGAAAAACCCAAGACAAATTGGCCATACGGGAGGTACCACAAGAGCACTCGAGGTCCATCGGGTCTTCCTGAACTTCCCATCTTGGGCCTGTTGTGTAGGGGCCAGGCTTTGCTTCGGTCCACCCGACTTCCGTGAGAAGTGAGGCTTAATTCACCACAGGCGTAGTACAGGCACGTGGCCAGTGCGCACATTGGCACGAAGATCGTGGCTACCTTCTTCCACTTTGGGGGAGATTCCTGCATCTGAAATTGCGGGGAAAATTCCACTTTGGGGGAAATTCCTGCATCTGAAATTGCGAGGAAAAGGTTCCTGACTAGAAGAATATATCCACTCTTTTCAGAAGGAAGAACGGCTGAGAAATGTACCACTACTCAGAAAGACACCACACTAGTGAACGGAAGAAAGACACCACTACTGAGTAACTTTACGTGAAGTTCATAGCTGCATGACGGAGGCGGAAGCCTCGTACCTCTGCCGTTCAGCAAGCTCACAGGCATGTGGTGCCGCAGCTGCGGGAATTGACTGTGAAAGCCATCGAATGAACGGATCACCCAGAGCATTATAAGAGGCTTAGTATTCAGCCATAGCCCCGCGCCCATAATTTATAAATGAATGCTCCAATACCTTAAACCCCGTGGGACATTTTCCTACAAAGGACGGTGGAAACTTTTTGGTGTGAATTGTTCCTTCAGCTAGGCCAGTTATTTTTTTGTAAACAATAAAAACCGCCCAACTGACAAACAGCAAGAAATGCACAGAAATTGAGAGCATAATTTTAAATACGATCATTCACGGAGTCGTGATGAAGCTTATTTTATATAAAAAGAAACACACTGCAACAAATTTATTTGACAGATTGATCTGCGAAAAATTGTTTTGAGCCGCCTAGTATACAGCCAAACAAACCTTTTAACCTGTGACTATGTTTGTGACGAGACAATATTGCAGGATGCTAACTTTTTCTCGCTTCTAGAACTCAGGCGTCTGACGCAAAAATAAGTAAACGTGTAGTCACGCTGTTTTGTCTGTCCCTGTACAGTACATTCCCGATAATTGAAACTCGGATAATTTAAACTTTCGAGCAATTAAAAAAATTCCAAAAATTTGGTTGGCCCCGCTGTGTTTTCAATGTTTTTAAAGCAGCTCAGTTAAAACTGCTAAATTGCGAAAATTCGCCTAAATCCTACTTTTTTGATGGTCTTCAGGAAAGTATCGGCCGCATTTGCCACTACTAGCTGCCCATTTAAATCTTTATATTGCCAACAGTCACAAAAAAGCCAATTGCCCGCACGCACTGCAACTGGCTCCCCTTGGCGGCATCGAAAACTGTGCTTTGAAGCCTCACGCTAAAACAAAGCAGTCATCTATTGGTGATGAGTTCGTTAAAGTGTGAATAGCACTTCATTATCGGGTGTGAATGATGTAGCATTATTAAATATATGTGAATGTTTCATTGCTACACAAGTTGGTATATTCCCCCCAAAATATTAATGAGAGCTTCTGATAATTCAAACAAAATCTACGAGTGTCAATTATCGCGATTCCACTGTATTTGTGGCGGCAGACTCCCGGTGAAAGGTGAGTTAGAGGGAAATTGTGCCTGAATACCAACTTGTACAAATTAAAGTGGACAAGTACTGCTGAGAAGCGCGTTTTAACCCGATAGCATTATCAGGCAGATTTTTCGATTTTTTCAGTGGCTGCTGTGATGAGTATTCGACTGATTGATTGACTGTATAACGCGCCGACGCTTCCCAAGCGATGAGGCACGCCGTAGTTAAGGCTCCGGATTAATTTTGACCACCTGGAGATCTTTAACGTCCACCGAAATCTCGAACACAAGGACATGTTTGCTTTTCGCCTCCACCAGAAAAGCGGCTGGGAATTTAAAACGCGTCCTTGGGCTCAGCAGCAGAACGCCACAGCCACTGAGCCACCTCGGCGAATCCGGGCTGAATAAGCGTCCGCACAAACACGTCATCACTTGAACACGGAAACTTCAACTGAGGCAGCCAGATGTGAGGGGTCGACTGAATCTGGAATAACGCGACGCGGTAACTTAAGTGTGGACAGAATGATTCCGGGTTCAGACTGTTGCCGCAGCTGTCGTAATCTTTAGAGAACGACGTCAGTTCATGTCCCAGGCAACCGAACTGCGTGACACGCCGTGTTTTTGCGTCTTTAGCTCACAATATGGCTGTTACGTCGTTAGTCTGATCATAGCATGGCAATCATACTAAAGCGGAGACGAAGAAACGACGAGCATTTTAAGCGGGTGCCGAACCTCCGCAATGAAGCGTGTTCTACACTCTGTCGGTGTTATTATGCTCGGAAGACACGCTCACCAGCCGTGCCCGCAACTGTCTTTACCATACTAAAGCCCGCGTGCACCGGAAGTTAAAATTTCAAATTCTCGGTAATTTACGTGCCGGGACCACATATGGGCTATGAGGAGCGCAGTAGTGGAGCGGTCCAGATTGTTTCTACCCCCTGGGTAACTTCAACATGCGTCGTAATTTTGATACACGGGTGCTTTTGCTTTCCTCTTCATCATGAAAACTGCCGCTGCGGCCGGAAATCGAACCTGCGTCCTTGGGTCAGCAGATGACCACCTTACTTATTCAGGTACCGCGGCAAGGTTTCCACCAGAAGTGATGCCATAGGGTCAGCTAACTAAAACAGGGGACACATAATTTGCGCCAGTGTCCTAAAAACCAAGGAAGGCCGACTACCGGCAGAAATGAAATCAAAGAAAGCGGAGTATATTTTCATACCAGGAATTTTCAAACCACGTTACAAAATTCCCGAGCTTTTCTCTCCTACGCTAACTCTGTTGGGCACATGACGGATAACGCCACGAGATATACTAAAAAAATTAGCGCCAATTCACCCTGCGAATACAGTTGGAAAGCAAAGCTGTAAGCGGCACCCGCAACGATTACCCATGCGACGTCACTTAAATTCCCTCACGTCGCTCTACAAATAGTGAAACCAGAGAGAAGCGAAATGTACTTAACCACACCCTCCAATACTTCAAACAGATATTCTTGGTAAGGGTAAATTAATGCCTGATGCATGAACTGTGATTGGTTGAGTTGTGTTGGTGTAGCACATGAGTGCAAACTCTTTTTTTGTAAAACTAGAGCTCAAACACGGTATTATGCGATCTCACTTCGTCTCTGCTGTCACGTACTGGGGCGACGAAATCGGCTGCAGAGACGGTGGGAAAAGCAGGAGGAGATGGAGAATGAGGAGGAAATACCGCTATTCAGATTTCTGAACGGCCCAGAGTGTGGCCCAGGGGAGTGGTTCCTTCTTCACTCTAGTCCATATTCAGTTCGCGCCACGTGTGCTTTGTCCACCAGCTGAAGCTGGGTAGGCAGACAGAGGCTGAACACCAGTATTTCCTATGGCTCTTGTTCGGTAGTTGACGGAGAGAGAGGAGGGTGCTCAGGGCTAAAGTCGCACACCCCAATTTGGTGAAAAAGTGTGCCTACTTATATGCCAAATTAACATTCCGCGTAGTAGCAATGCGGGTGCTTTAAGTGAAGACGCGTCGGGTGTGTGAAGTAGCCGGAGTGTATGAGCGGTAGAGTAGTTTGTTGTTCGATGGGTAGTTCAGGGTAAGGCGAAGGTAGGGTCTGTCTCAAAAGGCGATAATGCTGGGTTGCGCCCCTGAACGAGAAAAGCGGGTGACTGTCCTGGTGCAGCCCCATAGCACGGGAGGTAAAAGTGCAGGCTTGGTGGGCGTATTCATTGCTCTCCATAGAAGCGTGTGCGGGTTTCCAGATGAGCTGAAGGGAAATATTTGTGGAGTAGTTTTTTGGCACACGCAGTGCCAGTCGGGACACCAAACCCCACTGGTAATTCTGGTAGGCTTCTTGGGAATCGGTGACTACCTTACGAACCCTTGATTGAGTGAGAGCCAAGGCGATGGCTGCCTCTCCTGCTGCCGTCATGATTTCGGTCTTGAGTGAGACACAGGCAAGGAGGTTGGTTCCGGAAATAGCCACGATTATGGCGTACTGCTGCCTTCGATGTTGGGAGGCGTCTGTGTAGATAACTGCATGATCCCTACCGAGGGAGGTGTTGAGCGCTTGAGCCCGCGTTTGTCGGTGACATTGTCGTGGAAGGGGTTCATATTTATAAGCAAAAATAATATCTTTAATTCTTGTTGTCAAATGTAGAAAAGTAAATCAAGCGGAGTGAAATTCTGTGCTGCCCAGCCAATGTGGTTAAGGATGCGGCGACCCGCCGCAGTTCTGCTCATTCAGAGCTTCTGAATAGAAAGATGGCCCTCTATCAGTTCTACCACCGTGTTGTAGAGCCCCGTGGTGAGCAGCCTCTCTGTGGAAGCATTCATTGGAAGACCAATGGCTTGATCAACTGCCTTTCTAATCATTATATAAAGCATCTTTATGTCGTCCTTGCCGAGAAGACAGGGGGTGGACGTAAGTGACTCTCGAGAGGACAAAAGCTTGAACTAATCGAAAGGTATCGATTTCCTCGAGGCCTCGCTTCTTGGTGACAATTCGCCTAATCGTGTGTATAATGTTATTGATGCTGTGTTTGAGGCGCTAGATGGACGCGTCACTCCTGGTGTTGGCGTGAAGATGTAGGCCCAGGATTTTCATGCTGGGGCTTGGAGTGATGGCCTGGCCATCAAGGAGCATTTAATGTGTTCCTTGAGATGCCGTTTGGCGTGAGGGCGGACGACAAGGAGCTGAGGTTTTTTACATGGACACTGGAAGTCACAGGCTTTAGCACATTGGCGTAATAGAAGCCAGATTCCATGTGTCGGTTGGAGCGTCCTTTAATTGATATCGCGTGGCGTTCAGCGAGAATGCAGTGGTTAAGCCCGCAGATGTGCATGGTGAGTGCACCACTTGTCTTCCCCGTCTCCGTGTGGGCTTGTAGCTAAATCGGTAAGACAGCGTGCTCTGGCTTTGTTAGTCTATTAGTTCCATCTTCGATTCCTGGTAGTGCCAGTAAATTTTTTAAATATTTGTACGCAGGAGTTTTCTGTTGACACCAGCGGCCGCAAAAGAACCCTTGGAGGGTAGAGGCAGAAAGCTTTGCTTTAAAAATCAACTAAACAACACCGTCATGGAGCATATAAGGCAGCGCGCAAAATCTCAATTTATTATCGTGATACGAACTGACACCCGCTGTACCACCACGGTAAAGCGGGATTCACACGACGGAGAAACCCTCTCTTTTTGGCCCGCGGGACCCGCTCACGTGACCGGTTTTAGGTTCCGCCCCTCGGTGGGGATAGCCCGCGGTGGCTCCGCGAAAGAAAATGCCTCCGCATGTTTTCGCTCGACGACGGTGGCCCTCGGCGGGGAATGTAGCCTGTTCCTCGGCGCTGTCGTCTCCTAGTCACTCCGCGTAGCTCCGCACGTGTGGATGCGCCGCCAGGCCGGATAATCTGGTCGCGTGCTGTTGACGTCACATATCCGTCCGCCTCCGTGAGAGGGTTTCTCCGTTGTGTGAATCCCGCTTAACGCGATGGTTACCCAGAGACGCGTCTAGATGGAGAGGAAGGCCAACAACTCGATAAAGGAAAGAAATAAGGAACTTTAATGGCAAAGAATGGAGAGACAGAGAGAGAGAAATTGAAAGAGAGAATGAGAGAGTAATGTTTATTAAAGACAAAAGAGCCAAGTGGTCGGTTTCCTCAGTCCAGGACCCCGTTGGAGCGTCCAGCGGTCTGAGCCCGGTGAATGTGCCGAAGCTGTTCTGCGGCACTCGAGCTGCTCGAGCTGGTTTCGGCGCTCAAGCTCACACAGTTTGATCGAGGGGTTAGAAATCACGGAAAGTCAAGGGTTGAGCTGCACTCCGACACCATGTGGTAAGAGTGCAGGGCGCTTTGAGGAATCGACACTGTGGGTTGCATTGCGTGGCCAGATGAAGTCAGCTTGCTGAAATGAGTGCGTTTGGAGGATACGTCAGTAGCGCTCCTCTTTCTTGCTGAGAGAGGCATTTGCTGGGGGAAACGAAAGCCGGGCTAGCCTATAGTGTTGCGTCACCTACTGGAATGACGTCAAGGGGATGGCCGTTTCTAGCCAACTCTCTCGCAGCGCTCGGCTGATTACACTTCGAGCAGTCTCATTTGCAAAGACATTGCCACAGAGAGAAGCGTGAGCCGGTATCCAGACAACCGATACCCTTTTCTTTGGAGGGTTCCTGCACAAGATGTTCATTGCGGTGTGTGAGATGCAGCCTCAGAGAGAGCTCCTGCCCGCTGACTGAGAATCCGCGATGATTACTTCCGCAGGAGTTTGCGTTATCACCAGTGCTATAGCTACCTCTTCGGCCTGTGGCGTCAGTACTTTCATGAGAGTGAGGCTGGTGACGTGGCTGTCTATCTTCAATACAGTCCCCACTGTTACTCCTCGTCTTGCATAATCTGCGGCGTCGTGTAATAAACTTTTTCGTTGGAGCCATATTTTTTTCTCCAGGGCTCTAACTTGCGCCTCGCATTTTTTGGCAAGGGGGCACTGTGATGTTTTGGCGTAGTTCAACGGGGATATTTTCTGTGGATTCTAGAAGGCGATCATGCATGTTCATGCCCAGTCTCAGTAGAAGGGCGCTGTCCGCATCCATCCTATATAGCCGGCAGCGCTGACTAAGAAGGCGGCCCTCAATCAGCCCGTCCAGTGTTGTGAAGCCCAAGCTTGACGAAACACTCGTTCGAGGTGTAGGATGGCAAACCCTGCGCTTCTTTGCACACCTTTGGCAAGAGCGTATTAGCTTCTTCTCAGTCTTAGTTAGTAAAGCATAGGGCGTCACATAGCAGAACTTTTACATGACGAATTCCTGGATAAGCCTAAGTGTGTCTTCTTTATCCCTCTTCCTCTGACCTTGATCCGACGAAACGTGTGAGCAATCTCGCAACTATTGCTTTCCAAATTCCTTAACATCGTGGTGTTTGCGCAATCTGCTTGGAAAATCATGCCTAGTATTTTGATTTGCGGAGACGGGGTGATAGTGGCCCCGTCCAGTACGATGTGCATTAAGGGTGCATCGGCTCGCCTACCCCCGTTACTGCGCACTAGGAGCAGTTACGATTTTTCTGGTCCGCACGAGAGTCAACAGTTCTTGGCATACTTGTGCACCGCATCAGCCGCCATTTGGAGGCTGTCCTGCATCTCTCTGTCCGAGCCCACACCGGAGCACACCGTGATATCGTCTGCCATCGTGTAAGTCTGCGATGGACGCCAGTTGTTCAGGCAGGCCGATGAGGGCAATATTGAAAGGAAGGGGGGACAGGACCGCTCCTTAGGGCGTGCTGTGTCTGCCAGATCGAATGGTTTTTGTTTGAAAGTCTCCAACCTTGAGGGTGGCTTGGCGTCCGGAAAGAAAGTCCCTGACGTAGGAGTACATGCGGGTTCCCCATCCGAGTTCACTGAGATTAGTCAGTATGGCTTCGTGAGTGACGTTGTTAAAGGCCCGTTTTAAATCAAGCGCTAGGATGGCCTTAGGTGTGTGTCTATTGGCGTGATCTATGATGTCCTCCTTCAGTCAAAGGATGGATTCTGGCATCGCGGGATAGGAGCAGTTGGAGGTTAATGGGAAAGGCATTTGGCCTTCGGTGGACTTCATGCGGCTATTGTTGTTATTTTTATTGCTGTTGTTGATGCTGGCGACAATGATGATGATGAAAAAGTTCTGAGTTTTGGCCTTTCTAACGCCTCCGAAGAAAGCAGGAAACCACTCTCTTAGCACGCAAGGAGGGCCTGGGAAAACAAAATCGGTACAGGCCACGAATAAGAAGGCGAGCACCATGCAGAAAAGAAATGACTGTACGCCAGAATGGTCATGTCACCGATACAGCGAATCCGCAAAAAAAACTCTCTAGTCTCGAAAACATGGATCAGAACCTGCACAAGAAAAAGCAAAAAGGCAGGATCAAGTTCATTCAAAGAAAGTACAAAAATTATGAAAACACTTTTTACGCTTACTCGAATACTCCCGAAAAGACCAGGCAGCAATTGTCGTAGCCAATTACTCTAGCAATCTTTGCGACTCCGTCACCCCCTACATACAGAAACAAAGCATAAGTTGGAGTAACACCGTGAGTCGGCCTAGTTGGAATCTATCCATGGCTTTACAGATGCGCAAACAAACGAGGACGAAGAAAGAACCAACACGGACAAGCGCACTCTAACAACTGAAATTTTATTGAAGAAAACGAAAGACCTATATACCTACAAACCTGCGCACCATCATCCAGACTGCGATGATGGGCACCAGGACCGTAGGGTTAGTGAGGTCTAGGTTAGGACACGAAGAAAGAAGGCCGGAAGAACTAGAAATAAAATGAAGTAACACCGTGAGTCGGCCTAGTTGGAATCTATCCATGGCTTTACCGATGCGCAAACAAACGAGGACGAAGAAAGAACCAACACGGACAAGCGCACTCTAACAACTGAAATTTTATTGAAGAAAAAGAAAGACCTATATACCTACAAACCTGCGCACCATCATCCAGACTGCGATGATGGGCACCAGGACCGTAGGGTTAGTGAGGTCTAGGTTAGGACACGAAGAAAGAAGGCCGGAAGAACTAGAAATACAATGAAGTAACACCGTGAGTCGGCCTAGTTGGAATCTATCCATGGCTTTACCGATGCGCAAACAAACGAGGACGAAGAAAGAACCAACACGGACAAGCGCACTCTAACAACTTAAATTTTATTGAAGAAAACGAAAGACCTATATACCTACAAATCTGCGCACCATCATCCAGACTGCGATGATGGGCACCAGGACCGTAGGGTTAGTGAGGTCTAGGTTAGGACACGAAGAAAGAAGGCCGGAAGAACTAGAAATAAAATGAAGTAACACCGTGAGTCGGCCTAGTTGGAATCTATCCATGGCTTTACCGATGCGCAAACAAACGAGGACGAAGAAAGAACCAACACGGACAAGCGCACTCTAACAACTGAAATTTTATTGAAGAAAAAGAAAGACCTATATACCTACAAACCTGCGCACCATCATCCAGACTGCGATGATGGGCACCAGGACCGTAGGGTTAGTGAGGTCTAGGTTAGGACACGAAGAAAGAAGGCCGGAAGAACTAGAAATAAAATGAAGTAACACCGTGAGTTGGCCTAGTTGGAATCTATCCATGGCTTTACCGATGCGCAAACAAACGAGGACGAAGAAAGAACCAACACGGACAAGCGCACTCTAACAACTGAAATTTTATTGAAGAAAACGAAAGACCTATATACCTACAAACCTGCGCACCATCATCCAGACTGCTATGATGGGCACCAGGACCGTAGGGTTAGTGAGGTCTAGGTTAGGACACGAAGAAAGAAGGCCGGAAGAACTAGAAATAAAATGAAGTAACACCGTGAGTCGGCCTAGTTGGAATCTATCCATGGCTTTACCGATGCGCAAACAAACGAGGACGAAGAAAAAACCAACACGGACAAGCGCACTCTAACAACTGAAATTTTATTGAAGAAAACGAAAGACCTATATACCTACAAACCTGCGCACCATCATCCAGACTGCGATGATGGGCACCAGGACCGTAGGGTTAGTGAGGTCTAGGTTAGGACACGAAGAAAGAAGGCCGGAAGAACTAGAAATAAAATGAAGTAACACCGTGAGTCGGCCTAGTTGGAATCTATCCATAATAAACTTTTTCGTTGGAGCCATATTTTTTTCTCCAGGGCTCTAACTTGCGCCTCGCATTTTTTGGCAAGGGGGCACTGTGATGTTTTGGCGTAGTTCACCGGGGATATTTTCTGTGGATTCTAGAAGGCGATCATGCATGTTCATGCCCAGTCTCAGTAGAAGGGCGCTTTCCGCATCCATCCTTTATAGCCGGCAGCGCTGACTAAGAAGGCGGCCCTCAATCAGCTCGTCCAGTGTTGTGAAGCCCAAGCTTGACGAAACACTTGTTCGAGGTGTAGGATGGCAAACCCTGCGCTTCTTTGCACACCTTTGGCAAGAGCGTATTAGCTTCTTCTCAGTCTTAGTTAGTAAAGCATAGGGTAAAGTTGGAGTTAGTAAAGTTGGAGCCATCCTCTTGGCCATGCGAATAGAACCGTGCGAATAGAACACTCGTTCGAGGTGTAGGATGGCAAACCCTGCGCTTCTTTGCACACCTTTGGCAAGAGCGTATTAGCTTCTTCTCAGTCTTAGTTAGTAAAGCATAGGGTAAAGTTGGAGTTAGTAAAGTTGGAGCCATCCTCTTGGCCATGCGAATAGAACCGTAAACAATTAATACTTCCAAAGGACAGTAGCAAGATGACTATAGGCAGAATACCATAAGCTTCGGAAGATAACGCCATCCATAGTTGAGAAAGTTGAAAACGTTACATGTACACCCGCACACGAGGGCCTGGAAGAGAACTAGGCAGCCACCGACCAAGAGTCATTCGAGCTGGCATACCGTCCTCCTTGTGACCACAACTACTGTGCTCCCCTACTCAAAAAATGTTAGGAACCTCCTCGACTTGTGCCTAGGAACACGATCATTCCCCTTGCCACCAGGGGGACCCAATACCAAACTCTCTGGAGAATTAACCAGCCCAAGTATACAAACATATGGGTGAAGATGTCCGGTGGGAACTTGAGACTGTGCTTTATAGGTGAAACATCCTACCTTTTCCATGCAACCTATCCGCGTCTAAGAGTATGCCCGAAGGAGAACTCAGACATTATCTATGAAGACGTGGGAGGCTGCTTTGCCAAGCTCGTTACCTCAAGATAAGCGTGGGCTGATTGGAGGCAAAGCAAGGAGCTGCTGTATCTGTGCTCCGGAATTCAGACTCACCTTGAGCTCGCTACAATCTGTTTACCCACTTCTCCTAAACACGTACTCTTTCCTCCTACAGAAAGCTTTTCATTCAATCCCCCAGAAAGAAAGCGAAAACGTTCTGTCGGGCGAAGAAATAAATAATAAACACTTCGACACGCTGTCACTGCCACCTCCTCACTCAAACTGACGAACACCCCGCACGCCACAACCTTTCACGCTCACATCTTAAGCCGCAAAACAACAGATGGCCTCTGTCTCCCCCGCGTCATAGAGAATAGAAACCCTTGCAGGTAGTCTTTTTCTATTCGATGAATATCAGCGGTACAGAAGCAACTCTGTTCTGAAACGCCCTCTCGACGGTGAAGTAACGCTATCGCACCATACATCTTAAGACCCAAACGGAGATATTATCTGCAAATTTTCTTTGGCACATCGTTCAACTTATGGAGCGAACGGCATGGCAACATTCATCTTACAACCCCGTGGCAGGATGAACGTGTCTTTCCCGCCTTTCTAAATTACTGAATATGGTTCTAAGCAATTTTATCTCAACTACGGCAAGAAAAGAATGAACAAATGCCTTTTTACGTTCACTTCGGTAACAGCGCTAAGATAGAAAGGGGACGCGACACGCCTCCTCTAAACAGGCCGCTGTCTAACGGCCGGCTACGAGAACGAGCCTGCAATCAAAAAATAGGAAAAGTCAGTAATATACCCCTTCACCGTACGAAGTATGGAAGCACACCCAGACTCGAACAGACAAGTGTGATATAAAGGCATAAGGAAGAACGCACCACGGAAATCTTCGAGGCCCACACCATCCACGCACGAAATCACCATTCCATCAGCATGGTGACAACTGACTTGCGTAAAACGGAGCACGATTACCTAAGTCACGGATCGTAGCCTTTATGCATGTGCATCATTTTACAGAAATCAGCCCTTACCTGCGCACGTTTATGAATTTTTCTGTTTTAATGTTTTTGTTTCCCACGGTATATGTTCAGCTGCGGTGAAATAGACGTTTTGTGATAAGTCAGTGCCCAGTTTTGCGCCGCCTCCTCTTTGTCATGTCTTAGCACTGTTATCAAACTAAGTACGTACTAAGAAGTCCGACATAACACCACATTTTTATGCATTCACACTTGTTGAAAAAGTTCGGTGGAATACTGTTATCTTTTGATTGAACCTCCAGCTTTAATCGCTCCCTATCGTTGTTTAGTTTACAGTGTCCAACTAGAGCTAAACCACTACCGAATGCCGGCGTAGAACAAGCATTTCTGCTGCGCCTCGAACGAAAACTGAACAGTGCATATGGGACATCTTGAACGTTGCGCACTTAGGGCTTCGGTCCAGAAAGGCCGAACTAGTAGCAAACAAAAACATCAGAGCCCCACCACCCCGTAAAAGGGAAGTTTAGCAAAGCTGGCGTTCTGATTGAGTTTGCTGTGCCAGGGTTTAGCTACATTGCGTATTTGCTTTGTTGCGTTTGAAGGAGAGTGGCATGATTTCTATGAACCCGACTGAGGACCCATACGGTTGGTGACTAGAACTTGTGCCGTTTTATTAAAGCGAAGATACGACAATCACAACGCATACTGTAGTGCACCGAAAAAATGGCCACCGAAGAGTCGCTGCATTGCGCAATGTCAAGCGAGAGTGAGACGCCGGGTGGCGAGAAGAGTGCACGACTCGGGAAGGAGGCAGCGCCGGCGGAGAGGAATATAAAGCGTTGTTGCAGCCATACTCTTTCCCTATGTAACCATGCATAGCTGTGCACTACATAATTTGGTAAATAATGTGCACAATGACCGAACATACACTGCAATACCCCAGGTAAGCTTCCCCTCTAAATACAAGCACAATGCCCGGAATACACTCTTTTGGTATCAATACAACACGTTTTATATCCAAATTTGGAAACCATTTCACTGTTATTTAATTGTGTGCATTTTGCCATGCGCTAAAAAGGCACTGCAGATTTACATGATGGCCCCGGTACCCAAAAGAATAATAAATATCTTTTTACGATAAAACAGCTTTACCGTACGCGTTTGAAGAACTGCAGTAATTGTAATTTCCTTTCCTCCTCTTCTAGGTATCATTAAGCATGTAATGCATTTTGCACATCACCCTGTCTCAGCTATAACGAGAATATAATGGCCTCATTCTCTCTATTCTCAGTAGGAATGTGGGGAAGGGATCAGCGGCAATATTGGGGATGTATTGAGCTTCAGGTATCTCTGTAAGGCTGTATTAGAGAAATATCGAACAGAGTGCCATATCGAAGCTCGAAAAAACATCGCTTATTTTTCTGTTGCGGGATAGCGTACGCCCCAAACAATCAGCCCAGCAGCATGGCGGTGCACAGTCTTGCTGCACTAGCCGTGAGTTCACCATTACTTTTCAAGAATATCTCACGCTTGTAAGCTTGAAATGTACGGAAATGGGTTTACGCAAGATATAAAGATTTATTGGGCCGCGATCGTGGCTTTCATTCAGTGCGCATGGACACCGAGTACACAAAATGTAGCTCGAACTGCGAGTAGCAATATCCGAATACTTGCTGCCTTTGACACCGAGTACAAAAAATGTAGCTCAAACTGCGAGTGGGAATATCCGAATGGTTGCTCCCTTTGGTATGCACCTAGCACCTTTTAAGTCCTCTTGACTACTGAACACACGGGCACTGCTACGAAGATATTTTTTATTGCAGCACTTTGATAGCGTGCGTGCATGTGCGCGTATGTGCGTGTGTGTTCGTGCATGTGCGTTTGTGTGTGTGTGCGTGTGTGCGTGTGGCTGTGCGCTCGTGTGCGTGTGCTCGCGTGTGCGTGCGTGTGCGTGCGTATAGGCGTGCGCGCGCGCTCGTGTGCATGCGTGTGTTTGCGTGAGTGTGTGCGTGTGCTTGCGTGTGTGTGTGTGTGCGTGTCTGTGCGTGCATGCGTGCGTGCGCGCTCGTGTATGTGCGTGCGTTGCATGCCCGCGCACGTCCACGCACTGCTATATGATGGTCAGAGATATACTGGTAGTGCTCGTTGGCGTTTGTGTGCACAGTCACTCGATGTGAGACACACGTCCTTGTTAGGCAACATTCATCACGAGGTAACATAAGGCGCTGGCTCGTAACACACACAATATCGTTTTTTGTGCTTGGTTATCACTTTGTACTTATGACAAATTAAACATTGTGATGCCCAGTTTAAACAACCACCAACTGAGCAGAACGTACACTTTCTGGGTTGACAGGGCGATTTAAACGCTGAGATTTTCTTTTTGTGCCATATGCTCAGCTTCTGCAACTCCTGACCACGGTTAAGTTTGTTCCCACAGATGTTAAAAATCCGTAAAGTCTGCTCAAGCGCTTCTACAAATTACAGACTAAGGTCGGTGGTATTTCCCAACTGTGCAATAATTCTTCCAAATGAAATAGTGATTATGGAACTGTTTACGTGCGAACCGCCTAAATAAACATGCTGGCCCCGGACGCTGCCAGCTTTAAGATACGCGACTTCTTCCTTTATTAGGATTACGGCCATTTCTGCACCCAAATATCTTCCTGTGTTGGCAGCATTACCTCTCTCTTGATAATCAACAACAGCTGCAAATGGCACCGGGACTTCGGTAGGCTGGATTCCAGGCGCATGGATACAACCAATTCGCGGTGGTCATCCTGGCAACCACGCGGCTGCTTTGACCGCAGAGGGACGCCAGCACTGAAGGTCGTGCCTCCACGCGAGCCCGTTCTATGCTATGGATATGTTGATACCAAATACATAGCCAGGTGCAAAGAGAAGAATGACTCAAGAGAAAGATTTTGCGGTGCTGGCGGGTGCATGAGAAATCCGTAATCCGCTGTAAAAGGAGTCTGAACGTCGACCCGGTATATTTATAAGATACTTCTTTACTAACTTGGACAACGAAATTTTGGTCTGCCTCTGTGTCCCACGATTCAGCCGCCGGGCCAAAGTTAACGTAAAATTTGAACGAGGCGTTTAGATATGTAGCGCCATTTCCAATGTTCCAAATCTGGAGGAAAAATTCATACATGTCAAGACTGTCGAGCGAAAACAAAACATTATGAATATCTGAGGCAATACATCAATACCTCACTGACATTTGCCGTGTTTCTTTATGAAAAAATACTTGGATGTAAGACTTTTGTGATATCGCATAAAGTACTTTAGATACAGCATGAAAAATTGTCCGGGGGGGCGGTGGGGGGGCTCAAGCAAACCGCACCCCTGTGCCAACGCCGACCTTACTGCCGCGCAGTGCACCTGGATGCGCGCCCGCTGAGGTACGGCTTTCGCCCCCTCGCAGAAGCCCTGGACACGCACGTTCGTATGTTTCCTACGGCAAGTGCCACGTGGCGCCACAATTGTCGCAGAACTCTCTGCCGGTGGCAGCCGAATTTTTTCGCGCTCTATTATATGGCTATATGCGGCTCCACGCTTTTTGCATTACGGTCTCACTAGGCTGGAGCTCCTGCCAGAAAGGTTAACACATTACTACGCCGTTTCGTTTGCCACTGAAGAAAAAAAAATTGCCCCCACCTCCCCGAAGGGAATCGTGAGGAAGTGCTAATGCATTTCTTGCGCCGAGAGTACACGGCGTAGTAATTCTGACATCGCCTTGAGAGGCGCCCAGCCAGCGAACGGTCTAAACTGGAGCAGAGCGAGCAGGAGACTGTAGCGAGAGAGCGCGCGCGAGCCGACCCACGGAGGTCTGGCGGTTTATCGCTGCATATATAGGGGGGTACGCCGCGCCGAGCCAGGTGGCTGAGAGAGGAGGCGAGCGCAAGGGGAGAGGGACAGCGGCGCACGGCAGCTGCAGCCGAGCGAGGCGAGAGGAGGTGCGGGTGCGTTACGTCATGGCGCGGGGAGGGAGAGTGACACACAGCGGCGCACGGCAGCTGCCGGGGAGAGGAGGTGGAGTATGTGACGTCACGGCGCGGGAAAGGGAGAGGGACGCGCGCGGCCCACGCCGTCGCGCCGCGAGGAGCGGTGAGGGGCGTGTCGTCACGTGGTGAGTGACGTCACTGCGCCGTTGCTACCGACGCTCCTCTCCGCTCCACGCCGTTGCTAGGGGATAGGAGGACTGCGGACGGACGGCGCCGCCGGCGGTGGAAGGTTTGGGGTCGCTTATAAAGTGCATTGCACTTAAAAAAGGGCCCATCTCCCCGCGAGGGGGACTCGAGTAAATGCGTCGCATAGGGGGTGGGTGTATTGCGTTAACGTTTAGTGTTTAGGGAGTTGGTGGTAGTGAATGCGTTGTATCAGGAGCTTTTTGACGTAGTTTGAATGAGTCAAGGATATAAGGCGCATTCGTAGCCTTTCATTCTGTGTCGGTTTTGTGGCGCAGTGGGAACAGCACCATGTACCTCGCGTTCCGCCCACGGGCAGTGAATGCGTTGTATCAGCAGCTTCTTGACGTAGTTTGAATGAGTCAAGGATATAAGGCGCGTTCGTAGCCTTCCATTCTGTATCGGCTTTGTGGCGCAGTGGGTAGAGCACCATGTACCTTGCGTTCCGCACGCAGGGTCGTGGGATCGAAACCAGGCACCGGTAAGTATTATTTTTTTATATAGTGTAGGGGGCGGGGTGCAGACCTGTCGTTGAGAGCGAGTAGGGTAGCGTGATGCCGGAGAGGAGGAGTGGGGAGAGGGCACACCTGGAACGGCTGTTGCGGACGCCGAGGCACGCCAACGCCGGGTGACATCGTGAGTTACAGAAATGCATTTAAAATTGGCTCCTTCCCACGCTGTAAAGGTGGCTGGTAAGCAAGGCCTTAAACAACACCCACAACAATTGCCCATGCGACATCACTTGAACTCACACAGGTGGCTCTACAATGAGTGAAACCAGCCGTTTTATGGAATTCGCGTGGCCGGCGCCCGAAAGCAGCAGCAGCGTCGGCCACGGCCGGGATAGAAGCGGCGGCGGCCACCGCGGTAGCCCGGCCGTGAGTCTGGAGGGAAAAAACGGAGAGGAGCGTCTTCCGAAGGGCGAGACAGCGGAACCTAGCCATCCTGATGTTCTAGCTTGAGGCTGCACCACCGCGCGACACAGGCCTAGACGCGGAAACAATTATGCATGTGAGTTTAGTGATCTTCATTTATGCCAATTTAAACTAGTTAGTTTAGTAAGTCTGAGAATTGCGAGAAAGGTGAGGGAACTTTGTGATCGCCATTTATACGAACCAGTTGCTCCTTTAGCTTTTCCTTACACCTCTTAAAACAAAACCGTATTGGTATTAACCAATATAGAAAAGAGAGCGTCATTTGTGGCAAGCAGTGCGCAAAAGGTAGCGTTGCTCTAGCGGCCAGATATCTGCATTTGGTTTGCACATTTTGTCTTTCCGCCCATGAGGCCAATCCTTACCGTATCTTTTCCCACGACCACTAAATTCCGTCGACTGCGGGTTATCCTGGAACTGCTGTCGAACAAGTTAATCAAGCCGTGCGAAGGCAGCGCCCAACTGAATCGAAGCTGCGCCAAAACAGTCCCAAAACAAGCGTCACTAAAGCAGACGACAAAGCCGTCCCGCCGATGCAGCCGCCAATGAGCAGGCACTTGCGCTGCGGGAACGCTGCTTAAATTAGCCGCACGACCTGCAGTGTGCTCCGTCAGTGAACCTCTCCGCCATCGCCTTCTCCGCCCTTCCAGCCGCTGCCTTCGCCGCGTTGCGAGTTTGGTGTCGCGCACGCCACGAAAGGACCGCTGGCTGGTAAGGGTAGAAAGCTTTGCTTTAAAAGAAGGCGCTGGCTATGCCTACCACAGATTTGTAAAACGATTCATAAGCGGGCACTTCAATGATTTGCTCTTCACGCGGTGATGAGCTCACCTTTAGTAGAGGAAGCCCTTCACTTTCGCTTTCTTGCTGCTCCATGGGTTGGAAATAAAAATGCGCACCACTGTCTCGAAGGATCTCGGTTCGTGTCTTGCCTCGTACTTGAGAATTACGGTGGTGGTGCTAGAAGAAGCTTGAAAATGGTCTTGCTGCGATACTGTGGTTGTGATGATGGTGATGATGACGCCCTCAATAACGTACCCGCAAGGGGCATTGCGCAGAGATAAATCACTGATTGAAATCCATTAGCACTTCGACATATTCGTTCACTTTCGGACAGAAAGAGGTCGTAAAAAAAGTTCGCTCTGATTTTAAACCCCAATTACCCATTATTTGTATCACTCAGCAATGCAAGTGACCTTTAGCAGAAAGGTAGTCTTAAATACAATTATATATGTCCCTTTTTTGCACACCCCAAATTTGTTGCGCCAATAGATAATATAAGTGGAACAGATAGAGTCAAACCCAAACGCTGAATAGGGTCCTTTAAAGCAGTTGTCTAGCTGCCGAGAAGCGGCAACAGGCGAGAAAAAAAATGTTCAATTGTTTCTGGGACCTGGCACCGCACACATACCTTCGTAAGAGAAAGACCTGTTCTAAACAGGTAGAAATGTACCCTTGGAATCCTGCAGCGCAGCTCAGTGAAGCTCACTTCGCATTGCCGCGATCCACAGAAAAGAACATTCCACCCCAACTTTCAACGTTGATACTGCTCAAGTGATAGGAGCGCATCTGAACGAGTAGTGTGTAAATATCAACACCGTCTTCATTGATCTTGAAGATCCCGCGGCTAATGGTGCGAGGTAAAGCTTATGCTTCTTCTTAATCATCTTCTCCCTTCTCAACCAGTCGACATGCTTTTGTGGGCGGTCGCCGCGAGGCGCATGCACGAGCTTTCGGCATTTTCTTGGATTTTCAACTCGGACCGTAAGCGGCTGAAGTCGTCGCGACCCTCTGGGTCGTTCCCACCGCGCCTTAACCCTTTATGTGAATAAAGTTATTTCTCTCTCTCTCTCTTTCCAGCCGCGCTTCGGACAGCCTCATTTCTCGCGACACCAGCCTGTGGCGGAGTCCAAATAAGTGCTACGGGAAAATTTGGTGAATCTTTTAGCAGAATGTGGAAACAGTGCATCGAGATCAGCACTATCGACAAGGCCAACACAGCCACTCATAATGCGTGATTCTAAAGTGGCCCTGCAACTGCGTTGGCTCGACGTTTTATAGGCGCAGAGATCACAACTTTGACTGAGCACTTTGCAAATTCCAGATTGCCTTTAGAGTGCCGGTCAGCTTATTTCATTACGGGCTTGAGAGACGGGCTGCTCCAACTGGCGTTTTTGCTCTTTTCATGTAATCTACACTAGAAATTGAGAACAGATTCTCAATCATCTCTCGTGGTAGTTTAACCAATGAGGTGACTTAGTTATTTTAAAGTTTTAACTTAACCATTGTAATAAACTTTCCAACACGAGTAACTGCGAACACTTCAATGCTCATCGACCTTTTTCTTATAGGTACGGATACTACCAGTGTTAAGGCTGGTGTGATAGCTTGCGATCTGGGCGTTCACTTACCTATATTCATGGCAATCGAAGAAACTATTGAGTTAAAAAACCGCCGGTTAGAGCAAGACATCTTTCCTCATAAAACCTTGGATCACTTTAGAAATGATGTGCTAGAAATTGATTGGATGGACGTCTGCAGCGCCACAGATGCCAGCACTGCAATGGATACCTTCATCTAAAAGATTAAGCACCTGTACAATCATTTTTTTTCCTACAAAGAGTTTACTACCTTAAAAAAGATCCATCAGCCCCGGATAACTAGGCACCTACTCGCTAACATAAAAAAGAAAGGTGTCATGCATGCAAAATTTTTCACCCACCGTACACTAAAATTTTTAATGAATACAAAAAAAATTCGCAATGGCTTTAACAAAAAAATTCGTTGCGCTCAAAACGAGTATTTCAATAACACATTTACAGGAATGTAGTCAAAACACAGATGGCCACCTGGAAAAAGACAGGATCACTCTTTGGCAGTAATAGCACCTCCAACACAGTCTCAGAAATCCCCGTTATTGGTAAAAAATTACCAGCCTGTGATCTGCAAATGCCTTCAACGATTATCTTGTGACGACATTCCCTCACCGGTATTTCTCAATAACACGCTAAACATGGACAATTCTTGCTCCGACTCAGTATTTCTAGCCCCAGTAACGGAGGCAGAGGTATTTTCAACAATTATCCAGCTGCGAAACAGCAACAGTTCCGATCCCTTTGATTTTAGGCTCCACCCTATAAAACTTATTGCTGACATAATTTCCCGCCCCCTGACGAGTATACTCAACCGGTGTTTTTCTACTGGTATTTTTTCTGCGAATTTGCAAACCGCGAAAGTAATATTACGGTACAAGAAAAGGGACAAAAACAGTTTTGGAAACTATAGGCCCACATCGATTTCACCCATTATGTCGAAAGTCCTTGAAAAATTTTTGTATTCTCGGCTCACGTTCTTTACAGATAAGCAAAAAATATTATCAGATTCTTAGCTTGGTTTCTGTAAACACAGGTCTACTGAACAGGCGTTACTTGCGCAGAAGAAATTCTTTCTCTGCGAAATCGAAGACAGGAAATTCGTACTTGGAATATTTATAGACTTCTTGAAGGCTTTTGATTCGCTTGACCGAAAGCTTCTACTTAAGAACTTAGAATTTTACGGTTCGCGGTAGGGCACGTGAGGTTATTGAATCATACCTTGGCCATCGCCAGCAATATGTAAACATAAATAACTCGTCTTCTGAGGACCAGCTCCTGCTTGTCACCAGCGCTACGGAAGCCTGGAGAGCACATGGGCTCTGGACTGAGGAACCACTCCCACATTATTACATAATAAAGTTGTATATATATATATCTCTCCTCAAGCGGCGCCCCTGTTTACGGTGTATTTTATATTCTTTCACTGTTTTTCTTTCATCTTTCGTTTTGATGTTACCTTTCCTTCGCTCATCTTGCTAGACAGACGTGTTTATACCCGCTGCCTTTGCAATAAACGCATTGTTCAACGTTTGCGCTTGTGCAGTCCTCGCATCGTCCTCTGTTCATTACTGCGCTTGTTTTCTGCGTGTTGTAAGTGATAGTGCTTCCGGTAAACAGCAACAGAACAGTGGCGATAACTATTGTGGAGACGTGCCACAGCGATTCTGGATCTTAGCGTCCCGCTACTGTGTGACAGCACGAGCGTGCACGGAGATCAGTTCGGGCGAGGTTAAACAGGCCTCGACACGGGACAGTGTGTAAGCAGCAGTGCTGATAGGATCGCTGACTTGGTAGACAGCGACGCTAATGTCCAAGGGTGGAGAGAGAACCGGCATCCCGCTCGAGGAGCGCGCGCAGCGGTTGCGCTGGAAAGCGAACGTCAGGGGCCTATAGTACCTAAGTATGTAGGTGTTCTGGCCAAAACAGAAAATACCAAAGATGTGTGATGGCAAGACAGACGTCCAGGAGTTCGCGCCCGAATGTTCTGTACCTCGTTTCAGTTGTTGGGAGTAGAAACTCAGTGGTTGCCAACCAGAGACCACCGGCCAACAGCATTGCCGAGACACCCTTAAAGCGTTGTTGGCTAGGCGTAGTTGAGCGTCAGCAACGGGATGTAAAAGCACGGAAGCGTAAAGTAACGCCTTTCTTCGCAAAATAAAAGGCAAAAGCTGCTTGCTCGATCAACTGAAATCCTCCAACGGCATTTTAAGTGGACAGCAGATCAGAGAGTGGCTCGAGGAGTTCTGTACACTTGGCAATGAATTGCCGAAAGAAGTTCGGTGGGCCAAAGAACTCTCGCATCTTCTTGCTTGAGGTTGGCTTCTGAAACCCTGTGATCGCCTTTATCTTCGTGTTCAGAAGTTTATTTTCCTGTTGAGTGTATTGGTGGCACAGGGACAGAATGGTCTCCACGCCGAAAATCACACTTTTGAATTATGGCCAACCCGTATTGGTAGGACCGAAATCAAACGTTTCGCAAGTACGCTCCGTGCTCGGATGGTGATAAACGTGTGATCAAATGCCGTTGAGGCAGGCAAAAACATTTAAACCACGGGTGACCTTGTCGATGGCATGCTGAAAGGTATGGGCGGTGTTGTATAAACTGACGGGGATGTGGACATAATCAGAGACCGAATGAAGTGATAATGGCACCCATCGGCATGCCTGCGGGCTCCGCATGGATGTGGTAAGAGAATTTGACCACATCTAACTTGCAGAATATCTTGCATCCTGCCGGATTTGCGGTGAAGTCTTGGAAATACCGTACTGGGTACCGGCCCGGAACGGTGATCGCTAGGACTCGGTAGTCTAAAAGTGGCCTTCAGTCACTTGGATCCTTCTTCGGTATCATGTCAAACAGACGCCCCGTTTCTGCAAAATGGACAGACAAACACAGTTACAGCACGTGCGCGAACGACTGAGGAGTAACGGCGCAGTGCGATAGGGCGAGATGACGTGGTCGAACAAAAACAAAAATTGGGCCCATCTCCCCGCGAGGGAGACTTGAGTAAAGGCGTCGCATAGGGGGTAGGTGTATTGCGTTAACGTTTAGTGTTTGGGGAGTTGATGGTAGTGAATGCGTTGTAACAACAGCTTCTTGAAGTAGATTGAATGAGTCAAGGATATAAGGCGCGTTCGTAGCCTCCCATTCTGTGTCGGCTTTGTGGCGCAGTGGGTAGAGCACCAAGTACATTGCGTTCCGCCGGCAGGGTCAAGGGATCAAAACCAGGCGCCGGATAGTATTTTTTTATATAGTGTAGGGGGAGGGGTGCGGACTACGACTAAGGACGTCAACGCGGGTGACATCGTGAGTTACTGAAATGCTCTGCATTTAAAAGTCTCCGTTACCGTGATGTGGTGGGTAATGGTCTGCTTTACAAGGGGTGCACTATGTGGGGCTGTATTATTGCGGCCAAATCAGCAAGGATCTTCTGGTACGCTTTATATAACACAAATGTTTGAACAACGGTCGCCTTGGCACGGGAGAGAACACCATGCACTGCAGAGCTCGTTGTCAAGTCCATGAGGAATCGAGAGCGTACGTTCACGGTCATGCAGAAAGCCAGTAAATCAGCATTGTTGCCGATTGTGAGAAGTGACCTGAAGAAGCGCCAGAGGCCAAAATTTATTGAGAGACCGCTTGCTGTAGGTGCTAATCGGCGAGGTTTCGGCGGCAATTGACGCTTACGTCATTTCTCCGCTTTGTCGGTCTAGCGAGAAGGTCGGTAGACGATGACTTCGGCTCCCGTGCAAGCCGAGAAGCTGTGGCTTTCAGCTTTATAGGGGAACGGAGTGTAGTGTAGGTAGTGTAGGGTAGTGTAGTGTAGTGTAGTGTAGTGTAGGGAACGGAGCCGTGGGCTCGGTGATGCTGTGGCTCTCCCACATCTATTGTTGGTGTGCAAGCCCCGGCCAGAAATGCAGAGCGGCGATGGCATACGATCATCCCCGGAGCGCAGTCGTGTTCAAACTTCTGTTGCGTGTGGCTCTGCTGACGCTGCCGGATCGTGGCCGCCAATTCGAAGCATCCATCTTTACCGAGCTTCTCCACTTGTTTGGGGTGACTCGACTCTACACGGCCGCATGTCAACCCCAGACCAACGGGCTGGTGGAACGCTTTCATCGCCACCTCAAGGTAGCTCTTACTGCTCAAGGGACGCTATCCGAGTGGGTCCAGCGCCTTCCGCAGACTTTTTTGGCTATTCGCTGTGCCCTGAAGACCGACTTGTCCTGTTCCTGTGCAGAACTCGTTTATGGTTCGACACTCCGGCTCCCTGGTCATTTCTTCGACCTGCCAGTACAGTCATTGCCTACCAGCGACTATATGCAAAGACTACGCATGCTCTTTCCGCAACCTCAGCCTAAACGACATTTCCCGCCGAGAGACGTTTACACCACGTCGGACCTTCGCAATGCAACCCATGTTTATGTGCGCAACGACGCTGTTCACTCGCCACTCGAACCTCACTACTGCAGCCCTTTCCCGGTACTACAGCGATACTCGCCAATGTACCTCGCGAACATGAATGACCATCCTGACACCATTGCCCTAGAGAGGCTCAAGCCCGCCTGATCCCTGGTCCGTGCATTCAACGCTGCTCTGCATCCTCCACACGAGCCTCTACATACAGTCGCGCCTCAAGCATCCCATGTGCACTCCCCAACACCCACACTCATTGGCGTGCGCCGCCCGTCCTGGACCACCAGAGACAATTGACTGCGCCGGACATTTCCCCGTCTCAACGACCTCCAGCCACCCTCCTCTGCAATGTCCTGAATTCCTCTACCCCACTCCGCGTTAGGGGGGGGGGACAGGGGCGATCACGTCCGTATCCCCACTTGTAGGGAACGGAGCCGTGGACTCGGTGATGCTGGGGCTCTCCTACATTTATTGTTGGTGTGCAAGCCCCGGCCGGAATTGGAGAGCGGCGATGGCATACGACCGTCCCTGGAGCGCAGTCGTGTTCCAACTGCTGTGGCGCATGGCACTACTGTCACTGCCGTGCAAGCACCGCTGATGATGATGGTAGGTATCAGTTCATAATGAGGATAGTGGCGCTGCAAGCAGATGGTGATGCGCTACAACAGTAGAAGAGGCTCTGACAACTTGACCGGGTTCTTTTGCCGCAGCCAGTGCCCAGTCTCCAAATTTTCAATCCACGGGCAAGGCTCTGTAGACTTGTGGGCGGCACTGCCAAGATGATACGAACGAACGTTCGAAGAGCCAGGCTCGCTCAGCGTGATGGAAGCATCTTAGAACAGGACTGAGATCACGAGTATTGGCGGCCGCGGGCTGAACGTCGGCGTAAGTCCAAAAGGAAAGTTATAGATGCCAGCTGATGGCTCAGTTCATTAATGCGGCTCTCGAGTTGATAAAACCTGGAGTCGTCACTTAGGGTAAAGGGCCTAAGGATGACAGTGGCGATGATGGGGGACCGGAAGCAGTGCGGGACATGGTCAGCCAGTTCCTCAGACTGATCAAGAGGCATGTCATCGGCAGCGGCAAGTCTCAAGCCCATGCTCTGTGGGAGGCGTAAAAGGAAGAGCTGCCGAAGCAGTCGGTTGTCGAGGCCTTGGCTTTGATCGCCTAATAGCTGCCGTGGGCGATGGAGCAGCTGGCAGGGTAACCTGTCGCCCCGTTCCGCCGTGTTCAGAAGCTGCTGCTGCCTTCTGCTCTGAGACTTGAACTTGCACTTGCTGATCCTGGCCGTGAGATGGTGGTACGGCGATTCCGGGTGCAGCCGTTGAGGATACCAACTAGCCCGTCCGCGATGCTGTTTGGCAAAGAGGTCACTACACTCTTGTACTTCGTCTAGTTGTTGGTGACGCTGGGAAGACGAAAGCACGCCTCGACTTGCGTGAACTGTATGTCCACGTGTTCCATGTCCAACAAAGGAGTAGTAAGCTGGGCACCACCACGGCGGTGGTGTTGGGGCATGAAGCTGCTTCGCGGTTTTCACCGGCTGGCCCGCATACTCCTGCGAGACCGATGTTTCCGACATGGTGCGGCCAGAATGGGAGAGTTTGGTTTACGTCACCATTTTATATCGTGACCTCCCAGAGTCAACCAGCTTTGACCCGATATGGACCCCAAACGTAGTTTATTCAGCCAGCGTGAGCCTGCGTCAGCTTACAACATTTTTAGTCCACAGCTGAACTGGGCAGTCTTCACTCCAGCATTTCAAGCCGAATTCCAGCGGTAGTACTGCCTTTAAAAGAAGTTCTTCCGCAGCACTTGAATATAGTTATAATTACAGACTTTCTGACAGTCTGTTCCGCTTTGGCATCGTTTGAAAATTTACCCCTAACCCATGCATTCAATTTTCTGGTGCCCTCCCATTTGCAGGACATCTGCCTCATTTGGCTTCCCCTCGGCACAAAGGTTTACTCCTTAATGAAGAGGCTGGTTCCTTGGAGCGATCGTCTTTGGATGGCCCTTCGGTTGATCTTTGCCCTGTTCCGGCTAGTATAGCAGGAGCAAGGTCCGTAGATACCAGCGCCGAATGAGTGCGCAGGAAGGGGTCATCAATACTTTTGAAGAATATGCCCATTTAAAGCATAACTAGAATTCCGGTTTGTGTGAATCTCGTCAATGCGAGGTCACATTAACCAAATTGAGATGTAGGGTCCCCCAGCTGAACTTCTAAATGCAAAGGTCTGCTCTGTGCCATTTTCGGTGAACATGAGACACTAGATCACTTCTCATTACATTGCTGTGGTTTCTCAGTGATCAGACAACGTCACCTTATCAGGCCATTACAATGCTGTGGCTCCTTAGTGATCAGACAACGTCACCTTATTAGGCTATTACAACGAATTGAACTTCCTATCTCTATGCCAGTACTCCTGTCACTAGGAGCCACATAACTGGGTTATTGTCACAAAGGCGTGGCTGCAGCCATTGATGCATATGTGTTCGAGACCAGGCGTCTGCCCTGTTAGCATTTATTTTCACGGGTATGTTTCCTCAAATTCAACCGCCACTTTCAATTTGTAGCCAATTCTTCCTTCCAATTGCACGCTGCTACTGGATGCCAACCGATAGGTATCTACTGTTAAACTGTGAGCGGGCGAATTAGCCCCCTTTTTTTCTCGATTATTGACCAATCCCCCGCGCGGGTATGCCCCATAAGACGTGGAATAACAAAAACAAACACTTGTAGGGCGCCCGGCGGCGCACATCCGTGCATGTGGGTTCGGGCTACGTGAGGAGACCTTGCTTTTGTCTTCGTCGTCTTCGCGTGTTTGTCGCGTCTGTCGTTACAGTGCCTGAGCGCGAAAAATGTGTCGTGGTACAGACATTTCTTTCTTCTACGTGCTTGTACCCGTGCATATGCCAGTTAGGGGACTAATTTTGCGATACTTTTAGCGCAATTTGTTAGGCTTGAGAACAGCTGACTGGGGTCAGCCCACAAAGTCTATTCGAATGCTAGATAAGGAAGAAATAGATTAAGGGGAAGAAGAAGAAGCGTTGTCATCTATTACCAAGTTTTCTCTAGCACCAGCACTACCACCGTCATTCTCAAGTTGGAGGCAAGAAACTAACCAACCTCTTTCAAGACGGCCCTCCGCATTTCTCTTCCCAGCACCTGGAGCAGCAAAAACGGCGAAGTGACGTGCTTCTTCCGTCAGAGGTGAGTTCCCCACCATGTGAAGAGAAAATCATTGACATGTCCACTACGAATCGCTGCACAAATGTAGGGTTTGCCTCACGAATTTGTAACGCCTTTTATCTCATCCCTGGCCAATCTAACGCCGTAGTAATGCGTCAGCTTACCTCACGCGTACTCCAGCTTAATCAGCCCGGAACGCGAAAAGCGTAGCGCCTCAAAAATGCATAAACAAGTGCGCAGGTCATCAAGGAGTCACATGTCTTTCTAAAATAGTGTACATGGGTATTAATTGGGAGTGAATTATCGATAGCAACGCTTGAAAAAAAAATACAAGAACAACGCTTGCCAGGATGCGTTAGCTCTATATTTGTATATAGCAGTAAGGTTCCCCTCGCGGGAACCCCTGTGTAGATGCGACGCATAGGCGGAGCGGCGAAGGGACCGTGTTTTATAGCGCGCATAACGTTGAGGGGACTGCGTAAGCCGGTCCCAGTCTATGACGACGTTGGCGTACTTGTAAAGCGGCGTGGACTCTAGGTGTTTGAGCCAAGCGTGGATGTTGCTTCGCCGGAGAACGGCACACCGGTTATAGGCGCAGCGCGCCCGAAGGAGAGGAAACCGCAGAAGAGAGACTACTGCACATGCGCCGGCGCCAGCGCGTCTGCCGCGGCTATGACGCAACACAATCCAACACAATCCACTTTAATCCAATCCAATCCAAATCCAATCCAAGCCAAGCTAAGCCAAGCCAAGCCAATCCAGTCCAAGCAGATCCAATCGAATCCAATCCAATGCCCCTCGCGAGAGAGTGTTCGCTATCGGAGCAGAGAGGTGGTGAGCGGCGGAGAGCGCAGCTGGCGCGGCGAGGAGAATGGGGGAGGGTTGGACAACGCCGCCGACGACGACGACGACGGCGACGACGCCGGAGGGACAAGGAATCAGATGCTCTGCATCTAAAAAAAAGAACAAACTGCCCGAACATGAGATGTAGCACCAGGAAGTGTTGGGCATACTCCACGTGAGAAGCTACCGCCTTTTGAAGTCATCGTCTTCTGCGCTGCGGACCGTGGGCGCGCCAATCGCTACCATACCACCTGACCTCCATCGGTGGATATGGGGACCCCACCACCGCTCCCTTCTTGCGTTTGTTCGCGAAACGGGAGTTAACCTATACTTGTAGCATAGTATTTATGCCAACGGGCATACTGTCGCAAAAAAAATGTCTCAACCCGCAAAATACTTCTTAGTACTAATATTTCCTTCTCTAAAACGCTTCGTATCCCTTTTTGACTAACTTACCACTTAGGACCTTTCTGCAGTAGTTTGAACGAAATTTATAGATTTCAAAAGCACTGAATATAATCAATTGTCAAAGGGTGTTCGGCTGGTCGACAAGGAAGAAGACTAAGAAGAAGAAGAAGACGAGGAAGAAGAAGAAGAAGAAGAAGAAGAAGAAGAAGAAGAAGAAGAAGAAGCACTATTACCTGGCACCAAGACCATTCTCAAGTTTGGGAGGAAGAAAATAACCAACCTCTTTCTATACGGCCGTGCGCATTTGTATTCCCAGCACATGGAGCAGGGAGAACGGCAAAATGAAGAGCTTCTTACAACAAAGGTGAGCTCGCCACCGTGTGACGAGGAAATCATTCACGTATCCGCGCACAAATCGTTCCACAAATGTGGGGTACGCCTCGCGCATTCGTTGCGCCTTCGGTTGCATCATTTCCCGATCTAACGTGTTAATATAGTGCTAATGCAGATACTTTCTAGCATCGTAATCTAGTTGATTGATTGTAGGGTTTAACGCGCCGACGCAACACCGGTGATGAGGCGCGCCGTAGTGGAGGGCTCCGGATTAATTTTGACCACCTGGGGATCGTTGCCGTGCGTTGAAATCTCGTACACCCGGGTATTTTTGCTTTTCGCCTCCGTCAGAAAAGCGGCCGCCGCGGCCGGGAATCGAACCCGCGACTCCCTGCTCAGCTGCATAACGCCTCAGCCACTGAGCCACCGCGGCGGGTAGCGTCGTAATCAACAGCAGCGCTGAAAACTAAAAAGAAATTACAAAAAGAGAGCGTGCCAGTACGCGCTAGCAGTGCATTGGTGTCTAAGAGTAGTGCTGGCATAAAAAATCGGCCGCGCATATGCTTGCGTCACCTCAAATGCAGTCAAAAGATTGCAGCCCCCCGTAGCCCCTCTAAAGTAGCGACCTCTTTTGTCTCATTACCACCCTCTCACGCTCTTCCCCTCCTGTCTTGGTCCACCCGCCTGGACGTTTTCGGAGTTCAATGTTCCCGCTTTGGCAGTGCTGGCGCGCCAGGTATTGAGAATGTTGAGAATCACAGCTCGAGCCAACAAAAGCGTGGCTCGGGTGCCAACCTTCGTGTATTTGTGGTAAAATGAATGTTTCCAACGCGTTTTTTTATAGTCGTACACGCAATTATCAAACACACATCTATTGTTAATTAAAAGGACATGGCAGACTTCATTTAAGTATTGATGTTCATCCGCAAACCAGCCTTATGATATCTGTGTAAGTGACTAAAAAAATGACGCATCTTTCCAGATTTATTAGATATAAAACTCTGATATGGGTGTCATTAAACACAGCAACCGAATTACATTTCTGTGGTTCAGTGGTTAAGGCGTTGGGCTGATGAGCGCGAGGTCTCGGGTTCGATTCCCGGCCGCGGCGGCCGCTTTTCTGATGGAGGCGAAAAGCTAAAACGCCCGTGTGTACGAGAGTTCGGCGCACGTTAAAGATCCCCATGTGGTGAAAATTAATCCGGAGTCCTCCACTACGGCACGCCTCATCGCCTGCATTACATTGGCGCGTTAAACCCTGCAATCCATCAATCCATACATCTCTTTGGTTGAGGCCGAGGAAAATGAAATTTTTATCGTTGCCCACACAAATTTTAAATCACAGTCCAGTTGGAATTAAAAACGCCAGCAAAGGAAACCCAAAAAATAACCAGGTTTGGCGATTGGAGACGCGCGTATTACATGGCAGAACGCGCAAGTAAGCTTAAGAAATGGAATGGCAGCCTCCCTAGATGAGAAGCAAGTCAGCGACTGGAACTCTTTAAAAGTGAACGAGAAACCTTGTATTGATTAAGGTAAAAAAATTACACAGACCGTAATATATGCTAACCATTCTCCTGAAATGCATACCAATAGGAGCACGAGGTAACCACCAAACCTTTGTAATGAAAACGTACCGCCAAGACTTGAAGCAAAGACACGCCAGGTTAAGCAGGCTCTTCTCCACCCCTCCAAACACGCAGAGCTAGACAATCTTCCAGTGCGAAATCCCTAGGTAGTAACTCAATCGACAGTTGAAAATGCAGACTAACAGGTCCAACCAAGCAAACTTCACACCAAGAAATATCGACAATATTTCCCACTTTTCAGAAACGACATCCAGTTCAACCAGGCCTTGAATATTTCTAATATATATTAACGACATTGCGAACAATATAACTGCTACTATACGACATTTTGCCGATGACTGTATAATTTATATGGCAGATCACTACCACCAATGACGTAGCTATTTCGTAAAGCGATTTAAAAACCGTCGTGGATTGGTGCCTCGTGTGGAAAGTGGAAATCAATACAGAGAAAACGAAGGTAACATTTTCTTCGAAGCTAACTACTC
This sequence comes from Haemaphysalis longicornis, assembly GCF_048455015.1. Taxonomy (NCBI): domain Eukaryota; kingdom Metazoa; phylum Arthropoda; class Arachnida; order Ixodida; family Ixodidae; genus Haemaphysalis; species Haemaphysalis longicornis. The sequence goes on from NW_027526204.1 coordinate 38,279,987, forward strand.
CATTTAATCAATACACGCTATGCATTTCGACAATTGAAGGAACCTATTCTTTTAAGTATCAAGGTGTGATATTTCCTCCTGATTTCAACGGGGCCATGCATGTTGAACACACAACAAACAAGGCACTAAAAAAACTTGCCTTGCTAAAGCGCCGTTTATATCTTTCGAGCCATGAAACTAGACTTCGCGCATAGATTTCCCTCATCCGTGCAACCGTTGATTATACTTCAAATATTTGGAACCCTCACACAGCCATTCTGTCCGACTGTATCGAATCCATTCAAAATGAGGCTTCATTCTGCACTCGTACTCACCATACCAAAGTGTATCTGCATTAGAACAGATTGTCTATCTTCCAGACCTTAGCCCTTGTCGTAAATTCTTCCGTATGGCCTATTTTTCACTCTTTTTATCATGGTGTTACATCTTTTTCGTGTGCTCATATTTTTCCAGCCCATTATGGGAGCGATCGTTCTGACCACTAACGTAAAGTGTCGCCCATATTCGCAAGGACTATGGAGTATCGAACTTCCCCTTTTGTGCTATCGGTAAACGGGTGGAACGAGCTACCCCTAGAGATTGTAACGATAAATGACCCGTCTGCATTAGAATAGGCCATGCGCACATTTCTTAATGCGTAAAATTTGTGTAAAATATGTAAAATTTCAACTGATAATTCTTGTGAGCCCTGTGTTATATCTTGTTTACCAGTGCGACTGTGAAGATCAACTGCCATGTGTGCTTCTCGGAATTTACATGTACTGCAAATGTGAAATGCGCCGTGTATTATCACCCCGTTGTTTCTTCTCTTTCTTCCAACATCTATCGTTTACCTAGTTGTGTCATATCGCTGCGTGTGGTGTTTTTACACGTATTGACGTGCAACTTGTATGAATAGTATCCCCGCTTCAGGGGACTCAAATAAATAAATAAATAGACAAACCCAACGACATTAACGGCATCACTTCCAGCCCTCTCCTCGCAAGTGTGCAACAACTGCCACAACAAGAATTTTTGCACTTAGTAACCCCAATTGCACTAAAAGAGGGAACAGGGTCAACGAAGAAACTTCATGGAGGTAAAGTTGCATAAATATTTGGACTGCCAGTTGAGTTCTGTGGTACATTCTGGGACATCCTTGGTCGTTTTACAATATACTTGCAACTCACACAGACCCAAGCTGTTTTAAACGAGGTAGAATTAATACAGAAAAATGCCAGGAATTGAACGAACCCACGCGTTGGCGCCCCAGTACTCTGCTAGGGGTAGACTACATACATCTTCCGTCAGTGCTGACAAAGCGCCCAAAACTCACGTTACCTGAAGTAATAACGTAATTGGCAACGTGTGCTCCATGAAAGACAGAGACTGCCAAACCTTGAACATGTTAAATAGAAACATAAAAGAATACGCGAAAAGCAGACAGGCTAAAGGCTGGGTTGTTTCCTTAGAAAAAGCACATGCGTTTGATAGAGTATAGTACAAATACATATTTGCAACAGTAACAGCTTTTGGTTACCCGCAACAGTAAATTAATGTCTTGGCAATCCTTCACGGAGACATAAAGAGCGACTTAGTCTTCCACAAAGAGATAGTAACCCAGAGGTGTCCGGTAGGGTATCCATTTTCCCCACTACTCTTTGTCTCAGAAATAGAGTCGTTCTTGAAAAACGTCGAGGTCAACACGAGCACCTTAGGTCTACAGTTACCAGGAAGCCAAACAGTCAAGTAACGGTGTACGCAGACGATACCACATTGTACCTAAGGGAAGAAGACAGCGTAGTGCATGTACCCAAATGTTTCGAACCGTGTTCTGAGCTAGCCGGCACAAAATAGAACCGTGCAAGAAGTAAATATTTAAGTCTAGGCCCATCAAGAAAGCAAAACGTATATTGTATTCAAGTAGCCACCCACGCAGAAATCCTTGGCATTACCTACAAATCAAACGGAAGATTGCTTCAAACCTGGCATGAGGCGCTTAAGCAACTCACAAAAATGTTGAAGGAGCTTTAGCGAACGACTTCAAGTGGTAACTGGCAGTGAAGTTGTTCACATAGAAAATATGGTATATTGCAGGAACGGTCGCCTTTCCTCGCCGCATAGCGGTGAACATCATATCTTAAATACTATGCTTGCTATAGTCGAATAGTCGAACAAGACTGCCCTGGTAAAAAAGAAACTTAGCTTGGCTAGACAGCTCGGAGAGTGTAACATTCCTTCAGTAGCTAACTCCTCTGTGTCTTATGCATTGAACAGTGTTCTTATGGTCCCTGGGATCCAGACAGGGTACCCAAGTACCCTCAGAACCAAACCTCAGTGCGTAGTTTTTGGGGCAAAAGGCCGGCTATCTCTCCAGGAGGCTCCGAGTGGGCCCACAGCATCTCAGGCACCCATCAAGGTAATTGAAGCATACAGGAACTTGACCGCACCTAAACTACAAAATGATACAGTGGAGATGTGGATGTATATTAGCCCACTAACTCGACAGGGTGAACTCAGAGAACCTCGACAAAAAACAAAAGAACTTCCCCTTGCGCACCCTAATCAACGCAAATTTCCCGGTTGAAGCCAAACACGTAACATGGAAAGTTTTGAAGGTAAGTCTTGCCTCTCCTTCTTGTGGGCCGAAGAGTTCTTCCAAAAATAGTCTTGCCCCTTTAGTGAGGTCCGAAATGGGCGAGTGCGCATAAATTGCCCACCAATACATGGCGGATCGCCCTTTACTGGAAGATGAGTTGTTAAATAAATTAGTACTGTTCGTACGTGTTTTTGCTGGCGCAACGTTTCTCATAACAGCAGGTAATACCCGTGTCTTGAGTTTGAGCCGACTAGCCGGACTGACACGTGGGCACCCGAAGAAGACTTTTTTACACATGGGCGCAAACATGGCAAAATGACTGACAGATTATGTGGTGTTGGGTGATGCTTGCGTGTAATTGCGCTGGTGCCTGCGATAGTGGAGACGTCCCTCCTGCTCTCCCGCAGGCACTGGCGGCCCTGCTGTTGCAAAGCCTTTGTGTTCACGGATGCACGCCTCTTGTACTTGATTTACAACCGGCAAGGCAGTTTCTTCTTTCTGTGAGAGGTGTTTATCCTTCTGTTATTGAGCAAGTCATTATGTTCACAAATTTTACAGATGGGACATACATGTATGTGTACTTTGTGGAGCCTAGAACCACGTGCGTTCTGTATTAATGCATGTCCCGAGGCAAAAATCGAAATTCCTTTAGTTACGGTGTTGCACGTGTATGTTTTGCGGTCGTATGTTATGAACCACCATGCCCGTATGCGCCTTCCTTAAGGCGTGTCTTACGAGCTATGTCGGGAAACATACCATCCATCCCTATTTCAAGCTCTAAATTTCTTGCATTTCCTGGCACTTCAGCAGCCTGTTGCCAGAATTAAAGGATTTTGGAGAAATAGGTTCGGTGACACACTATCGTAAATGCGTAGAGAAGCTCTGACTTGCCCAATCAGTAGTGTTCTTGCAGATATTACAGCTAAACACCACAAAACACGTCTCAGATAACGAAACAATAAATAGAGGGGGTCGCATCGGTTTAGCGGAGTTTACCCCACAATGACATTTTTACATTTCTAGGACAGCTTCTGCTTTGAATACCACACATGCACCTAAACCAGTCTGCCTGGGTAACCTTGTGCGTGACCTTATATGGGGGATTCTGCTGGCAAATATCAGCGCTAATAACACTCTGCGCACTCTTTTAGAGGCACACATCTCCACGCGACGAACGCGAAAGAAGCTCATGTAGAATGACGAATCTCCCGTGCACCTGGCGGCACCGCAAAAGCGTTCCCACGAGGCACCCTTCTCTTTGCAGGATAGCCAAATTCCGAAATACAAACCGTTACGCCCAAAAGGCAGTGCATGAAAGTCCACTTACACAACGGATCTCAACAAAGGCACATCAAGAGCGTCACGAAAACGCGCTTCCCGTGGTTGCAATCGTAGCTGGGTCCCTCGCGTTCTGAAGCCGACGTTATCTGATTTCGCCTTCAGACACGCTCGAAGCAGTTTGAATTTTTAGGTGCCGAGTATCTCAGGACCGCACAATGTCTTTGCACGTTCGTGAGCATAGCATTTACAATCGAAAAAAATCACACAGGCATCGGCTTGATTCGGGCCCGTGTCTGGTACGTGTCAGTCGTCTTACCCATTGGGCTACGACCGTGAGTTAGTACCCGAGAGTCAAACAGCTTACTTCCTCGCCTTTAACGGTGCGGAGTACCTTAGGACCTCCCAATGTCCGTCAGCGTCCATCCATCCGCACACTACCATCAAGTGAAAACCAAGCAAAATTTGATTTGAGCCGTGAGTTGCAGTTTCATTTAGGGAATAATAAAGGTGCAACTCGAGGCTCAAATCGAATGACGGTCGGGGCACAAATAGGATGTCACTGGGGGCGCAACTTGGATGTCATTTCGAAACCCCGTACTCCGCACCCTCGCCATCATCTACGGAGTGGAGATGCGGCCATTTTTTACCTTGATTTTCACTGAGGTTGCACGGGAGATAGCTTCGCCACTTAACCATATTTCTCTAAAAAAAAAAGTTTCGATTTTTTTATTTCGCGCATAAACGCAGTTCCGTGCCTTTTAGGCTTACCAGGCGACGGATGTTTATGAAAATATGTGGTGAAACTACATCCACTGCAGCAACCCTGCGCACCGCCATGCTCCTGGGCTGATTGTTTGGGGCTGTACGTGTCCCGCAAAAGAAAAGGAAAGAGAAGTTTTGCGCCACTTCGAGATGGCACAGTGTTCAATATTTCTCTAATACAGCCTAACAGAGCTAGCTGCAGCTCAACACACTTCCAATATTGCTGCTGACCCTTTCCTACGTTTAGACTGATAATTATATTATTTTTATAGATGCGAGGTGGGTGATGTGCAAAGCACTACATGCAAGTTTCATGGGGCCTGAGAGAGAAGGAAACCAAATGACATTGGCGGTACTTTTTCAATCACGCGTTGTAAAACTGCTTTATCACAGACCAACATTTATTATTTCTTTTAGTGGGGAAAGGTTGTATGGTTAGGCTTCCAGAGTCAACAATTTACTCTGCGGCCTGTGTTCAGTGTATTGAAAAATTTAAAAAAAAATCAGGAAGGGCTTATCTTCATATCCTCTTCAGACCTCGCGTGCATTAAAATGCACATTTGCTTCAACCTCGGTTTTAAATTTCGCGCCACTGCTGCAGCAAAGACCGCGCGCGCGACCATATCCTCTATCATGTGCTGCCATCTGCCCACGAATTCAGGAAGCGCACCGCAGCGGGAGCGCCGTTCTGAGCTTAGAAACATGGCGTCTTTCTCGACATCAACGTTCTACTCGAGGCGTCCAAGTTAGTTGCAACTTACGCTATACTTGTCGGGTAATACTTTTTAATTATTGTTTTAATCTACGCGCAAAGCGTTTAGGAGTAATTGCCGCACGAACTGTAACTTTAAATGCCTACATTTTTGTTCGCGCAAGCTGTTTTCTTGCAGTGTGCATTATAATGCACTCTCGGTCTCAATTTATGTTTTTGCATGCCTATCCGCTTTACACTCTCATGTGTTCCTTGCTCTTGGGTGTGAAATTTAGCGTTTATTTCTCCTAGGACTCACTGATAAAGAAGCTGATCGTGTGCACAACGTGCAACATTTTCCTGTGCGTAACAGCAATGCGAAACTGCTACAAGCAGTTCCACTCGAAATGAGAGGTCTGTTTGTAAGGAGCAGCAGCTGAATGCTTTTGTACATGAGTGTTGTACAAATTGTATGTTTTAAGACCCAGTGTGCATTATAATGCACACCCTGATGCGCAACATCCGCTTTATCTAGAAGTGCAATTTTTTTATTGTGCAATAAACTATCTGCAGACATTCCAAAAATGTGCTTTTCTCGCCCCTGTGTGGCCACACATTCCACCAGGTCTGAGGAGGATATGACACCGGTTACAGTGCTACTGGCATATAGTCTTCCAGCAATGCATTTGTGTTTCGTGGTGAAGGCGACTTTAGGCGGAGTAGCACTAGCTTGGTCATTGTAAGATGGCTTTCTCAATATTGTGTGTTGCACAGTGAAATATCGCCGTCTAGTGAAGCATGATTACAACCGCACTGTATACCCCTCGCTGCCGTCCTCGCCTCACCGCCGAGAGGTGTGTACTCCTCGCCATCCTTCGCGTATGTCTCTCTCTCGCTCTCTCCTGTGACAGTGCGAAATGCAGGGATTCTTCGGTGAACATTTGTACGGCTCACTACAGCCTGAGTTGTGACAGACGCAGCCCGGCTATTATATAACCATACTGTTATTAGCGGCCAATAGTATGTGTTCTCAGTCTGTGAGTTGAGAACAATGCCGGTGTACCATATTCAATTCTGGAAAACCTCGAACGTAGCTAAACCCCAACGTAGCGGATTCATTCAAAGCGCCACCTTTGCTGGAATCCCCTCTTTACGGGCTGGCAGAGGTCAGATTTTCTTGTGCTCACGTGGTTTGGGTTTTCCAGACTGAAAAGCTGTTTTGAGGCGCGGCAAAAGTATTCGTTCCGTGCCGCCATTCTCTTGTTTCGGACCTCTGTCAGACACTAAAAACTAAACACAGGCCGTGAGCCATATCTTGGAAACTGGAGGTTCCATCAAAAGGTAAAAGTAATCTACCGAACTATTTCATTTAGAGTGGCAAGACTAAAATGCATTAAAAATTTCATTTTTTGGCAATACTTGCGATAAAATTGAATAGGCAACCATATTCCACAACCTAGAAACACACAACAGAAATTTTTGACTTGGCACTGTGTTGTATGGGCAATTTAGCTATGCTTTTCGTTGCATTAGTTGAACCATTTGCCAAAAAAATGCGCGTCTCGGCAGAGTTCACCTCCGTGAAACTTGTTATTTAGGCACAATTTCTTTTTACTCACATTCTACCTTAAATGTGTTGCATCAATATAGCCACAACAAAAAATACCATGGATACGTTTTCTGCCACTTGCACTTTCGATGCCTAAGCTCTAGCGATCGAAAAGCATTAGTATCGTGCTAGATCTCCTCACAGTTTAAAGCGTTTGTCTAGGTAAGCGGGTGCGAATGCCTGTTTTCTCCAGAACAATATCTGAACTAAGTTAGTTCCCACAGATTTCCTCTTTATGCAAAACAATTTATGACGGCTTGTTGCATAATTGTATCCGAAACTACGCTCTCGAATTGTATGCATATCTCTACTGTTTGTCAATTGGCGTACTTTTCGTATTTACAAATAAACAAATGAATAACTGGCTGATCTGAAGGAGCAGTTCACCCCGACCTTTGCGGGACACACTGCGCCAAGGTTCCTTGTAGTCACGCCTTTAGATGTCAGCTGTGGCCACGGTGAAAGGGATCAGTTCTCAATTACATCAAACGTTCTGGGTTATTTCTACAGCTGAAGAATTTTCCGGTCCATGACCGCAGCTGCCGCAGCACATGCTCCTAGACTCCAAAGGCGGGGAAGGAATGAGTGTCTCCGCCCCGTGATTCGGCTGTGAACCTCGCATGCAGTTACTCAGTAGCGGCAGACATTGAAACTCAGCCGATCTTCTTTCTCAATAGCGTTGGGCGCTGACTATTTAATTCCTTCTATTGACAATCCTTTCTCTCTTGCAGATGCAGCGATTCCAACGAAAGTGGAGGAAGACAGCCGCGATCTTCGTACCAATCTACGCACTCGCCACGTGCTTATACTATTCTAATGAATTCAGCCTCACTACATACGGAAGTCGGGTGGACATTAGCAAAGACTTGTCCCCGTTCTACAGGCGCAACAGCGGACGTGTAGGAAAAACCGATCCGCCCAGAGTTCTCTTGTGGGACATCCCATTTGGCAGATTTCCTGACGGTCTTTCGGAAAATGTTTCAACACGGCTGGTGACTTGCCCTCAGCAGTGCATCGTAAGCTACGATCGCACCATGCTGATGTCAAGCGACGCAGTGGTCTTCCACGGTCCCGAAGTGAGATTCTACGATAGCCCCAAGTGGAGAGCCGCGCGCCAGAAGTGGGTTTTCTGGAGCCAAGAGCCCCCGCCCCCCGTGGGCTCACTGAAGAGAGTTTTCAACTGGACGATGACTTACCGGTGAGTAGGTGTTGCATTTAAAAAAGCGTTCCATCGGCATAGTCTACGGCTTCTCCGTTAAGTAGATATTCAGATAAAATAAAGAACAGAAGTTGTATTATCACTACTATTCAAAAAATTTCTATTCTGGACAGCGATATTCTGTTTGCTGGACCGATGAACAGAGCCCTGGAACCAAAAAAAATGGTGCAGTTTGCGCTAGTGGTGCCAAGTTGGAGAAACAGCGTAGCGTTGTACAGCACGAACAGCGTTAGGGATTCGTACAGGCGCACAGCCAACGCTTCGTCGTTCTCGGATCCTCTGGCCTTCCAAAGTTCGATCTGGGAAACGGGCATCTCGGCTTCAAGTTTTGCGTAGGCGCCAAATTCACCGGCAGGTCTACCCTAGATGTTTGGCTATTCGCTCCCGGTTAGTTGGGGCGGCTCTGCTGCAATACTCGGGGTTGGTTCGTAGTCGTCTCGTATGTTCTCGGGCAGCGAAACGGCGACGTTTATGCTCCTCTTCTTCTTCCTCCGGAGTTACATACTCATAGAGTTTCTTATTAAATATACCAGACAGGTAACTGTACCTGGTTATCAATATCATCGTGGGGGTTTATGGGAAGCCGCCCCCCCGCCCTTCTGGCTTGGGCTTGGCATGATAATTGGATTCGCAGGGTTTGGAATTTGCTTTCTTCACTATGCATTAACACATCTACGAGCTACGAGGAAGCAGAAATCCTCCCTGTTCTGTGGTAGCCGTGTTTGGTGAAAAGGCACGTAGTGCGTGATCGTACCTGGCATTGGTCTAGCCGCAGTCGAAGGACGTATGACTGAGCGCTATAGTATGCCACCGCGAGCGTTGTAGCTGACGGAAAAAGAAACAAAACGTACTTCGACGAAGACAAGATAAGACAGATACGGGTGCCTGTATCTGTCCTATCTTGTCTTCGTCCGTGAGTGTTTAACGGCGCGTTTTTTTGTTCAAGTATGAACCAACTCGTTCAGCAACAAGTTTTGTTAAACTGTAGCTCATGGTCGGTGCACCGGTTCACGACGAAGACGACGTTTTCAGACGCACGCCCAAAAAGCTTTCCAAACTCTTCAAAGAACCCATTATATGGAATAATGGTAACATTAATAAAATAACAGCCTCCAATGAGTTTCCCTCCAAACATAGACATTGTTGTTGACTACCAGCTTGGCCTGCAGAATAGTAGGCAGAACCGCTCCTGCGAAAATACGCTTTTTAATTCCTTTTGTTTTTTACAGCCTGCTGCATTTTACACTTTTATAATACCACACCATTCTTTGCGCTTCTTGTGGCACTGTGTTCGAGAGAGAAAGAAACAAAATTTATTTGTCCAACATGGTTTTGAAGCGAAGGAGACGGAGCCTCTTCGCCCCCCTCAGGCGGCGGCCAGAAGTCCTTGGGCTCCGGCGGCGTCTTCAGCCCTTTAAACAGCCCGGATCTTTTTTTTTTTCTTTATGGCCTGTTTTGGAACATACAGAACACAGACTTTCATAACAGCCGTCAACTTGACTTTGGTTGACGTCATGTGTTTAAAAGTTCCTTGGGTGTATTCCTACGATTCCATGTCTGCAAGACATTCGCGCGGATTCAACACATATTTTTGATTTCCCACGTATGCACTCATTGCCTCTCTAAAATACTGACCCACGCTTCGCGCATCGATGTCAGAGTACCTTGCGGCCCCGGCTACCCAATTTACGTCCTCTAATAGGACCCCTCCGATAGTTACCTGTGCTTTTCGGTCGTAGAGAGAATCTTTTATGTAATCGTAAGTTCTACGACCCACCTCCAGTCTTTTTTAGCTTTCTAGGACGACCTCGTGAGCGATGTTATCGAAGGTCTTTGTTAAGTCCATTCCAAAATTGCTTTGGTGTCTAGGGACGAGCTCTCGTTTCCATTTAGGATCTGATGTTTGAGGCGTAGCATTACGTCCTGAGTAGACAATTTGAGTTTAAAACGTAACTTGGTGGGAGGGAAAAGCCCTCTGTCCTCCATGTAGGCGTTCAGTCTATTGAGGATGACGCTCCATCAGCTTTCCGACGCACGACGTCATTGAGATTTGTCTAAAGTTTTCAAATTGCAATTTCTTTCCAGGCTTTGGAATCATGACCACTTGGGCAGTCTTCCATTGCCGCGGGATGCTACCCCTTTCCCATCATGCATTAATGTACTTCTTCAAGGCCTCTATGAATTTGTCTTCTATTTTCTTAAAATTTTCTTCGATACAGTCAAACCCGGCTTTAACGAACCCGGATAGAGCGAATTATGCTATATATCGAACAAAAATACTTCAGTTACGGAAATACATGGGAAACATATTCCTTATAACGAAGTTCACATCCGATATATCGAACTCCACGCGCCTAGAATGGCCGCCGAAATGTATGGTCTCGAAGCGGCGATTGAGATGTGGATTGGCCGCGACCACGGAGCAAGAGCCGCGACTGAGACATTGCGCCTCGCACGGAGTGACGTGATGCCCGACACTTTCCGTAACTGTTTCCGACGCGCGGGACGCATGATGAAACCCGCCAATTCTGCGAGTCCGGTTAACTGTGGGAGGAGCTCGCCAGCGTTCCCGATGATGTCGCGAGTGAAAGCCGTCCGACGCTTACAATGAAGCGCTTTCGGCAGTCGATGTGCTCCGCCAATGCTTTTTTAGATTTTAGAGGACGCGGACTCGAACTGCTGCAAACAATGTTTCGTGTAGAGAATGCTATGCTAGTTGTAGCCGCCAAAACGAAAGTCAGAAGAAAAATCGCCACTTTTTTTTTGCAAAGTAGGTAGTTAAGGCGGATAGAAGCTTTATTAATTGCGATAAATTGATTATTTTGGGTAGGGTTAATGGCTACTTTACTGTGTTCGTTTCTGCATGCGGGGATGGTGGAGTTGATGAGGGGAGGGTGGGGGGAGGGGCCTACCGCGCAATGCGAACTCGTAACAATAAGCTCGTTATAGGCGGGTTCGGCTATATCGAACTATTGGATATATCGAACAAATTGCGGTGCATAGTGCAGTTCGCTATAAACGGGTTTGACTGTATATCTTCGGGGCCGGGGGTGGACCTTGTCTTCAGACCGTCAAAAGCTGACCGGATTTAGGATATCGTAAGGGGACGATCAAAGTCTGCGTTTTCTTTACCGATGTGCGGTTTTAGTGCCTTCTTTAGGGTAGATTCAATGTACCTATCTTTAACTTCTTTGAGCAAGTCCGGCTCCATTCCCTGGTAAGTGTGAACAATCTTACTGAAGTTGTGTTGCTGTGTAGTTCTACTACCTTCGGGATTGGTTTGATATCTGAGAATATGCCAAGATTTAGCGAGACCCATCGGCAGCTCCATGCCATCGCACGTGCTGTCCCAGTTCTGGCGGGTGAGCTGATTCGTGTAGTCTTAAATTTTTGTGTTTAAAAATGCTATTCTTCTGCGCAGCCTACGGTTATGTTTCTGCTTACTGAGCCGTCTCTGCTGGCCACTCTTGGCTTCCCGTATTTCCAGTGCCATTTTCAGTCCGGCTTCTTCGAGGATTGTTTTAGTAGCTTTTTCTATGCATTTGTGCATGTTTTTAGTCCCGTGCTCGATGTCCTGAATTTCGCTATTCAATTTCTCTGTTCTTCTGATATCACGGAACGAGTCCCATTCCGTTATCCTGATCTTGTTACCCTTTGGTTTGGAAGGACCGGCCTTCACAGTGGTGGCTACAATAAAGTGATCGCTTCCCAAATTTTCTTGAGTGTTTAGCCAATCTGGACCCTGCATGTTCTTGATGAAGGTAAAGTCGGGAGTGGTGTCGCGGCATACACTGTCACCCAGTCTAGTGGGATGAGCGGGATCGGTCACCAGAGTGATACCCTGCTGCTGTGCGTCCATTCAGAAGTTTCGTCCTTTGGCGACCTCCATACCGTACCCCCAGGCTGGGTGAGGCGCGTTAAAGTCGCCCACTACGTCGAGTGGTTGTATTTGACTATGTCTAAAACCTTACGGAATACGGTTCCGAACCTGTGCCTTTTCTTGGGACTACTATATACGTTTAGAACGAAAATGCTGCTTTCGCTTCCCTTTTTGGTCGGAATAATTTCGACGAGGACGTGATCTACGCCTGCGACGCCAGTCTCGTGTTCCATAACCGGTAAATTGCGTCTTACTATAGTGGCGACAAGCGTCTTATCGCCCGAGGCTTTACCGTAAGTTTTATACCCGGATAATTTTGCCTGTACATCTATCTGCCGCAGCGCTATTATGTCCGGCACCTCTTGCACATCGGTGTCTATGAACTGCTGCAGGTTACCTCGTTCCGGTCGAAACCTACGGCAGTTCCATTGCCAGATCCCGTATTTCTCTTTATTCCGGGCCATTGTTAGAATCTGATTCTTCCTTGTTAAATTTGGCCATGTTCGCCGAAGCGGGTATACTGCATGGAACTAAAACGGAAGACTGGGCGAGTTGGTACATGTTCATAGTAACATGGCTAACGACACGAGACAAAAAAAGAGGGCACAAACACGGCGCTGCCGTGTTTGTGCCCTCTTCTTTTTGTCTCGTGTCGTTAGCGCTGTTACTATGAACTATGGACTAGTGTATGGTTTTGAAAATTTGATCCGCCCGACGCCAGCAGTGCGGGAGTTCCTATGGGTAACCTCTAAGGCTGTAAGCCGGGTTACCACCTTGTCAAAGTGATCTTTAATGGCGTCGGTTAGCTCAGAGATCGCAGCCTCTATCCTTCGGTACATAGCTTGAAACCTTCAGTTAATACTGTGGTTTGATTGTTGGAGTTCTTCGGAGTCGTTACGTGCTTTGGGTTGTTCACCCCCCTTTCTTTTGAAAGGCGGTGAAAAATCCCCGTTACTCTGCATCGCAACTGCGACCGGTACGGTTTCAGCTTCTGGTTCTCCCATTTCTATTGGCGCTGCAGTGGTTTGCGCAAGCGTGTGCTTATCCGCTTTCAGCGTTATTATTTCCTCCTTTGAGACTCCGTTTTCCTTTGTTAGTTGCTCAAGCATTTGCCTGATCATCACCAGTTCCTGTTCTAGGGGGGAAGGCCCTGACTTTTTGTTCTCTGCTAGGAGCATTATGAGAGACCGCATCTGCCCAGCTCACCTTATTTGTATAGTCTTCTTTGTTCCTTTCAAAGTACTGCGAGTGACCCCTCTTGGTCTGGGGCCTGGACCTAGAGCACGACCGCGACTGAGCCCGCCTTGAATCCCTCCTGGCATGGAGGAAAGAAAAGGTTCTTTCCTCTATGCCTCCTGGTCTTCGACTTCGACCGAGAGCGATGACGCTTGGAGTTTTGATTTTCCGAATCTTCTGGGACAGCGAGTCGGGGAAAGGAACTGGAGCGCTCTCTTCTGTCGTATCCGGTGTCTTTGGTGGGATCTTGCTTGCTCGTGGCTCGGCTAAAATGATTTTCCCCGCGGCGAATTCCGGAGCTGGTTCTCTCGTCGTGGTCTTGTCTCCAGCGCTGCTGTTGCTCCCATTGCCGTTGCTTGAACAAGAACGGTGTCTTAAGCGTGAACCGCATGGAGCGTTTTCTGCTCGCGAAAACGCGCCGCGCACGTCACAGGCGCGCTGCCGCTGCCGCGGAGCCACCCGTACGCTGCGCGCGGCGCGGCGCGTGTTTCCGTCTCCAAAACGCTGTACCGCAAAAACGTCCGGTGACGTCACACAAAAATAAAAAACAAAAAACAAATAAGCAGAAGCCGTCTATGCATTAGGTGGTAATAAGGATCATCATAAAAAGTAAAAATATTGCTGCGCGTGTAAGCATTTGCATCGAAACGTTCCACGCAATAATGAAAGTGGGGTGGATGCGCCACGAGCGCCTACTAGTGGTAGCAGCAGTTATCAAAAAATAATAATAATAAACAGCGGGCGAGAGCGAGTGTTTACAGTCTCGAGTGACAATGGTTGTGACGGTTTTGATCGCATTGTTTTTCAGCAGTATGGACCATTTCAGTACGGTTGCTTGCCCCGACGCCCGTCGCCGAAGCTGTAATTATCGATGTAATTATTAAGGGTATTTACTAATTAACAGTGAGCGGTAGCGGTATGGTAAAAAGGCACACAGACTGCCTTCACGGCGAGTTGTGAGCCGGGAACGCTGTTTGGCGTTCCGCCTGGACGGAACGATATAAGCAAGGGCTTTCTCGAAATCCCCGTCACCTTATCTACGCTTGATAAAGAGCGCATCCTGCACCTGTAGTAACTATTTTTAGTCAAGTTCACGAACAAAAACACAGCCTCCGAAAAAGTTGTAGTTCTGGGTATTGTATTTCTGAAATGCAAGGGCGGAAAGTACATTGCACGATTTCTTTCTCAGCCAGCTAACAAACGATATAATCGCAGGAATAATATTAAAATAATACTGCAGCATCTGAGTTGGGACCATTTTTGCAGGGCCCGTGTTCACATTTCTCGAAATTTCTATTTCCCCAGAACGCGTATGTGTCAAAATTGGAAGGTTAGCAGCAAAAGTAGGTAAAGAGAGCGTTACAATTAAACTGCACCTGTTGACTGTCATTTGCGAACGGTTTTGTTTATTGTCCGTACCATCTAACAGTGGTTCAGAGACCAGAGTCACGTCACTTTGTTGGTACAGTGTAAGGTATGGGGCATCTCATAGCACCATTCCCTAGCAGGCTGCATTGCAGGTGCTTAAAATATAAATTATAGCCAACATCTCAGCATGTAATTTCCAAAACCTGTGTCACCGAAATCATGCAGGTGCCATTGACAAACTTTTTTCACTTATTCTCTACAACTCCAATGCCACTACCTACCACCAGCTAAGCTCCAGTTTCTAAAATTTCAGTAACTGGCGACAGTGCCAGTGTTTCAGTAAACTACTTATGTACTTTATTGCCGCTTTCCAGTTTTCGCTACAATTTGCATAGACTTTTTGTCCCATTAATTGCAATTTTTGAGGTAAAGATGTGTGCTAGCAGTCCCTTTTTCTTATATTGATTTGATCAATCGTGTGGGGATACAAACCAAAAAAAAATTGCACTTTCCAGCCACCTCATTGCATAAAGGTGATTTCCTGTACAAGCTGGGTCAACCTTTCAAGTGTAGTCACACGCCAGGAGCATCTTCTAGTGGTAACAAGGGCCGAGCACCAGGCTTGTACCTATTTTCTCAATAGGTGCGCGGCACCACCAAGGCGCACGAATGCACATGGTGACTTCCACAGCTACGCTGCACACTCTACTCAGTAACCGCCTGTGGTAGGACATGCCGCCAGACTCTTCCTCCCTTCGGCAATGCGGTGTTGTAGAAGGCCGGGGCCCCACCAGATTGACAAAGGTCGGAACCCCCTCGCAAGGGTAAAGGCAGCTTTCCAGGCGTGAGTTATCCTTTCAAAGGTCCGCACTCGACCAGGGACACCTGTACCCATTAAAGAAACCAGTGGGTGCCCGGCGGTGCGCAGATTCGAACCCAGTACTTCCCCCATATGAGGCGAGTGCAGTGACTCTGAGCCATCGCTGATGAGGCATAGCCACATTACGTTTCTGCAGTGCGCTGCAGAAAAAGTTGTGTCCACGTAATCCAGGAACACATTGACCGCCAGACTCATAGGGTTTTCTGCAGAGGGTTTTCTGACACCAGTGCTGAAGGCGGTTGCAGACTGCCTCCATATGAAGTTTAAAAGGCAAAACCACAGTGCAGAGGCTCGATGAAAACAAGGTGAGGGTGATGCCGTATCTTCATAAGCCGTCGCACAACATAAAGAAAATAATTTCATGGCGCAGTGTTCGAGTAGTGTTTTCCGCACCATGAAAGCTGTCCAGGCTGTGCACGCAAATTGAAAACGCCAACACTGGGACAGCTGGCAAAGGTCATGGTGGAGGTGTGGATCCTATACAAAAATTACACTGTTGTGTTCATGAGAAGCACCAACTTCACAGTCTCAAGGCCTGGCATGTTCTCTCACCGCAGCTTCATGGCTGTAAACAAGAGGTGTGCTTGAGAAGCAGCGGCTGTACAGCCCGAGGGCCTCACATGAATCCATTCTAGCGTACTACATAAGACTGGAATTCTTGCCGTAGCCTTCGTCAGAAGCAACAGCCCACCTCTGCAAAGGAGCAACATTAGCACCTCGAAGGACTGACATCAAACCATTGCAACCTGCTGGGCAACTGGTTCCTATTCTTACTGCAGCTGTACAGCCAGAATATTCTTGAAATGCAGCAACATGAAGCGCTAAGGTCCTGAACTATTCTGATATGCCGCATCATTTTCTATTCTTACCGCAGCTGCATAATCAGATGCAACTGTGCATGCTTGAAAATCACTGACGCAGCACTCTGAAGCCCCTCCAACTCGTCATAGTGGCTAGAACAATAATAACTTCCAAGTGTATGGAAGAGCTGTTGAATTTAAACAAACTTTAGATTTATGGGAAGTCTCTGAAAAACTTGTCCCACTTGGTAGAATAATGGCTCTATCGTTGTAAGGGGACGCTGGACGTCTGACTGTTTGCCAATACACTTTGTAAACTCCTTAGGGAAAATTTATACTCTACTGTTAAACTGCACAAGCACCAAAATATAATCAAGAAACTCCAGCCATCACTATGAAGCACAATTTCAAAAGCACATTTTTATTTCTCACGAAGGTAATTCTACAAACTCTGAAGAAAAATAAAGAAAAGATAAATTGCTGGGTTCATTCGTCAGAAATGCACTGCACCATTCCAAAATAACTTTAATAGCTGACAACACTTCAGCCAGAATCCAACACTGCCAACAAAATAACGGCAATGTGAGATCAGTACACCCTTAGTCGGCACCTTTCATGCCACCTTCATTAGCAACGGGAACAACGAACCAGCAGCGTAGCAGGCAAAATTAAACATTGCGTGTATGTGGATTTTTAAAATGAATTTATCAAAAACACATGAAGTAATGCCGCGGTGCCACATACTTTCAGATTTCTGCAATGACGGGGTCCAAATCCAGCAATGTCTTTGGTTCCTTTTTCATAACTTGTAAAGAATACTACTGTAGTGTCCTATGTAGTGGCTGTCATCCCGTACTCCGGAAACACAGTCGCGTGTGGAAATTGCGGCGCACAAAACTGACAACTGTCTACATCCGTAGCCCGCGGTTGAACCTGCTTCACGTGTGGCCACCTCGAGGTCACTTTCAACAGTATTGTCGAAGTTTGCGTCGCGGGCGTGAAAGAGGCCGGCCGCCGAATTGTTCCACAGGAAGACGCTGAGATAGTCATGAACATTCTTACTGTTCACACTAATAATTAAGCGTACGGGTGTCTACTTTGATGTCGGGGTTCAACCTGTTTCTCTGGCATCACCCCAGCACATCATAAAATGTTTAGTGGATACTGGCTCAGCTGTATCGATAATGGGAGAACAAAGCTTTCAAAACCTATTCAGAGACCAATTTGAGCTGAAGAAATCTCAACGAAATTACTGGATTTTTCACGTTGAAAAATTCCTGTGCGTGGACAGTTCCCTGCCCTCCCTGTGCACAAATCGGAAACAGCTGTAGTGATTGTCCACATTACCCAAGGTGGAACATCACTTCTGGGTATTGATGCCGTACAAGCTTTTGGTCTCCAGATTGTGGGCACAGAATTACACTGCCTTACTATGGCCAAACATTGACACAAACCAAATAAAACTTTGACACAAGGCCCCAAAATGCATCCACAGCACTCAAACAAGTTGTCACCGCCCACCACGAAACCACGCGAGTCTGAAGAAATAGTGTCTCTGGTGACGTCTGTCCATCAAGATGAACTGAGACAAGCGACAGTGGAGGATAACACTCTCCGAGAAGTTTCCCGTTACGTGCAGACATCATGGCCGTCCCGCAAAAATCGGGCACCTAAGCTGACTCCATACTATGAAGTCCGAAAGGAGTTGACAGCAGTTGATGGTATGCTCTTCCGTACTAAGCGCATCGTAGTTCCTGTCAAGCTCTCAGCGACTTTTGTCCAGCTGGCTCACCCTCGTATCGTGAAAACCAAAAAACGCTTACGAGAAAAATATGATGGCCAGAGTTAGGCAAACATGATGAAACAGCTATCCGCCGTTCTGTTTGTCAGCACACGGAAAAAAATGCCAAGATTTCACCCACACCACTTCAGCCAGTTCCTCTTCCTGACAAACCTTGGGACAAGAAAGCTATTGACGTTGTTGCTCCTTTTCAGCGTGCACCTGGAGACTACCTATTTGCCATTTCAGTAGTTGATTATTTTTCAAAATGGCCAAAGTGGCTTTTTGCACTGACGTTACCACTCACACGGTGACGAAGTTGCTTCGAGCACTCTTCGTACGTGAGGGTTACCTACTGAAATAGTGTCTGTTCACGGTCGACTTCGCATCAAGGGAATTTGAGTCCTTCCTTGAAGACCGTGGAATCAACCACATCTGTTCTGCCGTGTACAACCCACAGGCAAGTGGTCTCGTTGAGATTTGATCGTGTACTGAAGTCACACATTCAACTGGCTCTGCTGGAGCAGCGTCCAGTGAAGGAAACTGTGACTGAGTACTTGGGAGTATACAGAACCACCCCTCGCAGCACCACCGGTCTCTCCGCGGCCGTTCTTCTGCATGGCCGACACATAAGAACTTCTTTGGACGTCATTGGTCAGCTGACAGCTGACTTCAGCACAAATCCTTCACGGGAGATGACTCGGAAAAAGAGTCGCAGAGTGTGAACGAAAAAGTAAGGCATACGCTGAACAACAGCGAGCTGCAAGAGTCCCCAAGTTCCAAGTTGGCACCTATATCTGAGTGAAGAAACCAGTTCCTGGACCAGTTCCTTGCTCCAAGGAATAGACCACTATTAAAAATCCAAAAAAAATTGGCCGCTGGTCCTCCTATCTGGAAGACGGTCGAACTTGGAACGGTTCACAGCTATCAGCGGTACCAAAAGAGGCATCACCAGGGCAAGAAACTAAGGACAACTCTTGCACGTACAACATGCCCCCGTTGACGCACTACCAAAGTAGAGCTGCACCATCAAGACTTGGATCACTGCACCTGGGGGTCCGCCACAAACACAATCTGCGAGTTCATCCGCAGATCAACTTGAGTATTCACGCGCTGTACCACCACATGTGCCACCGAGCCCACCACAGCCGCAAGGTTCGCAGCCACAAAGTCTGGCTCCAGGCTCTGGCACTGAGGAGTGCAGTGTACCGGTAGAGGGAAACGGACTCAATGCCAGGGCCACCACCTGACCGGCCCAGGAGAAATCGCAGACCTCCAGTGCTCTTCCAAGATTACGTGCAGTGATTAGACAGCTGTCAGGGCTCATACAGACAGTGACTGTATTGGTATTTCTGCACACAAACGGTGACCGTATTGGTGATTTGTGCAGACAGGACTGTCTAGTCTAATGATTGTTTGTTCCCCGGGAGGGAAAGATGTAGTGGTCCGCAGAAGCACCAGGTGCCGCCATATTATCCGTAGATGCCAACATGTGGCACCACCTCTGTAATATGCGTACGCACACACACATACACACACACAAACACACACACACACACACACACACACGATGTTCAGTGCAGTGTATCTGTAC
Source organism: Haemaphysalis longicornis (assembly GCF_048455015.1). Lineage (NCBI taxonomy): Eukaryota > Metazoa > Arthropoda > Arachnida > Ixodida > Ixodidae > Haemaphysalis > Haemaphysalis longicornis. Next base: position 38,299,665 of record NW_027526204.1, read on the forward strand.
AGCCGACATAACTACTTATGCTTACGAACAACCATAGTCCATAGCAGTCATGAAACACTCGATATAACGCCAGCGCATTTGATTACCTGAACAATATTCGCGCTCATTCATACTGCTTTGTTTGTAAGATACGCAGTCTCAGACGATTGTGTACAGGATAAGAACGCATCGTTGCTCCGATTGTACTACCGCTCAGAGCAACCTGCGAAACCACTCCGTAAAGGATACCTTCCGTTGTCAGTACAGTGAACTAGAATGTGAGTTGTAACACCAGCTACGTAGGCCCCACGTTTAACGTCGGGTGAGCCCATGTTCACAGCCAGAAAAAGAACCCTTGTAGCTTGTCACCACTGCTGTCATAGAACAAAGCCACTCAAATTCCATCAGGGAGATTTTACACAGACACACAACACACCAGCAACAAATAAAGCCAGAACGTTCTCGGCAGGAGATAGGTAACGACGCTACGACTAAAAACAGCGCACCACGACTTCCTCACGTACAAATGACGACTTGGCAAGACACACACAGTGTAGACGACTTTAGAGCCTTATGATGCACTACATTCGTAACAGTTACTACACAAACTTCGCGGACAAATCGCACACATCAAAAGACGCCGTTTTTTTTACGGGCGCGTTCTACTACTAGTAGGCGCTCGTGGCGCATCCGCCCCACTTTCGTTAATGCGTGAAACGTTTCGATGCAAATGCTTACACGCGCAGCAATATTTTTACTTTTTATGATTATCCTTATTACTACCTAATGCATAGACGACTTTTGCGTATTTGTTTCTTGTTTTTTTTTTATTTTTGTGTGACGTCCCCGGAAGTTTTTGCGGTACAGCGTTTTGGAGACGGAAACACGCGCCGGCGCGGCAGGCGACGGAAACATGGCGGCGGCTTCGGCCGCGAAGTGGCGTCGGGCGCTCGAGCGACCGCTTCTGAGCGCTCTCTAAAATGCCGCTCAAGACACGCACGAAGTTGCTTGAGCGGTAAAGGAGCTTATAATGTGGGCAAAAACGGTACTATAAGACATCATCCGCGCCGATACTGAATGCGCCCAAGCAATATCTGCCGGGGTGGTAAGCCTAAAGATCCCCGGCGGAACCAGCCGGCTGTCTCGAGTTCTTTGAAACCGCCGCCATGAGGCGCGCGCCTCCCCATTGGCGCAAGTCGCCAGGCTCCTCCCACTGCTGCGCGCGACGCGCGTCAAAATCTAGCCAAGGCAGATGCTGCCGCAGGCGCGGAATCGTCGACGCGAGCGTCGAAAAAACGCACGCGCAACGCCGACGCGCGCAAATCGCGTGAAAAAACGGTCCATGTGGTTCACTCTTTAAAACGGTTGCGACATTTTTTTGTAGCCTGTGACGTGTGCTTTGCCGCAGATGGCTCATGTCGGATGGCAATTGTGATCTTCCGGTGGGTCTTTAATCCTGCAGCCCTGGCAGTACCTCTCGTTCGGGCTGGAGCATACGTCCGTGCGATGCCCGAGACGACCGCAGGTGTTGCAGACTTCCACCTTCTTCTTGTGCAAGAAGCATTGATATTCCGCACCGCGGTAGGACACGTAGTGCGGAACTTTGGTACCTTCGAATACGATAATAACCGAGCTCGTCTTGCCCATTCGTCTCGCCTGGAGAATCGCGGGGTGCTTCGAGCTGACCAGGCTCTTTGTGATGTCTTCTTGCGTGTCATAGGTGGGGATGTTGCGAATCACGCCTTTCGATGTGTCGTCGGGTGGCGTCACATACGCCGTCGTAGCGTCGGTCTGGTTCCCGACTTGAATTGCTTTGATGCTACAATACTTCTTGGCATTTTCCATCGTTGGAGTACTCATGACCATGATCTGTCCGGGCTGGAGGCGAAGACGTCCTCACTCGCCCTCTCCGTCGACACTGCGGCGGCACGTAACGCACCGTCACGGAGCTGTGCGTAACTCGCACGCGACGTGTTCAAGCCGTCGCGCCGTCGAGTAACTACCTTGCTATCTTCTCTTGGAAGCGGCGGCTGACGCGGCCTGCGCATGCCCAGCTGGTTTTGGACCTTGTGAGCCTGCTCTCGGCGGGCTCCTTCCTGGTTTCGGGAGTCTCGATCAGCGAGCCTAACCTTGGGTCGGCTGCTTCGTTGCTGGTGGCTGGTAATCAAGCCCGCGTCGTTTTCGTAGTCTTCGGGTGAGATTGGCTCACCCTACACTTCCACGACTTCCATAATGCCTCGGTGGGTGTCGATTAGGCGTCGGCTGAGACTGCACTCTGGGCTTGAAAAGTTCCCGGCCGCTCTTGCCAGCGCGCTGCACTGTGTTCGAACTTTCGGCCACTAAAGCGTTTCAATCGGAATAAATGATGACACTAAGGCGAGCGCATGATGTAATGGCGGTCCATGACTACACAGACGGCCTTGATGTGAGCCGCAGAGACGCTAGCGCCCCATTCCTCTCGAGTGTATATTGTAAAAAACTATGTTACATATTTCCTCGGCCGATCGATGTTTTGCGGGAGTCAAAATGGTGCGCTGAGCGCGGAGTGACGTGGCGCCGCGTGCCGTGTCGCCGCAGTGTCGTCATAGCTAGACTAGGCTTGGCTCCGCACACGCAGCTGCGCGAAGTTAGGTCAGCTTCGGCGAGGCCTTCGTGCCGAACAGCGTGCTCCAGAGGGTTTTTTTTTGCTAGTTTTTTTGCTGACGCCACCATACCAAGCTCAAGCTTAAACAGCTCCACTGTGAAAAAAGGAGAGAGCTATAAAAATAAAACTTTACAATCTTGTTGGACCTTTATTGAAAAAAGGATCTGTTTGTTGCAGCCCGCTGCGGTGGCTCAGTGGCCAAGGCGTTCGGCTGCTGAGCGCGAGGATGAGGGTTGGATCACGGCCGCATTGCCTGCTTTCTTGATGGAGACTAAAGCTCAACCGCCCGTGTGTAGGGGTTTCGGCACACGATAAAGATCCCCAGGTTGTCAAAATAACTGAGGAGCCCTCCAGTAGTGCGCCCCCATATCCCACGTGGGGCTAGGGCATGTTAAACCCCACAATCTGTCGAACTCTTATCGTCGCAACACTTTTCGGTGACACCCTCCCTTCTTCACGCGATTCCAAAAGGTGGAAATTTAGATGTGGTATGTCAATTTTAAACAGCTGAATAAAGTTTGAACGTATGCTGCGGGTGAAAACGGCACATACTTTAACGTTACGCTAGAAATAAGCTCCTCCGAATTAATACTGTCTACAAATTTTCCGCCTCAGTATCACTAATATTTGCCTTTTTTTTCGAAGGTCGGACTCGGACATCTGGAACCCATATGGTATTATTGCAGAACGCAAGACAAAGCAAAGCTACCAATATCAACAGACCTGGAAGATATGGCGACGCAAGTCAAGGATGGCCGCTTGGGCTGTTAGCCGTTGCGAAGCACGCAGCCGTAGGGAGGACTATGTGAAACAGCTTCGGAAGTACGTCCGTGTCAACGTGTACGGCAAGTGCGGACAACTAAAGTGCCCTAGAGCAAATAGTACCAGGTGTTACGAAATGTTCGAGGAGAAATACTTCTTCTATCTTTCCTTTGAGAACTCCATCTGCAGAGACTACGTCACCGAGAAATTCTTCAATGTCCTAGAATACGACATCGTTCCCGTGGTCCTCGGTGGAGCCAACTACACTGCCATTGCCCCTCCGGATTCGTTCATTGACGCGCTTAGCTTTAAGTCTCCGAAACACCTTGCCGAATACTTAAAAAGGGTGGCCGGTGACTTTCAGCTGTATGCGAAATATCTGCGCTGGAAAGAAACGCACACTCTGGCAAATTTTCCTAGATTCGATGCCCTCTGCCGTGTCTGCAAAAAGCTGCACAGCCCATCTTTCCGACAGACGACGGTAGTGGCGGACATGTTTCACTGGTGGAACACAATGTCGCATTGTTGGTCTTGGAATTTTACCAACTGAAATAAAGTTTATGTATTCTCATCGGTCAAAGAAACTTCACAGCTCCATCCTCATTCTGTTTTCTTGAGGCTAGAGCCCTCCCCGTATATATGCTCATCATAAACGTGTGTCAGAAGACGCATGCGGCAAAACTAACACTTCCGCTGTCAGAATTCAATGTGTATCGGCAACCTGGTTGAGGAGGAGTACTTACATTTCAAAGGAAGGCTCCCATTTCTAGGTGTTACAATGTTAGCTCATGTGCAGCGCCCCCACGCGGCGCTGATAGTTTTATGTTCAGCCGTGCAAGCCTGGCACGACGCGAGTGGCCAGTTTATAAAATAAAGGCAGTTCGTTCGTTCTGGGCAAACGGCTCGGCATGTTCTCATATCTTTGGCGGGCCTGATGGCCTACTGTTCGCGGTAGTCACTTCCTACCGCTCGGATATCCGTACTTCTACACATCTAACAGTAGGAAAAGGGAAGAGGAAGAGAGAGAGGCCCCGTGAATGCTGGTACCCTTCCTCAGTGTTGGCACATGCTTGTTCATGTGCATTTTTTCAGCGTTTAAACTTTCTACGATTACACGGCAATTGGAGACGTAACGTAGATACTAATTTTACCACTGCTGTGGGAGCTAATTAAAGGAACACAGCGTCTAGAATACCAAGCGCGGCGCTCTGGCTGATAGTTGCAGGCATGGCTTTTGTTCCGACCGACGACATTCGAATATTTAAGACTAGGCTTGCATCGGCCAAAGCGTCGGCCGTTCAAAGTCGGTGGTTCGAGACCGGCTCTTGCCTCGTTTTTTTTATCTTTAAATTGAACTATAATTTTTTGATTATTAGGTTACTGGTGTTATAAATGATTTCTTTGCGTTCGTTCCGTCATGTTGTTTTGTTTAGGATAGGCTGTCTAGCTTTACGTTATCTGGAGGAATGTAGCGCCAGACACGCCAATTTTGTTACCGAACGGCCGTGGACGTCGATATAGTGGACTGTTTAAAATACCGTCTGACGGCACTTTAGACACGGCCTTTAGAGAAGCCGCTTTGGTGGATGCAAAATATCACCGCTGAGAACGACGGGCAAGTTTACATAATCGTCTAGACACTGCCGTCTCATTTTCAAACCCTCGCTGGGCTGCTAAAGCCCGTGTAAGAAATTTTCTGATATCGCAAACCGCTTTCCGGAATCACGTGTAACAAATTTTCTGATATCGCAAACCGCTTTCCGGAACCACAAAAATTAGTGTACTAACACTCACCCTGAAGTATGCATAGAAAACAAGCTGGTCACCAAAGTCACGCTCATCTGCATCAAGGAATTCCACAAACCGAAGGACAGCACGGGATGAATGAATGATAATCCGATAGCATTAGGGCGAAGTAACACCAGTCACTCATACCGTGCGGCGCGTATCTGAACGGAGGTAAGCCATCAAAGAATCGGACACTTGTCTCATTCTTCAAACACCACTTATCACTTGACAATGTATGGGTACGAGTTGGTTAGTGCTCCATGTTAAACCACCGTTCAGCACAGCAGGGGCGTAGCGAAGGGGGGGGGGGGGCACACCGGGCTCGTGCCCCTCTTCCCCCCCCCCCTCCCCTCCGAAATGTTTCGTGGCAGGATGGGGTGCGGTTCAAGTACCCTGAAGAACCGCCTGAAGTCGCCTGGAGGCACGGAACCTGCAGTTTGAAGGGCATTCTTGTTCATATGAAGCTGAAAACAAGGGCTACGTCAACGTCTGATCCCTGTACCCGCTCCAGATGCTGTACATGTCAGCATATACAACCGGGGGACGTGCCCATCCCCGGATAGATCCTGCTGCATTTCGCGCCGGATACAGCCAGCTGCGCCGGGAACCTGCCGCGAGACGATCGAGGCAGTCCCGCTGTTTCGCTGGGGGAACAGCACGGCCAGGAAATAGCGGAACAACAGGAAAAGCCTCATATAGACATACATGTGGTCTAGACGTTAGCATTTCATTCCTTGTCTTTACACTGCTACAAGGTGTAATAACATGACAGAGTATGTCACTGTATTTTGTTCAGTCAACTATCAATCCTTGATATGTTTATTTTTCCACCAACATCGCATTCCACAGACTATTGCAGTTCCAGAATTTCTGCTGTATGAAAAGCATTGCTCTGCGCACCTTGTATTTCCTCCAAATAAAAAAACTGTGCAGTTGTCATTATTGCGGACCTTTGTCTTTTTGGCACTATTCCATTGTTTCCTTGACCTCCCTCTTGGTTAAAATCAGCTTTCTGTATTTTTATAACCGGAATTTTACTGAAACCACGACTGTTCGATTTAATGGCTAGAAATAGAATGAGATTTAAGAAACATGCAACAAGCTCAACATTCAACAGCAGCGCAATAAGGTGTTCCGCTAAGCGTAAGTTTACTATTCACGTTACTAGCACAAAAATAACAAAAAGTCGATTACTTAAGGACGACGACGCAGGTTTGCTATCTTCCCCCCTATAATATACGAATGTGCCGCACGTACAGTCCAGTGCGATTCGAAGGTTGTCACGGGAAAGCTGCACTTTCAAATGAAGCAGACAGAACACCAGCTTTAGCAAATCTTCCACGCCAGTTTGGTTATCGTCGACGTAGATAAAAGGCAACCAAGTCTATGCTTCGTAAATAATGTAAAGCTTGAAACCCTTAGGGTGGCAAGTCATTCGTGCGGGCCATTGTGTTAGCATTGAACAGCCAACAAGGCAGAAGAGAGGACAACATATTGATTTTCATGGTTCCGAAACGAAACCGTAGGCCGGTGGTACGCTTGGCCGCTCGATGCTGCCGCGATAACCTTGAAATCGTGCTCGACTGTACTTCATAGCTGATAAGAAAACTTAGTCCCTTTCTTAAAGGAAAATCTAAAACACGCGAATCTTGATAGTACACACCCAGCGTTGGCCTCCACTTCCGCCTGACGAACTTCGGGGAGCGCGCGAGAGAGAGAGTAAATTTTATTAAAGAAAAAAAACAGGCAAGTGGTCGGTTTCCTCAGTCCAGGACCCCGCTGGAGCGTCCATCCGCCTCAGCCCGGTGAATCAGCCGAAGCTCTTCTTCGGCACTCGAGCTGATCAGTTCTCGCTCCCACTGTTCAACCGAGGGGTTAGAAATCGCGGAAAGTGAGGGGTTGAGCTGGCACTCCCACACCATGCGATACAGAGTGCAGGGTGCTTTGCAGAATCGACACTGCGGGTCGTATTGCGTAGGCCAGATGACGTGCAGCTTGCTGGAATGGGGAAAAGTGTTCGTTTGCAGGAGACGCCAGTAGCGCTCCTCTTTCTTGCTGAGAGAGGGGTGTGTAGGGGGAAGCGTAAGGCGGGCTAGCCTATAGTAACGAACTGCACAAGTGAACTGAGACGGGCTAGTTGGTGCATGATGCCACTTAGAAAAAACACCGCCAAAAAACGATACGACTAAGAGTAAAAACAAACACTTTTTTTTTTCTTTATTCCCTGTCGTATCGTTTTTTGGCGCGGTTTTTTTTTTAAGTAGCCTGTAGTATTGCGTCACCTCCTGGAATGATGTCAAGGGGATGGCCGTCTATACGCCTCGAGCGCGGCCTGTAGGGGCGCCACTGAAATCCTCCTAGTGGCTCGTTTCGAAAGCAGGCGCGGGAGTCCCCGGCCCGCTCCCCCCTGTCGCCGTTGCTTTTGGGGCTCGTTAAGACAGCGATTTACCGTTTTTTCGCGTTCGAAAAAGCGAATAACGTAGAGCAGGCACTCTGTTTGCAAGCGGGGTGTGTTCACGAGAGTATAAATGTTTATGACGCGATCTTAGTGAGATCTATATAAGCGCCGGGCGTGTCACAGATCGGCGTCCCGAAGCCAGCATTTGCATGCAGCTGATTGCAATTCCGCTGCCCTGAAATTTAGTGGTAGTGTCTCCGTAAGCAGTGTTTCCTCCGAGTGTCATGTTTCGGCCATACACATTATGATGTAAATCGACTTTGTGCACTTACAAAATCCAGCGGAGCACTCATACCAGACAGCACGCAAGTTACGCCTGCCAATATCACATATCAGATATTGATCAGTACCATGAACAAGCCAATGCGGTATAAATTTCACAAACATTGTACCAAAGAAGTACGATGGATAAATGCAAAATTACACTCCGTAGTCAGCACACGACGACAAATTTAATTCTGGGTCGTCTTTTCACGAGGTGAGCGCTCGCAAAGATTCATCTGTTATATTTATCCTCCACGATAAGCGCAAAGATGGGCTTATAGAGTAATCCGCGTCCGTGACCAAACTCTTCTTCGAAACATCGTCATATGACACAGGTAGACTGCAGAATCTAGCATAAACCGAAATCAGAGACCCTTATCAGATACGACACTCTTCCAACGAGCCCGTGTGTACGAGATTTCGGCGCACGTTAAGGATCTCCAGGTGGTCAAAATTAATCCGGAGCCCTCCACTACGGCGTGCCTCATCGTCTCCGTTGCGTCGGCACGTTAAACCCTGCAATAAATCAATCAACTCTTCCAATGACACCTCGTAAAGCTTGTGAACTGCCTACCCTGTATTCTTCAAAAAATGCGTCCGCCGAGTGGTCAGCCGTTCTTTGAAGGCGAAAAACAAACTAAAAGTGAACACACAGCTTGTGTGTGTGATTACTAAAACGTTCATTCGTTGATTTCGCTCCGCATTTGTAAACAACGATAGTTGAGCGTGCTCCTCCGTATCCCCCCCACAATGTCTAGCGAAATATCAGTGCATTTCGCATCTAGTTTGGTGAATACTACCTTGCTCAAACAAACGTCTTTAGCATTTCAGAAGCTGCACTCAGTGTTTTTTTTTAATTCCCGTACGACTATTCTATTTATTCCTGACTTGCAGACCATTCATTTTCCCGTGGTTTCATTAACATATACCTTGGTTCTTACTATAAGGCATGAGTGGGCACATATCTGACAATGCACAGCCTTTGAGTGTGCTTAACATTTTCGCGTGGCTTATATTCCCATAAAAGGCACAAGTTTTTGTCAGCTATTGGGTTATCACATCCCCGAAACATATTTTTCTACGACGTGCATATTCGAAGCAAAGCCGCATTTGTTGTCTGCGCTGCAAAACGAACCAACCTCTTACAGTGCCAATATCAGGTCTAAACGAGGCGACAATAAACAGAATTCACTTGTGCTGACGTGTTCCAAGGTGACAGCGGTGATATGCTGCCGCCGTCGCCGACGCCCGCAAGAGCGGCCAAGAAACGCGCAGAACCGCCTCCCCGGGTAGCTCTTGTTGCCGTTAGAGCGCTCTACCAAGACGCACCTGTTTTTTTGAAGTGCCCTAAACGTGCAGTTCGCTTACAGATGTCACCATAACAAGTTGTTTAGTGCGCGGAAAGGCAAAGAGAAGCGAAAGAGAACCAAAACACTGTATGACCACCTATCAGCCACGCAGCGCTAATCCCGCAAACGCCGCGGAGAATCGGCGGCAGGCGGCGCAGCGATCGCGAATCTCGAGGCGTATAGCCAACTCTCTCGCGGCGCTCGGCTGGTTAGACCTCGAGCAGTCTCGTGGGAAAAGACACTGAGCCGGTGTGAGCCGTATGAGCCGGTGTCCAGACAACCGATACCCTTTTCTTTGGGGGGTTTTGGCTCAAGATCTTCATTGCGGTGTGTGAGATGCGGCCTTGGAGGTAGCTCCTACACGCTGACTGAGAATCCATGATGATTACTTCCGCAGGTGTTTGCGTACCTATAGCTACCTTTTCGGCCTGGAGCGTCGTTACTTTCGTGAGAGTGAGGCTCGTGACGTGGCTGTCTATCTTCGTTACGGTCGCCACCATGACTCCGCGTCTTGCATAATCTGCGGCGTTTGTGTACTAAACTTTTTCGTTGGAGCCATATTTTTTTTCCGGGGCTCTAACTCGCGCCTCTCTCCGCCCCTTGTGGAACTGCGGGTGCATGTTTCTTGGCAAGGGGGCCACTGTGGTGTTTCGGCGTAGTTCGCCAGGGGTATTTTCCGTGGATTCCAGAGAGCGATCATGGATGTTCATGCCCAGTCTCAGTAAAAGGGCTCTGCCAGCATCCGTCCTTGAGCAGGTGGCCCTCAATCAGCTCGTCCACAGCGTTGTAAAGACCAAGCTTGAGGAGACAGTCGTTGGAGGTGTAGGATGGCAAACCCAGCGCTTGTTTGTACACCTTTCGCAAGAGCGTATCCAACTTGTTCTTCTCAGTCTTCGTTAGTAAAGCATAGGGCGTCACATACGTGAACCTTGAGACGACAAATACCTGGACAAGTCGAAGTGTGTCAGCCTCCTTCATGCCTCTTCCTTTGACCGTGATCCGACGAAGCATGTGAGAATCTGTCTACTCGTGCTTTCCAAATTCCTTACCATCGGGGTGTTGGCGCAATCTTCTTGGAAAACCATGCCTAAAATTTTGATTTGCGGAGACGGGGTGATGGTGGCACCGTCCAGCATGATGTGCATTGAAGGTGCATCGGCTCGCCTACCGCCTTTACTGCGCGCTATAGGAGCAGTTCCGATTTTTTTGGGGCGCACGAGAGTGCCCAGTTCTTGGCACACTCATTGGCATACTTCGCATACTCGCATCAGCCGCCATTTGGAGGCGGTCCTGCATCTCCCCGACCGAGTCCACACCGGTCCACACCATGATATCGTCGGCGTAAAGACCATGGTGTAAGTCTGGGATTGACGCCAGTTGTTCAGACAGGCCGATGAGGGCAACTTGAAAAGGAGGCGGGACAAGACCGCTCCTTGGGGCGTGCCGCGTCCGCCGGTGCGAATGGGTTTTGTTTGAAAGTCTACAATCCTGAGGGTGGCTTGGCGTCCGGAGAGAAAGACCCTGACGTAGGTGTTCGTGCGGGCTCCAAATCCGAGTTCATTGAGATTAGTCTGTTGAGGAAAGAAGACGAGCTTGGGACTATCACCGTCAGTGGTTAGAAAAGAAGAGGTGGAATAAAAGGCGTTCTGAGCGGTGCCATAGCCCAGGGCCCAGTTTCTCAACATTTGGTGCCGAAACCCGGGATCGAACCAGGGACCTTTACAATGACGACGATACCACTTTTAGGAGGCAGCTGCTAATGGCCACCTCTTCTTCCTTTCTGATATTTCCAACATTCTCCCGGCCACGCGATAAATGGCGAAGGATACTGAGCATGAAGTGAAGGATTGCAGTTTCCCGCGGTCATCAAGCATTCGTCTTTTAACACTTTTGTCCAAGGTCACGTAATCAGTTCATTGTGGTCATAATCCATGTCATGTCTGTTGTGTTTGGCCACACCATGATAAGCCGGTCTTCTGCTTCCATCGATGCTTGAAGCGTCTGTGCCACATTCGCCCTGAGAAGTCAGGCCAGTTTAAGTGGGGAATCTGGACCATCGTCGGCCCTAGATAAAGACATAGTAGTGCTGGTGCAAGCTTCTTGCGGCATGTGCGGCGGATCGATTGTTTAGTGGAAGAAGTCACAATCCGGACGCGTCGTTCTCTGTGTGCAACAATCTTCTTTTTTAAAGATACCTTTTTCTCCTTGTTTTTTCAATGAGTCCGCACTTCATCATGCGCTTCGGTGGAGACTTGTTTAGGGTGATTGTACGTGCTGATCGTAGAGCTGACTGGATTTTCCGTTTTCTCAGTCTTCGTTTCGACTTCGGGAACTTGGAATCGTCACATTTTGCATTAACCAACCCAATAATCTCCAAACCCGACGTTTCGTGATGGCAAAATGTGTCTAGAGGCTCCGTCCATGAGTGTGAGGTTCATCCGGGCTGTCGATTGTTCTGAAGGAATCGTTTGTTCGCCTCTGGTCGTGCTTGTTGGACTCCATGAAGTTCGTTGAGCACAGAAAGTGTTTTCGTGCCATGAAAACCACGCCAATCCGATGACTCTTCAGGTGTCTCCACCGCGTTGTCGTAGCTCTGACCACAACTCATTTTTATTGGAGTTACTATAGCCATTTCATCGTTCAGAATTTGCACTGCGAGGGCAGCTGTTTCTAATCCCTCGTCTGAGCACAAGCGGTAGCAGTTGTCTCCTCTTTTTCTTTTATTGCATCCCGTCCTGGGTAACCATCTGCGGCAGGTTCCGTGTTGGGCCACCGCGAAACTGTACTTCTGGACGGACGCCCAGATTGCTCTCTCGTGGATTTCCGCGGCACCTAGTCGATGGCCGCCTTTCATCCGAAACCGCGTCGAAGAGGTACAGCGGCTGACGGAGGGTCACCCTTGGCAACACTGCCGAAGCAAGAACAACCCTGCTGACCTTCTCACACGCGGTTTACCAGCATCCGCTCTCAGAAATTCTCAACTTTGGTGGTGCGGGCCGCCTTGGCTTGCTTTTCCGGAAGAGGTATGGCCAGTGGAACATTTCGAAATCTTAGGCGAGAGCAATGAGGGGCAAGCCGTTCCAAACGCTGCTTGTGCAATCGGCAGCGTGCATCCTGAGCCTTTGCTTCAAATTAACCGGTACAGTAAATACTCAAGATTGCTCCGGGTAACTGCCTGGGTTCGCCGCTTCATCAACAATGCGACCACAGCCAGACAGTCGACAGCCGGGCCGCTGACGACTGAAGAGTTGGCCCATGCAAAGAACTATTGGATTCGACATGTTCAGAGGGAAGCTTTTTCGAGGGAGCTGGAGGGGTTAGCAAGTAACCGACACAGCAGGGTGACAATCCGCCTATCGCTGCTTCGCCCATTCATCGACGAAGATGGGCTTATCCGCGTCGGGGGCCGCTTGCAAGAACTGCAGTCCCCGATGATCGTCCGTCATCCAGTTGTTTTGCCGAACAGAGGGGACTTCATGCGTCTCGTAATAGCAGCCACGCATGAGCGGTTGATCCATTCCGGTGTAGATCTAACACTCGCTGAGCTTCGGGAGAACTTTTGGATATTGAAGGGCCGTCAGGTTGTGAAAAGTGTTCTACATGCTTGCCTGCCATGCCGCAAACGTAGGCTAAAGGCCGAAACAGCGCCTGTCGCCCCTCTGTCCCGAGATCGGATTACCAAAGCTGACCCCTTTTTCCGTGGTTGGCATTGACTTCTGCGGACCATTGTACTGCCAGTCGTCGCATCCGGAATACGAGAAGGCTTACATCGTCGTGTTCTCTTGCGCCGCCACACGGGCCAACCACCTGGAGCTCTCATCTGGTATGACAGCATCAAGGTTTCTGCTGGCTCTGAGACGCTTTATATCCCGGCGTGGAGTTCCAACAACGATATACTCCGACAACGCCCTTACATTCCACCACTGCGCCAGGTCTCTCCACACCATGTCTGAGGCCGCGGTCCTCGACTTCTGCAGTGGCCGCCGAATTCAGTGGAAGTTTAGCGTCGAAAGGGCACCGTGGTGGGGCGGATGGTGGGAACGGCTCATAAGGGTCACAAAAGAAACGCTCCGGAGGGCTCTTGGACGTAGTCGACTGTCCCCGGAAGAGATCGAGACGGTTCTCTGCGAAGTAGAGGCGGCCGTCAACAGCTGTCCGTTGACGCCGTTGCCAGCAGATGCTGAAGAGCTCTCCCCTCTGACCCCGGCAACGCAGTGTACGTGACAGGTCACGCCGAATAAACGTGCGCTGAATTCCGGAATCCAACAGTATGCGGACTATAAGCTTGTGGCTGGCTCCAATCGCCCACGCCCTCCCGGGTTCCAGGAACCTGCCGCAGATAGTTACACAGCCTCGCCGCGACGAGACATGCCACCAACTCAAGTAATGGAAGGGTCCTAATCTTGATGGGTGATATGCGGCTCTTGCTCATGAGGAGGTTCGTTTCATACGAATTCCCATGATCTGAGGGGTAGCGAACGTACACAGCTGTTTCATATGCTCTGGGACTTGATGCATGAACAAAGGGAATTACATGGCTTTGAGCGTTGACGTACAGGACCTATATTATTCTCTGCCTCAGGGGGGCTTACTGCAGAGTGTTAGAGATTGTGTCGAACAGGACAATGATGAAGTGTCGTTTCGTAATATGAGTGGAATGTCGCTGGAGGCCTTTCTAGAACTACTGATTCTGTATCTGGAGAGTACTTACGTGAAGTACGAAGAAAAGCTGTTCCTTCAGAAACAGGGCGTGTGCATTGGGTCGAAAGTAGCCCCTGTGTTAAGCACAATTTTTTTGGGTAGGGTGGATAGTCGAGTGAAAACTGATTTAGAAGGAAGGGTGCTGAGAATCTTCAGATATGTAGACGATTATTTAGTACTGGGCCAAGGTACAGAGTTGGAGATGTTCAAGGCACAAGTGTTGGACGTCTTCAGAGTGAGAGGCGAAGGGTTAAGCTTCACGTATGAGGTGCCGAAGGAAAACATGCTACAGTTCCTGGATGTGAAGTTCATGTTTGGAGAGCACCATATCTGCTGGCAATACTCTCCACGCACGGAAAAACCACTCCTGAATTACACGTCTGGGCATTCAAGGATTGTGAAAAACGGTATCGCCATGGGATGTTTCAAAGCCGCTCTCACCAAGACTTGCAAACACAAAACGGGTGAAGCATACCTTGAGCAAGAGCATCGCCTCAAAAAGGCGGGGTACCCGACATCGGTGTTGCTGACTGCGAGTGAAAGGCTATTGAAAAGAATAAAATCGGAGTGCAAGGCGAAAGAAAATAGCCCAGATAGTAAGTTTTCAGTAATCCCGTACGTGCACGGACTGTCGCACAAACTTAAAAAAGTTGCAGCCAAGTATAACGTAAATGTCGTTTTCGCAGCAAAGAACAAAGTGGGGAGTGTGTGCCCTGCAGTGAATAAATTGTACGACGGAAGAAAAAGACCTGAAACTGGGAAGTGCACGATGAATCACAAACCCAGGTTTTTAGAAGGCAAAAAGAACGTCGTTTACAAGATTCCTTTCACTTGCGGGCAGCATTATGTCGGTCAGACAGGCAGATGTGTAAACATTAGGCTTAGGGAACACTTGTCTAGCTTGAAAGGAAGGCCATATACGCATTTGGCAAAGCACGGTGAGCAATGTACTGTAGACAAGTGCGAACCTTTGTTGAACCAAACTACTATTGTGTTCTGTCACCCTAATCAGACTACCAGGGAAATTGTAGAAGCTTGGCACATGGCTGCGATCAAGGGAGCATGCGTGAGCCACCCTTCAGTAGCTTTGTCGGCAAAAGAAATACAGCTGCTGACCAATACAAGATAATATTGTTGGCAGCAGGTACGAGGAGTTGAAGTCCCTCGATAAGCGCATATGTGAGGAGACCACTGATTTGGACGACCTGGAGGCCGATTTGTTCGACAGCTACAAGCTTGACGAAAAGGTCGTCACGATCCGCACCCAGGTGTACTTCGCCAGACTATCTGCCGCTCCTTCGATAGAGGCTGCTCGGAGCACCAGAGCACCAAACTATTTCTCCGCCGTCATCCGGCACGGCAACACCTTTGTGCTCTCCGGTGAGGGCAGGATAGCCGCGGAGGCTGACAAGGTGGCGAACGTTCCCGCTGCGTGTGAGACGTGCGTTTCTGACCGTCGGAACGTCCGCAAAGCTGTCTACGAGTCTGATCCGTCACAGAGGCCAGCGGAGAGCACGACCGATTTTATTGAGGCACAACTGGCTGTACCCAGCCACCCGCCCAGCGGTGACTGCGTCGTCATCCAGGACGGCCGCGGAAATGACCTCTCCAAGGACCCCATGAGCACGATGTACGGTGATGCGGACCCGTCCAGCGTGATGCCCCTCGACGCTTCGGACATCGCTGCCGGTCGTGGGGGTTCCTTGCGGAGAGAGCGCGTGGTTCTTGGGCGCCGTGAGCGGGCGCCATTCCCACTTGCACGACGGTGGCAGGCGGCTCCGGGCGGTGGCTTCTCCGTTTGAATTTGGGCTGGCGTCAGCGTTTCCTGTTGTTCCCGACTCTTGGATCTCCCAAATGGTCAGGTGACCCTGGTTGCGGCGAGCTCGTGAAAGGGAACCGGGAAGCTTCAACTGCCGCGCTTGGCGGCCCCATGGGAAGCTCCTGGAAGCCACACAATCCGCTGCCACGAACATCGTTCCTGAGGCATGGGGGCGCAGTTCGCGATCATGATGTGCGCACACGACGAGTGGTCACATGTGAGCAGCTACCATCCCTGCCGCCCGGCACTGGCTACGTGCGCGCCTCCCGCGGGAACAAGACTGAGCTCGTCAGTCTGAGGCGACAGCCCGAGCAGGGTGAGTTCCCCTACTATCCTCGCGGCTTCGGCGAACCGGGAGAACAGGACGGCTACCGACGCACCGGGTGTCAACCTAATGCCAGCAATGACCTGCTTGCTCATCATCGCTTCCTCGCCATCAGCCACTCCACAATGTTCACTCAGGATGGCGAAGAGGAGCCCGCAGCCGCAACGGAAGCTTGCAGGAGCAAGCTAGACCAATTGTCCAAAAGTACTATGCATTCTTACCGACGAAAACGGCCTCTGAATCACGAGGAATCTTAATCAACCTGGTGTTATTCGCAGAAATTCGCATTTCTGCACGATTCCCTTCGGGGAGGTGCGGGGGAATTTTTTTTTGGCTATTCGCTGTGCCCTGAAGACCGACTTGTCCTGTTCCTGTGCAGAACTCGTTTATGGTTCGACACTCCGGCTCCCTGGTCATTTCTTCGACCTGCCAGTACAGTCATCGCCTACCAGCGACTAAATGCAAAGACTATGCATGCTCTTTCCGCAACCTCAGCCCAAACGAAATTTCCCGCCGAGAGACGTTTACACCACGTCGGACCTTCGCAATGCAGCCCATGTTTATGTGCGCAACGACGCTGTTCACTCGCCACTCGAACCTCACTACTCCTGCCCTTTCCCGGTACTACAGCGACACTCGTCAATGTACGTCGCGAACATGAATAACCGTCCTGACACCATTGCCCTAGAGAGGCTCAAGCCCGCCTGATCCCTGGTCCGTGCATTCAACGCTGCTCTGCATCCTCCACACGATCCTCTACATACAGTCGCGCCTCAAGCATCCCATGTGCACTCCCGAACCCCCCACACTCATTGGCGTGTGCCGCCGGTCATAGACCACCAGAGACAATTGACTGCGCCGGACATTTCCCCGTCTCAACAACCTCCAGCCGCCCTCCTCTGCAATGTTCTGAATTCCTCTACCCCACTCCGCGTTAGGGGGGGGACAGGCGCGATCACGTCCGTATCCCCACTTGTATGGAACGGAGCCGTGGACTCGGTGATGCTGGGGCTCTCCTAAATTTATTGTTGGTGTGGAAGCCCCGGCCGGAATTGGAGAGCGGCGATGGCATACGACCGTCCCTGGAGCGCAGTCGTGTTCCGACTGCTGTGGCGCATGGCGCTACTGTGACTGCCATGCAAGCACCGCTGATGATGATGGTAGGTATCTGTTAATAATGAGGATAGTGGCGCTGCAAGCAGATGGTGATGCGCTACAACAGTAGAAGAGGCGCTGACACTTGACCGGGTTGTTTTGCCGCAGCCAGTGCCCAGTCTCCAAATTTTCAATCCACGGGCAAGGCTCTGTAGACTTGTGGGCGGCATTGCCAAGATGATACGAACAAACGCCCGAAGAGCCAGGCTCGCTCTGCGTGATCGAAGCATCTTAGAACGGGACTGAGATCACGAGTATTGGCGGCCGCGGGCTGAACGTCGGCGTATGTCCAAAAGGAAAGTTATAGATGCCAGCTGATGGCTCAGTTCATTAATGCGGCTCTCGTGTTCATAAAACCTGGAGTCGTTACTTAGGGTAAAGGGCCTAAGGATGACTGTGGTGATGATGGGGGACCGGAAGCAAAGCGGGACATGGTCAGCCAGTTTCTCGGGCTGATAAAGAGGCATGTTATCGGCAGCGGCAAGTGTCAAGCCCATGCTCTGTGGGAGGCGTGAAAGGAAGAGCTGCCGAAGCAGTCGGCTGTCGAGGCCTTCGCTGTGATTGCCTAATAGCTGCCGTGTGCGATGGAGCAGCTGGCAGGGTAACCTGTCGCCCCGTTGCGCCGTGTTCAGAAGCTGCTGCTGCCTTCTGCTCTCAGACTTGAACTTGCACTTGCTGATCCCGTGCGTGAGATGGTGGTACGGCGCTTCCGGGTGCAGCCATTGAGGATACCAACTAGCCCGTCCGCGATGCTGTTTGGCAAAGAGGTCACTACACTCTTGTACTTCGCCTAGTTGTTGGTGACGCTGGGAAGACGAAAGCACGCCTCGACTTGCGTGAACTGTATGTCCACGTGTTCCATGTCCAACATAGGAGTAGTAAGCTGGGCACCACCACTGCGGTAGTGTTGGCGCATGAAGCTGCTTCGCGGTTTTCACCGGCTGGCCCGCATACTCCTGCGAGACCGACGTTTCCGACATGGATCGGCCAAAATGGGAGAGTTCGGTTTACGTCACCATTTTATATCGTGACCTCCCAGAGTCAACCAGCTTTGACCCGATATGGACCCCGAACGTAGTTTATTCAGCCAGCGTGAGCCTGCGTCAGCTTACAACATTTTTAGTCCACAGCTGAACTGGGCCGTCTTCACTTCAGCATTTCAAGCCGAATTCCTAGCGGTAGTACTGCCTTTAAAATAAGTTCCTCCGCAGCACTTGAATATAGTTTTAATTACAGACTTTCTATCAGTCTGTTCCGCTTTGCCATTGTCTGAAAATTTACCCCTAACCCATGCTTTCAATTTTCTGGTGCCCTCCCATTTGCAGGACATCTGCCTCATTTGGGTTCCCGGGCACAAAGGTTTACTCCTTAATGAAGAGGCTGGTTCCTTGGGGCGATCGTCTTTGGATGGCCCTTCGGTTGATCTTTGCCCTGTTCCGGCTAGTATAGCAGGAGCAAGGTTCCGTAGATACCAGCGCCGAATGAGTGCGCAGGAAGGGGTCATCAATAATTTTGAAGATATGCCCATTTAAAACATAACTGGAATTCCGGTTTGTGTGAATCTCGTCAATGCGACGTCACATTAACCAAATTGAGATGTAGGGTCCCCCAGCTGAACTTCTATATGCACAGGTCTGCTCTGTGCCATTTTCGGTGAACATGAGACACTAGATCACTTGTCATTACATTGCTGTCTTTTCTCAGTGATCAGACAACGTCATCTAATTAGGCCATTACAACGAATTGAACTTCCTATCTCTATTCAAGTACTGCTGTCGCCATCGCTGCCATGGCAGCGATGGCGTAGAGGTAGAACACCCGCCTCGCGTGCAGAAGGACCGTGGAATCCGCGTATTGATGGAATTGCACAAAGGGGCTTGGGGTGCGGCCTGACCCCGGCGACCATTGCCGGTAATGCACTCCCTCACCAGAGCAGGATTGGCCACCCTGGTGTAGTAACGGCCACAACCTCCCATGAATACGCCAATTAACCCTCGGCCCTCAGTCCCCAGCTGCTGCGAAGCAACTCACCACGGCGGCGGTCACACCTGTGACGCAGCAGAGGGTGCTAAGAATCCCTGGATCCGGAGAGGCCGCCAATGGAATCTGAACCTGGCAACGTTTAACACGCGAACCTTATCTAGCGAAGCAAGTCTCGAGGTGTTGTTCGAGGAATTAGAGGGCATTAAATGGGATGTAATAGGGATGAGCGAGGTTAGGAGGGCAGGCGAAGCGTTTACGGTGCTGAAAAATGGACACGTCCTATGTTACCGTGCTCTAGAGGACAGAAGAGAACTGGGAGTGGGATTTCTAGTCAATAAAAGCATAGCTGGCAACATAGACGAATACTATAGAATTAACGAAAGAGCAGCAGTTCTTGTAATTAGGCTCAATAAGAGGTACAAGCTCAAGGTGGTGCAGGGCTACGCGCCCACATCCAGCCACGACGACCAAGTAGTGGAACGCTTCTCTGAAGATGTGGAATCGGCAATGGCTAAACTAAAAACACAGTATACCGTAGTTATGGGGAATCTTCAATGCTAAAGTAGGCAAGAATCAGGCTGGAGACAAGGCAGTTGGGAACTATGGTCTGGGCTGTAGAAATAGCTGGGGGGACCTACTAGTTGAGTTTGCAGAACGGAATAACCTACGCATAATGATTACCTTCTTCTGTAAACGGGAGAACCGGAAGTGGACCTGGAGGAGCCCGAATGGGGAGCACAAAAATGAAATAGACTTCATATTATGCGATAACCCTGGCGTCGTGCAGGATGTGGAAGTGCTCGGAAGGGTAAGGTGCAGTGACCAACGTATGGTAAGATCTCCAATTAGGCTAGATTTGAGGAGGGACCACAACAAGCTAGTACAAAAGAAGCCGACAAATTAGCTAACAGTAAGACGTAAAGTAGAAGAATTCAGGATCGCCCTGCAGAACCGATATTCCGCCCCCGAGCCTACGACACAGGAAGCCAGCGAAAACCTTACACGCATTATCACGGAGTGTGCAGTAGAAGCCGGGGGCACTATAGCTAGACAGGATACTGGTAAACTTTCACAAGAGACGAAAGATCTAATCAGGAAACGGCAAACCATGAGAATCTCTACTGCAGCTGCCAGAATAGAACTAGCCGAGCTCTCGAAGTTAATCAATAAGCGTAAGACAGCTGACATACGGAAGTATAATATGGAGAGGATCGAATACGCTGTAAACAACGGAGGTAGCCTGAAAGCAGTGAAGAGACGTCTTGGCGTGGGGAAAAATCAGATTTATGCACTTAAGGATAAGCAAGGCAATGTCATCACAAATAGGGATAAAATAGTGACAGTGGCCGAGGAGCTCTATAGGGATATGTACAGTAGCCGGGACATACAGGATAATGCCGAACGAGACAGTAGTTCAGAGGATATAGACATCCCACCAGTAACGACCGAAGAAGTAAGGAAGGCTTTGAAAGAAATGAAAGGGGGCAAAGCACCTGGTGAAGATCAGATAACAGCAGACCTCTTGAAGGATGGCGGCGAAATTGTACTTGAAAAACTGGCAAACCTGTATACGCAATGCCTAATGACCGCAATGGTACCGGAATCTTGGAAGAACGCGAACATCATCCTAATCCATAAGAAAGGCGACATGAAGGACTTGAAAAATTACAGGCCGATCAGCTTACTGTCAGTAATCTCCAAGGTATTTACCAAGGTAATCGCTAACCGAATCTCTGCAACCTTAGATTTCAGTCAACCTAAAGAACAAGCAGGGTTCCGTAAAGGTTATTCAACAATGGGCCATATTCACACGATCAACCAGGTGATAGAGAAGTGCGCTTAGTATACTGAACCCCTATATATAGCCTTCATAGATTATGAAAAAGCATTTGACTCAGTCGAAACCCTAGCAGTCATTCAGGCATTACGGAACAAGGAGGTAGATGAGCATTATATGAGAATACTAGAGGATATCTACAATTGGTCTACAGCTACCATCATCCTCCATAGGAAGAGCAGTAAAATACCTATAAGGAAGGGTGTCAGACAAGGAGACACAATCTCTCCAGTGTTATTCACAGCATGCTTACAAGAAGTATTCAGAACGTTGGATTGGGAGCAGGTGGGAGTAAGGGTTAATGGAGAATACATCAGTAACCTCAGATTTGCTGATGACGTTGCCTTGCTAAGTAACTCGGGGGACGAATTGCAAAGCATGCTTTCCGCACTGGGCGAACAGAAGAGAACCGTGGGCCTGAAAATTAATATGCAGAAAACTAAAGTAATGATCAATAACCTCGGGACAGCACAGCAGTTTGAGATAGGTGGCGAGGCAGTGGAAGTGGTAAGCGAATATATCTGCTTAGGCCAAGTTATGACCCCAGATTCCAACCATGAGGAAGAGATAATTAGAAGGATCAGAATGGGTTGGGGTGCATATGGCAGACATTCTCAGATAATGAATAGCAGCCTACCATTGTCGCTGAAGAAGAAAGCGTATGACAGCTGCATCTTACCGGTACTCACCTACGGGGCAGAAACTTGGAGGCTCACTGAGAGGGTTCAACTTAAATTGAGAACGACTCAGCGGGCAATGGAGCGGAAAATGAAAGGTGTAACATTAAGGGACAAGAAGACAGCGGAGTTGGTCAGGGAGCAAACTGGTGTTAAAGACATATTAGTAGAAATTAAGAAGAAGAAATGGACGTGGGCAGGGCATGTAATGCGAAGGCAAGATAATCGCTGGTCATTAAGGGTAACAGAGTGGATCCCTAGAGAAGGCAAGCGTTGCAGGGGGCGGCAGAAAGTTAGATGGGCAGATGAGATCAAGAAGTTTGCGGGGATAAATTGGTCACAGTTGGCGCAGGACCGAGGTAATTGGAGAATAATTGGAGAGGCCTTTGCCCTGCAGTGGGCGTAGATAGGCTGGTGATGATGATGATGATGACTGCTGTCGCTAGGGGCCACATCACTGGGTTATTGTCACAAAGGCGTGGCTGCAGCCATTCATGCATATGTGTTCGAGACCAGGCGTCTGCCCTGTTAGCATTTATTATCACGGGTATGTTTTCTCAAATTCAACCGCCCCTTTCAATTTGTAGCTAATTCTTCCTTCCAATTGCACGCTGCTACTGGATGCCAACAGATAGGTATCTACTGTTAAATTGTGAGCGGGCGAAGTAGCCCCCTTCTTGCTCGATTATTGGCCAATCTCCCGCGTGGGTATGCGCCATAAGACGTGGAACAACAACAACAACAACAACAACCTCTCGTAGGGCGCCCAGCGTCGCACATGCGTGCGCGTGGGTTCGGGCTACGTGAGGAAACCTTGCTTTTCTCTTCTTCGTCTTCTTCGCGTGTTTGTCGCGTCTGTCGTTACAGTGCCTGAGCGCGAAAAATGTGTCGTAGTACAGACATTCCTTTCTTCTACGTGCTCGTACCCGTGCATAGGCCAGTTAGGGTACTAATTTTGCGATACTTTTAGCGCAATTTTTTAGGCTTGAGAACACCTGACTGGTGTCAGCCCACAAAGACTGCTCGACTGCTAGATAAGGAAGAAGTAGATTAACGGGAAGAAGAAGAAGCATTTTCATCTATTACCAAGTTTTCTCTAGCACCAGCACTACCACCGTCATTCTCAAGTTGTAGGCAAGAAACTAACCAACCTCTTTCAAGACGGCCCTCCGCATTTCTCTTCCCAGCACCTGGAGCAGCAAGAACGGCGAAGTGACGTGCTTCTTCCATCAGAGGTGAGTTCCCCACCATGTGAAGAGAAAATCATTGACGTGTCCGCTACGAATCGCTGCACAAATGTAGGGTTTGCCTCACGAATTTGTAACGCCTTTAGTCTCATCTCTGGCCAATATAACGCCGTAGTAATGCGTTAGCTTACCTCACGCGTACTCCAGCTTAATCAGCCCGGAACGCGAAAAGCGTAGCGCCTCATAAATGCATAAACAAGTGCGCAGTTGATCAAGGTGTCACATGTCTTTCTAAAATAGTGTACATGGGTATTAATTGGGAGTGAATTATCGACAGCAACGCTTGAAACAAAATACAAGAACAACGCTTGCCAGGGTGCCTTAGCTCTATATTTGTATATAGCAGTAAAGTTTTGTTTAAAAAGAGGCCGCATATCTGCTCGCGTCGTGCCAAATGTCGTTAAATTCTCGTCAAATGACGGTGTAAATGAAATCCAAAAGGACATGAAGCGGGTGAACTTGGAAATCAGGAGGCTTGTCGATAAAAACCTTGATCTCGAAAACGAAACAAGAACCTTCGTGACCGGTTAGATGAACTTGAACAACACCACAGGCTAAACAATCTTGCAATAAAAGGACTGCTTGTAGATTGCGACGAAGTAAAAATCGTGAAAGAGATTGGCAAACAGTTAGGAGAGGAAATTGTCGATACTAACATCGACATCTGCCACACGGTTGACATACCACACTCTAAAGACAGAAATGTAATTGTTCGTTTCACGCGTAGAAGCAAGCGCAATTCGGTACTTGCCAAGGCAAGAAAAATGCGCCTAACTACCGAAGCCCTTGGCTTTCAAGGAGCGAGTAAGCCGGTGTTCCTGAATGAACACCTGACCCAGAAGAATAAGCGATTGCTCGGGGCGGCTATCGCAAAAAAGAAATCAGTTGCCTGGAAGTATGTCTGGACCAGCAATGAAAAAGTTTTGGCACGCCGAGGCGAGTCGACGCCCATTCTGCGGATTTCTACGATGTCCAATGTCGAACGCATGAATGCGCAATCGCCTGCGGCATCTTTATCAGAATGATAGCGCCGAGCACGTCAACTTCTCATGCATTCAGTTAAACTGTTCGCCTTGAAATCGCCTTGATTTTTTCTCACACACTTTGCAGCGAGTTCATGAGTAGTACCAGGTTTGATTTCGATAGCTTCAATAAATTAATAGCTAACAATAAATGGTCACGCAAGTCTGCGTCGTTATTTCACTTAAATGCTAGAAGCCTCCGTAACAAAGGTGAACAACTTGATGTTTATTTCGAGCAACTATCTCTAAAATTTGATTTTCTGTGCTTTACGGACACCTGGTACGCAGATTCCAGCGATGTGTATTTGTTTGATGGCTATTCCCATGTCGGGTTGTTTAGAGTTGGAAAGCGAGGTGGTGGTCTTTCCGTTTACGCCAAAGCTGGGTTAAAATGTCACCTAATAGATGAGTATTCTCCCATCACTAGTGATTTTGAAGTGATCACGATACGCTGCTGTAGCGTTTGTATAGTGCGCATGTACAAACTCGTGACGTGTTTGAATGTTGTTTATTTACACAATAACCACGGGATTTCGATTGCGCGTGGTCCTCTGCTGGCTGCTCGGTTGCGTTTCGCACACTTTAAAATTGATTTTGAATATGTTCTAGGCTATATTCGCCGCTGATATTTTGCAGATGATGTATATGTGTTCACACCAATCTATCTCCGAAGTTATCTCGCCTTAAAAATTTTGTGTCAGGTCCCCTTTAAGTCGATGTGGGCACTCCAAATAGAACCGCCCGGGCGAAAGCCACTTTGAGTTGGGCTGAGGATATTATGTCGGTACAAAAATTGTGTAATGCGCTGACGCAAAATCCGCTAAATTAGTTTTAATGCATTTGGTATCAGAGATACCGAATCAGAGGTATCAGAGATACCGGTATCAGAGATGTTATCAACCGCGAGGCCATGATGACCATTCTTAGGCATAGGATGTATTCTGGCCGCACGACACACATCGGGTATTCATACGATCTTGAGAGAATAATTGATCCTAATCATCAATCCATTCGGCGCCCGATCGAATAGTAGTTTTAACTCTTCAGTCGTAATGCCACCCGGAGAAGGCACCGAGGCAGGCATTTTCGTCATAGCACCAAAAACGTGCGCGAGGGTAACTTCCACAAAGTTGCCGGGCACGGAAGTGCCATCTTTCTTCTGTTACCCTTCCCGGCTGCCTTTCTCTGCGGAAGCATCCGTCAACAAAGCTAGGGTCAACGTAGCTCTCACACCCCACATCACTAGAAAATGGTTTCACCCCCTCCTTACTTTCCCCATTGCCAGGTGACCGTATTCGCCACATTTGATCACGTAATCTGGAGCTGCTGGGGCCTACCATCACCAATGCTGTGCCTCTCGGTACGTCACAAGATGACTCTCCATTTGAAGATCGTAATTTTCTTAAAGCCCTTTGGCTGTTCGGCGTAGAGAGTGGTCTGTCAAGAGTAGTGTAGACTGGGG
This sequence comes from Haemaphysalis longicornis, assembly GCF_048455015.1. NCBI lineage: Eukaryota > Metazoa > Arthropoda > Arachnida > Ixodida > Ixodidae > Haemaphysalis > Haemaphysalis longicornis. The sequence goes on from NW_027526204.1 coordinate 38,325,137, forward strand.
TCTACTCCGGTCGTAAAAATTTTCTAATAATAGACCTTCACCTCAGCCCGACCTCCACAGTCTGAAGGGAACTCATGCGCGGTCTTCATGGACGCATCATCTCTTTAACTGGGCTACTCCTCCCTTACCCTTCTTTCTCTACCCCTATTTCGTCCTCATGGCCTTCCCTCGATTAATAAAGGAATACAAAAACAACAATTTCGCCTCGTGAGTGCACGTGAGTTTGGGCCTTCTGAGGAGTATCCGGTGTTGTACAGGCGTGCACGTCGTGGTGGTAATGGTGCCAGTAGATGTTACTCATACCCACTCAGGGCGATTGGCTAGAACAGGGGCGCTCACCGAGAGAAACTATATACTCAGTAAATAAGAAATACATATCACGAATGTATTTAAAATAGGCGTTTAGGGGGAAATATAAACAGAAAAAAAACTCCCACCTCCCCTCGCGGGAACCCCTGTGTAGATGCGACGCATAGGCGGAGCGGCGAAGGGACCGCGTTTTATAGCGCGCATAACGTTGAGGGGACTGCGTAAGCCGGTCCCAGTCGATGACGACGTTGGCGTACTTGTAAAGCGGCGTGGACTCTAGGTGTTTGAGCCAAGCGTGGATGTTGCTTCGCCGGAGAACGGCAAACCGGTTAGATGCGCAGCGCGTCCGAAGGAGAGGAAACCGCGGAAGAGAGAGTACTGCACATGCACCGGCCCCAGTGCGTCTGCCGCGGCTATGACGCAACGTGCCGCGGCTATGACGCAACACAATCCAACACAATCCACTGTAATCCAATCGAATCCTAATCAAATCTAATCCAAGCCAAGCCAAGGAGAAGCCAATCCAATCCAAGCCAATCCAATCGAAACCAATCCAATGCCCCTCGCGAGAGAGTGTTCGCTATCGGAGAGGAGAGGGGGTTAGCGGCGGAGAGCGCAGCGGGCGCGGCGAGGAGAATGGGGGAGGGGTTGACAACGCCGACGACAACGACGACGACGACGCCGGAGGGACAAGGCGAGTGAATCAGATGCTCTGCATCTAAAAACAAACAAACTGCCCAAACGTGAGATGTTTCTGAGGGCTTTCTACAACATGAGGGCTTTCTAAAACGTGATGGCTTTCTACAACAAAGGTGAGCTCGCCACCGTGTGACGAGGAAATAATTGAGGCGTGCGCCTATAAATCGTCTCCTAAACGTGGGGCACGCTGCGTTCATTCGTAGCGCCTTCGTTTTCAACAGTGCCCGATCGAACGTGATAGTACGTTGTATGTCGAGGCAAGTTCTCCAGCTAAAGCTCATAACTTGAGGCAGTGTGACGCCGCATATATGAATTATTACTTGCTTCATTGGTGAAGCTGTCACATGTGCCATTAAAATAGTGTTAATGCAGATACTTTCTAGCATCGTAATCTAGTTGATTGATTGTAGGGTTTAACGCGCCGACGCAACACCGGTGATGAGGCGCGCCGTAGTGGAGGGCTCCGGATTAATTTTGACTGCCTGTGGATCTTTACCGTGCGCCGAAAACTCGTACACACGGGTGTTTTTGCTTTTCGCCTCTGTCAGAAAAGCGGCCGCCGCATACGGAAATCGAACCCGCGACCTCGTGCTCAGCTGCATAACGCCTTAGCCACTGAGCCTCCGCGGCGGGTAGCGTCGTAATCAACAGCAGCGATGAACACTAAAAAGAAATTACAAAAAGAGAGCGTGCGAGTACGCGCTAGCAGTGCATTGGTGTCCAAGAGTAAAGCTAGCATGAAAAATCGGCCACGCATATGCTTGCGTCGCCTCTAATGCAGTCAAAAGATTGCAGCCCCCTGTAGCCCCTCTAAGGTAGCGACCTCTTTTGTCTCATTACCACCCTCTCACACTCTTGCCCTCCTGTCTTGGTCCACCCGCCTGGGCGTTTGCGGAGTTCAATGTTCCCGCTTTGGCACTGCTGGCGCGCCATGTATTGAAACTGTTTGGATTCAGAGCTCGATCCACAAACGCGTGGCTCGGGGGCCACCCTTCGTTGTATTTTGTGGTTAAATGAATGTTTCCTATGCGTTTTTTTTAAATCGTACTCGCAATAATCAAGCACACATCTATTGTTAATTAAAAGAACACGGCAGACTCCACTTAAGTATTGACGTTCGTCCGCAAACCAGCCTAATATCTTTGTAACAGTGACGAAAAAATACCGCATCTTTCCATATTTATTAGATATAAAACTCTGATATGGGTGTCATTAGACACAGGAACAGAATTACATCTCTGTGGTTCAGTGGTTAAGGCGTTGCGTTGATGAGCACGAGGTCGCGGGTTCGATTCCCGGCCGCGGCACCGCTTTTCTGATCGAGGAGAAAAGCAAAAATGCCCGTGTGAACGAGATTTCGGCACTCGTTAAGGATCCCCAGGTGCTCAAAATTAATCCGGAGACCTCCACTACGGCGCGCCTTATCGCCTGCGTTGCATCGGCGCGTTAAACCCTACAATCAATCAATCCATAAATATCTGTCGTTGAGGCTGAGGAAAATGAGATTTTTATCGTTGCCCACACAAATTTCAGATCACAGTCCAGTTGGAATTAAAAACGCCAGCAAAAGAAACCCAAACGATAACCAGGTTTGGCGATTGGAGACGCGCGTATTACATGGCAGAACGCGCAAGACAGCTTAAGAAATAGAATGGCAGTCTCCCTAGATGAGGAGCAAGTCAGCGACTGGTACTCTTTAAAAGGAACGAGAAACCTTGTATTGATGAATGTAAGAAACTTACACAGACCGTAAGATATGCTAACCAATATCCTGAAATGCATACCAATAGTAGCACGAGGTAACCCCCAAACCTTTCTAGTGAAAACGTACCACCAAGACTTGAAGCAAAGACACGCCAAGTTAAGCAGGCTCTTCTCCACCCCTCCAAACACGCAGAGCTAGACAATCTTCCAGTGCGAAATCCCTAGGTAGTAACTCAATAGACAGCTGAAAATGTAGACTAACAGGTGCAACCAAGCAAACTTCACACCAAGAGATATCGACAACATTTCCCACCTTTCAGAACCGACATCCAGTTCCACCAGGCCTTGATTATTCCTAATATATATTACTGACATTGCGAACAATATACCTTCTACTATACGACTTTTTTCCGATGTGTGTAATTTATAAGGCAGATCATTACCCCCAATGACGTAGCTATTTTGCAAAGCGATTTAAATACCGTCGTGGATTTGTGCCTCGTGTGAAAAGTGGAAATCAATAGAGAGAAAACCAAGGTCGTGACCTTTTCTTCGAAGCTAACTACTCCATTTAATCAATTCACGCTATGCAGTTCGACAATTGAAGGAACCTATTCTTTTAAGTATCTAGATGTGATAATTACTCATGATTTAAACCGGGCCTTGCGTATTGAACAAAAAAACAAGGAACTACAAAAACTTGCCTTGCTAAAGCGCCGTTTATATCTTGCGAACCATGAAACTAGACTTCGCGCATACATTTCACTCATCCGTGCAACCGTCGATTATACTTCAAATATTTGGAACCCTAACACAGCCATTCTGTCCGACTGTATCGAATCCATTCAAAATGAGGCTTCATTCTGCACTCGTACTCACCATACCAAAGTGTATCTGCATTAAACAGATTCTCTATCTTCCAGACCCTATAGCCCTCGTCGTAAATTCTTCCGTTTGGTCTTTTTTTTTACTCTTTTTATTATGATGTTAGATCTTTTTCGTGTGCTCATATTTTTCCAGCCCATTATGTGATCAATCGTACTGACCACTAAAGTAAAGTGTCGCCCATATACGCAAGGACTATGGAGTATCGAACTTCCCCTTTTGTGCTATCGGTAAACGGGTGGAACGAGCTACCCCGCGAGATTGTAACGACAAATGACCTGTCTGCATTAGATTAGGCCATGCGCACATTTCTTAATGCGAAAAATTCGTGTAAAATGTGTAAAATTTCAACTGATACTTCTTGTGAGCCCTGTGTTATATCTTGTTTACCAGTGCGACTTTGAAGATCAACTGCCATGTGTGCTTCTCGGAATTGACATGTACTGCAAATGTGAAATTCGCCGTGTATTATCACCCCGTTGTTTCTTCTCTTTCTTCCAACATCTATCGTTTACCTAGTTGTATCATATCGCTGCGTGTGGTGTTTTTACACGTATTGACGTGTAACTTATATGAATAGTATCCCCACTTCAGGGTACTCAGAAAAATAAATAAATAAATAATAAAAATAATAAATAAATAAATAAATAGACACACCGAACGACATTAACGGCATCACTTCCAGCCCTCTCCTCGCAGGTCTGCCACAACTGCCAGAACAAGACTTTTTGCACTTAGGAGCCCCAATTACACTAAAAGAGGGAACAGGGTCAACGAAGAAACTTCACGGAGGTAAAGTTGCAGGAATATATGGACTGCCAGTTGAGTTCTGTGGTACATTCTGGGACCTCCTTGGTCGTTTTACAATATACTTGCAACTCACACAGACCCAAGCTGTTTTAAATGAGGTAGAATTAATACCGAAAAATGCCAGGAATTGAACGAACCTACGATTTGGCGCCCCAGTACTCTGCTAGTGGTAGACTACATACATCTTCCGTAAGGGCTGACAAAGCGCCCAAAGCTCGCGTTACCTGAAGTAATGACGTCATGGCAACGTGTGCTCCATGAAAGACAAAGACGACCAAACCTTGAACACGTTAAATAGAGACATAAAAGAATACGCGAAAAGCAGGCAGGCTAAAGGGTGGGTTGTTTCCTTAGAAAAAGCACATGCGTTTGATAGAGTATAGTACAAATACATATTTGCAACATTAGCAGCTTTTGGTTACCCGCAACAGTAAATTAATGGCTTGGCAATCCTTCACGGAGACATGAAGAGCGACTTAGTCTTCCACAAAGAGATAGTAACCATAAGGTGTCCGGTAGGGTATTCATTTTTCCCACTACTCTTTGTCTCCGAAATAGAGTCGTTCTTGAAAAACGTCGAGGCCAACACGAACACCTTAGGTCTACAGTTACCAGGAAGCCAAACAGTCAAAGTAACGGTGTACGCAGACGATACCACATTGTACCTAAGGGAAGAAGACAGCGTAGTGCATGTACCCAAATATTTAGAACAGTTTTCTGAGCCAGCCGGCGCAAAATAGAACCGTGCAAAAAGTAAATCTTTAAGTCTACGCCCATCAAGAAAGCAAAACATATATTGTATTCCAGTAGCCACCCACGTAGAAATCCTTGGCATTACCGACAAATCAAACGGAAGATTGCTTCAAACCTGCCATGAGGCGCTTAAGCAACTCACAAAAATGTTGAAGGAGATTTAGCGAACGACTTCCCAAATCCAGTCAAGTGGTAACTGGCAGTGAACGTGTTCACATATAAAATATGGTATATTGCAGGAACGGTCGCCTTTCCTCGCCGCATAGCGGAGAAGATCATATCTTAAATACTATGCTTCTTATAGTCGTACAAGACCGCCCTAGTAAAAAAGAACCTGAGCTTGGCTAGACAGCTCGGAGAGTGGAACATTCCTTCAGTAGCTAACTCCTCTGTCTTATGCATTGAAGAGTGTTCTTATGGTCCCTGGGATCCAGACAGGGCACCCAAGTACACTCAGGACCCCACCTCAGTGCGTAGTTTTTGGGGGCAAAAGGCTGGCTATCTCTCCAGCAGGCTCCGAGTGGGCCCACAGCAACTCAGGCACCCATCAAGGTAATTGAAGCATACAGAAACTTGACCGCACCTAACTTACAAAAGGATACAGTGGAGATGTGGATGTATATTAGCCCACTAACTTGACAGGGTGAACTCAGAGAACCTCGACAAAAAACAAAAGAACTTCCCCTGGCGCACCCTAATCAACGCAAATGTACCGGTTGAAGCCAAACAAATAACCTAAAAGTTTTGATGGTAAATCTTACCGACTAGAGCTGTGCTAAAGAAATGGAGTCTAACATCAACAGACAAGAGCGTACATTTCAGGCAGAGATAATCAAATGTACGTGCCCTGATCCAATGTCACTGAGAGTGGCTAAAACGTTCTGGGTCACAGTGGGTAGGGAGTACAGACAGCTCCGTGTCCGGAACTTAATGGAGGGAAGGCGGTGCCCGACAAGCCCGTTAGCAGTGCTCATTGTAACGATAGATTTTTGTGCACTATGGATGAACAGGTATAAGAACGTCAAACAACACGTCCCCTTCGGAACCAGTGGAACATACTGATTCACATACACACGATGATAACAGGAAACCTGAACGTAGACCTCTCCTTCTTGGGGGCCGAAGAGTTCTTCCAAAAATAGTCTTGCCCCTTTAGTGAGGTCTGAAACGGGCGAGTGCGCATAAATTGCACACCAATACACGGCGGATCGCGCTTTACAGGAAGATGAGTTGTTACATAAATTAGTACTGCTAGTACGTGATTTTGGTGGTGCAACCTTTCTAATAGCAGGTAATACCCGTGTCTTGAGTTTGAGGCGATTAGCAGGACTGACACGAAGGCACCCGAAGAAGACTTTTGTACACATGCGCGCAAACATGGCAAAATGACCGACAAACAGATTATGTGGTTTTGGGTGATGCTTGCGTGTGATTGCGCTGGTGCCTGCGATAGTGCAGACGTCCCTCCTGCTCTCCCGCAGGCACTGGCTGCCCTGCTGTTGCAAAGTCTTTGTGTTCACGGATGACCGCCACTTTTACTTGATTTACAACCGGCAAGGCAGTTTCTTCTTTCCGCGAGTGGTGTTTATCCGTCTGTTATTCAGCAAGTCATTATGTTCACAAATATGACAGATGGGACATACATGTATGTGTACTTTGTGGAGCCTGGAACCACGCGCGTTCTTTATTAATGAATGTCACGAGACAAAAATCGAAAATCCTTTAGCTACGGTGTTGCACGTCTATGTTTTGCGGTCGTATGTTATGAACCACCATGCCCGTATGCGCCTTCCTTAAGGCGTGTCTTACGAGCTATGTCGGGAAACATACCATCCATCCCTATTTCAAGCTCTGAATTTCTTGAATTTCCTGGCACTTCAGCAGCCTGTTGCCAGAATTAAAGGATTTTGGAGAAATAGGTTCGGTGACCCACTATCGTAAATGCGTAGGGAAGCTCTGACTCGCATTTTCTTGAACAGCTAAACACCACAAAACACGTCTCAGATAACGAAACAAAAAATAGAGGAGGTCACATCGGTATAAGGGAGTTTACCCCAGTTTGACTTTTTTACATTTCTAGAACAGCTTCTCCTTTTAATGCCACATAGACGCCTAAAGCTGTCTGCCTGTGTACCTTTGTACGAGACCTTGTCTGGAGGATTCTGCTGGCAAACTCAGCTGTAGTTACACTCCGCGCACTCTTTCAGAGACACAGATCCCGAGGCAACGAAAGCGAAAAAAGCTCATGTAGGATGACAAATCTGCCGTGCACCTGGCGGCACCGTAACAAGCGTCCCCACGAGTCACCCTTCTCTTTGCAGCATAGCCAAATTCCAAAATACAAATAGTTAGTCCAAAATGCAGTGCATGAAAGTCAACTTACACAACGGGTCTCTACAAACGCACGTCTAAAGCGTCAAGAAAACACGCTTCCCGTGGTCGCAATCGTAGCTGGGTCCCTCGCGTTGTGAAGATGACGTTATCCGATTTCGCATTACGACACGATCGAAGCAGTTTGAATTTTTAGGTGCGGAGTATCTCAGGACCGCACAATGTCCGTCCGCGTTCGTGAGCATAGCATTTACAATCGCAAAAAAATCACACAGGCATCGGCTGGATGCGGGCCCGTGTCTGGTACGTGTCAGTCGTCTTACCCACTGGGCTACGACCGTGAGTTGGTACCCGAGAGTCAAACAGCTTACCTCCTCGCCTGTAACGGTGCGGAGTACCTTAGGACCTCTCAATGTCCGTCAGCGTCCATCCGTGCGCACACCACCATCAAATGAAAATCAAGCGAAATTTCATTTGAGCCGTGAGTTGCAGTTTCATTTAGGGAACAATCAAGGTGCAACTCACCGTTCAAGTCGAATGACGGTCGGGGCGCAAATCGGATGTCACTCGGGGCGCAACTTGGATGTTATTTCGAGTCCCCGTACTCCGCACCCTTGCCATCATCTACGGAGTGGAGATGCTGCCTTTTTTTACCTTGATTTTCACTCAGGTTGAACGGGAGATAGCTTGGCCTCTTAACCATATTTCTCTAAAAAAACGGATTTCGATTTTTTTATTTCGCGCATAAACGCACTTCCGTGCCTTTTAGGCTTACCAGGCGACAGATACTTTTGAAAATATGCGGTGAAACGACATCCACTGTAGCAACCGTGTGCACCGCCATGCTCCTGGGCTGATTGTTTGGGGCCGTACGTGTGCTGCAAAAGAATAGGAAAGGAAGTTTTGCACCACTTCGAGATGGCACCGTGTTCAATATTTCTCTAATACAGCCTAACAGAGCTAGCTGCAGCTCAACACACTTCCAATATTGCTGCTGACCATTTCCTACGTTTAGACTGATAATTATATTATTTTTATAGATGCGAGGTGGGTGATGTGCAAAGCACTACATGCAAGTTTGATGGGGCCTGAAAGAGAAGGAAACCAAATGACATTGGCGGTACTTTTTCAATCACGCGTGGTAAAACTGCTTTATCACGGACTGACATTTATAATTTCTTTTAGTGGAGAAAGCTTGTATGGTTAGGCTTCCAGAGTCAACAATTTACTCTGCGGCATGTGTTCAGCGTATTGAAAAATGTCTAAAAAAAATGAGAAAGGGCTTATGATGATATGAAACCGGTTACAGTGCTACTGGCAAATAGTCTTCCAGCAATGCATTTGTGTTTTGTGGTGAAGCCGACTTTAGGCGGAGTAGACGAAAAGCAGAGAGGGGAATATTGCTTAGGACAGTTACCACCTTTAACAGGGAAAAAAAAGTATTTCGGGCCTAATAAGCTTTAGTGCCTGGCTGAAGCACCGCTAGTATTAAACCAAGAGTGTAAAACATGGTTACATTAGTCCTTTTTGGTAAGATGACATGTCATCACCCCGCTTCAAAGGGGAAACCAATAGCAATGATCATCAATCATCATCATCAGCAGCAGCGCTAGCTTCGTCATTGTAAGATGGCTTTCTCAATATTGTGTGTTGCACAGTAAAATATCGCCGTCTAGTGAAGCAGTATGATTACTGCCGCACTGTATACTTCTCTCGGCCGTCGTTGCCTTGCACCCAAGACGTGTGTACTCCTCGCCATCCGTCGCGTCTCTCTCTCTCTCTCGCTCTCTCCTGTAAGTGCGCAATGCAGACATTCTTCGGTGAACATTTGTACGGCTCACTACACCCTGAGTTGTGACAGACGTAGCCGCGCTGTAATATAACAATACTGTTATTAACCGCCAATAGTGCGTGTTCTCAGTCTGTGCGTTGAGAACAATGCCGGTGAACCGTATTCAATTCGGGAAAACCTCGAACGTTGCTAAACCCCAACGTAGCAGATTCATTCAAAGCGCCACCTTTGCTGGAATCCCCACTTTACGAGCTGGTAGAGGTCATATTTTTTTGTGCTCACGTGGTTTGGGTTTTCCATGCTGAAAAACTGTTTTGAGGCGCGGCAAAAATATTCGTTCCGTGCCGCCAGTATCTTGTTTCTGAGCTCTGTTAGACACTGAAAACCAAACGCAGGCCGTGAGTTATATCTTGGAAACTGGAGGTTCCATCAAAAGGTAACAGTAATCTACCGAACTATTTCATTTAGAGTGTCAGGACTAAAATGCAATAAAAATTTCATATTTTTGCAATATTTGCGATAAGATTGCATATGCGACCATATTCCGCGACCTAGAAACACACAACAGACATTTTTGACTTGGCACTGTGTTATATGGGCAATTTAGCTATGCTTTTCGTTGCATGAGTTGAACCATTTGCCAAAAAAATGCGCGTCTCGACAGAGTTCACCTCCGTGAAACTTGTTATTTAGGCACAATTTCTTTTTACTCACATTCTACCTTGAGCGTGTTGCATCAATATAGCCACAGCAAAAAATACCGCGGATGCAATTTCTGCCACTTGCACTTTCGATGCCTAAGCTCTAGCGATCCAAAAGCATTAGTATCATGCTAGATCTCCTCACAGTTTAAAACGTTTGTTTGTCTTGGTAAGCCGGTGCGAATGCCTGTTTTCCCCAGAACAATATCTGAACTAAGTTAGTTGCCAGAGATTTCTTCTTTATGCAACACAATTTATGACGGCTTGTTGAATATTTGTACCCGAAACTACGCTCTGGACTTGTATGCATATCTCTACTGTTTGTCAATGGGCTACTTTTTGTATTTACAAATAAACAAATGAATAACTAGCTGATCTGAAGGAGCAGTTCACACCGACCTTTGCGGGACACACTGCGCCATGGTTCCTTGTGGTCACGCCTTTAGATGTCAGCTATGGCCGCGGTGAAAGGGATCAGTTCTCAATTACATAAAACTTTCTGGGTTATTTCTACGGGCTGAAAAATTTTCCGGTCAACGACCGCAGCTGCTGCAGCACATGCTCCTAGACTCCGCAGGCGGGGAAGGAATGAGTGTCTCCGCCCCGTGATTCAGCTGTGAACCTCGCATGCAGTTACTCAGTAGCGGCAGACATTGAAACTCAGCCGATCTTCTTTTTCAATAGCGTTGGTCGCTGATTATATGAATCCTTCTATTGACAATCCTTTTTCTCTTGCAGATGCAGCGATTCCAACGAAATTGGAGGAAGACAGCCGCGATCTTCGTACCAATCTACGCACTCGCCACGTGCCTATACTACGCTAATGAATTCAGTCTCACTACATACGGAAGTCGGGTGGACCTCAGCAAAGACTGGGCCCCGTACTACAGGCGCAACAGCGGACGTGTAGGAAAAACCGATCCGCCCAGAGTTCTCTTGTGGGACATCCCATTTGGCAGATTTCCTGACGGTCTTTCGGCAAATGTTTCAACACGGCTGGTGACTTGCCCTCAGCAGTGCGTCGTAAGCTACGATCGCACCATGCTGATGTCAAGCGACGCAGTGGTCTTCCATGGTCCCGAAGTGAGATTCTACGATAGCCCCAAGTGGAGAGCCGCGCGCCAGAAATGGGTTTTCTGGAGCCAAGAGCCCCCGCCCCCCGTGGGCTCACTGAATGGAGTTTTCAACTGGACGATGACTTACCGGTGAGTAGGTGATGCTTGTGAAAAAGGGCTCCCTCAGCATGGTGCACGTCTTCTCCGTAGAGTACATATTCAGATAAAATAAAGAACAGAGGTTCCGTCATCAATACTATACAAGAAATTCCTATTCTGGACAGCGATATTCTGTGTACTGTAGAGATGAACAGAGCCCTGGAACAAAAAATTAGAAGCCGTTCCACTCAATGTGAAAGCTGTCGGAAATGCAGAGCAGTGATTCGCCATAATGGCCTGTATACCGCCGTTATCCGCTTACTGCTACCACCCATTGCAATTCATATTTCGCGCCTTCGCAGTGCTTGCGCGCCCCCTGCCTGAAACTGCGCTAGCGGGAGTTCTGTTCTCTTTGTGCTTTTCTCCCCGCACGTGCCGGCGTTGCACTGCGATCGTAAATTGGGCCCTTCTCCCCGCGAGGGGGACTTGAGTAAATGCGTCGCATAGGGGGTGGGTGTATGGCGTTAACGTTTAGTGTTTGGGGAGTTGGTGGTAGTGAATGCGTTGTATCAGCAGCTTGTTGACGTAGTTTGAATGAGTCAAGGATATAAGGCGCGTTCGTAGCCTCCCATTCTGTGTCGGCTGGCGCAGTGGGTAGAGCACCATGTACATTGCGTTCCGTCCGCAGGGTCGAGGGATCCAAACCAGGCGCCGGATAGTATTTTTTTTTATATAGTGTAGGGGGAGGGGTGCGGACTACGACTACGGACGTCAACGCGGGTGACATCGTGAGTTACTGAAATGCTCTGCAAAAAAATTGGCGCAGTTTGCGCTAGTGGTGCCAAGTTGGAGAAACAGCGTAGCGATGTACAGCACGAACAGCGTTAGGGATTCGTACAGGCGCACAGCCAACGCCTCGTCGTTCTCGGATCCTCTGGCCTTCCAAAGTTCGATCTGGGAAACGGGCATCTCGGCTTCAAGTTTCGCGTAGGCGCCAACTCCGCCGGCAGGTCTAGCCTAGATGTTTGGCTATTCGCTGCCGGTTAGTTGGGGCGGCTCTGCCGCAATACTCGGGGTTGGTTCGTAGTCGTCTCGTACGTTCTCGGGCAGCGACACGGCGGTGTTCATGCTCCGCTTCTTCTTCCTCCGGAGTTACGTACTCATAGAGTTTCTTATTAAATATACTAGAGAGGAAAGTGCACCTGGTAATCAATGTAATCGTGGGGGGTTATGGGAAGTGGGAAGGCCCCCCTTTTGGCGTGGGCTTGGCATGATAATTGGATTCTTAAGCGGATTTTGGGATTTGCTTTCTTCACTATGCATCAACACATCTACGAGCTACGAGGAAGCAGAAATCCTCCCTGTTCTGTGGTAGCCGTTTTTGGTGAAAAGGCACGCAGTGCGTGATGGTACCTGGCATTGGTCTAGCCGCAGTCGAAGGACGTATGGTTGAGCGCGATAATATGCCGCCGCGAACGTTGTAGCTGACGAAAAAAAGAAACAAAACGTACTTCGACGAAGACAAGGTAAGACAGATACGTGTGCCTGAATCTGTCCTATCTTGTCTTCGCCCGCGACTGTTTAACGCCGCGTTTTCGTTTTTCTTCAAGTATGAAGCAACTCGTTGAGCAACAAGTTTTGTTAAACTGTAGCTCATGGTCGGTGAACCGGTTCACTACGAAGACGATTTTCAGAGGCACGCTCAAAAAGCTTTCCAAACTCTTCAAAGAACTTATTATCTGAACTAATGGTAACATAATAAAATAACAGCCCTAATGAGTTTCCGCCAAAACAGTGACATTGTTGTTGACTACCAGCTTGGCCTGCAGAATAGTAAGCAGAACCGCTCATGCGAAAATACGCTTTTTAATTCCTTTTGTTTTTAACAGCCTGTTTTATTTTACACTTTTATAATAACACATCATTCTTTGCGCTTGCTGTGGAACTGTGTTCGAGAGAGAGAGAAACAACATTTATTTGTGCAAAATGGTTTTGAAGTGAAGGAGACGGAGCCTCTTCGCCCCCTCAGACGGCGGCCAGACGTCCTTGGGCTCCGGCGGCGTCTTCAGCCATTTGGACAGCCCGGATCTGTACGTCCGGGTCGAAGATGCGCAGAACGGTCTCCCACTGCTCCTCCGTCTTAATTAATAACGAAGTACCTAACGAATTCTGCTTCTGGGGACATTCCCAAATAATATGGCGTAGGTCCGCCATGCCTGTGGATAGCTCACATTCGCTCGTGTAGAGCCCCGGGTAACAATGACTGTGCATGACCGCATTGGGGAATGCATTTGTTTGTAAGAGGCGCCAGGTTACAGACTGTAACTTGTTCAGAGTACAGTGAGGGGGAGGATACTTAACCCGTTCCAATTTGTATTGATTAATTATGTCTCTGTACGGTACCATGCGGTCCCTCCCCATCCCAGCGCGCGAGAAGTGCTCAGATGTTTCCTCGACGTGATCGGCTCGGTTAGCCAAACGTCGACCCGCGTCGTGAGCGTTCTCGTCACCTGGGAGAGAAGAGTGTGCCGGCGCGCATACGATTTGGACCTACCTCCGGCCTTTGAAGCCGACCACAATTCTCAGTGCCTCGGGCGAGATCCGTGCCTTTGTAAAATTCCGAATTGCGGTTTTACAGTCGCTGACAATAAATTTATCTTTCGTTGAAGCCATCGCCATATAAATGGCCGCCTCTTCTGCCGTTTCCGGCGACGACGTCAGCATCGCGGCGCTTGTTACGGAATTGCCGTTGCGGTCAATAGCTTACACGGTCATGGCATCGCGGGCCGCGTATTCCGCGGGGTCCACGTAGACCACGTTCCCGGTGTTTTTGAATCTCTTTTGTATGGCGTTCGCTCTTTCTCGTCTCCTTTCCTGGTTGTGTTCGGGATGCATATTCCTCGGTATAGGGGGGACGATGCCCGATGCCCGAGACGACCGCAGGTGTTGCAGTCTTCCACTTTCTTCTTGTGCAAGAAGCATCGATATTCCGCACCGGGGTAGGACACGTAGTGCGGAACTTTGGTACCTTCGAAGACGATAATTACCGAGCTCCTCTTGCCCATTCGTCTCGCCTGGAGAATCGCGTGGTGCTTCCAGTTTCCCAGGCTCTTTGTGATGTCTTCTTGCGTGTCATAGGTGGTGATGTTGCGAATGACGCCTTTCGATGTGTCGTCGGGTGGCGTCACATACGCCGTCGTAGCGTCGGTCTGGTTCTCGACTTGAATTGCTTTGATACTACAATACTTCTTGACATTTTCCATCGTTGGAGTACTCACGACCATGATCTGTCCGGGGTGGAGGCGAAGACGTCGTCACTCGCCCTCTCCGTCGACACTGTGGCGGCACGTAACGCACCGTCACGGAGCTGTACGTAACTCACACGCGAGGTGTTCAAGCCGTCGCGCCGTCGAATAACTACCTTGCTATCTTCTCTTGGAAGCGGCGGCTGACGCGCCCTGCGCACGCCCAGCTGGTTTTGGATCTTGTAAGCCTGCTCTCGGCGGGCTCCATCCTGGTTTGGGGAGTCTCGATCAGCGAGCCTAACCTTGGGTCGGCTGCTTCGTTGCTGGTGGCTGGTAATCCAGCCCGCGTCGTTTTCGTGGTCTTCGGGTGAGATTGGCTCACCCTACATTTCCACGACTTCCATAATGCCTAGCTGGGTGTCGATTAGGCGTGGGCTGAGACTGCACTCTGGGCTGGAAAAGTCCCGGCGGTTCGTGCCAGCGCGCCGCACTGTGTTCGAACTTTCGGCCACTAAAGCGTTTCAATCGGAATAAATGATGAAACTAAGGCCAGCGCATGATGTAATGGCGGTCCATGACTACACAGACGGCCTTGATGTGAGCGGCAGAGACGCTAGCGCCACATTCCTCTCGAGTGTATATTGTAAAAAAAATTCCCTCGCACTTCCCCGAGGGGGAGAGTGTGTAAGTGCGAATGCACGGTTCTTGATTGCGCGATTACGGTAGATATCGTGATCTTAATGAGTAGTCGGGAGATTACACACACCGCACACAACTACAAAGAAAGATATTTCACTCGTTATTGCTGGTACCGTTGCCCGGTCCGCCATCATTGTTATCGAGATGCAGGACCAGCGACCGCTCTCGACGACGGCGCGCGCTCGACTAATACCCTCCCGCGCCGCGCGGCCGCTACACGAGCGCCCTCACGCGTCGGAATGCGGAGCGCCCGCTACGCGAGCGAGAGCTCTCCCGCCCGAAGTGGAGAGGAGGCGCCCAACACCCGCAGTCACTGAGCGGAGAGAGGAGGAGGAGAGTAGCGCCCGCCGTTACGGCGAGGGCTACACGAGCGCCCTCACGCGTCGGAATGCGGAGCGCCCACTACGCGAGCGAGAGCTCTCCCGCCCGAAGTGGAGAGGAGGCGCCCAACACCCGCAGTCACTGAGCGGAGAGAGGAGGAGGAGAGTAGCGCGCGCCCATCTCCCCCCGTTGCTAGGGAAGACGAGGAGCGCGCGCACCCGCAGCTGTTGCTATGCGGACGACGGCGACGGACGATTCAGGCTCGCTTAAGAAGTGCATTCGCCCTTAAAACTATGTTATATATTTCCTCGGCCGATCGATGTTTTGCGGGAGTCGAAATGGTGCGCTGAGCGCGGAGTGACGAGGCGCCGCGTGCCGTGTCGCCGCAGTGTCGTCATAGCTAGACTAGGCTTGGCTCCGCCCACGCACCTGCGCGAAGTTAGGTCAGCTTCGGCGAGGCCTTCGTGCCGAACAGCGTGCTCCAGAGGGGTTTTTTTTTGCTAGTTTTGCACAAGCTTAAACAGCTCCGCTGTGAAAAAAGGAGAGAGCTATGAAAAATAAAACTTTACAATCTTGTTGGACCTTTATTGAATAAAACGATCTGTTTGTTGCAGCCCGCTGCGGTGGCTCAGTGGCCAAGGCGTTCGGCTGCTGAGCCCGAGGATGAGGGTTGGATCACGGCCGCATTGCCTGCTTTCTTGATGGAGACTAAAGCTCAACCGCCCGTGTGTAGGGGTTTCGGCACACGATAAAGACCCCCAGGTTGTCAAAATAACTGAGGAGCCCTCCAGTAGTGCGCCCCTCATAGCCCACGTGTAGCTGAAGGCCGCGTTAAACCCCACAATCTGTCGAACTCTTATCGTCGCGACACTTTACAGTGACGCGCTCCCTTCTTCACGGGATTCCAAAGGGTGGACATTTAAATGTGGTATGTCAATTTTAAACAGCTGAATAATGTTTGAAGGTATGCTGCGGGTGAAAACGGCACATACTTTAACGTTACGCTAGAAATAAGCTCCTCCGAACGAATCCTGTCTACAAATTTTCCGCCTCAGTATCACTAATATTTGCTTTTTTTTTCGAAGGTCGGCCTCGGACATCTGGAACCCATATGGTATTATTGCAGAACGGAAGACAAAGCGAAGCTACCAATATCAACAGACCTGGAAGATATGGCGACGCAAGTCAAGGATGGCCGCTTGGGCTGTTAGCCGTTGCGAAGCACGCAGCCGTAGGGAGGACTATGTGAAACAGCTTCGGAAGTACGTCCGTGTCAACGTGTACGGCAAGTGCGGACAACTAAAGTGCCCTAGAGCAAATAGTGCCAGGTGTTACGAAATGTTTGAGGAGAAATACTTCTTCTACCTTTCCTTTGAGAACTCCATCTGCAGAGACTACGTCACCGAGAAATTCTTCAATGTCCTAGAATACGACATCGTTCCCGTGGTCCTCGGTGGAGCCAACTACACTGCCATTGCCCCTCCGGATTCGTTCATTGACGCGCTTAGCTTTAGGTCTCCGAAATACCTTGCCGAATACTTAAAAAGAGTAGCCGGTGACTTTCAGCTGTATGCGAAATATCTGCGCTGGAAAGAAACGCACACTCTGGCAAATTTTCCTAGATTCGATGCCCTCTGCCGTGTCTGCAAAAAGCTGCACAGCCCATCTTTCCGACAGACGACGGTAGTGGCGGACATGTTTCACTGGTGGAACACAATGTCTCATTGTTGGTCTTGGAATTTTACCAACTGAAATAAAGTTTATGTATTCTCATCGGTCAAAGAAACTTCACAGCTCCATCCTTATTGTTTTCTTGAGGCTAGAAGCCTCCCCGTAATATGCTCATCATAAACGTGTGTCAGAAGACGCATGCGGCAAAACTAAAAATTCCGCTGTCAGAAGTCAGTGTATATCGGCAACGTGGTTGAGGAGGAGTACTTACATTTAAAAGGAAGGCTCCCATTTGTAGGTGTTACAATGTTAGCTCATGTGCAGCGCCCCCACGCGGCGCTGATAGTTTTATGTTCAGCCGTGCAAGCCTGGCACGCGGCGAGTGGCCAGTTTGAAAAAATAAAGGCAGTTCGTTCGTTCTGGGCAAACGGCTGGGCATGTTCTCATATCTTTCGCGGGCCTGATGGCCTACTGTTCGCGGTAGTCACTTCCTACCGCTCGGACATCCGTACTTCTACACATCTAACAGTAGGTAAAGTGGAGAGGAAGGGGGAGAGGCCCCGTGAATGCTGGTACCCTTCCTCAGTGTTGGCACATGCTTGTTCATGTGCATTTTTTCAGCGTTTAAACTTTCTACGATTACACGGCAATTGGAGACCTAACCTAGATACTAAGTAAACCACTGCTGTGGGAGCTAATTTAGGAAACACAGCGTCTAGCATACCAAGCGCGGCGCTCTAGCTGATCGCTGCAGGCATGGCTTTTGTTCCGACCGACGACATCCGAATATTTAAGACTAGGCTTGCATCGGCCAAATCGTCGGCTGTTGTAAGGCGGTGGTTCGAGACCGGCTCTTGCCTCGTTTTTTTTTTTATTTCATCTTTAAATTCAACTATATTTTTTGTGGATTAGGTTAGTGGGGTTATAAATGATTTCTTCGTGTGCGTTACGTCATGTTGTTATGTTTAGGTTAGGCTGCCTAGGTTCACGTTATCTAGAGGAATGTAGCGTCAGACACGCCAATTTTGTTACCGAACGCCCGTAGACGTCGATATAGTGGACTGTTTATCATACCGTCTGACGGCACTTTAGACACAGCCTTAAAGAAGCCGCTTTGGTGGATACAAAATATCACCGCTGAGAACGACGGACAATTTTACATGATCGTTTTGACACTGCCGTCTCATTTTCGAATCCTCGCTGGACTGCTAAAGCCCGTGTAATAAATTTTCTGATATCCCAAACCGCTTTCCGGAATCACAAAAATCAGTGCACTAACACTGACCATCAACTATGCCTTCAAAACAAGCTGGTCACGATCAACTGCATCCTGGAATTCCACAAACCAAAGGACCGCACGAATGAATGATAATCCCACAGCTATAGGCCTCCTGCGCTGGAGTTTTGCGACATGCAGAGCCCCTAGCAGCCGACGCCTCTGGGTAGTACAAAAGCAGACGAGCCTCGCCGCCCTCCATAGCTAGAGTGAAAGTTGGTTGTGGCGCTTTGTGACGTGTTTAAATGAATGCATACTGTACGAAATAGCCCTTAAAGTAGTGTCAGAGGCTAAAGAAAATAATATCCGCTAAAAGAAGCCGATTTGTCGGTTTTCTTTTGAGCGAGATGTCGCGGTGGTCGTGGCGTGGGACAGGTCGGGTGGTTTAACTGTTTGACGACAGTTACAGTTTTTTCTTCTTGCGTGCGGTCGACAAAGGAAAGTTCACGAGTAGCATAAACACGGAGCGCTGCTCATCCTATATCCTAAGGTAACTGCAAAAGGTTGCTTCAGCGGGAGCATGCAAGCGAACGCAAGAATTGCGCAGCCGACTCAGCTGACACTGCTGGCCTGGCACAGCTTTTGAAACGAGTGGAAATTTTGTTTCGTATTTTCGCAAACTAAATGATTCTTGCGTAAAGTTTTACGCCGCACGATTTACGAACGGCAGGGTACATGTATTTTATAGAGTGTAGGTGGGGCAATAGCGCCAAATAAACAAATTAAGCGCTATTAAAGGACGCAAAACATGCACCCAATAACACGCCCGCTGCCTGCAGAAATGTGTACTTCCATAACATCACATAACACAGCCGCATACACGGCGCGGGGCACCGAATATTTACATACGATCATCACTGACTGTGTTAGTTTTCTAGTGCAGCGGTCGTCGAATCTGAACGCTGACACGCCAGTTTTGCGTTAGACAGCGAGACAAGAACAGAGAATTGGCGTCCTCTAGTTGAATTGCCGCCCCCCCCCCATCTTCACACTTCGCCAGATTATTGTCAGATATTATTAGAAATTCGCTGAATTTTTTCTCTTTGCATTCAAAGCCCCCTCCTCCTCCCACCCGATTTGTCCTCCAGCACTCCGCCGTGTCGGCTGCATGGAATTCGGCCGTTGCTGACCCTCATTCTAGGCTATTAAGTGCGAACTGGGAATGTATGCTGCAAGAGCGTAATTAAGTAAAGTGAGTGCAAACAAGGAAAGCGAGCGGCCTCTTAGTTCACCCGACCACTTTGTTTTACGGCCACTAATTTTGGAATCGCAAAACAGATTTCACGCTTCTGACGGTCTCGGCATTTTGTCACTGAGACACGCAACAAAACGGCAAGCTAACGCTGCACCATGTATTCGGAACGGCGACGCAAACGAGCACTGTTTAATGAAAGTGCACGCGTAGTGTGCAGGTATACGGTGGGCCTGCGGTCCGCCGGACTCACTGGCGCGATCATCGCCGATTTGGTCACTCTTATTTTTTGATCGGCTGTTTCTGAGAAGTCTTTGTCACCTAGAGTATTAGTTTAAACTATAAATTTCACTTAAAATTTCACTTCGTACGACCATCGATCGGTGAACCTGCGAGTAGCAGACGCCGTCCCGGTCCCGGCACTTTCGTCGACGCTGTAAACGTGTTTAGCGCTACAAAGCTTTTTCCCATAATGCCAAGTTGATCGCTGAAATACATCGGACACGTCGGGGATGAGCTGGGGACCACGTCGCAAAATAATCGGGAGCGTCGAGCTCATTTTGCTTCTATCAACACGGGATCCTATGGGACCCGCGCAGCTTTGTACTACCCGGCAGCACTGCCCGGAAGCCGCTTGCGCAGCGCCCCCTGGATAGGGCGAAGTAACACCAGTCACTCATCCCGTACGGCGCGTATCTCAACGAAGATACGCCATCAAAGAATCGGACACTTTTCTAATTCTTGAAACACCACTTACAACTTGACAATGTATGGGTACGAGTTGGTTAGTGCTCCACGCTAAACCACCGTTCAGCACAGCCAAAACTAGATGGAGACCGTGAATGACGAGGACAGGCGCTGCATCGAACTGAATTTTATTATCAAGCAATACGTCTGTATAATAAAGCACTACCGCAAACAGAAAAGTACACTGCGTCACTGTGCAGTACACAAGAGCGCAGCCTGTCATACTGTAACCAAGACGGTCTGTGTATTTGTATAATTGCGCACTGACGTCGTAGCCTTTTTGCTTACTTTAGTGTCTTTTTAGATGTATACAAGAGAAGCTCGTTAATTCTAACCGCAAGAGGATGTCATCTCTGTTCGAATTATAATGGAAGTTCGAACCAACGAAAGAAGAGTAGGAACAATACGCAGCTATTGGGAAGCAGTTGGAAATGTCAACAAATTGATGCTTGAAAAAATAAAGTGGTGGAAGCCTGCCTTTTCTCCTTCAAGGTGACAGCCAGCACTTTTTGCTCGAACTTATGTGGACGGGCTTCTCTTCAGAACTCAAGAATAGACGAGCGGCATTCAACAACCCTGTCATAACATCTGAGTGGACGGCGGCACTATAGTTGCTGCTGCTGCTGCTGTTGTTATTGGTGCATACCCAATCAGAGGATCGGGCAAAACATCACATTCTTACCTAATAACGATACTCCGGGAAAATATTTTACAGGGATTTGAGAGTTGTTTTTATGCCTTGGGGGTGGGTGCGATAAAATAAAACATTAATGATAAAATACAAGAAAAGAAAAGTCTGCAGAATTGCATACTTTCGAAGAAATTGAAGGAATGGAAATGTTTTCATAATTCATAAAAATTTTAATGCTGCACCGGAGAGCACAGCAAACATCCCGGCGGCAGAAACCCGTGGCTGAACTCCCGAGATATAAAAGGCCCGGCATTGATAAGGCTATCCCCAGACTACGAAACTGCAGCTGAAGGAGGTGACGTCTGAGGCTTCAAAATCGTCATCACGTAAAACCGGAGTGTAGGAAGACTCGTCTTCATTGCAGTTCTGCACAGCGATGTTTACACCAGATGAAACCTGTGTAGAAATTTATTCTAATGGGGAACACGACAACGAAGGCCCGTAATAACCCTCTCATCGCAAAGGGCACCAGGCAGGTTTTCACGAGAAGTTAGATGGCAGAGATCCTTCAAAGGCAATCAAATTGATGCTTGATGCCCTTGAAACTTCATCAATCTACGATACATTGCAGTAGTTATTAAAGAAACGTCGTTTATAAGTGGCGCAAAGGCTGATATCCTTACTAGTGAGTCTTCTGCATCGTTCAAAGTGTCCCCGCATGTAGCGAAACTCAAAGATGAACTTCATTAATACGGGGTGGCAGAAGTGATCATGAGGTCCGTAGGAGCTAGGAGAGTCTTCAGGGGAAGGAAGGACTGCGTATACGAAGAGGATATGTGAAGCTATCATTGGAGGCGATATCGATTTGCCCAACTTTCTTAGTGCCAAGACAATAGCTAGAATTCAGCACAGAATATGGGGAACCTATTCCGTATTTTTCATCACGTTCAGAAGCATCTGTATATATTATAGCACCTTGCTGAATTGAGGCGAAATGATCTTGGAGTAGACCTTTGAGCAGTCGGCCAGGTAATAGTTTTGCGTTTTGGGGAAAGATATCTTTCCCCAAAACGCAAAACTATTACCCACTAATGCTAAACTTCCACTAATCCACTACTGCTAAACTTCCGGAACATATATGTTCCGGAAGTTTAGCATTAATGGATTACCCATGTCAAGGGATAGAATCACCCTATTTATCACACACAATGAAGAGAGCAAGCTTTGTACTAGTGTGTTTAGGGGACAATTGGATCCCGACCGCTGCAGGTGCACAAGAAATGCAGCTGGCTCAGCCACAAAGATAAACAGCTCCGCCTCCAATTTAGAACCATTGGCTCTCAATAAAGAGTGAGGGCATATGGTTCTTATATGCAAAGCAAACCGACAATAGCAAACGGCCAACCCAGAATAGAACACACCCGAACTCTAAAATTCATGAAGCAACTTTCAAAACGTCCGCCACGGGGAATTTTGGGATTGGTTTCACCCGATTTTAATTACGGGTCTATTCGTTTCACCTGCACCGCGTGAACCAGTTCAGGCGGTGCCGCACTTCGCCGTTCGTTTCAGCGGTGCAGCTCGCGGCACCTGAACCGCGCCGTTCGATTCACCGGTGGTGCCGACGGGTGCAGGACGGGTTCATGGCTTTGCCTGCACTCCCTGCCGAGGAGGTGCAGAAGCAGACGACAAAAGTGCAGGGCTGGTTCCGCCGATGGCGGAACCCGCTTTGCACCACTGTGAACTGGTTCAAGAGGTGCAGGCTGAATCGAATAGACCCTACGTCTACTTCCCCTTCCCCCACTTGACGTAGAGTCTTCCTGCCACAATAAAGGCTACCTCCTCCTCGTTTCAAAATGTCCACGGCGGGGGATTGTGGGATTGGTTTCACCCGATTTTACTCTGTTGAACTCGTAGAGTTTAATACAAAATGAAACTCCATGGTTCTACTCTCCGTAACTTATCATTAGAGCAGTTTCGGAATGCCCCGGATCTGCCCAAGGACCGCCCTTGACAGGAAACCAAATAAAAGCGGCCACTTGTCGCTTCGTCACGAAGTCCCAGCGTCATCGCGAGCAGCATAATGGCCGCCTCCACGTCCGCGCTCTGTGGCGGTCGTGTTGGAGCTCTTCGTAAGCTCCGTTTGAGCCGTTTCCGGCAGTTTTCGTCGCAGCGCACTCGCAATTTTCTCTAACCACCCTTGAACTTCTCGGTGAAGTTTACCATCTTCATAGTTTGGCGTGGCACTGCCGGGTTCGGTTGGCATAAAACCAGGTGCGCCAAGTGCGGACAGCTGTGTCGGTGTGTCTACAAGCGAGAGGCGACGTTTATGTGGGTGGAGGGTGTGTTTCCGCCTGTCTCCTGTGCTTAGAAGTTGGAAACAGCGCTTCGGTGATGACAGGCATTACGCGGGCATCAAGCGGTGGTGTTCCCGGAGAAAATTCCTCCCTGGTAACGTGTGGTGTTCAGATTTTGAATCCCGCTTGCCCGAAAGTGAAGGTCTGGTGCTTCAAAGCGGGAGCGGCGGGGGCGTGTGGCTTGTTTTTAACCTCTAAACTTTTTAAGACTGTTGATACCCGTCAGTCTCTTGTAAGAGAGGATCTAGCCTTGCACACGGCAGCTCCGTGAAAGATTCGTTTTTTGTCGGCTCTGCCTCGCAGGCCAGACTGTGTAAATAGAAAAGAGAATGAGAAAAGAGAAAAAATAGAGAATATGTGGGTGTACTCGTGTTTCAGCTGTGTCAGAACTACGGCAAGAAATCGAACCCACAACTTTGCGTTTAGCTGTGGGCCTTTTCTGAAGTGCCATTGCGGTGGGTAGAGTTGTGCAGGGACCATCAGGACACCGTATGCCCGTTTTCTACTTGAAACAAGTAGTAGATGACTCCCTTTGGTAACCCACTCAACCCTGGCCTTGTATAAAATTTTTTTGCTTATAAAAGAAATCACTGCATTGGTAAACTTTCATATTTGTTGTTAGACATCAGCAGTGGTGCCTGTAGGAAGGCGCCAAAAAGAATTATCAGTGTGCAAACTCCATCACGCGTTGAAGTGGTGTGAAAAAAAAAATGGAAATAGAAGCCCACAACTATTGGGTAGTCTTGATTATTTACAGCATCCTGTCGACAATGGCGGTCAGTCACTCAGGCGGGTTTGTTGTTGTATAATCAGGCTTAATTGTCTGAAGTTTACACCACTATGTGATGTGTCAGCCTTTCAAATGAAGCAGAGTTGTATGTTTTTATTCTCCTTTTAAATTTTGTTAAACGTTGAAACGGTGCACGCATGCAAACGATGCTCAAGTTGAAGTAGTTTTAGAAGACATTGATAGTATAAATTTACGCATGGTAAAACACTGCAGAGGTTCAGCCATGTCAGCTGACACCCGCTGCGGCGGTTCAGTGGCTAAGGCGTTGTGCTACTGGACCCAAGGATGCGGCTTTGATCACCGCTGCCATAGCTGCTTCTCTGATGGAGGCGAAAAGTGAAAACGCCTGTGCGTTGAGATTTCACAGCATCTTAAAGATACCCAGGTGTTCAGAATTAATCCAGAGCCACCCACTGCAGCATGCGTCATAGCCAGGTGTATCTTTACCACGTTGGTCCGTAAAATTTGAGAAATTTTTGTTTTAGCTGAGCAGGATTCAGCGCGTTGTTGTGTTGGCATAGTTTAGTTCTAACACACTTGTGCCTTCAATAATAGTAAGAAGAAAATGCCGTGCCTTTTCCAACCTTGGAGATAGACTGTTGTGGTTTTTTTTCAATGCTTGACAAGAACTAGCCTCGGCTGAAAATTGTTAAAACAGTTGTTAGTTTCCTCTTTTATTTTTTGACTGAGTTTGAGGGTTAGGTCTGCGTTGGTGTGTCCGAAACGTGTACCGTAAAGTGTCCAAAACGTGTACCGTACAATGAGACACGTGAATATTCAGAGAGTGCTGTGGACAGTGAAATGCCACAAGCGCTACTGCGGTCAAAAAAGGTGTCGGAACTAACATGAAGTGCAAAGCCCATTACATAACGAAGATAGCTTCAAGATGAAGATGGCAAGTGTGGATTCAGACTTTGCTGTGGAATTTCCAAAAGTGAGACGGCGGGTAGAAGACAGTGCTGACAAGGAAAGTTAGAAAAAAGTTCAATGCTGTGGGTCAGTCTTCCGGGAGCAACTGGAGGAGATTCTTAACCACCTGGACGGTAGCACTGCAGAATATTAATCTTCTCCACTGGTGCTGGGAGTGTTATGTCAGAATCTTTTGTGTCTGTATATCAATGTAGACATGCAAGTTGGAGCAGAAATGTTATGCCACCGACTTATGTTACCAGCCTTGCTTGTCAACTGTGTCTTACTTGCCTGTAGTAGTCTTTGTGGTTTTGTTTAATATGAGCATGCTTTCATTCAGTCTCGCATTGAGTCCTTAAAACAAAAAAGATAACCATTAACTTGTTGTTTGTTAATTCTAAACTGCTGACATAGCCGCTGCTGCAAAAGGCTAATAAAAAGCGGATTTGAGTTCGTTGGGAATTCAACTCGGGTCCCCGCAGTAGGGGCCTAGTCCATGTGCCTAGCCCGTGCGTAAGCAGTACGGATGCGCGCCAGCCACTGAGAACTCTTATTCCGGGGAAAGTGTGGCAAGAAATCTCGCCAAATTTGTCTGTCCAAGTTATCTGCGCCAAGGGACGAAGAACCGGTAGCGAAGAAATGGACGCAAACACGATGCAGCGGCAAACACGTCCCAAAAGTATGGCTCGGCTTTCGAGAGAGAAATTGTCATCCCTTCGATTCGAGAGAGAAATTGTGGTGGCAATCACTGACTCTGTTTGAGGCAGCACTTCTCGGCAAAGGTCTGTGCAGGAACGTTATGCGGTGCCTGCAAGTCCGCTTTCCCGCGGAACACCGCAGCTTTGCGGGAAAGCCCGAGACACGGAATGCGGTAGTAGGTTATAGTACTTCCAAAATTTTTTTTCTTTGTGTGTGAGTATGTCATGCCGCAATGTGCCTTTCCCCAATATCATAGTGTGCCCCCCATAATGAAAAACTGTTATTGGTTTCCTTCCTGATGGTTTTTCTAGGAAGAATTTGCTGATAGCGTTTGCACCTATCTTAGGGGAGTTATTTGGTATGCTTACCTCTATTTACGTTAGTCTTCCCATGTGTCTATGAAAGAGGGAAAAAAATCTTTCATTAATGCATGCAGTAAACTGTTCTTTTATTCACTAGTGGTGAATCATTGGGACAGATAGCTCGCTCCTCTGAGCACATAATGACTGGTCGACGCACATATGTCAGTCTCCTTCACTCGGGCTGCATTGTCAAGAAATAATGTGAAGTTGCCATTGACTCTAAAAATATGCACTGCGTCTTTTTTTTATCACTTCATAAATTTTTTTTTTGTACAATTCCAAATGACTTGCAGTGCGCTCTGACATGTCTGCTAGAAGTGGTTTGATGCATAGTGTACTGCTTTGAGTGTATTTAAAAGCGGACTTACTGCATATTTTTTTTTTCTGTTCCAGCCTTAGGACGTCAAGAATGAAAACAGTGGCCTATGGTGCGAGATTTCTATGAGGCTCTTTTTTTTTTGCCTTGTCCCAGTGGTTTCTTTTATCATTTAGGATTCTCCAGAATTTCATTTTTCATGGCCTTCTGAGGAATTAACAAGTGTAACGTTGAAGGGGATACAAACAAACCTAATAAGGTGTACGGTGGAAGCAAGAGCCCACACTTGGTGTAAAAACTGGTGTAGCCTGGTGCGCTTTTTAAAAAAAATGTCTATGTGTTGTATTGACACCAGTCCACCTTCTTTGAAGTGTTAGTTTGTTACACAGAGTGTTGTGTTATCAGTGATGACTGACTGAATATTGCTGCTGCTCTGATTGTGGTTTTTCCTCTTTGTTTTTCATGTTCTGAAAGTTTGGGAAGAAAGTGTTCTGCAAGTTCCTGGCTTCCACTAAACGACGTATTCATTTTGTATTGAGAAAATGGTTCACTATATTGCGGCATGTTTGTGCTCCATTGGAAATCGTTACTGAAGTTTTCTCGTGTGTGATGACTATTGAGAAGGGTTTGTAGTTACAGCCTGTTTTGCAAATATAAAGTTTCGAATGATACTCCATTGAAGAGAGAATGAAACAAATTTTTCACTCTTTTTTTGTGACTGAATCGTAAATTAAACCTGCACAACATTTTAAGTTTTGCTGTTTAGTGAAAAAAAAGATGCTCAGTTCAGCTTGCATGGCGTGATAACTGGCGTGATAACTGCACGCACCCTCTGTGGCCACCTTATGAAAAATTGTTATTTTCCGCCCAGTTTATGATTAGTGTCTTTTCTTGTTCACGTGCGGCTACATAGGTTAGACATGCCTGCTGTTCAGTACATACTGCCTAGTAAGTAGACTTGAGGCTGTGCCATCACATTTGCTGTCACAAAATCGGCGGGGACTTGAATGCACTTTTTGCGCAAAAAAAGAAACAGAAAAATTCAGGGGTGTCACTGTGTGCAAATTGAGGAACGAAACTTAGAACATCTCCTGCTTGTCCTGGACACCAAGTTGATGGAATAATCCTAGGAGATTCATAATTCAACTTCATCGTTGTTTTGTGATGTCCCATCACTTCCGGCGATTTCGTTTTCACCCTATTTATTCAGGTCTTGTTGCCTCTTTCTGGCAGTTGGCGACGCATTCAGAAGTGCTTAGTGACCAGTAGCCAATAACAGCCCTTTCTAAAAAAGCCTCCACCTGGGTCTCTGCACTACTGGATTAAAATCAAAATTCTGTCGGGGCTCGATCATTCTAAACAGGCTTTTAGGCGGAAGGTCCTGAGGTAATGGTAGATTGCAAGCATTATCGGTGGCTGTTCCAGAAAGCGATTGGACCCCCCTCAATTCGCTGCCGACCGTTCTCTGCTCGCAGGAGAAGGCGGCCTCAGCGGCGAGCTGGGCTACATGGAGTCCTCATCGCGCAGCGGCAGCCGCGGCGACACGCGCACCTACCAGTGCAACCTGTGCACCTACCACACCGAGCGGCGGGCGCACATTGTCCGGCATCTGCGCGGCCACACGGGTGAGCGGCCGTTTGCGTGCGCCCACTGCGACCGCTGCTTCGTGCACAAGCACCACCTCGACAGGCACCGGAAGCGCGCACACCCGCGACGGGAACAGCGGCCGCTGCCGCCGGCGCCGCTGGCGGACTTTTTGGAGCTCGAGCTGCAGCCCTTCGACGACGACGACGTTTGACACGGACCGGACATCTCTGTGGCCTCATCTGAAGCTGAACGCGGCTGGAATGTGCGGTTCACCCAGAGTTACTCAATATGCAGCTGCTGTGAAACTCCCCATTGGCAGATGATAATTGACTGGCCTGTTAGTATTGGGTGACTCCATGCCAAAGGAGACACGGCAAATTTCAATCTTCTGAATGTGCTTCCAAAATTTATTTTAGCAATTTTGAGTTGAGTTAGTTCCCAAGATAATCAGAGATAATTGGTCATTTTGGGGGGAACAGTAGACAGAACAGCGTTAGCCATAAAGCTGTAATCTTTATATTTTCCAATACTATGAACCCTGGTGAATGCAATATTCAAAGTGAAACTCGGTAAAATGTTTTTGGCGAAACATTTTTTTTTTCGCCTACAGTGGCCTTGGAAGTTGTGCAAAAGACATAAAAGGTGATGCGTTTTAAAACTTTCTTTGCCAAGGAGCGATTACACGCGATCGCAACTTGTAATGCCTCCTTTGCAAACATTTTTAAAAGGCATTACTTTTTACGTCTTTTGCAGATCTTCGAAGGCCACTGTAAGGCCGAAAGAAATTATTTCGCCAGAAATATTTTACCGAGTGTCACTTCTCGACTAAAATTTGCTAAAATAAATTTTCGAAGCATATCCGGAAGATTGAAAAATTGCCGGGCCTCCCTTGGCATGGACTCGCCCTATTGCACTATGTACAGTTCTGCGCAAAAAAAAAAAAAAAGACAGGAACTGGAAAAGACACAACTAAAGAGCGCTCTTGTGTTGTCTCTTTTCTAGTCACTGTCAACATTGGCCCCATGTATCGAAAAGTGGTTCACAGTTAACCCCCTGCGCTGTGGGCAAGCAGGGACAGACACGGGGCATAGCTGACTATGCTGCCATCTGTCGGCAGAACGCTCAAGTAATGCTCAAGCCCACGCGGTTGCTGCTGTAAGTCATAAAAGAAAAACCGTGGAAGCATGAGGAAACATTAGCTAATTTAGTGTTTTCCAATTTGAAGAGCAAGCTTTAGTTTATAAGGCTCTGTTATTAAAGGGGCCATGAAGAGAAAACTCAAGTTTGGTTCATTCGAAAGATTGCCTCGTTACAATCATACTGACACCACTTTTAACGTAAGCTTCACTCAAACAAGCTGCATAATTAGGAAAAAAGGGAATGGCCATGCGACCCGCTAGCTCATTTCCCGCAACAGAATCTATGATGTCATACCAGCCAGCTCTGCGATTGGAGGAGGGCGGCAAAAGCAAATGCAAATAGGGCAGAGATTGCAGGCTTGCTGAAAGAGCTGTTGGCGCTTATATTTAGAGCACATTCTTTTTAAAGGCGTAAGAATAATGGGACAAACAATGAAAGTTACGAAAGCACACGTGAACATAGAAGTACCGATGCATACTGCTGTTAATACTGTGCGCACTATGCTTGGTTTAGCTGCACAGGACTGCGGGGCTTTGGGGTTGTTTCAGACGACACTGGCCAATTGACGCAAGCAATGGTGTCTTACGTGACCATATTTGTCGAGCGAGCACTGTTTCACAAAATGATTATTTTCTCCTTGAACAAACAAACCAAAGGCAGAAAATGGCTTGCCATGGTATGGTGGCACCATCTAGGTTCATTAACGGCAAACAAGGCTTCCTGTTATGTCATTGCAGACAACGAAAATGCACCGTTTAGTGGGAAAATCAAAATTTTAACTTAATAATTTTTCAGTGAATAATGTATCGGTTGCATTCGGACAAGCGCTGGGGGCACTATAATACCCTTGTCACACGGGCACTTTCAATCGAGTTTGAGACGATCCGGATCGAGCTTGATCCGGATTGGGCGCTGCTACACGGCAGTTTCAATTGCGATCGAGCTCGATCCCGCTCCAACTCGATCCTGGTTTCTCAAGTGCGGTCGAGGCTTCCAAGCGCGATCGAACGAAAGCGATGATACTCTCGTCCCCGCTCAGTAATGGCACAGAAGGTGACAACTTCAACCGACGCCTCAAATTGTGTCAAATAACTTGACCCAAATAGGCGTTCGGGAACATTTACATAGTTACGTATACCTACGACCGCGCAAAGTTACCAGACGCCGGCCGCAAGTACATTGTTAGCGCCATCTGGCCTACACGAGTGCAACCGGTGCAACTTCTCGATCGCAATTGAAACGTGCCGTGTAGCAGCAGCAGTGCGTTGAGTGCGCTCAAAAACTCGATCGCGATTCACTTTAATCGTGATTGAAAGTGCCCGTGTGACAGGGGTATAAAACACGAAATCTCTCGAATAACACAAACTTGTATTTTGTGTTCATGGCTCCTTTAAGTCAGTGTTTTCCAAAGTCCAGTTTCTGCTCCCCCCCTCCCCCCCTCCCCCCTCATTCCTAGGTGCAGCGACAATACACTTGCCTCTCGGCTCTCAAGAAGCAGGGGTGCTCCCGCTGCCGGGATTCTGAAGTGGAGTTTCACAACTGGTGTATATTGAACAACTCTCTTGTTCACCCAGTACAATGTAGGCACTTAACGGGGGACACTGCTCTTAGAATAGCCCCCTTCATTTTTAAGTAAACTCGTTGAAACTTGCCTGTTTTGCAGCTGTTTTCCCACTTATTTCAAATTTGTGACTAACTTTTGAGTCGAGTCATCAATTAGTTCCAAGATAATTAAAAATAATTAGTCATTTGGGGGGGACAGTAGACAGAACGTGTTAGTCGTTAAGCTGTAGTCTTTATATTTTCCAATACTATGAACGCTGGTGAATGCACTATTCAAGGCAGTTTTTTGGTGCATCGCTTGGAACTAATTTTACAGCTCATTGAACTTTGGTGGCACCAGTGGCAAGGAACCATTTTGAGTTCCCATTTCGAACACCAAAGTTCAGGGAGCTGGAAAATTAGTTCCTCGGAGTGCATCGAAAAACCGATTATCTTATTGCATTCACCAGGGTTTATAGTATTGGAAAATGTAAAGATTACAGTTTTATGTCTAACACTGTCTTGTCTATTGTTCCACCAAAAATGGCTAATTACCTCTAGTTATCTCGGGAACTAATTGACCAACTGCAAAAATAATGGCGGATTTGAAATCAGTGGGAAGAGGGCAGCAAGACTGACAAGTTTCACAGAGTTTGCTTAAAAATTAAAAGAAATTGTTGTAAGAGCCATGTCCACCCTTAAAGGGGAGATGAAGACGAAATGTGGCTTTGTTTCATTTCAAAGAACCAGCCTTCCCATTCCAGCCACGAAAGAAATTTTCGAACAGAGGAAAATGTAAGACATATTGAAAAAACTTTCAAATTTCGCGCCACAGTGACATAGTACATAGTATGCTCAGGAGTGATGTAATATGGGCAAGCTCACAAGCGGGATTCCGTGACGACATCGAGAAATTGGCGGAAAGTGGACGGTAGTCGCTGCTTCTTGATTTGTTGTATTTTTTTCTAATATCTCAATTATTCGTTTGAAGTTAGCGATGAAATTGTTGCTGTCGTCATTGTGACAAAGCAGTCTTTCAATCAAATGAACCAAACTTGCATGGCACCTTTAAATTTGACAAGTGATGCAGGTCGTGTGTGAGTGTGTGAGAGAAAGTTGCGCTATTTTTTTACCTGAACTGGTGCAGTGTGGTGCAGACCAGCACAGAGGCTATGATTTAGTAAAAACAGAACGTGTGCTGTAGTGCTCGCACCAGTGCAGCCCAGTGCAGGTGAAAAAAAAAATGTCTCTAGTGCCTCCTGTGCTGCGATGTTGTAGGTGCCAAGCTGCCTTAAGGTTGTGCAAGCGAGAGCAGCATGGCATCTCGCGGAAAGAGCGCTTGGATAGCAGAATACCGAGGGAGTGAAACAAAACGGTTGAGTAACGACGCTGACCAGGACTGTTGCTGTGTTTGCACTGGTTCGAGATGAGCTGACATTCCACTGTGATGTGCAGAAAATAAATATTTTGTCATACTCCGGTGTCTCGTCTGTGTGGCGAAGCAAGGGGTGATTTTCAGTCAACATTGGGGTGTTTGAAGAGCAACAAAAAATTTGCCACCCCTTCAGAAAGAAGGTTGAGAGGAGCGTGAAAGCTAAAAGTGCATCCCATCTATCGCCAAGCCTTCAAAGAGCCAAATCGCAGACAAATAACAAACACATGCAATGATTTCTCGCACACTAAGGAAGCGCGTCTGCGAACGATCTAAATGTATCGCGATATGTGGTTTATGAGATAGAGGTATACTATTCTGCAACTTCTTTGGGATCGATGCATGTATTGTGTTATCTAGAAGCCTTCCTTCTTCGCGATTTTTCAAGTAACTGTTCTGACACAGTGGAAACCCAGTTTCACGCACTTGCCTCGTGTCCAGACATCAGAGCTTTCCGGTCTACCAACCGGTCTATGGGGAAACGCATAAGGTTTTTGACAAGACGCCATCCTTCCCATTAAGAAAGCTTTCGCTTTAAAAAGGTGAGGCGTGCTTTCTCGCTGCCCTCATCTTTGAAAATACCACGGGATGTGTTAGCAACCACCCCAACAGTGAGCTGCTTCTGTAGTAGTTTCAAAGTGCAGAGCTGGCCTTTTTTTATTTTTGTGGAGCCCTATTTTTTAGCTGAGCAGGAACAGTGAGGGAAGCGCTACACGTTTTGTGAACAAACCAAGATCTTCAGTTTGGGTAGAACACCACACAAGTACCAAGAATGTCGACCTGCGATCTTGCCATACGTCAGATTGCCTTTTCTGGCAGGATCGTGCACGAGAAGATTAAGGTGGCGAGGTTGCCGGTTTGGTAACTGCCAGATTTCAAGCCATCGACATCAGCAGAGCTTAGTGAGGCTTCGGTATAGTATTATTGTAAGCGTTTGATGTGAGGCTTCGGTATAGTATTATTGTAAGCGTTTGATGTGGAAATAGAGCAGAAAATGAAGTGTTCTGTAGCTTTCCGACTTTTCGTTCACATTTCTTGTTGCCTGCAAAAGTTTCCGCATTTGTAAGTGAGCTTCTGTGCTCAACGACCTTTATTTCAACAGGAAAACAAACAAACAAAAAAAAACTAACCTCACTTTCCTGAATAAAAAAAGGCGGAGTTTAGCAAGAAACTCACGGGAAGGTAAACTGGATGTTCGATAAACGAAACAGTCGAAACATAAGTTTCTTTTTTTTTGTTAAAGCTATGAAAAACGGTGAGGGAAAAAACAAAATGCAGTGTGGTGAGTATCGGCGCTTGCTGGATGGAGGTGTGTGCTGATTAGCAGGAAACACCCTAGCTGGCTAGATGTCCGCTCCAAAATCTCTTCTGAAAGAAACTATCAATGATGTGACACTCCCAAGACTGCAACACAACACCGGTTTTAGCTGGTGTTAGTGGCGACTGCCTGAAAGATCACATCACACAGATTTGATGCTGCAAAGAGGTACATTATGAACATACACATACACACATAATGTGCTTTAGAATGGGCAAAGTTAAAAACTTTCAAACATAGAAGCAAGCAACACGAAATTCCATTTGGCTGAAGATCGAGTAGCACTATTCAAAAATTTTCAAATTAATTTTACGAAGCATTTTGAAGTTAGAAAACCTGCACCCACAATCTCCACGCGTGGCGATGGGCTTTTCCGCACAGCTCCGGTGACGTGCGGCCAAACGGCAGTAAGGGGGCGCTTTTGTGTAGCGCCTAGAAGGAACCTGGCGTCACCCACAAAGCAATGCTCCCCCCATCGTATGCTGCTTCATAACTTCTATCGCACCTCAGAGGCTGCCGTTTCTGTCGTCCCACCTCTTGCGCCCTATACCATAATGCATAGGGTGCCAAGCCCGGAGCAGCGGGAAATCTTGCTCGCCGGCCCAAGCCTTGAAGACCAGGGTAGCCTACAGTCGTCCCTCAGGTCAAAATGCCCTACTGGTTTCATTCGGTCCCACTTCCAACTTCCAATTAAACAAAGAGCGCATGAATAGTATTGGTACTAGTCCGCAGCCCGCCTCCCTCTTTGATTTTGTTAAAATATCGACTTCCATTCCCACAACATGGACTGCCATGATAGCTGAGGCTTACCCCTAAAATCGAAGCCTGAAGCCTCCCCTAGCATAAAGTGCAGCTCACACGGCGCTCTGCGCAACAACAAAAAAGTTGAGAACTTTAAAAGAGAGAGATGCATACGCTGCCGTGAATCTCAACTGGTCTACCACCATATCAACTGTATGTGGCACTGTTTTCGCACTTTACAAATTTCGAATTTTATTAAGAAAGGACGGTCCCCTCGATGCTTGTTATTCAAAATAACTTGCAGTTAACCGATGTGTAGATTTTTAGCTTCTAATCATCGAACAATTACTTCCATTGGATTGCATGTAAAATTGCTGGGACCAGGACATCACTTCCAATTGAACGAAAAATTCCAATTAAGCATTGCAATTTCAAACTACTGAGAGTCGACGCTATTGTTTATGCGATTGGCAAACGCCGACCTTTCGCACCAAAGTGATGTAAGCGCTCTAGGGCGCTTTCCCACAGTGCACCGATGCTGCGTGGCTAAGAGGCAGCCGCTTTTGGGGAGCACCTCTTATCTCTTCCCAGCACAAAAAGAGCGGGACTAAGGCAGGAGGAAGACGTGGGAGAAGCGCTGACTTGTCCTTTCCTTATCAGAAGGATCAACATTCGGGCGAGTTGGTACTGGTTATGTATCATCTTGACGAAACAGCGTAAAAAACGGGGACACTAGGAGAGAAAGACGACAGGACGACGCTGTATCGTCAAGATGATACTTCCCTTATCAGACATGAACAACAAAAAAAAAAATAGAGCGCAAGTTCAGCGCTTGTCTTGCCTTTTCCTCCCGCCTTTAATTGTCTCAGTCTTTTTGCGCCGGGAAGACGAGTACGAACTAGCCCGGTTTTCTACATTACCTCTTGTCTCCTTGGCATTGGGACAACTCCGCCCTCGTGCTTATCTTTCCGCATCCTGATAACGTGGTCGTGATCCAGCTTTGCTGCAAACACTCTCTTCTAGATAAGAAAGCCCAGCCGCGCACCGACAGATTTTTCTAATCAAATGATACACAAAGTTGGTCTCTTCATTTGCCTGCAATGTCCTTTTTTTTTAATAGGACATCGGAAAGATGTTGTCTGGCTTCCTACTTCTAGAGACGCCAGTGTTAATCGACCAGATTTAGGGGAAATCCCCAAGGTGGAGTAAGTTTCTGTAAAGGAAAGTTTGGCAACCATCTCAACTGCAGCCATACGGCTACAAAGGAAAGCTATACAGCTTTCTCAGAAACTTCGAAGTTGAAGAAAAATTCGTCCTGGTCTAGGATTCGAACCCGGGACCACTGCTTAACTGGAGCAGTGGTCCCGGGTTCGAATCCTGGACCAGGACGAATTTTTCTTCAACTGCGAAGTTTCTGAGAAAGCTGTATAGCTTTCCTTTGTAGCCGTATGGCTGCATTTAGGTGGATGTCAAACTTTCCTTTATAGAGACGCCAGTATACAGCATTTTCAGTGAAAAGGAATCGACACTGCTCACTGGCAAAGATACTAGCATCAGTTTTGGTCTTAACTCTGTTTACACGCTTATAATATATGCATAAAATGCCTTTCAAAGAACCTTACTTAGGATTGTAATGCGTCCGGCACAAATGTATTTTGAAGGTTGAATTAGTGCACTGTTAGTTAGTGCCGAGAAAAGTACCTGCAAGCAGATGGTTGGGAAATAACGATTCCGTGAGGGTACACAAGGGGGGGTTTAAAAATCAAAATAATTTTTCATGTCTTGCGCTGCCTTACAGGCAGTTTTTTTTTCCTGCAGCTGAAATGGAAGGGCTGCACAAAATTGCCATTTAGATTCCTCTTTCACGAGGGAAGTGTGTTAATAATTTTAGAATATACAGTTCTACCCTACATATCTAGAATAGAATCACAATATGGGTATACCCTCATTACACTGACAGTAAACATAAAAAAGTCAGAATATAGTTATACCCTCTTTGCAGTAACGCTAAACACAATTGTGGTCGCCACATGCCATGAATGTGTAATTCCATATCATCAATAATGCTAAAAGCAGCAGGATAGCTTGTTTGTGTTTGTTTTATGCCGCGAGAAAATTTCACAAGAGTATATTAAACAGCCTTTTATTTTTCCACACGCTAGCTACTGAAGCATGCTGGAGAAATTCATGTTTCACTTTCCTCGCTGAAAAAGGATAAATATATGCTCCGACTCGCAACTGTTCGCACAAAATAATTATTTGCTTTGCACTCGCTTCGAAAGTAAAAGTGTATAGCAATCGCACAATCATGTCGACTGGTGGTTCCGGTGCATTGTGGTAAAGCGGAACCCCAGGCATGTCCTAACAGTGTAGTCCCATCCAAGAGCACTGCATTGCACAGCGTACCAAGCGACCACTACCAACAGAGTCTCTTATCTCTTCTTATCTCTCTTTTTCTGCAGCAGAGGCATCGAAAAACACATTTCATTGCAAGCGTCTGCATGGATGCCACAAAACAAACCTCTTTTCCACCATATCGCGACGGGGTTGGGCCATAGGCTTGCCTACCTCGACTCCACTCTAGGTGCAAAGCCTACAGTTCTTTATTTAGTACCAGTGTCACATCACACACACTGCTTAAAATTTCAACGCTCTAAAGCACATCCGAACCACCCCCATCCAGAGGGTGCATTCACTCTCTCAGGGCACGGTGTGGTCCGTCCTTGTATGGTGCTGTATTTCTCAAGTCTCCCGAAATATAGTAGCTGATTTAATCAATGGATTTGAGCTTTAACGCGCCGACGCTACACAGGCGATGAGGTGCACTGTCGTGGAGGGCTCCCGATTAATTTTGACCACCTGGGGATCTTTAACGTGCGCCGAAATCTCGTACACACGGACGTTTTCACTTTTTGCCTACATCAGAAAAGCGACCACCGCGGCCGGGAATCGAACCCGCGTCCTCTGGCTCAGCAGCACACTGCCTTAGCCGCTGAGCTTCCTTAGATACAGCGACCAGTCATCCTGGTGCACTGCAGTAAAGTGGAACCACGGGAATTTCTCAAAACGTACTGAGGTAGGGAAAACCACGGTGTAAGATATACCTTTAGGTGTGGACACAGCAGCCCAAAAATCTGTCAAATAGAGTTGCTGGCGCCGTGGCGCCGCACGTGGACCTTTGATTGAAAGGTCATCTGGTGGCAGAACTCTTAACTAAGCTTCGAAGTGACCGAGGCTTCAAGTGACTTGAACAGCGACTGTCCGAAGCCAGGTGGTTCGCAGGCACCAGCGGCATGCGTGCCTGCTCACCGCGTGAGCTCACACAATGCGATTTTAACGCGTAATTTATTGCATTGTTTAAACAGCTGCGATATTTAGGGTGTCGTAAGTTCATTAAGACGCGCGTGCAGCTCCTCAGAATATTGGACACCGGCAGTGAGTTTGACAACATCGATTCGTCTCCGCTGCTTCATGCATGGACTTACCCCAGTTGTGCAACGTCATTTACGACGAAGAAACATCAGCGTACTCGCTGCCAGTTTAATCCAGTTCACAAACTTCCTAGTTTCCTTGTATGTCGGGGCGCAATTCCGGCAGCAGACGCTTTGTTTTGCCGCTGCTTGTATGAAGTAGCTTGGGGGGGTGTAGCCAACGGTAAAGTCGACGGCACTGCATCGTTTGCGAGCGCGCACCTTTCCGACATTCAGTAGTACATCCCCTCAAAGCACCAAACAAAACCCTTTCGCGCAACCGCACTCTCAGAAAAATGCTGACCGCAAGAAGCATCATTTTTTGCTGGGGATGGCTGCAGAGCACGCATTCATTCGTTTAGGATCGCAGGTAACGTTAATTACTGTCACGTTTTCTGGACATTCGTTGCAGTACGTACTCAATAAAACATTTGCACGCCATTTTTTCGTTGCGCAAGCATAAAAAGCGCAGCATAAAATCTCATTGGTGTGAGCGATCAACGGCTACCGCTGCACACATTCCCCTTGGTTTAGTGTTTTATACCTTCTTTTGATTGTTACCGACTCAAAACACATGCTTAGAACTAGTTGAAACACTGGGGCGAGCGCAAAGGCTTTTGCACGGCTTTCTTCAAATTATCATCTGCACCCCCGGCCGGCGGAACCAGCCAAGCTGCGACTGGCAGAAATCGAGCAGACGACCGGTTACGGAAGCTGCCGAGAAGGCCCGACAAGGAGCCGAAGGGATCCGAACACCTCCGAGTGGGCGGCGCTCGGGCAGCTTGTTTTCTCTGCCACTGGAGGGCGCTGCAATCAACGGTCTCAGGGGCGCCAGTTCGGCGACTTTATCTAAACGAAGAGCGCACGTTCGTTTTGTAAGCTGTGTCCTCACCTAATAATATATCTTACACCGTGGGGAAAACCAACTGCTACTCCTGCACTGCGTTTCACTTTCCCATCAAGTTTTCAGAACACTAGGTGACTGCAACACATGGTCTCCCTTTTCTCTAGGATCATCGAAAGGCATGTTTCACTGGGCGTAGCTACAAAGATTTGACGAAACAAACCTCTTCCATGATATCACGATGTGGGGAGGCCTTGTCCACCCTGACCCCACTAGAAGGAGCACTCTAAGTGTGCACCCTACAATTTTTTTGGTACCAGTTTCATCCGAAGCAACGTTCGACGCTCTACAACACATTCGAACGCAATCGTCCCGAAGGTGCATTCCCTCTCTCAGGGAGCAGCGTGGTCCGTCATCATGTGCACCCTCAGCTCCTCCGGCCTGCCGACGAGGCTGATGCAGAGCGCACACGCGGGGGGCTGCACCAGCTGCACCGGGTGCGCACTGAGGGTGCCCCTGGTGTGCGGTGGCGTCGTGGCGCCCCCCTGGTGGTGCGTCTGCAGGTGCGCACTGAGGGCGCTCCGCTGGGAGAAGCAGTGGACGCAGAGCGGGCAGCGAAAGGGCCGCTCGCCCGAGTGCACGCGCAGGTGGCTCTTGAGGTTGCACTTGTGGGCGAAGGTGCGCGCGCAGAGGCGGCACTGGAAGGGGCGCTCGCCCGTGTGCGTGCGCTGGTGCACGATCAGGCTGCACTTGTACGCCGTCGAGAAGGAGCACTGGCCGCACTGGAACCGCCTCCGTGGGTCCACCCCTGCGCACGGTGCACAACCAGGCAGGCGGGTGCGCCCTTCAAGCGACACTGCCAGTTAACAGCCGCGTGGTGCGCACGCGTGCGGGCAGAGATTGCTTCCTACAGCTAAGATGCCGAGCACGTTTGCCAGAAAGGTTGTACAACCATTTCCGTTACCTTCAAGAGGCCATGAAAACACAAAATGCAACCATTTTTAGGTAAAAATATGTAACATTCGTTAACCCACTTCAGTCATGAAAGAAAATTTTGCAGCCAAACAAACACAACAAATATTGATAGTACAGTCAAACCTCGTCTAACAAAGTAGTACTGGGGCAGCAAATTAGTTCGTTATATTCAATATTCAGTGTAACTGTAGAGGCAAAAATCGGCTCTAATAAATCAGCAACCTGGCTCGCGTAACACTCCTACATAAAAAATGCATTGTTCTAGGCTTCGAACCCACTATAAATGAGGTGATCCATATCTGTCTTCTTCTGGCACTCCAAACTGAACAGACCGGAACGCGAGATCGTGAAGTTACAACAGAACAAAGTTTGTTCGCCAAAACAGGCCTGTTTTCTTATTTACTCGAAGGAAGATGTGGCCTTCGCCTGGCGTTTTTTCGCAGCCTGAGCAGAATGAAGCAACTAGAAAATGGCTGTTTTGAACCACCTTTTTTTGAAAATTTTGCTTTCAATATGCTAGCTGTTGAGTTTTGAGCCTCGCAGAAACCAAATATTTCTTCGTTACAGCCGATATCGCGTGGCTCTCAAGGTTTCAGTTTCGTTGTAAAAAGAGCAGGTGCCATTGAAATGAAGCGTGACCAAACAAACTTCAGTTCGGTATATCTGATAATTTGCTACATTAGTGTTCACTATAAAAAGGTTCGACTGTACTTTCAAATTTCGCACCACAATGATGTCGTATGGGCACGAGTGACAAAATATGGGCCACCACTAAACACATGGTTGTCACTGCATTAGTTGCACATTAGCATTCAAGTGATTTAATCAAATGAGGCCCCACTAGTGTAGCCCAGTCATATTTCTTGGCAGTGTCATTGGTTGGAGGTCGCCAATTGCACAAAGTTCTGCAACGTCGCAGAGACATCGCCGCAGAGTAGCTAAGGAGTCGCCACTGTTGCATATGTTTCGCTTAATAGCATCTTGATTATTTCATTGAAGTTTGTGGTACAAGCGGTGCCATTTTTATGGAGACAAAGCACTGTTTCGAATGAACCGAACTCATATTTTGGCTCCAAGCGCACGTTTAACGAGTGTACCATGATTGGGAGTGGTTGGGGGTTGCGGCCATCACGGTAGCCAAAAGACAGCCGACGACTTCTTCTCAAGTTTTCTTCTACGTTATCTAGGGAGAGATTTTTCCCGATTGGCGTGCTAACTTATGCTTCTCTTCTGCACAACTATCAAATATAACTGCTGGCTAGCAACTAGCAAAACAAATGAAGGCAGCGTTCACCACGCATGTAAAGCTAGGATGACAACAAGCCAGCTTCAACTGTTTGAGTACACATTACTGCCCTACAAGAAACCTTCGGCTGGTGTTGAGTGCTGGCATTCGTCAATTCTTTCGGGTGTTTTTGTCTTCTGCGCGTTCCTTTATAAGCATGCACCTTCATCTATGTAGCGGCAGCAGCTTGCAAAAAAAAAGGATAACCACATGTAGATACTGCGTGTGAAATTTTGCTAATTACTAAAGCGCAGTGTCCTTTTCCTCACTGATAGCGACTTTCCCATCACATCACGATAACTGAATGCGGGAAAGTCAACTTTCCACAATAGCTTTTACAAAACGATGACGACGATAAGCAAAGCAACACCAAGTGCTTCAAGAAAAAAAAAACGCTTCCTGTGGTTGAAGTCGAACCTGCGTCTTTCGCATTTTGTTATGAAGCCCATATATGTCCGAATGCGTCATTCCAGCAGCACAGTCGAAGCAGTTTGGATGGGAGAAAGCGTCACATTTGAACCATCTTTCTTCTTAGAAAGGAGCTTTCATATTTTCGAGCAAGACAACTTTACTTTGCACCCAGAAAAAGATCATCAACGGTGATACAGCAAATGGCAGGGGACCAGTTTTGGTGGGTGAAATCACTCCCTTGGGCACTCTTTCGCCCCATTTTAGAGTTTTCGTACCCCATGCCCAGCTATCCCTTACTGTTTCTCTAATATAGACACCCTTGCAGGTCCGTCAGTATCAACGGACCTCGTGTAGGAGTTCGACAATGGCATTGCTGGCTGTATGTAGCCTCTTTTTCTGGACACGTAATATGAGGACCAGGACAGAAAAACTAGGCAGCAAGGTGCATGTTTAAGTCACCTTGGTTTGGCTGATTAAATTGCACCCTTCAAGCTGTAGCCTTTGTTCAGACTGGTGAAGTTATTCGTCCCCTTGTTCTGCGATCATTTGTATGCCTCTGCTTCGATGTTCTTGGTTGTGCAATGGGACAAAAGCTGCCTTTGAAAGGTTCATTACGATACCTGGCTAGACAAAAACTGGGTAGGGCTTTTGGGGAGAACAGGTTTACTCTGTTGGGGTGCTAATGATAAATCCAAAAACGCCCTTAGAAGGCACTCCTGGCTACGATTAACAGCAATTCATCTTTTGGCAGTCGAATGGTAATACTCTCTGGTGCAATGCTTGAAAGGGTCATTGCACTAAGCCTTCCAAGTGGTAGACACTAAACAGAAAATATTTTAAGAGAATAAGGCATGTGCGAGAAAAATTAGACTTGCATGCTGCACTGCTACATGTAGTCTTTATGTGATAATGCCATTGCACTCTCTAATTCAATTATAAAAAAGTCAGTGTCTTCGAAAAGCCTGTGCGGCTTTCTGCATTGTGATAATGGCGCCATCATGTTTGCAGCTACCACCCAAACAATCGTGCTCAATCTGACACGGCCAACCATGTTTTTTTTTGTAGTAAAGTTGGTTTGCCAGAAGCTTGCATAACTTATGTGAAGAAGACTGTTTCCTTCGAAATAAAAAAAGAAAATTTTGCTGAACTAAATGCAATTAGAGCCTACACAGATAAGCGTGATCCAACCGAAACATGCACTACGCAAAGCTTTTCGAGCGAATTGACCAAACACCACCGGCAATGCAAGAAACATTCGAGAGAGAGAGAGACGTCCCCAAACACAACACGAAATTGACGACAACAACGTGTGCAGTATAAAAACTCTATATTACGTCACTAAGCATGTTATAAATAGAATAACGTTACAGGGTGTTTGTGGCAGTTCTCGCGCAGTCCTACAATCTGCACGCCCGAGAACCGCACGCAACTAATAACGTGTTACAGACAAAATCACCGTCACATGTGCACCGAAACCACGTCCTAACAGAGTAAAGTGATAACACAAAGTGAGTATGTGTGGGTACATAGGAAGCCATTTCGACGTCAACATGTCATCAACGCTTCATGCAAAAAAAAAAAAAATCGTAAACTGAGTAGAACAGCTCATAAGAGCATTAAATTCATAAAGAGTTCACTGCTGAT
The DNA here is from genome assembly GCF_048455015.1 of Haemaphysalis longicornis. Taxonomy (NCBI): domain Eukaryota; kingdom Metazoa; phylum Arthropoda; class Arachnida; order Ixodida; family Ixodidae; genus Haemaphysalis; species Haemaphysalis longicornis. The sequence goes on from NW_027526204.1 coordinate 38,367,879, forward strand.
AATGCAGACAGGCCACAAACTTCACAGATCGCTCACTGCAGGCACTAGAGGCAGATAACAACTGGTACGCTTGCATTAGGTAGTTCTGTATTTAATCGCATGAAAGCAGTCAGTTTCCCCCACAGACAGAACCGACACATAAATGCGCACAAAATGCATCTACAACAATACTGCCAGAAACATAAATCATATTCGAATAAGTGCGGCCAAACATCCAGGCCAACAGGCGAGCTTTCAGATCGCCTCAATACATTGAAGAATGCGTTGAAACAGTCAGAGGCATTAAGTCGTCACGCACCACGGAGCTAGCGGCCTTGGAAATGCTGGATACCGGCAAGTACATTGGAATGCAATAAATACAAGGAGTTTCATCACTACTTCGTGTGAATAGGCCTGCATCGTGAAACGAAAAGAAAGTTGAACAGCGTCGCAATGAACCCGACCCAACTGTCAAAACAGTCACGAGAATGGGTTACTTCACACTAATGAATGCTGTCAACACCTGTTTCAGGGTTTGGGCTAACGGAACACAGCTAGCCACTTCAGGGTGGCGTGAAATGGCAAAAATACATGCACAGACAACAAACAAAAAACAGAGACTGAGTATACAGTAGAGATAATGATGTACAACAGACCCCACAGGCAACTTAGTAGTACTTAGCAGCAGAGCTAGGCTCTTACAAGTGGAGCAGTAATCAAGGCTTCAGCATCAATCAAAGGTCACAAACATTCACATCTCCAAAAAGTGATTACTGAAAAAAAAAGAAAAAGAAAACAAGAACAGCCTTCTTGCCATGTTTGCTATACACAAATAACATTTAAAAAAATGAACGTAGCAGGAGACAAGGTATAGAATACAAAAAAGAAGAAACAGCTCCATGTACACTTCACGTGAAATAATGAACAATATCAGATTAAAGGCCACACAGAACACTCAAACACACAGCATTGTGAACCCGGGAAAAAAGATAAAAACTGCAGCAGCCGAGTGAATGAAGGCATAAATATTTTAAAAAGACAGCTGGTGTACATAAAAGTAAATAAAATGCAACCACTGGTCAATAAAGTTTTCACCAACAAAACCAACCAACTGGTCAAGAGGACACGCTAAATGGCAAGGGGAGAAGGTAAGGGCCCCAAATGACGATGTCGTTGCGTTATTGTTCGCTCTTTGTTTGTTCGGGTGTGATTACACCCCTCGTGCTTTGTCTTTTCTGCGGGTAACACCTCCTGACGGTGGTGACTTGCAAAGTGCTGTCAATTAGTTGTCAATCACACAAACCACAAGAATGTCGTTTGATGTCGAAGGCAACTTGATGTCTACGCGTCATTTGTGAAAGTGACATTTCTGAGTGCTCTGAAAGGTTGCGGCGTTTGTTCCAAATAAAATATCTTTATCACTGAACTAACAACAATACACAGTACACATTTCAAACAAGCTGCCTTTTCAATGATATGCGCTAATCAAATAGCCTTAAATTAAGCATGTTCGGCTAAATGCAGAGGATCGTTAGGAGCTACTCCCATGCTAACTTGTGCATTATAAGGTCTTATCAAAGTTGTGTTTTCTGAGTACCGCATTCACTCACATAATAGATGCGCGCTCTTACAGTAGGCGCAAAAATTTTGCACTGTTTTTTAACCTTCACGGAATGAAAGTCGATCATAAAATGTCGAACGCCGATCATAAAAACGCATGCAAAAGCAGCGGCTTACAGGTGGCGAATTGTGGACTACTCAAAAGCAGCGAATCAAAATGCATCAGCTACGGACATCCTAAGCATGGATAAAAGCAATTCTGTGGTTGGTAACAAAGTCTCCTCTCTCTCACACAGGGCACAGCTCAATGAGGCTGTGAAAGACAAAGCACAAGTTTACGGCATTTGAAAGAACTCGCCTCTAGTAACGCACTCAGCTACGTTCAACCATTCAAAGACACTCTCTTAGTCGAAAAAGTGAAAGAAATGCTGATAAACTTTGAAACTTTGTGCAACACAGTGACGTAATATGGGTGCGAGTGACGTATTGTGGCCCAGCAGCGAAAACCTGGTTATCAGAGTGTTAACTAGCTGTTCGTTACAATTCAAGTTACCTAAATGATGAAAGCTGACTGCAGGCTCCACTACGATTTCCCAGTCATGTTTCTTGGCGCACGCAAGACCCTGTGACATAATGAATGCAGAAAGTGTCAGGGGAATCGCCACTGCTTCGTACGCTTCCTTTAGTGTCTCGATTATTTCTTTTAAAAGTCTGCACTAAAACTGGTATCACAGTTATCTGGGCAAAGAGTAGCCTTGTTACCAAGCTTGTATATTGTCCGCATGGCCCATTTAACGTAAGCAATGCAGTTGCGCAACAAGACGGTTCAAGGCGTCCCCGATGCCCACTTTTGGCCAAATTATGACAAAAACTGCTCAGACTGCGACCCAAGGCAGGTTTGTTGTTGTTCAGTGTCTAGCTTAAATTAAACAGTGGGTTAGATTTTCCAAAATCCAGCAGAATGTACCCCGAGATATATGAGAAAGAATGCAGCTTCTGTGGGCGATTGGGCACGCTCCGGCACGTCGTCCGAGAGTGCGATTTCACCGAGACCATCCCCCCCACCCCTTACCCAACCCTCCACCACCCTTCCCACACCCCTTGATGGGTGATGGGAGACCTTGCTAATCAGGCCCGCCTTGGAAGACCAGCTCGTCCTGATCGCCAGGGACGAGGCAGTCGAGGAAGCAGATGGGTCCCGTGAAAAGGGAACCACCCCCTCCGGCACGTAGTCACCGCAATTTTGTTTGGCTCAATAGAGTTGTTCTCTCTCCCTCTCTCTCTGTGAGTGAAATGCACCAGATGTCTGCACGCTTGAATTCGAAAGATTCAGTGGCCTAAATGCATGAAGCAGCCCAGCACACCTAAGAATTCACTTGGAACATTTAGAACATATGGAACCTGATTTGACACCAACTTAGTGAGGCTACGTTACAAAAAGAAAGAGAGAGAGATAGAGAGAGAGAAGATGGAAGGGTGAAAGCAAGAGATTTGAATAAACTCAGGTATTTGTTTTTCCTTCGCACAAGGCAGTACCGGTCAGTTACTTTTGCTTTCCAAATGAATACGAAACGATGCCACAACATTACTCGGATGTGAAAAACAAAGCAAGCACGAAGGTGCAGTTCGACCACTGCAAAAGATATACAAAGTCTCACGCACTGTCTGAGAAAAATAAATGAAAAAAAAAAAAAAAAGAGTAGCTCCACAAAAGCCCCTTCGTCTTGCCGCTTAGCCGCATGTCGCGGGTGCCGTGTGGGAAAGCCTGTCTCTGTTGCCGCAAAGAAGTGGGTGCGTGTTTCCCATGGTTGATTGCATGCACTCAAACTGCGATACACTCAATAGGTGACGGGTAAAAAGTGCAAAGGCTCACGGGTACGTCGTTTGCTCTCACCACTTTCAGTTCGAGATCTCGCCTGGCCTCCTGTACGCCAGCAGCTTGATTTGATTGATTGTGGGGATTAACGCGCCGACGCAACGCAGGCGATGAGGCGCGCCGTAGTGGAGGGCTCCGGATTAATTTTGACCACCTGGGGATCTTTGCCGTGCTCCGAAATCTCGTACACACGGGCATTTTTGCTTTTCGCCTCCATCAGAAAAGCGGCCGCCGCGGCCGGGAATCGAACCCGCGACCTCGTGCTCAGCAGCGCAACGCCTTAGCCACTGAGCCACCGCGGCGGGTCACGCCAGCAGCTTTCACGTGCGTGTGTGTGTGTGTGAAAACCTCTCAGAGAAGCCCCTAGTAGGATTATTCATTGTTATTCATTGAATGCGCGATGCACGAGTGTTTTTTTTCTTTTCGGTGGAAACAGATAAACAACACGCACACACGCGCGTGAAAGCTGCCGGCGCACAGGAGGTCAGGAGAGCTCTCCAATCGGAAGTGGTGGTGCTCCGCGGGGGCAGACAATGTACCCATGAGGCTTTGCGCTTTTTACCAGTTCACCTATGCCCAACTAGTTCTCACCCACTGTAAAAAATGTATTTTTCCTGTCCTGTTAGCGGAGCATTTCTCATTTTCAGCAAGGCGTACTTGCATGTATTAGAGCTCGTTGAAACAAGTGTCCACCTTTGTCACCGCGATCTTCAAAATGCGCACAAAATATTGTTTCCAAACAGTGCTATTCACTTCGACATTAGAAAGCTTCAAATATTACTAGACCTTAAACAAAGCGCTTCTGAGCATTCAAACTGTTTCAAAACCTGTCAGGAGTTCCCTGTGCGGTTCGGAAGTTATAAATGTCCGAAGAGCCGCAGGTGAGTCGGTATGTAACACCGGAAAATGCAGCCGGGTAAATTAAGGGCACACAGAAAATGCTTGAAAATGTAGTCTCACTTTCGGCTTACTTTGAACTAAAGCTTTTCTCCAGCACAACTGTCTTCAAACCAGCTAGGGAACTTTTCTCACCATTCAAACACGCCTTATAAAGTTGCAAAGAAAATTGAAAAAAAAAAGATCAACTTTCTTCCAACCTCCTCCTCCACATTATCTGATCGCTCTGTTTCTATCTAACTGTTACCACAAACTACTGGAGAGGTGAACAACTTTCCCGATAAAGTGTCACCAGTGGTGTCTGAAACAAACTACACCGGAGCTTTGAGTTTCTCAAGAGCAGATGGCTCTGTGCAAATCCAGGACCACGTTCAGGCATTTTCGCATCATGACATGTGCAGCCAGTCTGGGAATCAAACCCAGGACCCTCCTCTGTTCGAGGCAACACCTATCCAAGTGGAGGAGGAATCATGCAAACAAAGGGAAAAAATGGGTGCGCTATTTCGCTGACAGCCAAGCTTCAGAGCTGCACCAGAGCCAAATGCTTCGTCTGCTTCACAATCCGTTCTTTGATCCTGCCAACACCTGAAAGTATACCATATTTTCACGCGTATAACCTACCCCTACACATAATCCGCACCCCTACTTTCAGCCCGGCGGAAAAGAAAAATAAATCCTCGCATATTGACTGCACATTTGTCAATTTATCTTGTACTCATTGTCCATGACTGATTGGAGAGCTGCTGTTTTCCAACTTGTAACGGGGTCGGGACCTCGTCAAGCTGTTCGAGCTTTTAGTCCCGTACTCCTCCTTTTCTAAGGAAGTAAAGCAGTTGATTGATTAATTGATTGATTGACATTTGATACAGGAAAGGCTGCCCCAAAGCAACACACCACATACTATGTAGACAGAAAAAGCGTATATTTTGCCTGTAGAATACACGGACTGCAAGGAAAAAGTTACAATCACTAAATAAATCCAGTAAGAGTGCGCTCGTCCTTGTTTTTTCGTCCTCGAATGTTTTTCGCAATCGCTGCCATGGAAGGCTTAGTCAGTGCTACTGTGTGGGAGCTTCACGGCACAATGCGCATTGCCGTGAAGCTGCACTAAAGGAAAGAACCGGCTTTTTACCCGCAAGCCTAGCTTGCCACTAAATTTTTACTTTTTTGGTGTGGGTTATACGTGTGAAAATACGGCAGTTAGCAAAGCCGCTCTGAGAAATACTGACGAAGTCCTGTTTTGAGACATGTGTAAAGCAAGGGGAACAACTTACACCTCGAGGGGTCGCATTACCACTGATGTGTTTCTGGCCTTGGCCAGTGTCTACATAAAGCGCAAGTGTGACTACGCCCCGATGTGGTGGCCTGTGGTAGAAAAGCGGAGACTGCCTAAATGAAAGTACATACCGCCTGTGACTATAGGGAGTCATTTGCGAGTAGAGGCTATCATTGCTGCGTTCCATAATTTGCCAAGGTGTAAAAGCAGACGAAAAGAACAGCAAGGGGTGGGCGGGAGGTTAGAAATCAATCTTTCGGAAATCGGTAACCAGTGGCAAGATGAGTTTTGAACGTTTTAAAACTTCTAATTTTGTTTCTATCAACCACAAGATACCTTCCAGTACGACTGCTGTCGCCAAGGTGCACGCAGCTTTCACACAGGTAATGTGCCCAAAAGAAGCTGGCCGCCGCATGTCGATATTGAACACTGAATTAGTGTACACATTTAACAGCCCATTTGATGCACGTGCAACACCTTTCCTCAAAACTGTCTGATCAGCTCCTGGGAATAAAAACGAAACAAAACTACGAGACAGCTGTTTCTAATTGCTAGGAAGAAAAGAGTGCGGGAGATTCAGAAGTGAAAAGTCACTTCCACGGTTCTAGTTCTCCCACCACACAAAGTCTTTTACTTCCGAAGTTTTGACTGTTGAAAAACAAGAGTCACCCATTTTTCGCCCAACTCTATAAACTTTTAAGGCCAAAAACCATTTTAGGTGGAAGGACTGCAAGTGTGAAGCACCTTTACTACTCCCAGTTTCCAAAGGACCCGTGAAGACAAAACAGAATTTAGTTCGATTCAAAATGACTATTCTTTGCTAACTCATTCACCTCCATTCCAGCCACAAAAGATGCTTTTGAACAGAAAAAAAAAAAAAAAAAAGCCAGGAATGCTGAAAAGCTTTCAAATTTTGTGCTACACTGACGTAATGTCGACCAGATTTAGGGGAAATCCCCAAGAAGAGTTTGACATCCACCTCAATGCAGCCATACGGCTACAAAGGAAAGCTTTCCTTTGTAGCCGTATGGCTGCATTGAGGTGAATATCAAACTTTCCTTACCAGTGATGTAATATGAGCAGGAGAAGCGCAACACAGGCCAGATCTAAAAACAGGTCTAAAAGCAGTTACCCGTGCGTTAACTGATTAACTACAGGTCCCTCTACAATCGCCCAGCCCTGTTACTTGGTGGTGGATTGGATAGATCGGTGACCTCCAGTCGCACAAAAAAGTCCCTGTGACGCCACTGAGACCACGCCAGAAAGTGGCCGGGATGTCTCAAAGGCTTCGCCTGTTTTCTTTTAAGACGTAGATTATTTATATAAAGTTTGGAATAAAATTTTTAACCTAGCTCTTGGGGCATGGCAGCTTTGTTAATGAATGAAACTAGTATTTTGTCTTCATAGCCCATTTAAACGTCACGTCCGCTTAACCCTTTCAGCCCTGATCTTTTTATTTCAAGCAAAACGATGTTTTCTGTGCATTTTCCTAGAACATAGCATCCCATAATCCCACAAACAGAAAATAGAGCTGGGAGTGCAAATATTAACAGATTTATTAACGAGGCAATTAATTTCGACATCTGGCAATTAAAAATTTTACGTGGAGCAGACATCACTTTTGAATATTTTGAACAAAAAAAGGAACTTATAGTTTACACCTGCACAACCAGGCTTTTGTACTTGATAGCCTGCTTCTACGTGTCCTCCAGTTTTCATAAAAGTGGTTCGTTTTGAGATTTAGCCATTAATATTTTGTTTCTTATTACTTATTTTACTCGAAAAATTAACCCAAAAATCAATTCGAGAACAACTGAATAACGCATCAACTTATTCACATTGCTCTTTTCAGCAGGCAAGAAAAAATTCTGGCAAACCATGCTGATGCAAATAAGCAAATGCAAATACACGCCACTTATAAGCAACGTGTACCCTTACTATTGTTCACCGAGCTTTTCTAAAGCCCGAGCCATAAACAAGCACTATGCGCAAGTTTTATTAGCAACGGCAGCTGCATACTAAGGAAGAGAAAAACGAAAGCCTGTTAGCTTTTTCCGGCTAAGTGAAATCCTTGCAAGCCCACTAGTTAAGCTTATTAAGATTGGCTATATGGCTCTAGTACGTTACTGACCATAAAGGTTTATGCGCAATCTGTTACGTAGAAAATTAACAGATGTTGGGGCTCCTAAAGCCCTCGCATGCAGTTCTAAAAGCTCCAAGGCAAGCTAGCATGCTTAAAGCATGATCTCAGCATCTCGTCAAGCCAGTTTTTGAATTGTCACAGCCGATCACTGTCACAATTACATGATAGCAGAGATGAGCGAATACAAGCAACTTTAAAGAATTTACGAAAATCTTTTGCTTCGGAAGCTTGTTTATTTGTTTACGTTACGAGTAATAAAGGAATTAAAGTTGGGCTGATGCTGTTCGCAAGACACGTGAATTTGGGTTGGCTTTCCAACGCCACACTGTAGCCATGCAAGAAAGCCTACCTTGAGAACATTACTTGCATTTAAAATGCAAAGGCAGAAAACAAGTTCTAGTGGTTACTGCCATTTGGCTACCCCTGAATGCCAGAGCCTACCCTGCCCAGCAAACAACGAGATACAGATGCCCTCTGCATGTCAAATGAAATAAGGCAACACTTTTTTTTTGTGACAATGTGCGCCAAGTTTTTTCTGTTAGACTGCTTCGCCGCCCTAATCTTTTACTAGTAATGTTCTTTCGTCACATTTTCCTCGTCTTGTTGCAGCACTGCAAAAAACAATGCATCAGCTCTGTAAAGTCCTGACCACCAAAGCTATCGCCCTTAATTCTCAGAGCTACATTTAGAACTTCGACACACATCAAAGCAGAGTCATTATTCGTACTTGAAACTGATCGATTACAGTTGCAGTCAATTTTCCCTATTTGCATTTGCTTTGCAGAAAAACCTTGCATGCTAGGAAGAAGCCATAATTTTGGGGAGAATTTCAGCAATTAGGAAAAAAAGAGAGAAGGAAACGTTCTAGGCAGGAATGGAAGAGCGGTCCAGAGAGTGACAACTGAAATGCCTTGCTCAATGCTTAATTAAACGGGCCAAAGACAACACAAAACTTTGTTCTATTTGAAAGGACTAGCCTTTCGTAAGTAACTCTAACTCAGTTCCAGCCATGAAAGACGTGTTTTCAACCGAAAAAAGTGAAATAAATATTGATGAACTTTCAAATTTCGTGCCACAGTAATGCACCACGGGCCAGCGCCAAAGCAATAGTTAGCGGTGCGTCAACTGCATGTTAGCATTCAAGCAATGCAATCAAATGGAACTAGAAGCCCCACTACAGTAGCCAAGTCGTGCTTCTTGGCAGTAGGCTTAGGTCAGCCGTTGCCAATCACACAAACAAAATTCTGTGATGCGGCAGAGAAGTCGCCGGAGAGTGGTTGGGAAGCCGCCACTGCTTCGTCCCATTTTCCGAATATCCATACTATTTGTCTGAAGCTTACGATGAAATTGGTGTCACTTTTATTGGGACAGAGCGGTCATTTTGTCTTCATGATGGCCACTTCAATATGCGCAACACATTATCGTCTGTGGCAACTTAAAAAATGTGGGCCCGCTTGCCTAAACTTCATTTCACAACTTCCCCCGATGGCTTTACACATGCATCGATATTCTGTCACCTATGCGAACAGAAACAAAGCACTACAGAGGAACAGATGATCTAGGTACGAGGTAGTTTGTCAACGTCTGGAAGCAGCAGTGCTCGACTTAGCGGGTTTCCTACCCAGCGCTGGCAAATGTAAATCCTCCCCCCCCCCCCCCCCAACGCCTGTTTCGCAACTTTGGGCACTGCTACACCACTCGCACAAGCAACAAGGCCTTCAGCTTCACAACAAGACACCATCGCCTCCGACAGACACCCAGAACAGCTAGAGCTGCCACACGTGCTTATAAACGCTTTGTTGCTTTCAAAGAAAAGTGCTGCAAAGCCGTACACTAACACGTGCCATGGGGGAAGTCATAACGACTTCAATGTGTAAGTAAGATGCTAGGTGTTAAGTGTACCGGCAAACACTTCGGGGTCCTAACAACTACGTGACGTCGACACAAGCAAGTACAGAAAGACCCGATGAAGTGAGAAAACGAAGAAAACCTATCTATATCAATGAGAAAAAGCATGAGGAGGATAAATAGGAAGTGGTGGCCATCTTGGAAGGGGCAACAATGATGCATTCACTGCGTTTTGTTCGTAGTTTCCTCAAGCGTTCTGAGCTGTCGTAATGGTCATGGGTGCCAAAGAGCCGTATGAGAGGGGCTTCTAAAAAGTGGCTAAACCATACACTGTAACCATTCGAGTGACACAACAAAGTAAACAAATTCGAAACTAAAAATTTGGGAGCATTGGTGCCGCAATGTGACTACAAGGCTCGTCGAAATGGAAGGCACTGTGCGGACTTTTTCCACTCGAAGTTCTGAAATCGAATCTCGCGGAAGAAGCTTCCGAATTTACTCGGCCATCAATATGCAGCGAAAACGACCAACTGGACCTGCCACACCTATTCATTAATGAAATCAGCTATGTTGCAACACTAAGAATGAAATAACGGAACAGTACTGCGCAATCACTACCACAGTTCGAAAGTTCAAAGCTAGAATTTTGTGCTCCTGTTTACAATTTTCCGGGTAAATGTTCGTGCATTCAATTTTTTTTTTTTGCACAAAAAAGGGTGTTTAAAATTGTCGTCTGCCTTGCACTCTATATCCACTTCGCCTGATCGGTGATGTAAACTCTGGCGATGCATTTCTAGTGCCAAGGGGTGGCTCTCAAGGGAAGACGCTCATACAGAGTTAGTGTTCGCCACTTCTTACCCTGCCATTTTCACATTGTTTTGCTACGCTGAAAACAAATACCCAGCTATGATGCTTCCACCCATGACGGGGTCCAACTTTGAATGTATAAAATGTGTTATGCTCTCCCTGTCCTGTTGAATTTTGTGCAGTGTACAAAACATCATCACGTGATACAGGCGTTAGTGCTCTAAAAAAAATGTACCACTGCAGAAGCTGTAGGCTCAGCAAACATACCTAAGGCCAGAAAGGCTAATAATTCAGCAAATAATTACACAACAATTTACGCCTGCAAATTTAGTTTCAAAGCTTTGTTGCCCTAGACAGGTCATATGTTTTTAAATTTGGGGGAAAATTACACAGTTCTTGCCAGTTCTGACCAACATCAAAGGGGCAAACAGTTGACATCGTAAATAAAATATCTTTTGTACACTGAAAAATGTTGTTTGGAGGACCTTCGTGTGCGTGTAGGCCAGTGATTACTGGAGATGCAACTGCAATATTTTTGGAGGCCGAGATTCTTTGGGAGTTGCAGGTCAGGAATAAAGTTTGTGCAGAAAACTGATCTTTCATCAAAATTTTGGTTCTCGGGACTCCCGGGACTTCTGCAATTGTAAGTGGGACGTTGGAACAAGTACTAGTTGACACTGAGTTGAACTTTAAAATCAGGATGATGCACATATTTTTCATCCATCTCTCTCCTCGTTTTATGTTGCACACTGAGAAAGGACCCATCGGCAAGCCACAGTTGGTAAAGAGAGGTGGACACTTTCCCAAGCCTTTAAAAACGTAAAGGCAGGAACCACGGAAGCATTTTTTACTTCCAGCAAGTAAAAGTGCAGCTGTATGCCATCACAAGACTCCACTGAATCCAAAAACTGCTTTTAGAAATGTGCTCCACTGGCATTTGCATTACCCTGAAAACGAGGACTGACAAGGGACCTGTCTAGCATGTTTTCGGTTCGTTGTAATCATTGTGCTCAACTTGTTCAAGTACACCTGTCAGGCCGAGTACAGTTCATCGATGTTTAGGGGAGAAGAAACCAACCAGTTCTTCTGGTGACAAAGCGAAGTTCGGTAAAGTGGCCAAACGACGTCTAGAAGAGGTCCTAAAGACGTCGTTGTTGCACAAACCAGCACCAAATAATTTTGCCTGTTTAGCCTCGCTACCTAAATGTTATTTAGTTGAACAAGACATCTACAGTGCGTATATGAAGACATCTACAATGGCATATGAAGAGAGTTGACACGGACAAGTGCTTTGGATGACCGGACTGTCTCAACTCATTGTCTCATTGTGTCAACTGTCTCTGTGCGACGTTTTTTTTGCACTGCATGTATCTTGCTCAATGGAGTACCATTTCTGCCAAACTATCACGTCAATCGTCAAAGGGGCCGTGAAGACAAAAAACAACTTTGTTCAGCTTGAAAGAACCAGCCTTTGGTAACTCACTCAGCACCGTTTTAGCGCACTAAAAACTTTTTTCCAACTGGAAAACGCAGAAAATATTTCAAACTTTCAAACATTGTGCTTTACCGATGTTACATGCGCAGGAGAGACGTAACGTGGGACACTACTTAAAATGCAGTTATCAGCTTGTTGTTCCATTTTTAAAAGATGCTACAGCGCAAAAAAAAAAAAAACAAAAAAAAAAACATGGACACAGAAAGACGACGGGACGAGCGCTGTCTTTCTATGTCCGTGTTTTTTTTTTCGCGTTGTAGCATCTTTTACAATGAACTACCAACTCGCCCAACAGTACATTTCGTTAATCCATTTTTACACTCAAGTGGTACGCCCAAATGGAACTAGAGACCCCAGTGCAATCGCCCAGTCCTGCTTTTGGGCGGTGGCTTTGGTCGACAGCTGCCAATCGCACAACTAAGATTATGCGACGTCATAAAGAAATCATTGGAAAGTGGCTGGGAGGTCGCCACTGCTTCATCCATTTTGCTTAATTTCTCGATTATCTGTTTGAAGTTTTCAATAAAAGTGGTTCCTTTGCTATCGGGGCAAGGCAGTTGTTTTTAACGAACCAAACTTGTATCTCGTTTTCACGGCCTCTTTAAAGGGACCATGCAGACAAAATACAAGTTTGTTTCATTCGAAAAATTTCGTGTTTTAAGAGTGCCTCCAGCACTTGTCCGGCAGCAAATGATGCCGTATTCACTGACAAAAAATCAATTTAGGTTAAAGTTTTGATTCTCCCACCAAATCTGTGTTTTTGTGATGTCTTCCATGAAGTCACAAGGACGGGTATTCAAACAAAATTCCAGTGCATCATTCGACTCTGCAGCCTGACTTGCTGTCAATCCTCCCAGACGGCGCTACCATTGTCAGCCCCGGACTCTTGCCCGCCTTGGTTTTTTTTTTACCGTTTTTTGCACCTGGCTTGTTCTTTTTATAAAAGAAAATGATCGTTTCGTGAGACATTGGGTACGCTCGACCAACGCCGCCTGTATAAGCATTGCCCAACGCGTCACGCGCTTTTCAATGGGAAGGGTGGGGACACTTAGTTCAGGCACTCATACGCTACGTGGCGCGCGCCGGCGGACATCTTGCCTTACGTCACTGCTTGCGATTCGCCAACGCTGCACCCACTTCTACGACGTGTGTCTGTCAGCTTGGCTGCTGGGTTTCAAGAGCCGTTTTGCTCACATCTTAGCCGCTACGGGGCGCTACTTCTGAGGCGCAGTGGGGATCTCGTGCGACGTGTTGCTCGCTTCACACTTGCGGCATTTTTCGAAAGATAACTGATGGAGGCGGAACTGAAATAGTGTGAGAACATATTAATGGCCGCGTAGACAAATAGCGAAGAGAAAAACGATATTTCCGGACGGCACAGCCATTATTTTACTGACATTTGTTTCTCTGGAGGATTTAGGGAACAATAATTGTGTGCACAGTTTTTGTTCAGGCGCTCACTTCTACCATTACTTTCCAAAAATATCACGTGCTTGTATATTTGACAAGATTATAGAAAACAAAAGAATAAGCAGCTGATGGCCCAGCCACGCTGTCTGGGCACTCCTACGGTACAGTCCTCAATTTTGAACGGTCGTACCGATGCGGAGTGCGAACAGCGGGGACAAAACAAGGCCGAAATGCGGAGGGGACAGAGGGGGCCCGTGATCCAAGTAGGTAAGCGCGCAAAGCCGCCATCAGCCTGCAGCAGCACAAGTGATTTGGCGTCCGCGACAAAGGCAGTTTTATCAGCGACAGACCAAGACAGACAGGCATGGCGAAAAACAAGAAGGCATAGGAGCGCCTCCTGGGAGCGCTAAACAAACTGTCAACTATTTTGCATAGTTTCCGAGAAGCGGCGCTGGCCGACAGACATGAAAGCACGCCGGAAGGCTACGGAGCAGGAAAGGGTAGGCGAGGGCAACAGGAGAGTGGCTGTTTGGCCATTTTTCGCTCCCGCTTTAGGCAAGGATTATACAGGCAGCGTTGGCTCGACAAACAGGGTCACGCAAGACAACGTCACTTACGCCAATCGACCAGTCTCATGTAAGGCAACTCCAAAGCAGCAGGCTGCTGTGCAGCTAAAACAAGCATAGTGTGCTCAGTACCAACAGCAGTGCGCATCGGTACTTCTATCCTTACGTGCGTTTTTGTAACTTTCATTGTTTACCGCACCATTCCTACTGCTGTTGAACGAATATGCAGTACATTTAAGTGCAAATAGCTCCTTCGGCAAGCTTACAAGCCCTGCCTAATTTGCGTTTGCTTTTGCCGGCCTTCGCCAATCGCAGAGCTGGCTGGTACGGCATCATAGGCTCTGTTGCGGGAAATGAGCTGGTCGGTCACATGGCCATTCCCTTTTTTCCTAATTATGTAGCTTATTTGCGTGAAGTTTATGTTAAAAGTGGTGTCAGCATGATTATAACGAGGCAATCTTTCGAATGAACTGAAGTGTTTTGTCTGCACGGCCCCTCTAAGTCAAACACAGTTGTGAAAGCCACACTCAGACGGACTCACCCACCGGCAACGCTTCACCACAACACACCGCAACAACCGGCAACAGAGCTTCGCAACCGTCCTCAGGCACTCAGGTGGAAGTGGGCGAAGTCGAAGACGACGGCGTCAGGGGAGGGGCCACGGCAGCCACGACGGCTTGCGGCTCGGCCGCGGCCGCGGCCTCAGCCGCCGTGGCGAGCCCTCCCCAGGGGGCGCAGCACGCGCGGAGGTGCCGCCACAGCTCGTGGCGCGTCAGGAACCCGCCCGCGCAGTAGCCGCACTTGAAGGCGAGCTGGGGCGCGTGTTCGTGCTGCAGGTGCTCGGTGAGGAGTTCGCGCCGGCTGAAGAACAGGTGGCAGAACTGGCATCGGTAAGGGCAGGCGCCTGCGTGCAGGCGCTGGTGGGCCTTCATGTTGCACTTCTGGGCGAACGTCTTGAGACAGAACTCGCACTCAAAGGGCCGCTCGCCCGTGTGCGTGCGGTGGTGGCGCTGCAGGGTCTGCTTGTAGATGGTCGAGTAACTGCAGAAGCTGCAGTGGAAGCGGCGCACGTTGGCACCGATGTCCGAGGAGCCGCGGCCGCGGTAAGTGCCTGCGCGAGGAGGAGGGGAATGAGGGGGGAACATGTGTCAGTGTTTCAATTCCGCCACTCACTACAACAACATTACGTGGACACATGCAGTTCCACAGGAAACCTTCACAACGTGGGCGAATTGGTTCAGTGCGGTCCACTGTTAAAGGGAACGAGGTAGTGTGTTTTAGAACACCCGCCAAAGCTGACACGTGGCTGTACAAAAAGCACAACGATGTCTGCCTCCAAAATCTGGTCCTCGGCGCAACTGGAGGTACTCAATGAGCAGGCACACGTGCTTTATTCTGCATTTAAACGAGCGTAGAAACCAACTTTCTGTTTCTTTTAACAGTAGACGGCACTGTACATGTCCAGATGGAACAGCACAAGAACAGGACACTGGTTGAAAAGAGACAAAAAAAAAAAAAAAGTGCCATGTCTGCCTTTTCTTTCTGTGCTCTGTTTTGTGTGCTGTTGCATTTAGCCAGTTACAGCCCCTCAAAAACTAGTTGCCAAAGTGTGAACTGCGTACAGTGTTAGATATTTATGGTGGGAGGGAGGAAAAGGGGGAAAGTCTGTTCCGGTTCTCGCACTCATTAAATTAACGTTCTGTAGACACCCGTTCCACTCCTCCACTAAAAACCAAAGCCCAGCTAGCAGTCAACAAGAAAGCGTGAAACGCATTAACTTACAACAAAATACACAAGTACACAGAGTCAAATGCTTGCAGAGCAGTACAGATGACGATGAAAGGAAGAACAAAATACTTTGAGCAGTCTACTTTTTCTTTGGCCCTTGTCTGCACTGCACTGTAAACATTTGACGTGAACTACCAACAAGCCCAAGAAATCATTATTGATCGCAACATCTGACTCCTACGATCCATTTTCACCACATAACATGGGAGACTCGCGGGGAAGTCAATGGTTTCGTTCAAACAGGCACTGCTTTGTCAGTGGAGGGGTGAAACAGGTCTCTAGGAGCCCTTGCAAGGACGTTGAACAAGCACGTTTAACACACTTTTATCGCAACTCTTTGTTGTAGAGGAGTGGGCCCAAAGGAGATGGAGAGATTCTCGATTAACGTGCAAACTTCTTGCTTTTTGTTTGCGCGTAAAGACAACCGTGCAGGAAACCAAGAAGCATATCCGAAAGTGAGCAGCACGCAGTCCAACGCTACAATTCATCCCACTGGTCGCATCTCACTGGTCCTCACCTATGACTCTGCCTTTCTTCCATTACACTGTGACAACATGGGAATTTGGCAACCATTAATACACTTCTCAGGAACCACGTAAACTGAAAGAACTATTGTTTATAAACAAATTCGCACAATCACAAAGCAACCCATGCAACACCCTATACCTAAACTAACTTAAACTTTGGAAGCCGTGTAAATTTAAAGGCAGCTAAGAAGAGCGATAAAATGGCATGCAATGCATTTCAACAACACTGGAAACAGGAAGAAGAGGAAAGGCGGTGAGGGTAAACCTGACACAGCAGAGAAATGGGCAGTGGGGACAATAAACATAAGCGGAATGTAAACAAAAGATGGGGGAGTTGACAATCCCGCTTAACTGGTCTTTATACTTGTGTCAGTTAAACGGCATAAACTGAGCACGTAAACAGGAGAAACTGTTAACATATGGTTAATAGACACAACAAAGTAATCACAGGAATACAAAAAAAAAACCCAGAAAAACTCACAAAAACGTGCACACTGTACAATAAGCACACCTCAGGTGGGAGCAGTCAGATGTGCGTTAGCGCACGAAACTGGTCGGTAATAAGCGAACAGAAACCACTAAGCTTTAGTATACGCCTATTAGGCCTACAGTGCTAGTGAATTTGAGACGACAAATAGTCATTGGATAAGACACCTTTTGTTGCGGTGACCCAAGGCAACGGTCACATCAGATGTGCCATTACACAAAAAGACTGCTTTGTTCTAAACTGGCGATGCAATTTGTTTGGCTTATAGTAGTAGCGGCAGCTTTAAAAAAAAAACTTTCGGAGAGACTGCGCCAAGTTTGCAACCACCAAACTCTGAATTAAAGCCTGCCTTTACCAAGGTATGAGACATTAACACAGGTTCACATTATGCAGTTTGACATGCCGAAGATATACCTGCGCAATGAGGGGCACCGTAGCTGAGGGCTCTGGATTAATTTTCACTACCTGGGGATCTTGGAGGAACGTGCACTGAAATGTCGACACGCGAGTGTTTTAATTTTTTGCTTTTATCAGAAAAGCAGCCAGGCCACCGTGGCCAGGAATCGAACCCGTGTCCTTCGGTTCAGCAGCAGAACAGTTTAGCCACCGAGCCTTGATTGATTGATTGATTGTGGGGTTTAACGCGCCGACGCAACGCAGGCGATGAGGCGCGCCGTAGTGGAGGGCTCCGGATTAATTTTGACCACCTGGGGATCTTTATCGTGCGCCGAAATCTCGTACACACGGGCGTTTTTGCTTTTCGCCTTAGCCACCGAGCCGCCACGGCAGACTTCGAACAAGGCAGTCTCAACACAGTCAAGTTGCTCTGTTGACAGGCTAATCCCGAGTGCCCGTCAGTCTAGCTGTTGCCTTGATAAACTATTATCCCAACAAACATGACACATATACCCTTCGCCCCTGCCGCGATGGCCCACTGGCTAACGTGTTGTGCTGCTGAGCTTAAAGGGGCCCCGCAGACCAAATGCAAGTTTGTTTTATTCGAAAGATCGCGTGTTTTATATGTGCTCCCAGCGCTTGTCCGGCAGGCAAACGATGCTTCATTAACTGCGAAATTAATCAATTTAAGTAAACATTTCGATTCTCCTGCCAAATCGCGTGTTTTAACGTCGTCTGCAATTACACCATAAGAACGGGTCTTCCACCTAGACTTGGCATGAAGGGGAGACTTGTTTACCGTTAGTCAACCTATGTGGCGCCACCTTACCGCTTTTCTGCCTTTGCTTTGTTTTGGGCCGTTTTTGTACCTGGATTTTTCTTTTTTTTTTTCAGGGAGAAAATATTCGTTTCGTGAAACATGGTGCTCGCTCGACAAATGTCCCGTAAGACGCCGTCGCTTGCGCCAATCGGCCAGTGTCGTCCGAGACAATGCCAAAGCGCCGCAGTGCTGTGCAGCTAAAACAAGCATAGTGGGCGCAGTGCCAACAGCAGTACGTATCGGTACTTCTATGTTTACGTGTGCTTTCATAATTTCCACTGTTTATCCCGCCATTCTTGCTGCTATAAAAAGAATATGCCCTAAATTTAGCCGCAAATAGCGCGTTCGGCAAGCTTATATAAGCCCTGCCTAACTTGCATTTGCTTCTGCCGGCCTCAGCCAATCGCAGAGCTGGCGCATATGACATCATAGGTTTTCCAGCGGAAAATGAGCTAGTGGGTCACATGGCCATTCCTCCTTTTTTTTTCTCTTAATTATATAGCTCATTTGAGTGAAGTTTACGTTAAAAATGGTGTCAGTGTGATTCTAACGAGGCAATCTTTCGAATGAAGCAAACTTGTGTTTTGTCCGTACGGCACCTTTCCTGATGGAGGCGAAAAGCAAAAACACCCGTACGTCGAGATTTCGGAGCTGAAGATAACCAGGTGGGCGAAATTAATCTGGAGCCGTCCACTATGGCCCCCCTCAATATCTCAGGTGTAGCTTCAGGGTGTAAAAACACCAAAAATTTGAATTTTTTTTTGCGATACACGCAGCCTGACACCAGCACAAGCTACAAATTCTATCGATTCGACGCCACTTGCTCCACACAGCAACAATGCTGCCCCAAATGTCGTAGCACGATGACGACTGCACCATCCCACCGTCCAGTCTGTTGGTGCAGCACAACCACACACGGCAGCAGTTCACACGTCATGAAGGTACTGTTCCCTTCTTAGCCTTGGTTGGCCGTCTTTTAAGAGGTCAGACGATACCGCTGGTGTTGATGATGGTGATGGGAAACCACCTGAAAAACAGGCGGCGTGGTAACTCAGTTTGCAGGTATGCATTTGAACAGCTGCAACAGATTCATGCAGCAGTATGGTTGTATCTGTTGAAGTTAGAAGACAATCGTAGCTACAGCCGTCAGGAGCTTC
Source organism: Haemaphysalis longicornis (assembly GCF_048455015.1). Classification (NCBI taxonomy): domain Eukaryota; kingdom Metazoa; phylum Arthropoda; class Arachnida; order Ixodida; family Ixodidae; genus Haemaphysalis; species Haemaphysalis longicornis. The sequence continues at coordinate 38,386,911 of NW_027526204.1, forward strand.
TTTCTATCCCTGAACAATGTCCAATCATCGTCATCGTCATCATCAACCTGTCTAAGCCACCTGCCGTGCAAAGGCTTCTCCCATTAATCTTCAATTATCCTGGTCCTGTGCTAACTGCAACCAATTTATCTCCGCAGACTTCTTGATCTCATCTGTCCACCTAACTTTCTGTTGCCCCCTACCACGCTTGCCTTCTCTAGGGATCCACTCTGTTACCCTTAATGACCAACGGTTATCTTGCCTTCGCATTACACACCCAGCCCACGTCCATTTCATCTTTTTAACTTCTAACCTTACCCCAACCTTACCCAACGGTGCTCTCTTTTCTGCGCAGAACACATCACATAAAACAGAGAGAGAGAGCAAAATGGAAATAAAAGACAAATCAGAGAAATGGAAAGGAAAAAAAAAAACAATATTCATCAGATTTCGTTGTCTTTTTTTTCGTTCACCTGACTATAGCTGTCGCTTAGGCTATGTCACTCCTTATGGTCATTCTGGTTCAAACCGGCTCACAGCAATTTATTTTGCTGAACTCCGAGTATAAGCATCATGTGTTAAACACACAACTAGAGAGAACCGAGTCACAATGGTGTTAGACACAATTTTTCTTGCTGGAAAATTCCGGGCGATTTTTTTTTCTTGATCAAATAAATCCAGCCATCACTCAACACAGTTCTATCCCTTTCCTGCCTCCCCACAATCTCTTACACGTATGAATTGTTGCAGTTTTCGTAATGACTGCTCAGTTGGCCAAGACAAGGAAAAAACAATACCCGTGAGTCACCACTCATTGTAAGCAACAACTTCTGTACAATTTTCAGCCCCTTCACCCCCCCCCCCCCCTTCTCTTTAGCTACGCGAGAGAAAATAAACACCCCACAACATGTAAGGTTGTGCAATTGGTTGTGCATAGAATAATTCTGCGATATAACCTGCCGTTCTGACACTGCTGCGAACTCCAAGCATGGGCGTATCAGTCCCTTTCACGCGCTATTAAATCACTGCTTATGCTTCGCCTTCATGTAAAGACGGCACCTCATAATGTCTAACTGTTAGCACTGCGGTATCGCGTAGATTTACAGGGAATATTTAATTTACTTTTGATGGTTTGATGTTCACGCGGAGCGTCAAGATATTTTTTTCCTGCTCTCCAGCACCGGTGATGTTGGATAAAAATTTGATTGTAGTTGATTTGGTTTTACGCCGGGGATTGGGATTATTCATTTGGTCTATTCACCTGAAGTGTTGCGCATGCACGAGTCCTCAATGACAACAAATGATGATGATATCTATGGTACAATTTTTTTTGGCTCCCCCAGTTGAAAAATAGTTCCGACGCCTCTGCGTGAGGTTGCCATTTCTGAAACTTTTAGTGTACGGTATAGGCCCGTGCCGACGAACACCCAGTCTTAGTTTAAAACGAACGAATGCTGCCTGTTGGCTGCCAGGTGCCATCCCAAGGCTGGAAGGGAAAAAAAAAAAAAAAACACAAAGGAACAGGTAGGCAACTGCTTTGTCACACACACACACACACACACACACACACACACACACACACACACACAAAAAAAAAAACTCGCGCAGTAGTAAACACAAATAAAAACTGAGACAACAAAGGAACACGTGCAAAACTTGGTTGGTTCCAAGAGCGACATCGTCAGGTCTGATTACAGCCCAACCAAGGAATGCTGGGAAGATGCTACTGGCAAGATGTGATGCATTCCTGCCTATGCTTTCTTACTGCTTTTCGCAACCACTGACAAGGTGTACAATGCCACTTATTTTGAGGGCAAAGTTTTGAAATGCGTACTAGTACCTCTAACCACACGCCATATCCGATTTTTTGGGAAGGACGAGACTGGCTTCCATTTCTAGTAACAGCCAATGCACTCTGAAACCAGTGCTTCAAAGTTACTTTGAAAGTGCGGCGATTATTTGTGTGAACGCTGCATTTGTAGGCTTTGGGACCAGACGGACATTATTTGCAAAAGGAAACGCAACGTTCACAAAAATAATTCCCGCAATGATTTGTGTGAACATTGCATTTCCTTTTGCAAATAATGTCCACCTGGCCCCAAAGCACAGTCGTGAAAAATGCGCCCGACACTGGTTGTAACTTCTTTGTTTGAACACTTTGCGGCAGACCAGATAAATCCCCTCGTATATGCAGACATACACACCTGGTGCTGAAAATACACCTTTTAAAAATACTAAAAATTTATTCTGCCCAAATCCCCGTCTTGTTTGTTGTTTTGTGCTAACATTTTGCATGAAGCTGATGCTTTGGGCTTTGTTTTGCTTAGCTCCAATACTGTTTATACAACTATTTTGTTTAGGTTGCTGTAAAATGGCTGTTAAACCAAATGGCTGTTCTGTAATGTAATAAATACAACTGCTGTCTCCAACTCCAGACAGCCGCCCATCAGCAACCAAAGCGACAATTTTGGTAATTAATCTGTTCAAGGGCAAAGTGTTTTGCTTTATACCGGCAGATGACACTGAAATTCCAACAGGGGACAGAAATGGCTTTTTTTTTTCTTTCCGATCCGCCCTTTCAGATGACAGCTGCCAGAGCAGCCGCAGCCATCAGTGTTCCAATGTCAATTCTCAAACAGGCAGATAAGTGTGGCCGTTCATCTTTTTACCACCTCAATAAAAAAAAAAAAAGGACCTTAACACATGTGCTTCGTGCAACATTTGAACAGGTATGAGGCTGGGGTTCAGACAGATTCAGTTATTAACGTGTTCACAACAATGTAGCAATACCGCATTCCTTAGGGGCAAAGGATTGCACAATGCGCTGCTATTACCAAAGCACTTGTTTTGTAAATGTCTAATTCTGTAAATGTCTAACGTTTGTAAATATCTAACTCAGCACATTACTCTGGCTTGTCCTACAAGCCAGAGCACCATCGAGAACAATTCTAAAGGTCCCACGTGCAATGAATGCTAGCTTGCGCCAGCAAACAAAAGCAGTACAAATGCAAGGGCACATATTAAATGCAAGAAACATCTAGTTTAGAAAACAAGTTTGCCAAATGTGCTCAAATGCCCCCAGTGTTGTTACGGTGATGAAAACTACATAAAACAACTGAGAAACAAACAGACTGCGTCACCAGCTGTCTAAATATTCAACAGTATCCACTACGTTTCAGCAAAAACAACTACGGACAATTTATAATCAACAAAAATGTAGCGAAGAAGGGCAGCTGCTAGCAATTTCGGTGATTTTGCTTTATGTCTTGCTCTTGAGAAGCTTGGTGGAATACTTAGACAGCGCTAGACCCAACAAAAGCCTTCTTTAAATTAAGCAACCCTCATTACTTCCACACTTTGAAGCTGCCGACTACAGCATTTCAACTGAACAGCTGCTACTCTGAGCTGTCCATTCAACCACCGCCTTAATTTCAGGGGCTGAAAAAAAAAATTAAATTTGGCTGTCCAACGCATCACATCCTAATTGAAGCATATGTAAATGACAAAAATAACCCATTCCTTCTGAAAGGTATATGTATATAAAAAAAACACAAACACCAGCTTTTTTCTGCATGTAACTGCAAACAAAGTGAACAGTACAGGTATTTACATTGATTGGTTGTTTCTCAAGGCCCCCTTCTTAAAATTCAGGGCACACGAATAGAACAAAAATGATGCAGAAACCCACTTCACCTCATTCATCTGCACAGTATTCACATTTAAATGTGCGCTTTACCACACATACTATCCTCACACATCCATCCTGTTTGAAACGAGGGCCTAGGAGTCCGTCTCGCTCTGCGTTTAACACTTCTCCGTAACCGCCGTCAGTTACCAAATACCAAAACACTGGCTCAGTTTTCTTCCGCGACCAGGTTGAATAGATTCCAGCACACCTCATGCTGTGAAAGTCAGCTTTAAAACCAATCTAGAGCAAGTCTTACAATTTACCTGGACAGTTCTAAAACTGCCTCATCACCGCTAGAGAGTTTGAAAATAACATCACCCAATGCATGTCGTTATACTTCATGCCAAAAAAGATCACAAAGTCTGCCATGGCATTTCTTCAGGCTGTGAGCCTGTTCAGTCATGGCCACCCAACAAGGCACTTCAGCGTTGCAGGAAAGCCTCCACAGAGGTCAGGGGGCGAAATGTTGGCTGAAAGGGGCCATGAACAAAAAACACAACTTTGTTCAGATTGAGAGAATGTTTTGTAACTCACTCCGTGCCATTTCAGTCCCGACTCCCGATGAACATTTCTTTAACTAAAAAAAAAAAAAAAAGGAGGGAAAATGCAAGAAAAGTAGAAAAAATTTGTGATTTCATGCCACGGTGACGTAATATGGGCAGCCGTGATGTTTTAGGGCCAGCCCTAACAACAGTTATCACTGTGTTAACTGCACACAGTAATTCCTCGTTACAAGAGACACTCAACGGACCCAAGAATCACGTCGCGTGTAACCAAGATCTCTTGCGTGCAATGTGGCTTACATGAAAAACATAGCAAAATCAATCAAACCGTGTTCATTCGAATGTCTCTCATAACCAAGTGTCTCCTGTAACAGTGCCTCTTGTAACAAGATGTTACTGTACTAGCCTTAAAGCGGCCAGATCCAATGGAGCCACGGTCCCCACTGCAATCGCCAAGTCACGTCTTTTGGCAGTAGTAACCTGGGTCGGCGGCATCCGATTGCACAATCAAGACTCTGTGACATTGTAGAGAAGTCTCCGGAAAGTAGCCAAGGAGCCACCACTGTTTCCTTTTTTTCCCCTTAGTTTCTCGGTTATTTGTTTGAAGTTTGCGACTAAATTGGTATCATACTTATCAGGAAAGAGCAGCCACTTAAAGGAGCCATGAAGAGAAAATACAACTTAGTTTAATTTGAAAGAACTAGGATTCAGTATCTCACTCAGCTCCACTACAGCCACAAAAGATGTTTGTTTAACGAAAAAAAAAAGCAAGTATTTAAAAACTTCCAAATTTTGTGCCACAGTGACGTGTTATGAGCAAGAATGACGTCATACGGGCCAACAATAAAACATAATTTTCAGTGCATTAACTGCACGTTAGCATTCAAGTGATGCGGTCAAATGGAACTAGAGGCCCCATTACAGACGTCCAGTCATGTGTCATCGCAACAGGTCAGTTAGGCGGCCGCCAATCGCACAAACAAGGTTCCGCGACGTCATAGAAAATTTGCGGGAAATTGGCTAGGGGGTCGCGACTGCTTCACACGTTTTCTTTAATATCTCCGTTATTTGTTCGAAGATTGGGATGATATTAGTATCATTATTATCGGGACTAGGCAGTCTTTCTAATAAACCCAACTTGTATTTTGTCTTCATGGCTCCTTTAAGGGGGGAACACTGGTCTTTAAACAATTTTCAAGCAAACTTTGTGAAACCTGTCAGTCTTGCTGCTTTCTTCCCAGTGATTCATATATGCCGTTATATTTTCAGTTCATCCATCAGTTCCCAAAATAATCAGAGATAACTAGTGAGTTTCGGTCAACCAATAGACAGAACAGTGTTGGCCACAGAACTGTAACCTTTATATTTTCCAATGCTATGAACCCTGGTGAACGCAATAATCAAAGCAGTTTTTTGATGCATTGCTTGGAACTAACTATACAGATCATTAAACTTTGGTGTTTGAAATGGGAACTCAAAATGGTTCCTCGCCACTGGTGCCACCAAAGTTCAATGAGCTGTAAAATTGGCTTGAAGCGATGCATCGAAAAGCTGCTTCGATTATTGCATTCACCAGAGTTCATAGTAAAGGAAAACATAAAGGTTACAGTTTTATGACCACCACTGTTTTGTCTATTGTTTAATCGAAAATTTCTAATTATCTCTACTTATCTTGGGAACTAATTGACCAACTCAAAAAATAATTGGCATATTCGAAATAAGTGGAAAAGAAGCAGCAGCAAGGCTGCCAAGTTTCACAAGATTTACTTGAAAATTAGAACAAGTTGCTTAAAGACCAGTGTCGCCCCTTAAATGAACCAAGCTTGAACTTCATCTTCTCAGCCCCTTTAAACCGTTTAGAGCAAGTCTTAGAGAACAGACTAGACAACTTTGAAAGTGCATCACCACTGCCAGATCATCATTATAAAATTGCATCCCCCAATGCCTCCCACTACATTTCACACCAAAGAAAGCTTTCCACTTCATCCTTGTTCAGGCTGCAAGCCCATCTGCATGTTCCGGCAGCTGCCGATATCTCAACCGCAGCAAGCTCAATCAAGGCTTCCCAACGCAGCAGTTCAGCTTTGCAGGAAAGCCTCCCTACAGGCCAAGGGGCTGAAACACAGGCTAAAGTGCCGGAAATTCACCGCTAATAGTGGCGTACATTGCCTCTCCAGCTCTCGAGTAGTTGATTGCAGGTGCCAGTGGATGGCTTCGCAAGCTTGGCCAGTCAGCCTCGAAGCAGCTCCCTCAGTTAAAGTCACCCGCGTGGTCTTCTTTCTTACCATGGTCAGCACTGACTGTCAAGGGTGGCCCCCTCAAAGAGGGCACTTGGCTGTGAAGCTGGAGAGATGACAAGAATGGTGAAATCCTAAAAAAAGCAGCACCAGAAGTATTAGTGTTCCAACAGACAGACCTACTTTGACACTCTCCACAAAAAAAAATGTTAGCTCTGTTGCCAGGCCACTTGTGCGTGCAATTTCAAGCAGTGGCCCTGTATGCACCAACAGAAATGTCCGCACTCGAATCGCTACATTTTTAAGAATCTTATACGCATGATGGCAGGCAGAAAACCTTGCAGGATTTGTAAATGTCTCTGGGAAACAATTTGAGTACCGTGGCTAGCTTACCGCCGAATTACTCAAAGCGCACTTTCAAAAATGCGAGCTTGGTGATTTCCCAATGCAATTCAGCAGGGAAAAAACTGATACACTGACTGTGAAAAAAAAGACAACTGCCATCAAACATTATCTAGCCTCTGTACACTCGTAACGAGAGTGACTGGCTAATTAAAACAGCTTACTGAACCTCCTTTTCTATCACTGTACAACCTATTACCGCTGGATTTCGCAGACAGACTATCACCCACTCCACAAGGTATTTCCGCCTTCGGTGTTTAGACACAAACTGCGAGTCGTAAAATGATAGGCCTGTCTGTCGAAAAGAATGCCAGCTCAGAAAGTGTGTGTGTGTGTGTGTGCAGAAGGGCGGGGGGGAGTCCAAGTGCTCTTAAAACAGTTCACTCTTTGAAAGATAGTAATAAACGTTCAAACCAGTGTGCCTTCAATGGTTTCCCCCACCCCCTTTTTTTTTTCAGCTCAAACTTTTTTTTTATAACTCGCACGGAGAGCTAAGATGACCTGCGCAAAGTTGTTTTTGGCAGGCTCCTAAATGCCACTGAACTTTTTGTAGTTTATTGCCCTTTGCTTTTAAACCTTAAAACTCGACTATTTGTCCTCACAAAATGCAATGCACTAAAATGTAAACGCAAATGAAGCAACTGAATTCCCGCACGCAACGTGTCAGGCTGTCAAGGAAATCCCAAGATTTTTTTTTATGCTGAACTAACCTAACAAGATTGTCTTAAACTATGACGACCATCGGGCTTTTCGCGATCACCATGACCTCCTGTCCATTTTTATTTTTGTATAGCACTACTTCGAACTACGCAGCATTGCGAAAAAAAAGAAAACGTGCCTGTGGTGGTGTTTATCGAAATCACGATACATTGCCACTTCGCTCTTTTACGATAACCGAGTGCGCTTCGCTTAAGGCCACGGGACGCCAGGCTGTTTGTTTACGTTATCCAGCGTGCAGATACAAACGACAGTGACATCGATCCGCGCAGCGATAGAGCAGCTGACGCATTCGGCACAGACGTCGAAAGGCCGAGAAAGAATGCGGCGAAGAGCTGACGGGCGGTCACGCCAACCAAGTCGTCCTCGGAACCCGCGCCGACGACCATGGAAGCAAGCGGCTGACGCATGAGGCAAGGACGACTCCTGCTTTTAATGCGCGCTTTGGAACATCGACTCACGTTATTTTCTTCGTTTTTTTTTTCTCGCGTTTACCAACGCCGCCGCTGCTGAAGCGTGCGCTTGTATAACGTGGGACCCGCGCTCGGGACTCTAAACCCAAGCTCCGCGCGATATTACGCCGAGAAAGAGCGATTAACGCACGCTTCGCGTTCCCCAGAGTCCCAGACGAGAATTTCATACCTCCCTTCTTATACTTCCTCTACCCTTGGACGCTTTTCTTAAAGCGACGCGACGAGGCGTTTTTTATCTCTCCGGCCGGGTCACTCGGCGTCTTGATGAACGACATCAGCCGATCTCCTTTCGGCGGATGGAGTCACCATGCTACGACTACCTGCAGACGGGCCGTTTCGAACGTCGCGAACCCGACTGATAAAAGTTTCCGTTTCCACCGCATTTCGAGCGCGTTTGGCCGATCAAACTCACCGAGCCCGTGCGGTCACCGTGCCAACGATTCGTCGCTGCTGCCGCTGCTTCCGCAACGACTTACCTCGTCGGGGCGGCGGCGGCCGAGTGCGTTTACCTTTCCGTTGAACCCCGCCTGTCAAATGTCATTCCGACGAAGGCGTTTTTGAAGGGGCACCACTCGCCCTCCCGCGGGCCGCTCAGCACGCACGAACCACCACCACCACGGCGACGCCAGCCCGAGCTCGGACACGTCCAAGAGGAGCCAGCGGTCCGCTCAAAGGGCTGACAGGCTTTAATAACCACAGACGTTACAACAACTCTTCGGGCCGCCGGACGGATCGCGGGCAGTGAACGTAACAAAAAAGCGGAAACAAAAACCAAAAATAAGGAGGCGGCCATTAAGACGATTGCGATGATGATTCGGATACGTCGTCGTCGTGCGGTTGGATTCGCACGCCCGACGTCTGCACGCGACATTCGTGTTGTTTTATTTGTCCACAGTGGTAATACGGAACGCTGTAGGAGTGTCGCCAGTTCAGGCGTGGTTTCAGGCAACCTATTATTGTTACTGGGCGTCAAACTAGTCAAACGTAACAACCGCCTTCAACTAGGTTGAAGCTTTTTCTCATAAAATGACGCATTGGACTAAAATTTGGCCTAATAAAAAACGCTTAAATTGCAACAGTCATAAGTGAAAAGTTTATAATAATAACGCATAAAACTAGTGAGGTGTTTGTAAAAGATCTTTGTTCGAGAAAATTTGATGCGGCAATGCGCCTCCTGCAAACGCGGCCATGGGCATTTGTTTTGAAAACAAGCATGGCGTGGGCGGATCGGCCGTTCGTTCGCGCGTAGTCTGCAGCTCGTGCAGCTTTCTTTCTGTATGAATGCAGCGCTGAGACTTTCGGTGGATGCACCGTTCGAAGTTTTCACCAAGATTTGTTGGTGGTGCTAACCTACACCGATGTCGGGGACACACAGTCGAACGCGTTCCGGATGTGTTTGAGCACGGATTCCCCCGACCCTCGTGATAGCACGGGCCCTGTTGCTTGACGCATTCCCTTGCGAGTGACTGGTGCAACCGTCTCGTCTCTGTTTTTCAAGGACACGTTCGGACGACGCCTCCGGAGGACATAAGTTTGCCGACCTGCAGTGGTGTTCACACAGACGTCATGCCGACAGTTCAGAGGTGCGTCTTTGTCTCTGGAGGGCGGGGTTCGGGGGGGGGAGGGATTGCTTGTGTTTTGAACCCCTCCTTGGTTAAAGGCAGTGGCCCGCCCGCCGTTGCAATCGCTTTTGATATTTTTCCACGACAGTAGCCATGACACAGTAGACGAGGTAACAGCGCACTTACTCGAGGAAACATAGAAAAAATATATTTTTTCTATTCTAGTGTCTATTCTGCCGCAACCGGGAGAATTTCTGAAAGTTCTGCCGTCAGTCACCTCCTATTGGCTCTCCGAAGTCACGTGACAAAGTGCCGGGAAAATCCATTCTTTTTATAATTATCCCGGCTGCCCCGAAAAATCTGTGACGCAATATTTCACGGCAGTTTGACTGCCAATAGAACGTGTTACGTCGGTAATTTAATTACACCGGCGGCAGTTCAGGCCGCTGAAATCGCCATCGCTCGGTAGTCGCGCGGAAGCTTCTTCGCCAGTGGTAAAATTTCGTTTTAATGCTCCAAAAAATGTTTTGAGTTCGTTGCTCTAGTTATCACCCATTCAACAAGTGTTTTGACCACGATGTGCAGCCGCTCGATCATTGAGCAAAGCCACAGGCTACATACTTGAGCTACCGGTTTCGAGGGCATTTTCAAGCGGCCGTCAAATGAAGAGTGCTGGCTTTATGCGTAATGAGCTGTTATTTGCCGGCAGCTTCATTTAACCAGGCCTAGCTTCACTGGAAACGTGCTGTCCGGTTGTGGTGTCGCTGGCAGTTTTCTGTCGCGAGCTGCCGAATTATTTGCCGGCTGGATGACATAGCCACGATGCATCGATCCGCCATCAAGTGGAGAGTGCCGGCCTTTTGCGTGTGGTTAGTTGTTTGCCGGCAGCTTCATTTAACCAAAGGTCATACTCTAGGTCCACTTTAAATGCGCTGTGATGGTGCAAATAACCGAAGTAACCCATCCGGTCGTGCTCTCTCAGCAGTTGTCCTTTGCGAGCGAAGAGTGCGGCGTTTCGTGTCAGAAAAATTATTTGCAGTGAGCGCACCACCATCGTGAGAGCACTACCGGGTTATTTTGAAAAACTTGTACTCCATGGAAAGCCCAATGTGAAGTGCCGATGATGGAAAAAGCTCTCTTATGACGAGTCTTTCCTTCACATCTTTGTCCGCCATGGTCAGCCTCAGAGCCCCCCATTTTGGGATTCAAAACAGCGAAGAGTGTCCACATCTTCAGTTGTAAACAACCCAACAGCGACAGTCTCACTTTCACCATTGCCATTTTCAGTGATAACCAGAAAGCACGACATTCTTGTTTCAAGCAACTTGTAGGTCGCGTCGACGAGTATTACTTCGAGCCGGCAGTGAAATGACCTCTTCATTTCTTCGTCTTGAAAGTAAACAGCTTAAAGGTCGCTGTTTTCATGTGTGAGCTAACGAACTGTTGCCTGATGCGTTTCTTTCAGTACGCTAATAACCTAAGGCAAGTTGTTCCTTGGTTTCAACAATTTCTCTTGTGCAGCGATATTTGAGAGATCCTTGAGAAGTACAGCACTGCCGCTCTCTTTTTCCATTTGCTCTCAACATCACCTTGTCGGCCTTACCGGGAAGGTGAAGAGGTTTTAGAATTAACAGAAAAGTTGACTAGCAGCAAGTACACATTGAATAGTTCCTGTGTGCGAAATATTTTCGCAATAAATGCAATAGAAGCAGCGCACTACGCAAACAAAAGTTGGCAGATGCCCCACCGCCACCTCTGCGCACGATGCAGGAAGACCGAAGAGTGGAGGTGAAAACCGGCCGGAAAACTTCATCTGTACTTCCGGCCGAATCGGCCGCCTCTGCCATGCTCTTTTCGCCGTGTTTCCTGTAGAGGCTCGCTGCAGGAAGAATGATACTTGTTGTTGTTGTTGCTGTTGTTGATAGCACTTATTTGTACAATTTTCGTGTTCATAAAGTGTGCACGAACGCCAAACGAGGCATACGTTACCATGCTGTATTCCTGAGCAGGATAATACCACGGCAGGATGTTTTATAACATACGGAAGCGACCGTTGAGGTGGCTGTGCTTGATGACGGAGAATATACTACACTACGTTAGACACTTTTTAAAATGCTCCAATGCGCTTTTCCTTTTTTTTTTTTTTTTGATGTGACGGACATGAATGTTCACATTAGATGCTAGATTTAGGAAGGATGGTGAATATTGCTGTACCTTGGCCCGGGATGTTTCGTTCAGTTCCAGAAACTAAATCTCACTTGTTCAGGAAATACCTGTTTCGTTAAACGTGTCGGTTTTATTTCCCTGATGGGCTTAGAACAGTGCTCAAAAACCGAATTTTTGGTGAAACTAAAACAAGGTGCCATTCTTCATAGAAGTTCTCTCCCGGCTAATGGGTAGGTAAACAGTATTCTTACAAAGTAAAAGAACCAAGACCACCACATTACTTATTTTGCAAGTATACATGCCTCGAGAAGGTAATATTTGTCTGGAATGAGAAAACACCGCTCCGAACCGCCACCGTAGCATAATTTGTGAGTGACTAAATCTTTGCCCAAGATTCCGTGTGCCTGCATATTATAACCTGGTAAGCACTTGTTGCCACTGAACGTCAATTGTGCTCCAGCGATAGTCGTTTATATATATAAAACGATGAGACTAAAAAAAAGTAGCAGCGAAGAGTAAATATACGGCCTTTGTCCGACTAGTGCAGTAAATGCTTTAATCTAGAAATGCTGAAACAGGCCAACGATTCATTATCACAAAGGTTTGGTGATTGTTACCTAAGGTAACGTAACTACAACGTAACTGCCCTGTCCGACTCCTCTGTTAATTATGATGAGGTGGCTGTATTATTACAGTAAACTCTCACTTGAATGAACTTCAAGGGACTCAAGGAAGTAGTTCACTTAACTGAACGTTCACTAAACTGAAAATTCGCTACCAAAAAATATGAAACAACATAGGGCACAGAAGACATCGTCAAAAGTGGGAAATGCAATTTATTAAGTACATCAGTAACGGTGCATTGCAGCACACCTCATTTTGAAAAAAAAAATCTGTGATTTTCATTTGTACTGGTGCTCTTAAAGCGCAAGACGCAACAAAGCTGTCCAGAGAGTCTATGCTTTTGTGTACTTCCTCCGGCACAGCTTGTTGCTTCGACACGAAGTCTCGCAACTTTACAATGTACCCAACAGCCTCGGTGAGAGTTACAGGATTTGAATCTGCCTCCGCTGCAACTGTGGTTTCTGCAGTTGGATCTTCCTCGTCACACTCTTCTTCTTCGGGGCGAATACTGGAAACAATTTCCAGATCAGACAGTTCAGCACAGGTGACAAGCTCACTGTCACACAGCACATAGTCTTCGAACGAAGTGCTGCTGTCAACGTCCAGCTGGTGAAAACTCCGTCCACATCCCGGATTCGACCGCCTCCTCGTACTGTTCATCTTGCACGCTTTCACTGCACAGGGGGGAAAGGCCGGACTTATCCCAGCAGTTCCTAATTGTAGCCTGTGTTACTGACCACCAGGAGCCTGTCAGCATCTCGGCCACCTGCCTGACGTTGATGGGGTCATTCTTGCCAATCCTTATGTTGATTAAAGTCCTCTGAACAAGCCGCCATTGGTACACTACCTTCAAGTTTTGAATGATGCCCAAGTCGCGCGGTTGAAGCACAGCAGTGCAGTTTGGCGGGAGGTACTCGATGCGCACATTGCTTAAGTGGACATCGACAAGGTGTGCAGAGCAGTTGTCCACAATAAAAAAAATCATTCTTTGTGCTTTCCGCATTTCTTCATTTATGCTGAGGAGCCATTCGCTGAAAATATTTCTGGTCATCCATGCTTTTTTGTTGCTTTTATAGATGCATGGCAGGGAAGGGACACCCTTAAAACATCGTGGTTTCGCGTATTTCCCTATCACTAGCAGCTTCAGCTTGTGGCTGCCAATAGCGTTGCAGCACAGCAGCGCAGTGATTCTTACTTTCGACTGCTTTCTGCCTTTGCAACTGTCATTTTTGAATTCCATTGTCTTGTTTGGAAGAGTCTGATAAAACACACGCGTTTCATCGGCGTTGTATATGTCATCGGGTGAATATCCATTAATGATATCCCGCAGTTTGTCATCCCTCCAGGTTCTCGCTGCTTCGTGGTCGGCATCCTTGCTTTCACCGCAAATCGTTTTCCATGCGATCCCATGCCTATCCCGAAATCGGGTGAGCCATCCGCTACTTGCTTCGGAGCCGCGAACGTCCAGAAGAAAAGCAAATTCCTTCGCTTTGCCTTGTATCATCGGGCCGGACACGGGGATATTTTGGGATTGCAGATCGCGGAGCCATACCGCAACGGCATCGTCCACTTCCTTAAAATATCCCGTGCAAAGTCGTTTTCTAGTGCCACTCATCGAAGTCTCTCCTTGGAGCTTCGATTTTTGTTTAACTATGGTTGACAGCGTCGACGGTGCAATGCCGTATTCCTTCGCAACGTCCACTTGCCTTTCACCGCTGTCCATACGCTGAAGGATTTGCAGCTTGTCCGACAGAGACAACCGCTTCCGCTTCGTAGAACTCATTGCGAAAATGGGCGCTTGGCGCACGAACTGCAGTCCGAAAGCAGGAACACCACAACGCTTACGTGACCACAGCCAGCACACACAAACAAAGACGCGCCATTTTTTTTCCACTCCCGCGCAGCCGCTGTGCCGCCGTAGTTCATCTATCTCACCGCCGCTGTCTTAGCAGCGCTGTCAACGCCAGCGATGTTGCGCCGAAGAAGAAGTGTGATTTGGCGGAAGAAAGGAAAGGAAAGTGCACTGGGGATATTATTGAGCTCAGTAGGGAGCTCGCCTGCAAACAACCCAGTGCGGTGGGGAGGGGAAGAGGGGATAAGACGTGAGAGGAGGTTAGAGGTGGAATAGAAAAAGTGTGAAAGAGAAAGACAGGAAGAGAGAGAAAGAGGAGAGAGAAGAAAAAAAAAAGAAAAGAGGGGGGGGAGGGGTATTACATAGGCGACAGCAGCACGAGTGTTCGGCGCGAGTGTTTGTTCAGTAGCCTCAGCTACAGGTGCTGGGTTAGTCCAGTGGCCTCGAGGAATGCCAGGAGGTGGCTGAACACTTGACGTCGGGAGCTGGCAGGACCCGTCGGGAACAGCAGGTCCTGCAGGTTGTGTCTGGGCCATCCGAGACGCTGGAGTGCAGCCTGCAGCACTGCTCTGTGTGCTGCGCGCTCGTGGCAGGACAGGAGCAGGTGCTCCAGCGTCTCGGGTTCGGGGCAGTCGGCACAGGCGGGGGAGGCTTGTCGTCCTTGGTGGTGCAGCAGGGCCGCCACCTCGCAACAGTTGAGGCGCATCCGGAGCAGCAGGCTCCGGACGTCCCTGGTGAGGCACCCTGGCAGAACAGGCGGGGCCTGGCCAGAAACTACTCGGGGGTCCGGGTGTCTGGTCAGGACCATTCAGGCCAGGATTTGGCACGGGGCGTCAAACGCCGTCACGTCCTAGGAGGCAGGGGTACCTGGCTGGTGGGCACCCTTGGCCAGAGCGTCGGCCGCCTCATTGCCCGGGATGCCCATGTGGGCCGGCAGCCAGTGTAGCTGCACAGTGCAGCTGCGAGAGGCCACCGCGTGCAGCTTGGCCTCCAGCGACCGCTCCACGTGTCCACTGGAGCTGCCCGGTTGGTCAGCCGACTGCAGCCGCAGGAGGGCTGGCCGGACGTCCGTGAGGACGAGGGCTTTGCAGTCTGGGCCTGCCCGCTCGAGCAGCAGGTCCGCGGCCAGGTGCAGGCCGGCCAGCTCCGTGGTGGTGGACGAGGCGGGGAGCCGCACACCCGGCTGGCGCCAAGTGCCGGGGCAGTGCAGGCGGCTGCCGCGTTGCCCGTGCGGGGGAGCACCGACCCATCCGTGAAGACGGGGAGGCTGGCGTTGTTCTCCAGCAGGGCAGCCACCTCCTGGTAGATGGCCTGGTGCGGAGTGGCCCTCTTGCTGCGCACCCCAGGCAGCTTGGTGTTGATGTCTAGGGCCTCTCCTGTGCCGGGCGGTAGAGGCTCCAGAGGGGGTCGCTGCGGCACCACGATGTCCTCCTCATAGATGTGCAGCAGCATGCCCATCTGTGAGTTTGGACGGGCACGGAACCGGTGCAGCAGGGCGGCCCCGTCCGGGCTTTTTTGCAGGCGCTCAATGTCAATCGCCGCTGGAACGGCGATTTTCGGGTGGCGGGCGTCGGCTGCGACAGCGATGTAGAGAGCAAAACTTCGTTGAAGTGATTTAAAAAATGAGCCCGTGTCCACTGATCAAGTTCGTTTAACTGAAATATTCGCTATTCCGATATTCATTTAACTGAAAGATTTTTGCATTGAGTTTCTAAGAAAACCGCCGGGGATTTTCTAAAAGTTCGTTATTCTGAAATATTCGGTAAACCGACGTTCGTAGAAATGAGAGTTCACTGTATACCACAATGCAACACCTAGATTCCACGGGTGTCCACGGGCGGCGCTGCATGTACCGCAGGCCACGCGCTCGCAGTGTCGTGTTTCAATCCGTGAGCACTGTACATCAGGTGGTGCAAACTGCTATTTGTCTCCCTCTGGTGAGCTAGCTTCAGTAGTTTTCGTCTGGTAGGGACGAGAAAAACATTTTGTTGTTAAGTCTTCTGGCAAAGTTGCTCCACGTATGTGGCACCATTTTCCTGGTCTACAGAGCTGCACCGGTTGTTCCTGAGTGCCCTTTGGACGTGCTTCTTTACATCCATTCTTGTACGATACGCGCAGGCGAAGCAAACTGCCTGTCTGCGACCAGCACACCTTCAGCGTAGAACTTTATACAACTCCCTAGTGTTCTGACAGGTGTCACAGCTTTCTGCAGGAACTGGGGAAAATTTTTTTTCTTCTCCCGTGTGGCTCAGGGGCACTCGCCATCAAGGTGCATCGTTCTTAAAGGGAAGAGAAGGAATTACTTTGTGGCTGCTCCTCCTGCCACTGCCAACTTGACTACCCTAGCGTGCACGCAGCATTTTCTACCCACCCAGCCGTACGGTTTGCTCGCGGTGATGCCACCATGTTCTTTCTCGTTCCCCCTTTTGGTGGTCAGGTTTTATGTGGTGTGCGACTTGGGGACGACGAATGTGTCTTTGAGCAAGGACGCTATTGTCTCCTCATGTGCCTACACGCCGGTGGGTGCGGCTTTCGGCCATTACCCTCTCCATACTCCTCCTCCCTTAAACGCAACCTTGGCTCCAAGATGGTGTCAGGATAAGTGATTTTGCCTGCCGTTTATTTCGCCTCGAATCTGTACAGCAATTTTTTGAGGTCGGCTTCATCCTGGCCGAAATAGTTCCCGTCCTCTTCCAGCACCAGCATGTCAGTGTCACTGTTGCTGGAGGCGCATCTCGGGCAAGAGTGATTTATTTCCTTTCGTGAATGATTTTGTTCGAATTCTTTAGCAGTTCTAGCTTTTGCTGACGCTGCTTCATTGGCAGTTCTGCAGCCAGTGTCACAGTCTAAAAAAAAAGAACTGTCATTGCTTGTCAGTGTTATGGGCACTGTGACGTGACCTCTTTTGTGGTGGCATGATGAACGATGACTTGGCCTGTGGTAGGCAGGTCTGTGGCAGAGTCAAGAGTGAAGGTAGGATCCTTTCGTCCGCCTCGTTGGCGCTTCATTTTGAAAGAACACAATTGGACCTCTCGCGTCGCAATGAAAGAATGTTTCCGCGTAGCAGCATCATTGCTGTCATTGGAGTACATTAGCAGTTTTCCTCTGACACTTCAAGATCATAATATTGCCCTAACCGAACCATTTCATTTGTCTTATACCCGTGCCACACGTACACGAAAAATGACATTGAGTGCTTAATGCCTTAACTTTTAATGCCATTAATTCGCTGCTACATGCAAAAATCTAATGCCATTCGCTCTAATGTCATTTTGGTTTAAAGAGTTCTGCACAACTCATTTACCTTCACGAACACCTTAAATCTGCCTACCCTCGAATGCGATGAGCATCAAATGAAGCCAACGAAACTCTCAGCACCAGAGTGTTGACGCGGAAACGTAGCTGAACTTCGAAATAAGGCGATTTTTTGGGCACCCTTGGTGCCGAAGTTTTGAAGAATACGGAGTTCACTAAAACAGTGGCAAAAGGCGAAACATCGTGTCACTCGTCGTGCTAAATTTTTCGGATTTGGCTACCACTGGCAGGCGATGGCAGCTGATGAAGCCACTTTTAGAAATGGCTCACACCATTTTTATAAAAACACTGTTTCTCATAATGTTTTCTTTCACAAAAAAAAACATTTGTAACCATTGTAAGATGTTTTTCTCTACGTTAAAGACTTCTAAAATATGAGTGAATTTCTCTTTTTGGTCATGATCACCATCATGCCTAACACATTAAATGCCTTTGTGGTTTCGCGTGTAGCACGGCCCGACCAGTTAATGTCATTTGGCATCTTAAGGCCTTCAGCACTTAATGTCATTTTTTTGTGTACGTGTGGCACGGGTATTAGTGTCTTGAAGTCGTTAGCAAAGGGTGCCTACCTGTTCACTACTTGCATCATTTTTTACAGCAAAGCTGTTAGCCTCTCTTTGGTGGGCAAATTTCAAGTCATAAACAAAATACCCAGGCAGGACCCAGCAGTTCTCGCCCGAGACGCCGAGCTGATGCATCAGGCGTGCAGCATAGAGCTCAGTATTCGTGTGAAGAAAAACCACAAAAGAAGCATCAAAACCGCATGATGGATGATAAGGCTCTGGTGAACAATGTGACCCTCCTGCCTTTATGTGTTCTGGTAATTATGTGTTCTGGTAAAGATTAGATTTGCAGCTTCTCTCGAAAGTGGAGGGTGTAGAGATGCGCCGGGTAGCGCGGACGCCGCTAGCCGGGCCGAATGTGTGCGTGAAGCCCGCGAAGAGTGACCCACCAATACGCAGTTCACAAACAGCAAAAAGCCCCATTTAATCCACACCAATGCCTTTATACAGAGTGGGGGCGCCACCTCCCAGTTACTCCAATCATCAGGTGGCGTCCTCTACAGAGGGGGGCGTTGACGTCATTCAACTGCTATAGCGCATGCGTCAGGACTTAGCATTTGCACCGACAGGAGCCGAGTGCATTCTTTTTTTGGCGTCCTTTTTTTGGTTGATGGCCTCCACACACCCGTTCGTAGACTTTCCAAATATTGTGGCTTTCAGGCCTTTCATCTCAACTGTGTGCTGGGTACGGATTTCTGTCGAAGTAGTCGAGCACATTGGTGGGACCCGTATTCTATAGCCCTTTGTAGACCTCTTGGTATTGTGCTTCACTTGGCCAGTAGCACAGCTGTTTCTGCAACGAGGCATCGTTTGCGCAGTTGCCTCGTGCGCACCCGCGCACAATACCAATGCCACTGTTTCACTTTTGTTATTAGAATCAATGAAGCTTCTAACAGCACTTGAAGTGTAACATAAAATAAAGTTAAGCTTGACCGAACACTTAAAAGACCAAAAAGGCAGATGCAAACTTACCTTTTGCATGTGCTTTTTCAGACAGCTGTCTAAAGGGTACAGGTCTCCCATTATCACATTACTTCATTTCAACCGGTTTTTCAGCAGTCTTTTACAAACAGGACCTCAGCCATTGACTTCAGGAAGTATTTCATGCATGAGTAGCTAGATGTCATAACCTTTCAGTTGCATGGCCTGTTGTCCTGCAGTCTTCAACAATCGCACTGCTGCTGATAGTGTGTCTATAGGCACCATTGGGCTGATGCTTCGATACCTGCGTGGTGTAATTTGTCTGTGATGTATAAATAGTGCGGATGTCTTGCGCTTCATCATTTTCTTTTGCTTGTATCTTGTGTTACGCATGATACCTCAGCGCTACTTTTTCCAGTTGCTGCCGTGTTGCACCCACATCTAAAAAACCAAGTCATGCTGTGAAGATATCTGATTGGCACTCAGCCATATTACCTGTGGCAGTTGAAACATTTTTGTTCATTTTTTCAAGAGAGGGTTCTGGCATAGACAGTACTTGTACCTTCTCTGCATTATTTTGGTATCATCCGTTGGCAGTGGGTCTGCTGAGAGGCGGTGTTGCCTTCGCTTTGGATATGTTGTTGGTAGGTTCTGTGGCTGCTGGGGTTGCGGCTGGAGCGGGTTGGCGAATGTTTCCATCTTGGCTCAGTAAGGACTTGCGGGTCGATGTCGTCGCCAACAATGGTATATTCTGTGCTGGAGTTCGTTTTTTGGGCTAATGAAGTGCTAGGCAACTTTTTTGATGAAAGTGTGTGTGATGTAATGTGGCACAGAGGAGTGTTTGAACGTCCCGTGCCACCAGGGGCAATGGCTGCGCTCATGGAGGGGTGGAGGGTCTTGCAGAGCACATGGGGCAGCCGTTGCATTGGAAGTTTTCTCAGCTCCAGCAAGGAACGCTGGGTTCGCAGGAGCTGTCGCAAAGGCTCAGTGGCCTGCTATTCCTAACATTAGGCTTCCTTCCCTATTGGTAGCGGCAAGCCTGTCCCGTTCGGAAACACATGTGACCTGTTGTTGATGCAGTTCTTTAACTTCTGCAAAAGGGTTTTTGTCCCTCTGCCCACTGTGGTTTCTTGTGGAGGGCCTTCGAATGACATTGCGCTGTGCTTTTGAATCTGTTTTGCTGCAAAGACTCAGCAACGTTGATCACAGCGTGAGCACGTTGAAACCTGAATCTGAAGAGATCGTAACTTTTTGTGATTCCAACAGAGCAGTTAGTGATGTGCTTACCCCATGTGCTTCAGTTTTCACCATGATGGCTGATTCTTCTTTTGGGCAGCTAAAATGGCTAGTTTGAGGTTTTTTTTTTGGGTAATCTTAAGGATAGTTCGGCTGCAAAAAATTCTTCACTTTAATTTTGCACTTTTCAATACCAGGTTGCCTGTAACATAAGTTCCATGCAGTTGCTGCCAGCTCTCTGCAGAAAACATTCCTCACTCAAGTGTACGCAACATTTGATGCAGATGCAATATTGATGCAGCGTCCACTTTTGGCTACTGGCAACTCTCGGAAAGCTTGATTTGAAACCTTCTGTGGCTGAATGTGTGGCTCTAGGCTGGGTTTCATTGTGAATGAACAAAGCACACATCTGTTGTAAACGTCACGGTTCCTTTATTTGGGTAGAGTGGCTGAAACGCTGCTGTTTCTTTCCTCTATTTGCCTTCAGATACGGCACGGGCAGCATCGGTGGTGAGGCCTGTGAGGAAGTGGAGTTTGAGGCGTTTGCAAGCAGCATGCCTTCCATCTGCCCTTCCAGCCTGATGGCTCTGGTGAGCCAGCTGAAGAGGTCGTTGGAACTGCAGGGTGTGGACATTATGCAACCTTGCTGTTACTCCGTCGGCCATTCCAACTGCTGGATGGCCTCTTCTCTTTCGCCGCTCAACCGTGTTCTGGACGGAGTTCTTGTCGAACTGGTAGAGTTGCAACCGGGGCGCCTGACCCTGCGCTCGACTGACGTCGAAGAAGTCTACGACAAGGTCGAAGTGGACATGCTTGGTGGCACGCTCCTAGCATTGTGGCTGCTAAGGGTGCACCATTGTGTGGAGTGCATTGATTTTAGCGAGTCTGCTTTGATATTCAACTTTCTGGACTTTCTTGCCGAGGCCATTGCAGCAGCTCCCGGATTAGCTGAGATAAAGCTGAATCCATCCCGGCTATTGCAGGAAGTTCCCTGTCCGGTTCCGCTCCTGGCGGCACTGCGGAAAAAGACCCGGATCAAGCACCTAGACATTTCGCAAATTTCCCTGGGAGATAGTGAATCAAAGGAGATCTTGGTGTCATTGCAAGGTAGCTGTGTTAGCTCCCTGGCCCTGTCGCTTGTTGCCTTCTCAAGGCCAGTGAAGAGGGTGCTGCAAGCGGTGAATGGTTGTGCTTTCCTGACCTCCTTGTCTATAAAGGGATTCAACGACTTTAACAGCAAACAAGCGCAGTTCTTGGCTAGCGCACTTAAGAAGAACAAGACGTTAACGAGCCTCTCGATGTGTGGGGCCACGACAGATGTGGCGGAGAAGATCTTAGAGGCCCTTGGCCACAGCACCCTTCTTGAGAACTTGTCCTTGTCTTGCCACCCTACCTGCTACGGGACTATCTCGGGGGATTCGCTTCGTGCGGTTGCCTGCCAGCTAAGGTCTTTAAAGGTGGCGGCCAAGAGCCTCGACAGCACTGGTGCTTCCGTGCTTGCTGATGCACTCGAAGTGCCCTCTTGTCGACTTGAGAGCCTTGACCTGTCCTCATCCTCGGTTAACGATTGGGGAGCCGGGCGGCTAGCCCTGTCACTTGTACTTAATCGTACGTTGAAGCACCTAAACCTTGAAGCGTGCCTCGTGACTGCCGACGTGGTAAAACCTTTCGTGGAGTGCTTGCAGCTTAACTCCACTTTGGAGTCGGTTCGGTTGGGGTCACTCGATCTTCCAGAAACTCTGAAACTTTCCGGGCGAACTGAAAGGTTTCTAGGAAGACTCATTGTGACGTGGAACACGAGTGGCCTGCATAAGCTGGCATGCTCACTGAACAGCAAAACGTTTGCCTTGACTAGGCTTGATCTTGGGTGGACCTGTCAAGCAGAGTCTACTTCTGTCTTGGATACCTTTGAGGCAGTGGCAACTACAAGCAGCATAACGGAGTTTTGTGTGTTTAGCGGTAAGGCCCAGGATTGCTGCACTGGTATTGTTTCTGTTTTGAGCACGTCTTCCCTTAGGCGACTTGTTGTGGACCTGGTGCTTGACTCTGTGCTCATAGAAAAGGTCTTGCGTGCACTTTTAACTAACAGTACGGTCACAGAAGCTGTCTTCAGTAGCAGTACCCTGTCCTCGCAGAGAGGATTTTGTGCCCTGGAGGACTTGCTCAGAGTGAACCGGCAGCTGTGCTCGCTGACCTTCCGCCGTCACCACATGCGTGGCAAAGCAGTAATGAGCCTGGCACGTAGCATGTGTGTGAACCATGTCCTGGTCGACCTCAACTTTGTCGAGACTGGCTCCTATGACAAGAACTATGTCCACATCCGCGATGTCCTGAACAGAAACCGCTGCCTTCGCAACAGGGCCATCCAGTTTGTACTGAAGCAGGCGTGGGATGAGGAGTCCATGAAGGCCTTCCGCTCTCTCTGCGACAGCCGGGCGTTTGTAGAAAAATACGCGGAGGTTGCAGGGGTTTCTCTCGCAGCAGCTAATGACGCCATTCAAGCGGCATCAGAACGCTGTGGCCAGGTCGAGGAAAAGTGAAAAGGAGTTTTGGGCAAGAGCAATTATATGCACTAGCTTGCGCATTGATACTGCTTCATTGCCTTATAAGGGTGCATTATTCTGGAGTAGTCATTCTCTGCTTTTGTTTGCTATGACAGCCTACTGGAGTGGGGATTTTATGTGACCTCTGCTTCTTGTTCAGCTGCATTGATTTCAGAAATTCATAGCTTTGGGGATATAATATTGTCAACTAGCTGGAATTATGCTGGCAGTTAGGCTAGCAGTTAGATTGGATTGGAAGCATAATTGAAGTTAGCAACATTTTATTATAATTTCTGTACTGAATGGCACATTTATTGTGTAGCTGTGAAGTTGTCATTTTGCAAGATTTCTTATCCTGTGCGTGCAAAATATGGTGTTGTATGGCTCTTAGCGATTCGTCCTTACATTTTTGTGATGCCCTTCCTGTAATGCAAAAAGGGTATGTAAGGTGTTAACAGCTCTTGTGTAATAAATAGAGTATGTTATGCCTGTTAGTAGTAGTCTATTCATTTTAGAATTGACAGGAGTAGACATCTGGTATTGTAAAGCTGGTGTTAGTGCAGAACAATGCAGTCTCGTGGTAAAAAAAAATTGCACATCTGATATTGTAAAGCTGGTGTTAGTGCAGAACAATGCAGTCTCGTGGTAAAAAAAAATTGCACATCTGGTATTGTAAAGCTGGTGTTAGTGCAGAACAATGCAGTCTCCTGGTAAAGAAAAATTGCAGCACGAACAAGGTGGGACCACCAGGTGATACAAATAGGCACACTGTCAGGTTCTTAGTAGGAAAGAGTACGAGTTCACAGGAGAAGCTTGCATGGTCAAGTCATGCCGCATGGACCACAATGTGCAGTGTGGCCTGATCTCTTGTCGTTGTGAGTGCATGCCAACGGCAGTTGCATTTACTTGAAGGTGCTGGATATGTGGCTCTGGTTGGTAGTGGCATCAGTACCATACTTCACGGCTTTTAGCTATGCTGGGTGGGCAACTTTTTATGCCAGTGTATGAACTAGACTGAAGATGTTTATTACATTGGGATGATCTGTTTGCACACACAAAAAGCACAACTAAGTCAACCACATGAACAGTACATACAACTTGAAAAAAAATGGTAACATATGTCAGGCAAGAAATGTCAAAACAGGAAATTTTGGTAAGCGTTAGTTCTGGCGAAGATTGGATTAACTTTATGCACATGAACAAGGTCAGAGGAGACATGAGGTATGGGACGAATGTCAGTGCTTGCAAATGAGGGGTCATCGTGGTACGAAGAGTGGAAGTACGTTAAGCTGTAAAATTTTCTGTGCATGGCGAGAGGTGCCAGGTGAAGGGATTTTTTCAGTGCAGACACACTTCGGTGCTGAGAAGGGGACAATAAAATGAACCTTGCAGATTTATTTTGGATGGACTCTATAAGTTTGTAAGAGGAAGATGATGTGGGTGTCTTTTTATTGCCACATGCAGTGATGACAGTGGGTGTCTTTTTATTGCAACATGCAGTAATGACAGTATAATTAATGAAACAACTGTTATAACCGGTAATAGTAGCTTTAGCCTGTTGCAAATGGTGCTTTAGCACGCCAAGTTTCTTCAGCCCTTTGTTAGTGATAAGTTCGACATGGGAGTTCCATGTTAGATTAGCACATAAAAAAACTCCAAAATATTTGAATGAAATGACATGTTAAACTAGCACCTAGTTTCTCAAGAAACTAGCATCTGGTTTTTCAAGAAAGTATTAGGGGATAGGTTACTACTGCTCGTAGAAAATGTTACATATTTTGTCTTATCCATTTAATTTTCATTTGCCTCATGTGAAATGAGGTTGTTACCTTTGTTAGTTCAGATTGTAAGGTAACTACGTCATCTGGATTAATTATTGTCAGCAAAAAGTCAGCGTCATCGAAAAGACAAATGAGAAGAATGTTGTTAGCAATGTCACTGATAAATATTAGAAATAATAAGGGGCCCAATACTGAGCCTCGTGGTACCCCAGACTTGGCATGCACACTTTTGGATAAAAATGTTTTATTTTCACTGCCTGAGTGCTATTGCTTAGGAATGACTTAATCCAACGATTAGTGTTTCGGTCTAACTCTGTTACGAATTTTGAGCAGGAATCTGTTATGGGGCAAGCAATTGAAAGCCTTCGGCATGTCTATGAAAATGGCGTCAACATAGGAAGAAGCACGCAGAGAACAGTGAAGGTCAGTTATGAATTCAAATGCCATATAAGTCGAAATATAGGTCGAGATCTCTTGCCGAAAAATTTGCTGAAGTCACCCCTCGACCTATATACCAGTCATTGGCATAATGCTGCTTGTCATCTAGCAACCATGCAAAATGAAAGGCACCATCAACATAAATCGGATGTGCCGCCTTTCTTTTTCTTCTCTTGCTGTTACTAAAGTGAACTAGAATAGGGGTAGTGTGCTCAGAGGCCAGGCCGGACTGAAGCCGCCGATGTCGACAAGGGCGGCCGCTTGCGGTGGCGCTGCTGTCGTAACCACGGTAGGGACGCCGCAAATGAGCTTTCGCGTACGTAGCCCCGTAGGCCCGCAAGGAAACACTGCATGTAGTACTGCGAACGAATGGGCCGGCAATAATGCTGTAAACTTTAATTTCATGCATGAAAAGCACGAGTGCGCGTTCGGAAGAGGCTTCGCAGGAGTGAATGCGGGACAGAGCGCTGCAGTGCGTGATGTGCAAACGCGGCGCGTGGGCGGCGGCTATCTTGCATGCATCTTGACGGCTTCAAATGCAACAAATCCAGCGTGCACTGTTGCCGTACAAAAATGTTGTAATTATAATGCGTATTCTCTGTTCTGAATAGCCTGATTTTTTTATAGATGCTTACCCGCCTAAAAGGAATAGATATAACCGGCTGTGGCACGCTGCATAATAACTTTGGAATTAATAAGCGTTACAGAAGTAATTATTTTGTTTAGTCCATGTTATACACACCTAAATGTGAAACCAAGCACGCGAAATTACAAAGCATTATTCGGCATGCTCGACCATATGAGTACCCGTTTTAATGCAAACCTAACTCTGAAAGGCCAGCACGCGAAATTTACGGAGAATTACTCGACACGCTCGACCATACTAGTGCCCGATTTAATTCCAACAGAAAATGGTTTCTTCATTCGCTCGCTGTTTTTGCGAGCGGCCAGGTGTCGGGGATAATTTGTAAGACAACACACCTGTTGAGCTTACATTCACTCTCTTCCCGTACCGAAGGAAAATTCAGCAGATTACAAAAACACAAGCCCTTTCTACCCAATACAGCAGAGGCAAACATTTATTTCGCACAGGTTGGGCTGAGCATAGATGCAAAGTAACCGCTGTATTTGCTTAGTTTCGGCTCATCTTAAGGTGCTTGGCTCGTTCCCGTCGACCAAACTTGTCCATGTTCACTCCTTTGACAAGAAGTGAAGCCGCACAACAATATAGAACTTCACAATGTCCTTGGAAAGGGCTTGTGCATGAGAGTCGCAACCAACCTCCTTGGACAGCCTCGCCCTAATGATGTCCAGCACATCCAGGATGCTTTCGGACTGGAGTCGGCATCGGCTAAAACATTAAGTAAAAAGGTCCTCCAGTTTGCGCACAAAACCATAGAGCTGCGCAGAGGGGTAAATCAGTCCTCCACGGTCACTGTACTTTGTGTACCTGGCAAGCTGAAAATTATCATCTGGGGCTTGCATAGTAAGGATGGCTATCCAGCTCTCGCACTTTGTCTGGAGGACGCATTTTCGTGCTACGTACCCTGCAATGTGGAAAACCAGTCGAGAGTCACTCTTCGCTACATGCTGACAGCGATCATTTAACACACTGGGCTGATCCGTCACTTCTACTGCAGTTTCTCGTGTTGTGTGACTTGGCTCTGCTGTCTCAACATCTTCAACAACCTCAACATCTAGCAATGAGGCCAGCGTGGAGCTTTCACAGTTTCCTTGCGAAATGCATTTCACGAGACCATAAAATGAAAGGCAGTTCGCTATGATTAGGAACTGTGAAGGTGTAGGGTGTTCGTTGCGCCAAGAGGACTGCGTGATGATACCAAAGAGGTTTTCCAGTGGGTCCTGGCACAATTTTGATGTCATCAAGAACTTGAATTTTAGCTTTCCTGTCAGGCATGCCAGCAGTTCGAGCGTACTTGAAATGGTCACGCGTAGGCCTGTTGCTGTGTATTTGCTCAAAAAGCCACCTTTGCCTTTGCTATTAGCATGACGTTCCCAGTTGTCAATGAACGCAAGAAATGCCTTCAGCACAGCAACTTGAGGAGAGTTTGGCCTCAAGGCCTCGGCTGGAAATCGGGAAGTCATCACTTGTATCAGCTGGTGGATTCGTCTGCAGCAGAACAAAATAAAAAAAAACAGGTTTAAGCAAGAGTGCGGCTATGACCGACTGAAAGGGCTGCTTAAACGCCAAGAAATATGGTAATCCATGTCTGTTCTTGCGGACACCTCATGGTTGTACTAATAAAAATGCTTAGTGCAAACAGCGGTTTAAATGGGCCCAAATGCAAGCATTTCTCATCACACTTACTTGAAGAAAACTTGAGTGGCAGCTATGCTGCCACACTGCTTTTCCAGATCCACCTTATAAAGATGCAGTCCTTGAAGCACCTTTGCACCGAACAGCTGGAAGGCGTAAGATACTCGCATCTTCTCGAAGTCGTTTGGGTACAGGTGTGTCCTTGTTATTCCGGGCATAGCTTTCAATGTGACATTATTGGAGTCAGTCTTGAAGGCGGCCTTTATGTGATCCATTGTGACCTATAAGGCAGGATTGAAGAGAATGAAGCGGTGTCACAATGAAAAGTTACCTCGTTGTTTGTACGTTGCTAAAATGTAAATGCCAAAAATCGATAAAGAAACTTACGCGACCATCCGGGGTTTCGAAGGAGCTCTTCAGAAGACAGTTCCGCAAACACTTTATAAGATGAGGGAAATCGGACAGAAAGTACAGGTTTCTTGAAGGATCCACAGGATGTTGCACTTTGCACTTCACAGAAGATGTGTTGCCCCAAATCCCCATTATGCTCCACATCTTTCTATTCCAAGAGGCACCGTCACAGGTCACAAAATCAACATAAAGGCTGCTGTTCTGAGCAACGATTGTGGCCTCCGTGATTACTCTTGCAAGAACATCGGCCTTCATGTTCCTGCTCGTAGCGAAGCATCCAAGAATTTGGCTCCATTTGCCGACAAATGGCACGAAGAGGAACACCATGCCATGATCTGAAGGCACACGTTGATCGTCACGGGTAGTATGTGGTCCTAAATCAACAAATCCTTCAATAAAACTTTTTTTTTTCACAGAAAGGTGCTCAGACAGTTTGATCTCGTCAAAGACCAAGCCACCATGTCTCTTGAACGGGTCAATGCTGGCAGTCTTACTTTTTAGTTGCCTCAGGACTCTGCTGCTAAAGCCGAACGATGACCGGTAAGACACCACGTATCGCCTGAGAGTCGACTTGCTTGGCAAGCAAAGGATGTTGTTTTCCTCAGGTGCTCATAGAGCCTCGGACTTTTCATTTTAATTAGGATACACTTGATCACCCATTTCTTGGTGTACCGAGCTCCTTTTGCTTTGACTTTCGAAGCCGCGAAGCACTGTCTCACAGCTTCCTGCTGTCTCGGTGGAAGTCTTGCTATGCTTTCCTCCAAAGCGTCCTCTTTTAGCGATGCAGCCCTCTTGCGCATTTGAGCAATGTTTGCCGTAGCCCGCTGTAACTGACTTGAGAGCCGACGCTTCTTTTGAGCCAGTGCTCTTAGCTTCTGTGCAGCTGAAGAAGCAACCTTCACAACTTTTCGGTTCACTCTTGACCGCCCTGTAAGAAGAGCTCACCTGAAGTACCGGCATGAAACACACTGTCCACCTGAAAAAGTAACAATAAAACTTATGAAGGCTGTGCACAGAAAGCAGAGATACTACAGAAATACATGCAACTAGGCTAATATACGAGAAAAATTTCAGGTAAACTATGTCAGTACCTGTTTGTGATACGGTGGTAAGGCAGGTTTTGCTGAAGTACAAATTGTCGCGGGAGACTGCATGATGCCTCAGGCTTGCAGTCCATTAGTTGTCTGCATAGTCTTTACTATGCATGGCGCCACGGCACAGGCGAAGAGAATCCACTTCTGCCAATATGGTCTGGGCTTCAGCTTGTGTGTGCACAGCCTTCTCCTTTTGTAGATTACCTCTCACATACACTTTGCAATACGGTACTGGGGAGCTGGGAATGAACATCACTACCTTTTGTGATACTACCATGCTAGAGTTTAACACGGATGCGCAGTAAAACGTTGCGTCATCTTCTCCAGGAAGTACATGCTTGGTCCAGAATGCTGGCGGTATACTCGGCGTTTCCCAAAAGTTATCTGGCTGGAGTGATTCCGACGTAGAAGACACGGCCTCGGGTCGCGCAGCTTCGTCGGTGGAAGTCTCCGGCTCTTGTGGAGGCCCAGTTACGACAACCTCGTTCTCACAGTTCCCACCTTCGGTACTTTCCAAACGCCCTTTACGTCTGGCATTGGGTGATGGCTGTTCCACTTCCACTGCCGATCGTTTCCTCTTTCTCGGCAGCCTCTCCCGAGGTGCTTTTTTCGACAGGTAATCAGGCAGGTTCGGCAGAACGGTCGGCACAGCATCCGGAGCTAGGCGTGGCTTTCCACGAGGAATACGAACTTCTTGTCCCTGCACCACATGGACGTAATCGCTGTTGACAAAGCGCGGCTCGAAATGTAACGCGCACACAGCACAGTTGTCATCCAGCGCTTTATCTGCGCGACGGAGGTTCCTCTCCCATTTTTCTCTTCGAGCAGGATCCTTTGGCACACTGAAAAGGGCCACCTTGGGGCCACTCCTTCTTCGTGAAGGACACTGAGTGTCCTTCTTCGTGAAGGACACTCACAGGCCGATAATACATGCCGCACGCTACATTGTTGACTTTGCAGTTCAATAAACACAAAATAGCTAATCGCGCACGAGCAAAAGATTCACTAGAGCAGATAAATATTGCAACAACCACCAAACAACGGCGGAACGCACGCAGATCAGCGCACGCCCGGACAGCTCTCATACCGTGGTTTGAACCGTCGCGATACCAAGCGGACCGGGCGGAAACTATAAAAAGTCGACTTCGCCGGCCTCAGCGCGCCTCCTTCGGGCGCTCTGCAGTGAGCACACTACCCCTATTCTAATTTACTATACTGTTACTGAGTGTGTTTATGCTTTTTTCTTCTTGCTCAAGATAAGTTCATGGACTTGGTGCCAGTTCACCACGGCATTTAAAAAGCAATGCCGTATAGTATGCTCAAGTCAATGCCAACATGTCTGACTAGCGCCAGTTTTGTCATTGTGTCACCGAAAAGAGTGGACGCTGCTGTTATAGGCTGGAGGGGGCAGCAAGACCTAGTGTCATGGGCATCGTGCTGCGCACCTGCAGCTGAAGGATTGATTGTAGGGTTTTAACGCGCCGACGCAACGCAGGCGATGAGGCGCGCCGTAGTGGATTGCTCCGGATTAATTTTGACCACCTGGGGATCTTTAACGTGCGCCGAAATCTCGTACACACGGGCGTTTTTGCTTTTTGCCTCCATCAGAAAAGCGGCCGCCGCGGCCGGGAATCGAACCCGCGACCTCGTGCTCAGCAGCGCAACGCCTTAGCCACTGAGCCACCGCGGCGGGTAACTGAAGAATAATGGGGCGACTTTAGTCCGCGAGCTTCATGCGACGTCTCTACGAGTGGTTGGCTAGTGACAATCCCCGTCTCTTGCAACGGTTGGCTCATGGGTGTTTCATGCTTGGGGCTAGCTTCCTGATGCCATGGTCTTGTGAGTGTTTAAGTTCTTCATAAGCAACTCCTTGAACTGCACTGAAGACTCTTTGCTGTGTGGGCGATAGCCTGACAGAAGCGGCCGCCCGACGATATTTTAGACGGTGCTTATAGCTCAATGAAATGATGTGTATCTAATTTTTTTTTTCATTTCTACACCACAAGGCAAGGTGGTCGACCTATATTTCGGCTCGATCTATATTCTGACTTGTATGGTAGTTGTGTCTGACATGATCATTGCGTCGTAAGTCGTGCTGCGTCCCCAAATGGAGATTTAGGTGAGCCATTATTTTTAACAAAGCATGTGTTCCAATAATTTACAACAAACAGACGTAATGGAAATGGGTCTGTAATTACCAGGATCAGAGCTATCACCAGATTTAAAAATGAAGATTACTTCTGCGATCCTCCAATCGTTTGGAATGCATCCTGAGTAAAGTTATTGTCAAAATATTAGAGCCAGGAGAAGTGAAGATTTTTTTTCAGTCGTAAGTTTCAGTAGTTTTGTCTTATACGATGAGGTCCCAGGACCCAGACTAGTGCTTTATGAAAGAGGATCATTGACGCAGGCCAGGCCAACGTTACTAGATAGGTTCAGTTGTAAAACTCCCGTTCGTCCCATGCATTGAAAATGGCACCCCTTCTTGAACTTGTCACCAGGTGGCGGTAGCGTTCCACCCGGCTCCACTTTGCTACACGTCGTCTGCTAAGCACAGGCGCTTGTTCGCGCGTCTATGGGCACTATAATTTCGTGTAGAGGCTTGTTTACTATAATATGACCATTTTTTGCCTTATGCGCGAGAAGACAGCCCATATCAGAGGGTAAAACACACAGAACACAGTTTTTTGCCCTTTATTTGCTCGGCCTCTACAAAAACCGTAATTTCTTGGGACTGACGCATGCAATACCCGCGGCAGTCACATTTTGGATTCAGCTGTACATATTCACGGATAATTTAGCAATAATTGCGGCCAGTTTCGTACATAACGCAGTAGAAGTGCTTTATCAATCCGAACATTTTTTCCAGCAAAGCTTTCGCCGAGACGTTTGCGAGAGCCCGCAGGGGCACCTTGTCTATTTAAGGTGACGGTAGTGGCGACACCGCGGACCCCGAGCCCATGTGGGTTGGACCCACCCACGCCCCGGCTGTGCGTGGCTTAGCCGTGTCCAGGGAAAAGGGCATCCTGGTGGCTGAGCCAAAGCCAGGGTTGTTTTGGACCTTTACGGCCCCCTGGTGGCGGCAACACGCCACTTTGGCCCCTGCTTTCTGCAGACGGTACCCCAGGATTGACCCGCCCTGGGGAAAGCAGCCAGTCGCCTTTTCCTATCTCCCTCACTCTCTCTCTTTTTCTGTCCTGTCATCTTTCCATGCCTGTCCTGTCACCTACTCTTTTCCTGTTTTTTCCCTTTTACCCTCAGGCGGCGAGGGTTAACTTTGTGTAAAATGGCCTACCTAGACCACTTTTCATAAAGTTATAGTGGCCACGTATGGCTAGCGTGACTACCTGCACGCTCCCCTGGTTGGGCTCCGTGGTGGGCGGCCAGCGTGGCCACCGAAAAACACCAGCTATCCACATGGCTAAAAATAAGACACCTCTTGATCGGTCCCTGAAAAGGGCCCGGACCGAAGTCGTCTCCCAGCACCTGCTGCAAAAAAAAAAAAAAAACGGTGACAACTTCTCGCGATTTTTTGTGGTTCAAGGAGTAGAGGAGCCCATGCAGACAAAGTCTCCCTTTGCAATTGCCAAGGCCCTCAATCAGCTAGTCGGGACAAACTACAACGCCAGGAAACTCCAGAATGGAGATGTACTGGTAGAAGTGCACACCAAAGAACAGAGCGCAAAAATCATGGAACTCACAAAAATCAACGACACGAACGTGACAGTGACTACGCACCGCTCACTTAATTTCTCCAAAGGCGTGGTCTCCGAGTCCGAGCTGTTTCACTGCTCCGACGCGGAGATAGAAAGAGAACTTGCAGAACAAGGGGTGGTTGCAGCGCGCAGAATACTGATCAGGAAAAATGGAGAGGACATTAAGACCAAACATGTTGTCTTAACCTTCAACTGTACTACGCCACCAGACTCGGTAAATGCAGCATATCTGCGTTGCAAAGTGCGGCCCTACATTCCGAACCCAAGACGCTGCTTTCAGTGCCAACGGTTTGGGCACGGGTCTGGATCCTGTCGCGGCAAACCCACATGCGCTAGGTGTGGAGGAAAAGCGCACGAGAACGAAAGATGCGAAAAAGAACCCCACTGCGTAAACTGTTCTGGCAACCATGGTGCGTACTCCAGATCCTGTCCGGTCTGGAAGAATGAGAAAGAAGTAATGACCATCAAGACAACACAGAATCTATCTTACCCTGAGGCTAAGAGAAGGCTAAGTTTCCAGCAAAAAAAGCCGCCCGCATCTTCCCACGGGGGGAACTCGAGTAAATGCGTCGCATCTACTCGAGGCAAGCAAAGCATCACGTCAAGCGAAAGCCAAGCAAAGACGCCCTTGACTGAATTCCGAACGCGCGCTCCGCCGCTTATATACGTTGAAGGGACTGCGTAAGCCGGTCCCAGTCGACGACGTTGGCGTACTTGTAAAGCGGCGAGGACCCTAGGTGTTTGAGCCAAGCGCGGATGTTGCTTGGCCGGAGAACGGCACACCGGTTATATGCGCAGCGGGCCCGAAGGAGAGGAAACCGCGGAAGAGAGAGTACTGCACATGCGCCGGCCCAAGCGCGTCTGCCGCGGCTATGACGCAACACAATCCAACACAATCCACTTTAATCCAATCCAATCCAATCCAATCCAAATCCAAGCCAAGCCAATCCAATCGAATCCAATCCAATGCCCCTCGCGAGAGAGTGTTCGAATCCAATCCAATGCCCCTCGCGAGAGATGTGTTCGCTTTCACCTCGACTCGACGCGCATGCGCAGTGAGCGTGCGGACTACGGACGCCAACGCGGGTGACATCGGGAGTTACTGAAATGCTCTGCATTTAAAAGGAACTTTTGCGGAGGTGGTGCGGCGGGGGCCGGCGCCATCTCTGGTGTCTGTAGGCACACAGGTCGAGCTGAGGGACCTGGTGTCAGCGGTACGGCCCCCTCCTGTCCCAGAGGCTGGGCTGCCCCAACGCCCGGCACTGACTCAGTCCACGCAGGTGGACCGAGTGGACCGCTCAGTGGACTGCTCACTCCCGCAGCCCTCTACACAAGTCGGGCCAGATGCCGTTGTACCGGCTACCGATGGAGTGAAGGAGGCTTCGGGGCTAACACGCAGCTCAGCGGGTTCTGCCCCGGCTGCACGGTCGGCTCCCCCTTCTCGGGGGACGGTCGACACGCCCCAGAAGAAGGCACCGCCGGGAAGTGGCACTGCCGCAGGTGCGGCTCCTGCACGGCAACGGCCTGGGGAACCTCCCGACCCTCGAAGGGTACCGAAGGGCCGCGGGAAGCCTGGGCGTCCTGCAGGCGACAGTAGGAAAGAGGGAGAGGAGGAGATGGACGTGACCTCACCCATACCTCCTTGAATACAAAAGAGCAAACCCAAAAAGACTGGTATGGTGCGGATAATACAGTGGAACTGTCGTGGGCTATTGTGTAACATAGATGACATTCACGAATTGTTGGAGAAGTCCCAACCATCTATTGTCTGTCTTCAGGAAACTTATTTATCTCCTGTGCACAATAATCCTTTCAGAAAATACAATCTCCACCGCAAAGACAGGACAAACTCACTTGTATCTGCTGGAGGAGTGGCAATCGTCACTCCCCAGTCGATCCCAACGAACGAACTGAAGCTTCAAACCACTTTGGAGGCAGTAGCCATAAGAACGCACATTGGAATAGCCCTCACGATTTGCTCCCTGTATATTCCACCAACCGCTCCAGTGACCCAGAACGATCTGTCCAGACTCATAGATGAGTTGCCTGAGCCTTTCCTGTTGCTGGGGGATCTCAATGCGCACAATGTACTGTGGGGAAGTGCAAGAAGTGACACACGAGGCCGACTTATCGAGGCTGTAGTGTCCGCAACTCCTTTGCATTTATTCAATAATGGGAGTCCCACTTACATATGCTCATCAACCCGCACCGAATCATGTATTGACATCTCTCTTGCAACGCCATCCCTAAGTACCTTTTTCACTTGGTCAACACTTCAAAATCCTCTCGGCAGTGACCACTACCCGGTTTTTCTGGACTCTACACCGGCAGTACCCATGCTACCAGTGCGCACCAAAAGGTGGAAGTTGGAGGAGGCCAACTCGTCTCTGTTCGAACAAGCATGTAAAATCGAATTGCACGAAATACAGGACTTGAGTGCAGATGAAACTTGCAGCCTAATAACTTCACGGCTCTTGGAAGCTGCAAAAGTGTCTATTCCCGAGTCCTCTGGGACACTCCCCAGGAGGTCAAAGCCGTGGTGGAACTCTGATTGCAGGGATGCCCGTAGGAAGCAAAACTGCGCATGGTCCCGTTTCAGACGCTACCCCACTGCCGAATGTCTAATAAACTTCAAACGACTCAGAGCAGAGGCGCGCAAGATAAGACGTCAGTCGAAAAAGGCTTCATGGCAGGACTTTGTAAGTTCCATAAGTAGTAACGTAAGCACCAAAATGGTCTGGGATAGGGTCAGGAAAGTGAATGGAACGTATAGTGCATTTACTATGCCACTTTTTGATGGTAGCAAAAGCCTTGCTGAGCAGGCAAACATTCTAGCTGAATATTTTGCCAAAGTGTCCAGTTCAGCCCAATACTCTGAATCATTCCTCAGGTATAAAGAACGGGCTGAAAAAAGTATAATTAAGATAAACCTGAGTAATGAAGAAGCATATAACGCACCTTTCTCTATGGCTGAACTACTTCTGGCGATTGCTCAGGGAAGCAGTCGGGCTGCAGGACCAGACCGAATACATTTTGAAATGTTGAGACATCTAACCCCAAGAACCTTAAAAGTCATACTGCATTTCTTTAATAAAATATGGTTTGAAGCCTACTTTCCAGTAGCGTGGCAGGAAACCATTATGCTCCCACTACTGAAGCCAGGTAAAGACCGTAGTGAACCAGCAAGCTACAGGCCAATTGCCTTGACAAGCTGCCTCGGGAAATGTTTTGAACGGATGATCAACAAGCGGCTCACTCACTTTCTTGAAGAAAATCACGTTATTGATGCCCTTCAGTTTGGTTTCCGTGCAAGGCACTCAACAACTGACCACCTTCTCCGTCTAGAAACGAAAATTAGGGAGTCCTTTGTTCAGCGACAACACTGTGTCTCCGTATTTTTCGACTTGTCGAAGGCTTATGAC
Organism: Haemaphysalis longicornis; assembly: GCF_048455015.1. Lineage (NCBI taxonomy): Eukaryota > Metazoa > Arthropoda > Arachnida > Ixodida > Ixodidae > Haemaphysalis > Haemaphysalis longicornis. The sequence continues at coordinate 38,422,832 of NW_027526204.1, forward strand.
ACCACATGGAAACATGGTATAATGCTAGATCTGCAGAGTTATGGTGTAAAAGGCAGAATGCTTGGAATGCTGAAAAGTTACCTTTCCAATCGCTCCTTTCGAGTGAAATTTGGAACAGTATTATCGGATGTGTACACTCAAGAAAATGGCGTACCTCAGGGAGGTGTTCTTAGTGTTACCTTGTTCCTAATCAAGCTAAACTCAGTCGCACGTGTAATACCGAAATCTTTGATGTATTCGCTTTATGCGGACGATATTCAGATCAGCTTTTCCTCGTGCAACTTAGCATCCTGCGAAAGGCAACTGCAAATGGGTATCAACCGTCTAGTGCAGTGGGCCGAGGAAAATGGATACAACTTTTGTGCAGAAAAAACAGTCTGTGTGCCTTTCACTCTGTACCGAGGAATTGTGTTAGATCCCCAGCTGCACATAAAATCGGCCCAAATCCCTGTTCGAACTGAGCACAAATTTCTTGGCTTAATATTTGACCAAAAGTTAACATTTAAAAGCCATGTTAACTATCTAAAACACAAATGTCTGAAATCAATGAATGTTTTAAAACATTTATCCTACAGAACGTGGGGCTCAGATCGCACCTGCCTTTTGCGGCTGTACAACAGTCTAATCCGTTCCAAGTTGGATTATGGCTGCTTTATCTATGTATCTGGTCGCGAATCTGTACTCAAAGCGCTCGACACCGTTCACCACTGTGGCTTGAGAATAAGCAGCGGAGCCTTCCGGACATCTCCGGTGCAAAGCCTGTATGCAGAAACCAATCAATGGTCACTTAACAAACGGCGAGTACTCCTCGGAAACATGTACATAATGAGAATTCTTTCCTGCACAACTCACCCTTGTCGACAGCTGTTTCTGAAACCTCACTTTGAAACTCTTATTACCAACAGGCCTCGGACTATTCCAACCATGTTTTTCAGGTACCGCATTCTTAATGAAGCCCTTGACTTTTATGTAGATGATACCATGCTGGTCACCCACAGTACCGGTTATGCTCCATGGGAATACCGCAAGCCACAATGTGACTTTTCCCTGCTGAAGTACAATAAGCACAACACTCCCAAAGAACTACTACAGCAAGAGTTCTTAGATATCCAGTTCAGGTATGCTGGATGTGCTACTTACTTCACGGATGGTTCCAAAGGAGAAAGACATGTGGGAGCAGCTGCAATTGGACCTTATTATGACGAATGCCAACGGCTCAGACCTGACGCTAGTATCTTCACTGCCGAACTGCATGCCATACAGCTCGTTTTAAACAAAGTATGCACTGAAAGGACACCACAGTCAATCATCTTCTCTGACTCTCTCAGCGCGCTAGCAGCCCTGTGTTCAGGAAACAAAACCAAAAATCCACTTGTCCAACAAGTACTTAACCAACTAATGGACTGTAGCAAAAATCACTTAGACGTGAGTTTCTGTTGGGTACCGAGTCATGTAGGAATTGACGGCAATGAAAAGGCAGATGCCCTCGCAGCCCAGACAAAAGAGCTGGAGGTGACAGAAAGTCGTTTACCCTACCAGGATTACAGACGGAGACTAAAATTATCAATAACGAAGAAGTGGCAGTCTGAATGGACAGAACTCAATGAAAACAAGCTCCACCTTGTGAAGCCGCACCTGAGAGAGTGGCAGAGCTGCAGACATAAAGAAAGATTTGTAGAGGTGGTGTTATGTCGCCTAAGAATTGGGCACACGCGCTTGACCCACAACTTCCTATTGCTGGGAGAAGACCCTCCAGAATGTGAACAATGTGGGAAGCGCCTTACAGTAATACACATACTTATCGAGTGTCCTAGTTACGAAAACAAACGTCGGGAATTTTTTTCCCACTTTTATAAATTTCAAATTCCATTGCACCCTGCTTTACTGCTTGGCGATGAACCCCTGGTTCCCTTGGAAAAGGTTTTTAAATTTTTGAGTGCCATCAAGCTTTTAGACAAACTTTGATATTACCATGTTACATCATTTTTTCTTGAGCGGTTTTTAAATTTTGGAGTGCACTCAAGCTTTTACAGAAACTTTGATTTTACCACTTTACATGATTTTCACATGAGCCTTTTACCGTAGTGTGTTCGAAATATTTACCTTGTGTCTGGCGCATTATAGCCAAATTTGGCTGCTGCGCCAATAAAATCCAAATTCATTCATTCATTCAAACTCCGCCGTCAGCGTATGCAGAAGCGAACACAGTACAGCAGTCATTACCATTTAAAATAATCCATTTATTGCAAATAATAAAGCTATTTCCGCCTTAACTGCCCACGTTGCAAAAAAAAAAAGCGGTGATTTTTATTTTCACTTTCGTTTTGGCGTCGTCAACTAGCATAGCATCATTCTCTACACGAAACATTGTTTGCACCATTTCGAGTCCGCGTCCTCAAAAATCTAAGAAGCATTGGCGGAGCACATCGACTGCCGAAAGCGCTTCATTATAAAGCGCTAACCACATGGAGCGATTTTTCCAGCGACGCGACGAGCGACGCGACTAGGATCCGCAGTCGCCGAACCGAAGTCGCTCGCCGAGGCAACCACATGACAGCGACGGCTCGAGCGACTGAGCATGCGACCATCATGCGACTGAGGATGGCGATTTCAATGTTTCCGCACTGCGCATAGTAACGCGCTTGGTACGCTGGATGTTGGCAAACATTTTTTTTTGTTCATTTGTCATAAACAGGGGTGAGACAGCTGCGCATATTGCGCAGATTTGATACAAATTAGTTTTCCTGCGCCAGGCTGCTCCAAAAGCTTAAAAATTGCAAAAATTGCGCCAAACTGCTCCCAAACAGTCTGAGAGCCAAGTATTTTAACACTCCCGTCAGTTTCAGTGGCGAAAAATGCTTACTGACAGCTTAATTTTCCAACACCGCCAAGGTGATGCTGTTTGTAAAGGTTTAATTGATTGATTATTCCAAAAAAAACCCGCATAAAATTGTCCCCGAGATAGTTTTTTCGAAAGTCACAATGTCGGGTTCCACATGTTATAGTCCGTGCGGTTTTAAAATTTTCGCATCGAAAGCCACTGCAAAGTCCTGAAGAAAAAAACTTTTGAGTACTGAGGCGTCAAACCGCTTGTGCAAGTTGATGAAAAAAAAAACGGGAATTTTTGGAGCGCCGTATCTCCGGAACGACATTACTGGGCGCCGCCATCTTTGTGTGAAGATGTGAAAACATGGCCGCCGGGCGAAGCAGTTCCTTGTGGTTTAGGCAGAGCGCTCTTCGTTGATTTCTACCTTGGTTTTAGTTATAGGGGCGGCTGGGTTTACATTTAGTTGTTTGATCTGTTGCGGGTACGTTGCGGGACTCGAAATACGGGAGTTCATGGTCTTAGTGAACGTGCACCTTGGGGATTGAAATGGGAGGGCTGGTGGGGTGCGACGACTGTCCCTCACTTTGCACAACTTTTCCCGTGGCTCTACAGTTGTGCGTAAAGATGAGTCTAGGATTACAAAAATAACAATTTCAGCATTCACATGATAATAAAAATGCCTTACGATTGCTGAGTTTGTCAATTCGATGTTTTCAACGGAACTCGACGCTATCTATGCATAGAGCCTAAGAATTTAAAAAAATGGATATAATAGTATATTAAAAAGGTAGTGCCGTTCGCATCTTGTGAGACTCTGGTAGAAAAAAAAAACTTCATTGAATGGCTGTTTCAGTGTTATGTAAATTCAAAACCGACTAAAAAGTGCACTTTTCGCCCGTGAGTTGCCATAAATCTGATTTTTTAGGCTCCTAAGGGGATGTAATAAATGTCGTTTTTCTGCTCCAAATCGAGATTTCGCTGCTCCAAAATCGAGATTTCGCTGCTCCAAAAACTGCTCCCAAATCTGATTCAGCTGTCTCACCCCTGCATAAAAAGCATGACTGAAAGGATTACGCCTTTCTACCTTGCTTTTTGCACTTCATCGCATCTCTAACACTGGTTTGGGTTAGCGATAGCGCACGCTTTTCCTTCTGCGCCTCGTTTCTCGGCTCCAACATGAACGCCGTGAAGAATTCGCTTTCTTGACGTCGTTTTTCCCACACGGGTCTCACCCAGTGTGAGCGGGAGCCTTCTTGCTTCTGCTTCAGCGTGTACACAAGCTTTGCCACGCAAAGCTTTCTTTGCCGCTGCACCGCAAACGTCGTCTGCGTGCATTTGCAAAATCTTCCCCCCGTTCTCTTTCAAAACCGGAGGTTGCGTGCTTACGTAGGGGCTCTCCTATTGGCTAGTCGCTGAGGCCACTTCCGGGAGGCGAGCGACTGTTTCTGGCGACCCAGAACCGAGCGATTCGATGAGCGACTTGGTGCGCGGCGAAAAGTAGTTCGTCGCTAGTCGCGTCGCGCCCCAAGTCGCTCGCAAAATCGCTCCATGTGGTTGGGGCTTAAGCGTCGGACGGATTTCACTCGCGACATCATCGGGAACGCTGGCGAGCTCTTCCCACAGTTCACCGATGCTGCTGTCTTGGTCCGGACTCGCTGACAGGGCGGGTTCCGTCGCGAGTCCCGCGCTTCGGAAACAATTACGTAAAGTATTGGGAGTCACGTCACTCCGTACGAGGCGCAATGTCTCAGTCGCGACTCTTGCTTCGTGGTCGCGGCCAACCCACATCTCAATCACCGCTCCGAGATCAGCATTCCGGCGGCCATTCTAGGCGCCCAGAGTTCAATATATCGGATGTGAACTTCGTTATAAGGAATATGTTTCCCATGTATTTCCGTAACTGAATTATTTTTGTTCGATATATAGCATAATTCGCTCTATCCGGGTTCGTTATAGACGGGTTTGACTAGTATGCTCAAGTCAATGGCAACATGTCTGACTAGCGCCAGTTTTGTCATTGTGTCACCGAAAAGAGTGGACGCTGCTGTTATAGGCTGGAGGGGCAGCAAGACCTAGTGTCATGGGCATCGTGCTGCGCACCTGCAACTGAAGGATTGGTTGTAGGGTTTTAACGCGCCGACGCGACGCAGGCGATGAGGCGTGCCGTAGTGGATTGCTCCGGATTAATTTTGACCACCTGGGGATCTTTAACGTGCGCCGAAATCTCGTACACACGGGCGTTTTTGCTTTTCGCCTCCATCAGAAAAGCGGCCGCCGCGGCCGGGAATCGAACCCGCGACCTCGTGCTCAGCAGCACAACGCCTTAGCCACTGAGCCACCGCGGTGGGTAACTGAAGGATAAGGTGGCGACTTTAGTCCGCAAGCTTCATGCGACGTCTCTACGAGTGGTTGGCTAGTGACAATCCCAAGCCCGTCTCTCGTAACGGTTGGCTCATGGGTGTTTCATGCTTGGCGCTAGCTTCCTGATGCCATGGTTTTGTGAGTGTTTAAGTGCTTCATAAGCAATTCCTTGGACTGCACTGAAGACTACTTGCTGTGTGGGCAATAGCCTGACAGAAGCGACCGTCCGACGATATTTTAGACGGTGCTTAAGCCTCAATGAAATGATGTGTATCTAATTTTTTTTTTCATTTCTACAGCACAAGGCAAGGTGGTCGACCTATATTTCGGCTCGATCTATATTCTGACTTGTATGGTAGTTGTGTCTGACATGATCATTGCGTCGTAAGTCGTGCTGCGTCCCCAGATGGAGATTTAGGTGAGCCATTATTTTGAATAAAGCATGTGTTCCAATAATTTACAACAAACAGACGTAATGGAAATGGGTCTGTAATTACCAGGATCAGAGCTATCACCAGATTTAAAAAGGAAGATTACTTCTGCGATCCTCCAATCGTTTGGAATGCATCCTGAGTAAAGTTATTCTCTAAAGATTAGAGCCAGGAGAAGTGAAGATTTTTTTTCAGTCGTAAGTTTCAGTAGTTTTGTCTTATACGATCAGGTCCCAGACTAGTGCTTTATGAAAGACTATCATTGGCGCAGGCTACGCTATTTGCGGAGATGACTATTTGGAGAAACCAATGGCATATTTTGGTTTCTGCAAGGTTTAATAATTTAGAAATTGGAAGGTCGTCAGTGAATACATCACTGAAATGCTTACCAAGAATATCGGCGCGCATAAACTGCCATCAGCATTTTTCAACGCAGGAATTGAAGTAACGGGCTTGGGGTTCACAGTGCGCCAGAATTTCTTTCGGTCAGTTTTTAGTGGAGTAGGTAACGTTGAATTGAAGTATTTATCTTTAGCCTCTGCAACCGCTGTCTGCTCCAGCTTAGTGAGATTTTTGTTCTGCAGCCAGTGAATGAATGGCTTGGTTTACGCCTGTATGCGTTTTTTTTCTTGTTTATGGAGATATTGACGTCCTGTGTAAGCCAAGGATCAGTGCTTTGGGTTTTAACAGTTGGTAAAGCATGTGTTGCAGGTACTCTCTACTTCTTTTAGTTTGTTGCAATAGAGACACCAGCTTTCAAAGGTTCATTTACTGTCAGAATTACCTGAAAGTGAAGCGTGAAATCTGTTAGCATACTGTTCATTTTGTCGAGGTACGTGCAGGCGTAGTTTAGCAAGCGTTTTTCTTTTACAGTTCTATCAGGGCGCAGCAGCGATACAACATTGTGGTCACTGTTTTTTTCCAGAACATGAACGCAAGCGTTGTCAGGGTGGTTTGTTAAAATTTAATGTGTGGTTTCCACGGTTGGGATCTTGCACAAGCTGAGTGAGGTTGTGAAGTTGAATAAAATGGAGAAAGCGGAAATATTCGTTACAGTTGTACGGGGTGTTGAAGGATAAATTCGACCAGCCAATGTCGGGGTCACCAGCTCGATTTATAATATGGCTCGAAAACTTGCTGGAAACATGCTCTAGTGATTTTTTTAAAAGCTCAACAAAATCACTGTGACAATTCAAGGGCGGTAACGTGCTCCTGCAACACATTTGACCAAGCCAATGGTTGCAGATATTCAGAGTAGTTTTTTAGAGGGGAGTCAGTTATCAGTGATGGTTCGTAGCCGTTTTGGATTACTATAACGCCTCCTCCCAGGGAGCCAGTTCCGGAAGACAGCAGAAGAGTAAGGAAATGTGAATTCACAATCAGAGATGGCATCATAAAGCCAGGTTTCCGTGCCAATGATGATTTCTGATGAGCAAGTATGCATATACGTTTTCTAGAGGTCTAGTTTCGGGAGCAATCTGCAGAAGTAAGCCAGCATTAACGGTAGCTTTTCCGATGTGGTAATCTGCTGAGAAACTGAACCAGACGGTCATTTGCAGCCGGGGATGCTTTGAAAACAGAGCCTGAAACAGGATTGCACCGGTAGACACTCATGAAAGCGGAGACTATTGATGCGAATGTTGTACTTTTCATTGTCTGTGCAACACCTTCACAAAACTGTGAAGCTTTTTGCGGGTCAACCTAACTTTAGGTGAACAATCCTCTTGTAGCCATACCTTGGCCTATTTCAGGTTTTTGAGCTTGGATGCATTTTGTAGAGCTTCTGTTCTTGCCTTGGAATTTATAAATGTAACAGTAATGAGGTACTGGGAATCTGGTCTACGCCGGCCTATCCGGTGAGTACGTTTTATGCAACGTACCCCAAGGTCAAGAGGAGTCGAGAAGAATTAGCAGATGGTTTGTTCCGATTCCTTATAATGCTCGAGCTCCACTTCAGGTGAACCCTTTGCAATAAGGTTGTTACGGCGCATTCCGTTGTTCAGGTCATCGACAACCTCTACTAGCTCATCATCAGTTTTTGCTAGTTTGTTTCACCTGTTGAACATTATTTACAGCAGCAAACTGGCCATCACACTTAGGCAAGCTTCACCTATCTCATTTCACTATCAATTCGCAATTTGGATGTTAGAAATTGTAGTGCGGGAAAGTGTATGTAATGGGCAGGTATACCTGCCCGAACACTTTTGAAATTTTTGGATTAATAATAAACAGCTGCTGCTGTGAGTAGCGATTTGTATTCACAACACTGTAATGCCGCATTAAGGAACAGCAAGAGGTAATACAGAATGGCTACCCATTACCAAATATACTACATAAAAGTGAGAACAAATTTTATAAGCGTGACCTGCACATGGGTACCTGTACGGGGGTATGTGTAAACATGGATGCATACTAGGCAATAGGGAAAAAAATAAAGACAACTAACAATCTACACTAGACACGGGGGCAAGGGGTCAAATGAGTGAAATATACAGCAAAAATGACAAAGGCTGAGTGAAAGAGGTCTTTTTAACGCCATCCTAATCTTTATGCACTGCGTATTTCAACCATGAACACTGGCTGACTTGAAAATGATATCATAAAAAGATCACACACCTATATATATTTCAGAGATCGTGTTTCTAGCGCATGCACTGTCACACGAAAATAATATGTAACTTAGAAACCCAAGCGTGTTCGAGAAATAAACCGAGATAGACAATAACAAATGAATAAGTGCCCCTTGCATTTTGCCATAAAAGAATGATTTAAGATCAGCCAAAATCTTGTGTTGTCATCAGGAAGTATGCTGCTTGGGATTGTGATGCAGATTAACACTGCTCTGAAGCGGGCCTGGGCTTCTAGATTTTTTTTGGAGTGGCCAGCTACATTCTGGTTGTGGGATTTTTACAATGACCTTTAGGGTATGATCTTTTTATAAAATCATAAATAGACATAAGCGCACGCTTTTTGTCTTTTCACTTGTCCCCTTCTGTCGTCTAGCTGTGTACACCATCCTTACAAACATATTCTGAACTGCAAACATAACTTGTCCTTTTAAAATTGCAAAGTCGCTTAAGATTTACATAAAGTGTCCTATTTGCTTTTTACGTAATTAGGTTTATATATTGATATTGTATACGTTGAAGTAACTAAGCTAAGGGTGCATGGTAATAGAAAGCAGCAAATTATGTAGACCACTTGGGGTGGAGATCTTTAACGTGTGCGATATTTCGAGATTTCGCCTGATAAAGAAATTCCTTACATCTTCAGGAGCATGCCTTTTCAGCAATAAACAGCCTACATACCATAACAAAGGTCACAACACATACTCACATCTTGACTTGGCTATTGGTTCTGCAATTCTCTTGCCATGTCTTGAGTGGGGTGTGGGCACGGACCCATATGGTAGTGACCATTTCCCCACTTCATTAACCTATATAGGTACAGGCCCGAGCAGTCCATCTTCCCATAAAAGGTTTAATAAAGCAAGAGCAAGCTGGAATAATTTTATAGAGACATCTAAACTACACCACACATCCATAGGACACCTACACGTTGAAGAAGCTACCCAACTGCTCACGGCGCACATCCTCAACGCCACCGAAAAGTCCATTCCCCACGCCTCTGGTGCCCCGCGCAACCAGAGGAGCCCGTGGTGGAATTAGGACTGTAGGCGGGCGCGAGAGGATACGTAAGCTCAAGAGGACAACAGACACACATCTTGCCCCTGGTTAGTACAACAGGGTACGCACTTGAAGATCAGGCTAACACACTTTCACAACACTTCGAACACGTGTCCAGCTCAGCACACTACACAAACTCTTTCATGAAACACAAAACATCTGCAGAAAATAAGTCCCTGCGTGATACCAAGAAGTCGCAAACTTCCTAGAATTCACCATTTTCAATTTTATTTTTTTATTTTTATTTACAATATACTGCGGTCTTGAAAAGACCAAGCAGGAGAGGCACAAAAATTAAGTGGAAAACACACGTAAACGTGATAGATGAATGATAAAAACAAGCGTACACAAAATACAAGAAGATAAGTACATTATACAGAGATGTATACAAGAGCTTAAACACAGGTTAACACGACCTTCAGAACAACGGAGATGAGTATATCTCCCTATTATACAATCACAATTGCGATAAACAGTAAAGCAAGTCGAGTACAGACTACAGTACAGACAATATGGCACGCTCAAAACGGCAAATGGACGTAGATGTGAAGACCACTTCAGGCAGTGAATTACATTCCGATACTGTACGTGGAAAAAACGAATTGTTGAACATGTTTGTGCGGGCTCGATACGGAAGCAAATTGTGCGTGTGCCGATGTCTCGTGGGGCCTCTCAAACACGAGCTGAAGGCTGCTTTGACCACATGTAAACGTTCAGCTCCTGGTGCAGATAAGATTACATACACAATGATACAACACTTACACTCAGACACCCCTGAAACACTCCTACACTTATACAACAGAATATGGCTTTCGGGGCATATTCCACGCTCTTGGAGGGAGGCCATACTAGTGGCTTTCTTAAAGGAAGGGAAGGACCCTTCCTGTCCTGCCAGTTATCGTGCCTTTGCCCTGACAAGCTGCCTGTGTAAGCTCTTTGAGAAGATGATAAACAGGAGACTCGTGTACTTAGACTACAATGGTCTTCTTGAGAGCTGCCAGGCAGGCTTCAGGGCGGGGCGATCTACCAACGATCAACTCGTTGCATTAGAGGCGTATATCAAATTTGCTTTCCTCCACAAGCAGTACTGTATGACAGTCTTCTTTGATCTTGAAAAGGCGTACGATACTGCTTGGCGCTACAGCATCCTCAGCGATTTGAAGTCCTTTGGCATGTCGGGTAGCATGATGAACAGGCTTGGCAGTTACCTGTCTGGAAGAACGTTTCGCGTGCGAGTTGGAACTGCACTTTCTAGGGTTCATGTGCAGGAAAACGGTGGGCCGCAAGGTGGAGTTTTAAGTTGCATTTTGTTTATTGTGAAAATGAATTCTCTTCGGAAGGCATTGCCACCGTCGATTTCATGTTCAATTTATATAGACGACGTACAGTTATCTTTTAAGTCTTGTAACTTGTCTGTCTGCGAGCGGCAAGTCCAGCTTGGTGTGAACAAGCTTGCCGGCTGGGCAGATAGCAACGGTTTTAAATTTAATCCAGGAAAGTGCACTTGTGTTTTGTTTTCCAAGAGGCGTGGCATTCGGCCGGATCCAGACATTCAACTCCACGGTGTCTATTCCTGTAAAAAAGAACGCAAGTTCTTAGATATTATCTTTGACGAAAAGCTCACATTCATCCCCCACATAAAGCGACTAAAACATAAATGCTTAAAAACAATGAATATCCTGAAGGTTCTGTCGCACATCTCTTTTGGTGCTGACAAACAACTTCTTTTACGTGTTTTTACCAGCTTGATAGGTTCACAATTGGACTATGGTAGCGTTGTTTATGGGTCAGCAAGTAAAACATCCCTCAAAATGCTGGACCCAGTGCTCCATCTCGGGCTCCGCCTGGCGCGTGGCGCCTTCCGCACTAGCCCGGTTGAAAGCCTCTATGTGGAGAGCAACAAATTGCGACAACATGTACAAGACTGGCTATACAGTTGTCGAGGGGGACGGTCAAAAAGGCTACAGGAAAAAAAAAAAAAAAAAGCCTGACAAGGTGACGTCCCCCTCCCCCCCCCACGTGTTGGCGCGACTCTGCGGGAAATGGCACGTACTTTGTGACAATAAAAATTAACAAAATAATGCACACAACTAACACATAGAAAATCAGCTTTCAGTTTACAGAAAGACAATAATTACAATGACAATTCCACTAGGAAAAAAACATACACATCAGCTCTCGGATTTCAGGAAACAATGAGTAGAATTCAAGAATTCACAGCAAGAAAGAACAAAAAAAAGACAGTTCTCAGTTTTCATAAACAAACAATAATACAGTAAAAAGATTTCATACAGCGAAAAAAAAATACCTCAAAGTTTCTAAAAGAAACAAAAGTTGAAATACACGTTTTTTACTGCAATTCCAAAAGGTACATGTCTAATTTCCTCTTAAATCCTTGTTCAGATTTAGCATCTTGTGCCATGGTTAAAATTGCGGGGTGACTGTTTAAAATGTTAGGAATCTGGTAGCTCAATTTCTGGTGCCCGTAGTTTGTGCGAGTTTTTGGCTTTGTATATATTACCTGCCTAAACCCATATTCATGTGTTCGTGACGTGTATTTTCTGTAAAAGTCATTAGAGTCTGTCTTTATCTGGTGATAAATAGTTAAAGAGAGTTGTTTATTTAGAATGTTCATAATTGTCAATACCCGATGTTTCTTAAATAATGGAGAACTGTGGCTGAAGTAGGGTGCATTTTCAATTATGCGTAAGACTTTTTTTTGGAGCCGGTATAGGTTTTCTATGTTTGTTTTCCCTGTTGAACCCCACACTAGAAGGCAGTAGTTAAGGCGAGAATGTACTAGACTGTAGTACAGTTGCCTTTTTAACCAAGCTGGTAGTAAATATTTCATCTTATAAATAATACCAATGCACCGGGATATATCCGTTCTAAGTTTGTCAATATGTGGAGACCAACTCAAATTTTCATTGAACACAATGCCAAGAAATTTGTGTGAAGTAACTTGTTCAATACATTCGCCTCTGAAATTGAGGAGAACCTGTTGCCCTAAACGTTTGTTGTAAGCTCGAAAAATCATATATTTTGTTTTTCTTGTGTTTAAATTCAGTTTATTTGTATTCAGCCAAATTGACAAATTTTCAAGCCATAAATTTGTTTGTCTTTCTAGCAGAGCCAGGTCTCTGCCAGAAAAAAAGACGTTTGTATCATCTGCATAGAGTATTATATCCGGGGTGAAAGGCAAGTTAACAATGTCATTTATATATAATAAAAATAATAGCGGGCCGAGAATAGATCCTTGTGGAACACCGTACTTAATTTGTCCAAAGTTGGACCTGGCGTGATTAATTTCTGTGTATTGAAGGCGATTATGTAAGTAACTCTTGATTAGACTGAGACAGGTTCCCCTGATTCCGTATGTCTCAAGTTTCTGAAACAAAATATCGTGTTTAATAGAATCGAAAGCCTTTTTAAAATCTAGAAACACTCCTATAGTAAATAATTTTTGTTCAATGTTATCAATAATTTTATCTTTTATATTTAGTATTGCCATTTCAGTTGATTTTTGTTTTTGGAAGCCATACTGTTGTTCGGCGATGATATGGTTAGTTTTACAGAAGCTTAAGATTCGAGTATTGATTACCTGTTCTATTACTTTTGAAAAAATGGGTAGAACTGAAATCGGTCGGTAATTGTTCATATCATTTGGATCCCCACTTTTGAAAATTACGGAAACCTTGGCAATTTTCAAAACATCAGGAAAATCACCAGAATTGAGTATCAGGTTGCATATATGTGAAAGTGGCTGACATATATATTGCGCGACTGCTTTTATCGGCTGTATTTTAAATTCATCAATCCCACATGCCCGGCTGTTGTTTAGTTTTTTAATTAATCTCAGAATTTCTGATTCCGTAACGGGAAACAAAAATATTGAACCTGCAGTACTAGATGGAATACAATGTTTTTTACTAGGACTAGCTGTGTGTGTGACCGTAGCAGCACCCGATTGTAAAAAATGATTGTTAAACTTATCTGCTAGCAAACTTCCCGTACATTGCTCTCCGTCAATAATAATCTCGGAAATAACTCGTCTCTCGCCTTTCGCCATGAGGTTATTAATACTGTTCCAGATTTTCCTGGGGTCGTTATAAATGGCTGCAAATTTATTTTCAAAGTATGCATTACGCGCGTTTTTAATATCTGAATTTAATTTGTTCCGCACTTTTTTAAACTGAGTAAAAACATCATGATTTCTAGTTTTTATAAACGAAGCAAACAGTTTATTTTTTTCTTTGATTCTCTTAAGGATACTGCGGTCAATCCATGGTTTCCTTATTTTTTTGTTTCTCTTTAACTCTACATTTGGAAATGCTAAGTTATAATTGTAACGAATTTTGTCTGCGAACATGTTGTAAGCATCTTCAGGATTGGTTGCAAGCAAGACTGGGTCCCATTCGGTCACGGCCATTAATCTCTGAAATATCGTAATATTATTATCATTTATTAATCTTTGCATAGTGGGTGTATTTGTTGCAGTTTGTTTGTATCGACTTGAAAATGGTGTGAAAAAAAGGAAGATTGGCATATCATCACTAACATCTGAAATTATTACACCTGCTTGCAAACTGCTTGTTTCGTAGTTCGTGAAACATAAATGAATCAATGTCTGAGATACCGCTGTCACTCGCGTCGCGATATCAATGACGTTTTCATACCCACAGGGAAGAAAGATGTCCAGCAGATTTTTTGAAGAAGAGTCTCGGGATAATAAATCGACATTAAAATCCCCAGTTACGATTACCGGCGTACGGAGAGATTCGCAGTATTGCAAAACATTTTCTAAGAATTCCAAAAACACAGTCAATGTACCAGAAGGGGGTCTGTACACAACCAAAAATATAGTGTTCAAACATTTGATCATGATAGATTCGTAGTGAGGATTAACAGTAGAAAATTCTCTGACAATAGTAAAATGTACATTTTCTTTGACGTAAATGGCTACGCCCCCTCCCCTCATATTGCTCCGACACATTGATGCACATCTGTACCCGGTAAAGTGCACAGTATCCCAATCATCTAAAAACCAAGTCTCAGTAAAAGCTAACAGATCGAAATTATGATTAAGCTCTTGAAGGAGCATATCAACAGAATCCTTTTTATTTTTTAGGCTTTGAGCATTCAAGTGAAACAAGGAAGACTGCTGTTTGTGACGTATCGCGTAACAGCGATTGAAAGAATCAGGATCAAGATAACTGTTTTGCACCGGACAACTAGACATTAGAAAGGTTTCTGCACTGTCTAAAACCGATAACGAGTTACGTGCTCATGTTATTTTTGCAAGATCCGCCAGCTCTCTTATTCTGATTATCCGATCCCGAGGGCCGCGACGGACAAACAATTTTCCGCTTCTGTGCCAGGCGAATTGGTATTCCTTTTCCTCAGCCTTCGCCTTCATCTCCAAGAACAGCTTCTTATTTTGTGCGGTCAGATTTTCGTTGAAGAAAATCGTAGACTTTTCTTGTCTTAGTTGTGCTTTCTTTCCTAGCCATGCTTCTTTCGTTACACGCGACGAAAATCGTACGAGGACCGTGGGCACCTTGCTCCCTCCGTTTTTGTCAGATTTCGAAGGCAGTCGGTGGACGGCCTCTAGATCAGTTTCAGAAAGTTGGGGTAGCTCGAGATGAGTTGCCAAGGTGTTAAGCTTCTCCAGAAGGTTTTCATCGCTATGTTGGGGAAGGCCATGTATTTCTAAATTTTGTCGCCTACTGTACTGCTCCAGATCGTTGATCTCTTTTTTCAGAGATGCAACATCTTCGGTCTTACTCTTTTCTTCTAGCCTTACGACGCGTTTTTTTAGCCCTGCTATTTCCGCGGTTTGCTGCTTCATTTCAGCGAGAACTTCATCGTATTTGCTAGACATCTCTTTCATGGAAGCTTCAATGGCGTCAACCGTTGACTTAATGCCCGCGAAGGCATCGACTTGGGATTTCATTGTGAGCAGTAAAGAAAGCTTGCGGTTAATTTCTGCGATTTCGTCTGCGAGATGCGTTGCTGCGGCTTCAGCCGGTTTGCTATCTTTCTGACCATTTTTGGCGTTGGCGCATGCTCCGCACCTCCAAGATTCCTTCGCGGTCTTGTTTTTTTTTTCGGTACGACTTGTCCGTTACTCCGGAGCAAGTGCCAATGTGGAAACTATTTTTACAGATAGCACAAGTCAAATAGAATTCGTCATCATCAAATAATTCACTGCATAAATGACATGCGTCCGACATCGCGCCAAGGCTCGCTCAGCAGCAGCGACAACCAAACCTTCAAAAACCAACCTGCAACATCAGGAGCGATGCTTAGGTTGCAGCGTGACCATGCGTTGCCACTGCCGCTGAGCGAGTGCTCCAGGGCGACGAAGCGCAGAGTCCTTTGGCCTGTGGGCCTGTTCCAACGGCCGCACAGGGACCGCTGCAGAGGTGCGAGGCGACGACCGCGCTGGAAGCGCGCACAGACAAGCGGGCACACAGACACACGCTCGGGGGGCGCCGCGACGGTGAAATTCAAATGCGGGCCTGTTCCAACGGCCGAGTAGAAACAGGGACCGCTGCAGAGGTGCGAGGCGACGACCGCGCAGGAGCGCGCACCGACAAGCGCGCACACAGACACACGCTCGGGGGGCGCCGCGACGGTGAAATTCAAATGCGGGCCTGTTCCAACGGCCGAGTAGAAACAGGGACCGCTGCAGAGGTGCGAGGCGACGACCGCGCAGGAGCGCGCACCGACAAGCGCGCACACAGACACACGCTCGGGGGGCGCCGCGACGGTGAAATTCAAATGCGGGCCTGTTCCAACGGCCGAGTAGAAACAGGGACCGCTGCAGAGGTGCGAGGCGACGACCGCGCAGGAGCGCGCACCGACAAGCGCGCACACAGACACACGCTCGGGGGGCGCCGCGACGGTGAAATTCAAATGCGGGCCTGTTCCAACGGCCGAGTAGAAACAGGGACCGCTGCAGAGGTGCGAGGCGACGACCGCGCTGGAAGCGCGCACAGACAAGCGCGCACACAGACACACGCTCGGGGGGCGCCGCGACGGTGAAATTCAAATGCGGGCCTGTTCCAACGGCCGAGTAGAAACAGGGACCGCTGCAGAGGTGCGAGGCGACGACCGCGCAGGAGCGCGCACCGACAAGCGCGCACACAGACACACGCTCGGGGGGCCTACATGGAACCTATGGAACCTACAACGTCAGCGGAACCTATGGAACCTACAACGTCAGCGGAACCTACAAATGGAACCTACAACGTCAGCGAGCATACACTGATCTCCTTTATGCTTTTAAAATTTCATCCATGCCTCACCATCCTTCTAAATCAGTTTTCATGATACGTCCATGACTGAACTCCTTTTAAATCGACCATCGTTCTCTGCGCCCTTCTCTTACAGAGTTAGAGAGGAAGCGTCAGAGCTTGCTGTCTCCTTTTTAGATACAATCCAAAGTTCTCTAACGGATTTTATAGCACCATGGCATCTCCGCCCTGTATCATGCGACACATCTTTCACACATGTAGATAAAAACCGAGCTCCCACATGTGCAATTCTGCTGCATTTCTTGTATTTGCAGCAGAAGTATGAGCGTTCTGAATTTTATACGGACGCTTCTAGAACTGCCACCTCTGTGTCCTGCGCGGCACATGGGCCCGGCCCTAGTGTCACTAGAACTCTGAATAGTCATACTAGTATCTTTACGGCAGAGGCTTACGGTGTACTTCTTGTTGTCAATCATATACTTCAAAGCCACATCCCACAATCCATTATCTATACAGATTCCCTCAGTGTTGTGCAGGCACTGTCGTCAACAATGCCTTCGAAAAACCACGTTGTCAATCTGATCGTCAAGGGTATTATGTCTGTGTATGTACGCAAATTTAAACTGGTTCTTTGCTGGGTCCCTGGCCACTGTGGTATAGCCGGGAACGAAGCAGCGGACCGAATGGCTGCTGCTGCTACACTCTTGAATACAGTAGACATAACGACATTACCCTACACCGACGTGAAACCACACATCAGACAAAACTTCGCAAAACATGACAAACACACTTGAGTGAACAAACAGACAAGTTACACGTAATAAAACCTCACCTGGGACCATACACCACAGACACACGCAATAGATACTCTGAAGTCGCCTTGGCCAGATTACGGATAGGGCACACACATGCAACGCACTCGCACCTTCTCACTGCATTTCCAAGACCTCTGTGCAGCAGGTGCGGACAGGCCCTATCCGTGATCCACATCCTCATACAATGTAAGGCAGTTCACACAACACGACACAAACACTTCAGAGAACTCTACAGACAACATATCCCACTACATCCAGCGCTGTTTCTAGGTGACGATGCCAGTGTTTCTGTGAAACGTGTGTTGGAGTATTTGTCAGGCGTTAAGTTTTTAAACCTCATTTCCTATCACGAATAATCAAATCTGGCCCTATACACCAGCCATCACCATTATCTTTAACTGGTTTTACTATGTTCGTTTGACACGTTTTTTTACCTACCTTTTTGTGGTAACCACTTCACTTCATTAAATAAACTTATCTCTGGCGCTCTTTGCCCTTAGTCGGCCTTGCGCCATAAAAACCCAACCACCATCATCATCATCATCCGCTGTTAAAAAGGTCAACATTGAGTTCATAATAAAGCAGAAAACACTTCACCTCAAAAATGCGGAAAAAAGCATGGTGGTCCTCCTTAAAATGGGCCACCAAGAGCGGGAAGAGGGCTGCTTCAGATGCCATGTTATTCAACTTCGCGGCATGCTCGGCTGCAACCATCCACTGCACGATGAACCTTTGCGTTGAAGTCTGAAGGTGCTCCAGAAGAGCAGGTGCGCATTTGATTACCCTTTCCTGGAAGATCTCCTGAAATAGAGTAACTTATTGCATATTGCACACCATGTGAAAAGCAGTGTTTACCTTTACATCTTTCCCAAGGAGCTGGTCGGCATGCTGGTAAAAAAAGTGCTGACAAAACAACAGTGGCCATTCTGCTTTTATTTCAACGACGTGGTGGACTGGCTCAGTAGAATAAATGTAGCTCCTCTGCTCAGTGTGTCTCTCATGTAATCCATTGCAAGGGGAACATCCATGTCTTCAGGCCTTTCCTACTTTCTCGCCTGCAGAAAGCTATTTTTTCGTCCAAGCTTTCGGCCTCGCAAGCAGGCACCGGCTGCCAATTCAAGCAGCCGTAGGCACTTTTCATGCTTTTTCGGCCACATTGGTCTACTGTCTTGGCTCCTGGCCGTTTTTTCCTCGGTTAATGTTCTCAACTCTGTTTTCGAGTTGTTGAAAAAACGCGCCGTAGCCGCGTCCCAGCAGCTGCCCGTCAATGCCCCTATCTTGTAGGGCATGGGGGTACATCCTGACAATCTCCTCTGCCACTGCTGTCAAGAACTCCCTTCTGGGCCGTGTGGCTTTCACTCTCATCTGCTCTATGACATATCGCACGAACTCATGTCGGTCCCTAGTGGAGATAGGTGAATGTCCCGACTCTAAAGCATGTTTTAAGTTTACTGGAAGCCTTTCCACATCTAGTTTAAATGTGCATATCGAACTGCTTGGACTGTCAGGGTGTGCTGGAGATGAACGTTGCATTCCTGAGGGACCTGAAAGTACAAGGTCCAATGCTTTAAATCAACAAGAGCACAGAAAACACCTGAATGATGCAGTGTCAAGATATAGAAAGATTTGGCATAAGGAGTAAACGGCATGCTCTGACCTGTTGCCACTGTCGCACTACTCACAGCAACCCTTATGTAAGCTTCTGTTAACCAATAGAATGGCGCAAAGGTGCAATGAGCTTGAATTTTGTTTTTCTATGGTTGCCTGGGTGAGCCGTCCAGCCAAATGACATGTTGTGTTACCTGCCTCTCACATCATGGCTGATGTCACAACACATGTAATTGTTTAAGTTTCAGTGAAGTAAGCATAATTTGCTGCCAGACAAAAGCTGTCGGTACTATAAAACACCAAATGCGTTGAATAGCGCAAAGTTGTTTCCTGTTTTTTGGCCCTTTTAGATGTCCTTATTCACCAAAATGCTCCCTGCCTACCTTAAGCCCCAATTTACTTCATGGCGGCACAAAACTTTATACTATCTTTTTTGTTATCTCATTATTCACCTTCTAAGCTCTTGAGCAACGTACTGGAAAGAAATATAAGCCTCTTATGGCACTTTTCTAGGGAGCCCACACCTAAGCACATCGGAATGATACAGCCTGACGTTGACTTGACCCACTGAACAGCAGTAAACTGCAGTTCTATTACATGTAAAAACTATTTTAACCTCACTAATGGCCGTTCAGTGCATACACTTCCCAGAATCCTTGAAGTACCCCCAATACACATAACTGCACACTTTACCACACTTTACCAAGGCTTTCATACATGTGCACCGAAAACTGGGAACAGCATGCAAACTCATACTTGGCCAGTCTTGGTAGGTGTTTAGACCAGTGACTGCTTCCATCATGTTGCAGCAGGTAACTGTCTCAGTTTGCAGCTACAAACATTAGATAGCCAAATCTTGCAATAGAGCTGAAGGCGCTTTAAATTTGCAATGAATCTACAATTCTGTTTTAGATGTTTCCAAAAATTTTCAAGAAAGTTTTCCCCCAAGGAAGCCTTTGTAAGACTTCATCAAATAAAACACTTTCGTTTGTCAAAAGCTTCACTATCTCGAAGTTCTCTTTTTACGATTCAGAATCGCTGCTAAGCATTTTAACATATGCACAGACTTGGGTTGGGACCAAAATTTTTATTAGAAGTTTTTAAAGCTTAATTTTTGCAATTGTCATCTGGGAGGGAAATATTGGCACGTATTGGGCTCTGTTTCAGTCTTTGGCCAAATTCAAAAAAACAAGTTTACATGCACACGTCCATTGCATAATTACATTGTCTCCATTATTTAAAATGACCCACCAGAGCTGTGCGCCATGTAACTAGGTTGTGTGCAATACATCGGTATTTGTTGGCTCATACAAGGCCTTGCGACAATAGACAATCTTACCTTCACATTTTCAGAGCCGCAAATGCCCTTTTGACATGCTTGTGTGATCACATCAGACAGGCAGTCAGCCGCTACAATTTTCTTTATGGTTTGGTCTGCACTCCAAATCTTTACTATAGGCATCCTGCTTGACTCCTTCAATTATGGGATTATATGAACTGAATGAACACATCAAACCTCAAACCTATCAACATGACCAACTGTCGTGCTTTGAATGACTGTTACCAGTTACTCACAGGTAGACTTAATTTAGTTGTTCACATTGGCTTTATTAAGCGACATTTTGTCCACAGTTGTGTGGAAAGGTGAGCGAGCAACAAAGAATGATAAGCGCATTCGGCCAACAAAGAGCGCATCTGGACAACGACAGATGGTGCCATGTGCTACATATACTCCTTGTGCCACCGAAGCAATCTTCATTGATGCGTCACCCATATCTCGTGGTGAGCATTAATGCATCTGTGCACTAGCCCCAAGGTATTACTTTTTTGTCTCCTGCCTGTGTGCAAGCAGAAGACGATCAAAGGGAAAAGACACGAGACACGTGCTGTCTGTAAGCTAAAATTTTTATTATAAATACCTCCCATACACAAAAAACAAACATGCAGACACATCTGCAACACAACCATGAAAAACAAAAATTCACATACTCCAGTCAGTTTGCGAGTTCCAGCTAAGGCAAACTTTTCAAAGCCTGGCTGATACATTGATTAGAAGATTGTGTGCTACAACTAGGTGGTTTCCCTTACCAACTAGTTTCTATGCTGTCCATGCCATCAAAGTAGGGCAACATGAAGGAAATTATATATCTCATAACAATAGAAAGAAATCCAGTTAGTATCACCCTTTCCCTCAAAGTGGTCACGAAAACAAAATACAACTTTGTTCAGTTTGAAAGAATCGGTTTTTCGTAGTTCACGCAGCTCCGTTCCAGCCATAAGTTATGTTTTTTTATTTGAATGAACGCAGTAAATATAGAAAACGTTTAAATTAACCGCTACAGTGATGCAATGTTGCCAGGAGAGATACAATGCAGGCCATCACTGCAAACATAATCACCAAAGCGTAAACTGCACAGTAGCATTCAAGTGATACCATCAAGTGAAACTAGAGGCCCCACAGCCATTGCCTAGTCATGTTTCTAGGTGGTGGCTTTGATCAGCAACCGCCATTCACACAAACAAGGTTCTGTGATGTCCAAAAGACATTGCCAGGAAGTGGCTGGGGAGTCTCCCCTGCCCCACCTGTTTACCTTATCTCCATTTGAAGTTTGTGATCACATCAGTGTTATTGTTAAGGGAAAACAGTCCTTTTAATGAACTTGTATTTTGTCTTCATGGCCCCTTTAACCTTGCTTAGAAAAGGTTACAAACGATGGGTCAACATACCAAGCACCATGATTAGTACAACAAAAGCTGCTGCTCAGAATTTTTCTGCAAATGAGAAGTTCAATCTAATGACAGGTGTGCCATCAAAGTGGTAGGGCTGGTAAAGTGTCCTGTCCACAAGCTCAGAGGGGTGGAAGCACATGGTTTCTTGAGTTCAATCTTGAAAAAAGTACAAACAAAGACCTGGCACAAAGCTAGCACCAGTCTCCTGAAGCACAAGCACTACCTCACTGTTGCACTTCTGGATAGCAAGAATGGCCCCAAAGCTCACATCATACTGTGTACCCGAAATAAGGATGGGATCACCAGCTGCATAAGTGTAACCATTCAGAGTAACTTTTTTCAAAAAAAAAAAAAAAAACGCTACCCTCAAGTACGTGCTCACACTCGAAATCATTCAGCAGAGTTGACTGCTCAGCTGAGCTCAAGTCGACAAACTCTTCAGCATCTCTAAACAAACCCCCTGCGGCCAGGTAAGCTTGGAAAAGCTGATGCTGCTCACTTAGAGTTTTTGTCACAGTCACGAAGTTCTTTGCATTGTGCAAGCACTGTTCGAAGTATTGATGTTTGCCTTCAAACTTCATGGTCCACACATGGCACAAAGGGCCAAACTCTTGGATGAGTTCACTGTAGTGCAGCGTTTGGTTTGACACAAAACCTGCTTATACAGTAGAATCCCGATAAACGAAATCGTTTAAACGGAATTGCCGCTTAAACGGAACAGTAGCCAGTAAGTTGGTTGGCTTTGCATTCAGATAACGTAAAAAGGGCCCCCGTCGCATGCCCCCGCGCGAGGGACACGAGTAAATGCAGAGCATTGGGGGTGGTCACGTGGCGTAGGTTGTGGTAGTTGGCGGTGGTAGTTGTAGTTGTCGTACGGGGGTGCGTCGACGGCGCTTGAAGGCCAAGTACGACGAAATGCACGAGGCGTGGGAGCACGGGGAGTTTGCGAGCTTGGACGAGTTCCTGCGCGCCTTCGACGTGCGGTCCGGGGAGGAGTACTCGGAGATTCTGCGGGCTGGCGCGTCGCGTCCGTGCGTGCTTCACGCGAGAAGCGCGTGAACGCGTTCAACCCGTGGATCGGAAGGGTTTTCGACTTCAACATGGACTTGCAGATCATCCTCGACCACTACGCGTGCGCGGCGACCGTCGTGGACTACGTCAACAAGGCCGACCGCGGCATCTCGTTCTCGTAACGCGGGGTCCGCCGCTCGGCGCTGACGTTTCGAAGCCGTGTATCGCTCTCGATTCGATGGATCCGCAGCTCGACGCTGACGACTGGCGGCGGCCTCTCGTTATCGACGCTCGGGATCGGCCGCTCGATGCTGACGCTTCGCCGCTGCCTTAGCGCGGGCAGTAGAGGGAGAGGAGGTAGCACCTGCTGCTGCAACGCCTCTTTCAGCGCCGGAGCACGCGCATGCGCGCCCGCACCGGTTGTTGAGAGCGGACAACGCCGAGGGACGACGGGTGACAGTGCGAGTTAAAGAAATGCTCTGCATTTAAAAAACTCTCGGTAATTGGCACTAGTTTCCACGTCACTGTTTAAACGGAACCAGAAATGGAACTTCTTGCGAAACCAATTGGCATGAGAATCAGCTTTTTACGGTTCCGGCTGTTTCGTGATTGTTTTTTTTCCTCCCTCCTCGTAAGCCTCGTCTCGTTAGTGGTCAGCCGTGTTAGCGCAACGAATGCAACATCGCAGTTCTTGTTCCAGTCGTATGGTCTCGATTTAAGACGCCGAGATTACAGGGCTCTGCTCCTATTGCCTCGTTCGTGCCATCGTGGTGCTATTCGCGCTTCATTACCGCTTTGCCGTCTTCTACATTCGGTGGCTCGTAAGCACTCGCGAAGTTGAGGCCTCTAGCCTCCGTGAAGATGCCATTGCAAGGACTTAAACATATTTGATGCATTTGATGCTCAGGGACTCATTGTTGCCAAATTACCTTTGTGAGTGCTGTGCCTAAACCTCTTTTAGTTTTCATGCTTTCTGAAAACCTATCAGCTGCATTCACCTTCTGATGCTTTGAGTTCCATGAAATGGTATTGACAGTGTGTACGCACATAAATTTGCGCTTTCATACATCGATCTCGGTAAACGGAACTCCTGTTAAACGGAACTAATTTTTTCGGTCCTTTGAAGTTCCGTTTGTCGAGAGTGTACTGTATAGAAAACAAAAAATTTCGCCTATGGGAATGTCACGAGTTAGCCACGGCCATTTGAAATGGCTACAGTTTCCCATAAGCAAAATTCTTTTATTTTCTACATAAGCAGGTACCACTGGCATTCTTTCTGTCAAACAAGATAGACTACATAATGTGACCTTTGCGTAAACTTAAAGCACAAGCACAGAAGCTCGGAAAAAAACTTTTAAAGAAATGCTCATTTATCATCGTAACCCTCTGTTTTGTATTTCATTCCTGGTTTGAAGCTTCATCACAATCACTGGTACCCTTAACAAATACTGTATTTTCTTGACCCGTTTGACTTAGTTCTAGACTCAGTTAGTCTTTAGAGGAACATGTGGTACTATTATTGAATGCAGTAAGAATTTTTGGATGACAAGGCTTGAACTTCATCTGCCTCATCTGCTCTTTTTGTACTCAATCCAATCTGTGACAGCAACAATACCGAGGGATAATTCTGCAGTTAGCATGCAACTTCAAGCATACGCAATGAATCTGGTAACAATTGCCACCCACCAGTTTGCTGCAATGGAACATATTTGGTGTATAGAATCTGTTGTTTGACACAGATTGGCAAGACTGACAGCAACTTTCGAGGCTATATTGAGAACAGTATAATACATCATTCTGGAATCAGCTTGTCCAGTCTTCTTGGCATTCTTTTTGGTGCAGCAACTTCAAAGAAACTTTTCAGAAACTTGCAACACTTGCAACTTGTCTGATATCACGTAATGGGCTTGACATGACGATCATTTTGGGATCACCTTGTCCAGTTGACGGTCCAGTTGTCCAGTGGACGGTCCAGAAACTGGTTTAGCAGAGCAGCTGAAAACAAAAGAAAAAATATTTTTATTTGGGTGATTACCAAAGCCTGGCACCTATATTAACCCTGTAATGCCCACACGTCGCCGCAACGAAAAGAAAATTATTTGTTTATGCATTCAGGCTACAAATCTTTCGGAAAGTGCTACCAAATCAACTTTTATTTTTTTCAGCAATATTTGTACATTACACGGAGCGTAT
This sequence comes from Haemaphysalis longicornis, assembly GCF_048455015.1. Classification (NCBI taxonomy): domain Eukaryota; kingdom Metazoa; phylum Arthropoda; class Arachnida; order Ixodida; family Ixodidae; genus Haemaphysalis; species Haemaphysalis longicornis. Next base: position 38,447,753 of record NW_027526204.1, read on the forward strand.
AATCTTTGATACGTTGGGCATTAGAACCACATATATTCTATACATATGGTAGGCTGTAAAACAATTTCTGTCCTTGTTCAAGCACAACTGAACATTGCATTTGCCGCAATAAATTAAATAAAAGCTGTTTTTTGCTGTTGGGCAAAGCCTGCACCGTAGCCTCTTTGTGCCCCAGATTGGCATGTGTCCGACCCCATCCTTGTGTACCTCGTTCTGGGGGGAGCTTGCGCAAATTTGCGCTTTTCCGAAGCCGGTACTCCCAATGACGACGGCCTTCCAACTAGTTTTTTGCCTACTGCAATCGGGCACTGTGCAATGCAGGCCTGGAACCGTCGTAGGGTGACATTCTTGTCATTATTCTGGGCACAGTGACGTCTATACAGTAGCCAGGCATTCACCGTGCTGATCATAATCGTGCGGTGAAAAAGGTATAAACACCACCTTCTAGACTTGAGGCGAAACTTGTACAGTTCGACCAAACTTGTACAGTTCGACCAAATAGTTTAGCAGATCCACACATCCCATGAAGGAGTTGTAAATCCTTACTGCAGCTGGTTGTGGCACTTGAACGTAGTTTTTTTCTTCTTATCCCATCTTTGCACGTTGGCCACTGGTTCCGCATACAGATTGTTTGATTGATAGTAGGGTTTAACGCGCCGACGCAACACAGGCGATGAGGCGCGCCGTAGTGGAGGGCTACGGATTAATTTTGACCACCTGGGGATCTTTATCGTGCGCCGAAATCTCGTGCACATGGGTGTTTTTGCTTTTCGCCTCCATCAAAAAAGCGGGGTTCCGCATACACGTAGTTGGACACAATAGTGACCACTCTATTATCGTGCCACCTAACCACTGCTATGTTCCGCACAGTGCCTACAGCGTAGTCGAAAGCACCACGACCATCTTTCTTGAGGTCACTGTCGGATATTATCCGGCAGTCTTTGAGTCTGTTGCTCCTGAGCGTTCCTATAAAGCCCAAGCCACGCTTTGACAGCTCAGCAGCAAGGTCAGGAGAGGTGAGATAGTTGTCAGCCGCCACTTTGTAGCCTTTGTATTCTGGAAGGGCCTGGCACATCTTCAGGTTGACGTCGTCACTGAGACCGAATTTGTAATGTTGCTTTGCTTGTCCTTGATAGACGTCGACCTGGTATAAAAATTCAGACGAACCAGCACGTGCCCAAAGCTTGATGCCCCAAGGTTTCGGTTTTGCAGGCAAGTATTGCTTGATGGGGCATCGCCCTGTAAACGAAACGATTATTTCGTCGACGCTGTTGAGTTCCTCGGGTTGTACAGTAAGGAAGTTCTCTTGAAGTAAATTGAACCACGGGCGGATTTTCCAAAATTTGTCAAGCTTGACTTCTTCACTGGCATTACTGTTGTTTGTAAAATGCAGGGGACGCATGATTTTTTCGAACCTGTTACGAGACATTATGTCAGCAATGGGGGCAAAACGGGTTTCATTCTCCCAATAACTTCGAACGCTGGGCATCTGTGCCAGCCCCATCAACAGGTACACACCAATAAATTGGTCAATCTCACTCTCTGTTACATTTAGAGACGCTCATGTTGGACGCTGTACAGGTTCGTTTCCTCAACTAGAGTTTTTGTCATGGATGGGCTTATGAAACGCCTGAAATAAGACAAAAGATCCAACCTCTGTACGATATCTATATGAGTCAGTAAATGTTGGTAGGGAACAATCCATCAGGCACTTCTTCCAATGACCTCTATCAACAGATCCTGTGCCGCAGTGTGAGCTGCTGACACCGTCTTCGTCCTCTTCAGACGACTGTTCGCTCTCGTCTGCAGCAAGAGTCTGGGCACTGTTGGGAACATATTCATCGCTGTCATCACTCAGGTCCCCGTAGTCACTGTCATCGCCCGTTGGCATGGAGCACATGATGTTCCGGATACTCAGAGCTGCAAAAATGAAAAAAAAGTACTGATACTTCTATCCATACGAAAAAAAATATTCGTAGCATATGTGATACGGCGGGCCAGAGGTGCCACGAATGCCCACAGTATCACTGGAGAAACCAAGCGAAAGCAACTCCACAGTATCTGAAGATGTTCTCGTAGGCAAGAGAGGTGAAAGAACAATCTTTTTACCTTTGTTTTTCGAAGAACGGCCGTAAAACGTTCGGGTCGGAACCGCCGTGCCGCTTCAGCTGGGCTCCGCCATCTTCAATGTTGTCATGTAGCCCTCTGAAGGGCAAACACCGCACCACTCAAATACGATGTCGATGGCGATGACGATTGTGGCTGTACCCTTTGCAGCGGGTCGCCGCGTCTCACACGGCGGAGCCAAAAAAGAAAAAAAGAAAGAAAACGCAGTTTCCATACTGTGTGCGGCGCAGAGCACCGTGACACCACCAGTGTTCCAGGCGCCTCTTTGTCACTTCAACTACCTCCCCACGCTCTGTCTCGGTTGCCTCTTCGGCAAAGCCAAGCGCGACATGTACGGCGGCGGTGCGGGCGGCGGGGAGGATGTCCGGGCAGTTGACAACCACGTGCGCAATAGTCTCTTCGGCGCTTCCACAGAGGGCGCAAGTCGTTGACAGGCCCGCCGTGAAACGCGGCCGCCACACTCGAGTGCGCAACACCCCGCCCCTCGCCTCCGCAAGCAGGCCGCTGCCCCTCGAGTTGTCAAACAGTGTCTCCCGGTGAATGTCCTCCTTGTGGGTGCAGTACACCTCCAGAGACGGCTTTGCTGTCGCCAGACCCCGCCACTCTGCCTTCTCTGGCCGCTGGACGTGGGTCCGGACAACCTCCCTCGACGGGTTCACCGTGACGAGTGTCGCCGCTGGCAGTCCGAAACGGTCCCGAAGTGCTCTGGTCCTCTTCGTCCACCTTGTTGGCTGGCTGGCGTAGATGGTGTGCAGGAGTGTCTGACGAGCCACGTTTGTGACAGGCAAGCGAAGCAACCTGTTCTCGTAGCTCGCCTTCGCCACTGCTTCTCTCGCTGCGAAAGTGGACCACCTCATGTCCCCCTGCACCGCCTCCGTTGTACACTACCCATGGGTGCGCAGTGCCAGTCGCCCCACCCATCGCTGGCACCGTCCCAGGAACTCGCGGGTGCCCGAGGACAGACAGAGCACGGCATTCCTGTATGTGATGCCCGGCACGGCGACCAACTTCCATAGTGCCCTGGTCACCTCGTACCTGTTGAACGACCACAGGGACTGGCGGACCAGCATGCCCTTACTGCGGGATGCCCTTGCCTTGAGCTTACTCTCGTGCTCGGCGAGGTAGCAGCTGGTCCTAGTGGTCAGCCTCACGCCCAGGTATTTTGTTGTTGGGACCAAGTCGATTGTGGCTCCATGCAGGCGCCAGGTGGGGGCTGTCTGCTGTGCCCCCACACCCCAAGCCACCACGACACACTTGGCTGGGTTAAAACAAGGTAGCGCTCGGTCATGCTTATTGCACAGGTGTCGAGCAGTTGTTGAAGTTCCTGCGGAGAACCAGCAAGGTCCGCAAAGTCATCCGCGTACACCAGCGCCGGAATGTTCACCACCACTGTCTGGCCAACCTCCTTATGTTCCAGCCTGAAGCCCTGGCCCGATCCCTCGACGCGTCCTATCACCGCCCAAAACACAGCATGAAGAGGAGAGGCGACAGAGGACAGCCCTGTCTCAGTCCCTGCGTAAGCTCAACCGGCGCTGCTGTGTGACCCTCCCAGACCACTCGCGCTGTTTCATTTGCGTAGATGGCTCGCAGCAGGTCCACGTCCCTCTCCTCCAGGCCGTACCTATCCAGGATGATCCACAGGAGCTCCCGGTCCACACTGTCATATGCCTTGCTGATGTCGAGGAGAGCGACATACAGGGGAAGGTGGGTGCGCTGCGCGATCTCCACGCACTGGGTGAGCACATATAGGCAGTCATCAATGCGCCTGCCTGCTCGGAAACCTATCTGTAGCTCTCCCAGCAGGCCCTTCCTCTCTGCCCACCCCTGCAGTCGCTCCCGCACCACCTGCATCGCCATCCTGTATAGCACGGGGGTCACCGCAATGGGCCTGTAATTCATTGGGTCCGTCTTGTCCCCAGCCCTCTTGTACAGTGACCTCAACAGGCTCCTTGACCATTCCTCAGGAATGGCAGCCTTCTCCAGAATCTCAGTCAGGAACATGCCCACTTGTCTGCACATTAGGGGCCCCAACACCTTCACCAAGCCCATTGGGACGCCGTCACAACCAGGTGCCGTTCCAGGGCTCACCTTCTTGACTGCCCGTTCCAGCTCCCTCTCCGTGGGAGGAAGACGGAGTTCTGCTTCACACTGGGGCGACTCTTTGCCGCTGCAGTGGATCCACAGATCCGTGCACCCACTCTGCTGCTCCGGGGGACCCTGGGTGTTTGCAGTAACTGCAGCCAATTGTTAACAGTCCTTCCCCTCTACAGTGTTGCCCTCTGGCGCCCGCAGAGATGTGCCCGTTGCCGTCCGTGTGTCCCTCTTGATTTTCTGCCAGAATCGCTTAGGCGTCTGACGGCCCGCCGCCTTGAGCTCCTCCATGAACTGCTTGTTGGCCCACCTTCTGATGCTGGTCTGCACCAGGGCTGCTGCTGAGCGTTTGCAGTCTAGGAAAGTCTCCCATGCTCTGCGAGTAGCCTCAGGGTTCCCAGCCTTGTTCAGGTGTCGATGGAGGCGGCTGGCCTTCCTTCTCTGCTGTATTGCAGCAGCCACCTCAGCATACCACCACGCCTTTGGGCAGTGTGACCGTGCTCTCAAAGGCACCTGCCTGCTCATCTCATCCCGCATCACCCCCATCATTCCTGCGTTCAGGTAATCTCTTGCGCCCTCGTTTCCAGTCCATCCGCCACATCCTGGAGCTGCCGTTCATTTAGTCGTGTCTGCTCTTGCCCCTGACGTCTTGAGTGACTGCTGTGCTCCCAGAATGTCAGCACGATACGGTTGTGGTCACTTCCCAGATTCACCTTCCCGTCCTCCTGAATGATCATTGAGTGCAGCACTGCATAAAGGCCCTCGGACATCACACTGTAGATCACGTACAGCGCATGTCACCCTGCCGGTGCACTTGCCTGTGAGGTTGCCTATCACTAGGCCCTCGTCTTCCGCCATCCCCAACAGCAAGTTGCCACTGGCATCAGGGCGGTCACCAAGATCCTCTATGTGGGCTTGAAGTCGCCCACTAAGAGGATCTCCTGCTCCTCTTGCAGGCTCTGGATGTCCTTTCGTAGACAGGCACTCATTTCTGCGCTGTGATCTCTCGAGCTGCCTGCCCACCAGTAGACTACTGCCAGGGCAACGGGTTTCCCAGCAATGGACCTCTTCAACCACATGTGCTCCCGCCATGTGGTGAGTGTTCTAGTCCATCGCTGGGGTTCCGTCCATAGGCATCCTAGGCCACCCCCACGGCGTTCCGAGCAGGCCCTGTTACACCCCTCCCACCCCCAAGCCTGGCTCACTCGGAGGGGCTTCCTCCTCCCGTTAGTGGGTCTCAATCACTGCAAATACTGCGATGTGTTCATCTCGCATTTGCTTGGTGAGCTCCCCCCACTTATGTTCACTCCTAGCTCCATGCAGGTTGAGGACAGCCACCATCATCTCCTGTGCCTGCTTTCGATGGGGCCTCCTGTGTCTGCGGGGACGCTCTCTCCAAGCCCACTTGCGGCTAGTCTCTTCCCCTGCCGCTGGTAGCCAGGGTGCACTGCCCGCAGCCCCCATTGAAGGGTCATGGGGCCCTGGATCTGCGTGCCCAGATGTCTGAGGATTTGGCCAAGCTGGCAGACCAGTTGGACCTCGTTGGTCTCCCTGCTGCAGTGCCCCGACCTGTTGCTCCTCCTGCCACCAGCGGTAGCTTTCGCTGGTCTGAGACTTTTGGCGAAAGCAGGTGGATGTTGCCCTAAAAAAGAGCTGAACCTCCTGCTCAGACTTACACCAAACACATCCGCTGTCATCTTTGAGTAGTGGACTCCCTCCAGGCTTGCTTCTCCAGCTGGGCGAGATGGCCACACCATTTCCACCATCGGGCCAGCCTCCCGACACATGTTCCGGGCAGGGTCATTCCAGCCCTGGCACTTGCTGCGTACACTGTCACCGTTGCATGTCACCTCCGGAACCGCACAGATAAGGAAGTGGCTGCGTGGGTACTGCACGGTTCATGTTCCCAGGCATGCCTCTATGTGCTGCAGTTCCTCGGCCATGTCGGCTCCCCGAAGTAACTCCGTGAGGCCAGCATGGATCACTACCAGCCTTTGTCTGTCTTGCTCTGCAGCCAGCTTTCCCTGCACCGCATCAGCTACCTGTCTGATTGTTGCCTTAGCATGCGTCCAAAAGGTGACTCCGTGGTCCACCCCCTCTTGTGAAAGTATGGCCGACTTCAGTCTGTAGGCATTGGCGTCTCCAAACACCCAGACCTCCCGTCCCGCGACAACGCTTGGCTGGCTGTTGTCACTGCTGTTTTCAGGCACTTGTGCATGAACCTGCTGGCTTGAGCTCGACTGCCTCGGGGTCTGTGTTCCTGCCTGGCTAGTCACCCTACCGCCAGCCACACCTTTGTCTCGGCCCCTCTTGTGCCCTCGTCTACCCTTAAGGTGAGTCCACGCAGAGCTTGGAGGAAAGGAGACACACTGAGGCGGGCGAAAAACATTAACAATTAGTTTAATAGGGTGCCTCAGTGGTGCCAACTTCCTCACCAGGTTGGGCGGAATCATTCGGGTTGCAGGGGTGGTCAATCGACGACGGGACGCCGACGGGCCAAGCGGGTCTCGGGGCCAGGAGATGGAGGCAGTGTGGGGCCGGTGGCTCGAAAGGTCTGCGCGGTGAACCCGAGGGCAGGAATGGGAGGCAGTACCGGACCGGTAGTTCGGCGAGCTCGGACTGCAGGCCGCGGTCAGGAAGGGGAGGCCGGGCAGGACCGGTAGCTCGGCGGGCTGGAGAAGTAGACCGGTGCAGGAAACGCTGGCAGCGTGCGGGCTCTTGGGAGGGACGCACTTTCGGATTGCTCCTACGGCTGCGTACGGATAGCAAGACGGTCGCCCCAATTCTGAGCCTCATCTTCTCCATTCGCTCCTCTTTATCTCCTCCTCCTCCTACGTCCGAGCAGCGGCGGGGAGAAGGGCGAGAAGGGCCGGCTTCAAGCGGCGGTGGAGGACACGGCTGGCCATGCACCCGCCAAGGGCGCGTCAAGCAAGAGGGAAGCCTGGCTCGCCTCGAGGCAAAACGGAACCATTTGTCCTTAGCGAAGCGGCCGCGCGTTCCCACGGGAAAACTTCCTGCGGCCAAAGTTCCTCCATCTGGTTCGGAGTAGCCGGGGCACACACACGACCGTCACACATTGAATTCCTCCTCATAGCCCTCCTTCAAACCTCCTCTTGCACTGCTATTCCCCTTTCCTAGTATGTGATCACCAGCTTGCACGTGCTCTGCACACAGCTTCAACTTTTTGTAGCATTACTTTTTGGCACTTCACGCCGTGTGTGCTTGGTGCATATATATGTAAAGCTTTCACACTAAAACGTCAAATAACGAGTAAAAGTTAAACTAAAGCTTTTAACAATTCCCACTACACAATCTGTGGATGTACAGGGTGCAAGCTTAAATAAGGGCCTAGAGTGAGAGTGTTGCCTGGTCAAGGTTGTTGGTTATTGCTAGTGACCGAGTCAGCTCGATTTTTCTATTGGTGGCCAGGTGGGCAATGGTTGTTCTGAGGTTTCATGCAGCCAGGAAACAGTTCCCAGGTCCTGGTTAAGGCGGAAACGCATGGCATCTCTTTAGTGTTACTGTAGTCTTGCAGTTTTGGGAGTGGTAAATAATCAAATCAAATCAAATCAAAATCAGTTTATTTCCAACAACAGTGTTGGGGGTCCCTCAGGCGAAAAGCGGCTAGCTACGGCTTGAAGGTGCCTGAGGGCCCGCGTACATGACAGCATCACGTGAAAAAGGATAATATAAATACATGGACGCTTGGAAGATTTGAAAATGCTCCATGAAGCAAACATTCCTTCAGAACCATGTAAAAAAAGTAAAAATAAAAATATCAGTACATGGTGACCTTTATCTGATGCACAAAAACACAGAAATACTACACGACGTGCCCATACCACTGCACGCTATTCCGAAGATTACAAAAGAAGAAATAAAAAGAACAAATGAGCAATAAATATCAACAGTCGCTACACTATGTTTATACAAGGAATATAAAGTTACATTTTAAATAGATTGCTGGTTCACAGATAATGCACACAGAAGAAAATGCAGGCATAACGAAATAAACACGTGCACACGTGCACAAAGCCAGTAAAACCGGTAATCATGACGTAATGATAACTGTAAAAAAATAACCATGCTCTAGCTTATCTTTACAAAATATTCACGCATTGCTTTGCGCGTACACGCATCAGAGTTCAGTTCATTCTCATATCTGTTAAGGCCCGCATGTGGTCATTGGCTCGCATGTGGTCATTGGAGGATTGGACTAGCCACAGTCCAAGCATCCGAAGGCTTGTTAACGTTTATCAACCACTCCTTCTTGTGCCAGAATTATTCTTCTCTTCTCTACATCTCACTTTTGTGCCCAAGGAGTGGTGCATTTCAGTCATCCCAGCTTTTTAAGACATGCCTATACGTGATATTAGCCCCCACATTTTTCTGTTTCATCTAAAACAGTGCACAGTAGGGGTATAGCCAGGAGGGGGCAGGTGTGGTGATGTCAGAATACCCCACAAAATTTATGCATGCAGAAAAATGACGTATATTGATTGGGCAACTAGAGCAGTTGCACCTTGTTTTTCCTGTTGCTGTATAACACCCCTGAAATATTTGTCTGCCACTCCACTAGTGCCCAGCATGACAGAAAAGAAAGTGGGAGGTGTTTTAGTGGCACGATGTCAGCAACATAGCATTTTGCTTAAAGCCAACCTGTCAGATGCTGCTACGAGCCTGGGTGAATGCCAGAGTGCAGAATTTATAACACTTGTGTTGAAATGAATTTCTGCCACACCAGCTTGGCTGCAGCATTTTACAGACTTCAAAATTATCTGACAGTATTAACACAGAAACACGGAAAATCTTTTTGTTATTGGTGTAACAGCATTTTTCTGGGCATGCAGGAGAAAACAAGCTGAAGGGTATTGGAGCTACATTTGCCTTGCGTCAATGCAACACAAACCATTAGCAATATTTGTACTTGGTATATCACCCCAAGTGCTTCAATATCAAAGTGCAGTTATTGGCTTAGGAACTGAAGCTCCAAAATCCCGATTCCCACCTTCCCATCCATTTTGGTAGCAAAACGAATGCCCACAAACTGGTTAGAAAGAAAGAGAACTTTTACCTCTTTGAATGAATGTGGAGCTGAAAACAGGGTACTCTACTGTTAAAGAATGTTTTACTCATTTACTTAAAACAACTACCAATCATTTCTGAAAGATTGGCACTTATTAAAATTCTATTGATTGTCGTGGAGGGTGCAGCAGAAGGTATCACTATTTACTGCCCAAGCAGTAGAAATTGCCAATACCAAGCATGGCAAATCATCAGTGGCCAATGTGTCCGAGCTTAGCAATACCTCGGCCGCCATCATTGGCTGGCGCTTGGGAAAGGTGACAAGCCAACAATTGGCCAAGCTCTGGAAGGCCAATATTGGACAACGCTTGGCAAAGTATGTTGCCATGATATTGCCTATAGGTGGACCCCAGGCTATTTTCATGCACATTTTTGGCTTTGTGGCCAGTCCTTATGACCAATGCCTATTTTATGAGTTGCCTCGCGGCCCGATTTCTGCTTTATACATGCCATTGTACAGGAAATTATTTAACGAGTGCGCATTATTTATTTATAGCGCACTCGTTAAATAATTTTCTGTACAATGACATGTATAAAACAGAAATGGGACCGCGAGACACAATAAACAAACTGCATCAACTTTGCGAAGCAATTACGTGACTTGTCAAAAACAATTGAGAAACACAACACGCCGAGTCTCTCTCTGTAGTTTTTTTATTATACATATCAGATCTACAAGAAACCTGGCTTAACAGTGGCAAGAATACGAACACAAACACGAAAAAATTTTAAAAAGCGCTGCTCATGAAGCGCGAACCGATTATGCTTCGTTTAGCTGCTTGAGATGCCTACAAAACAGTAGCATTCAGGTAAATGAAAACAGGACCATTATCCCCGGTAATTCTCCGACCTGCCAAGATCACCATATGTTGTTCAACAGCACTATTGTAGAATAGGCCAGCTTGGAAAGCTTGTCTCGGCTGCATCCGCCACTTGTCCACGGGAAACACCTTTACGTCGTAGCGCCTGTTATAAGTAAAAAAAATAGTTCACTACAATGCTAAACGCACGCTGCTTACTAAATACAGCACTTTGCACCAGCCTTATCACATGTCCGTGTGAAAATATGTCCGTGCCTAAAGTTCTAGCTTGTTAACACTCGCTATGAAACATAAAACGTACTGCACTATTAATTTCTCAATACTGCGTTCTACGGTAGCAGTTACTTGGCTCGTTCTTGAGAAAACAGTCCGGAATTTCACCGAAAATGGGCTTCACTCTTGTTGCAGTCACGCAAGGTAATTAAAAAAGTCCAATACACAAAGCAACACGGCAGCGGTTCCGCGCAATTTTGTTGTGGCTACTGTACTGCATAAACATTTAATTGCGACTGAAATGTCGTGCCGTCAATGTTTTATTAGCTTAAGTTTTGTTCGCTAACAACGCGGGACCCAGAGACTACAAGGCAACGCACTGTACAATGAGTTCGGAATGATGAACGTTGTTTTTTTTTTGCGAGGCATCCATGCCAACTTGGCGGTTGAATACAAACGTTGTGACCTTTGAATGCGTTTTATTTTGAGGGGTAACAAAGCAAAGCCACAAATAAAGTATTACTGGTTACGGTGTTGCTGTCGCCGTCGCTCCTATCTGCCTCGTCAGACGCGCCAGATGCGAACGGAACCGACGGAGAATCCCAGCGGCAGTGTAATTACTTTGTCGCTCGATGATATCTTTACTTTGCTCAAGAAAATTATGAAACGGAAGCTTCATTTATAGCTAGAGTTTAAGTAAGTCAGCTTAGAACATCCGCAACTCTTATACTGCACACGAGTCTTGCTTCAACGCATGCTGAACGTCGTAAACCTGCAGTTGGAGCACGGCCGCTTGTTCGGAAAACACAAAGTCGGAAAAAGGATAGCTAGAACTGCATGCCGTCACACAAATGGAAGTACAGGTATGTGACCGCTTTTTTCTTCGCAAGAACCAACAACGCTAAGCAGCACTCACGGGCGCCAGTTGTTATAAACGACAGCTGAAGTTTGAGCGGGAACGAGCGCGAGCTCTCCCGCACCGCGCCAGGAAAAATGAAATGGTGACTTACGTTTTCAGCGGCGGCCACAGCAGGCGAACGATGTTATTCCACCAGTCAGGTATAGTTCACAGAGCCACCGACACCAAAACGCACCTCACAGACACGTACAGGAGTACTACCACAGTTTCAATGCCACAAAAGAGACGGAGCCGTCGGTGCAGCGCGTCCGTCCACCGGCCCCGCCGCGGGTTCAAAGAACGCGCAAAGGCACAACGCTGAAGTATTTCTACGATCACCGTTGCGTTAGGACACACAAATGACCCATTCCTACTGAACGTGTAACACTATCTCACGCTTTTTTGAATACGCTGCACTTTAGTTTAAGTACGCTTTGTTTTATGGCCCGGTGCTGTGGCTTTTTAGGTAACTACTTTTTGCTGCGTTGTGGCCTGTTCACCCGCTCTAACCGTCGCCGTCACGGGCTCGGCAAGCTCAAGGCCGAAATGCGCTTTTATCCGTCAGCTGAAGCTCGGCTTCCGATGAGCCCTCCGTGTGACGTTATTTCCGGTCGCCGTTTGCTTGGCGTTCACTCAATCTTTCAGCCAAGTTACCGATGAGTGGCCGACGGCTCGGAAGCCAATGGGGACCCATGGGGTTTCCAATCATTGGCAATCGGCCTCGGCTGCTTGGGTGGCTGCGTTAATTGGAATCTTCACACCCAAAGATGGGAGAAGAAATTTCGCCCATCTCATTTCCACCCTCTTTTAGCTTTAACAGCTAAATATCCTTAAAAGGTTGCACTTAAAAAGTACTATAAATTGCCTTCTTTGTTTTGAATAGCCGAACCATCACTGCACACAGATATATAGCTACGATACAAGATATGAGAGCGCCCTTACCTCGTGCAGCTGCACTATCTGCTCCAGGTCGTCACCAAATAGGAGCCCAGCAGTGGGATCAGGCAGATTGAATCAGCAGTTTCCTTTCCAAGCTTAGTTCCAGCCTGTTCCGTCCTCAGGGCCCACTCCAGAATGCACTCACTCTTAGAGGTGGAGCGAGAGAGAGAGAACAGGACTTTATTTCATTTGTCCGGCGCGCAGGTGCGGATCAGGCCACGCAGGGCTTCACCGCACCCTATCTGTGTAACCTGTCCGGTTACGTGGACCTCGGGTGTGAGCCTGTGGACCGGTCCCGGCTACTAGGCGGGACCGCTCCCGTTGGAGGGCCCCCCGTTCGCTCTTGCCGGGCCAGGGCGTTCCCGAGCCGCTGGACGGCGAGCAGCTGCACCGACGGGTCCGGCGAGCTGATGTGATTGACTACCTCCGGAGGCAGTGAGTCCGGCTCAGCACTGTTCGGCGTCACATCACAACCCCACATGATGTGGGCAAGAGTTGCGGGTCCATTCGCGCACACACTGCACCGATCACTTATGTAGAAGTCTGGGCACACATGCCGAGCGAGGGCCGGCGTCAACACCGTACGAGTTTGTAATTGGCGTAGGAGGACACCCTCGCGTCTGCTTAGCCTCGGGTGAGGTGGGGGCAGCGTCCGGCGTTCTTCTCTGTACCACAGCAAGATGTCGCCCTAGGCGGTCAGTGGTTCCGTTTGGAGGTCGACACCTTCCGCAGTCGGGGTGCAGGGGGGGCGCCGCACGGTGCGCGAGCTCGCGTGCGACGGCGTCTGCCCTCTCGTTACGGTTGGCCGTGCCTCCGGCGATGGGTCCGACGTGGGCCGGGAACCATCTGATGGTGGTCGCTGTGGACTTCTGTACGGGGAGCAGGCGGGCCGCCGTTTCCCCAATGTTGTTTTTGGCAAAGTTTGCGACGGCCGACCGGGAGTCGCTCAGTATAGTCCTGGTATTGTGGTCGCTTCGCAGCGCCAGTGTGATGGCGGCTTCTTCTGCCTGCTCCGCATTGGGTGCGCGGAGACTGCAGGCGTTCGCTGTGCTTCCATCTGTGGCGCGGATCACGACGGCCACGAAGGTGCGAGGTTTGTCCGGAATCCGGGTGACGTCCACGTACACCGCTGTGTTATCTGTGTCGTATGTTTCCGCGAGCGTGCGGGCTCTGGCTTGCCTTCGCTCCTTGTTGCGGTCCGGGTGGACGTTGCGTGGGAGCGGTGGGACCACCAGCTGTCTGGCGATGGCAATGGGAATTTTCCTTCTGTGTTTTTCAGTGTCTTCCTCGAGCGGTTGGCGGTGGCCGACTCGCTGTAGGATCTGGCGGCCCGTTCTCGTGGTATCGAGGCGGACGAGCTGTGCGGTGCGCTGGGCTTCGCATACCTCTTCCAGGGTATTGTGTACGTCGAGGGATGCCAGGGCCCGATTGCTCGCGCATGATAGGAGTCCCAGAGCGGTCTTGACTGATTTGCGTATGGCTGCATTAATTTTGTCCCGCTCGTGCTGCAGCCATCGGTGAAATGCGCCGACGTACGAGACATGGCTCATCACGAACGACTGCAGCAGTCGCAAGAGATTGGGCTCCCGCATGCCTTCACGGCGGGTGGAGACCCGCTTGATTAGACGGGTCGCAATGCCCATCTTCGTTATCAACTTGTCCAGGGCCGTGTGGTTGGTGTTGCCCGAGTCTATGTGGAGGCCGAGCACTCGGAGGTTGCTGACGCGTGGTATTGTCGTGCCGTCCTCGGTGCGGAGGGTGATGTTGCGAGCTTCTCTCGGCTATTTTCTTTCGGTGTCCAGGAGGCGGTAGTATGAGCAGTTCCGATTTCTGCGGGGAGCAGCGGAGACCCGTGTTCTTCAGGCAGTCCTCGACCTCGTAGATCGCTTCCTGCAGTGCTTCTTCAATGTGCCCGTTGGTGCCGCCGGTCACCCAGAGCGTGATGTCGTCGGCGTATATCGTGTGATGGACGTTCGGCAGTCGGGCAAGGCGTTCGGCTACCGGGATCATGACGATGTTGAAGAGGAAGGGGGAAATGACGGACCCCTGTGGCGTGCCGACGCTGCCCAGCTCCCTCTCGTCCAGTTGCAGATGGCCGACATGGATGCGTGCCGTTCGGTGAGACAGGAATGCCCGGATGTAGTTGTATGTCCACTCTCTTAGCCCTAGTCGGTTGACCTGTGCCAGGATAGCGGAGTGAAGCACGGTATCAAATGCGCTTTTGAGGTCGAGGCCGAGCACTGCCCTGCAGTCGGTTCTGCTGGGGGACTCGAGCAAGTCGTGTTGTAGGAGGAGCATGGCATCCTGCGTACTTAGTTTCGCTCGGAAGCCAAGCATCGTGTCCGGGTAAATGTTGTGATCTTCAAGGTAGCTCTGCCAGTGGTTGTTAAGGACATGCTCGAGCACGTTACCCGCGCACGATGTTAGAGAGATTGGGTGCAGGTTTTCGATGCCAGGCGGCTTGTTGGGCTTCGGTATTAGTATTGTTCGGGCAGTCCTCCACTGTTTGGGTAGCGAGCCCGAGCACCAGCAGTCGTAGTATCTGGTAAGGGCCGTTATGGCAGTATTATTTAGGTTCCGGAGAGCCTTGTTGTGGATTTGGTCTGGCCCGGCCGCCGACTTGCAGTTGAGTTCTTGTACTGCACGGCGGACCTCCCACTCCTCTATGCCGCCTTCTAGCTCGGGGATGGCCGTCCCCCGATAGTTCGAGTGCTCGACGCTCGGGGTGATTGGCAAGTATCGGTCGTTTAGGCGTTTACGGATCTCCTCTGTGCCTAAAGTCTTGGACGCCGTGTGTAAAATCTGAGACAGCTGGTGGTGTTGGTACGATTTGCTCTGTGTCTCATCTCTGAGGTGGCGGAGCAGCTTCCACGTTCGGCTCGCGTGGAGTTGACCGTCTGCCTCATTGCAAATTGCGTGCCATTGGGTGCAGAGCTGCCGGCTGTATTGTTCAATCTCGCGGCCGAGGCGGGCGATCCGTTTGCGTAAGTTACGATTGTGTCGGCACTTTTTCCACCTCCGTTGTAGGGATCGGCGTGCCTCTATCATGTGTGCTAGTCGAGGGTCCATACTTGGTATGGAGTCATCCGTCACAATCTCTGTGGTAACTCGCTTTGCGGCGTCTACCAGGCACTCCGTCCACCGTTCGATGTCGTCGATGGTCGGCGGGACGTCTTGCTGACGAAAGGCGTGCCAGTCTATCATCTTGTGAGTACGTTTAGCCACGGATGCTCCCGTTACTCGAAGGGGGATCTCGACTTCAATGATATAGTGGTCGCTGCCAAGGTTGTGGCCCGTGTTTTTCCAGCTCGCCGCTCTGTCGTCTGGCAGATGCACGAAGGCGAGGTCGGGGGTAGTATCTCGGGCTGTCGAGGTGCCGATGCGGGACGGTTGTTGTGGATCGGTGATGAGCGTGAATTCGGCTTCTCCGGCTTCTTCAAGTACGTTCCTACCCTTGGCCGTGGTAATCCCGTACCCAAGCTCCTTGTGGTGGGCCTTAAAATCGCCAGCTATGAGTATTGGATGGCCCGAAGCCTTACGTAGGGTCTTGTTGAATAACGTTCGGAAGCGCTGACTTCTGTGCTGCGGGTTGCTGTATAGGTTGATCAGGTATAGTGTTTCCTGTGTCTTCTTGCCGACCACCACCTCGGTCGCGCTTAGCTCGAGGGCCGTGTCTTGATCGAGGAAGCGGTCGTGTGGAATGTGGGTGATGCCATTCTTGATGAAGGTGCAGACTCCCTGCGCCGCGCTTTTGGAGCTGGTGCGAGCACTGGGGGGTGTAGCGTGCGTGCGGTAACCCGGAATGCCGGTACCCGCTCCATGTGAGTTTCCTGCACCATGATGATGTCCGGCGGGGAGTCCATGGTCTGTAGGTGTTGTAGGAGCGCCCTGCGGCACTGGAGGCCGTTGGCGTTCCAGTGCCAGATCTTGAGTCTTGCTTGGGCGGACCTGTTCATGATGACTGTTGGGGCGTGTGTGGGTTGCAGTTGACTGTGACGGGGGTCGGGGACCCCAGCTTCTCATATAGGAATCGTTCAAGTTCGTTGAGTCGTGCATCAAGCCGGACAGCGAGTTGGTCTATCTTGGCGTTTTGCCGCCTCTCTATGTTGTCTATTCGTTCCGAAACACGACGGTGTCTCACTGTGAATTTGACTCGGCCCCTTGCTAGCAGAGGGGATAGTGAGCTAACTGATCTTGGTGATGAAGAGGAACGGCTCTCCTGCTCGACCTCGTCCTCTTCCAATTCTTCGTCAGGTTCCTCCATTGCATTGACCCGTTCCGTCGGGGCGGTGGTGGTGGCGTGCTGTTGTGATGACTGGTGCGGCATTTGAGCTGTGTTCGTTTGGATGACCGGCGCACGGCTTGGTTGGAGGGCCGGCAGTAGGTGTTGCGGCGTGAGGGACGCGGGTCTTGGTACCTTCTCGAGCACTTCCGATGTCTTCGTAGGTTTGCGGTGCCCTGTGTTGAGGATTTCCTCTAGCTGCTTGGTCAGCTTGGCTATCACGTCCTGTTGGTCGCGCACCATCTTTTCTAGAGCTTGCACTCTACTGTTTCCGCGGCTAGACGAGCGCGGGCGAGTCGTGTTAACCGATTGCTTAGCTCCACCTCCGTCGGCAGCTGCGACGTTGGCCCACGATCCGGTGTTGTGCGTCACCGGGCCTCGTGACTTGCTGCGCGATCTGTCGCGACTCTCGCCGCGTGACGGATTGCTCTTATTGTTCGTCCCCGGCAGCTCCGGGAATGCGTCCTTTCGGGATAGCCTGACCTTTAACGCCGGCGGCGGCGGCGGTCGGGCCTTTTCCGCCGCCGTGGCATTATTGATCGCCCACTGGCGCCTCTTCACTTGGAAGGGCACCTTGAATCTGTTCTTGCAGTGTCTGCCGCCTGTGGGGTGGCGACCGCCGCACAGCTTGCATTGCGGCTTGCATTCCGTCTCGTGGTCTTTGCCTGGGTTGATTTTGCCACAGGCAAAGCACACGTTTTGGTTGGGCGTGGGGCACACGTCCTTGCGGTGGCCGACTTGTCCGCATGTTCTACAGACTTCTCTATGTTGTTTACATATGGTGCACCTGATAAAGACGCCCGCATAGTTGACGTACATGGGCACCTTACTGCCTTGGAATAGCACGATGACGGCTTCGGACGTACCAGTGCGGTGTGCGCCGATGACTGTCGGGTTGTGCTTGTTTGTGATGTAGTTGTGAATGTCCTCCGGGGTATCTTCGAGGGAGATGTTTCTAATGACTCCCTTGACTGTGTCGTCCGGAGCTGTGTGATATGCGTATACTTCGAACACTTGCGTGCCGAGGGTGATGTTTCGGATGTCCGCGTAGCGCACCGCTCTTTCGTCGTTCGGTGTGCTTACGACGACGATGTTCTGGGCTACGTTGGGACAGGCGGTGTCTTCCGTGATGATGGCTTGTGGCTCCATGCCCGCCGCCCGCGCAATAGCTCGCATGAGGTCGGTGGGCTTCGTTCTTCCGACGATGAGCCCGCCGCGAGGACGGGTCACTATCTTGTATTCGTCGCGGGCCGCGTTACGTGGCATACGGGCGGCCTTGTCGATGGCGGCGTTGACTTTCCGGGCAAACTGGGCCCGTGTGGGGGCGGTAGGTGGCCTACCTTGACCGGCATGGCTTGCCGGGGACGAGTGCTGACGTGGCTCTCCGGCGTTAGTGGGTGATCGCTTGCCACACCGGGTCGCGAGGATCCAGCCGGCCTGGGCGTTCGGGGTATTCTCGACCTCGTCGGTTCCTTGGACAGTAATCGTCATTAGCCCGCCTCTCATGTCCAGCTCGGGGCCGGATCCTGGGGCGGGGGTCGTGTCCATCGCAGCGAGCGTGGGAGTGGCCGTGGTCGTCATCGCCGCCGGTGTGGAGCGAGCGGTGGGGGCTCGGGGGCCCGGAGTCGCTCTAGGCCTTGCGTAAGGCTTAGCGCTCGGGCCACGTTGTGGAAACTTGTAGCGTCCGTAAATTGGTGAAAAATGGTCTGTGTCAAATGAACGACACCAGCTCGGCCACTTCCTCTTTTGGTATGCTGCTGAGATTCCCCCCGAGGCTGAGACCTGTGAGCCTAAAGAATTCACAGTAATAACGTGGTGCCACTATTCAATAAAACAAAATTGCGTTTACTATTGGAGTTTTTTTCACACGCAAGGTATTTATGCCTAGTTTGAGCTTACCCACACAAACTATACATGAACCTTTGTTCTTAGGTGATAGAACATACGTGGGGAAAGCAGCACAATACGCACACAAAGACAAATACTGATGCTTCCGAGAAACTTACAGTAAAGTTTGGTTCGTTGTTGAGGTAAATGGTGTCGTCGTGGAGGGTGTTGAAGGACCCGATGACGAGACGAGGCAAGTAGATGATGAAGAAAAAGAAGTCTATTTACACTTATTTACACAGACGATGAAGCATACATAAGACAAAAGGAAAACTGGATTACAATTAAGAGGCGCCGCAGCGCGGCACGATCCCTGATGGGGTCCTGGAAGCCAAAAAGGTGCCAAACCGGCGCACGGTTGGCTTAAAGGTGCGTGGGGTCCTGTCGCCCAGAAACCGCCACGGGAGCGAGTCTTCGTGCGACCGCTCGCAGTCGCAGCTCTCGACAAACTCATTGAGGCATGCGCGAGCAGGGCGCAAGCAAAGCCGCCTCCCCCCCAGCAGCACACATGCCAATTAGGGTTTTGACCTCCGCTCCCCCCTGTCCGTCCCCGAAGTTCAGGAGAACAGGAAAGCGTTCCCCGACGCCGCGTAAAAAGCCGCCGGCGGGGCCCATACAAAGGATTGCGACTCGCTGGCGTCTGCGGAGGCCGCCCATCGCTTCCACCCAAGGAGGGGGACACAACAAGGCCACAAGAAGGGAGGGGGGTCATCGTCTGACGGGGCTCATCGGCGCTGTCATCATTACAGCTCCCCTATGAAAAGCCTCTGTCAGGACTGCTTGGACTACTACAGGCACAAAAACAAAGTGATTACAGCGCCGTAACCCAAGCAAGCAAACAAAAACCGCGAGGAATATCCTTTGAGGACTCCATGCATGCAAGCGAAATTTGCGCGTGCAAGCAAAGCACAAAGTGAAATGCTACGCAAAAGAAATCAAACAAAAAGGGTGCATAACACTCTAGGGGAACATCATGCAACCAGCAAAATACCCGCTTGCGGGATACAACTACAAAGTCAAAAGGCACCTCAAAAGTAAAGTAATGCTCGCGAGCACAAGGGGGGCAAATAAGGAAAACGGCAGCGGTAAGAACGATGCAATTGCGCAACAAAACGCGAGGTGAACGCTACCTCCCCCGCAAGCATACAGGTGAGAAAAACACAGCAGCAACAAAAACGTTCAAGAGCGTTCAGTCAGTTCACCACAGTTTGAGCCAGTAGAGCCCGAATTAATCGGGTGCAACTTCGACGTGAGAGTCCATCTGGTTGTTGCACCAATTGCGATGTTCGGCGTTCGCCGAGGTGCGGGTGATCCGCCTCTGCAACCCTCGTGGGAAGCCCCCACCACCAGAGCCACCCGCATGGCCAGGAGCACGGGCTTTCGGACGCTTACGTTTACCTCTCCGCGCTGGCCATTGCTCCCTCCCTGGCATGCCGAGTTGCTTCCTGCTTGCCTTTCGGTGACCCTTGTCTTCACTTCTGAGCCCTCATTCGCTCCGACCGCAAGAAACCGTTTCTTAACGTTCAACGCGGCGGAACTGCGTCTCGGCTTCCGCGCCCCAAAAAGTGCACTCGGAACCGCTAAAGCCTCTATCCCTCCCGGATAGCGACTTGTCGAAACCGGGGATCCCGGGCGGGAACGCCTGAGGGCGAGCACCAGTTTGTGCGGACGGAAGCCGAATGGCGCGCGAGTCCGGGTCTCGTCAGGGCATCAGCTGTTCGTTCGCTGCCGCCAGCTGCCTTAGCTGCAGGGTATTCTTAGAGCAAACGTCTGCAGTAGCGCCTGCCCCGAACAAGCCTGTTCGGCTGGCACAGTAAGGATACGGCAGAGCTTGAGTGTCGGCGGTCTGACCGGGCGCTTCTTTGGCGCTGAGCGGAGGCGCCTCGGTATTTACCGCCTCATATGCCTTCCCAGGCCCATCCCGGCGGAAGCTCGCCACGGCGACTGCCGTCAAGGTGGGCGCACCTGGCTGTCCGGTGGCTTGGACTGCGGACTCCGCTGCCCCTAGCTGTGTAGCCGGGTAGTCGCCGACAATAGCCACCGACGCACGCCGAGTAGCAAGGCCTGTGGTGGAATTTCGACGTGAATCGTCCAGTGATGAAGCCGGTTTATCGGGCCTGATTTGCTGATCTGCTCCCGCCTCAGTGTCGCTCAGTGGAGAGCAGTCACAACTGGCAGGCTCATCTGCCTCCCCTGGACCAGCGCTGACAAAGCCCGCCCCTACCCTCCCGGCGTGTGCCGTCGCGGCGGGCCTACCTGCCTGACCCGTGGGCTGGCTGGCCGACTCTGCTGCCTTTGGCTGTGTAGCCGAGGTGCCGCCGACAATAACCCTCGACGAGGGGAAAATAGTGGAGCCCACAGTCGTCCCTTTACGAGAAGTTTCTGCCAATGCGACTGATTTAGCCAACCTGGTCGACTGATACGGAGTGAAAATCCTCAGCCGCACGGTTTCGCTGACCGTGTCGAGCCTTAGCCTGAACGGTTTAGTGGTGACGCTCGGTCCCACTAGCCTACCGGTTACTTTGTTCGGCCGTCTTTTGGAAACGCCCGACACTACCGCGGTGACGAGACACGACTTTTCGCCTCACTCCAGACCATCTACCTCAACCAAGCGTTTCCTTGGGGGAGTGGGTGGGCTGGCGTCACGATCGAGATGAAGGTAAACGCGGCAGTCTGCGGACGAGTGTGTGGCCTGCCCGCAACTGCAGCACGGCCGCACCACGTTCTCGTTACCCGGCCGCGCCCGAAATTCGGCCTCGGTCAACCTTACAAGCCGCTCGAGCTCGCATTTTTGCGCGTTCCGCTGCGAGCACTTTGTCCCTAGCCATGCTGGGCTCTGGCAATAAGGATATCCCACCATAAAAAGAAAAGGTGCAGAGACGGACCACTCACCGTCGATGATCCGGCCGTCCCGTTGCACCACGCACGTCAGTCCCACTCATCTCCCGCGGGGATCGGAAGGTCCTGAGATGTAGTCTTCCCGGCAGGAAAACTAATCCATCCGTTGCCTTGTAGGCGGCTCGCAGCCGCCAGTCTTCGTATTTGTCCTTGCGTGTTGTCGACTTCCCTTCTCTCCTACTCTCGAAGACGCCTCTCGGCCTGCACTGAGTCACCACTTCGTTAACTGAACCACAGGTAACGTCCACGACGCTGTCGGGCTGCGCCAGTAAAGTTTGGTTCGTTGTTGAGGTAAATGGTGTCGTCGTGGAGGCTGGTGAAGGACCCGATGACGAGACGAGGCAAGTAGATGATGAAGAAAAATGTCTATTTACACTTATTTACACAGACGATGAAGCATACATAAGACAAAATGAAAACTGGATTACAATTAAGAGGCGCCGCAGCGCGCAAAGGGGGGTATCGCGGCACGATCCCTGGTGGGGTCCGGAGGCCAAAAAGGTGCCAAACCGCCGCATGGTTAGCTTAAAGGTGCGTGAGGTCCTGGCGCCCAGAAACCGCCCCGGGAGCGAGTCTTCGTGCGACCGCTCGCAGTCGCAGCTCTCGACAAACTCGTTGAGGCATGCGCGAGCAGGGCGCAAGCAAAGCCGCCTCTCCACAGCAGCGCACATGCCATTTAGGGTTTTGACCTCCGCTCCCCCCCCTGTCCGTCCCCGAAGGTCAGGAGGACAGGAAAGCCTTCCCCGACGCCGCGTAAAAAGCCGCCGGCGAGGCCCATACAAAGGGTTGCGACTCGCTGGCGTCTTCGGAGGCCGCCCATCGCTTCCACCCAAGGAGGGGGTCACAACAAGGCTTCAAGAAGGGAGGGGGGTCATCGTCCTGACGGGGCTCATTGGCGCTGTCATCATTACACTGACCAACCAACAGTTATGCACCATTGTAAGAGCATCAACAACCAGCTCCTATTTAGATTTAGACTTAAAGGGTTAGCAGGTAAAAGGAATAATAAAAGTACAACTGTCACACCATGCAGAATTTCCTAATAAAGTTTGATATTGTATTGAAGACCCTAACTGCTGAAAGCACGTCAATGCAGGTTTCTTCATTCTTGTACATCTCTCCGCTCACATATCTTGCATGCACTAGTTAGAGTACCCATTAAATGCTGATAATCCCCCATTTTTAAGACTGAATTGTAACTCAGGGTGTTCAGCCTTTACACGCATAAACCACTCATGTCAGCACAAAAAGCAGAACTCCGCTTAATTTTCTACTCTAAATGTGAGGACACAGTAAATAATTGCTTTGAATCTTCAGAAGCACCTAACTAGCAACGCCAGTTATCACTTGCAATTCTTATCTAGATACTGTAACAATTTTTTAGACTTGTTTTCGCGAGTCCCTAAATAACACACCACACAAAAAAACTTAAGAAACTGGGTGGCTACAATTCAAAGCAAAAAAAGGAGGGTGAGGGTAGGGGGCAACAAGCTTTACCCTTATTTATTTTTCTTCGTATACTAGCACAAACTAATGCAGACAGTGTGCTGTAGTACTAGGCGAGTTTACCTGGACTTGCCAAAATTGCTGTTGCTGTACTTATTGCCAAATAATTTCTAACCTCAGTGTGACCAAGAGTATGGGGAAAGAACACCACAGTAAATGGCGCACCTTTTACGAGTCAATAACAAAGTTTTAACTTGTGCCAAACATTACTATAATTAAGTTTACATTTTCAAATTTTAGGTTAATTGCGACGAAGTGAGAACGGCCGAGAAATGGCTGAACTGAATGTTTCTATAGGGCATTTAAAGAGTATTTGAACGA